>NC_140595.1:16485927-17721837 GCF_964204655.1 Triturus cristatus
GGTGGTGCGTAGGGTAGCTGAGGTCCTTGACCTTCAGCTGCACTTGGTGGCAGTCAAGACTAAAATCTTGACAGAGGGGTTGCAACCTGGAGTCTCCACATCCAAACCCTACGCCTGTTCAATGACACCCTCACTGACTTCCTCTTACGGACCTGGTCCAAACCCTATATAGGGGCTCCTGGGAACAGAATGATTGCCCATAACCATCGTACACACCTGGGGACCCAAATTTCCTCAGCCTGCACTCTGCTCCTGAGAAGTTGGTGGTCCAAGCCTCAACATCCCAGGGCGCATTCCCTTCTGCTCCCCCGGATAGGGAATCCAAAAGTCTGGACTCATTTGGGAAAGAGATGTTTTCTCCCGCCTGCCTGGCATTGCAGTCAGGAATCTGCCCGGTTCACTGTGGAAGAACTGGCACCGAAAATAAGGACTTTCCAGCCCTTGTGACCCATACAGGGGAAGCATTAGAAATCTTCAGTCTCCTGGCACCTATACAAGGTTCGATGGCGCAGCATGAACACTACATGCCCCACAATTCTGTGCGAGATGGCTGACCTATCAGCAAGCAGCATGAGTGATTTGAATGACTGCGCACGCCATTGGAGAACAGGAGTGATCAGCCTTTGAGAAAGCTATATCAGCGAAACGCGTCAGGCTGCACCACAATAGCTGCATGGTCCATGTGGTATCGCTGGTCCTTGAGTGCTCCCCAATCTGGTGGACAACCTTGGAGCATACATTTACACGCGGCAGTCCAGCCGCGGGGGCAGCACCACCGCATCAATCAAAGCGGGCCGCTGGGTCGGGAATCTGCCCGGTTCACTGTGGAAGAACTGGCACCGAAAATAAGGACTTTCCAGCCCTTGTGACCCATACAGGGGAAGCATTAGAAATCTTCAGTCTCCTGGCACCTATACAAGGTTCGATGGCGCAGCATGAACACTACATGCCCCACAATTCTGTGCGAGATGGCTGACCTATCAGCAAGCAGCATGAGTGATTTGAATGACTGCGCACGCCATTGGAGAACAGGAGTGATCAGCCTTTGAGAAAGCTATATCAGCGAAACGCGTCAGGCTGCACCACAATAGCTGCATGGTCCATGTGGTATCGCTGGTCCTTGAGTGCTCCCCAATCTGGTGGACAACCTTGGAGCATACATTTACACGCGGCAGTCCAGCCGCGGGGGCAGCACCACCGCATCAATCAAAGCGGGCCGCTGGGTCGGGAATCTGCCCGGTTCACTGTGGAAGAACTGGCACCGAAAATAAGGACTTTCCAGCCCTTGTGACCCATACAGGGGAAGCATTAGAAATCTTCAGTCTCCTGGCACCTATACAAGGTTCGATGGCGCAGCATGAACACTACATGCCCCACAATTCTGTGCGAGATGGCTGACCTATCAGCAAGCAGCATGAGTGATTTGAATGACTGCGCACGCCATTGGAGAACAGGAGTGATCAGCCTTTGAGAAAGCTATATCAGCGAAACGCGTCAGGCTGCACCACAATAGCTGCATGGTCCATGTGGTATCGCTGGTCCTTGAGTGCTCCCCAATCTGGTGGACAACCTTGGAGCATACATTTACACGCGGCAGTCCAGCCGCGGGGGCAGCACCACCGCATCAATCAAAGCGGGCCGCTGGGTCGGGAATCTGCCCGGTTCACTGTGGAAGAACTGGCACCGAAAATAAGGACTTTCCAGCCCTTGTGACCCATACAGGGGAAGCATTAGAAATCTTCAGTCTCCTGGCACCTATACAAGGTTCGATGGCGCAGCATGAACACTACATGCCCCACAATTCTGTGCGAGATGGCTGACCTATCAGCAAGCAGCATGAGTGATTTGAATGACTGCGCACGCCATTGGAGAACAGGAGTGATCAGCCTTTGAGAAAGCTATATCAGCGAAACGCGTCAGGCTGCACCACAATAGCTGCATGGTCCATGTGGTATCGCTGGTCCTTGAGTGCTCCCCAATCTGGTGGACAACCTTGGAGCATACATTTACACGCGGCAGTCCAGCCGCGGGGGCAGCACCACCGCATCAATCAAAGCGGGCCGCTGGGTCGGGAATCTGCCCGGTTCACTGTGGAAGAACTGGCACCGAAAATAAGGACTTTCCAGCCCTTGTGACCCATACAGGGGAAGCATTAGAAATCTTCAGTCTCCTGGCACCTATACAAGGTTCGATGGCGCAGCATGAACACTACATGCCCCACAATTCTGTGCGAGATGGCTGACCTATCAGCAAGCAGCATGAGTGATTTGAATGACTGCGCACGCCATTGGAGAACAGGAGTGATCAGCCTTTGAGAAAGCTATATCAGCGAAACGCGTCAGGCTGCACCACAATAGCTGCATGGTCCATGTGGTATCGCTGGTCCTTGAGTGCTCCCCAATCTGGTGGACAACCTTGGAGCATACATTTACACGCGGCAGTCCAGCCGCGGGGGCAGCACCACCGCATCAATCAAAGCGGGCCGCTGGGTCGGGAATCTGCCCGGTTCACTGTGGAAGAACTGGCACCGAAAATAAGGACTTTCCAGCCCTTGTGACCCATACAGGGGAAGCATTAGAAATCTTCAGTCTCCTGGCACCTATACAAGGTTCGATGGCGCAGCATGAACACTACATGCCCCACAATTCTGTGCGAGATGGCTGACCTATCAGCAAGCAGCATGAGTGATTTGAATGACTGCACACGCCATTGGAGAACAGGAGTGATCAGCCTTTGAGAAAGCTATATCAGCGAAACGCGTCAGGCTGCACCACAATAGCTGCATGGTCCATGTGGTATCGCTGGTCCTTGAGTGCTCCCCAATCTGGTGGACAACCTTGGAGCATACATTTACACGCGGCAGTCCAGCCGCGGGGGCAGCACCACCGCATCAATCAAAGCGGGCCGCTGGGTCGGGAATCTGCCCGGTTCACTGTGGAAGAACTGGCCTCGAAAATAAGGACTTTCCAGCCCTTGTGACCCATACAGGGGAAGCATTAGAAATCTTCAGTCTCCTGGCACCTATACAAGGTTCGATGGCGCAGCATGAACACTACATGCCCCACAATTCTGTGCGAGATGGCTGACCTATCAGCAAGCAGCATGAGTGATTTGAATGACTGCGCACGCCATTGGAGAACAGGAGTGATCAGCCTTTGAGAAAGCTATATCAGCGAAACGCGTCAGGCTGCACCACAATAGCTGCATGGTCCATGTGGTATCGCTGGTCCTTGAGTGCTCCCCAATCTGGTGGACAACCTTGGAGCATACATTTACACGCGGCAGTCCAGCCGCGGGGGCAGCACCACCGCATCAATCAAAGCGGGCCGCTGGGTCGGGAATCTGCCCGGTTCACTGTGGAAGAACTGGCACCGAAAATAAGGACTTTCCAGCCCTTGTGACCCATACAGGGGAAGCATTAGAAATCTTCAGTCTCCTGGCACCTATACAAGGTTCGATGGCGCAGCATGAACACTACATGCCCCACAATTCTGTGCGAGATGGCTGACCTATCAGCAAGCAGCATGAGTGATTTGAATGACTGCGCACGCCATTGGAGAACAGGAGTGATCAGCCTTTGAGAAAGCTATATCAGCGAAACGCGTCAGGCTGCACCACAATAGCTGCATGGTCCATGTGGTATCGCTGGTCCTTGAGTGCTCCCCAATCTGGTGGACAACCTTGGAGCATACATTTACACGCGGCAGTCCAGCCGCGGGGGCAGCACCACCGCATCAATCAAAGCGGGCCGCTGGGTCGGGAATCTGCCCGGTTCACTGTGGAAGAACTGGCACCGAAAATAAGGACTTTCCAGCCCTTGTGACCCATACAGGGGAAGCATTAGAAATCTTCAGTCTCCTGGCACCTATACAAGGTTCGATGGCGCAGCATGAACACTACATGCCCCACAATTCTGTGCGAGATGGCTGACCTATCAGCAAGCAGCATGAGTGATTTGAATGACTGCGCACGCCATTGGAGAACAGGAGTGATCAGCCTTTGAGAAAGCTATATCAGCGAAACGCGTCAGGCTGCACCACAATAGCTGCATGGTCCATGTGGTATCGCTGGTCCTTGAGTGCTCCCCAATCTGGTGGACAACCTTGGAGCATACATTTACACGCGGCAGTCCAGCCGCGGGGGCAGCACCACCGCATCAATCAAAGCGGGCCGCTGGGTCGGGAATCTGCCCGGTTCACTGTGGAAGAACTGGCACCGAAAATAAGGACTTTCCAGCCCTTGTGACCCATACAGGGGAAGCATTAGAAATCTTCAGTCTCCTGGCACCTATACAAGGTTCGATGGCGCAGCATGAACACTACATGCCCCACAATTCTGTGCGAGATGGCTGACCTATCAGCAAGCAGCATGAGTGATTTGAATGACTGCGCACGCCATTGGAGAACAGGAGTGATCAGCCTTTGAGAAAGCTATATCAGCGAAACGCGTCAGGCTGCACCACAATAGCTGCATGGTCCATGTGGTATCGCTGGTCCTTGAGTGCTCCCCAATCTGGTGGACAACCTTGGAGCATACATTTACACGCGGCAGTCCAGCCGCGGGGGCAGCACCACCGCATCAATCAAAGCGGGCCGCTGGGTCGGGAATCTGCCCGGTTCACTGTGGAAGAACTGGCACCGAAAATAAGGACTTTCCAGCCCTTGTGACCCATACAGGGGAAGCATTAGAAATCTTCAGTCTCCTGGCACCTATACAAGGTTCGATGGCGCAGCATGAACACTACATGCCCCACAATTCTGTGCGAGATGGCTGACCTATCAGCAAGCAGCATGAGTGATTTGAATGACTGCGCACGCCATTGGAGAACAGGAGTGATCAGCCTTTGAGAAAGCTATATCAGCGAAACGCGTCAGGCTGCACCACAATAGCTGCATGGTCCATGTGGTATCGCTGGTCCTTGAGTGCTCCCCAATCTGGTGGACAACCTTGGAGCATACATTTACACGCGGCAGTCCAGCCGCGGGGGCAGCACCACCGCATCAATCAAAGCGGGCCGCTGGGTCGGGAATCTGCCCGGTTCACTGTGGAAGAACTGGCACCGAAAATAAGGACTTTCCAGCCCTTGTGACCCATACAGGGGAAGCATTAGAAATCTTCAGTCTCCTGGCACCTATACAAGGTTCGATGGCGCAGCATGAACACTACATGCCCCACAATTCTGTGCGAGATGGCTGACCTATCAGCAAGCAGCATGAGTGATTTGAATGACTGCACACGCCATTGGAGAACAGGAGTGATCAGCCTTTGAGAAAGCTATATCAGCGAAACGCGTCAGGCTGCACCACAATAGCTGCATGGTCCATGTGGTATCGCTGGTCCTTGAGTGCTCCCCAATCTGGTGGACAACCTTGGAGCATACATTTACACGCGGCAGTCCAGCCGCGGGGGCAGCACCACCGCATCAATCAAAGCGGGCCGCTGGGTCGGGAATCTGCC
This sequence comes from Triturus cristatus, assembly GCF_964204655.1. Classification (NCBI taxonomy): domain Eukaryota; kingdom Metazoa; phylum Chordata; class Amphibia; order Caudata; family Salamandridae; genus Triturus; species Triturus cristatus. The sequence continues at coordinate 16,491,385 of NC_140595.1, forward strand.
CGGTTCACTGTGGAAGAACTGGCCTCGAAAATAAGGACTTTCCAGCCCTTGTGACCCATACAGGGGAAGCATTAGAAATCTTCAGTCTCCTGGCACCTATACAAGGTTCGATGGCGCAGCATGAACACTACATGCCCCACAATTCTGTGCGAGATGGCTGACCTATCAGCAAGCAGCATGAGTGATTTGAATGACTGCGCACGCCATTGGAGAACAGGAGTGATCAGCCTTTGAGAAAGCTATATCAGCGAAACGCGTCAGGCTGCACCACAATAGCTGCATGGTCCATGTGGTATCGCTGGTCCTTGAGTGCTCCCCAATCTGGTGGACAACCTTGGAGCATACATTTACACGCGGCAGTCCAGCCGCGGGGGCAGCACCACCGCATCAATCAAAGCGGGCCGCTGGGTCGGGAATCTGCCCGGTTCACTGTGGAAGAACTGGCACCGAAAATAAGGACTTTCCAGCCCTTGTGACCCATACAGGGGAAGCATTAGAAATCTTCAGTCTCCTGGCACCTATACAAGGTTCGATGGCGCAGCATGAACACTACATGCCCCACAATTCTGTGCGAGATGGCTGACCTATCAGCAAGCAGCATGAGTGATTTGAATGACTGCGCACGCCATTGGAGAACAGGAGTGATCAGCCTTTGAGAAAGCTATATCAGCGAAACGCGTCAGGCTGCACCACAATAGCTGCATGGTCCATGTGGTATCGCTGGTCCTTGAGTGCTCCCCAATCTGGTGGACAACCTTGGAGCATACATATATATATATATATATATATATATATATATATATATATGTCACAGATGCTGCAAAGGATTTTTGAACTGCCTTGAGTCGTCTTCTTCGTCAATTTCTGTTTTTGTCTCTGTCCTCCCACTACTATGTCAGACACGATGGTTCCTTGAGCACCATGCCAGGGTAAAAGTTGAGACATGATGCTCAACTTTAGTGGTTAACCCTACACTTTCTTTTCCAAGAAATTTTTTGTATTTCGATGGTTAAAAGTATCACTATGAGGATGCCTCCTCTACAGGGTGGGTGCATTATATACATGTTAAGGTTATCACTAGTCAGGTGAAACTCTGATAAATATCCAAACCTCTCAGTAGGCTCAGGAAAGGACATACTACTGCTTATCCTAGTACTGTTTGTTTTGTTTATTGAATTGGTGGACTCAGTGAAGACATATTTATTTCGGGTAAATCACCAGTGGATCCTCAATTATGTAGATTTCCACAAAGACCACTGGTTCTGTACAACCCTGTGTTTTTCACTTTTTCATATATGAGCCCATTACCATGTAGAAGTTTCAATAACAGGTCCTGAAGAAGGCCGCTACACCTATGTTGAGGGTAATAGGCTGAAACATGTCGACCTACCATTGATTTTCATATTGAAGCTGGTTGAATTTCCTCCTGCTCCAGCTTGGTTTTTATACCTGTCCCAGAGACGCACTAATAAAGTTTTGGGTACCCTGGAGCTAGTTTTAAATATCACATTTTATTTTGCTCTGCTCCCCTCGTCACACCGAGCTTGTCTAAGGTACTTAGAACTTACTTAGTATAACTCTTCTTAAAACAACTCTGAGCTCCTCCGTCTCAGAGAAAAGGGTTGTAGCCGCACCGTGACTAGGTTTTACGGTGCAAAGCACTTACCCCATGATAAGCACCCCACCTTTGGATGGGTGAGGGAATCCGTCCTTTAAAAGGGACACTCCACCAATGCCAGACCTTGCATGTTCTGTTAGATGTAGACCCAAGGGTTTCTTGTTGTGATGAATATTGTCTGATTAGAGGAGTTAACCCCTGCAGGTCTTAAAATCTCCTCTGGCCTTCTTTGTGTCTTGATCTTATCATCAAAGCTTGCACCGGGTCCTCCTTTCTACCAAAAGGCTCACCCCTTTTCATGTAGGCCAATTTATAACTTTGCCTACTTTTTGCGTTCCTCCAAATCCCTGTAAAGAAGAGGAGTGACCCCACCATCTGGACCCAAAAAGAGCATTGTCGTTCTTCCTTTACCGCAAACGAGAGTTCCGGGTGAATGACCAACTCTTCGTAGGGTATGATGATGCAAAGCAAGACCGGGCAGTGCAAAAGCAAACCATCTTTGTCTGGGTCATACTCTGCATCAAAATCTGCTATGCATTGACCAAAAAGCAACCTCCTGAAGGTTTGCGAGATCATTCCACCAGAGCTAAAGCAGTGACCACTGCATTAGCATGTGGTGTTCCGGTCTTGGATGTGAGAAGGTGGCCTGATATATGCTGTCCACTAGTTCTAGTGGGCACCTTGTATCAGTCCAAACAACCCCTTATGGTGAATTGGTTAAAGACAACCTTTATTGAAAGCTATCCTAGTGGTAGCTATGGAGTCTTGAAGGAATGTAAAGCAGCTTGTTTTACCATTCAATAATCTCTTGAATGACCAAATGAAAGGACAACCACACCAGGTATATATTTAAAATATATGTATTTAAGATAAAACACACCCCTCTAGTCTCTTTATGAGACTGGAGTTCGAAGTACTTAATTTACAAGTTAGCAATCAACAGTAATAGCACAAATACACGTTTGGGCCCTAGGGGCGTACCAAACCATATACCAAAAAAGTGGTATAAGAACCACGACTGAACTAGACACAAGGCCTAGAGCCTGTAGAATCGCTGGGACCCCAAGGAACCACCCAAGGTAGTGACATAGGGGACCCACGGGGACTGTGTGCAGTGTGTAAACACAACCGCGGGTTCCCATTAGTTTCTATGGGCAATGTCGCGGTTGGAAATTTAAAGATTAGGGACACTTAGAATCGAGTCAGGACCAAACCCTTTTGGACTTGAGGAGTTCTAGGGCTAGCACCCACGGGAGCACCGGAGTACTCGAGTTACCTCACCCAGGGAAGCCTGGTGCATAGGCGTCTTTTGGTGTCGGGTAGCGTCGTCGATTACAATGGAAGCTGGCGAAGAACTGCTGCTACCGTGAAGATGAGAAGTGTCCAAAGGAATCCAAGCCTGGATCTAGGATGGAAGGAACCCAAAAGCAGAGGGGACAGAGTCTGGGTCACTAGCCAGTGGCCTAGGGCAGGATGGACCAATGCCCACAGATGTCGGGTGCTTCAGGTGAGTTGATGGGTGTCTTGACTCTTCAGCCACGAGGTCCAGGAGGCGCCAATGACGACCAGGAGCTGGATTCGAGCTGTCCCACGAAGTCTGTTGAGTGCTGCGGTGTCGGCGACCAGATTGGACCCAACAAGCCCTGGCAATGGCAAGTCACAGGAAATCAGAGAAAGGACTGCGGTACAGACCAGCAAGGTCTGAGGGACTCACCCAGCGAGGGTAAGTCAGGGCACGTCTGGAGCAACCAGGAAAGCCCAATTAGAAGAGGAGTTGCCTTCGTGGGGACCTACTAGCCAACGGGCTAGCGATCGCGAAGAAGCCTCGAGCGGTCGCACTTGAAACTGGCCCACGGGTCACTCGTGGAGTGGAGTCCAGCAATCTTCGGTGCAGGAGGTGCTCAAGGCTGGGGCCACTTGGAGCCCAAAGCACAACTTCGAAGAAGTCCCAGAAGATAGTGTTGCTGCAAAAGTTCACGGTGTTCAGGGGTCACGGTTCCACGTCACCCACGATAGTCACGGGCCTCAGCTTTGCTGTGGACTCAGGGTAGCCTCGGGGAAGTCTGGAAATCCACCTCTGGTGATGCAAACACTTCGGCGTCCGGCAGGAGCTTCAGTGATGCAGACCGGTCAGTTGCTTCTTTGGTGCCTGCCAAGCAGGGGAGTCACTCCTTGACCCCCAAGGGAGATTTCTTCAGTCTTCTAGTCAGGATAGAAAGTCGAAGGTCCAGGATATATGTTGCAGAGTTTTGTCCAGGGTAATCTAAAGTCTCAAGGACTGGGTTCCCATACTTATACTAAGTTTGGGGGTTGGACATACTCTAGGGACCCACCTATGGGAGGGTTTGGAAATAGGGGTGGTTACACCCATTTCCTTTGTCCAGTTTTGCGCCAGAGCAGGGGCAGGTAGCCCCCGCAACCAGTTTGAACTGTGACTATCCGCTTAGGGCTATTGCGCATTACCAACATTAGTCTCTACCCTTTTATCGTTATTCGATTCCAATATACTTAATATTTTTTGCTTTATTCACTTGGCTTCCGATCCCTATCCAAGATGGCGGCTCAACTCGCGTACCGGCACAGGAGCCCTTCTCGCTTTCTTTTGCAGGCTCACTTGTAGATAAAACCGCTCGGCTGCGAGGACACGCCAGAATGCGGTCCGTGAGGTTTGGCTCCTATTAGGTATTAATGAGTGTGGTGTTCGACGTACAGGTAAGTGTTCACTGAAGGGTTAGATCTCCATACCTGTACGCTACGAGGTGATCTTATCTTTCCCCCGTAGGGCGAACCTTCACTACGGAGCACGCCATTACCCTAACGATCTCAATTACTATCCTCTCCTAGATGTACGAGATCGCCGCACCCCCTCCGTTGACCATGAAGCACATTGTTGCTTTTTACTAAGTATGTTATGTCTTTTTATGTTTATTGTATGTTTGTGTGTATGTTATGTCAGACATGTCAGTATTACGAATTTCGATTCACTATTTGTTAGCACAACGTCGGCATGGAGTGAATAACTATATTTCTCTTCATTTTAAATCACAAAACGGCACATCAGAAAGAAAAAATGTGCGAACACTTGGGTGTAGTGTGCTCACAATTAACATTGACTACAGTACTTATTATGAAATATTTTTCCTTATTAACTTTTGTTTTATATCCTACAGACTATTTGCTGACGTACATTACGTATGTATTTTAAAACGCATGCCTTATAATTACGGCATCACACTTATTGCACCTCATTCAGGTTAACTAGGAGTGGCAAGTTTCTCGACACTGGGCTGGTCCCAGTGTAGTCCTGAAGAAGAGCTGGGGAAGCTCGAAACTAGTTGACCAGATCATATGCTAGGCACACCTTCCCATTATAGTTAGGATCCCCTGGCATATTACCCCGTATTTAATCTTTTCAGCTTAGAGCACTAATAAAGTTTATTCTTGGCCCACTAGCTGATTATTTTAATTATCCCACTCCACCACATTTTCACTTACACTACACATAGTCCCAATTTTTCAGTGCTCCTACGTAACCTCGCAAGTTGTAGCACGCCTCAGTCCGTAGAGGACTGGGAGGACCCCTATGATGAAGCATGTCACCGTGGGGAAACCCTGGTTAGTGAGGGGACTCAAGAAAGAGATAATTCTTCCCTTTCTTTCCAATCGGTGTTCTTCAGGATCAAATTGACTTCTGACACCATCTGTTTTCCCTGGTTAGGTTCTTGTTTACTTGACTTGCTCAGGTAGTTGCTTTTGAGATATGTATTAGTGGAGGGTGAACCTAACCTATAACCTCTACTTCCCCCCGTTTTTTGGTAATGAACTGGACTATGCACAGGGACACCAAGTGTGCCCCTAGTGCAGGACTTCAAAGCACCAGAGAGTGCTCCCGCCCAGCCCTAATACACATCTGCCTGTCTGGGGAGGTGGTTACACTTCCCTGGGACAGGAAACCTATTGTCCAGGCCTCCCCTGCCGGAGTTTTGGTCAGCAGCAGGAGGCCAGACCCGTGTCTGTGGCAGAGGTATCCATTTTGTGATGCCAGGGCTCAAGAAAGTCCTACCGGGTTAGACCAGTGTGAACATGTCTCTCCCTCTAGAAGGGTGGAATGCTACCCCCGCCGCCAGAACTGGCGAGGGGGAGGGGGGTAGTATTCCAAAGCGTTTGACACCAAACACGACATGTTTCCGTGCAGCCATCCCAAAGTTAGCATTTACCGCGAGGTTATAATGCACTTAAGAGTATATGGTCAGGCTGCACCACAAACCGCATCAGAGGAGATACTCCGAACGCTGCAGAGGGACTCTGCTCATGCAGGGGGACCCTCTCACATAAAAACCAAGCACTCTGCCTTCAGGATTGTTAAAGGCCTGCCATAGGAGTGACTTATAGGTTTTATATGTGTGTGTAATGGTAGTGATATAGGTAGCCCTTACCCAGGCTGCAGTAGCAGACCTGTGGTGCCATTTTGGAGTGCTTCCCAGGGGTGGCATAATACATGCTTCAGCCCCTGGTAGGCCTCTGAGGTACCTATGCCCTAGGTACATAGTATAGCATATACTAGGGGCTTATAAGGCACTCCAGAATCCAATTAGGTATGTACCTAATGTACATGCACACCATTTTAGAGAGGAAGCAGCTAGGCTGTGGTCCTGATTAGCAGGGCCACAGCCAGACTAAGGTCGAAAAACTGGGAAACACCAGCAAAAAGTGGGGGTACCCATGTGAAGCAGATCCTACTCTCCTACAGTGGACATCTGCTAGGCAGCAACGTGGACCTCCTTGCAAACGTTCACAAAGCTCTACTGCCTGGACACACAGGTCGGTAGGGATGGGAATTTCGCCCATTTGGTCCTGCAGGACTTCCTTGTGTGAAATTGGTCTGCAGACCCACCTCAGGGATAGTATTGCTTGGGTATCTATTCAAAGGTAAGAAATCTGTGGCTCGAAGTCTCTATCAGATGAACATGTTACTTACCATCGATAACGCCTTATCTGGTAGAGACTAAATCTAGCCACAGATTCCTTACCGACCCATCCATCCTACCACCTCTGTGAATGGATTTCTAGGGACAGGGATGACCCCTGTCAGGGACCTAGTTTTACACACCAGATGTCCGTGTTCTTCATGGTGCTGCCATTCTGGCGTGGAAAGTCATGAAAAGAAACTGATGTTGACGTGCCTAAGTGGCGCCTACATAGGTACTGCAATGTCACTTCTGGCGTGAACAATGCCGACGACGGACGCAGGGCCGATCAATGCCACCTACCGGTGTGCATGGGTACTACGCACGAAAAATCTTCTGGATCCAGTCTGACACCTGGGGAAACTTAAAGGTAAGGAATCTGCGGCTTGATCATGTCTCTGACAGACAAGGCATTATCATAGGTAAGTATCTTGTTCACCACATACATTATTACCAGTTCCTGTCAACAGAAAGCTAATGTTTAGAATGAGCCTGAGGAGTGAGGCGTCCAGAAATGTAGTAGAGGGGTATTTAAACTTGGAAATGCAATTTAGCGCATATGGACTAGTACAGGTGGTGTAACAGAACGTTTGGACAATTAGGGATGGTGGTTTACTATTTTAATGGAAATCCTGGATAAACCAATCTGTGGCAGACTTGACAGCCTTGAGGAGCTCGTGGCTTACTGGACTAATGAATCCACTGTAGGGGCTTGTGTTCGACCTCATGGTCACAGGTTCATATTGCGGCGGGAACCGCTCAGGCTGTTATCCTTCCGAGGTTGATAAAATGAGTACAATTGAGTTGGGTCACAGTAAACATCTGTTATTCAGCGCCAAGATGCCCTTTTGTGTGAAAGTGCGCTTTACAAATATACGTTATGTTGTGGGTGCATAATGAGCGTGGTTGTACACTGGGGCACTAACTGCAGAAAAACACTTCATCAGATACCACATCAGAGTGCACAGGCCAAGTCCTTGGTGAGCATTGAGCAATTGAAAGACCATGTGACATAACCAAACTATGACACGTCATACCTTACTAAATTTAAAATGTCCCCAGTGGTACCGTAAACCTTTCATGTCTCCATAGTGTTCTAAAATCTACCTTTTTAAAATTAAAGCTTGCTAGAGATGCAGGAAATTGTACTATTGCTCTGCACAGAGGGGGAATAATAAAATAATAGTGTTTCCAACACTCTGTTATCACATCCCCGCTCAGTGAGTTCAGAGGGGGTTGGTGGGGTTCAGTGTAATTACAAATGTGACGGTCTTTAACATGTGTTTCGATCCTCTTTACTTGTGGTCATATGAGTTAGCGACAGAGCCCTGTGTGCACCTGGTCCCTTACAAAACTCTCTGTGCATCTGGTGCCTTACACAGCCCTCTGTGTATCTGGTCCCTTACACAGCCCTGTGTGCACATGGCCCCTTAAGCAGCCCTATGTGCATGTGCTCCCTTACAAAACTCTCTGTGCATCTTGTGCCTTACACAGCCACTGTGCATCGGGTCCCTTACATAGCCCTGTGTGCACATGGTCCGCTACACAACCCACTGTGTGTTAGGTGCCTTAGAGAGCCCTGTGTGCATCTGGTCACTTACTTAGACCTGTGTACATCTGTGTAAGTGCCATTTTTAAAAGATTTAAAAATTGTGTATATTTTAACATATTTATTGAATACTAAAAATGAGGTAAACATAAATTGAGATTGTGGTTAGAGGTAAGGGGCCGAAACGTGATGCTTTCAACGTAAGGACAAGAGTTGTAGATTAGGGCTAAAGGTTAGGCATGTATTAGGGTTCTGCAAACAGAAGGGGTTTGGTCTAGCGTTGAGGTTGGGGTTTAGCGTTAGGGTGGGGGTTTTGTTTAATCAAAGGATTGAGACTGGCTCATGGTTGTGATAAAGTTAGAGTCACAGTTGGTTTTAGGGTCAGGTTAAATTATGGCCAAAATGTATAGGATTTAAATTACATTTTTATATTTGTTAGAAAATAGATAAATATTACCTTCTTTTTAACACCACTTTATATGTCCCTTTTTTGCCAATATATTTATGCAAGGAACTTTTTTTTTTAAAAACAAGTTTTACTTTTACAAATCATCCATCTATTTCAACTGTAGAAAATAAGGAATACACTTACCAGAATGTACAAGGTTGTAAAGGAAAAGTCAAGAGATGGATACACTGTGGCCTTCTGACCTAGTGTGAGAATGTAACTCCACTTTACACCGTTCAGGAGAGTTTGAAAATCATGATCAATTATTTTAATTCCACTGAAATGGCTTCTTTCTGATCTCCATGTCAGTTGCGTTTGTCATTGATGGTTTCACTGTCATCAGACACGTGTACTAAACTGCAAGGTTGTTGGATGTAGTGGTACCTGCGGATTTACAGATTGCGGGGCAGTTTGTCTAGAGAAACTTCTCTTGGGCTGGATCCTTATTAAACTGTTCAATCTAACACAATATCTAAGACATCCCAGATCAAAGCAGCCCAAATATGATGGTCTTTAAACAAAAGAAAGGAAGGTTGACCTCGAAGTGACTTAAAAACAGATATAGACATCAAAGAAGGCAGCGAGAGTCAAAACACATTTATCACTTTCAACCAAGAAATACTGAACTTTGTCATATTAAGGAGTTATGAGACATACAAGAAGTTTATAAGAATATTTCTCTGTACACACGTAGGCTACTTATCAAGAAGGTAGACTTTCCGTCCACTTGCTGCCAAACCTTTTGCAGTTTGAGTGATTGTCCTTCATCACTTCTGTCCAGTGCCACCCATTCCCCCTCCACTTAGTCTCTGGCTGAAGAAAAACTAAGGCTTGTGTTTTATTCAGTCTAACTTCCATCACAAACCTACTCCCTGAGACAAGCTTTTGCCTTTGCGATGAAAAGCACCAGAGCCCCGATGGATTGACTCAAGTCAAAGTTAGGTTCCTGGCTCAGGCACTTGCAACGCTGGAGACGCTGGTCAGTGGCTCCTTGGATCTGATGCTAAGTGCTCTGGAGAGCCTCACGCTGTCACGGTGGCGTCGAGAGCAATCTGATGACCCTGAGGTGATGTCACTGAACACTAAGCAGTCTGATGGGCCCTTGACACCAGCTCGGATGCAGATGCAGCAGAGGAGTTTGAGGACGGCCTTGCGCACCTCCATGCTGCCACAGGAGTAGATAAGCGGGTTAATTGCTGAGTTGAGCACAGCCAGGGCCAGGGCCCAGTCCATCCCCCGAAGGTGGTCACAAGTCAGGGAGTGACAGAAAACGTCCAAGAGTAGGAGGGCAAAGAGCGGGCTCCAGCAGACGATGAAGGCTCCGAGAACCATCAGGACAGTCTTCAGAAGCTTGAAGGACTTTTTTCGCTGGTTGGTAATGGCTACCCGCGTGGCACTGGCCTTTACAAGGTGGTAGATGGAGCCGTACAGCAAAATGATTCCAAGCAAGATGAGGCTGAACACTATCACGCAGACTAGAATGTACTTCTTGGAGTAGAGTGGCAGGAGGCTGGAGCACTCCTGGAAGTCACATACACAGTTCCACCCCAGCAGCGGCAGCATTCCGATGATGATGGCCAACAGCCAGCAGAGGCCGATGAGACCGTAGACCCGGATTGTTTTGGTGATCTCCTTCTCAGCAATGGGCCTAACCATGGTGGTGTAGCGCTCCATGGCGGTGATGAGGAGGCTGAAGATGGAGGCAGCCAGGGCCACAAAGAGGACACCCTCTCTGAAGAACCACATGTTCAGGCTTAGCCGGAAAGTCATGCTGCCAGACATGCAGAGGTTGAAGAGGTAGGCAATGCCCGCCAAGAGGTCGCTCAGTGTGATGTTGGCAATGCAGTAGGAGACCCAGCGGCGGAAGCGCATGTATTTGACAATAGCCACGAGGACCAGCAGGTTCTCCAGCACGATCAGGCAGCTGATGGCGATGAAGAGTAGCTTCATGATGTCCATGCCACCGTCCGCCTGTGGTTTACGCCGGTCCAACTTCCCCGTCACGTTGTAATGCAGGAGGATGATATTGACATTCCTCTTGGCAACAAACTGCAGGCAGATGTCCAGGCCATGGTCCAAACCCATGGTTGTAGGAGACGCACCGAAGGAGCCACAACCAGGGAGGCGCAGGTAGGTCCTTTGAGGCTCCCAGCAGGTCACCAGCAGTCTGTGGAGACAGAGACAGTGAAAGAGGATACTGCTTAGACATACAAGAGAGCTGGCAGCAGAGAGCGGTATGTCTACCGGCAAAGCGTGTGTCAGGCAGCTAGTGACCTCCCAACAGATCAATTAGTTTGAATATATTCATTCATTTTTAAAACATTAACCAAGGAACTTCTTCTTTTTCACGCCAATTATCAGCTGAAATAACCAATAAGAGAATCATCCTCAGTTATACCAAAAAGCCCTGAGTTAAAAACTAAAAACTTCTATTGAATCTCTGTTTCTGGGCGTTCCTGATCATTTCAAACCTGGCATACTCAAGAGACACCTTTATTATACACATTTTAAAGTTCTCGTGTCCTAAGACGCCATCCCTTCAGCAGCACCACACAGTTTAGTCCTGCTGCGTGTATGAAGGGTCGGTCCCCTTTGCTCAAAAGGCAGCACCATCTTGGTAAAAGAAAAGAGTTGGAAGGGGATGACAAAAGAATACCGTGGCGTTCAGTAAAAGAGGTTTAATAGACGCCTCCTGACACCAGAATTTGGTGACATCTGGATAAACTAAAAGATCACATGTCATCTGCCTGGTCTCCATTACAAGGCATTGCATCCAAGTATCAGAATACACCAAAAATGGCAGCTATGGGACTGCCAAAATCAGCCTGCGTTGGTTGTGTGCCCCCGCGGAGGAAACCTGGCTTGGGAGGTGGGGGTGGACTGTCCCTACTGGAGTAGGACCAAGGCAGGTTTCCATATGACTGGCATCTGCAGTGGCACGGTGTGTAATAAACGAGGGCCTATGTAACTACCAGCGGCTAAGGTCGATTCAAGCATTGCACCTATTACTTTTTAGTCTTCCGTGATGATGATTCCTGGTGGCTCTGGAAGGTCTGCACTCTACCCTATGTTGATCTCCTGGCAAGTTAAAATTTAGATTTTCGCTTCAGTGAGCATGTCAAATATTCAATTCCACTGAGGGGTACAGCTTAAGAATCTAGAGCTTGTCTCGGAGGTCGAGAGGGCACCAAAAGGACCCTCTCTCTGAGCAGGTTTCTGGAGCTAGCAGTCTAGATTATCGTGAAGGTACAATGCTCAAGAGCTGATTGGACGGTTCTGTGTATACGAACCACTCTCCCTGAGCAGTGAGTGTTCTAGGAGTTGTTTCCGATATCCAGCAGCAGAGTCTGCTAACACCTGCTTCCTACCAAGCCAGGGACCGAGCCTGGACCTATCCCACCACTTTAAGTGCTGCTGTGATGCCTTGAGGGAAGGACCCTCCCCCCCCCCCCCCCCCTTGCTGTTAAGAGGGTTCCTTGACTCCTCTGTCCAGCAGAGGAGAAACACATCTCGGCACCGTGTAAAGACCTGTGAGACCATCGTGAGTTCCACACTACTCTGCAGCACTAGGACACCAGCTCTGGTGCAAGGAGACGCCTGGCATCCTTGCTTGAGCTTTGGACCACTCCGTCTCGCTATCTTGCGAGTCAAGCGCTAAAGGCGTTAGCTTGGTCTGCACTCCTGAAGCAGAGCCCATGAACCCAGAGCAGCGGCAGCTCTTCACCCCTGATCACACTGTGGCTCCCACACCCGGTCCAGCACAAGGAATGAATCAAGGCATGGCCAGAGTGCCACGGGCCCTAGTGCAAGGAAGGAAACGGGCCTCTTGGCCGCTGCAGGGTTTAGTGAGCCTCTCTGGGCCCCGGTGCCATGAACCTGCTGCACAAACTGAAGCTACGCCCCTGGGAATGAAATGTCTTGCCAATGGCACGTGGTAAAGGCACTGGCTTGCAGGAGGAATCATGGGCGAGCTTTAAACCCTCCCAAACTCTGTTTCCTGTTTTGAAAGCAGAGGCTCGGATTTGACTCAATCCCAGTCGAGGTGTTTCAACTTCTCTGCGATGCGAGAGGTTTTTAGTCTGTGAGAGGGGGATGAAGATTTGTAATAATCTAAGCTAGTTTGTAGTCTGTCACGGGAGGGGGGGGCTGAATATTTGTAATAGTCTAAACTAGTTTGAGTGCCCTTGTGCACTCTGGAATATATCATCAGTTCTGTTGCACAGTGCATATGTAATAACTATGAGGGCGTTTTTGAGTATGTCAATATATACTTTGCACCTGAAGGGCAGGAAATGCACATTTAGATAGCTCTGCCTTCCTTACCGAGACCTCGACGCCATGGTACGAGGCTCTGCTATAAGGGCACCTCTCATCTCATCCTCAGTCTACAAGGGCACCTCTCATTTCACCCCCAGTCTACAAGGTCACTTCTCATTTCACCCTCAGTCTAAAAAGGCACCTCTCATTTCACCCTCAGTCTACAAGGGCACCTCTCATTTCACCCTCAGTCTACAAGAGCACCTCTCATTTCACCCCCAGTCTACAAGGTCACTTCTCATTTCACCCTCAGTCTAAAAAGGCACCTCTCATTTCACCCTCAGTCTACAAGAGCACCTCTCATTTCACCCCCAGTCTACAAGGGCACCTCTCATCCACAGTCTACAAGGGCACCTCTCATTTCACCCCCAGTCTACAAGGGCACCTCTCATTTCACCCCCAGTCTACAAGGGCACCTCTCATTTCACCCTCAGTCTAAAAAGGCACCTCTCATTTCACCCTCAGTCTACAAGGGCACCTCTCATTTCACCCTCAGTCTACAAGAGCACCTCTCATTTCACCCCCAGTCTACAAGGTCACTTCTCATTTCACCCCCAGTCTACAAGGTCACTTCTCATTTCACCCTCAGTCTAAAAAGGCACCTCTCATTTCACCCTCAGTCTACAAGGGCACCTCTCATTTCACCCTCAGTCTACAAGAGCACCTCTCATTTCACCCCCAGTCTACAAGGTCACTTCTCATTTCACCCTCAGTCTAAAAAGGCACCTCTCATTTCACCCTCAGTCTACAAGGGCACCTCTCATTTCACCCTCAGTCTACAAGAGCACCTCTCATTTCACAACCAGTCTACAAGGTCACTTCTCATTTCACCCTCAGTCTAAAAAGGCACCTCTCATTTCACCCTCAGTCTACAAGGGCACCTCTCATTTCACCCTCAGTCTACAAGAGCACCTCTCATTTCACCCCCAGTCTACAAGGTCACTTCTCATTTCACCCTCAGTCTAAAAAGGCACCTCTCATTTCACCCTCAGTCTACAAGAGCACCTCTCATTTCACCCCCAGTCTACAAGGGCACCTCTCATCTCATCCTCAGTCTACAAGGGCACCTCTCATTTCACCCCCAGTCTACAAGGGCACCTCTCATTTCACCCCCAGTCTACAAGGGCACCTCTCATTTCACCCTCAGTCTAAAAAGGCACCGCTCATCTCATCCTCAGTCTACAAGGGCACCTCTCATCTCATCCTCAGTCTACAAGGGCACCTCTCATCTCATCCTCAGTCTACAAGGGCACCTCTCATTTCACCCCCAGTCTACAAGGGCACCTCTCATTTCACCCCCAGTCTACAAGGGCACCTCTCATTTCATCCTCAGTCTACAAGGGAATCTCTCATCTCACAGTCAGTCTACAAGGGCACCTCTCATTTCACCCTCAGTCTACAAGAGCACCTCTCATTTCACCCTCAGTCTACAAGGGCACCTCTTATTTCACCCTCAGTCTACAAGGGCACCTCTCATTTCACCCTCAGTCTACAAGGGCACCTCTTATTTCACCCTCAGTCTACAAGGGCACCTCTCATTTCACCCCCAGTCTACAAGGGCACCTCTCATCTCATCCTCAGTCTACAAGGGCACCTCTCATTTCACCCCCAGTCTACAAGGGCACCTCTCATTTCACCCTCAGTCTACAAAGGCACCTCTCATTTCACCCTCAGTCTACAAGGGCACCTCTCATTTCACCCCCAGTCTACAAGGGCACCTCTCATCTCATCCTCAGTCTACAAGGGCACCTCTCATTTCACCCCCAGTCTACAAGGGCACCTCTCATTTCACCCTCAGTCTACAAAGGCACCTCTCATTTCACCCTCAGTCTACAAGGGCACCTCTCATTTCACCCCCAGTCTACAAGGGCACCTCTCATCTCGTCCTCAGTCTACTAGGGCACCTCTCATCTCATCCTCAGTCTACAAGGGCGCCTCTCATTTCACCCTCGGTCTACAAGGGCGCCTCTCATCTCATCCTCAGTCTACAAGGGCACCTCTCATCTCATCCTCAGTCTACAAGGGCACCTCTCATCTCATCCTCAGTCTACAAGGGCACCTCTCATTTCACCCTCAGTCTACAAGGGCGCCTCTCATCTCATCCTCAGTCTACAAGGGCACCGCTCATCTCATCCTCAGTCTACAAGGGCACCTCTCATTTCACCCTCAGTCTACAAGGACACCTCTCATTTCACCCTCAGTCTACAAGGGCGCCTCTCATTTCCCCCTCAGTCTACAAGGGCACCTCTCATCTCATCCTCAGTCTACAAGGGCACCTCTCATCTCACCCTCAGTCTACAAGGGCACCTCTCATCTCGTCCTCAGTCTACTAGGGCACCTCTCATCTCATCCTCAGTCTACAAGGGCACCTCTCATCTCATCCTCAGTCTACAAGGGCACCTCTCATTTCACCCTCAGTCTACAAGGGCGCATCTCATCTCATCCTCAGTCTACAAGGGCACCTCTCATCTCATCCTCAGTCTACCAGGGCACCTCTCATTTCACCCTCAGTCCTACAAGGGCACCTCTCATCTCATCCTCAGTCTACAAGGTCACTTCTCATTTCACCCTCAGTCTAAAAAGGCACCTCTCATTTCACCCTCAGTCTACAAGGGCACCTCTCATTTCACCCTCAGTCTACAAGGGCACCTCTCATTTCACCCTCCGTCTACAAGAGCACCTCTCATTTCACCCCCAGTCTACAAGGTCACTTCTCATTTCACCCTCAGTCTAAAAAGGCACCTCTCATTTCACCCTCAGTCTACAAGGGCACCTCTCATTTCACCCTCAGTCTACAAGAGCACCTCTCATTTCACCCCCAGTCTACAAGGTCACTTCTCATTTCACCCTCAGTCTAAAAAGGCACCTCTCATTTCACCCTCAGTCTACAAGGGCACCTCTCATTTCACCCTCAGTCTACAAGAGCACCTCTCATTTCACCCCCAGTCTACAAGGTCACTTCTCATTTCACCCTCAGTCTAAAAAGGCACCTCTCATTTCACCCTCAGTCTACAAGAGCACCTCTCATTTCACCCCCAGTCTACAAGGACACCTCTCATCCTCAGTCTACAAGGGCACCTCTCATTTCACCCCCAGTCTAAAAAGGCACCGCTCATCTCATCCTCAGTCTACAAGGGCACCTCTCATCACATCCTCAGTCTACAAGGGCACCTCTCATCTCATCCTCAGTCTACAAGGGCACCTCTCATCTCATCCTCAGTCTACAAGGGCACCTCTCATTTCACCCCCAGTCTCAAGGGCACCTCTCATTTCACCCCCAGTCTACAAGGGCACCTCTCATTTCACCCTCAGCCTACAAGGGCACCTCTCATCTCACAGTCAGTCTACAAGGGTACCTCTCATTTCACCCTCAGTCTACAAGGACACCTCTCATTTCACCCTCAGTCTACAAGGGCACCTCTCATTTCACCCTCGGTCTACAAGGGCACCTCTCATCTCATCCTCAGTCTACAAGGGCACCTCTCATCTCATCCTCAGTCTACAAGGGCACCTCTCATCTCATCCTCAGTCTACAAGGGCACCTCTCATTTCACCCTCAGTCTACAAGGGCGCCTCTCATCTCATCCTCAGTCTACAAGGGCACCGCTCATCTCATCCTCAGTCTACAAGGGCACCTCTCATTTCACCCTCAGTCTACAAGGACACCTCTCATTTCACCCTCAGTCTACAAGGGCGCCTCTCATTTCACCCTCAGTCTACAAGGGCACCTCTCATCTCATCCTCAGTCTACAAGGGCACCTCTCATCTCATCCTCAGTCTACTAGGGCACCTCATCTCATCCTCAGTCTACAAGGGCACCTCTCATCTCATCCTCAGTCTACAAGGGCACCTCTCATCTCACCCTCAGTCTACAAGGGCACCTCTCATCTCATCCTCAGTCTACTAGGGCACCTCTCATCTCATCCTCAGTCTACAAGGGCACCTCTCATCTCATCCTCAGTCTACAAGGGCACCTCTTATTTCACCCTCAGTCTACAAGGGCGCCTCTCATCTCATCCTCAGTCTACAAGGGCACCTCTCATCTCATCCTCAGTCTACAAGGGCACCTCTCATTTCACCCTCAGTCTACAAGGGCGCCTCTCATTTCACCCTCAGTCTACAAGGGCGCCTCTCATTTCACCCTCAGTCTACAAGGGCACCTCTCATCTCATCCTCAGTCTACAAGGGCACCTCTCATCTCATCCTCAGTCTACAAGGGCACCTCTCATCTCATCCTCAGTCTACAAGGGCACCTCTCATCTCATCCTCAGTCTACAAGGCACCTCTCATCTCATCCTCAGTCTACAAGGGCACCTCTCATTTTACCCCCAGTCTACAAGGGCACCTCTCATTTCACCCCCAGTCTACAAGGGCACCTCTCATTTCACCCTCAGTCTACAAGGGAATCTCTCATCTCACAGTCAGTCTACAAGGGCACCTCTCATTTCACCCTCAGTCTACAAGAGCACCTCTCATTTCACCCTCAGTCTACAAGGGCACCTCTCATTTCACCCTCAGTCTACAAGGGCACCTCTCATTTCACCCCCAGTCTACAAGGGCACCTCTCATCTCATCCTCAGTCTACAAGGGCACCTCTCATTTCACCCCCAGTCTACAAGGGCACCTCTCATTTCACCCTCAGTCTACAAAGGCACCTCTCATTTCACCCTCCGTCAACAAGGGCACCTCTCATTTCACCCCCAGTCTACAAGGGCACCTCTCATTTCACCCCCAGTCTACAAGGGCACCTCTCATTTCACCCTCAGCCTACAAGGGAATCTCTCATCTCACAGTCAGTCTACAAGGGTACCTCTCATTTCACCCTCAGTCTACAAGGACACCTCTCATTTCACCCTCAGTCTACACCCTCAGTCTACAAGAGCACCTCTCATTTCACCCTCAGTCTACAAGGGCACCTCTCATTTCACCCCCAGTCTACAAGGGCACCTCTCATTTCACCCCCAGTCTACAAGGGCACCTCTCATTTCACCCCCAGTCTACAAGGGCACCTCTCATTTCACCCCCAGTCTACAAGGGCACCTCTCATTTCACCCTAAGTTTGCTGAGCAACAACTATCTTTCATTCAGCACTCCAGCAAAACTTTTTGTTTTTCAAAAATAAACTCCTAAAGCTGGAATTTGTTTGTGAAAAGCAAATAACTAATGACCCTAGGAGCTTTCTCCCAGGGTGTTGGGGTACTTTCCTTTCTGTTCAGCACTGGCTTTTTCTGGCTGCCCAGAACAGGAAAAAAGTGCACCAGAAAGTCCATCTTCAGTTGAATGGATGATTTCCCATTCTTTACTCCAAAGGTCTGGTGTCTGCCGGAGAGTTGAATGAAGACTTCCACCATCGAAGGCTGTGGGGATGGACTGACAGGAACACGACGGTGCATCCAACTCTAAATAGAGCAGGTGGCCTGTCAGTTCGGTGTCCATGGGACTCTCCCACCATTGTTGTACAGTAACCTGTGTGCCAAACTCTAATTAAACCCCTGTCATCTTACGTAGCACCTTTAACTCTGCACTAATCATATTATCGACCACAGACGGATGGAAGCTAGGGCGAGGAACCTCTTACATGCAGGTGACACTAAAGTCTCAGCAGCGAATCTCTTTACTCCCCGAGCAACCCTACAGTTTCGTTGTCTCTTGAGTAACTTCCCATTAGTTACCGCAGCGTCACGTTTTATCGTGTAATTTGTTATTCAGCGAGAGTATGTTTTCGTAATGCTGCTCATGTCAGAAAACAACACTGTCGTGTCGCCATGTGTGGGTCCAGGGCACACGTGCCCAGTCAGATTACCAGATGAGGAAAAGTATGAAGGCTTACCGTCTCCATCTAAATGTACCAAGGAGGGAGACCCCCACACACTCAGAGTAACATTAGCTGGCTAGGGCCCCAAATCCAGAAGCAAGGGATTTTCCTCCACCGCCCTTCCCCTGGAGGCTCCTGCAAAGCCATCCACTCAAGAGAAAAGCTCCCATCCTAGCTCAATTCGTAAGGGCACAGTGCCCCCAGCTCAACGCCATGTTTGAGGGAGCACTTTATCTACGGGAGCACCCACCCCTTGTGATGTGGTCAATGGAATCCAGAAGCCCCTAGTGTCAGCTTGGACATAGCTGACGCTAGCCCGATATATGTGATGGTCAAAGATTGTCACTCTGACTGCTTCACTTTCAGGTGTACACTGATACTCAACGATCGCCCATCCCTCCCTGCTTCACTTGCAGGTGCACACCAATACACACACACATGCCCTGCTCAACGACCGTCCCTCCCTCCCTGCTTCAACGACCATCCCTCTCTTCTTGCTTGCAGGTGTACACCAATACCCAGATACATGCCCTGCTCAAAGATTGTCCCTCTCTCCCTGCTGCACTTGCAGGTGTACACCAATACCCAGATACATGCCCTGCAGAAGGATCGTCCCTCCATCCCTGCTTCACTTGCAGGGTACACCCATACCCAGATACATGCCCTGCAGAAGGACCGTCCCTCCATCCCTGCTGCACTTGCAGGTGTACGCCAATACCCAGATATATGCCCTGCAGAAGGATCGTCCCTCCATCCCTGCTTCACTTGCAGGTGTACACCAATACCCAGATACATGCCCTGCAGAAGGATCGTCCCTCCATCCCTGCTTCACTTGCAGGGTACACCCATACCCAGATACATGCCCTGCAGAAGGACCGTCCCTCCATCCCTGCTTCACTTGCAGGTGTACGCCAATACCCAGATATATGCCCTGCAGAAGGATCGTCCCTCCATCCCTGCTTCACTTGCAGGTGTACGCCAATACCCAGATATATGCCCTGCTCAACGACAATCCCTCCATACCTGCTTCACTTGCAGATGTACACTGATACTCAACGACAATCCCTCCATACCTGCTTCACTTGCAGATGTACACTGATACTCAACGACCGTCCCTCCCTCCCTGCTTCACTTGCAGGTGTACACCAATGCCCAGATATGTGCCACTTCTCAACGCTGATCCCTCCCTCCCTGCTTCACTTGCAGGTGTACACCAATACCCACATACATGCCCTGGAGAAGGACCGTCCCTCCATCCCTGCTTCACTTGCAGGGTACACCCATACCCAGATACATGCCCTGCTCAACGACCGTCCCTCCATCCCTGCTTCACTTGCAGGTGTACACCAATACCCAGATACAAGCCATGCTCTTCGACCGTCCCTCCCTCCCTGCTTCACTTGCAGAAGTACACTGATACTCAATGATCGTCCAACCCTCCCTGCTTCATTTGAAGGTGTACATCAATGCCCAGATACGTGCCACTTCTCAACGCTCATCCCTCCCTCCCTGCTTCACTTGCAGGTGTACACCAATACCCACATACATGCCCTGTACAAGGACCGTCCCTCCATGCCTGCTTCACTTGCAGATGTACACTGATGCTCAACGACCGTCCCTCTCTCCTTGCTTCACTTGCAGATGTACACCAATGCCCAGATACGTGCCCTGCTCAATGACCGTCCCTCTCTCCCTGCTGCACTTGCTGGTGTGCACCAATACCCACATACATGCCCTTCTCAACGATCGTCCCTCTGTGCCAGCTTCACTTGCACGTGTACACCAATACCCAGATACATGCCCCGGCTCAACGATGGTCCCTCTCTCCCTACGTCACTTGCAGGTGTATGCCAGTGGTACCCAGATATACGCCCTGCACCAGACCATCCGGTTAGATTAGGCTGATGTGAACATATGTAAGGTCACTAAGCGCCTGCAGCCTCCACTGTCGAGGGAGAAGGAAAGCTTATGTCTGTACTGAGGAAAAACAGGAGGCGAATGAATGACCCAAGCACCGGTCCCATGACCTCTCCGGTGGCTTTCCCTTCTGGCCCCATCCCCAAATCTGACACATGCAACAATCCATGGAGTCCTTCTCAATGCTGAGATGTCTTTCATTCCATCTTCGAAAGTGTGAAGAAAAGTATTTTGGGTTCCAGGTCAACCATCTGACCGAACCAACAAGAGCCCTGGCTTCTCGACTGGGCTGACCTCTTGAAAAAGAATCTAGCGATCCTTCCAAAGTCACAGGTCCTAAAATGACAAAATCCAGAACCAGTCAGGAACACACCTCTACTGCCGAACCAGTCAGTGGGAACACGCCTCAGTTTCATGCCTGAGGTGAATTCCAGTCAGTAGAAACAGGCCTGAAGTCCAGAACCAATCAATATGAGCACTCCTGAAGTCCAAAACCAATCAGTAGAAACACACCTTAGGTCCAGAACCAGTTAATATGAATACGCCTGAAGTCCAAAACCAGTCAGTAGACACAGACCTTAGGTCCAGAACCAGTCAATATGAACACGCCTGAAGTCCAAAGCCAGACAGTAGACACAGACCTTAGGTCCAGAACCAGTCAATATGAACACGCCTGAAGTCCAAAACCAGTCAGTAGACACAGACCTAAAGATTAAGAAGCCAGTCTGACTGCCTCAGGTTTCTGAAGGTCTGGGGGCCTTAAGAAGCCAGTCGGACGCCCTCAGGTTTCCAAAGGTCTGGGGACATTTCTTTTCACTGATGCCTTTGGTGAATCACTGCCTGAGACCAGCCTCCCTGTCCCCCGGACCGGTCCTGGAACAGCGAAGAACCGATTCCGCTACCCTCACCCTTCCTTTCT
The DNA here is from genome assembly GCF_964204655.1 of Triturus cristatus. Lineage (NCBI taxonomy): Eukaryota > Metazoa > Chordata > Amphibia > Caudata > Salamandridae > Triturus > Triturus cristatus. The sequence continues at coordinate 16,512,935 of NC_140595.1, forward strand.
TCTACCTTCCGTGCTTCCATCCCCCTCACCCTTCCTTTCTTCTACCTTCCGTGCTTCCATCCCCCTCACCCTTCCTCTCTTCTACCTTCCCTGTTTCCATCCCCCTCACCCTTCCTCTCTTCTACCTTCCCTGCTTCCATCCCCTCACCTTTCCTCTCTTCTACCTTCCCTGCTTCCATCCCCCTCACCTTTCCTCTCTTCTACCTTCCCTGCTTCCATCCCCCTCACCTTTCCTCTCTTCTACCTTCCTTGCTTCCAACCCCCATTCTTCCTCTCCTCTACTTTTCCTTCTTCCATCCCCTCACCCGTTCTCTCTTCTACCTTCTCTGCTCCACCCCCCTCACCCGTCCTCTCTTCTACCTTCCCTGCTTCTGCCCCCTTACCCTTCCTTTCTTCTACCTTCCCTGCTTCCACCCCTTACCCTTCCTCTCTAAAATCCTACCGTGCCTCCCCTCTCCCATACTTCCCTTCCCACGTCATCCAAGCTCCCATCTTTCCTCTCTCACTCCGTTCCCGCACCATGCTTCCTCTCTCGCTCCTTCCCTCGTCCCATGCTTTTCTCCTTCTCTCATCCTGCCCCTCTCCCATCACTTGCCTTTGCCTTTCTTCCTCTATCCCATCTTTCCTGTTCCCATCCTTTCCCTTTAATACCCCCAACCCACCCATCCAGGGCTTTAAGTGGGCCGGGTCGTGCTGGTGCTCAGCACCGGCAGTTCTAAAAAGCAGGTGCCGACGCGGTCTCTACCGGGCTCTCCATTTCTGCCCTCACCCTCAGGGCGAAAAGAGACCTTCCCTCTGCAGCAGCGCCAGCGCCCCCGTCGCCGCCTGTGATGGAGCGTCAGAGAGACTCGGTGAGGTTCCTTCAGTCTCATCATTTCAGGACTGAAGCATTTTCAAGATTATATTTAACGAAGCCATAGTCGTTGCTTATTTATCTTGTGCAACTAACAACTACTGGCAAAGCCGATAGTCCTGCTTGTTGTAGGTGTAGTGTTACTTGTTATATTATATATCTGGATGCAATGCCAGAAACAGCACAATCCCAGTGGGGCGGCGCACTATGCTAAGCACAGATTTTTCCTGATCTCTCGCTCCTGAAGGGGGGCTTTGTTGACTCACCTGGTTCTGAAGCGCTGAGAGGTCCCAGTGCCCCGCGAGGGGTGCGGCAGTGTAGCGCCTCGAGGCACCAGGGTTTGGCCAGTGTGTGAAGGTGAGAGCCAGTGTCCTTGAACCCCAGCCGCTCCTGTCACTGTGCGCAGAAAAAAGGAAGTTACGAGAGTGTAAGTTCAGCCGCATCCTTACAGGATGGACACACCCCGCCCGCAGACACTGAACCGAAGAGACACGCTCTGGTGCCTGTGAGTGCGGTCAGCCGAGGGGGCACACGCCCCTGGGGCAGGGGGTGCCAGCAGTCACCCAGGGAGGTCTGAGCCAGGTGGAGGACTGAACGTCACTGGTACACCGGGAGGGAGACCCAGGAGCCTGATCACTGAGCAGATAATACTAGGAGACAGATGTGTGCCTCTGTGGGTCTGTGGAGATGGGGAACAGTAACCCCCACCTCAGCCCCTACTGACACCCGTGGACCGGCAGCCCTTTCAGAGGTCCCTCCCGCAACTTACACCCTGCTTGACTCACAGCCCTACAGTCCTCACCCAGGAGGAGGCGACCCCTCTGCACCCCTCCTGCTTACTGACAGCCCTACAGTCCTCACCAGAGAGGATGCGCCGTCTGCCCCTCTCCTGCTTTACTCACAACCCTACAGTCCTCACAGGGAGGAGGCACCCTCAGCACCTTTCCAGCTTTACTCACAGCCCTAACCCCCTCACCGGGGAGGAAGCGAACTCTGCACCTCTCCCGCTTTACTCACAGCCCTACACCTTAACAGGGAGGAGGCGCCCTCTGCACCCCTCCTGCTTACTCACAGCCCTACAGTCCTCACCTGGGAGTAGGCGCCCTCTGCACCTCTCCTGCTTTACTCACAGCCCTACACCTCACCAGAGAGGAAGCACCCTCTGCACCCCTCCTGTTTACTCACAGCTCTACAGTCTTTACCGGGGAGGAAGCGCCCTGTGCACCTCTCCTGCTTTACTCACAGCCCTGCAGTCCTCACCGGGGAGGAGGCGCCCTCTGCACCGCTACTGCTTTACTCACAGCCCTACAGTCCTCACCCAGGAGGAGGCGCCCTCTGCACCTCTCCTGCTTTACTCACAGCCCTACAGTCCGCACCGGGTAGGACCCGCCCTCTGCACCTCTCCCTTTACTCACAGCCTTACAGTCCTCACCTGGGAGAAGGCGCCCTCTGCTTTTCTCCTGCTTTACCCAGAACCCTACAGTCCTCATGGGGAGGAGGCGCCCTCTGCCCCGCTCCTGCTTTACTCACAGCCCTACAGTCCAAACGGGGAGGAGACGCCCTCTGAATCTCTCCTGCTTTACTCACAACCCAACAGTTCTCACGGGGAGGAGGCGCCCTCTGAATCTCTCCTGCTTTACTCACAGCCCTACACCTCACCAGGGAGGAGGTGCCCTCTGCACCCCTTCTGCTTACTCACAGCCCTACAGTCCTTACCGGGGAGGAAGCGCCCTCTGCTGCTTTACACACAGCCCTACAGTCCTCACCTGGGAGTAGGCGCCCTCTGCACCTCATCTGCTTTACTCACAGCCCTACACCTCACCAGAGAGGAAGCGCCCTCTGCACCCCTCCTGTTTACTCACAGCTCTACAGTCTTTACGGGGGAGGAAGCGCCCTCTGCACCTTTCCTGCTTTACTAACAGCCCTACAGTACTCGCGAGGGTGGAGGCGCCGTCTGCACCGCTCCTACTTTACTCACAGCCCTACAGTCCTCACGGGGAGGAGGCGCCCTCTGCACCTCTCCTGCTTTACTCACAGCCCTACAGTCCTCACCGGGTAGGAGCCGCCCTCTGCTCCTCTCTCTTTACTCACAGCTTTACAGTCCTCACCTGGGAGAAGGCGCCCTCTGCTTTTCTCCTGATTTACCCAGAACCCTACAGTCCTCACCGGGGAGGAGGCGCCCTCTGCACCGCTCCTGCTTTACTCACAGCCCTACAGTCCAAACGGGGAGGAGGCGCCCTCTGCACCACTCCTGATTTTCTCACAACCCAACAGTTCTCACGGGGAGGAGGCGCCCTCTGCACCTCTGCTGCTTTACTCACAGCCCTACAGGCCTCACTGAGGAGGAGGCGCCCTCTGCACCTCTCCTGCTTTACTCACAGCCCTACAGTCCTCACGGGGAGGAGGCGCCCTCTCCACCTCTCCTGCTTTACTCACAGCCCTACAGTCCAAACGGGGAGGAGGCGCCCTCTGCACCACTCCTGATTTTCTCACAACCCAACAGTTCTCACGGGGAGGAGGCGCCCTCTGCACCTCTGCTGCTTTACTCACAGCCCTACAGGCCTCACTGAGGAGGAGGCGCCCTCTGCACTGCTCCTGCTTTACTCACAGCCCTGCACCTCACCGAGGAGGAGGCGCCCTCTGCACCTCTCCTGCTTTACTCACAGCCCTACAGTCCTCACGGGGAGGAGGCGCCCTCTCCACCTCTCCTGCTTTACTCACAGCCCTACAGTCCTCACGGGGAGGAGGCGCCCTCTGCACCTCTCCTGCTTTTCTCACAGTCCGCACGGGGAGGAGGTGCCCTCTGCACCTCTCCTGCTTTACTCAAAGCCCGACAGTCCTCACGGGTAGGAGGCGCCCTCTGCACTTCTCCTGCTGTACTCACAGCCCTACAGTCCTCACCTGGGAGTAGGCGCCTTCTGCACCTCTCCTGCTTTACTCACAGCCCTACACCTTACCAGGGAGGAGGCGCCCTCTGCACCCCTCCTGCTTACTCACAGCTCTACATTCCTTACTGAGGAGGAAGCGCCCTCTGCACCTCTCCTGCTTTACTCACAGCCCTACAGTACTCAGGACGGAGGAGGCGCTGTCTGCACCGCTCCTGCTTTAATTTAATTTAACTCATAGCCCTACAGTCCTCACGGGAAGGAGGCGCCCTCTGCACCTCTCCTGCTTTACTCACAGCCCTACAGTCCTCACCAGAGAGGAGGCGCCCTCTGCACCTCTGCTGCTTTACTCACAGCCCTATAGTCCTCACCGTAGAGGAGGCGCTCTCTGCTCCGCTCCTGCTTTACTCACAGCCTTACAGTTCTCACCTGTGAGAAGGCGCCCTCTGCTCCTCTCCTGCTTTACCCAAAACCATACAGTCCTCACCGGGGAGGAGGCACTGTCTGCAACTCTCTTGCTTTACTCACAGCCCTACATTCCTCATGGGGGAGGCGGCACCCTCTGCACTGCTCCTTCTTTACTCGCTGCCCTACAGCCTTCACCGGGGAGGAGGCGCCCTCTGCAACGCTCCTGCTTTACTCACAGCCCTACAGTCCTCATAGGAGGAGGCGCCCTCTGCACCTCTCCTGCTTCACTCACAGCCTCACCAGGGAGGAGGCGCCCTCTGCACTGCTCCTGCTTTACTCACAGTCCTACAGTCCTCACGGCGGACGAGGCACCCTCTGTACCACTCCTGATTTACTCACAGCCCTAATCCCCTCACTGGAGCGGAGATGCCCACTGCCCATCCCCTGCTTTACTCACAGCCCTTCAGCCCTCACCGGAAAGGAGGCCCCCTCTGCACCTCTCGTGCTTTACTCACAGCCCTACAGTCCCCACCGGGGCAGAGGCGCCTCTGCACCGCTCCTGCTTTACTCACAACCCTTCAGTCCTCACCGGGGTGGAGGCACCTTCTGCACGTCTCCTGCTTTACTCACAGCCCTGCAGTCCTCACCAGGGAGGAGGTGCCCTTTACACCTCTCCTGCTTTACTCACAGTCCTACAGTCCTCACCCGGGAGGAGGTGCCCCTTCTGCACCTCTCCTGCTTTACTCACAGGCCTACAGCCCTTATGGGGGAGGAGGCACCCTCTTCATCACTCCTGCTTTACTCACAGCCCTACAGTTCTCACCGGAGAGGAGGTGCCCTCTGTACCTCTCCTGCTTTACTCACAGCCCTACAGCCCTCATGGGGGAGGAGGCACCCTCTGCATCGCTCCTGCTTTACTCACAGCCCTACAGTCCTCACCGGGGAGGAGGTGCCCTCTGCACCTCTCCTGCTTTACTCACAGCCCTACAGTCCACACCGGGGAGGATGCGCCCTCTACACCTCTCCTGCTTTACTCACAGCCCTAGAGTCCAAAAGGGGAGGAGGCACCCTCTGAACCTCTCCTGCTTTACTCACAACCCTACAGTCCTCAAAGGGAGGAGGCGCCCTCTGCACCTCTCCTGCTTTACTCACAGCCCTACAGTCCTGACGGGGAGGAGGCACCGTCTGCACCTCTCCTGCTTTACTCACAGCCCTGCACCTCACTGAGGAGGAGGCGCCCTCTGCACCTCTCCTGTTTTACTCACAGCCCTACACCTCACAGAGGAGGAGGCACCCTCTGCACCTCTCCAGCTTTACTCACAGCCCTACAGTCCTCATAAAGTTTATTGGGATGATGGACTCCTTTACTCAGAGAGTAGAGACCCCTAGCCTGGTGCATCCAGGAAGTTGGTTATACCTCTGAAGTTTAGGGGTTTCCTATTGACACTAGCCCATGATATTCCCCTAGCAGGACACTTAGGCCAGAACAAGACATGGGACAGAATTGTTCCTCACTTTCACTGGCCTCACATGTCTGAAGACACAAAGGAGTTTTGTCGCTCCTGTGTAACCTGCCAAGCCATTGGCACAGCAGATGGCACTACAAAGGCCCCCCTGATACCACTACCTGTGGTGGGGGTGCCCTTTGAAAGGGTAGGGATTGACATTGTTGGTCCCATGGCTCCCCAAACAGCATCTGGGCACAGATGTATATTGCTGGTAGTGGATCATGCCACCAGGTAGCCAGAAGCAATTCCCCTAAGGACCACTACAGTACCTGTAGTGGCAAGAGCTCTTGAGTGTGTTCTCAAGAGTAGGCTTTCCTAAGGAGGTAGTCTCTGACAGGGGTGCCAACTTCATGTCTAGTTACTTGACTGCTATGTGGAAGGAGTGTGGAGTGAACTACAAGTTCACCACACCCTATCACCCACAATGCAATGGTTTAGTTGAGAGATTCAACAAAACCTTAAAGGGCATGATCAAAGGACTCCCAGAGAAGCGTAGGCGAAAATGGGACCTGCTCTTGCCCTGCCTTTTATTTGCATACAGGGAGGTGCCTCAGAAGGGGGTTGGCTATAGCCCATTTGAACTTCTGTTTGGTCGCCCTCTCAGGGGTCCATTGTGTTTGGTGAAGGAAGGATGGGAATTACCTCTCAAGCCCCCAAAGCAAGACATAGTGGACTATGTACTTGGTCTCTGCTCCAGGATGGCTGAGTACACGAAAAAGGCAAACAAAAACCTTGAGGCTAGCCAGGAACTGCAAAAAGCTTGGCATGACCAAAAGGCTGTACTGACTGTTTACCAGCCAGGACAGAAAGTGAGGGTGTTGGAGCCTGTGGCCCCAGCAGCTCTCCAGGATAAGTGGAGTGAACCCCACACTATTGTTGAACAGAAGGGAGAGGTTACTTATTTGGTAGTCCTAGGAACTCCCAGGAGTCCCCACAGCGTTCTCCATGTCAACAGACTAAAGCCATATGTGGATAGGACTGACATGGGCTTGCTCATGGCTACTGATGAGGGACAGGAGGAAGAGAGTGACCCAATCTCTGACCTCCTCTCACAGAACCCTGATGATGGGTCAGTTGATGGTGTAGCCTTGGCAGGTAGCCTCACTGCCCAGCAACAAACTGATTGCAGACAGGTGCTCAATCAGTTCAGACATATGTTCTCACTGACTCCAAGTCAGACTACCTGGTGCACTCATGAAGTGGACACTGGGGACAGTCTGCCTATTAAAAATACGATTTATAGGCAACCTGACCATGTCATGGACTGTATCAGGACAGAAGTCCACAAAATGTTGTATTTGGGTGTTATTGAAACCTCAGATAGCCCTTGGGCTAGTCCAGTGGTCCTTGCGCCAGAACCTCACACCACTGGTGGAAAGAGAGAGATGAGGTTTTGTTTGGACTACAGGGGTCTCAATGCAGTCACTAGGACTGATGGCCATCCAATACCAAGGGCATATGAGCTTATAGATACTTTGGCCTCAGCCAAGTACCTTAGCACATTTGACTTGACAACTGGCTACTGGCAGATCAGACTAGCTGATGATGCAAAACCAAAGACAGCATTTTCAACCCCTAGTGGACACAATCAATTTGTGGTAATGCCCTTCGGTCTGAAAAATGCACCTGCCACTTTCCAAAGGTAGGTGAATACAGTTCTCACAGGTCTGGAAGCCTTTAGTGCAGCATATCTAGATGATATTGCTGTCTTTAGCTCCACCTGGGAGGATCACCTGGTCCACCTAAGGAATGTTTTGGAGGCCCTGCAAAAATCAGCCCTAACTATCAAGGCTACTAAGTGCCAGATAGGGCAGAGTCAGGTTGTGTACCTGGGCCACCTTGTAGGTGGAGGCCAGGTTCAACCATTGCAGAGCAAAATCCAGACCATAATGGACTGGGTTGCTCCCACTACCCAGAATCAGGTGAGAGCCTTCTTAGGCCTGACTGGGTACTATAGGAGATTTGTCAACGGGTATGGATCAATAGTGACACCCTTGAATGACTTAACTTCTAAGAAAATGCCCAAAAAGGTTCAGTGGACAGCTAGCTGTCAAAAGGCATTTGATGACCTGAAGCAGGCCATGTGTACTGCTCCCATTCTGCAGAGTCCTGACTACTCCAAGAAGTTCATTGTTCAAACAGATGCATCTGAATTGGGGGTAGGGGCTGTACTGTCACAATTGAATGAAGAAGGTCAGGATCAGCCAGTAGCTTTCATAAGCAGAAGGTTGACTCCTATAGAGAAACGTTGGTCAGCCATTGAGAAGGAGGCCTTTGTTGTGGTTTGGGCTCTGACGAAGTTGAGGCCATACTTGTTTGGTACTCACCTCCTTGTTCAGACAGACCATAAGCCCCTCTTATGGCTAAAACAAATGAAGGGTGAACACCCCAAACTGCTTAGGTGGTCTATTTCCCTACAGGGGATGGACTTTACAGTGGAACATAGACCTGGGAGTAACCATGCCAATGCAGATGGACTCTCTAGGTATTTCCACTTAGAACATGAAGACTCAACTGGTCAAGGTTAGTTTAATGCCCCTGCGTTTGGGGGGCGGGGGGGGGGGTGTGTAGGAGAGTAGGATCTGCTTCACATGGCTACCCCCACTCTTTGCTGGTGTTTCACTGTTTTTCGACCTTAGTCTGGCTGTGGCCCTGCTAATCAGGACCACAGCCTAGCTGCTTCCTCTCTAAAATGGTTTCCATGTACATTAGGTACATATCTAATTGGATTCTGGAGTGCCTTATAAGCCCCTGGTATATGGTATACTATGTACCTAGGGCATAGGCACCTCAGAGGCCTACCAGGGGCTGCAGCATATATTATGCCACCCCTGGGAAGCACTCCAAAATGGCACCACAGGTCTGCTGCTGCAGCCTGGGTAAGGGTGTGCTTGCACAACTTACAGAGGTATAGGCCACCGATATCCACACCTATATACAGATACATATAAACATATAAGCCACTCCTATGGCAGGCCTTGACAATCCTGAAGGCAGAGTGCTTGGTTTTATGTGAGAGGGTGCCCAAGCATGAGCTGAGCCCCTCTACAGCTTTCGGAAATACTTCCTTATGGCTGTTCTGTGATACATCCATACCATATACTCTTAAGTGAATTATAAACTCGTGGTAAATGCTAACTTTGGAATGGCTGCATCAAAACCTGTTGTGTTTGGTGTCAAACGCTTTGGAATACTTCCCCCCCCCCCCCCCCGCCACATCTGGCGGCGGGGGTAGCATTTCACCCTTCTAGAGGGAAAGACATGTTCACACTGGCTAAACCCGGTAGGACTTTCCTGAGCCCTGGCATCACAAAATGGATGCCTCTGCCACAGACACAGGTCTGGCCTCCTGCTGCTGACCGAAACTCCGGCAGGGGAGGCCTGGACAATAGGTTTCCTGTCGAAAGGAGGTGTGACCACCTCCCCAGACAGGCAGATGTGTATTGGGGCTGGGCGGGAGCACTCTCTGGTGCTTTGAAGTCCTGCACTGGGGGCACGTTTGCTGTCCCTGTGCATAGCCCAGTTCAAACCGGTTGCAGGGGCTACCTGCCCCTGCTCTGGCGCGAAACTGGTCAAAGGAAATGGGTGTAACCACCCCTCTTTCTAGGCCCACCCATAGGTGGGGCCTTAGTTAGTCCATCCCCTAAACTTACTATAAGTATAGGAATCCAGTTCCTAGGACTTTAGATTACCCTGGACGAAACTCTGCTACATATATCCTGGACCTTTGACGTTCTATCCTGACTAGAAGACTGAAGAAATCTCCCTTGGGGTCAAGGAGTGACTCCCCTGCTTAGCAGGCACCAAAGAAGGTGACAAGAAAGCAACTGACCGGTCTGCATCGCTGCAGCTCCCGCCGGACGCCGAAGTCTTTGCATCACCAAAGGTGGATTTCCAGATTTCATCGAGGCTACCCTGAGTCCACAGCAAAGCTGAGGCCCGTGGCTATCGTGGGTGACGTGGAACCGAAACCCCTGAAAACATTGAACTTTTGCAGCACCACCATCTTCCTGGTCCTCCTCGAAGTTGTGCTTTGGGCTCCGAGTAGCCCCACCCTTGAGCACCCCTTGCACCGGAAATTGTTGGCCTCCACTCCACGAGTGACCCGTGGGCCAGCTTTAAGTGCGACCGCTCGAGGCTCCTTGGCGATCACTAGCCCGTTGGCTAGCAGGTCCCCACGAAAGCAACTCCTTTTCTAATTGGGCTTTCCTGGTTGGTCCAGATGTGCCCTGACTTACCCTCGCTGGGTGAGTCCCTCAGACCTTGCTGGTCTGCACCGCAGTCCTTTCTCTGAATTCCTGTGACTTGCCGTTGCCAAGGCTTGTTGGGTCCAATCTGGTCGCCGACACCGCAGCACTCGACAGACTTCGTGGAACAGCTCGAATCCGGCTCGTGGACTTCGTTGACGCCTCCTGGACCTCGTGGCTGAAGAGTCAAGACACCCATCAACTCACCTGAAGCACCCGACATCTGTGGGCATTGGTCCATCCTGCCCTTGGTCACTGGCTAGTGGCCCAGACTCTGTCCCCTCTGCTTTCACGTTCCTTCCATCACAGATCCAGGCTTGGATCTCTTCGGACACTTCTCCTCTGCACGGCAGCAGCAGTTCTTTGCAGGCTCCCATTGAAATCGACGAAGCGACCCGACACCAAAAGACAGCTATGCACCCGGCTTTCCTGGGTGAAGTAACTCGAGTACTCCGGTGCTCCCATGGGTGTTAGCCATATTACTTCTTAAGTCCAAAAGGGTTTGGTCCTGACTCGATTAGAAGTGTCCCTAATCTTTAAATTTCCAACCGCAACATTTCCCATAGAAGATAACGGGAACCAGCGGTTGTGTTTACACACTGCATAGAGTCCCCATGGGTCCCCTGTGTCACTACCTTGGGTGGTTCCTTGGGGTCCCTCCGATTCTACAAGCTATAGGCCTAGTGTCTATTCCAGTCGTGGTTCTTATACCACTTTTTTGGTATATGGTTTGGTATGCCCCTAGGGCCCAAACGTGTATTTGTGCTATTACTGATAATTGCTGACTTGTAAACAAATTACTTCGAACCCCAGTCTCATAAAGAGACTAGAGTGGTGTGTTTTATCTTAAATACATGTATTTTGAATATATACCTGGTGTGGTTGTCTTTTCATTTGATCATTCAAGAGATTATAGACTGGTAAAACAAGCTGCTTTACATTCCTTCAAGACTTAGCCTGAAGGCTGCTCGCCATAGCTACCACTGGGATAGCTTTCAATAAAGGTTGTCTTTAACCTATCACCATAACGGGTAGTTTGGACTGATACAAGGTGCCCACTAGAACTATTGGACAGCATATATCAGGCCACCATCTCACAAAGGCGTCCTCTGCTCCTCTCCTGCTTTACCCAAAACCCAACAGTCCTCACCAGGGAGGAGACCCTGTCTGCTCTTCTACTGCTTTACTCACAGCCCTACATTCCTCATGGGGGAGGAGGTGCCTTCTGCACAGCTCCTTCTTTACTCACAGCCCTACAGTCCTCACAGGGTAGGAGGCGCCCTCTGCACCTCTCCTGCTTTACTCACAGCCCTACAGTCCTCAAGGGAGGAGGCGCCCTCTGCACCTCTCCTGCTTAACTCACAGCCTCACCAGGGAGGAGGCGCCCTCTGCACTGCTCCTGCTTTACTCACAGCCCTACTGTCCTCACCGGGAAGGAGGCGCCCCCCCCATCTCTGCTGCTTTACTTACAGCCCTACAGTCCTCACGGCGGAGGAGGCACCCTCTGCACCACTCCTGATTTACTCACAACCCTAATCCCCTCACCGGGGTGGAGGCGCCCTCTGCACCACCCCAGCTTCACTCACAGCCCGACAGTCCGCACAGGGGTGGAGGCTCCCTCTGCACCGCTCCTGCTTTACTCACAGCACTACAGTCCTCACCAGGGAGGAGGCGACCTCTGCACGTCTCCTGCTTTACTCACAGCCCTACAGTCCTCACCAGGGAGGAGGTGCCCTCTACACCTCTCCTGCTTTACTCACAGCCCTCCAGTCCTCACCCAGGAGGAGGTGTCCCCTCTGCACCTCTCCTGCTTTACTCACAGGCCTACAGCCCTCATGGGGGAGGAGGCACCCTTTGCATCGCTCCTGCTTTACTCACAGCCCTACAGTCCTCACCGCGGAGGAGGTGCCCTCTGCACCGCTCCTGCTTCACTCACAGCACCTCGGTCCTCACCAAGGAGTTGGTGCCCTCTGCACCTTTCCTGCTTTACTCACAGCACCACAGTCCTCAACAGGAAGGAGGCGCCATCTGCTACTTTACTCACAGCCCTACAGTCCTCAACATGAAGGAGGCGCCCTCTGCACGTCTCCTACTTTACTCACATCCCTACAGTCCTCACGGGGAAGAGGCACCCTCTGCACCTCTCCTGCTTCACTCACAGCCCTACAGCCCTCACGGGGGAGAGGCGCCCTCTGCACCTCTCCTGCTTTACTCACAGCCCTACAGTCCTCACCGCGGAGGAGGTGCACTCTACACCTCTCCTGCTTTACTCACAGCCCTACAGTCCTCACAGGGCAGAGGCACCCTCTGCACCTCTCCTGCTTTTCTCACAGCCCTACAGTCCTCACGGGGTGGAGGCACCCTCTGCACCTCTCCTGCTTTACTCACAGCCCTACAGTCCTCAATGGGGAGGAGGCACCCTCTGCACCTCTTCTGCTTTACTCACAGCCCTACAGCCTTCACGGGGAGGAGGTGCCCTCTGCACCTCTCCTGCTTTACTCACAGCCCTACAGCCCTCACGGGGGAGGAGGCGCCCTCAGCACCTCTCCTGCTTTACTCCCAGCCCAAACCCCCTCACCGGGGCGGAGGCTCCTCCTGCACCTCTCCTGCTATACTCACAGCCCTAACCCCCTCACCGGGGAGGAGGCACCCTCTGCACCTCTCCTGCTTTACTCACAGCCCTACAGTCCTCTCCCGGGAGGATGCGCCTTCTTCACCTCTCCCGCTTTACTCACAGCCCTCGAGGCTCCTTGGCGATCACTAGCCCGTTGGCTAGCAGGTCCCCACGAAAGCAACTCCTTTTCTAATTGGGCTTTCCTGGTTGGTCCAGATGTGCCCTGACTTACCCTCGCTGGGTGAGTCCCTCAGACCTTGCTGGTCTGCACCGCAGTCCTTTCTCTGAAATCCTGTGACTTGCCTTGCCGTTGCCAAGGCTTGTTGGGTCCAATCTGGTCGCCGACACCGCAGCACTCGACAGACTTCGTGGAACAGCTCGAATCCGGCTCGTGGACTTCGTTGACGCCTCCTGGACCTCGTGGCTGAAGAGTCAAGACACCCATCAACTCACCTGAAGCACCCGACATCTGTGGGCATTGGTCTATCCTGCCCTTGGTCACTGGCTAGTGGCCCAGACTCTGTCCCCTCTGCTTTCACGTTCCTTCCATCACAGATCCAGGCTTGGATCTCTTCGGACACTTCTCCTCTGCACGGCAGCAGCAGTTCTTTGCAGGCTCCCATTGAAATCGACGAAGCGACCCGACACCAAAAGACAGCTATGCACCCGGCTTTCCTGGGTGAAGTAACTCGAGTACTCCGTTGCTCCCGTGGGTGTTAGCCATATTACTTCTTAAGTCCAAAAGGGTTTGGTCCTGACTCGATTAGAAGTGTCCCTAATCTTTAAATTTCCAACCGCAACATTTCCCATAGAAGATAACGGGAACCAGCGGTTGTGTTTACACACTGCATACAGTCCCCATGGGTCCCCTGTGTCACTACCTTGGGTGGTTCCTTGGGGTCCCAGCGATTCTACAAGCTATAGGCCTAGTGTCTATTCCAGTCGTGGTTCTTATACCACTTTTTTGGTATATGGTTTGGTATGCCCCTAGGGCCCAAACGTGTATTTGTGCTATTACTGATAATTGCTGACTTGTAAACAAATTACTTCGAACCCCAGTCTCATAAAGAGACTAGAGTGGTGTGTTTTATCTTAAATACATGTATTTTGAATATATACCTGGTGTGGTTGTCTTTTCATTTGATCATTCAAGAGATTATAGACTGGTAAAACAAGCTGCTTTACATTCCTTCAAGACTTAGCCTGAAGGCTGCTCGCCATAGCTACCACTGGAATAGCTTTCAATAAAGGTTGTCTTTAACCATTCACCATAACGGGTAGTTTGGACTGATACAAGGTGCCCACTAGAACTATTGGACAGCATATATCAGGCCACCATCTCACAAAGGCGTCCTCTGCTCCTCTCCTGCTTTACCCAAAACCCAACAGTCCTCACCGGGGAGGAGACCCTGTCTGCTCTTCTACTGCTTTACTCACAGCCCTACATTCCTCATGGGGGAGGAGGTGCCTTCTGCACAGCTCCTTCTTTACTCACAGCCCTACAGTCCTCACAGGGTAGGAGGCGCCCTCTGCACCTCTCCTGCTTTACTCACAGCCCTACAGTCCTCAAGGGAGGAGGCGCCCTCTGCACCTCTCCTGCTTAACTCACAGCCTCACCAGGGAGGAGGCGCCCTCTGCACTGCTCCTGCTTTACTCACAGCCCTACAGTCCTCACCGGGAAGGAGGCGCCCTCCCCATCTCTGCTGCTTTACTTACAGCCCTACAGTCCTCACGGCGGAGGAGGCACCCTCTGCACCACTCCTGATTTACTCACAACCCTAATCCCCTCACCGGGGTGGAGGCGCCCTCTGCACCACCCCAGCTTCACTCACAGCCCGACAGTCCGCACAGGGGTGGAGGCTCCCTCTGCACCGCTCCTGCTTTACTCACAGCCCTACAGTCCTCACCGGGGAGGAGGCGACCTCTGCACGTCTCCTGCTTTACTCACAGCCCTACAGTCCTCACCAGGGAGGAGGTGCCCTCTACACCTCTCATGCTTTACTCACAGCCCTCCAGTCCTCACCCAGGAGGAGGTGTCCCCTCTGCACCTCTCCTGCTTTACTCACAGGCCTACAGCCCTCATGGGGGAGGAGGCACCCTTTGCATCGCTCCTGCTTTACTCACAGCCCTATAGTCCTCACCGCGGAGGAGGTGCCCTCTGCACCGCTCCTGCTTCACTCACAGCACCTCGGTCCTCACCAAGGAGTTGGTGCCCTCTGCACCTTTCCTGCTTTACTCACAGCACCACAGTCCTCAACAGGAAGGAGGCGCCATCTGCTACTTTACTCACAGCCCTACAGTCCTCAACAGGAAGGAGGCGCCCTCTGCACATCTCCTACTTTACTCACATCCCTACAGTCCTCACGGGGAAGAGGCACCCTCTGCACCTCTCCAGCTTCACTCACAGCCCTACAGCCCTCACGGGGGAGAGGCGCCCTCTGCACCTCTCCTGCTTTACTCACAGCCCTACAGTCCTCACCGCGGAGGAGGTGCACTCTACACCTCTCCTGCTTTACTCACAGCCCTACAGTCCTCACAGGGCAGAGGCACCCTCTGCACCTCTCCTGCTTTTCTCACAGCCCTACAGTCCTCACGGGGTGGAGGCACCCTCTGCACCTCTCCTGCTTTACTCACAGCCCTACAGTCCTCACGGGGAGGAGGCACCCTCTGCACCTCTTCTGCTTTACTCACAGCCCTACAGCCTTCACGGGGAGGAGTTGCCCTCTGCACCTCTCCTGCTTTACTCACAGCCCTACAGCCCTCACGGGGGAGGAGGCGCCCTCAGCACCTCTCCTGCTTTACTCACAGCCCAAACCCCCTCACCGGGGCGGAGGCTCCTCCTGCACCTCTCCTGCTTTACTCACAGCCCTAACCCCCTCACCGGGGAGGAGGCACCCTCTGCACCTCTCCTGCTTTACTCACAGCCCTACAGTCCTCTCCCGGGAGGATGCGCCTTCTTCACCTCTCCCGCTTTACTCACAGCCCTACAGTCCTCTCCCGGGAGGATGCGCCTTCTTCACCTCTCCTGCTTTATTCACAGCCCTACAGTCCTCACCGGGGAGGAGGCACCCTCTCCACCCCTCCTGCTTTACTCACAGCCCTACGGCCCTCACCGAGGAGGAGGCGCCCTCTTCACCTCTCCTGCTTTCCTCACAGCCCTACAGTCCTCACCCAGGAGGAGGCGCCCCCTCTGCACCTCTCCTGCTTTACTCACAGCCCTACAGTCCTCACCAGGGAGAAGGCGTCGTCTGCATCTCTCCTGCTTTACTCACAGCCCTACAGTCCTCACCCAGGAGGAGGCGCCCTCTACACCTCTCCTGCTTTACTCACAGCCCTACAGTCCTCACCCAGGAGGAGGCGCCCCCTCTGCACCTCTCCTGCTTTACTCACAGCCCTACAGTCCTCACCGGGGAGAAGGCGCCCTCTGCACCTCTCCTGCTTTACTCACAGCCCTACAGTCCTCACCGCGGAGGAGCACCCTCTGCACCTCTCCTGCTTTACCCACATCCCCACAGTCCTCACGGGGAGGAGGCACCCTCTGCACTGCTCCTGCTTTACTGACAGCCCTAACGCCCTCACCAGGGTGCAGGCGCCCTCTGCACCTCTCCTGCTTCACTCACAGCCTCACCAGGGAGGAGGCACCCTCTGCACTGCTCCTGCTTTACTTACAGCCCTACAGTCCTCACGGCGGAGGAGGCACCCTCTGCACCTCTCCTGCTTTACTCACAGCCCTACGGTCCTCACAGGGCAGAGGCACCCTCTGCACCATTCCTGATTTACTCACAACCCTAATCCCCTCACCGGGGTGGGAGGTGCCCTCTGCACCTCTTGTGCTTTACTCACAGTCATACAGTCCTCACAGGGGAGGAGGAGCCCTCGGCACGTCTCCTGCTTTACTCACAGCCCTACAGTCCTCACCAGGGAGGAGGTGCCCTCTACACCTCTCCTGCTTTACTCACAGCCCTACAGTCCTCACCAGGGAGGAGGCGCCCTCTACACCTCTCCTGCTTTACTCACAGCCCTACAGTCCTCACCAGGGAGGAGGCGCCCTCTGCACATCTGCTACTTTACTCACAGCCCTACAGTCCTCACCAGGAAGGAGGCGCCCTCTGCACCTCTCCTGCTTCACTCACAGCCCTACAGCCCTCACGGGGGAGAGGCGCCCTCTGCACCTCTCCTGCTTTACTCACAGCCCTACAGTCCTCACCGCGGAGGAGCACCCTCTGCACCTCTCCTGCTTTACTCACAGCCCTACAGTCCTCACGGGGAGGAGCACCCTCTGCACCTCTCCTGCTTTACTCACAGCCCTACAGTCCTCTCCCGGGAGGATGCACCCTCTTCATCTCTCCTGCTTTACTCACAGCCCTACAGTCCTCACCAGGGAGGAGGCACCCTCTCCACCTCTCCTGCTTTACTCACAGCCCTACGGCCCTCACCGGGGAGGAGGCGCCCTCTCCACGTCTCCTGCTTTACTCACAGCCTTTCAGTCCTCACGGGGAGGAGGCGCCCTCTTTACCTATCTTGCTTTCCTCACAGCCCTACAGTCCTCACCAGGGAGGAGGCGCCCTCTACACCTCTCCTGCTTTACTCACAGCCCTACAGTCCTCACCCAGGAGGAGGCGCCCCCTCTGCACCTCTCCTGCTTTACTCACAGCCCTACAGTCCTCACCCAGGAGGAGGCGCCCTCTGCACCTCTCCTGCCTTACTCACAGCCCTACAGTCCTCACGGGGAGGAGGCGCCCCCTGCACCGCTCTTGCTTTACTCACAGCTCACGGGGAGGAGGTGCCCTCTGCACCGCTCCTGCTTTACTCACAACCCTACAGTCCTCTCGCGGAGGAGGCGCCCTCTACAAATCTCCTGCTTTACTCACAGCCCTATAGTCCTCACCTGGGAGGAGGTGCCCTGTGCACCTCTCCTGCTTTACTGACATCCCCATATTCCTCACCGGGGAGGAGGTGCCATCTGCACCTCTCCTGATTTTCTCACAGCCCTAACCCTGCACCTCTCCTGCTTTACTTACAGCCCTACACTCCTCACCGGGGAGGAGGCGCCGTCTGCACCTCGCCTGCTTTACTCACAGCCCTAACCCTGCACCTCTCCTGCTTTACTTACAGCCCTACAGTCCTCACCGGGGAGAAGGCGCCCTCTGCTCCTCTCCTGCTTTACTCACATCCCTTCATTCCTCATCGGGGAGTAGGCACCCTCTGCACCTCTCCTGCTTTACTCACAGCCCTCACAAGGGAGGAGTCGCCCTCTGCACGGCTCCTGCTTCACTCTCAGCCCTACAGTCCTCACCGGGGAGAAGGCGCCCTTTGCACCTCTCCTGCTTTACTCACAGCCCTACATCCCTCACCGGGAAGGATGCACTCTCTACACCACTCCTGCTTTACTCACAGCCTTACAGTCCTCACCGGGGAGGAGGTGCCCTCTGCACCTCTCCTGCTTTACTCACAGCCCTACAGTCCTCATCGGGGAGGAGGCGCCCTCTGCTCCTCTCCTGCTTTACTCACAGCCCTTCATTCCTCAACGGGGAGTAGGCACCCTCTGCACCTCTCCTGCTTTACTCACAGCCCTACAGTCCTCATCGGGAAGATTGCACCCTCTACACCACTCCTGCTTTACTCACAGCCTTACAGTCCTCACCAGGGAAGATTGCACCCTCTGCACCTCTCCTGCTTTACTCACAGCCCTACAGCCCTCATCGGGGGAGGCGCCCGATACAAATCTCCTGCTTCACTCACAGTCCTACAGTCTTCACCTGGGAGGAGGTGCCCTGTGCACCTCTCCTACTTTACTGACATCCCCATATGCCTCACCGGGGAGGAGGTGCCATCTGCACCTCTCCTGCTTTACTCACAGCCCTACAGTCCTCAGCCAGGAGGAGGCGCCCTCTGCACCTCTCCTGCTTTACTTACAGCCCTACAGCCCTCACCGGGGAGGAGGCGCCCTCTGCTCCTCTCCTGCTTTACTCACAGCCCTAAATCCCTCACCGGGAAGGATGCACCCTCTACACCACTCCTGCTTTACTCACAGCCTTACAGTCCTCACCGGGGAGGAGGTGCCCTCTGAACCTTTCCTGCTTTACTCACAGCCCTACAGCCCTCATCGGGGAGGATGCGCCGTCTGCACCTCTCTGTTTCAGAGGGAGAAATGTTCTCATTCATCAGTCGGGCAGTTCCAAGATTATTCTCTCTTTGCTGTAAGAAGCATAGTACATGTCCCTTAACCTCCCATGTGGCTGTTGTGATGTTGGTTTTTATTTGGCTCTTGTCATGGAGCCATTACCACTTTCGTGACATTTCTCCTGGGCTTTCACCTTCGTGAGATCAGGGGAAAATGTTTTCCAATGACATACTCAGCTCAGCCTATAGTATTGTCTCCTCGTGTGGATCGGATCAGACCGTGATCTGGTGAACAGCTTGAAATACACTGGACATATATATATATATCATATCCTGGTGAAGGCCTCCAGATTGTTTTAGATCAAAACACTTAAAACGGAGGTCAGGGATATCATTAACTCACATGATTTTCTGGACGTTATTTTTAAAAATAATGCAATATTGTTGTGATACGTGATCCCAAAGCTTGTTGTCTTTTTTTCTGTTTTATTATTACTAAGTTACTTTAGAGACTACATTCAGAAATAAAGTGTATATTTTTGTTAAGTGTGCACACTGGCAGGTTTTGTTGTCACGCCAGCCGCATGTAATAAAAAATAAATTACGCATGCATTGAGGGGTTTAAGTAATCCCTCTTCATCTATTGATCTGTTTAACTGTCATTTACAGCTTGCTCCCGCCCACCAGAGCGTACAGGGTGGGGCCATGGAGCAGCCCACTTCAGCGATTGGCTGTCTTGCACTGTGAGTGACAGCATGTTTTCAGATCATATCTGCACATCTGTCTTAAAAAGGAGCCCTTCATTGCCATGTCTGGTGGGCTAATACTTTGTCAATTCTTTTTCCTTTTCTTGTCATTTTTCTCGTCGTCCTTGTGTTTAAACAATTTTTACAAATAGTACATTTTCTTTGCACCAAAAAAGAACAATATTTTCCTCTAACGTACATCATTCCTTATTGGTTTCTATAGCTGTTCTTAGTACGCTTGCTTGCTAGGCAGCACACCTACTATTATTTCAAAATGATATGCCATTGTTGATTGTTTGAAAAACGTATATGTTTATTGCTAGCGTATGGGTTCCACATTTAGATTGCTTCATTTTTTCTTTTTCTTTTTGTGCCATTTGTTAACAAGAATAAATACAAACACATAATATCGCACAAGCTTTCCAAGGTAGGACGGGCTGGTTTAGCCAATGCTAGTTAAATACAGAAATGATATACCTCACATGTTTCCAGATGTGTGCTGTGCAACCAACCCTTACAACTGCATTGATTGGTTTTACCAGCTTCCACACAGAGCGTCTAAATCTAGAATTCACACACCCACACCCAAATTCCCAAGTAAAATACCCTCTAGGTGCGAGTACAAAATATACTCCTAAAGCATTGGAAACAATCTTCGCCGGGACAATCTGTTGAGTAGCTGCGCGCTCTACAACTATTGAATCTTTGCTCTTCGAAATAAATTAGGGAATGCCCTTCGAAAGGAGGTTTTTCGATCCGCTAGGTTGGTTTGATAATGTTATAAATCAGTTATCTGATTAGTGTCAGATTAACAGACAGGGAGGGTGTCTCTCTTGAGCAGTCACTTGGATGACCACTTCACTAGAGGCGATTATGGACACTGCCTCCAGGCCTGAACCTTTTCCTTACAGATCCTTGATTTCAGGTGTGTTAGTCTAATTATTTAAATGGAAGCAAAGCATCAAAAGTGTTCTCAAAATCTGTGTCTCTAAGATTAAGTGAGAGATTGGTGGTATCCTTTCAAATTGCTATTGTGGGAGCGGGGTCTGAGCAAGGCCAGCTGACCATGGAACCTGTTTTGTGTTGTGGGAGGGAATCCTTGGAGGTTGGCACTTTCACCCCTTTGGTGCAGTGATTAGGTCAGGTCACTGGGTGATGTCCTGTTGACAGCAGACACAGCATCGTATTGACCACATCCTCGTCTCTATCACAGAGACAACCTCAGATCTGTGGCAACAGAGAACCCTGAGAGAGACAAACAGTGTCTTCAAACTCTACCCAAAGCAAACACAAGGAGATGATGGATCTGGGTTGAAACCATCATCATCGTTCTTTAACTCACTTCGCCACCCCAGTTCAGACACAGCCATATGCAAATCAGTCTGACCCTGTGCCTCATGGGAAGAGTCCAGCCCGAACTGCCAAGCCATGTCTTCCCTGGACCGGAAACAAACATCCTGGGACCGGTTTCGGCTAACAGCCCTCATCAGCCAGGCTAGCTTGAATCCAGTGGCAAAGTGAGCAAGGGACCCACGTCTACACTCCACCCAGACAAGACAAAGCTCTTGATTGTGACAAGGAACAGGAAGGGGCTGAGAAGTCACCAGAGTCGCTAGCCTTCCGGGCATGAAACCACAGTGCAAGCTTGCGCGGTCAAGAGGAGACTTTTCTTGCTGAGGGCACTTTAAGGTATGTGGCCACTAGAATAACTTGTAATGGACGTTTTGTGATCAAGGGACATAGGATATAATGGGAGATTCACACACGCTCCGTCCAGTCGCCTAGCACCCAATAATGAGCTACTCGAGGACAGCAATAAGTGGGCCGGCATGCTGGCTCACTAGAAAGGGCCAGCAAGTGTATGGTTGGAACTGGCCCTGTGAGAAGTCCCCTACGTAAGGGCGTTGTGGCTGCTGCCCTAGCTCTGGCTGAAAGTGATGCCAGTTTATGACTCCTTGCTGCCCGATCCCCTGCACGCCCCTGATGGAGGGTCACCCCCTCCCATAGTCCTTGCCTTGCTCCGCCAGGGGAAAGCACCTTCATGACTCTAGACAGTGGTTCTTATCCTGGGATCCGGGGACCCCTGGGGGTGTGTTACGCCTACTCAGGGTGTCCATGACTGCTTAGGAAATTAAACATTATTAACAAATTAATAAGGTGTATATGAATAAAGAAGACATATGTAAAATTGAAAAATGTAAAACATTCTGTAAATGTGAAGGAATTTGAAATTGGAGGCTACCAATTTAGTTGGTATTCTTATATTGGTTTGTGGGAACAGTGCAAGTTCATCAAATAGAATATATTCGAAGAGCTCCAACCTTCCCATTTAAATAAAAATAAATAAAAAATATGTATTCATTTGTGAAATGAAATATTTAATAATTTGTGTATTTGTTTGATGAATGCTTGTTTCTGCATTTTTGTGTTCCGTTTTGCAGTTAAAATCATCTAAATTGCTTTGGCTGGGGTCCCTGGGTTTCAATAATGACTAAGAGGTGGTCCCCGGATTCCAATAATAATTCAGTACAGTACTGAATAAGAGGGAGTCCACAGCAGTCAAAAGGTTAAAACCTACTGCTCTCTAGACCATGAAGGTAACTCATTCTAAGGTAGTCACAAGGACCGTGAGTAGCCAGCAGGGGGAGCACCCATGAAAAAGAACTCAGTGATCCAGGGGCCCTCCTGCTCTTATAACTTTGGCCCTAAAGTAAGTGCAGGTATTCATACGGCCCAGAAAACGGTGAACATTCTAGGTGGGGTATATGTAGTAAGACTCCAGACAGCTCTGGAATGAAGGAAGATGATACTCTAAATCTGTGGTACTTACTAAGCATGGTATGTGAAGTTACACAGCCCCTGGACTGTTTAAGGGCAAGTGGGCAAATTACAAAGGTGCCTGGGAGGGGGCAGAATGGGAACATTTTTGATGTTTCTGTGTCACTTTCGTATTACAGAAGCCACTGATGATTGAGTGGCCCCTTTTGTTACACAGAATGCAGGGTGCACATTTTTCTCCCACTTGGTTCAAGAGAGCATTCCACATGTGACCTCAAGAGCCACTCCATGGACCACTTTTGCCACTGTGCCCGTGCGTTATTACAGATATGGGTTGTGGGGGAAAATAGGGCATTGAGTGGCACACTAGTCATGTACCACCAAAGAAGTTACCGCACCCCTAAGGTGTCCTTTTGAACTGGGGCATGGAGTTCACCACCATGAACACTTAGGGGCCCATTAGGATGGCGGGCGGATCACCCCCGCCGGGCTGGCGGTAGTCACAGCTGGCCCGACGGGGGCGATCCGCTTGCCATCCACACCTCGAATACCCCAGCCATATTAAGATGGCTGGGGAGTCCGCGGCGGACGGAAAGACTGTCCGCCGCTATTCCGCCGGTCGACTCGTCGACCGGGCGGAAAACATGCATAATATGGTGGCGGTGTCTGAAAGACACGGCCATCCATATTATGATGATGGCGGAAAGCAGTCCTTCCATGGCGGTGTTGCCGCCATGGAAAGGCATGCGGTCTTTGCTATTGGGGACCCTGTGGCAGGGAGCTCCAGGGGGACGGCGGAGGATACCCCAGGGGCACCGAGAAACACAGCTTTCTGCCGTCTCCAGGGAAACCACGGGCATGCCGGGGATAAGCGACCCGGAAGACGCCGAGAGTGCAGAGGAGTTCGGGGAAGGCAGAGAGAGACGCGGCGGCGCCCGAAGCGAGGACAGGAGTGGGACGGTTGCAGAGGCGGAGCCGGAGATCCAGAGAGGAGAAGACGACGGCGCGAGGAGACCGGAGGCTGGCAGAGACACCGAGTATCAAGGAGCAGAGGTGTCCCCCTGAGGAAGGCGTGCCGGACGAGGCAGCCGTGACCCTGTCAGCGGGTCACGGCTTCAGGCAAGTCATTTCGGGAACCGGGCGCCGGCTGGGGGTTGGTTGCGCACCCAGGCGCTTTTCACAGGATTGTAAAAGGGAGCCGGGCGAGCAGGGGAGCCAGAGACAACGGAAATAGAAAGATATCCTTCTTCAATTTCCCAACCGGGTTGACCATTTGGCTCACTATCGTTTTGTTTAAGTTGCAAATAGCGTTTTGTGTTTGCTTAACTATGGGGGGGGGGGGGAGGCCAGACAGTATAAGGCATTAGACCCAGGTAGGGTCAAAAGAGAGCACCAGGACTCGATGGGGCTTCTGAAGTAAGAGGCTCCTCAGGGCTTACAGGACAGGAACTCCTACAGGGTGGGCACAGGACACAGTGGGGTGTGATAAATAAAGAGGGGAGAAAGGGAACGGGTTGACAGGCAGCTAATATCGGACCAGGGAACCCTTACTGACAGCCTGTCTCTCTTCTTCTACCAAGGGGACGACCACCGCATGGGCAGAAAAGGAACACGAAGAGGCAACCGGACTCCTGCGGTAACAGTGGACGTCACAACGGTTAAGAATCCTATCCCTCCGGAGAATCCCCTTACCATTCTGTGCCGAACTATAAATACATCTAGCGCACCAATATAGTCGTCCGTGGTCATTGGGCAGGTGACAAGCCCAAAGCGGGCCCCCAGGAGGTTGAGGGGTGCTCATGGGGGGTCTTGAATACCAGGAAGTGCCTGCTGTGAGGTAAATACTGGGTCAGGGCTTGAAACCGTGTGCTGTCTTTCACCACTGTGCTCTCACCATCTTAGGTGCTGAATCAGGAGTTTCTGCCTGCAATGGAAACAGGACTTTTCTGTAATCTGGTGCAAGGTGCCAGTCTGCCCATCACAGACAGGACCGCACACTGGGTTAGGGCAATCTGGCCCTAGGTGGCAGCACTGTTGGTTCTGGTTATTGGGCAGCATTGCACATGGCTCACTCTGCAGGCACTCGCACAATTAACGCCTGAGGACCACATTGCTGTCCACCACTGAAGACTGCACCTCTTTCAGCCTGTCCCTGGGGACCCGGACACTCCTCCATAGATACTGGTATCATGATTAGGGTCCTGTGTACTTGTTCTTACTGAGCGGGGTATCCAGGAGCAGGACACCTCTCAAGTAGACCAAAAACACCCATCCATTAGATCCCAAAGCCGACTAAAGACTTATTCTCTCCTGTGGCATATGTTAACGTGCCTACATTCATATTCACTTATTAGTATTTTTAACTATTTTAAGTCATTTCATTTAATTTAACTTTATTTCCTATGGGTTTTTTCTGAATTCCTTACGTCCATTATTTTCTATTGGAGGGTGTTCAAGTGTTGGCCATGTGTGGTGCTGAATTACTACCGATTGTTTTCTGTAGTAGCTTGTACTCAGATTTTGTGAATAGGCAAAAAGTAGTAAACTTACTCAAAAGTGCAAATTACTCAAAACTTTAAGTTATCTTTGTGAATCAGGCCGTAAGAATTTATCTCACTGCGCCTATTTAAAGCCTTCTGCTCAATTTTTACAGACATTTACCAGCACTTTAAGTGGCATTAATGTGCAGTAAAAAAATTCTTGTATTGGTGTCTTAGCATTGCAAGTAAATATAGTCCAGCTGTAAGGTCTGTTGGTGCTGGGACAGAGTCAGCTGCATGTAAGGCGCCGCCGGAAGGCTAACGTCTGTTCGTTGGCAAGTTTCGTTTTCGGCGCTGCCCTTGTCGGTTGCAGGCGACCTGTTAAACTGTCTGAACCTCGAGAGTCTGAAAACAGGAACAGGTGAAACACACGCCCTGACCACAGACCGACCACAGACCGACCCAGCCTCACTAGTGAAGAGTAGAAAGAATCAGATGACGTCCATTCGCCCTCACAGACGGCGCCCACCTCCCTCACAGACACCACATTCGCTCCCTCACAGACGGCATCCTCCCTTCCTCACAGACCATGTCCTTCTCTTCATACTATATTGCACTCCGCAGCCTGCCTCTGTGATTGTGTCTCTCTTCTTTCCATGGGACTCTCTCAGCCCTCATGCCTTTACAAAGATGATGCACCAAGACCACCACCAAAGTTACAACGCCTACCATCATCCTACCCTAACAGCCTCATATAACGCCTTCGTTTGTGAAAAAGTGAGAAGCGGTATAAGATATTCTATGCCCAGGACCCACTACCCGCTACCTGACATGAGACCTCCACCCATGACCAGCTTCACGCCATGGGTAGTGGACAAAGCATTCCAGTACTCCTCTAGGGGGCTCCTGCACCCTGCTGGGCTCTGCAGAGGTCAAACCCACTGCTGGGGACCCTAAGTTAAAAAAAGATGGTACGGTGTAGCACTCCGTGTCCCCCTTTGACCATGGCTTGCATTCTAATTTCCTCCCAGTTTAGCTCACATTCCAGCCCCTCTCAGGGTCTCTGCGTAGCCTCACTCCCCTACAGCCCTCCATTGGCAAGACCTGTGATCCAGTGTTGAGGGGATCTCAGGGTTATGAGAGGTCTGCCTTTTTAGGGCTAGGAGCTCGCAAACCCTAAGCTGAGAGTAAAACAGATCTTCCCTCTTTATTGACTGTGCTACTGAATATCGAGGCTAGGGCTGTCGTGATCCAAGAACATCATAGAACAATATTTCGAAGACCAAAATGTCAAATGGTGTGTGCGCATAGACGCAAGCGTAGCTTGACTATTCCTAACTCCACATCTCTGTATCTTGATGATATTCACACTGTAAAGGTGCATATATGTGGAGTTATGTATAGGAAATCTATACTTATCTTTCCATATTATAGAGTCAATATTTGTTCTCAATATTTCTATACCACGATATTCTATCTTTGATATTCAGAGGACCCACCTATATATCTTCTGCTATACCTATTGAACTGAGAACACCACCATCACAATTACTTCTAGTCTATTGTTTCATGGAGCATTTCAGCAATAGAGTCATTAGTTTTGACGGATGGATCAGAATTGAGATCCTCTTTGATCAGATCATATATAAGTTCCTCATGCATCTGAGAACGGTCGCGGTCCGGGCATTGCGAAGAGTTTTACGATCCCTAAAGTGACCACAAACAGGACAGTGAGACTCCTAGTTTTTGGCAGGAGGGTCTGCACCTAGAGTCGCTCCACAGGATGTCGTTTCTCCTTCTTTCTTTTGGCCCCTAGAGATCTGAATCCAGGATGCTGCAAACTGCACAAACTTCACAAAATTGCCACGTAGCAATCTTCATACAAATTTACTGGCAGAAAAATACTCCAAAGAATATCTCCAAGAACTCCTAGAAACGGCCATGTGTGAAAGGTACTTTTTTCCAACCCACGTGCATTTTGTGCTCACTTTTGCAAAAAATATTTTGTTCATGTGAGGGCTACTTCTGAAAACGAAAATATTGAATTATATTTACTTAATTATCTTTCTGTTGGCCGAATGTTTTAAATTATTTGCCCCTGTCCAGTATTATTATAGCAAATCAATTGTATTGCCCTGTCCAGTTTTACATTTCCCCTTGTGCTTTTAAATTCTTTCTCCCTGTCAATTCGATTTCCTGTCGTCCTTATTACCCTATGTCGTTTTTATTGCCCCATGGCCTTTTTAATTGGCCATAACAGTGTTAATTATACATTGCAATGTTTTCCGTACATGTTTTTTTTTACCCTAGCTCCTTTTTAATGATTGCACATTTTTCCTACCCTGTCATTTTTGTAGCTCCAGAAGATGTATTGCTCCAACTATTCTTTAGTGCTTGTGTCTTTGTTTATTACTACATTTCCTATTGGATTGCCCATATCTTTTTGTTTTAGTTTTTTTATTTCTGTGCTTTATTTCTATTTCCTTTTTGTTTTGGCCAGTTTTAAATTTTTATTTTTATTTTAGTCTCCAACTTCTTTGTAAGACCCATCTAGGGGTGGAGCTTGTCGCTGAGCAGGCCCGACTCCAGGATTCTTTTTTTGGGGGGGGGCAACGGTGCATTTGGGTGTGCCACTGCGGGCCCAATTTGTCACTTCTTGTGGTAGCCTACAAGCCCTAGATTACTAAATATCTGCTTACAAACAGTCACCATGATACAACAGATCGATTCTGTGTGTATACAGAGCATGTGGAGAGTTATTTGAAAGTAAGAGCAATTTCTGGACCTATGTGCAAACCCTCAAATTCCAACAGGCCAGGTTTCAACACAAGTACTTCCAGGCCCGATTATCCACTTTTCTACCATCCCTCTCCTGTGCACCTTATCTCACAGCTGACCTTGGGCCCCAGCCCCATATCAGTCACCATCCTGCTCCACTTTCATTATTCCCCTAACAAACATCACCTTCAAACTTAAAACATTGAATGTAGCAGTAAATATAATTAGCACACACTTTAAAATATGTTCCACAGTTGCCCTAATGACCTGACTGCTAATTAAATAAAAACAGAAAGGCCATGACAGGGCCGGCTTTAGCGCTAGTGCGAAGGTCTTTGTTGGAGCCCCACCAATGACCTCTTTCTCTGCAGATGCCATCACTACCACCCTCCAACAATGCCCTTCATCTCTCCATAGCCACTCTCTCATATGCATTTCATTTGTTGTATAGTGCTACTCATATCAGTGTAGGGTGTCACAGTACTTTACATCACGCACACATTATACAGCGACAATGAATCATACAAGTATGTAAATCAGTCTACAGGAAATGTCACATAAGCCAATGAGGATTACAAGGTGTAGGAATCACGTCATCCATGCTGGTGGGCAGTATATTTTAAGAGGGTTTGGGCTGGGGAAGCACAACCTCAGGATGTAAAGCATACCCCAGTGGTTGGGTGTTTGCTTTACTAATAAAAATGTATATCGGCCCAAACTCTTTTTAGCAACATTAAAATAATGAAAGACTGGGAAAGTTCTAACTATATAGTAACACAAAAAAGTGAAGTTCTAACTATATCATTCATGTTTGTACGCAGCTCTTTGATGACAGTTCATAGGACACTGTCCTATGTTAGGATTGTAACTTCTGAACTGAAGTAACACAGGAATCTCTGTGACAAAGGTAGTAACCCACGGAGCTATCCACATAAAATACAGCTTATCTGCATTTCAAAACTACCAACAGGCAAAGGATTGCTCTCCAGCAGGATCATAAATCACCAGTTACCTGGACATTTTTATTGTTGTCTTGCATCCATGGCCATGATAATGATAAAAACTATTTAAATGAAGCATACACAAAGTATGTGCTTTGCTGGACCTTTGCAGATTATAAAAATAAAAACAAATAGTAGCACATTCTCTTACCTCCTCCGTTAGTCAAAGTTTGTGTCACAGCCTGATTTGATAAGCGGCTGCAGGGTTAAGGAAAAGGTGAAGCAGAATAAACAAACTTCTTTTCTCCAGCTATGAACAGAAAAGGAAAAGGAAATATCAATGCACGATGGTGGGCAAAAGTTACTCTGTGACAAATAAAGAGTGTTTCCCCTTCGCCATGCCCCTATTGTACCTGCACGACACAGCCCACCTTCCTAAAAAGAGTTGGGTGATTGGGGATGGCTGTGAGAAAGAGCCCAGGCACAATGATGCAACTCCCTGAATAGGAAGAAAAACAATGGGGTATATTCACAAGAACGTATGATAACTACCGCAAGAGTAGAGTAACGCAACTTTCAGTATCGCAGCCTATCACGGGAAAATAACCCCGTGTCAACGTGGAATTCACAACACGGCGGTACCATGCAACAGTCTGCTAAAAACGCGGACAATGTCCGCGATACAACCACCCCGACGGAGATAAAAGCACAAACCGCAACACCAGAAAACCTGCGATGAGGAAAGCAGGGATAAGCAGCGCGAGGGCAGCAATACCCATGCTCAATGCATGAACAAGTACAAGAACAGCATACGGAAAATGCCACTGAACAAAATACAGCAACAGCAGAGTACCACGGATGCACGCTGGCCAACTGCAGAGGACAACATGCACACCACAACATGCAAGCACAGTGGAAGGACAGAACCGACAGGCACACCGCATAAAAGAGACCAGTGGCAGACAAATCCGAGCCGCAGGAGCGACACACCCACCGTGCAGCATACGCACATAAGCAGAAGTGCACCTCGACATTGGCAACATGCCGGTACAAACAGCAACCCCTCCACAACTGAACACAGGACACAACTGGATCGGCAAATATGCACAACCAGCAAATCACATCTGTAACCCCAGGGATATGTAACATGACAATGCGCAATTCCAACCTGTAACCTGCAAATATGTTTTATTCACACATGCAGTGCAATTGGACATCTACTACTGTCCCATGATTTCCATGGACGGGCACAATGTAACGTGCTCATGAGAAGTAGGTGTCAATGATGTAGTTCCTACCGGCCATTCCTGCCACAGCTGCAGTGGGAGGTGGGCCACCAGCACCAGCCCCATCACCATCATCATCGTCCAGTACCTCTGGAACTGGGATCCATGGGGCCCTGGTGCGAACACAGATGTTGTGCAACACACAACATGCAACGATCATCTTGCACACGATGTCTGGGCTGTACAGGAGCTTTCCACCTGTGCCGTCCAGGCACCTGAAACGTGACTTCAACACGCCAAATGTGTGTTCAACTATGCCTCTGGTGCGTATATGTGTCATGCCCCGCGGTTAAACCCCTACAGGCAGTGAGTATTTAAAGGGCGAAGGGCGTGTAAACGCCGCTTCGCGTTCTAGCATTGAGCCCCATTTCCGTCCCGAGTGTTCTTGCCTGACTTCCTGTTGTTGTAGTTCCGGTTTCCTGTTCCGAGTCGCGGACGATTCCCGGCTCCTGTGGTCGTTACGTTGTGGATCCTGGTGGAGTGTGGCGCTGGCGGTGTTCTTTCTCGCTCTCCAGGAGACATTGCGAGGGTTACACCTGCTCCCTCTGGTTGTGGTACCAGTCAAGTAAGGTCCGCTGGGGGCTTAGTTGTGCGGGAGTTCCCTCCTCTGGTTGTGGTACCAGTCAAGTAAGGTCCGCTGGGGGCTTAGTTGTGCGGGAGTTCCCTGTCTCGCGTCGCTCCTTTCAGGGGAGTTAGAAGGGGATAGTTGGAGTGTGAACTCCCTTGCCAGCACTTCCTGTCTTGGTGTCTTCAGATCATTGCCTCATTTCTCAGAGCGAACAAACTGAAGCCTTATCAGGCGGGTGTGTAGTTGTATTGTTGCCTGCTGTTAAGGTAACTCCAAGGTTGTGCATTATTGGAGTCTTTTCCTTTGTGTTTGTACCACGCCCCAGTATCATTTATTTCCCTTCAAGTTCCGTTGGCTTTATATCCATCCCCTACGTCCTCCTGAGTTTATATCTGGATTCCGGTGGTGATTACTGCGAGGACCATTGAG
This sequence comes from Triturus cristatus, assembly GCF_964204655.1. NCBI lineage: Eukaryota > Metazoa > Chordata > Amphibia > Caudata > Salamandridae > Triturus > Triturus cristatus. The sequence continues at coordinate 16,543,579 of NC_140595.1, forward strand.
CAGGGGGTTAGGTTTCCTGTACTTTTCCGCTAAAGCAAGGTACGTGCCCTTCTTAATCCTCGTCTATGAATCAATGGCATACTCTACCTCCTGAGTTTACGATCTATGTATACCTACTCTCCGCAGCTGCCCGCAAAGGAACTACTTACCTAGAATAACACCCGCAAGTTCTCGCAGACTAATACCTAAGCAGCTGACGAAACTCCTGGTAGGTGTTGGGGAGGTAAAGGGAAGAAAGAGCATAGGTGGCGGTACAGAGATATTTGTTTAACCATATTTGCATTACAGCTGGGAGGCCATCTTATTCTTCCTGCCAAGATCCATCCCGCTCCTGCTGTTCCTCCTGCCAGAATCACCCATCAAGACCTACCGGTTCCCCCCACCTATCCTTGTTTTGTTTCCCTGTTTTCCCCAGTGGGTTCTCCGCACTCTAGAGTTTGAAAGAGTCGGAGGAACACGGGGGACGACTGTGGACTTTTCTTCACGTCTCCAGACGCTCCTGCAGAACATCCGCGATCCTTACAATATAGGCCGCATTGTACTGCCTCTGGGGGGAGTGGGGGGGGGGGGGGGTTCGGGTCCCGGAGGGGTGTCATCATCCAAGGGCAGAGTGCATATCCTTGATCACCTGTGACAGTGCAGGGAGAAAGGAGTCAATACTTGGTTCGGCAGGATGTGATGGCAGGCCCACCAATTCAGTGACGCCTGTGCTGGCTGTGTGTAGGGTGAGTGTAAGCCAGCCCTCAGGGAGTAGCTGGTACTGGCAACTACATCATCAACAGTCATCAGGCACTCAGACATGCAATGTCAGAACCACAAGGGGGGGTGACTCGAGTAGCACAGGGCCGGTGGCCCCGGATGCACAGCGGCCGACAGGGGCCCACTGCCACGGGACGCTGACATGTGAGAGAATGGGGCAGGGTCATGAGGGCAGAGCAGTGCCTCACATGTGTCATGGCTGCATTCTGCATCTCCACACGTCCAGCCGTTGTGTGGCTGTGGTGCCATGCAATTCTGTATTGGGTGCAGGGGTAGCCCAGGATGACCATGGAATGGTGTAGTCGTGTCTGGTAGGTGGTCGTGTAGTCTGTCTTGTCGATTGTGACTTGGTCATGTGTGCATCCCCACAGATGTGCTTTGTGTGTTGGTGGCTGTGGTATGTGTGGTGTGTTGATTTGGTACTTACCAACGAGCAGTCCCATTCCATATGTGCCATCCTGGAAGCGCTGGTTGATGATGGACTGTCGGAAGATGAAGGAATCGTGTACACTGCCTGGGTAGTTGGCGACGACATTGGTGAAGAGTCCCCGGTGGTCCTCTATTGCCTGCACATTGATGGAATGCGTGTGCTTTCTGTTGCGGTAGTGGTGTGCAGTATCCGCAGTGGGCACAAGTGGAACATGTGTGCAGTAATTTGCTCCCAACATGGACGGGAATCCGGCTATGGCGTAGAAGCCTTGCTTTGTCTCCAGCTGTTCCTGCGCAGTGTTGGGGAAGTAAAGGTACTGAGGTATGAAGCTGAGGATGGCATCCAGGACAGGTGTGATGAACCTTGATGGGGCTGGCTGTGAGACTCCTCCGACTCTGGTAGTTGTTGGTTGGAATGTCCCAGAGGCCAACAGGTGCAGCACAGCCAGCAGCTTTGTCTGTGGTGGGATGTTGGTTCTCCTCTGTGTTGGGACCTTCAGCCTGTGCGCGATGTGGGTCATGATGCGGAGAATGGTTGTCCTTTGGAGACTGTAGTGGACAATGACTTCCGCGGGCGTTAGGTCTGTGAGAGTGGTGCGTTTTCGGTAGGTCCGCTGTCTTACTCTACACTGCCTCTGTGGTGGTCCTGGGGGTGGTGGCGGTGGGTGTTGTGGCCCTGTTGGGGCTCCGAGCTGCATGATGAGTAGCTCCATAGCATTGCTTGTTCTTTGGGTGTGGCTGTGTGCGGGGCTCCGTTGCCTACTGCAGGGAGTCGTCCGTCTTTACACCTGCTTGAGGCATCTGTTAAATACCTGCAGCCACCGCGGCTTATTGCCTGTTTTTGGTTCGCTTCGCAGCTCTGTCAGTTTGTTGTGAAAGTGATGTTGTTGTTTTTTCGCGTGTTTTTGCACGGGAATGCCTACTCTGCATCTCATTAGAGTTAGTTGGTGGTGTCCGCCGTGGTGTTAGATTTTGGGGCAGTTATCGCGGGAATACAGGCGTTGTCTGCACTTTGCACCTGCTTGTGAATGGGGTGTTAAATCTATCTCCACTTTTGTTGCGTTAAGGTGGAGATAAATCGGAGTTGTCTCCTTGTGAATATGGCCCAATATTCAGAGGAACGTTGTAAATTATAGTGCCCATATTCTATTGGCCTTCATGTCCTCACTGCGAGGGCCAAGGCTCATGTTTGGGTGGGCCTGGCCCACCCGGCTGCTCGCTGGAACCAGGCTGTCGCCGAGGAGCATGGCAGCATCCTTGTGAAGCTCCTGGCTTGCGCTGCCCTGTCGAGGGTTCTGGCCCTGCCCGCTGGTAGACTTCACCGAGCACTCTCCGCCGAACTGATCCGCAATGCCGTGCTGATCCCGGGCACCTGGATGTGAAGGCAGAGAGAGGCACTGGGAGGCCCTTGCTGCCTGGCTAGGACAGCTTATGCCACGCAGAGGGGCCTGACATGGCCGGACAGAGCACGGTTATGGCGTGGCCTCTGGCTCCTGGGGCCTTAATTGTGGCCCTTCTTCCTCTGCACTCTGGTGGAAACTATCGAGCGGTTGCCGCCACCCTTGACCCAGGACACAGTGCCCTGTATGGGGCCCCCCTGATGTGCGTTGCTGTCCAGGATGCCGATGCCTCAACTATGGCCTAGGATGGTGGCCAATGGACTTTTGGCTTTCTCCTTTTGCCTGCCAACAGTGCATAGGCCTTGAGGCCCCGAGGCCTAGAACACGTGAGGCCTGGGACAGGTGAGGCCTGCAAGTAGAGGGCCCTGCCACGGACGTTGCTGGAGGCAGTTGGCGGCATGGTGTAGGGGGATGCCGCCTTACTAGAGGTGCCATTTTCTGCTACAACTGTGTGTACTTCTTGGCCGGGGTGGAGTGCTGACCTGACATGGCCCCCGTGTATGATGTGACTGGCGAGGAGGCAGACAGTGACATCTTCGCCCTTCCCTAGGGACAGCATAAGTTCCTCAACACCTTTTCTTCACCCTCCATTGCGGACTCTGTACGCCCACCTCCTTCCCCACCACATCCGATTGCCAAAACCGGGCCTCCTGTAACGCTTCCCTAGCCACCACTGTGAACTACAGGATCCTGGACATCTACCTAATGCGGGTGAACGAGCACTGGCAGGGTTGGGGCAGCTGCTGAGATTGCTGATTGATGGCCGGATGCCTATCCAATAGGGCTGGGCTTGCCTTTGTTTCGTGGGAGTGTATTGATTCCTCTGTACAGGCCCCGTGCAACGGCCTCATTGTGTTGTCCTCCGCCTGCAGTGTTCCTCTTTGCCTGTCTTCTGGGGTTGACCGAGTGAGATCTTTACTCAACTGTTTTGGTTCTTCGGGGACTCAACTTGTTACCTCTCTTTCGGGCCTGACCTTCGCACATGCCCAAATCCAAGTCAAAGTCTACATGCCAACTCCTCTTCTCGGAGACTGTCTCTAGGGTGAGACCACCCAAATCCTCAGGGACAGGGGCCATGGCGCAAGCACTGCCATGTTTGTCGTCATCTGCTATGGACACCTTTCTTTGCGAGTTCTCCGACATCAAGGTCTCCACGGGCTCCATTGGCAGTGCTGTTACAAAAAATACAGAGGACGTACAGTCGATACTCACAGACATTGGCTCCTTTCATCAGCGACTTGATGCTAAGGAAACTCGCCACACGGAGTGAAAGCGTGCGTAGATAGTCTCCTGGGCTGTTCAATGGAGGTGGGCACTATGGAGGAAAGTGATTGACTTGGAGGATAGGAGCAGACGGAACAACGTTCACATCTCCTGCCTGACGGAGGAAATGCAAGGGGCTCACATGATCTTGTTCCTCTGTGACTTCTTGCCAAATCTCTTGGATATGTCCTTCATCCCGAAACTGGGGATCCAGTGGAATCACAGGGTTAGTTTGCATGCCTCCTCTTCCACACAGAGGCCCCGGCCCATACTGGCATGCCTTCTGAGGCACCAGCAGACGAGGCAGATTATCCTGGCAGAGGAAAAGCATGGCCCTTATCACTGTGAGAACCACCAGATTTTCCTTCCAGCCGGCTTCTCTCATAATACCAACATTGTCCGGAAGAGGGACATACGGTACGGTCTCCTGGAACTGGCTGTGATGCTGATTACTGTGGATGGCAGGAACCAGGAGTATGATGACACAGAGGACCTGGAGAGATTTTTGGACACCCTGGACGCCACTGACATGTACACCCACGAGCCACCCGCTGGTCCATCAACTTCTGCCATGGTGAGGTAGAATCAACTACTTGACGACCAAGAGGAGCACTGGAGGCTGGACAGAGTCACAAAACGCTGGTCCTCGGATGCAGGAAAGCACCAGAACAAGTCTCCTGGTAGTTAAAGGGACAAGTCCTGCTCGCCGCTTAAAGTTCAGGATGCTATGCCCGACTGTCCCCTGGCCTACAGGATTGACTGCAGCCTTCCTATCGTGGGTCTCTGGCCTGGTGATCTTGCAAGGGACAATAGCTTATGGTCTGCTGCTGTTGCCCTGCTGGTGCTGCCCAGCTGGCATGGGGAGGAGCCCTGCACCCCCTCCCCCATTGCCTGGCTCGCATGAATGGCATTCATGCAGGCTTGCTGTTGGACTGTTGTGCTGAGCCTTGCAAAGACTGTATCTGTGTTGATGATTACATCCTCCGGAAGTAATGTGTTCTATGTTGTTTGTTCATTTGCTCGAAATGTTATTATATGTTTTAATTGATGCTGGTTTGGGTAATGTGCCTATGGGCCAGTTTGTCTGTTTTGCCTTGAGCAGGGTGGTCGGTGTCTGGGTTGTTGGTTTTGGGCCCTTCTTGACCTGAGTGGCCATTCTGAGGAGTGTGGGTCAGTTTACTTACACACTTTTTCATTGCCAGGGCCCACGGCTGCGGGTCGGCGGTCTCCCTTTGTTCCAGATTTACAGACCTAGTTGTTCACACTCTTTGGAGATTGAGGAAGAGACAGCAGTGTGTTCATGCATCTCTGGGTCATAGTATAGTCTTCATGTCCGCCTATCGGAGGATTTGGTGCATACACCTAGGACATCCACTGATTTTGCCCCGGTTCTTACCTTCTTGCTCCATTCCCCCTCTTTTTCCTGGCCCCCATCGAAGCCTTCTACATGACCTCCACACCTCATGGGATGGGATGACCTGCCCCACTTGCTGCAGATCGCCTCCCTTAATGTGAATGGCCTTACCCATTTTATTAAGAGGCAGAAAATCCTCTCTTTTTTGGAAACGCACCACCCAGCTGTAGCATTCATTGTCCAGGAAACGCACCTACTGAACATCATAAACTCAGACGGGATTGGGTGGGTACGGTGATACATGCCAGCAGGACGCAGATTGCCCTCTCCCAAAGGGGCTCCCTTCCATGCCAGTAGCTTAGTCTTAGCAGTTTCTAACACTGTTCCAATATGGCGCCCATGTCTGACGTTGGTAGACTGTAGACCCAGACGTGTCACTGATACGCGACATCTCCTTCTGGCCTGCCGCTTCCCCCCCCCACGCACGGCCGGTTCTTTCCAAATGGGCTCCCGCTGTGATGGGCTCTGCCGGTGCGAATATTTAACCTCGTCTGACAGGGATTCTCTCACTTTGCCCAGCTGGTGGAGCGAGGGTAGGTCGACCGGCTACTGAGCCGCTGCTCAACATTGCGGTTACTATGTGGTTCACCTTTTGGTGCCCCCTAGTCTGTTGGCCGTACTGCTCGTCTTTGGATATTTAGATTACTATTCTGAAACTACTTCCCTTTTTTTCATACTAGGACGATAAGATTTCTTAACGATCCCTATACCACCAATCGATGCAGCTGGTGAGCCACCCCAGATGGATGAGTTACAAAAGTTTTTGTTTTATACCATGGTGGTTTATAAGCCACCCGCCTGCCTTAGCCCTTAGATGTGCCACCTGCCTGCCACCTATCTCTTCCTTTTCCCTGCGCCTATCACTTTTGATCTTTCACTAACAGCTTGACTATAATTCCATTGTGTTGGAAGGCGGACCCCGAGAAGTCGGCGAGACAACTCAGGGGGGGGGCCCCCACACTGTACGAAGTAGCCGAGCGCTGCAGAGAAGCCTCCTGGGAGATCCTTCTCCTATTATGTACTAGCCCAGTAATACCACCACACCGGACTCAAGGAGGTTGTCTCAAGATGAGCAATTCTTTATCAGCACTTTAAAAGGTTACGGGTTCAACATTACACAAAAAGGGGATCAAGGGATCCGCAAAAGTCTTGTGGTAAATTTAAATTACCTGTACTATTTTTATGCGGTAAAATTCAATAAGAATAACTCAGTAAAATAAGAGGCAGAATCCGTGGTATTCGAGGGTATAATAGGGTATTTATTCCTTACAAAGGAATGATGGTTCGAACCAGGCAATCGAGTTCCGTCACCACGAAGGTTCAGGAAGGGATCAGCAATACATTATTGACAGGTTAAAGCATATATAGTAAAACATTACAGTAGAGACAGATGCAGGAGGCGTAACAGCTGATAAGAATACACATACGTATTAAAAAGGCGTTACAATAGGCGTGCATAGAGGCGTATACTAAAAACGTCATTATGATGGTGACACAAATGGGTGGATCCATAAGAGAATCCTGCAAAGTCAGCGAAAATACATGGCAGAGATGCGCGCGCAGCCGCATGACGTGTGATTGACGTGTAACTAGAGGGTGAAGGGAACTTGACATTTAGCCCTACATGAGGAGACAGAAGTCTGGGGTGTCAGGACAACCTAGTCCTAAATCATATCTAATATCTTGTGTTTAAGGAACTATATTATCTAGAAGGAAAGGTCTTCTCGGACAGATCCTATTCTATACTGACTGCTAGTGCGTGTACAAGCGTCTAAGTGTCTACATGGGATGCGAGGGGGGCATGGGCCTACCATGGTAACGAGAGTCATGAATTACTTGCACGGAGACAGTAAGGCCGGGCCCTTTGCTCTGCAGCTAGAGAGATGTTTACCTAAGCTATTTAAACAGGAGTGCATTTCTTGAGGAACGGAGCAGATAACTTGAAGGCTGAAGGCTGAATACAGTTTTGGCAGGCAACAGGCCGGGCTAAGCACCGTTAGCCGCGCAGGAAGTAAGACAAAGTTCATGGATACAGATGCAGGTCCAGGCTGGAGCATTTCGGAGGCAGAAGAAGGAAAAACTCGATGGCAGAATTCAGGGCCTACCTTGCCAGAGCTGGAAAACGTGAAAAGTATACCATATAAAGATGGTGGCAAGGCATACTTAGGAACGGAATATCTGGCCCATTCATGGCAGATATGAAAGAGTACATATTAACGTTGGACACACTTGTATTTGCGTCTTCATAGCTTGAAGTGGAGGGAACATACATGTACTTGTAGCATGTACATGGAGCCGTTGGGGTCTAGATAGGGGACACAATTGACCATAAAAATTCATATTTCCTCATTCCCTCCTTGTCCCCTACGGACCCTCATGAAATATCGATCTTCAGGAATCCATCAATCTGTTCATGTAACATCATTTGCTCTTCTTTCTTCTTCCGGGATCTTGAATGAAAACTTGAACGTGGAATACACGATGTGGCACACAGGCCGCAAATCGCTGGTCCACATTGTAGACATAGGCAGCAACTGAATACTATGAGAAGGCCAATACCTAGGAAGGATAGGACTTTCCATCCCCAGGCTGACAACACGCTCCAGAACCAACCGGACCATGTCCAGGTGCCTGCATTCTGATGTATCTGGTTTGCAATCTTGTGAAGACGAGTTATGTCTTTATATACGGATGGCGCGTTTTCTGGGATGAAAACACGGCAACTTGATCCGATGACCCTACAAGCTCCGCCCCTATCTGCTAGGATGACGTCAAGGACAAGACGATTTTGAAGAACAACAATCCGCATCGCAGACTGCTCCTCTGTTAAGTTGCCTAGGGCAGATGTAGTTTCATTCACTACTGCTTCAAGGGTTCTAGTTAATCTACGTATCAGTTTACTGTTTGAGACAACACCTATGTAAGGAAAGAGACCTTTATTGAAGTCTGTATATTGTTCCCATGCTGTTTCGGTGTAGTCAACAATCGGGGTATCTCTCTGGGGTCTATGGTGTACTAGATTGCTATTTCTATGATAGTCAGGAGGGGCTAGGAAAACAGGTGGCAGAAGGAATGCAATGTAACAAGTACCATCCCAATCTAGGGGTAGGCGTATATATGCGGTGTGACCACAGATGAAGTAGGAGTGACGGGAAGCTCTAAATGTAGACTTGCCTTTATCACTGAATTCGATCACAGTAGTACATTTACTATGACCCAGGTGTACTGAACCATTCTTTCTTACACAGAATTCACCTTTGACTGGTAATACGGACATAGCAGGCAAGACTAGTGTAGTTTCAGAATCAACATTTAGAATCATGAGGTTAAGTGTAAAATTACCTAATCCATATACTTCATTTTCTAGGTCAGTTCCTGTTCTTTTGGGAAGTCCCTCCTTGTTAGGATAACAGGCTTTAAGCAAAACTAAGTTCATGTTTCCCCATACCCAGTTGCTCTGGTAAACTACAGTGTCTGAATCTAAAGAGTTAATCAAACTAAACCATGCTCCACAGGAACCATTGTGTGTAAACGGATACGGAAAGAGAGGCAGAACTCCTTTGTATTTCTGATAGGGAGGGAGTCGGCCACATATCCAACAATTTGTAGCGTTGCTGGTCTGGTGGGAATGGTGTAACATACTAATGAATGTGTTGTTGCGCAGCGCAAATCTATAGTACAACTCATGTGGAGGTAGTTCACTAAAAGAATGTTCGGCTGTGACATTGTGAGCACGCTTGAAAATAGGATAGTACATATGTAACAGTATACTTGCAGCAATAATAAATAAACTTAGAAAAAACATAATCAACAATGTCACTATACAGTGACTATGAAGTGATTTACAGTATGCATGTTTCTTGAGCTGTTTCTGTCTATTTCTCTCTCTTATTCGGTCTAGAGGATACATGTCAAAGACTTAATTCAACCGATTCACCTTGGAGAGGACTTAAACAATCGAATTGTCTGACTTGCTAGACCTTAGTTTCAGTTTGTACTCCTGTGATTCGGTCTTTTCAACCAGGGGGAGTTTTGAATCAGTCTCTGGAAGGGGGCAGGGCTGAGAGTTCAGATCGGATGGTAGTCCATGAAATTTCTTGATATGGCTCGAGTGTAACCAACCCTTGCGACCTTCGACCTTCACTGCTGTCCTCGTCGTTAGGAGAACCAGCTTCGGTTGTAGCCAGCGAGGCTCCAACGGGCTCCTCCTGTCGAAATTTCTGACGAAAACGAGATTTCCCGGAACTACTTCATGGGGCTTTACCTCGGTGTTGTCGGGAAAGGCTGCAGCTACCTGTGAACGGCAAGATTGTAGTGCAGACATCAAGGAAGCAAGGTAATCTGTCAGCATATTACAATCAACATCAGTTATTTTACGAGGTATAGGCGTCCCCCACATATTTGGTGGCCTACCGAAGACCACCTCGTACGGGGATAGCCCTGTGCGAGAATGTGCTACCATTCTCATGTAAAAGAGTGCAACCGGTAAGGCTACTATCCAGTCGACACCTTTCTCTCTACAGATTTTTGCAAGTCGTATTTTCAGGGTCTGATTATGACGTTCCACGAGACCTGCTGCCTCGGGATGTCGGACACAGTGGAATTTCCATTGATAGCCTAACAAGAGTGAAATGTGTTTCATTAGTTCGGATGAGAACGGCTGGCCATTATCTGAGTACACGATACGGGGCAAACCATACCGTGGGATGAATTCACAAACTAATTGTTTGGCAGTAGTCGGGGCAGTGTAATCTGAGACGGGATACGCCTCTGTCCAACGGGAAAGAGCGCATACAACTACGAGGACATATTTGAATCCTCGACATCGTTCCATCTGGATATAATCCATCTGGAGGACTTCAAAAGGGTGATCGGGAGGTTGGAATCCACCCTGTTCTTCAGGTACGCCTTTACCTGGGTTGAACTGACAACAAATCATACAAGTTCTGACTTTCTGTTTGGCTGCAGCTCGTAAGTGTTTGTTGAACCAAATGTGTTGAATACTGTCTAACATGGCTTTTTCTCCTAGATGTGCTGGACTATGTATTGTGTTAATGATAACTTGAACCATTGAGTCGGGGAGAAACCATATAGATTTTCCCTTCGTCATCCATCCCTGATCGGTTTGGATCCCTCCTAATTCAGTCCATTTCTTTATTTCCTCTGGTGTAGCATGTGTCTGTATGTCAATTACATCAAGAGCGGGATCCTTAACTGTCATGCAGTGTGTCGGCGTCGGAACTATTGTCTTTGTCAAGTCAGTTGCATGAGTCTGATTCTGTGCTGTTTGCTTAGCTGTTCGGTCTGCTAGGTCGTTACCCTGGGAAATAATATCGGTGATTTTTGTATGGGCTTTGCACTTCATGATAGATATTGAAGTAGGTAGATGTATTGCATCTAATAGAGCTTGAATGAGGGGACCGTGTTGAATGTTGGCACCGTGAGAAGTCAAATAACCTCTCTCTCGCCAAAGGACTCCGAAGTCGTGTACGACTCCGAAAGCATAACGTGAATCTGTGTATATGTTAACTTTTCTATTCTTGGCTTGAATACAGGCTTGTGTCAGAGCAATAAGCTCTGCTGCTTGAGCTGATAATGTGTCGATACAATTTGTTTCAATGACTTCGGTGTCTGTCGTGACTGCATAGGCGGCCACTAACTTCCCTGTACTTGTTCTCAAACATGAACCATCTACATAAAGTGTCAGGTCTGGATCTGGTAATGGGACATCTGTCAAGTCTTGTCTGGGTTTTGTCGTAATAGTAATGACTTCAATACAATCATGTGCCAGTGGGTCTGTTCCACTTAATGGCAAAAGTGTGGCAGGATTTAATGTACTACAACGTCTGATTTCTATGTGTGGCTGAAACAATGTGAGTTCGTAACCAGTCAGTCGTGCTATAGTCAAGTGTTGTGTCTGTGTCCGGTTCAAGAGAACCTCTACTGCGTGTGGTACTTGTACTGTCAATTGATGTCCTAATACTATGGAATCGCTTTGTCTAATCGCTAAAGCTGTCGCTGCGACTGATTTCAGGCACGCAGGAAGAGCCTGAGCTACGGGATCTAATGTGCTAGAAAAGTAAGCACATGGCTTGTGTGATCCTGCTTGTTCCTGCGTGAGTACTGACAAAGCAGTACCTTCACGTTCTGTAACAAAGAGTGTAAAAGGCTTACTGTAACATGGTGTCGCTAAAACAGGTGCTTGACATAAGGCTTTCTTTAAGTCTTCAAAAGCTTGTGTATGTGCCTGAGTCCAAGGGAGGACAGTCGAAGTCGCTGCCTCCTGGGTTGTCAACTGAATGAGTGGTTTAGCTAAAAATGCATATTGGGGAATCCATTGTCTACAGTACGAAGTGAGACCTATGAAGGCCCGCACCTCCTTTTGTGTCTTGGGTGGTGGCATGTTTACAATTAACTGGATGCGGTCAGGTGTGAGCTGTCTCCCCCATTTGGACAGCAAGTGCCCTAGGTACACAACTTGCTGGGCACAAAATTGCAGCTTCGAAGGGGACACCTTGTGCCCCTTGTCGGCTAGGAAATGTAAAACCGTCAGTGATGCTTTTTCACATTCGGGTTCGCTTCGGGCGGTGATCAGCAGATCATCGACATACTGAAGCAGTGCAGTGTTAACAGGCATGTGGATACTGTCAAGTTGTCTTTTCAGTGCTTGGCTGTAGATGCTAGGACTTTCTGTAAATCCTTGAGGTGCGCGTGCGAATTTAAAACTTCGTCCATTTAAACTGAATCCGAACAAATATTGGCTTTCCGGATCGATTGGGACGCTGAAGAAGGCGTTCTTGAGGTCAATTACAGTAAAGAACGTTGCCTCTGAATCAATAGCTGTCAGTAATGAAGAGATATCTGGGACCACGGGGTATTGTGGTACAATGCATTTATTCAATTCTCGCAGATCAATAACTAATCGATATACTGGAGTTGCTTTTGGATCAGTTCGTTTAAGAATCGGAATAATCGGAGAATTACATATATTGGAGTCGGTTTCTACAACCACTCCTTGTGCAATGAGCTCGTCAATGATTTGCAGTAAAGCCACTACAGCATCTGGCGGTAATTTGTATTGTCGCATTCGTGGTAATACCACTCCTGTTTTGAGTGTGACTCGATATGGTGTGATGTGCATACAACCTACATCAGTAGGGCCTTGCGCCCATAAATGTGCAGGTAGATTCTGTAACCGGTGATCCATGTCTCTAGACACGTAGTGACCTTTAAAGTCACGCAAAAATAGTCGTACTCCGTCCGGAGAACAGCATATTATAGCTCCTAGAGCTTTCAATGTTTTTATACCTAACAAGTTTTCTGGGCATGATTTCGTAAGCAATAGATCTGTAGTTCGTGTCAATGGACCGACTGTAAATGCAAGTGGTTGCGATACTTCGTTAATAGTGGGCTTTCCTGAAAAAACAAGGGAAATGTTTTGTGAGCCTGAGAGGGGTGCCCCTGGGACTTCATCGTGACTTATAGTTGTTCTGCTTGCCCCTGTATCGAGTAGAAACTTTCTGTCTTTCCCTAATACTTGACTCTGCACATAGGGACCCTCTTGATCTACCGGAACCTCAATAAGGGGTAAGCCAACTTCCCTCTCTAGGCTATTTCATGTGTAGCGCTGATACTCTGGATAGTCATTTTGTGCATACTGGTACATCTGTTGTGTCGTGTTCTGTGTTGCAGCAATAGGCTGTGGCTGTGGTTGTGGTACGGTCTGTTGTGCAGCTTGCATAGGCTGTATATTCTGAGGTACTTGTTGTTGGATCTGATCCTGTCTAGGTGGACGTGGTCTCTCCTTGGTTTTACCCGTGGAGATATTATGTTTTAGAACTGCACAATCGTTTATATAATGACCTGGCTGTTTACAATAGTTGCATGTCCCTTTAACGGGAACCGCTGAATTGCTGGACTGTGTCGCACCCTTTTTATGACCGTCAGCTGGAACGGACTGAGCGACAAGCATTTTCATTTTCGTGTCTTTCATACGCCTTGTTTCGTGTTCTTGTTCTTCTCTAATTCTATTCTGGTGATACTGTAACATTTGTAACATTTGTGAAGGAGTGTTAGCTTGCCAAGTGCTCTCAACTTTCAATACTCTGTTTTTAACCTGCGGCAGTGAATTCTCGACTAGTTTTGTTACAAAAAGATGTGGATATGACTCACTATTTGCTTTCAGGCCGCTATTAATACCAAAACATTTTTCAAATCGGGAATAAAAATCACTAGTGTCTTCATCGGGTTTCTGTTTACAAGCTGAGATTGCACCCCAATCTTCCTTTTTCGTAGTTAGTAAGCGTGGCAATACTTGCACTAATAGACCTGGTAATGCTTTTGTTTTGCCCCCAAGCCCTACGCCTGCAGTTCTGCTATTTTCTTCAGTTTCCAATGCGGTCCAATCAATCTTTTGGTCTCCCACCTCCCATTCTTTTTCCTTGAGTTTCTCATAAATACCGGCAGGCAATAATACTTTCAATATTTTCATAATGTCAGGATAGGTATAATCACCCATGAGTAACATGTCCTTTAGTTCACGGTGAAAACCTGCTGGGTCTTTGTCATGGCTGGGCACTAATTCTTCATTTCCAATAGTTCTATTTTGGTTATGGGCGTGTACACAAACACGCGTCTAAACGTATTGTCATCATTTCTGACTGGGTGTACTTCGCGTAATGGGTTCTGTCTGTCTATGTGATACGTTTTTCTTTCCACGGTGGGAACTGAAACATGTTCTGGGCATACGAAGACAATGTACTGGTGCCGATATTCTAGAATTTCTTTAATTAAATCAGTACCTGAACCTCTCCATTTATTCATGAGTAATTCTATCAGTATATCAGGTAGGGGAGCAGGATCGGAGTGTTGGCTTCTATACAATATAAGGAGGTGTTGTATCATGTATATACCAGCTAAACGCTGTTCATCTGGGGTAAGATTCAGAAACGTGTGTGCTAGCGCATCATCACTGTATTTTTCAGAACTGTCAGCCCATTGTACTGCTGACCTGGCTAATTCTTGTTCATCCATAGAATCGAGCATATGATACCCCCTTCGGTCTCGGAGTAATTTATGAGCAGCCTGGAATAGGTGTTCAGGGGACCTCGTATTTAACATAGGGGCTTGAAAATTTCTGTTACATTCTGGACGTATCGGACGTATTGGATCATTAAAGTATCTGGTATTGTTAAAAGATCTTCCCCTACCTACATAAGCTATCGTTTCTAATTGTCCCGTGGACATTTCTGATTCTTCCTCCTCCTCTCCCTCTGATTCAGTTTTGTCTGCCTCTAATCTGATTTTATGTATTCGTTCTACTTCTTTGCGGATCTTTCGGCCCATAGCTACTATACACTTCTGTTTATCATGTTTCCCTTCTGATATATTCTGACCCCATCTGGTAAGCACTTGCATTTCATCCTGATCTACCTCAGGCCTATCTCTGTTTCTGATCAAGCAGTTTATGAGGAAGCTTAACAGTAGTTTCTGTATATCTACTTTCTGGTATTCCATGGCCTTGTCAATACTTTCAGGGCCTCGCCCTGATTGGACAAAGTGATATATATTGTCCAGATGAGCAACCATTCCTGGTAGTGTCATTAAATATGTGGACGCTCGTCGTATACGTAGTGATGACAGCAGCATTCTGTCATTTTTACCGGGCACTGGATCATATCTACAATCCACAAGATGTTCCTTAAACCTATCGGATCTTGCTGTTTGAGGTGTATGTTGGTATGCTAAATCTCTAAAGGACAATTTATTTCCTTGCGGTGGCGTGGAAAAAATCGCTGTCGCACCTCCTGTTGCACCTTCTGAGGTGCTAGGCGCGAAAGGATTTGTTGAATGTAAAGTAGAGACGGTAGATGTAGGAAAAGTGGTAGAAACAGATGAAACTGTTGGAATGTGAGGAGGAGTTTGTTGTTGCGGAGTTGGGGGCGGATGATCTTGGGGTTGAGCACCATCGACAGGTGGTGTGTGTGGTGGAACATTAACATATTCGGGAGCTACATCGTCTAAATAGGAAGAAAGGAAAATATCTTTTGCGGTCTTGGGATGTACTTTAATCGGGAGTAACGGAGGTGGCAGATCTTTTGGTATCTCCAAAGTGGCCTTAGGCAATCCCTCGGCCAGAAGAGGATACATACCATTCATAAGAGTGTTTCGTTGTCTGTCTACTTGTTCTGATTTTATTCGGGTACCTTCGTCAATTAATATGTTTTCTCGGGCTTTTTCTGAATCTTCCATACTTTTCTCTTCCTTTCTGAGTGCTTTCTCTGTGCGTCTATGCGATTCTTTACGCCATAGTTCAATGGCATCTTTCTGTGACTGTCTGGCTTTCTTTTTCCATAACGCTTTTTCTATTCTCATGATGCAATCTGCATCCCATGTTCCAGCAGCGGGCCATCTCTGACTCTCTGCCAAATCCTTGGTGTAGTCCACCCATAGATCAAGATATAATACGGCATCTAGGCCAGGTTTATGGTACATAAAGTACCCTGGAGTGTCCCTAGGTGGGATAGGAACAGCTTCCTCGAGTATCCCTTTTCTAGTTTTTATCTGTCTTAATTTTGAAAATAACGGCATCTTGAACCTTGTTACTTAATTCTTACTCGGTTTTTGAACACAATAATTACAATAAACACAATAATGAAGATCGAACAATCACTCATACCACGACATTTAAAACATATCAAAACATTTTAGAACGAACAATAATAATTAGAATAAAACTAGTTAATTGCATAATACTAAATATACTGTATGTACTGCTAAACAGTACAGATACACTGCTAAAACAGTGCAGGCCAGGTCTGTGTACCCAGACCCGTCTTGACCGGCACAAACTAATGTGCACGTCTAGATGCGTCCTCAGCAACGGTACTCACCGGGAAGCACGGAACGGAAGGCCTCGGAAGTCTGGACTGGACTAGACCAAACTGGACTGGACTCGACTCGTGACTTAGATACTTCGGAACTTCGGAATCTGGTGGGCCTCTGTATACCTCGGATCTTGCTCTCTCAGCTAGGCTCTGGTCGGGATTCTCCGCACTCCTCACCGCCTCGTCTGGGTGTTGATCGCAGCCTCAGTCGCCCCCGTTGGCCTGAGGGAGATACAGGAAATCCTGCGGGTACGCGTAATTGTCCGTCCGGCTGTGGCAGGAGACCGGGTCTGCAACGCACCTCCGGCGCGTGGGGTGTGAGAGGTGTCCCTGTTCGGGCGCCAATTATGTGGTAAATTTAAATTACCTGTACTATTTTTATGCGGTAAAATTCAATAAGAATAACTCAGTAAAATAAGAGGCAGAATCCGTGGTATTCGAGGGTATAATAGGGTATTTATTCCTTACAAAGGAATGATGGTTCGAACCAGGCAATCGAGTTCCGTCACCACGAAGGTTCAGGAAGGGATCAGCAATACATTATTGACAGGTTAAAGCATATATAGTAAAACATTACAGTAAAGACCGATGCAGGAGGCGTAACAGCTGATAAGAATACACATACGTATTAAAAAGGCGTTACAATAGGCGTGCATAGAGGCGTATACTAAAAACGTCATTATGATGGTGACACAAATGGGTGGATCCATAAGAGAATCCTGCAAAGTCAGCGAAAATACATGGCAGAGATGCGCGCGCAGCCGCATGACGTGTGATTGACGTGTAACTAGAGGGTGAAGGGAACTTGACATTTAGCCCTACATGAGGAGACAGAAGTCTGGGGTGTCAGGACAACCTAGTCCTAAATCATATCTAATATCTTGTGTTTAAGGAACTATATTATCTAGAAGGAAAGGTCTTCTCGGACAGATCCTATTCTATACTGACTGCTAGTGCGTGTACAAGCGTCTAAGTGTCTACATGGGATGCGAGGGGGGCATGGGCCTACCATGGTAACGAGAGTCATGAATTACTTGCACGGAGACAGTAAGGCCGGGCCCTTTGCTCTGCAGCTAGAGAGATGTTTACCTAAGCTATTTAGACAGGAATGCATTTCTTGAGGAACGGAGCAGATAACTTGAAGGCTGAAGGCTGAATACAGTTTTGGCAGGCAACAGGCCGGGCTAAGCACCGTTAGCCGCGCAGGAAGTAAGACAAAGTTCATGGATACAGATGCAGGTCCAGGCTGGAGCATTTCGGAGGCAGAAGCAGGAAAAACTCGATGGCAGAATTCAGGGCCTACCTTGCCAGAGCTGGAAAACGTAAAAAGTATACCATATAAAGACGGTGGCAAGGCATACTTAGGAACGGAATATCTGGCCCATTCATGGCAGATATGAAAGAGTACATATTAACGTTGGACACACTTGTATTTGCGTCTTCATAGCTTGAAGTGGAGGGAACATACATGTACTTGTAGCATGTACATGGAGCCGTTGGGGTCTAGATAGGGGACACAATTGACCATAAAAATTCATATTTCCTCAGTCTCAGTGTCTCTTTTAGGAGGGAAGGGGTAGCGGGACAGTCTTAGGCAGGAGCTTGGTACGAGGGTACCTGGGGCCCAGTTCTTATCCTCAAGCTGGAGGACCTCCGGGTCTCGGAGGGGTCGAGCCGCGACGGTGTCAGCAGGGCTCTGGCGTTCAGTTCGTGGGGAGCCGCGACCAGGTCAGCGGGACTCTCAAGATGGTTTCTGCTCAGCTCGAGCCGCGACGTCGTCAGCAGGGCTCCGAGGGAGGTTTCAGCGAGGTTGGGCCGCGACAGCGTCAGCAGGGCCCCGATGTTCCGGGGGGCTTCAAGGTTTCAGCAAGAAGGAGCCGCGACGCAGTCTGCAGGGCTCGTGGTGGTTTCAAGCAAGAGTTCTTCTCCGTAGGGTCGGCCGCGATTCAATCAGCAGGGCTCTCGACTCCGGGATACAACTGCCGGTCTGTGGCGGGGTCGCCCCAGATATAGGTCTGGAGCCCTTTGATGTCCGGACCCTTGCGCCCGGGGGGCGGAGAGGCCGGGTTGGGAGCGGCCAGACGCCCAGCAGGAGAGGCGCCCGGCCCAGGAGAGATGGAGGCCGATCGCACCTCGGTGTGTGGGGACGGTTGGGAGTCCCATCGATACCGCCCTCCGCCAGGGCGATGAGGTGTTCACGTGACACCCCCTGGCCAGTTCTTGGTGCCTGAATGTCTGGGCCTTGCTGGGGCCGAGGCCGGGTTGAGCGGAGTCATGAGGACTGGTGTGCAGGGTCACGTGGCAGGCGACAAAATGGCGGAGCCCCGAGGTGTAGGTGACCTCGTGCGGCCCGAACGGGTAGCTCGTGGAGGCTAGGGCGGGGAACGGGCCCAACCCCCGGGAAGTCAGGACCACGCCACGAGGCTGGGTCCAACAGGCATCCCCCCCAGCCGAAGGCGGAGAGAGTCACCCATCTTCTTGGGGATTCTCCTCGTCAAGGCGGAAGAAGCGGGACAGGCCGTCCGCGTTGGCGTGGTCATTGCCGGGTCGGTGCTCAACCGAAAAGTCCATCCCTTGCAGGGCAATGGACCACCGCAGCAGCTTGGGATTCTCGCCTCTCATTTGCATTAACCACCGCAAGGGCCGGTGGTCGGTCTGGACCCGAAAGTGGGTACTGAAGAGATAGGGCCGGAGCTTCTTAAGGGCCCACACTACGGCGAAGGCCTCGCGCTCGATGGTGCTCCATCGTTGCTCCCGGGGCAGCAGCCGTCGGCTGATGAAGGCCACCGGGCGGTCGAGTCCCTTCTCATCAACCTGAGACAGGACGGCCCCGATCCCATATTCGGAGGCGTCCGTCTGCACGATGAACTCCTTACGGTAGTCAGGGGCCTGGAGTACAGGGGCAGTGCACATCGCTGCCTTGAGAGTCTCGAAAGCTGATTGGCAGCGGGGAGTCCAGTGCACCTTCTTGGGCTGTTTCTTCGAGGTGAGCTCTGTGAGCGGCCCAACAATGCTCCCATAGTCCCGGATGAACCGCCGGTAGTATCCAGTGAGGCCCAGGAAGGCCCGCACAGCGGTCTGGGTAGTGGGGGGTTCCCATACCTGGATGGCATCGACCTTTGGCTGGAGAGGGGCCACCTGACCACTTCCCACCTGATGGCCCAGGTAGGTCACTGATCCTTGGCCGATCTGGCATTTGCTGGCCTTGATCGTGAGCCCGGCCCTTTGGAGGGCGGCCAGGACGGCTTTGAGGTGAATTAGGTGCTCAGCCCAGTGGTTGCTGTACACGGCAATGTCATCCAAATAGGCCACGCTGAAGGCCTCGAGCCCGGCCAGAACCTTGTTTACAAGTCTCTGAAAAGTGGCCGGAGCGTTCTTCATGCCGAAGGGCATCACCCGAAAGTGGTAATGCCCATCAGGGGTAGAAAAGGCGGATCTTTCTCGGGCGCCGGGGGTGAGCTGGATCTGCCAGTACCCGGCGGTGAGGTCCAGCGTGCTCAGGTAGCGGGCGGACCCCAAGCGGTCGATGAGTTCGTCGGCCCGGGGTATAGGATGGGCGTCCGTCTTGGTCACAGCATTCAGGGCTCGGTAGTCTACACAAAATCGTAACTCCGGGGGATGGCCGGGGGCTGCGGCCTTTGGTACCAGGACGACAGGGCTGGCCCACGGGCTGTCGGAGGGCTCGATGACCCCCAGGGCCAACATCTTCGCTACTTCGGCCTGGATGCATGCCCGTACTTGGTCGGGTACCCTGTAGGCTCGGTGTCGCACGGGGGGGCTGTGCCCGGTGTCGACGTCATGGACGCACCAGTGGGTCACCCCCGGGGTGAGGGAGAAGAGGGCTGCGTAGTCCTGCAGCAGTTGTTGACAGTCGATACGCTGTTCCGGGGTCAGGGAAGAGGCGAGTTGGACACCTTTGATGGATCCGTCGTGGACGTTGTTCTGCAAGAGGTCGGGTAGGGGCTCGGAGTCGTCCTCGCCCCCCTCGTCGGTCTCCAGCAGCAGGCTCAGTTCGGTCCGGGCAAAGTGGGGTTTGAGCCTGTTAGCATGTAGAACCCGGAGGGGGTTCCGGGGGGACTCTAGGTCGACTAGGTAGGTGACGGGGCTTTTCTTCTCCACCACCTTGAAGGGCCCGGTCCACTTGTCCTGGAGGGCGCAGGGCTCAACAGGGGCCATGACCCAGACTCTCTGGCCTGGCTCGAACTCTATGGTAGAGGTGTTCCGATCGTACCACCGCTTCATGTCCTCCTGGCTGGCCTCGAGGTTGGCTTCGGCCATGGCTCGGAACTTGCGGGTCTGGTTTCGTAGGGTCAGGAGGTATCGGTAGACGTCAGGAGGGGCGCCTTGGAGCTTCGTCTCCCAGCCCTCCTTGACCAGGCTGAGCGGTCCGCGGACCGGATGTCCGTACAATAGTTCAAACGGGCTGAACCCCAGGGACTTCTGCGGGACCTCCCGATAGGCGAACAGGAGGCATGGTAGTAGGACATCCCATCTCCGCCGGAGGGGCTCTTCCAAGCCCTGAATCATCCCCTTCAGGGTTCTGTTAAAGCGCTCGACCAGCCCGTTCCCCTGAGGGTGATAGGGGGTTGTGAATTTGTACGTGACCCCGCACTGCTGCCACAGGGACCGCATGTACTTGGAGATGAAGTTAATGCCCCTGTCGCTCACCACTTCGCGGGGGAATCCCACTCGGGAGAAGATCCCCATCAAGGCCCGGCTTACCACGGGGGCCGTTACAGTTCTTAGCGGGACTGCCTCCGGGTACCTGGTGGCGTGGTCCACGAGGACCAGGATGAAGCGGTGGCCCAGGGCGGTCCGGGGGTCCAGGGGCCCCACGATGTCGATCCCGACCCGTTCGAACGGGGTGCTGACGGCTGGAAAGGGCTGGAGGGGGGCCTTGACCCGACCCCCCGTCTTCCCGCTGGCTTGGCAGGTCTGGCAGGACCGGCAGTGGTTGTCCACGTCTCTCCGCATCCGGGGCCAGTAGAAGTGGGTCACCAGACGGCTGTAAGTTTTGTCTTGCCCTAGGTGTCCGGCGAGGGGCACGTCATGTGCCAGGTTGAGAAGGAACTCCCGGAAGCGGAGGGGGACCACCAACACGCGGCTGGCCCCGAGTTCTGCCACTTTCTGTTCACTGTACAACAGGCCCTCGGCCCAGTAGACCCAGTGGGTGCCGGTCTGGTCCCCGTTGGCTTGTGCGGACGCTTGTTGTCGGACCCCTTCGAGAGAGGGACAGGACTGCTGTTCTTGCTGGAACTGCTCACGGGTGGGGCCCCCTTCGTGGCGCCATTGTGCAAGTTCTGGTAGGGCGCCGAGGGAAGCAATCTCTTCGGGGGAGGGTTCGGTAGGTCCAGTGTCGGTGTCCGCCTCCCCCTCGCTGCAGGCGGGGGGTGGTGCGAGCCCCTCGGGCTGGGCGGCACCGGGGGCCAGGGACGAGCGGGGGGCCTGGGCGGTCATGGACCGGGTGATGGCGCAGGCCCATTCGGATAGTCCCAGCATTCGGAGGTGCTCTCGTCGCTCCACTTGAGCCAAGGGGGAACTCTCCAGGTCGTTCCCCAGGAGGCAGTCTACTGGTGCGTCGTCGCGGACAGTCACTTTTAGTAGGCCTGTCACCCCTCCCCACTCGAAGGGGACCAGGGCCATCTGGCACAGGCTTTCGCTGTTGTCGGCCATCCGGACGGGGCACAGCACATTGGGTAGGATCTGTTCGGGGGTCACCAGGTGGCAGCGGACAGCGGTGACACTGGCGCCGGTGTCACGAAGGGCTTCGGCCCGTTGTCCATTGACGGTGACCTGCTGCCGGTACTTCTGGGTGTTGCTTGGGATGGGGGTGCGGGGCACCATTTCTCGGCTGCCCAGGCAGACCAGGGACATGGCCGCCGGTTCCCATTCGGTGGTTCCTCGGTCGAGGGTTTCTTCTTCTTCTTCTCCTTCCCCCAGGGCGGCGGCCGCCAGCTGTCGGGGCGGGGGCCCGCCGGCCCCGCTTCTTCGGTTCAGGGGGCAGACCGGATCGCTGGCATAGTGTCCGGTTTGTTGGCAGCCGTAGCATGTTACTGGGGGCCGTGGTCCGGTTCTGGCTGGGGTCGCCCCTCTTCGGGCTAGGCTCGGGGAGAGGGGTTGCTGCAGCGGCCCTCGAGGTGGGCTCCTGGGGGCCCCGGCGGGGGGGTCCCGGTTCCTGTTCGGCCCTCCCCCTCCACCGCGTTGGCGGGGAGGTCCGGTGGGGTTCCTCTGGTACTCCCCCATCGAGTCCCGGGGGACTCGGGTGTTGACCCATCGATCGGCCTCGACGGCGAGTTTTCGTGGGTCGGTCATCTTGCTGTCGAGGAGGTGTTGCCTTAGCTCCACGAAGCAATTGTTGGAGAGGTGTTCCCAAACAATGAGGTCGACCAGCTGCCCGTAGGTGGTGACTTTGCTACCCTTGATCCATCCTTCTAGGGCCCGGCTGAAAAAGTCCACATATTCCACCCAGGTAGTACCCGGGATCTTCTTGCAGTCTCTGAACCGCTGGCGGTACATTTCCGCGGTTAGCCCGTAGCGGGTGAGCAGGACCTCCTTCATGTGGTCGTAGGAGGTCATCACCTCCTCTGGCAGCTGGAGCAGTGTGTCTCGACCTTCACTCAGGAACCGACCCCACAGGCCGGCGCCCCAGTCCTTTCGGGGCACCCGATGGGAGGTCATGGCCACCTCGTATGCCTTGAACCATTGTTGGATGTCGTCATTCTTATAGTACTCCTTGACGACATCTTTCGGGATATGTACCTTGGCCTCGGCAGGCGGTAGGGTGTCTCTATTACTGGGGGTGTCGGTCCCCCCGTTCTTTGCCTTGATTTCGAGCTCTTTGAGACTTCGCTCGTGCTCCAGGGTCAGTATTTTTTCCTCCAACTCTCGGTGCCGTCTCTTCTCTTCTATCTCCTCTTGTAGCCGTAGCTGCTCTAGGGCCAGTTTCTTTTCCGCCAGCTGGAGTTCGCCGTCCAGCCGCAGTCGTGCGAGCTCTAGTTCGTGGTTCCGGACCTTCTCCGGCTCTCGTATCTCCTCTTCGGAGAGGCCGGTTTCTAGGCTCTTTCTTCCTCCGGTTGCCGGAGTCGGTGCGGTTGATGTGGCCACAGTCAGGGGCAGGGGACCTTCTTCCCGGGAGTGGCCTGCCTCGGCCTCCAGCCAGGTCCTCAGGGCTTTCTGCATCTCCTCTTTGGTACATAGGCCGGTGGTTGCAAGGCCTTTGTCCTTGCAGAACTGTTTCAATTCTTTGTGCGTGTATTCCTCCAACCGTTCGGGCTGGAACTCCGTGGTCGCGTTGTTTTCTTGGTTGCTCATGACTTCTGTTTGTCTGGATGGGTAGCTAGTGGTTTACTGGCTGGTACGTACTGCGTTCGGCTCTGATCCCGTCGCTGGCCACCAAATGTTGGAAGACGGACCCCGAGAAGTCGGCGAGACCACTCAGGGGGGGGGGGGCCCACACTGTACGAAGTAGCCGAGCGCTGCTGAGAAGCCTCCTGGGAGATCCTTCTCCTATTATGTACTAGCCCAGTAATACCACCACACCGGACTCAAGGAGGTTGTCTCAAGATGAGCAATTCTTTATCAGCACTTTAAAAGGTTACGGGTTCAACATTACACAAAAAGGGGATCAAGGGATCCGCAAAAGTCTCAGTGTCTCTTTTAGGAGGGAAGGGGTAGCGGGACAGTCTTAGGCAGGAGCTTGGTACGAGGGTACCTGGGGCCCAGTTCTTATCTTCAAGCTGGAGGACCTCCGGGTCTCGGAGGGGTCGAGCCGCGACGGTGTCAGCAGGGCTCTGGCGTTCAGTTCGTGGGGAGCCGCGACCAGGTCAGCGGGACTCTCAAGATGGTTTCTGCCCAGCTCGAGCCGCGACGTCGTCAGCAGGGCTCCGAGGGAGGTTTCAGCGAGGTTGGGCCGCGACAGCGTCAGCAGGGCCCCGATGTTCCGGGGGGCTTCAAGGTTTCAGCAAGAAGGAGCCGCGACGCAGTCTGCAGGGCTCGTGGTGGTTTCAAGCAAGAGTTCTTCTCCGTAGGGTCGGCCGCGATTCAATCAGCAGGGCTCTCGACTCCGGGATACAACTGCCGGTCTGTGGCGGGGTCGCCCCAGATATAGGTCTGGAGCCCTTTGATGTCCGGACCCTTGCGCCCGGGGGGCGGAGAGGCCGGGTTGGGAGCGGCCAGACGCCCAGCAGGAGAGGCGCCCGGCCCAGGAGAGATGGAGGCCGATCGCACCTCGGTGTGTGGGGACGGTTGGGGGTCCCATCGATACCGCCCTCCGCCAGGGCGATGAGGTGTTCACGTGACACCCCCTGGCCAGTTCTTGGTGCCTGAATGTCTGGGCCTTGCTGGGGCCGAGGCCGGGTTGAGCGGAGTCATGAGGACTGGTGTGCAGGGTCACGTGGCAGGCGACAAAACGGCGGAGCCCCGAGGTGTAGGTGACCTCGTGCGGCCCGAACGGGTAGCTCGTGGAGGCTAGGGCGGGGAACGGGCCCAACCCCCGGGAAGTCAGGACCACGCCACGAGGCCGGGTCCAACACATTGCATGCCGTCTTTTTAGAGTATTTTCACTGATGTATACCATTATGTTTTCTAGGTTGGTATTACTACAAGGTACCTCACTGTTAGGTTGCTTGTGTGTTTGGTTTACCCTGGATACTAATTAGGAAACCAACCACTGTGTAGATAGTTTTTTACCCATGATCCTGAAGAACTGCCAATTGATCTTGTGACAACCTAAGCAAGAAACATGTTGAGCTGTATATTGTAGGCACAGCTGAACATTACATCAGTGTGTTGCCATTCTAAATTTTAACTAGGACAAGTGGACTGGCTGATTAAAATACATTTTGAGCACCACTGTGTCCTATTTTATAATCCCCCCTAACTTCTCACTCACATCCTTTACACATATCTACACCACGAGGCCCTGTACTCGCACTGCACCTTATGGCTTTGGGAATAAAAGATCTCCGACAGAGAGCCCCTCATAGGGTGCCCATCAGGCATGGCAGCGCCGGCCTGACGAAGAGCATGCCCTAGGATGAAGCATGACACCCAGCTGGGTGTGTGAAGGCCCTAGTTCCTAAAGTGGGAGACACTCTTTCCCCATTTTTGACATTAATCTACACCGACCAGTCCTCTACTTCTCTTCTCTACATACCCAAGGAACTGGATACCCTTGTTCCAATACAAGACAGATTTCCTTGCCAAGCTCCTACTCTCATGGTACTCATGGGGGGGGAGGTGGTCAGGCGGGGGGGGGGGGTTACTGGATTCGGTCCAGAAACCATACGATCAGGCGGCCCCAAGACCGGTTCATCCTCTCTAACATTATTGCTGACCACGCCTTGGTGGAGCCCTGAAGCTTGACGCACCTGAGGGACAGGGAATAAACATTCACCTCCTGCGTCCATGGCACATGTTGTCACATCGATTTCTTTTTGTTGTCCATCAGACTGCTTAGTAACTTAGTGGCCATCTCAATTCTACCGAACAGAACCTCTGATCATGATCTTTTGCTACTCGATCTTGACCTCCGTCTATTGTACCCCTCAGGCACGTTGGCTTATGAACACCATGGGGTATAAGGCCCCTGAGGACAAAACGCAGACTGTACCAATATCAGAGCCAGTACTTGGAGGACAGCGCTGGGCCCATCTCTTCTGTATAAGTTCTATGGGCCTCTTTGAGAGGTACTTTGATGAGCGATTCGGTTGCCGATAAGCACCGCTGTGAGTTGAAATGCCGCTGGTTGACTGTCCTCACACTTTGCCTGACTTAGGCATATAACGTGTCGCAGACCCCCACACTGCTAAAGGAGCTGCTTGGGGCCGAATGCGATCTGAATTCCCATTACACCGTGCAAGTGTAGTTGCACTCTTTTGCTTGCAGCTGTGGCACTTAGAGAAGGGGGAAAACTGGACATCTGTTGGCCATGCAGTAATGCTAGGCACAGTTGCACATGATACCGGCCCTTAGATCCCCTCATGACGTGCTCCTTACTGATCCGCTTGCAATGTTGTGGGAGTTTGCCACCTTTTACGAAGCCCTCTACTCCTCGTCTGTGCAAGATCATGTTGCCACAGAGCAGCCGTTTCTGACAAGACCTGCTCTCCGGCACTGTAACTTGACCAAGCACAGTTACTCGGTGCTGACATCAGTGATGAGGAAATTGCACAGGCCACTGACGGGATAGCCACTTTGAAGGTCCCGGGCGACAATAGTCTCCCTATTGATTTCTATAAAATCACCAAACCCCTGATAGGGCCTCTGTTGGGCAACCTGGTCAGAGAGATCCCCACCACCATGCCCCCCCCTCCCAGAATTCAACAGGACACGTATCTCCTTGATAACCAAACCAGGCTGGTACCCGGTTCAATGCACCATCTATTGCCCAATATCCCTCATCAGTGTGGATATGAAGAACATGGCGAATGTCTTGGCTACCAGACTCAAAACTTGTATCCCCTTCCTGATCCATCCCTTGCAGGCCCGGTTCGTAGCTGGCCGCACTTCGGCAAATCTCCTGAGGACACGCTTACATCTGCTATGGCAGGTGTGGTAGATGATGATCAGAAGGTACTTCTATCCCTTGACGCAGAGAAGTCATTCGACCAGGTGAAGTACCTGTTTCCAGTGATGGAGGCCATGGGCTTAGGGGAAGCATACATCTTCCAAGGTCCGGTGGCTCTTTGGTGATCCTATAGCCTTGATGACCTGTGGGGGGTTTTCCTCCTTCTTTTTTGCTGTCCCGCGCAGGATGAGACAGGAGTGCCCGCTCTTCCCACTGTTATTTTGGCTGGCCCTGGAACCCTTGGTAGCTAAGGTCCACAGTACGCCTCATATGCAAGGGATTGTAATGACAGCAGGTAAGAGAAAGGCTTTCTATTTCAAGGATGATATCTTGGCAGTCCTCTCCAGCTCACTTGAATCTATCCTTGCTCTCATACAGGTGATCGAGTCCTTCTCTACCTTTTTGAGGCACTGCATAAACTGGTTGAAGAGTGAGGCTCTGCCTATGATGCCGGCGACTACTGTGGCTTCGGTTGGGGAGGGCACTGTTCGCTTGGCGGATTGAGAGTATAAAATACTTGGGGATGTACCCGAGTAGTGATCTATCCCGGGCCGTACATGTAACGCCATTCCTATTATTGACAAGGAGAGGACTGCATTTACTACCCGGCTGGTGCTGCGCCTGTCCCCGGGCGGTTGCAACCACATTAGCTAAATGAATGTGATCCGAGATTTAATTACAAATTCGGAATGCTTCCCCTGAAGGTCCCCAGTGGTCTCCTATGAGAGATTGACCAAATGGTCCTGACCTTTGTGTAGGAGGGATGCTGACCTTGCCTCAAGGCTTCTAAGCTGCATGCCAAGACTACTACAGCGGGGCTGTGACTGCCGCACGCGGAGTCCTACTGGTTGGCCTTGCAACTAACACACATTGTGCAGATGCTGAAGCCGGCTAATGGCTAACAAAAGGCCATGTGGGTCTTTCTGGAATGCCACCTACTGCAATCAAGGGGCTCCTCACAGCTCTCTACGCAGGCCAATGGCAATCTGGCCACCTGAGTAACCCGATAATACACACTACGCACTATGGTTCTTGCATTAGTGCTCACCACTTACTTCACTCACCAAGACGCTACGACAGAATAGGGAAATAACAATTGTTTGGGAGATTGATTGTGGAGTACCAAATAGATACATTCTGTGGGCTATATGGTATGGGTCAGTGAGTTGGTCCCTTTTGCTGCTCTCCTGTGTGAATAGAGCCTGCCCCAATCACAGCACTGGCGGTATCGGCATCTCACACATAGCCTACAACACACACTGGGTGCTCCCCTTACGATATTGAGACTGACCTCCTGTTGCAATATATCCTGATGTGGAAAGGTTACAAGGGCACGATGACAGGACTGTTTGTTACCCTGATGGACGGCCTTTTTTTGTGCTCTACCGCACACAACCTAAGTTGATAGTGTGAGGAGAGGCTAGGCCTCTCACTCTCCGAGCAGGACTGGAACGACCTTTTAGAAGACCATGATGGTTTCCTCTGGTAGACCAGACTGAAAATGAGCTATTTCAAGGGCCTGCACCACTGGCACTGGATGCCGGAACAGCTATATAAGGCACATATGGCAGAAGGTTACAGGTGTTGGAGGTGTGGCGCACTGGACTGCGATATTGTGCGTGTTCTGTGGGGCTGTGCAGTGCTTTTGTGCTACTCTGGCTCTGTTTGGGATACCTTGACGATCAGTATGGGGCTGGCCCTGCAATTGACAGCCCTCCTAGCCTTGCTTCAGTGCATGTCCATATTCCCAGATTTAACACACCATGACTAGCCTTGTGGTGGCAAAGGTGGAAATGTTGCTTCATTGGAAATCCTCCACGCCACCATCCCCTAGTACACGGCTCATTGACATGCATAACATGCCCACTTACAAGTGGCTTATTTATAAGCTCAACGACCAACCGCAGAAGTTTGAGAAGGTTGGGGGGTCCCCTCCTGGACGGGTAGCTGTGGATGCTGCCACCGGTTGATATGGTTCCGCACTTCGTAGCCAGCCCTTGGCTGCTCAAGGGTGATTGTTGGCTTTTTGGGGGCGGCCAGGGGGCCTGGCGCCCCAACATTTCTATCCTATTCCCTTGCCCCTCCCTCTCTTGTTCTCCCTGGCCCTTCCTCCCCCTCTCATCCAGGGAAATCTTCTGGACTGCACCACCTCTATCTGGAGGTGTTCTTTTATGTATTAGTTTTCATTTTTCCAATGTCTTCTCAGATGTTTTTGTTTATATCGTGGTTTAGATTTTGCTGAACTGCCATTCTTGCATAACTATTATATGCTGATTTGCCTATGAAAATTCAATAACGAATAAAAAAAAAAAGACCCATCTGGGTTTTGTTGGCCCAAAACTCCTTTACACACATCCATCTCATTTTTTGACTTTTGTTCATTTTATGCCTATGTACTTATTATAGTGTGATCAGATGCTTCCTCATATTTATGGGCAAGAAGGCCGTTTACCCAGATGTAATAGTTGGTGGGCACTACTCTTGACTGCGGGGTGCAGGTTAGAACCCTTAGTCCAGAAGGAATGGTTTCTTACCTGTAATCGCAGTTCTCTCTCAGGAGAATCTCAATTGAAGTAATTAGGCTCGGAATAGTTCTGCCCATGTGCGGTGATCCTGTAGCACTGTTTCATAGTATGTCTTCTTAAGTGTAGATGTCCGCCTTTCTTCAGGAAGGCCTGTAGAAACAATTAAGACTAGAATATTGTGCAGCCTATAATGAAGTCTATACTGGCCAAATTCTTCGTATTGTACTTACAAATGGTAAAACAAAACCCCATGTATATTGAAAGCCAAATGCTTTAGTAGAATGCTTAAATCTCTTTCACAAACCCTTTTTTTGTAAAAGTAGAAGGATGGAGGATAGGACAGTGTAGCCCTATAGGCTGCCATTATGTGAGTGTAAAAACAGCATCTGCGCCTTTAAGGGCCCAGAGACCACCAGTATCCCATCATGCCCAGCAGGTGGCAGTTGCATCAGTTCTTTTGCCGAGATGTGGCGGTGTCAGATAGGTCGAAATTTTACTCTGTCATCTCCACGGGGAAGGCAGGAAGGTTGATTATGACTTCAATGAAGATTTCCCTGACAGAGAAGTGGGACTACAGGTAAAAAACATTCCTTCTCTCTCAGGGAATCTCCATTGATAATCACAAGCACTGAATAGAGTAGCAAGCCCATCCCCACCAAGAGCAGTGGAAGAGACAAGAATGACCAAACAACCAAATCAAGCAAACACATTTCTCTGGGAGGCCTGTCATACTTGAACATCTGTTCTAGCATCCAAGTCCAAACAATAATGTTTGGTAAACATGTGAACGGACCGTCATGTAGCCGCTTTACAGATTTCAGCTAACATTTCTCATCAAAGTGGCTGTAGCTGCTTTCCCCCTGGTAGATTGAGCATTAGGTCTGCCAGTCAAAACCTTATTAGCTTTCTGGTAGCATAATAGGATGCAAGATACTATCCATTGGGAGATGGACTGTTCGGACATGGCTAGACCTGTATGGACTGAGCCTTATTTTCCAAATAATTGGTCTGATTTATGTATGCCTCTTGTTTTGTCCAGATAAAACCTAAAACTCGCCTAATGTCTAGGGTGCTGAGAAAGAATATTGAGGTAAAAATATCGAATTGCACAAATATTGTGGTAAAAATATCGTGGGTCAGGAATATCGACAGTAAAATCCTCGTGGTCAAGAATATCGATTTTAGGTAAGAAATATCGATTTAAAAAATATCGAAGTGTTTAATATTGTTTGTAAAAATTTAGTTGTTAAAAATATAGATTTTTTAATTGATGTTATGTCTTTTAGTATATATTTTATATGTGTGTGATGTTTGTTTTTTTGTATAAGAATTGTATGTATTTTTATTATATGTGTTAAAATTTTAGTAGTTAATATATATTTTTTTTAAATTGAATTTTGCTTTTTCAGTTCCATAGCGGGTTGTGGGTTTCTCCAGTATTTGGGGTGTCTTTCATAGATTCACATGCTTGAATATTCCCCGTCGTCGAAGTGGGAGTCCCACGGTATATATAAAAAGCAATAAGTATTATGTATATGTACGTATACACATACCTAACCACATAAGAGTATATACATACCCAAATAAACATCTATATATAGTTCAAATAACATATCAAGTTAAAAATACCATAGGATAGCATTGAGACATAGGAAAGCATTGAGAAAAAGAATCACTTTGCTAACATATCACTGTCACTTTATAGTCCAAACTCCAGCCAATCAGGCGCTAGCACCCTCTAGAACCTTCTCCTCAGAGGCTCAGGCCCTCAGATTTTCTACCGCACGTCGTGTGAAGGGAGTCTCCCTGAGCTCTGCTCAGTTCTTCTTCTGGTTTGAGGTTTTTTTTATCTCTCATCATGTCTGCAAGTAAGAAATCTCTTTTCCGTCCTTGTTCATCTTGCGGAAAGTCAAGACTTTTCTCTGAGGATCCCCATGAGAAATGTATTTATTGTCTGTATCCTGATCACAAGGTGGCTAATTGTAAGATCTGCAGAACTTTCTCTCACAAAACTTTGAAAGATAGAGAAGGTCGCCTTTTGATATGGCTTCAAAAACTAAAGGACACAGACAACCCACTTTCTGAGGTGGAAAGTGTAGCCTCTGTCAAAACAGGAGTCTCCTCAAAGCGTGGAAGTGTCCAGGACTTGCCATCTCCTTTTCTGAAAAAGAAGAGACTTCACCTTGAGGAAGTGTCTACAGGCAAGGTCTCTGTCTCCACGTCTGCGCCCCCGAGACGTAGCTCTCAGGCGCCTGTGACTCCGTCAGCACATGTTTCCAGTCAGAAACTTTCAAAACCGTCGACGGGCCCGTCGACGGCCCCTCCGTCGACGAGATCGGCTACTTCATCAGCCTCGTCGACGACGGTGACGACGGTATCGAGTAGATATCCTTCGTCGACGACACTGACTTCGTCGACGTCTTCTCCGTCGACGATAGTATGTGTATCACTTAGAACTGTCTCGTCGACGATACCACTCACTTCTTCGTCGACGACTGGGAAGCTGGCGCTTCCGTCGACGTCCACAACTCCGTCGACGATGGGTAAAAAGAAGAAGAGGAAATCTTCCTCGTCGACGACAGCCTCGTCGACGACAGCCTCGTCGACGACAGCCTCGTCGACGACAGCCACCCCGTCGACGACAGCCACCCCGTCGACGACAGCCACCCCGTCGACGACAGTCCCGTCGACGGCAACAACCTCGTCGACGGCAGCTCCGTCGACGATTGCTTCGTCGACGGTCGCCTCGACGACGGTAGGGTCAAATTTTGCGACAATGCCATTGGTGCCAATGTCAACACCAGCACCGGGGTCTGTGGGCAGCTCCTTAATGCTTCGTCGTAAGGCCATGCTAGACCCAGTGATGTTACCACCTGGACCACGGCCACCTCGTCAACTATTTCCCTCAGGGGATGAGGACGATTCGGATGAAGGCGATCAGTCTCTTTTTCGGGATGCTCATAGTCCTTCGGAGCTCCATACAAAATGCCAAGAGTCTGAGGAGGATGAATTTTATGAACAGGAAGAAGAGCAAGATACCTCTGCTCCGGTTCCTATGATGCAGCTTCCTGTGCAGCTTGTTTCCAACCTCCAATATATGTTGGAGGACTATAATCGTCGTTTTCCAGCATCCCCTCAAAATACTCCACGTGAAGCGCCATCTGAGGTTCCACCTCCTATATTGCCAACGATACCCACGCCCTCCACACCTGCACTGCCTTTCAATGCAGAGGATGATAATATGGACAATCCGGATACGGAAGAGGGCGAGCTCCCAGAAGACGACACTATGGCGGACTGGGATGATTACCAAATCAATTCGCCCGCATCACCGCCAAGGTCACCAGTCAACTCGCCACCTGTCGACATAACAGGGTTCCATCAGCTGATGGAGAGAGCAGCACAACGCTTTCACCTTCCCATGGTGGTCAGGGAAGAGGACTGTTTCTTATATGACTTCAAGTCCCAACCTCAGAAACAAGTACGAGCTGTGCCAATCATAGACTTCATATGGAATGAAGGCCTAAAATTAATGAAGACACCTAATTCTATTCCGGCGGTGCTCCCACGCCTGGAGAAAAAATATAAAGCTCCGGATTCTTCCCCAGCCTGCTTGGTGTCTCAACCTAAGCCGGACTCAGTGATCACACAAGCGGCACAGCGCCGCTCCAAGAATCCATCATCTCCAATGTCGGCGCCTCCGGACCGCGACGGCCGTCGCCTGGATGCTATAGGCAAGAAGTTTTCAACCATGGCGTCAACAACGGTCCGGGCTGCGAATTCCTTGGCTATCCTCGGCCGTTATGATAGACAGATGTGGTCGGACATGGCTGCATTGGTCAAACTTATACCGGAGGATTCAAGAGCGGAAGCTCAGAAAATCCTGCAAGAGGGAGAAAGGGCGTCATCCGAGATCATTGACTGCTCTGTTGACATCGCATCCACCGGTTTTCGCCAATTGGCGGGAGCAGCCGTCCTAAGAAGACAGGGCTGGCTTCGGTCAACCTCTTTTCGGCAAGAGGTCCAGGCTAAGATTTTGGACATGCCATATGACGGGGAGTCATTATTCGGCCAGCATGTAGAAGATGCCTTGCAAACCATTAAAAAGGATACGGATAGGGAGCGCTAGGTGGCGCTAGCCAAGATGGCCGCGCCGAGGTAGAGCTCCGCGATGCCTGACCCCTCGCATCCGCTCATCCTCCGTTGCTGATGGCCTGGGCGCGCTCCGCTTCCTGACGCTTGCGGAGGAGCTGCTGCCCCACCCCCGCTGCAATTTTGGGACGCTTTGGTGCCGCGGGGACTGAGTTCTGCCAGCTGGATGCGGCACCGCTGCAGGGACGTGCACTCGGCCGGTTCTTCGACCGGCGGCGCCCGCTACGAGCGCCCGCGGCGCCACACGAGGGGCGCAGGCCGCAATCTGGTGTCAGTTGTGTGGCGGCGGGGGAGACCCGCGGGGGAACACCTTGGCCTGCGGAGCGCTGCGGGAGGGGCGACGGGTCCCGGACGCCTCCCCAGACCCCCCCGGCCGCAGGGCCCTGATCGCCGGGCGGACCGGCCCGGATGCTAGGAGCTCGTGAGACGGGGCCCATCTACCGGATTGCCACCATCCGCCGCACTGATCTGCTCTGGCCTATGGTCCGGGGCGTGCCGCGGGGGACTGCTTCCTTCTTCCCCCCCCTTGCCCCACTGCCCTACACGTTTGGTGGATTGGCTGCTGGCAGGGCGCCCTCGTGGAGGCTGGGCCCCCCCCTCGGGGCCTGTGGTGGGCCCCACACAGGAGTGGTGTCGCGCTCTGGTGCCTGAGGCGGCGATTTGACGGGGAGGTTATGCTGGATTGGTGCGGCCGGGCCCCCCCCCACCCACTACCCGCTCCCGGTGTGGAGAGGTGTACGCTGTGCCCGCGGGACGCCTGGGACCTGCAAGGACCCCGAGACAACGCCGATCAGAGGTGAGAGACGCGCACCTGCGCGAGGGCTTGGACTCCTTCCTGGTGGTGGCCGAGAACTGGTGCGAATAACGCGACGGTGCCCACGACAGGTGCCGGCGTCGGCGGTTGGCGGCGGGGGCCCATCGCCACACTGGGATCCGCGCGCTCCCCTCCCTCGTCGCCCGCTGGACGGAGAGGGCCCCCTGTTCTCCCCCCCCCTCCTCGGGGAGAGGTTCCTTTGCCGATCGCGGCGGGGAGCGCCGCCGGAATACGCCCGAGAGGCCGCTGCGGGGGCCTGATTGGTCGCGGGCCCTGTACCTGGAGCAGCGGAGAGACTCTACCACACTGGACCGCCTCTCGCGGGGCGGCGGCACCCCCGGCGGCCCGTCATACCGGGGTGAGGGCACCACCCCTATCTCCCGAATCCGCACCGGCTGGCAGTGGGGACACTGGGACGGCGAGCCACGCGGCGCCTGAGCACCGGCGCACGCGCCCTGAAGGCAGTCATGGGCAAGGAACGGGGTGCCAAGTCGGCGGCTGCACCCCACCAGACCAAGATTGACCGCTTCACGACCTCTGAGCCCCCCGGAGCTGGGGGGGAGGCGGCGCCGACTCCTGGCACGGACCTTGCCACCATTCTGCAGGCCATCACCGCCTCCCGCACGTCCTTGGAGGGGATGGTCGGGGAGGTGAAGGTGGACGTGGCGCTCCTCCGACAGGATCTTCGCAATGCCACGGCCCGCATCACCGAGACGGAATCCCGCATTTCGACCGCGGAGGACGACATCCGGCAGCTCCAAGATCAGGTCCGGGAGCTCACGACCCACTCCAAGGAACTGCATCGGCGGGCAGAAGATGCCGAAAACCGGGCCCGCCGCAACAACCTCCGCCTGGTGGGCTTTCCGGAGGGGGTGGAATCTGGCCGCACCGATGACTTTCTTGAGAAATGGTTTAAGTCCTGGATGCCCGCGGCCAGCCTGTCCACCTGGTTCGTGGTGGAAAGAGCGCACCGGTCGTTGGCTGCCAAACCTCCGGTGGGGGCCCCACCGCGCCCCTTCATCCTGCGGATCCTCAACTTCAGGGACAGGGATGCCATTCTGAAGGAGGCGCGGGCGCAGTCTCCTTTGTCCTTCAATAACCATACCATCATGGTTTTCCCCGACTACACTCGGGAGGTTCAAGAGCAACGCCGATCATATCTGGAGGTGAAGCATAAGATGCGCTCCTTGGGTCTTAGATACCAACTTCAGTTCCCGGCCCGCCTCCGTGTGGTCTTCCAGGCTAAGACCTTGTTTTTCGACACTCCTCGGGCGGCATGGACTTGGCTCACTGAGGAGCGCCCCTTGCAACAATCTGGGCGAGCGTCCCCGGCCCGGAGGCCTACGGATCTGGACACAACCAGGCCTCCTCGCCCACGCCGTAGAAGACGCACACAGTCCCGGCGGCCCCGGGGGGGGTTGACGGCTGGGCCTCGGTCCACGAGCAGGTCGGGCAGGATGCCGAGGGAATCGTCTGCCTCATCCGGGACATCTACTCAGGCGGCTGGGGGCCTCCGGAGCCGGTCGCCGCGACCGCCAGACCCGTCCCTGACCCCCCTCATCGCGCCTGTGGACCTTTCTGATCTCTCCCGCAGCCCGGTCATTTGACTTGGGGTGGTCTTCCATCTTGGTAGCAGCTCTGGTGGCCCGGTCCCGCGGCTGGGGCCGCCGCCACGGTCCTGGACTCAGCGGATCTCCGCCCATGAGTAGTAGTCTAGGCCGGAACACTTGCATCCGTACTTCTGGAGGGGTCCACCACGCTCTTGACACCCGAGCGCTCGCTTGGGGCTTCTGTAATAGTTGTTGATGTTAGGGCGACAGATGCTTCAGTTCCCGAAGTGTAGGGTGGGGGGTTGGGGGTTAAGGGGTGGGTTTTGTTGGATGTTTTGTTGGATACTCCTCCTCGGGGGGGTGGTCCTTTTCGTTCATGTCTGGTCTTCCATGGGCGCGCCGTATCGCAGCTTCCTGCAAGCGTTACTGCAAAACCCAGCGCTTGCCCACGCACGCGGCCTGTTGCTGCTCGCTCCCGTCCTGGCGCCCCTTGGCTTCCTCCCGCGGGCGTCATTGCTGCGCTCCGCGCTGGCTCCTGCCCACAGTCTGCTGCCGCCCGCTCCTGGCCGGGCGCTCCTGGTCCCCTGTTGCCTGCCCCCTGCTTTCCCCGCGGGTCCCGGGCGATCCTCCTCTCCTCCCGGCGCATCAGTACGACATGATGTCCTCCCGACACCCCTGGGGTGGCTCCGACCCTGCTATGTCCCGATGTACCCGTCGCATCCATGGCTGACGTGACCCCCAGGGCACAGCTGCACGTCCTGTCCTGGAATGTGAACGGCCTGCTGGATAGGCATAAGCGCACGGCGGTCCTTAAATATGCTCAGCGCGTTGGGGCCGACGTCCTCCTCCTTCAGGAGACCCATCTCCTTGGGGAAAAATGTCCTTTCTTGGCGCGCTATGGCTACGACCGGGTGTGGCACTCGGGGTTCTCCCGTGGTTCCCGCGGGGTGGCGGTCCTGCTGCGTCGTTCCTTCCCCTTCGTCCTTCAGAGGGTGGCCCGTGCGCCCCTGGGAATCGGGATTGCCATTTGTGGTACGCTGGAGGGTCGCCCGGTCAGCTTCCTTTCACTCTATGTGCCCCCCTCGGGACTGTCGCAGGCTTTATCCCACGTCGCCTCGTTGTTAGAAGTTCTCCCCGTGGGCACTGTCGTGCTTGGGGGCGATTTTAATGCGGTCTTGGCCCCACAGCTGGATTCGTCGGGACCGATTTCGGACTCCCGTGCCGCGCGAGCGAGACAGCTGGCGGGCTGGGCGGAGGCCCAGGGCCTCTGCGACGCCTGGAGGCTTTGGCATCCTCACGACCGTCAATACACCCACACTTCAGCCGCTCACCACTCTCACGCTCGTATTGATATGGTTTTTGTCCCCCCCACCGAGTGCGGAAGTGTCCAGGATGTCCGCATCCTTCCCAGGGGCATCTCGGACCACTCGCCAGTCCTCCTGGGTCTGGGCCCCCCGCCTCACGCGGCCAGGCCGGTGTGGAGGTTCAACGCCTGGTTCCTCCAGGACAAGACAGTGCGCGAGACGGTCGGCACTGAGCTCGCTCATTACTATGGTGCCAATGAGGGCTCTGTCTCGTCTGCAGGCACCCTCTGGGAGGCTTGCAAGGCAACCATCAGGGGGGCGGCCAAGGCACAGGTGGTGCGGCACCGCCAGACACAGCTGCAGCAGCTCACTGCCTGCGAGGCCCGGGCGTTGCGGCTGGAGCAGTCGCTCTCCGAGCATGACGACCCGGCGGTGGACCGACAGTTGCGGCTCCTTCGTCAGGAGATTTGTCAGCGGTCCCTAGAGGCGGCCAAGCTTCTTTGGCAGTCCTCGGTAGCGAGGGTCTACGGCTGGGGTGACAAGAACGGCGCACTATTGCACCGCCTGGCCACTTACCCCAGGGCGTCGCGCATCATTCCGGCGATTGCCGACTCTTCGGGGGTGCTCCAGTCCTCCTCCGTGGCTATGGCGGAGGCATTTGCCCAGTTCTACTCCCAGCTCTACCGAGCGCGTGCGCCGGACCTTTCTCTGGACGCCCTGCTCGCGTCCGGGAGCGCCTGCCTGGCCCGGCTTCGGCCGGACGAAATGGAGAGCCTGGAGGCGCCCATCTCCGCCGAGGAGATCGGGGAGGCAATCGGGCGTACGTCAACGGGGAAGACACCGGGACCGGACGGTTTTCCCCAGGAATTCTTTGCGGCTTACAAGGACACACTGGTCCCGCGGCTGAGAGCCCACTATGCGGAGGCGCTTGAGAGGGGTTTCTTCCCCCTGGAATCCGACCTGGCCACGATTGTGGTTTTGCCCAAATCCACGCCGCCGCCCGCTGATAGAGCGGCCTATCGCCCAATTTCGCTCATCAATACTGACGTGAAACTCTATGCGGCGGTTCTGGCCCAACGACTTAAGCCCATGTTGTCGACCTTGGTCCACCCGGATCAAAGTGGCTTCATGCCCGCTCGGGGCACGCGCCACTGTCTGCGCCGTCTCCATGTGGCCTTGGCCCATCACCATCGACTGACCCCGTACCTCGCCCTCCTCCTCGTTGACTTCGAGAAGGCTTTCGATTCGGTGGGGTGGGCCTACCTCTTCGATGTCCTGTCCCGTATGGGCTTTGGCCCCCGGTTCCTGGGGATGGTGCGAGTCCTCTATGCCCGGCCCCGTGCCAGAGTGCTGGTCAATGGTGCGTTGTCAAGGCCCTTCCGGATTGGCCGGGGGACGAGGCAGGGTTGCCCATTGTCGCCCCTTCTCTTCGCCCTGGCGATGGAGCCTCTGGCCGCCTTGATTAGATCCGATCCCCTCCTTCGGGGGTGGGAGTGGCCCGGCTTGGAAGCCGACAAAATCGCCCTCTATGCGGATGATGTCCTCCTCTACCTGGGGGACCCAGCGAGCTCCGGACCGCGCGCACTGTCCATCCTGAGCCGCTTCGGCCGGGCGTCGGGTCTCTCCCTCAACCCACGGAAGTCGGTCCTGGTACCGTTGCACCCCTCCAGGGAATGCTTTGACTGGCAGGAGACCATCCCTCTGCGTCGCTTAACATTTCAGTACCTGGGCATTTGGGTCTCTCTCCTCCCGGAGCTAAGCTGGGCGCTCAACGTCTCCCCCCTGGTCAAGAGAGCCAAGGTCGATCTGGCGCGGTGGCAGCAGCTGCCCCTCAACCCGCTGGGAAGGGTCGCCCTCTACAAAATGATGATCCTTCCCCGGTTTCTGTATGTCTTGCAAAACACTCCCCTCTCCTTTCCGCGCCCGTGGTTCCGCGAGCTCGACGGGATGGCGACGAGATTTCTCTGGGGCGATGGGAGGCGGCGGCTGGCTCTGTCGACGTGCCGTATTCCCACCTTTGACGGGGGCCTGGGCATGTCTGATCTTTACCTCTACTACATGGCCACCCGCCTACTGGTCATTCACGACTGGTATGGAGGGGGTTGGTCCGACCCGGCCTACAGGGTGGAACTTCACGGCTTGGGCTTCTCCGACATCCAAGACCGCCTGTACGGCGCCCCCATCCCTGCTTCTTGCCCGGACATCACCAGGGCTGTGTTCCTGTCCTGGAGAGCGGCGCTCCGCCTCACCCGATGGACGGGACGGTTGACCCGGGTCACTCCCCTGTGGCACGGGACGTGGTTGCGGGAGGTCACAACGCTGGAAGGCTTCAAATCATGGGATCTTATCGGCATATCCCAGCTGGGGGACGTCTGGCGGGGAGGGCGGATGTGTTCCTTTTCGGAGCTGCAAGCGCGTTTTTCCCTTCACTCCTCCCAATTTTACCGCTACCTCCAGCTGCGCCACGCCATACGCACCTACACGCCACTGGACGTCCGGCTGCCGGATCACAGCCCTCCGGAGGCTCAGGTTCTGCTGGGCAACCTGGGGAGGGGGGGCATCTCCAGGATCTACCGCTCCCTCATTAACTGCACCCCTACATCCCTTGCGGGTCTTAAGGAGCGCTGGGAGGGATGGGTGGGTCCCCTGGACGAGGCCGACTGGCGGGACGCCCTTATGGCCCCCCGGTTGGTGACGGCTTCCGCTAAGCTGCGACTCATCCAAATCTATTATCTCCACGCGGCGTACCTCACACCAGCTCGCCTTCACCGTGCGGGCCTCTCCGGGGATGCGGCCTGCCCCCGATGTGGTTCCGACCCGGCAGACTTCCTGCATATGGTGTGGTCCTGCCCGGCCCTGGAGGGGTTCTGGAGGGGCATTGAGACCGAACTTACGGAGGTCCTGGGGTGGGAGGTGCCCCATGACCCACGACACTCGCTGCTGGGCATCACGGATGGCTTAGATGGCTCGCGCTCAGAGCAACTGTTTCTCATGACGGCCTTGATGGTGGCCAAGCGCGACATTGCTGCGGCATGGAAGCAGCCGCTGCCGCCAAGTGTGGCCAAATGGGGCGCTGGGGTGGACTGGTGCGCGGCGCAGGAACGTACTCTCTATCAGGCACGAGGATGCCCCAAGAAATACCGAAAGGTTTGGGGGAAATGGCTAGGCAACATACCTTAACGGGGTGGTGTGGGGGCTGGGGGGAGGATTCTGGGGGCGGGGGGGGGCGGGGGGTGCTTCCTAATGCTTTGCTGTGTGATACCGATTCGGAATACCAGACTGTTTTTGTTATTGTGCTGTTTAAAACAATAAAACTTGTTTATCAAAAAAAAAAAAGGATACGGATACGGCTCGTTCCCTCGGCACTCTACAGTTTAAGAAGCAGCCCTTTCGAGGTGCGCGCGGCCGCGGCACCTCCTCCTCATCATCCTTTCGTGGCTCCTCGTCCCAATACCGCTCGTACAATCAGGGGCAACAGCGGTACTATTCACAACCGCAGCAGTCCTACAGACAGCAAAATAGCAAGTCATACAGAGGAAAGTCGAATTACAGAGGAAATTCAACCAAGAAGCAGTGACTCTGTACGGAAAGTACTTCCTTTTCCCAGTTGTCCTCTAGTTCTTGTTGGAGGAAAAATCTCCCAGTTCTTTTCAACCTGGTCCTTAATCACTTCGGACCGCTGGGTCCTGGATATAATTTCAAGGGGCCACGCCCTAGAGTTTGTGAAGGTTCCTCCACGCACACCGCCATCCGGGCCACCACCCGCCCATCTCAGAGAACTTTTCAAACAAATCCAAATAATGTTAAACAAGGGTGCCATCGAAGTGGTTCCGAAATATCAAAGAGGGTTGGGATTCTATTCCCGTTTTTTCCTCATACTAAAGAAATCAGGGGAATGGCGTCCGATCCTCGATCTCAGATTGCTCAACAAATTTCTCAAGACTCAGTCCTTTCGGATGCTCACATTGAAGGACATCCTCCAATTCTTTTCTCAGGAGGATTACATGACAACGATCGATCTGCAGGACGCATATTTCCATGTGCCCATTCTACCACGCCACAGGAAATACCTACGGTTTCGAGTGGGCCACAGGGACTACCAATTCAAAGTCCTACCCTTCGGACTCTGCTCAGCCCCGCGGGTCTTTACAAAATTCCTAGCCCCGGTGGTGGCTCACTTACGACAAGAGGGTATTCAGATATACCCCTACCTGGACGATTGCCTCATCAAAGCTCAATCCTCTCACCAGGCGGCCCTCGATACCCAGCGCTGTCTCGATCTGTTTCAGTCCCTGGGGTTGTCGATCAATGTGCAAAAATCTCAACTCACGCCGACTACGTGCAAGACTTTTCTCGGCGCTTGTATCAATACGAGCACAACCATGGCCTTCGCTTCAGCAGAACGTCAGGAACGGATTCAACAGCTTGCGAGCTCCATCGCAGCAAAGCAGTCAGTTTCAGTCCGCATATTAAAATCCTTTCTGGGAATGGCGTCCTCCTGCATCGCTTTGATCCCTCTCTGCAGACTAAAAAGTCGCATCATCCAAGAGGAGTTAGACAAGCAGTGGCGCCAGGTTTCCGGTTCCTTCAACGATCAGGTCGTGGTGTCACCCCGCATGGCTCAAGCGCTGCATTGGTGGACTTGTCCTGCCAACATCGCAGCAGGAACATCCTTTCTGTCGTCAACCCCAGAACTCGTCCTTACCACGGACGCATCCATGGAGGGTTGGGGCGCACATTTTCAAGATCTATCCGTCAAGGGCCTATGGTCAGCGGCTCAGCGTTGCTGGCACATCAACAGACTGGAACTGATGGCCATTTTCTTGGCGTTGAAATCCTTCCGCCTGCAGTTCCAAGGGAAGTCAGTCCTCATTCAGACGGACAACACCACGTGCATGCACTACCTGAACAAACAGGGCGGGACGAGATCTCCACTGCTCTCCCGTCTGGCGCAGAGGATTTGGAGTTGGGCCATACTCCATCAGATGACGATACAAGCAATTCATCTGCCCGGCATTTCCAATACTCTGGCGGATGCACTCAGTCGGTCAGCATCATCTACCCACGAGTGGGAGTTACATCAACGACGCTGGAATTCGTCTTCGACCTTTGGGGTCACCCGACAATCGACCTCTTCGCAACCCCGCAGAATGCAAAAT
This sequence comes from Triturus cristatus, assembly GCF_964204655.1. Classification (NCBI taxonomy): domain Eukaryota; kingdom Metazoa; phylum Chordata; class Amphibia; order Caudata; family Salamandridae; genus Triturus; species Triturus cristatus. The sequence continues at coordinate 16,585,801 of NC_140595.1, forward strand.
GCCAGTCCTACGCAAGCTGGTTTCCCCACGAAGGGTCGTGCGGAAATGCCCTTTCGATCAATTGGTACGGGATATTTGCGTACGCTTTTCCGCCGATTCCGTTGATTCCACGAGTGCTGCGGAAGATGAGACAACAACCGTGCCATGTACTTCTAATAGCTCCACGGTGGCCTCGGCAGGCATGGTTTTCGGAGTTGCTTCTCCTATCCCAACGCGAGCCCATCCTTCTCCACCTGAAGCCGGATCTGCTCACAATGAACGATGGTCGGATATGCCATCCGAATCCCAGATCTCTCAGCTTGTCGGCTTGGAACCTGAGCACCTTGAATTTGCTCATTTGAACATTCCTCCAGCCTGCAGGGAGGTGTTAGCTAAGGCAAGAGCTCCATCCACAGTGAAAACGTATAAGCTCAAATGGAAGCGATTTTGTCATTGGTGTGCTTCCGCCCACATTCATCCTGTGCACGCTCCTCCAGAACACATTCTGCCGTTCTTCCTACAACTAGCGCAGTCTGGATTATCACACTCTACCTTAAAGGTATTTCTAGCGGCAATATCTCGCTACCGACAAGATGGCTCGTCCTCTCTCTATTCATCCAGAGTCATACAACAATTTTTCAAGGGTCTCTTCCGCATGTTCCCGCCCATTCGGCGTCCTCCGCCCACGTGGCGCCTGAACATCGTGCTGGCTCAGCTTATGAAGGCGCCCTTCGAACCTATCCACTCAGCGGATGTCAAATTTTTAACTTGGAAAGTGGCCCTCCTCCTTGCTCTGACCTCTTCCCGCAGAGTCAGTGACATTCACGCTTTTACAATAAAGCCTCCGTTCCTTCAATTCAGATCGGATTGTGTCATCCTCCGCACTAATCCGGTTTTTATACCTAAAGTGCCATCCGATTTCCATCTTAACGAACCAGTGCTCTTAAAGACTTTTTTCCCGCATCCACAAACCCCGGCGGAGCAAAGCTTACATTCTCTGGACTTGAAGAGATGTCTAAAATTCTACATTAGCAGGACTCAATCCTTTCGCAAATCTGACCAGTTGTTTGTGGCCTACGGGCGTGCTTGCAAAGGACAGTCTGTCACCAAACCTACTATTGCCCGTTGGGTTTCATCAGCAATCTCTTTTTGCCATCAAAAGGCTGGTAAGCCTCTGTCTTCGGGAGTGAGAGCCCATTCAACGAGGGCTATGTCATCTTCCACTGCCCTGTTCGCTGGTGTGCCCATCCATCAAATATGCCGGGCAGCTACGTGGTCCAGCAGGCACACGTTTACGAAGCACTACTGTCTGGAATCCATTAACGAAGCAGACACGGCTGTGGGACAGGCAGTTCTACGAAATCTGTTTAAATAAGGTGAGCCTCTGCTACTTCCCTCCTCCTGGGGTATTATTATTATTATTATTATTATTGCGTTTTAAATACATTGTTTGTATTACATGCAATATCAATACGGCTTGGTCAGCCGAATACTGTTTACTGCTTACTATTCTATTCAAGCATGTGAATCTATGAAAGACACCCCAAATACTGGAGAAGAACAAATGTTACTTACCTGTAAACTGTGGTTCTCCAGTATTGGTGTCTTTCATAGATTCACATGCGACCCACCCTCCTCCCCTCAGAGGCTCTCTTCTCCTCTTTCGGCTCTATGGTCACTCTCGTGCTCGAAAATCTGAGGGCCTGAGCCTCTGAGGAGAAGGTTCTAGAGGGTGCTAGCGCCTGATTGGCTGGAGTTTGGACTATAAAGTGACAGTGATATGTTAGCAAAGTGATTCTTTTTCTCAATGCTTTCCTATGTCTCAATGCTATCCTATGGTATTTTTAACTTGATATGTTATTTGAACTATATATAGATGTTTATTTGGGTATGTATATACTCTTATGTGGTTAGGTATGTGTATACGTATATATACATAATACTTATTGCTTTTTATATATACCGTGGGACTCCCACTTCGACGACGGGGAATATTCAAGCATGTGAATCTATGAAAGACACCAATACTGGAGAACCACAGTTTACAGGTAAGTAACATTTGTTCTTATAGGGCAATAGGGCGGGAAGTACTTTAATTATATAAAATTTGTTGAATATTTATTGTAGTTATTATATTTTTTTATTTGAATTTCACGTTTTTAGTTCCGTGGCGGGTTGTGGCTTCATAGAGGAATGGGTTGGGAAGTAATTTAATTATATAAAATGTATTTTAATAATTGTTTAATAATTAGTTGTTAATTAATTGAAATTAATTAATTAGTAATTAATTATGGTAATCGTGTAATTAATTTTAGGTGTGTGTTGTGGTGTTTATAGATATAAATGTTGTGAAGGGTCGGAGCTAATTTATTTTTTATCGATGAATTATTAATTATGTGTTAATTTAAATTAATGAATTAGTAATTAATAATCGTAATTGTGTAATTAATTTTAGGTGTGTGTTGTGGATATTATAGTGTTAAAGTATGTGTACTCAGTGAACGTTTATTATCTTTTTTTATTAATAATATATTTTAAAATCCTTATTAATTATGTTAATTGTGGAAATACATTTCAATAAAAATGTTGGTCTTTTTTTATTGGTGTGTTGTTATAGGGTAGGAAATTAAATGAATAAATGTTTGTTTTAAATAATTTGTGAATATTAGATCCTTTTAAATAAATAGTGTTTATTAAAGTATTTATTGTTTTTTGAAATATATTTGTAGGTTTTTGTTTTATGCAAGTAACATTATAATATGTGTTCTTTTTATATGTTTAATATATTTAATTGTATATTTTTAAAATATTGTTTATTTAGTTTTAAGATTATTTAATTATTTAAATGTTATTAGTAATTTTCGTTTTTCTACTATCCAATACTTTCCCTTCTGTTGCACTCACTGGAGTGGGAATAGTATTTTTTACCCCTCCCCTATCCAGTACTTTCCCCACTGTTCCACTCACTGGAGTGGGAATAGTAATTTTTACCCCTCCGCTATCCAATACTTTCCCTACTGTTGCACTCTCTGGAGTGGGAATAGTAATTTTTACCCCTCCGCTATCCAACACTTTCCCTACTGTTGCACTCTTTGGTGTGGGAATAGTAATATTTACCCCTCCGCTATACAACACTGTCCCTACTGTTGCACTTATTGCAGTTGGAATAGTAAATGTAATTGTTCCGACATCCAAAATTTTCCCTACTGTTGTATTTATTGTGTTGCGAAATGTACGTTTTAATTTGGTTTTAAAAGTTTAATGTTTTAATTAATTATAGAATGTTTTTTTATTTTAAATTATTGATATATGTGTATATTTTATTTTTATATAATTTAATTGTTTAAAAATTAAATAAAGATAATAGTTAATACATTATTTTAAAGTAAATATATGTATAAATTATTATGTTTGTGTGTTTATATTTTTTTAATTAAGTTTAATTATTATATTTAGTTAAAATGTATATTAAATGTAATTAATTTTGTTAAAGATAATATTAATATTTAACATTTTTAATATTTATTATTTTATTTATATTTTTATCGATATTTTTTACATCGATATTTTTAACTTCGATATTTTTGATTCAATATTTTTGTACTTACCTGTTTAAGTATAGGGAGTGAATATTTTTAATATCTATATTTTGTTTTCGATATTTTTACCATCGATGTTTTTACCATTGATATTCTATCAGTGAACCATGTCTATGGAATGGAGAGTCCTTTCACCAGGCGTGGAAGGATGCTGAAAGAAAATAGGTAAGGAAATCGTCTGGCTGATGTGAAAATTTACAATTACTTTAGGATGTTTTTCGTTTGAGTCCTCATCACTACCTTATTGGAATGAAAAACGGTGCATGGTTTGTGAGAGCACAATGGCTGGATTTTGCTAACCCTTCGTGCTGATGTGATCACTATGAGGAAAACTGTTTTCCAAGAGAGGAGTTGCAAGGACGATTTGAGAATGGGCTCAAAAGGATCTTGCATGAGAGAACTAAATTGAGCTCCCATGGAGGAGAAAGATACCTAATGGGAGGGAACACCTTTTCAACCTCTCTAAAAAATCCCTCATGACAGGAATTAAGTGGCATTAATTTGCAGTAAAGAAAGTCCTTGTATTCATGCCTTAGCATCGCAAGTAAATATAGTCTGGCTGTAAGGTCTGCTGGTGCTGAGACAGAGTCAACTGCAAGTCGCGTCTGGAAGGCTAACATCTGTTCGTAGGGGAAGTTTTGTTTTCGGTGCTGCCCTTGTCGGTTTGCAGGCGACCTGTTAAACTGTCTGAACCTCGCGAGTCTGAAAACAGGAACAGGTGAAACACACACCCTGACCACAGACCGACCCACCCTCACGAGAGAAGAGTAGAAAGAATCAGATGACGTCCATTCTCCCTCACAAACAGCGCCCTACCATCCTGACATATGACGCTCTCCCTTTCTCTCAGACGGCACCCTCCTCCCTCACAGACACCACCCTCACAGAAGGCACCCTCCCTTCCTCAGAGAGGATGCCTTCCGTTCCTTACAAATGGCGCCCTTCCTCGCAGACGGCCTACTCCCTTCCTCACAGACGGCCTCCTCCCTTCCTCACAGACGGTGCCCTCCCTTCCTTGCAGAGGACGCCTGCCGTTCCTTACAAATGGCGCCCTACTCACAGACGGCCTCCTCCCTTCCTCACAAAGCAAATCCTTCCCTTCATAGCACATTGCACTCCGCAGCCTGCCTGTCTTTGTGTCTCTCCTCTTTCCATGGGAGTCTGTCAGCTCTCCTGCCTTTACAAAGACAAGCCCACTACCAAAGTTACAATAACACCTACCATCGTCCTGCCCTAACAGCCCTCCCTCACAGACACCACCTTCGCTCCCTCACAGACGGCGCTTTCCCTTCCTCACAGACCATGTCCTTCTCTTCATACCATATTGCACTCTGCAGCCTGCCTCTGTGTTTGTGTCTCTCCTCTTTCCATGGGAGTCTATCAGCTCTTATGCGTTTACAAAGATGGTGCACCAAGACCACCACCAAAGTTACAATAACACCTACCATCTTCCTGCCCTAACAGCCCCATATAATGCCTTAGTTTGCTAAAATGTGAGAAGCGGTATAAGATATTGTATGTTCAGGACCCACTACCTGCTTCCTGGCATGATGAGACTTCCACCCATGACCAGCTTCATGCCATGGGTAGTGGACAAAGCATTCCGGTACTCCACTAGGGGGCTCCTGGACCCTGCTGGGCTCTGCAGAGGTCAGGCCTACTGCTGGAGACACTAAGGAGCTTATTTACAAGCCCACTGTGGTGCTGGTGCGTCTCATTATTGACGCAGTGCAATGGGCTTCCCCATATTTACAAGGCCATGTAAAGTCACCCTGCGTTACTTTTCATGGCCTTGTAAATATGTTTCCCTTTCACGCATAACTCTGCGTGAAAGGGGCATTCCATGAGTATTGCTGTGGGTGGTCCCACGCAACGTCTTTTGAACTTGACGCATTCCCAAATGGCGTCAGACTCCTACGCCTCCCCAGGCGAGGCGCAAGTAGGAGAAATATTTGTATTTTTCATTGTTTTTTCCTCTTTCTATGTGTGCGGCGTGTATAGAAAGAGGAAAATGCCTTTAATAATTGTTTTTGTGCAGGAAGGTGTCCCCTCAGCGCAGGCACCATTGCAGAATGACGCGAGGGTGTCTGTCCTGGTGCGCGGCTGCTGTTTGTGCGCCGGCGCAGGGGAGAAGGACAGGAATGCGCCTTCTCTTGTAGACACGGCGCATTCCTGCCCTTTTATTGTCATGAAAGGGAGCGCCGCAGGAAGGCGTGCTGCACACTCTGTGCTCCCCTTTGACCATGGCTTGCATTCTAATTTCCTCCCAGGTTAGCTCGCATTCCAGTACCTACCACCCCCCCACTCCTCCCCTCGGTCCCTGCGTAGCCTCACTCCCCAACAGCCCTCCATTGGCAAGACCTGTGCATCTGAACTTGAATCTGTTAATCCAGTGTTGAGCGGATCTCAGGGTTATGAGAGGTCTGCTTATTGATTGTGCTACTGAATATCGAGGCTAGAGCTGTCGTGATCCAAGAACATCATAGAACAATATTTCGAAGACCAAAATGCCAAATGATAAGTGCCTATAGACGCAAGCATAGCTTTACTATTCCTAACTCCACATCTCTGTATCTTGATGATATACATACTGTAAGGGTGCATATATGTGGAGTTATCTTTAGGAAATCCATACTTATCTTTCCATATTACAAATTCAATATTTTTTTCTCGATATTTCCATACCACGATACATACCTATATATCTTCTGCTATACCTATTGAACTGAGAATACCACCGTCACAATTACTTCTAGTCTAATGTATCATGGAGCATTTCTGCAATAGAGTCATTAGTTTTGACGGATGGATCAGAATTGAGATCCTCTTTGATCAGATCAGGTCAGAGCATAGGCTGTACTTCCTGAGGCGGAAGCCGGGAAGCGTTCTCTTTTAATACTCACTGAAATTTCTACTGCTTGTAATTTGTACACTTTGTTCTATTTTTAAAATAGACTGTTTGTGCTGCTCTGAGCTATTACCCTTACCTGCATCTTGTGCCCGCCCCGCATCCATCGTTCGCTGCCTGTCCATTCTCGTCGTGCTATCGCCGGCGGCTGGGCTTGCACCTTTCAGCGGGGCCGCCATCTTGCTTGAGGGGGTCAACTCGCGCTCTAGTCGCTAGTGCCTGCTGAACATAAATTTCAGATGACAGCGCAAGCGCGCAGCGGACGCGCGCAGCGGGCGCGCCGGCAGCGGCAAGCCCGTCTGCGCCCGTCCGCGACCGACCGGGACACGGGCCAGGACCCGCTGCTTAGCACTTAAAATATTCCCTAAGTGAATTATGCACTCTCCGTTACCCTTGGCCCATTAAGCCACAACTAAAGCAAAAGCTTCTCTCTTGTGGAATCCTGTCCTCCGGTTCTCTCTTACCTCTTCCATTGTCCAGCATAGACCGCTCTGTTTCCCCGTCTACCACCCTTAACCCTCCCTACCCTAATAAACAGTCACTGAATTTTTACTACCTAAATACGCGATCCCTCCCAAAACACCAATCAGAAATTTTCTACCTTCTCGACACCTTAAAACCCGACGTACTCCTCCTGTCTGAAACTTGGCTCACGGATGACTCTCTCCCAGATATCCTGGCAGCCATCCCCACAGGCTACTACATACTGCAGACCAATAGACCTGCCGGACACCACGGAGGTGGTGTGGCTGCAATTATCCACCATCAGCTACAGTTTACGACCTTAATTGCTACTGTTATTCCCTCCGTTGAGGTACTCATTATTAAACTTAACTCCTCCTTAATTTCTTTGACCTGTGCCTTACTCTATCGGCCTCCCCTCTCCATGCCCTCATTTCCTCAGTCAGCTGGTGATCTCATCTCTCACCTCATAATAAACAATCACAATTTACTGATAATAGTTGATTTTAACTATTGGCCCTCTGACCCTAATGAAACCTCTCTCTCCCGAGAATTCACTGACCTCCTCAGGGGCCTCATCTGTACTCAACACATCCACACTGCCACTCATATTAAAGGACACTGCCTCGACCAGCTATGGACAGCCAATATATCCATTTCTCCCCCATCTATCTCTCCTTGTCCCTGGTCGGACCATTATTCCATCCAATTTTCTTTAGATTTGCCTTGTTTAGCTAAATCTTCCATCCCGGATAAAATCCTAACCAGGAACTGGAGTCGTGCTAACAAAGAGAAGTTCTGCTCCATACTCTCCACCTCTCTGCCCACGGTGACGAACTGTCTTAAGGACCAAGAAACTGCCATCCATAACTGGCTCTGCGCTGCCAGTAATATCCTCGCCCCTTGCAAGTTTTCCATAGTTAGGCGTCCCCACGACGCCCAGCGGTGGTTTACAGAAGATCTTAAAACTAAGAAACTCTCTCTCAGACAGGCAGAACGCAGGTGGAGACGTAATTACTCTTCCACCACCAAGGATACCTTCATTAAGCTGCTTGCTGACTATAAAAAAGCCATCTTTGCAGCTAAATCTGCCTATTTCTCACATAAAATCATCAACTCATCAACTAAATCCAAAGACATTTTCTCCATTGTCAATGAACTTTCCCTACCTGACAGGGTGACCCTCAAACCAGCTCCTACCCAGGCCCTCTGCGACGCCCTTAATAATTTCTTTACTCAGAAAATCATCACCATTAAGCAAAGCATTCCTCTGACCCCCGTTCGCTCGGCCTTGGGGATCTCACCCAAGAACACTCAGTTTCTCGACCTCATCCCTCCGATCTCTAAGGAAAACTTCTTCTCACTGCTAAAAAAGGTCAGCTCCGGCTCCCCTTTGGGTCCCTGTCCCCCTCCATTCCTTCGAGATGCTTTTCTCTCATGTCCTGACCTTCCGCTTGCATTCCTTAATAATTCTTTAGAAACAGGGGTCGTCCCTGCCTCCTTTAAAGCAGCAGAGGTCCTACCCATTTTGAAGAAGCCCCAGGCAGATCCCACCAACCTTACTAATTATCGCCCCATCTCTCTCCTCCCTTATCTGAGCAAGATTTTGGAGGCCCATGTTACACAATGCCTCAGCTCCTTCATCGAACGCTCATCCTTTCTCGATCCCCATCAGGCCGGATTCAGACCTGCACATTCCACCGAGCAGGTCATACTTGCCGTGATGAACGAGCTCCGCCGGGGTGCGGACTACAATCTCTCCCAAGCACTTGTTCTTTTAGATCTATCGGCCGCCTTTGACACGGTCGATCATAACCTTCTGATCGACCATGTCCGGGACGCTGGCATTCAGGGCATGGCCCTAAAATGGATCTCTTCCTTTTTGGGAGATCGCTCGCAGGCCGTTCGCCTGGCCACTTTCTCTGCCAAAAAGACCCCACTAACCTGTGGTGTCCCACAAGGCTCTTCTCTCTCGCCCCTTCTTTTTAACCTATATATGGTCCCTCTCATTCACTCGCTCCGTAATTTCGAAGTGGTTTGCTTCAACTATGCAGACGACCTTCAACTTGTCTTCAACATTAACTCCTCTGCCGCGTCCATCTCTAGCTTTCAGGCCACTTTATGCTTTATCAGGGACTGGATGAATATCAGTCAACTCAAGCATAACCCTGATAAGACCGAGCTTGTTTTGACCGGCCCCTCAAACCCCTGGAACAACAATTTTTGGCATCTCTCGCTAGGAAATCCTCCTTTACCCTCTAAATCGGTCAAAAGTCTTGGAGTGATCATTAGCAGTGATCTGTCCATGAACCCCCAGATTGGAGCAGTTACATCTTCATGCTTCTTCCATTTAAGCAGAATTCGGAAGATTGCCAGATTTCTTACCACCGAGGCCCTCACTGTAGCTCTCTTGGCCTTGGTCATTTCACGGATAGATTATGCCAACTCTCTCTATGTTGGCATCCCCTCCTACCAACTTCACCGACTTCAGCTGGTTCAGAATCAGGCCGCCCGCCTCATTACTCACCAACCACGCACTCAACACGTCCGTCCACTGCTGAAACTTCTTCATTGGCTCCCAGTTGACAAACGTTGTTTGTTTAAACTGGGCTGCACTATCTTCAAAGCCCTTACCTACAAGACACCTGCTTTCATCTCTTCCTTAATATCTTGCTATTCTCCCACTCGTGCACTTCGATCGTCTCACTCCAACCTTCTTACCCCTGTTCGTTTCAAACGAAAAAAACACGGTGGACTCTCTTTCTCCTTTCTGGCACCGCAGATGTGGAACTCCCTTCCTTTGAATCTCAGACTTGAAATTTCCCTGCCGCACTTCAGATCTCTCCTCAAAACTTTCCTTTTCACCCAAGCTTACCAGTAACCTCCTGATTTAGTGCACCTTTGCCATAGCGCCATGAAACCTTTGGGTGTACGTGCGCTCTAGAAATAATTTTAACATAACATAACATAACATCATATATTAGTTCCTCATGCATCTGAGAGGGGTCGTGGTCCGGGAATTGCGAAGAGTTTTACGATGCTGCAAACTGCACAAAATTGGTACGCAGCAATCTTCACACAAACATTCCAGCAGCATGTTAGTATTTCATCAGCATGTTATCGCCTATGTTTTGTATGCACTGTACTTTTATAAATAATTTGCCGCAGTCCAGCATTATTATAGCAAATCAATTATATTGCTCTGTCCAGTTTTACATTTCCCCATGTGCTTTTAAATTCCCCCTGTCAATTCGATTTGCCATCTTTTTTATTACCCCATACTCTTTTTAATTGGCCATAACAGTGTTAATTATGAATTGCAATGTTTTCGGTCCATTTGTTTTTTTTACTCTAGTTCTTTTTATTACCATATGTACTTTTCAATGTTAAATTACATATAATTACTTGTATCCTTTTTTATGGAACCATTCTGTTTATTTATCGATCTATATCTCATACACGGCTAGGGTGCCGATTCCGATTCGGAAAAAAAAATTCCCGTACGACTCGCATCCGTATTTTTTTCCGTCCGAGTCGCCCAAGTACCGTACAAACTGGCAAGTACGATTCGCATGGGAAAAACTCCATACGAATCACATCCGGAAAAGTCCCCCACACGTCCTCGGGTCGGAAATTGTGTCCGACACATCCCCGGACGATTTACTGTACGAATCGGATAAATGAAGTCCGACCGCGCAAGTACGATCACTCCCATCCTTCCGAATTCACAACTGTATGCAAAAAACACCGTGCGGACCGAACACCCATAGCAAGCTTGGAGACACGTGCCCGCATACGAGCCCAACACCCCACCACAGACCCCGCATGTACGCGCAAAATGCCCCCCGGCCGCGGATGTACGCGCCCAACCCCCACCCGTGTATGTACGGACCGTACCCCCACCCCACCAGTTCATGTACGGACCGTACCCCCACCCCACCAGTGCATGTACGGACCGTACCCACACCTGCGTACGTATGGAGCGTACCTCCACCCCACCCGTGTATGAACGGACCGTACCCCCACCCCACCAGTGTATGTACGGACCGTACCCACACCCGCGTACGTATGGAGCGTACCCCCACCCCAACAGTGTATGTACGGACCGTACCCACACCCGCGTATGCATAGAGCGTACCCCCACCCCAACAGTGTATGTACGGACCGTACCCCCACCCCACCAGTGTATGTACGGACCGTACCCACACCCACATACGTATGGAGCGTACCCCCACCCCAACAGCGTATGTACGGACCGTACCCACACCCGCGTACGCATGGAGCATACCCCCACCCCAACAGTGTATGTACGGACCGTACCCCCACCCCACCAGTGTATGTACGGACCGTACCCACACCCGCGTACGTATGGAGCGTACCCCCACCCCACCCGTGTATGTACGGACTGTACCCCCACCCCACCAGTGTATGTACGGACCGTACCCACACCCGCGTATGCATGGAGCGTACCCCCACCCCAACAGTGTATGTACGGACCGTACCCCCACCCCAACAGTGTATGTACGGACCGTCCCCACACCGGCGTATGCATGGAGCGTACCCCCACCCCAACAGTGTATGTACGGACCGTACCCCCACCCCACCAGTGTATGTACGGACCGTACCCACACCCACGTACGCATGGAGCGTACCCCCACCCCAACAGTGTATGTACGGACCGTACCCCCACCAGTGTATGTACGGACCCTACACCCAGTCCCCCTTGTATGTACCGTGCGAAACACCACCACCGATGGACGGTGCGGACCAACACCCTGCCCGTGTCCGTACGCACCCTACCCCAGGCCCACACACCAGCACCCTCACCCAACATCGGGCATGTACGAGTCGTACTAAGCCATAGCAAAGGACAGCACTGTACAACAACATGGCCCATGTACGCACCGTACAGATGCAAAAAACACTCCTACTGAACCAGAACCAACCAAAAAAACACAAGGACAGTCAATCTGAGGCACACAACACCACAAAACATATCCAACAAGGCCAAATACATCCTATACACTGACCTGCAACTGACAAACAGAGAAACAGAGGCCCAAACCACTACCACTCCTTATAACACACCCACCCAAAGTTCAAACACAGCCACACCTACAAATGGACCAATAAAAAGGCCCAACACACACAAACCATGATCCTTTGCAACAGATCCACTGCTGCCAGACCCCAGAGACAACGCACTGCACCATACTTCAGCCATCAACACACCTTACACTTGCACTCCTTCACACAACCACCATCACAAACACACCCTCATCACATTCACACACACACACCTTCACAACCACACTCACACACCCACAACCATCCACACCCACATCCCCACAACCATCCACACCCACACCCCACACCATGCCCACCAACAAGAATCCAAAGTTCACAAAGGACGAGCTGGAGTCCCTTGTCGACGAAATCATCAGAGTCGAGCCACAGCTCTTCGGAACATTGATCAGACGGACCAGCATATCAGAAAAAACTGCCATGTGGGAGAGGATAGTCAATTCTGTGAATGCTGTTGGGTCCACCAGAAGGACCAGGCATGAGTGCCAAGCCAGGTGGTACGATCTGCGGAGGACGGTCCGCCGCAAAATGACGGACGAGCACAACCAGGCCAACATCATTGGAGGAGGGCTGCCCCGCAGACCGATACACTACCATCCCTGGGAGGAGAAGGTGATGGCCACGCTGCCGCCATTGATAGTAGACGGACTAGGGGGAGTCCGAGAGCCTGGTGAGTACACAAACAACTCACCTCACATGGGGGGAACGCCATATACAACCCAAATACCAATCATGCACGCAACCCCCCCAAAGCCAGCACCGGACACAACCACACTCCAAAAACACACACATGCCACTAGCGCCTCCATGCCCCAAGCAAGGCCATGCCAAGTCACAGGCCACACAAAACACCTACACAAGACAGGATGTCCCCGATGCCGGGAGGGTGGGCCTCAAAACTAACATAGAGCAACTCTGAAGCACACAACAATGCCCTCAGCCCATATGGCTAAGGGCACAGCCAGACAAACAGTGTGTCCCCACACAGTACAGTTTTGCCTACTAATGGTGGCCGCGTTGCAGGACGACATGGTATGAAGGCACAATTAGCACATAACAGCAGACAATCAAGACGCAGCACAGTGAAAGAGTGTCAGCACACACCGCCACAGCAGCAGCGCAGACTCAGACACTCCGCCCAATGGGTGCCCGCAGAGAAGAAACAAACCCACATGAACAATCCAATGGCCTTTGCAAGACCTGCAAACTGTGTGTGCCCACAAAGCTGGGCTGAGGTGACAGAGGGTGACACACAGAGGGAGGAAGAGGGGCAGAGAGAGGGACAGAGACAGAGGTGGACACAGGGAGACAGACAGAGGGAGGGAGGAGGCTGACAGAGGGAGGGAGAAGGGGAGACAGAGGGAGGAGGCTGACAGAGGGAGGGAGAAAGGGAGACGGACAGAGGGAGGAGGCTGACAGAGGGAGGGAGAACGGGAGACGGACAGAGGGAGGAGGGTGATAGAGGGAGGGAGAAAGGGAGACAGATGGAGACGGACAGAGGGAGGAGGCTGACAGAGGGAGGGAGAAAGGGAGACGGACAGAGGGAGGAGGGTGATAGAGGGAGGGAGAAAGGGAGATGCACAGAGGGAGGAGGCTGACAGAGGGAGGGAGAAAGGGAGACAGAGGGAGACGGACAGAGGGAGGAGGCTGACAGAGGGAGGGAGGAGGCTGACAGAGGGAGGGAGAAGGGGAGACGGACAGTGGGAGGAGGCTGACAGAGGGAGGGAGAAAGGGAGACGGACAGAGGGAGGAGGCTGACAGAGGGAGGGAGAAAGGGAGACGGACAGAGGGAGGAGGCTGACAGAGGGAGGGAGAAAGGGAGACGGACAGAGGGAGGAGGCTTACAGAGGGAGGGAGAAAGGGAGACAGAGGGAGACCAAATCACCCTTGGGTGGTGTGGCCATGTCCGCTCGTTAGCAGGTGGACTGTGTGCATGTAGACAAGGTTTGGCAGTGCCTTAACCCCCCTTTCAACCTTTGATAAACACTAGGCCATGTGTCAATCTGTGCACGAGTACCTCCGTGCTGCAGGCACAAACAGAACCTTACACCCAGTATACCTACCCACTGTGTTCGTCAGAACCCTGTCACAAATTGTTAAGTTACCTACCTGCATTCTCAAGTAGCATGGAATAAACACCATTTGGCCACGTACAGTGCAACACGTAAGGCGGCTCTGCATGGCTTGCTACGCCCGCTCACTACACTGCTGACTGCGTTCACAAAAGATGCATCAACTAAGATTGTGTCACACATAGGTAAAGTGTCGAAAGCTGTGGCCAAGGGACATACCCATGCACAAGTGCACTGTGTGAGGAATGCTAGCCAAATCCAACCACCCAGAGGAACTGTGCCAAATCAAAAAAGAATGAAACATGGATGTTGCATGTAACACAATTAACACTGTCTCTCTCACACACAGGTCAATGTCATCCATCTCCCCCCAACACTGGGGGGGAAGACTCACAGGACCAGGCTCTGCGTGAAGAGGACCCCACCAGCAGCGACGACTCTCACCACTCCGTGGATGACCCAGACCAACCTGGCCCCTCTGGTGTCCAACCACCTGCAGCACCTGCGTCAGGTACAACTGTGCCAACCACCACCCCCATTCCTGCCACATCCCAGGAGACACCCAGGAGCCCTGCCCGCACACAACCACGCAGCCAGTCTGTCCAGGAGGGACAAGGTTCTTCGGGCACCCAGGAGGAGGCAGGCGACACCGCAAATGCCATCCCTCAGGGGTCCCGGAGACCCGATGTGCCCACAACGGCAGGCCAGGCGCAAGTGGGCAGGGGTGGTGGGAGTGGAGGACGGCGGAGGCGCAAGCCTGACCAGCCAGCTCAGGACCCGGCTATGGCACACGTCAGAACCATCCTGGATGCATACCGGCGTGACTCCAGAGGCATCGCCCAGGTAGTGGAGACCCTCAATGAGATGAAGGCCCTGCAGGTTGAGCATCATGCCAGGATGGAGGCAAGACATGCAGAGCACTTGGCGGTGCAGAGGGACCTGAGCCAATCCCTCCGTCAGATTGCCCAAAGCCTGGCAAACCCTCCCTGTGCCACCAGGCGTAGAGCAGCACCACACACAGGGAGGGAGGAGGATTCATCTGACGGAGCGTCCCTTGCACCGTCAAGCCAGGCGTCTGAGGGTCCCCGCAGGAAGGTGGGTCGTCCACGCAAAAGACCGTGAGAGTCAGCGGAACATCACCATCTCCCAGGTCACCTGGCCTGGCACCTGGCCCTATGGCCCAACAGCAGCACAGCAGCAAAGGGCATTCTCTGTCACATGGCCTTGCTGGTCACTGTCTGACCAATGTTGACAAAGACTGTGGCATAGACTCTGATGACTGTCAATGGCAAGGACACCAACTCCCCCTGTGAACTTTGGATTCTACACTCCCGCCAAACACCTCTTGTCACCCCCCCAAACACGTACCCCAGCACTAATAAAATTCATCACAATCACAAGGTGATGCCGTCATTTTGCATTATTCCACTACATGTCTGTGTTGTAAAGTCAAACCATGCCTGATTTCTGAATTAACTCCGAACCACCATACCCTGGGGTCTGAGTCTGGCACAGGACACACATGGGTCACAACATACCATCCAAGACAGACATGGAGCACCATACTCACCCGTGATGGGCCCAACCAGCAGAGGGGGTGCCCGCACAACTGTGCCCACAGACCGATTTAGAAGAGCAACAGTCATGCGCAGAGGTCAGGGATCATGTGGAGTGTCCTGGGGTTGGAGTCCCAGGTATGTGTAGACACGTGGCAGAACCATGTCCTGCATGCTTGAGTCAGGTGGATGTGGAGAATGGTGGGCCAGCCAAGGTTGGATGCATGGAGATGGCACAATTGGGTGTTGGATCACAGTGCCACAAGGTTGTGTTGTGGGTGTGGGCTGCATCCTGAGTGTGTGCATGGATTGAGAAGGTCATCCTGCAGCTGGCAGTGATCCACTCCCCCATCTCTGTTGGACGTTGATGTGGCCTGGTCGCCGGATGTAGTAGCAGAGCTGTGCAGATGCACCCTGGATGTGGACAAGTAACATGGGATTACGAACGCACATGTCCGTAGAGTGCAGGGTAGGAGTAGACACGGATGCCATAGTTGACCTGGGGGATGGTCTCCCTCTTGCCTTGAGGTGGATGGAACTGGGGATCTTGTGCACAATGCAGAGTGTGCTGCCGCATGAGGCACAGATGCTGCTGATGATCAGCATAGCACATGTCAGCAAGCAATCCATGATGGACACCAGCTCGTTTGCGTGGACACTGGGTGCCCTTGCAGCAGGGCCTGCAGCAGCATGCGCCATGTCAAGGAAACAATGCCACAAGTAGCACACAAAGACAAGGATCCCAGGAAGGAACCATGCAAAAGGTGTATATCAAGGAAGGAATGTCTGGTTCAACATGGCACACACACACACAATGGATTCACATGCAGCACAGTGGCCGTCGTGGAGACTGACATGCCACAAAACCTACACAGCCATGGACATCATGCACAATACAGAATCTAATCCCTGACAAACAGCTTGCATCTTGCTACGCTACACATAGACTCATATGCACCATCTCTGAGAACAATGCCAGACATGCCGCATGCACAGTGGCAACAGACCACCATTGACAGAGATGAGGCACCTTGGAGGCAGAGGGACACCTTTATTACTCATGTGTGTCGGAATGCTAATGCAACTCTGTCAACACATACACAGGTCATGTGGATGAACACGTGGAACCAACACTGGCACCCCCCTTAGCACCACCGATGCTGGAAATCCATGGCACTGGCACTCAAGTGACGGGTTACAGCTAAACACCCCCTGCTGCTCACGGAGAGCCTGCTATACACCATTGAGCCCCTAATGGGGAATTCACACACCATGTCAACCCGGTGCAACCCGTATGTTTCCGAGGCCAGTGTTACACACATTGATGGCTCCATCACAATCCCATTACAGATGACTGTCACCAAGTCTGACCATCAATTCAGGTGAATTCTGCTCCGGGTCATGTGCCCCATGGTGATTCTACATGTATGCTAAGTAACCAAACATGAACAGGAGCAGTGCACACACATTCAAAACAAATACCACTCCCAAAAAAACGTGCTGCATCCCTTACCTGAAGGAGATTTTCAAACTTGTCCGTGCATGTAACGCTGATTCAGCACATGTTGCTGTGTTCATGAGGAATAGCAGGAGCACAACAATGCCACCAGCAGACAGCATGCGCAAGTACCTGTGGATGGGAGACACACCAGAAGTCAGCCAAATGAAGTACATCCGCATGCATGTGCATGTACTCGACACGCATTAGGTTGTCAACATGCTAGGTGACAATGATGACTCTGGAAAAACATTCTTCTATTGCACCATCACTCGAATGACACATCCAAACACACCTCAGACTCACTTTGAAGACATGCAGATGGACATACACATTGCAACACATGTCACACACAGCCCAATGCGTGCACACTCAGACACTGGAACTCACCACTAAGCAAAGAAGTCGCATATGAGCCGACTCCGCATGTCCTCTGCCGCATCCTCCTCCTCCACATCACTTGCCTCGTGCCCAAGCCCTTCATCCTCCACGGGTGGATGGTCCTGCTCATCTGGATCCAGGATGAGTGGCACAGCTTTTTCCACTGCCATGTTGTGCAGCATGCAGCACACGAGGAATATCTTGCAGACCTTCACCGGTGCATATGGGAGTGCGCCACCGGTCTTGTGGAGGCAACGGAATCGGCTCTTCAGGAGGCCAAACGTCCTCTCTATCACTCGCCTGGTCTGCCCATGGGCGTTGTTGTAGCAGTGATCGGCAGCCGTGCGGGGGTTGCGGAGAGGCGTGATCAGCCATGGCATGTTGGGATAGCCAGCGTCCCCTACATGGAAACATCATGGACAACAGTGGGTCAGGAGAAGCAGTAAGACAGGAAGATGACGTTAATTACAGGACTGCCAGAGTATACCCACCAACAATACATGCTCGTTCGTTTCGCAGCTGCAGCATCATTTCAGGCACCCTGCTACGCCTCATGATGTACGCATCGTGTGCTGATCCTGGAAAACGAGCACAGACGTGTGAAATCACCATGTTGGCAAGACACACCGCAAGGGCATTAATGGAGTGGTAATGCTTGCGGTTACGGAAGGCTACCTCCTGTGCCTGTGGTGGTACCAAAGCCACATGTGTTCCATCCATGGACCCAATGACATGGGGCATCCCTCCCAGGGCATAGAACTCACGCTTGACACCTGTCAACTGCTCTGGAGTTGGGAATTTTATGAACTCATCAAGGTGCTCCAACATGGCCTCTAAAAAATCATGCAGAACACGGCTTAACATGGTTTGGGACATCCCACCCACATGGGCAATGGTATGTTGAAAGGTACCCGTGGCCAAGAAATGTAGGGCTGCCATCACCTTCATCTTGGGTGTCAGTGCACCAGGATACCTGTGTAGCGGTTGGCGGTGTGCTACCAGCCGTGTCGTCAAGTCCTCAATCAAACGTTGGGGGAAGCGGTAGCGGCGTATACAGTAATTTTCCCGCATATCTGCCAAGTCCGGAATTGCTCGAGGGAGAGGCGGAGCCCTGCAGTGAATTAGAAGGGACAACGAAGAGTGAGTACAGTACACCACCAATGTCAATGTACTGAGCACATGGTCAACAGGCAATACACATATGCTACATGCAGAGTCAGGTCTGTGCAATATGCCCTGGACACGTTTGCCAGCCATGTGACACTCCTACCAAGAGACAGCTCCAAAAGTTTATTCTCAACCTCATAAGGCCATGCCATGAAACTAGCTGTGGGCCAGTGTAAGTGAGCAGGCAGGCGCATTGCAGGAGTTACAGACAACCAAATATGCGCAGAGGAAGGATGTTTATTGTACAGACCGGTTGCGGAACACTAGAGGCACAGGTCCCATGTCATAGAAAAAGGACAGACCACACACCTTGCCATGAAGGATTACATTTCAAGAAAGATCCCACATACATTGAGAGGATGCAGATATGTCCTTGTTTTGAAACTCCGTGTCGACGCATACACACGCACCTTACATCGGATTCCACATGTGGCCTGGTATGCGTAACACTGTGCCATGGCCATCTACACACAGACACATGTTGGTTGCAGCAACTGCAGATGCATTTGACCAAACACCTACAGCAAGCTAATGGCAACACACGACACATACATGACATAGTCACATCATGCAACGCGGGTAGTCACATGTCAGGAGTGAAAACCCCTGTAGCTGGCATCAGGGGACAGTTGCGTGTGTTGTTGACTGTGCCATGGCAGTGCCGCTTTTCACAAGTGTTCTGTACTACATGCACACATGTCAAAGGAGTGAAGGGGATGTCTGGCACACAGTCCACCATCACACATGACATCTGTACACATCTCATCATACATCTATTGCCTTCACAACTCAGGAGTAATGTGCCACATTACAGCTTGACACACCTGTGCCCCACACATGTAGAACTGCACAGACAATGCCTTGATGTCCAGCCTTGGACAAGTATGTCAGCTCTATTCCTTTCTGTGTGCTGCCTGTCACCACTGTCAGGTGTGAAATGCACCGTACATGCGCTCTGAGGGCGTGTGTACGTTCCCCATCACTATGGGAGTGCTGCCGTAGGCCTACCCATAGTGTGTACAGGGCATATCACTATGGGTACGCATACGCGAGCAAAGCCAGAGTGAAACGGCTCGTACACACGCGTGTACGGGCCGTTTCACTATGGGTGTGCTCGCGTATGCGTACCCATAGTGATACACCCCGTACACGTGCGTGTACGAGCCGTTTCACTATGGCTTTGCGCGCGTATGCGTACCCATAGTGATATGCCCCGTACACGCGCGTGTACGAGCCGTTTCACTATGGCTTTGCTCGCGTATGCGTACCCATAGTGATACGCCCCGTACACACGCGTGTACGGGCCGTTTCAATGCTTTTGGGGTTCCCTAGGACCCTGGAACTCACCGTACCTATGTGTGAATGTCCAAATTACATAGGGGACACATGAGGGACAAGTATAAAGCCCTACATGCATGCTGGTTGTCATGGAGACCGAGTTTAAAGTTTGAATTTTTTCATCAGTTGCCCAGCTAAAGTCGGTTTGAAAGAATCTACATTGTTGCAAAGTGGTTGTAGAGTTGACATCATGCTCAATTAAAAAAAAATGCTAAGGCACTGACTGTGGTAGGTTTAAAGTGATTGGAGGAAACATAGGATGCAAATGTGAGTGACCAATCACTCTGTACTCCTGTGAATGAAACAGGGCAGCAAGGCAGATATAAGGCAGCCAGGTCCCATGAGAGAGCACTTGCCTGCACAACCTTTGATTCCACACCACTGCTGCTGCTGTTCGTGATTCCTCTGGCACCATGTCCAGGTCTGTGGAGAGGGCCCAGCCTTTCACCCACGAGGAGAACCATGCCCTGCTGGATGTCATCCTCCCACAGTACCCCATGCTGTATGGTCGACCAGGGGTTCAGGTGAGTGCTGAGTCCACTAGCAAAGACTGTGCCCCTTTTTTGTGACTGTGACTTCTGCCATTGTGTCCAGGTGTAACACACATGCAATGTACTGTAGGGTGGGTCCCGGGTGGGGGAATGCCTAATGTCTCCCAGCCAGAGCAGGCTGTGGTGCATGTCTGCTCTCCTCACTTGCATTGTGTGTACTGTGACAATCACTGCATGTGGCATTACACATTCTGCCTGTCTAATCCTCCTGGGAATGTTGTTACTACAGTCCTAATGTGAATCTGTGCTCCCCCCAGTGTGACAGGTGGCAGTACCCACAGATGTGTGTTTGTTTAGTGTACCTGTGCTGAGAGTGTACAAATGATGTGTTTGTCCCCTGGACATTGGTGTGTGTAAGTCCCCTGTCATGTGGGTGAGTGCATATGTGGAGTGTAGCACCCCAGCTGCATGAGGGATGGATATACCCTGCCCATCTGATGTGAGCAGGGAGCAGTGCTGTGTGTCTGCGGTGATGGGCCAGCCCCACACCTGTGACACCCCCCAGTCTAGTGGCACATGTGCAGAGTGAGGTGTGTAGCTGCAGTCGGCAATGGCAGGTGATTGTCCTGTGGCTGTGTGTGTCTGTGTACTCTGCTGAGGGCACCTCAGTGGCCTGTGGCATGTGACTGCTTTGAGCTGCTGCACATAATCCTGGTGTCGCTTGTGATGCACAGTGTGAGCCTGGATGATTGATTGTGTCGTACCCCTCATGCCACCTGTGTACTCTACAATGCCACCTAGTGCATTTTGCCTTCCACAGAGGAAAATGTCCCTATGACACAGGTGTAATGAGTTTGATGCATTCTATGCCCTGTTAAAACCAGCCAAATTGTCCTAATGTGTGTCTCTGTGACATGTCGCAGGTGTATTGATGTTGTCTCACTTTTTCTTCCTCACAGGTAAGCGCCTGTGCCAAGGAGCAGATCTGGAAGGACGCCGTCAGTGCCGTGAGGCAGACGGATGGTCGGAAGCGGCGCCTAGCCCAGGTGAGGAAACGCTGGCAGGATATCCGGTGCTGGACGCGGAGGATCGCACGGGTCCTGCTGGGGGACTCACCTGTGAGCCAAAAGAACCATGGGCGCCGCCGTCTGACCCACATCCACAAGCGTGTGCTGGCGGTCGTCTTCCCTGACATGGACAGGCGCTTACGGGAAAAGCAGCAGCAGGAAGGGGGTAGGTACATGTGTGTTTGTTTTGTGTCACCAGCATTTGTAAGTGCACAGTTGCATGGATACACTGCCAGGGTTTACATGTGCAGTGCAGTTCCTGGTCCCCAAAGTGTAGCGGTGCTGTCCTTCCTCCCTTCCCCTCCTTGCCATGTGTACCCTGGTCTGTGTGTAGTCACACTTGCACAAGGTTATCTAGGCTGCCAGTTTATCGATGTGCCCAATACTTGCAGCTTCATGTGTGGGGGTGGTGTGTAACAGGTTTTGGGACCTTGCCTGTGCCCTGTCCAGTTCAGTACTTGTGGGGTCCATGTCAGTTGGCACTGATGCTGAGTCCATACATAGGAGTGTGCCTCAAAAGTGTATTGCATTACAGCATGCATGTCCTATTTTGTGGCCTGTGACATGATGTGCATGAGTGTGAGATATGCAGAGTGCAGGGATGGTGGCTTGTGTTGCAGTCATTACCATTCAGGACCATGGAGTAGTGTGGCCACTACTGTCCCCTGGGGCATAATTTCCTAGGTATCATGTGTGTAATCCAAAAATGTCGACAATCTCCGTGTCTACAGCATAGGTTGTGCTCTGTGCCATTGTACCCTGCCACCATTTGGATTTACGTGAACTCTGCTACATGTGTCCACTGTACAGGCTGACCAAATGTCCCTTGTTCATACTCACGGGGGCCAGTGCCTGTGTGTCTTGGTAAAATGGTCTGATGATGGCCATTTGTAGATGATGTATTTGTACCGGCGCACCAGGGGTTTTTTGTGTCCAATCAGGAATTCGGGCAGGCAATGTGTTTTTATTCCAGACTAAGAGATGTAAGTGCTTCCTGTGTCTCAAAAAATTGTCTCATGTAGGGGGTGGTTGGAGCGGGCAAGGCCTACATGTCTAAACCTGGAGTCTCCTTGCTAGGTCTGGCCAGTGTGTGATGTTTGTCTGGACATACACTCAAGGTGCAGTGACCCATTAATGTTGGGCATGTTTTTAAGTATTGCCTTTGCAGCATGTGCCCACAGTTAATAGACATGGTTCCAGCTCATCCCTTTTTACGCCAACGCTGTGTGCCGCAGATGCTGTGCTGGATTGTCCCCAGTGCCTGGCTCCTCTGTCCTAATCCATATCATGTTATTTGCTTTTGTGTCATGCTCTCCATAGTTGGTCAGTGGCATGGTGGGTCAACCAACAGTGTGTTGCAAGGCCTACATATGTACCTTGTATTGTAGATGTTACTCATGTTGCTTTTCAGGCAATGCACTGTGACCTATGTGGATTTGACTCATGTGACATATGTATACAGGTGTCTGATTATTTCCCGTCTCTTCACCTTGCCCACAGCATCGTCGGGGGATTCCGAGGGAGACACTGGCACGGACGGTGTGGAGGGAGCGAGCACCAGTGCCAGCAGTGCAGAGCTGTCTGGCACATCGAGTGGCACGGAGGCCGACGGGAGTGCAGCGGAGGACCTGTCCAGTCACACCACCAGCGACTATGACGCAGACGGGTCCGAGGCTGAGCACTCCGAGGGGGCGGTGGCTGGTCCCACAGCTGACACCAGCACTCCATCACTACCCGCCCCCTCCATTCCGATCACCGGCCTCCCACTTGCTCGTGTCCCTTCCCGCCGTGCTCGGTCACCACGTGTCTCCTTCTTGCCAGGCACCGCACCCCCTGCCCCTGTCTCCACTGCTGCCACCAATGCCGAGTCTGTGGACATCCTGCGGCAGTTGTGGGTTGGTCAGACTGCGACGCATAGGTGCCGATTAGGATCCTGGAAAAAAATTGCCCGTACGACTCGTATCCGGTCTTTTTACCGTACGAATCGTACAAGAGCCGTACAAACTGCCAATTACGATTCGCATGGTAAAAAGACCATACGAATCGCATTGGGAATAATTCCCCACACGTCCTCGGGTCGGAAAACGTGTCCGACACGTCCCCGGACAATTTACCGTACAAATGTGAAAAGTGAAGTTCGACCGCGGAATCACGATCCATCCCGTGCGTCCGATGTTACAACCGTATGGAAAAAACACCGTCCGCACCGAACTCCCATAGCAACCATGGCGACATGTGCCCGCATACGCGCCGAACACCCCCCAGCCCCCGTGCGTTCGAGTCGTACCCCCACCCGTGTATGTACACCCGTGTACGTTCGAGTCGTACCAAACCCGTGTACGTTCGAGTCGTACCCCCACCCGTGTATGTACACCCGTGTACGTGTCGTACCCCCGTGTATGTACACCCGTGTACATTCGAGTTGTACCCCCACCCGTGTATGTACACCCGTGTACGTGTCGTACCCCCCGTGTATGTACACCCGTGTACGTTCGAGTCGTACCCCCACCCGTGTATGTACACCCATGTACGTGTCGTACCCCCCGTGTATGTACACCCGTGTACGTTCGAGTCGTACCCCCACCCGTGTATGTACACCCGTGTACGTGTCGTACCCCCACCCGTGTATGTACACCCGTGTACGTGTTGTACCCCCGTGTACGTACACCCGTGTACGTTCGAGTCGTACCCCCCGTGTATGTACACCCATGTACGTTCGAGTCGTACCCCCACCTGTGTATGTACACCTGTGTACGAGGCTGAGCACTCCGAGGGGGCGGTGGCTGGTCCCACAGCTGACACCAGCACTCCATCACTACCCGCCCCCTCCATTCCGATCACCGGCCTCCCACTTGCTCGTGTCCCTTCCCGCCGTGCTCGGTCACCACGTGTCTCCTTCTTGCCAGGCACCGCACCCCCTGCCCCTGTCTCCACTGCTGCCACCAATGCCGAGTCTGTGGACATCCTGCGGCAGTTGTGGGTTGGTCAGACTGCGACGCATAGGTGCCGATTAGGATCCTGGAAAAAAATTGCCCGTACGACTCGTATCCGGTCTTTTTACCGTACGAATCGTACAAGAGCCGTACAAACTGCCAATTACGATTCGCATGGTAAAAAGACCATACGAATCGCATTGGGAATAATTCCCCACACGTCCTCGGGTCGGAAAACGTGTCCGACACGTCCCCGGACGATTTACCGTACAAATGTGAAAAGTGAAGTTCGACCGCGGAATCACGATCCATCCCGTGCGTCCGATGTTACAACCGTATGGAAAAAACACCGTCCGCACCGAACTCCCATAGCAACCATGGCGACATGTGCCCGCATACGCGCCGAACACCCCCCAGCCCCCGTGCGTTCGAGTCGTACCCCCACCCGTGTATGTACACCCGTGTACGTTCGAGTCGTACCAAACCCGTGTACGTTCGAGTCGTACCCCCACCCGTGTATATACACCCGTGTACGTGTCGTACCCCCGTGTATGTACACCCGTGTACATTCGAGTTGTACCCCCACCCGTGTATGTACACCCGTGTACGTGTCGTACCGCCCGTGTATGTACACCCGTGTACGTTCGAGTCGTACCCCCACCCGTGTATGTACACCCGTGTACGTGTCGTACCCCCGTGTATGTACACCTGTGTACGTTCGAGTCGTACCCCCCGTGTATGTACACCCGTGTACGTTCGAGTCGTACCCCCACCCGTGTATGTACACCCGTGTACGTGTCGTACCCCCACCCGTGTATGTACACCCGTGTACGTGTTGTACCCCCGTGTACGTACACCCGTGTACGTTCGAGTCGTACCCCCCGTGTATGTACACCCATGTACGTTCGAGTCGTACCCCCACCTGTGTATGTACACCTGTGTACGAGGCTGAGCACTCCGAGGGAGCGGTGGCTGGTCCCACAGCTGACACCAGCACTCCATCACTACCCGCCCCCTCCATTCCGATCACCGGCCTCCCACTTGCTCGTGTCCCTTCCCGCCGTGCTCGGTCACCACGTGTCTCCTTCTTGCCAGGCACCGCACCCCCTGCCCCTGTCTCCACTGCTGCCACCAATGCCGAGTCTGTGGACATCCTGCGGCAGTTGTGGGTTGGTCAGACTGCGACGCATAGGTGCCGATTAGGATCCTGGAAAAAAATTGCCCGTACGACTCGTATCCGGTCTTTTTACCGTACGAATCGTACAAGAGCCGTACAAACTGCCAATTACGATTCGCATGGTAAAAAGACCATACGAATCGCATTGGGAATAATTCCCCACACGTCCTCGGGTCGGAAAACGTGTCCGACACGTCCCCGGACGATTTACCGTACAAATGTGAAAAGTGAAGTTCGACCGCGGAATCACGATCCATCCCGTGCGTCCGATGTTACAACCGTATGGAAAAAACACCGTCCGCACCGAACTCCCATAGCAACCATGGCGACATGTGCCCGCATACGCGCCGAACACACCCCAGCCCCCGTACGTTCGAGTCGTACCCCCACCCGTGTATGTACACCCGTGTACGTTCGAGTCGTACCAAACCCGTGTACGTTCGAGTCGTACCCCCACCCGTGTATGTACACCCGTGTACGTGTCATACCCCCGTGTATGTACACCCGTGTACATTCGAGTTGTACCCCCACCCGTGTATGTACACCCGTGTACGTGTCGTACCCCCCGTGTATGTACACCCGTGTACGTTCGAGTCGTACCCCCACCCGTGTATGTACACCCGTGTACGTGTCGTACCCCCGTGTATGTACACCTGTGTACGTTCGAGTCGTACCCCCCGTGTATGTACACCCGTGTACGTTCGAGTCGTACCCCCACCCGTGTATGTACACCCATGTACGTGTCGTACCCCCCCGTGTATGTACACCCGTGTACGTGTCGTACCCCCCGTGTATGTACACCCGTGTACGTGTCGCACCCCCGTGTATGTACACCCGTGTACATTCGAGTCGTACCCCCACCCGTGTATGTACACCCGTGTACGTGTCGTACCCCCGTGTATGTACACCCGTTACGTGTCGCACCCCCGTGTATGTACACCCGTGTACGTTCGAGTCGTACCCCCACCCGTGTATGTACACCCATGTACGTGTCGTACCCCCCGTGTATGTACACCCGTGTACGTTCGAGTCGTACCCCCACCCGTGTATGTACACCCGTGTACGTGTCGTACCCCCACCCGTGTATGTACACCCGTGTACGTGTTGTACCCCCGTGTACGTACACCCGTGTACGTTCGAGTCGTACCCCCCGTGTATGTACACCCATGTACGTTCGAGTCGTACCCCCACCTGTGTATGTACACCTGTGTACGTGTCGCACCCCCCCTGTATGTACACCCGTGTACGTGTCGTACACCCGTGTATGTACACCCGTGTACGTGTCGTACCCCCGTGTATGTACACCCGTGTACGTGTCGTACCCCCGTGTATGTACACCCGTGTACATGTCGCACCCCCCGTGTATGTACACCCGTGTACGTTCGAGTCGTACCCCCACCCGTGTACGTGTCGTACCCCCCGTGTATGTACGAACCGTACCCTCACCCGCGGACGTATGGAGCGTACCCCAGGCCCCAACACCAGCACCTTCACACAACATCGCGCATGTACGAGTCGTACCAAGCCAGACACAAGGACAGCACTGTACAACAAAATGCCCGAAGTACACACCGTACACACGTTAAAAACGCACGTACACAACCAGGACAAAGCAAAACAACACAAGAATACACCATTCGAATGGCACAAAGCCACTAAACATGTACAACAAGCTCAAAAACAACACAATCACTAACCTGCAACTGCCAAAATCCAAAACAGAGGCCCAAAACACAACCACTCCTTATAACACACCCACCCAAAGTTCAAACACAGCCACACCCACCAATGGACCAATAAAAAGGGACCACACACACAAACCATGAGCCTTTGCAACAGACTCACTGCTGCCAGACCCCACAGACAACCTACAGCACCATACTAGAAGCTTTACCACACCTTACACTTGCACACCTTCACACACATACCTTCACAAACACCCCCACATCACATTCACACACACACCCAAACAACCACACCCACACACCAACAACCATCCACACCACCACCCTCCCCCCACCATCCACACCCACACCCCTCACCATGCCCACTAACAAGAATCCAAAGTTCACTAGCCGAGAGTTGGAGGTCCTTGTCGATGAAATCCTCAGAGTTGAGCCACACCTCTTTGGAACATTGGTCAGACAGACCAGCATTTCAGAAAAAACATCCATGTGGCAGACCATCGTCGATGCTGTGAATGCTGTTGCGGACACCAGAAGGACCAGGCATGAATGCCAAGCCAGGTGGTACGATCTGCGGAGGAGGGTCCGAGCCAAAATGACGGACGAACACAACCAGGCCAACGTCACTGGAGGAGGGCCGCCCCGCAGACGCGTAGAATACCATCCCTGGGAGGAGAGGGTGATGGTGCTGGAGCAGAGTTTTCTGTTAGAAAATTCTGGGGCTTTTGAAGCTCTGGCATGTCTATGCGTTTTATTAATTTATTAATAATTAACAACTAATTATTTGTCTTGTGCAAGTATGTTTTACTTATCAACCTGTTTGTCCTAACACGAGAGAAAGCTACACGAGGGTTAGCTTATGTTTGCTGTTTCATGTATTTACAATAACGTGCAAGTTTTCATGTTTAAATGTTGCTGTGTGCTATTTATTTTGAGCACAAAACGCTGTCAGAATTAATGCTTTTTATGTCGCAAAGCTAGATAAATGCATACACATAAGGGTATTAGTGGGGTTAACACTGTTTAATCATTATGTTGTATTAACGTTGTTTTTATTTCTTTTAAATTGAGATGGTCTATTGTGGCCTATGGAGGCCTAATTCTTGTCGGCTGACTTGAAAGCCTGGCCTCGAGTGAATATTTCTGTGATGTGGCAAGAGAGACCCCTGCTGGAAATCGGTTGAAGACAACTGATCGTAGTCCTATAAAACTTTCCATGAGGACATCAGCAGTTTGGAGGATCTCCAAGAGAAAAGATTTGTCCTTGGTGCACAAAGGAGCTTCTGAAATAAACAATGTGCTGAAGCCGGGTTGCCGAGGGAAATGAACGAGATGGATATTTTAATAGTTTCAGTTTCTTGGTTCCTGTTCCGTAGTTTACGTATTGTGACTTTTCCTGAGCGGAGGTTTCAAGATGTTGCAAAGTTACATCTCTTCCTTCTCGTTCTGCTCAGTGATACAGTTTTTCTTGCCAAATTTTATGTGAGTTTCCATTGTATTTTACATTATAAAACTATTAGCTTAGGGAGGGCTCTCCCCACTCTCTTTCGTCGCCTTTGCCGCGTGAACTTGCGTTGCTGAGGCCTGATGCTGAGGACTATCTTGAGAGACTTACCGAGAGACTGGTCCTGACCCGTTCTGACACTTAGTTAGAATAGGTAACTATGAGAAATGATTTATTCTGATTGATTTACTTTGACTAATTTTAGATAAAGCAATATAACTTTTAAACATGGTATTGAATATTCTTTCTTGTCAATTATTGAGTACATTTGATTATTGTTGTTGTATAGTTTTATAGAGTATGATTAAGGATAACCACTATAATCAGATCCTATCGTCCTAGATATAGATGCAGGGTTTTCCTTCCCACAGGTCGTATGCCGGTAGAGTATTGAGCGTATGTTAGTGAAATGGGCCCTAGCGTATGAAGAATGTATGTGCGTGTAACTGTGAGATTACTCTATCTGTGGTAGTGGGCATATTTTTGATACCCTGATCTGTATCAATTTCTCTGGTAGCAGAGGATGGTTGTAGATGGTTGTCTTGATCTGATAAGATAAGATAAGATTGCTTGTAAACTAGCTTATTGATTATTGATTTATTGAGATGTTATTGGTATATGTACTAATACTATATGTTGGAGTCGTCATGTTGAGTTATATGTAGTGCTTCTGGAATTTGGAAGCTGTGGAAGCAGTTCCGTAGTAGGGCAGAGTAAGGTGTATATGCTGCTCTCGGGAAAGACGGGATTGTAAGGAATTACGTGTGACAATTGAAGTTGCGCGTTCACATTGTCTGGGTTCGGAATCAGTGACATTGTTGTATGTTACTATTAGACATTTCTAGTATATAAGGAGTGTGAATCATAGTGAAGGTTATCTGTGAAACTCTGGTCTTAAGTCCCAGGGATCCGTAAGGATTTCCGTTAAAGCTTATTGCGGGAGGAGTAGTAGGTATTCTCTGAGCTTGTTTGAGGAACTGGGCAGAGGTAAGCTGCTTAGTTGTTGCGTTATAATTCTGTATAGAGACAGGTTGTGCTGTTCTCGAGAAGCAGGATTCTGTGTGCATGTACTATATTTTCTCGTATGAATGTGCGTGAATGCATATACATTTATTGACTGTAAGACTCTTTGGATAAGTCCTAGAGAAAACGGTTATGCGATGTATGAAAGTTGTTGATTCTTGAAAATAGACTCTCTTTTACTATTCTGTGGTTAGCGAAGCAGACAATGGAGATGTTTTAATGTTGTAACTAATAGATTTTGTAGAAATTTTGATACACGAAGTCTACTGAGAATTTTGTAAAGGAGGGGTAGACGAATGACAGAGACAGGAGACAGAGACTGCAGCGACTGTTGACGTCAGAAGGTCCGCGCACTGATTGGATAGTGAATCAGAATAGGGTTCGCGCTGGGATTGGTGCGTTAGTGTAAGTCGCGCAGGGATTGGAAGAACTGTTTAGTGACGTAGACGCTCCAGGATTGGTGCGTTAGTGTGAGTCGCGCTGCTATTGGTTGAGAAACTCGTATTGTATATTTATAATACGGAGAAAGTAGAGAATTTGAAAAGCGCTTGCTAAAATGTATTACCAAGAAGAGAAAAAGAAAAAGACCTTTTTTGGAAAGGTTAAAAAGTGGTTTAGCAAGGATAAAGAGGTTAAAACAAGAGAGGGTGAGTTGTTACCTCCAGCGAAAACGCCTGCATCCTTCATGGCTGTGAAATATGGACTGCATACCTGTATATGGTTGCAGAATTGGGTTAAGTATACTAAAGAAGATGGTGTTCTAGCATTTCCGGAACATAGTTCATTTAATCTGGCCGTGTTGAGAAACTTACGGGAAAAGATGTTATGTCTTGTCCCGAAGCCGAGACCTACACAGTTCGAGGCTTTAGTAGAATGGGAAGAGGAAGTTCATGACCGAGAAAAACAAAGGTCTGGAGGGTATTACAGGTACATGTTTGGGAGGAGACATGATCGGGGAAACACATCAAGATCGAATGAAAAGATGGCGGGATGCTTGTATGTCAGAGGGATTATATCCAATGAGAACAGTTGAAGCTTCTGCTCCTTCGACAGAAAGAGCTTCTGAGTCAGACATGAGAAGGTATGGAGAATATGAGGATGAAGTCTTAAATGACATGATTTACAAGAGACCACCTCCATATAGAACAGAACCAGATGAGAGTACACCAGTTGTTTCTCCGATAAAAGATACAGTTGAGAAAGAAAAAATGACACCTGAATCAAGGGGTAGTAGTTCCTTCAGGGAGAGAGAGAGTCGAGGTAGTGAGGAAAATGCTAGAAAATTAGCAAAAACAACAACAGAACTAGCTGAGAAGATTAGAGAGTTAACGAAGAATCTGGAAGCTGTTACGGTACCTGTAACTATAGGTCCAATAATGCCTGTGTTTGACAAACAGAGAACAGGTGAGAATGGACTAGTAATTCCATATATTGCAAATGAATCGACAAATTCAGTGGGTCCTTCAGGAGATTCAGAAAAAAGGACAGGGAGAAGTGACCTGAGACAAAGTGAATTATTGGATGTCAGTGAACCTAGTTGTTCAGGGATGCCGATTTTAGAACCGCAGAAAAAAGTGGTTCCAGTAAGAAAAACTGCAGAAATAACAGTGGACGATTTAAACGATTGGATGAAAGTTCTTCAGAAAAAGGATAAAGATTCACAAGTTATTGATGTGGTTAAGTTACGTATAGAATTAGAAGAGCTTGTGACAGGAACAGTTCCAACAGAAATCCTGAAGAGTCATCATGATGGTGAATTAATGTTTATGTGCAAGAGCATAACATGGAGAGCAAGAAATACTCATGATAGACTAAGAGCGATAGCAAATGAGCAAGGGGTTGACATTGATAGAGTAAAGGCTTTGCAGAAAACGTACAGGATGGATTTCACTGAGAAAGACATTGAAAATTTGAATACTTCTGGTAGAACAGGACAGATTAAAGAAATGGTGGCATTACTGCGTAGATGGGGTGATGTAGAAAAGTGGAAGGATAGATGGTATAAGAAAAGAGAGGAATCTGAGGATAGAACAACTGTTTCAGCATTTCCAGTGAGAGAAAAAGAGAAACCAGTGGAGAATTATCCCATGAGAGAAATACCTGGAGGAGGGTATGTACATGTTCCATGGACCAGACAGGATATTTTATCATTTAAGAATGATTTCCCTCGATTGAGAGAAAAGCCCGTCGAGTGGTATAGGCAGGTAGATAGGTTTGTGAAATTGTCAAAAGTACTGTGGGTTGACTTGAATAGTCTGTTTGATATAATTGTTCCAGCAGACTTGTGGACTGAGTGTAAAATAGTTGTGAGTTGGCCTACTGAGGAATATCCAAGAGATTCAAGAACAGGGGCACCAGATCCAGAAGTAATGAGGAAGTATGATCAGGTGATGGTATACCTGAAGAGTAAAGTTCCTCCAAAAGAGACAGACTGGGTTAAGATAGATCGAACACAACAAGAAGTGAAAGAATCAGTTCATGCTTTTTACGAAAGGCTGATACTGGCATTCAAACAATTCAGTGGAGATGAACACCTGGGTGACAAGGATTTGAGTCATTTTGTATACAGGTTTGTATATGGTCTTAGACCTGAAATTGGTGAGAGAATTCGTGAACATACAGTGGATTGGCAGAGTAAAAAAGTAGATGAGATTCTGAGACATGCGAAATATTTCAGTGATGAAATTGAAGCAAAACAGAGAAAGCTGAAAGAAAAAGCAATGTGGGCACAAGTGAAAGTTGCAGAAAGACAGGAAGCACAGTTAGTGGAACAGGCAAATAATCCAGGAAATAATGGAGGAAATAGACCGAGATTTGCAGGAAAAGGAAGGGGAAGTCTTGAAGAGGCGAAAAAGAAGTTCCCATGTCACAACTGTGGCCAACTGGGACATTGGAGATCTGAATGTCCTAATCCACCATTAGTGAATAATGAGGGTAAATCCTTAAATCAACAGGTGCAGAATGATGGGAATAACCAGCAGCAACAACAGCAGAAAGTGGTGAGACAGCAGCAAAGTCAAGAGCCAAAACCGCCCTTACCGCAGAATAGAGGGGTACAAAAGTACAATCAGGACTCAGGATTCTTCAATGATGAGCAGGTAAACAAACTGAAACGTACTAACAAAGTACAGCAGTACCTGTTAAAGAGTGAAGGGAGTGAGTCTGAGGGTGATTATTGACGGTGCCGAGGAGAGGAAGAAGAGTGCATACTTGGTGCAACTCTAGAAATAGACCAGGCAGGACCATTTGTGGATGGGAAAATAAATGAAGAAGGTGTTACTTTTTTGGTAGACACAGGTGCGACAAGATCAACTGTCAGGTCAACAGATGTTAAAAATCTTCCTCTCTCGGATGAAGCAATCCAAGTAGTTGGTGTAGCCAATACACAGATCAGAACACGTCTTACTGAACCAGTAAGAGTACAGATAGGGAAATTTTCAGACATGCACAGATTTATTGTCTGTGACACGAGTTCAGTGAACCTGTTAGGTAGGGACCTATTGTGTAAAATGAATTGTACAATTTTTTGTACACCAGATGGAATAGTTTTTGAGACACCGGATGATGATGTTTTCTACCGAATGACTCTAGAGAATAGAGAAAATGAGTTAATTGGTGCATTTCCAGTGTTCAATCCGGAGGATTTGCCTCAAGTGCTGAGAGACACAGTGAAAAGAGCAGTTTGGGATTTTACAGGAGAGGATGTGGGATTGATGAATAATGTAGATCCAGTGAAAATTGCAGTGAAAGAGGGAATTACATATCCTAACATTCCTCAGTACAAAATGACACCAGAAATAATTGAAGGGATAACTCCTATAATTGAGAAAATGATTCAGCAGGGAGTTCTGAGAGAACTACTGAGTAGTCCGTGTAATTCACCGATAATGGGACTGAAAAAGCCCAATGGCAAGTTTAGGATCGTGCAAGATCTGAGAAAAGTTAATCAAATTGTGGTGGCATGTTGTCCCATTGTGCCAAATCCATCAGTGATTCTGTATCAAATTCCACATGATGCTGAGTGGTATACAGTAATTGATTTGTGTCATGCGTTCTTTTCAATTCCATTGCATCATGACAGCCAGCCGATTTTTGCATTCAGGTTTGGCCAGCGTATTTTAGCATGGTGTCGTATCCCACAGGGGTATACGGAGAGTCCTTCGATATTTAATCAGTTATTGAAGAAATCGTTGGAAAGTTTGATCATGCCTGAGAGCTCAGTGTTAGTGCAATATATTGATGACCTACTTGTGGCATCAAAGACACGCGAAGCTTGTGAAGTGGATACCATAGCTTTACTGAATCATCTGGCAGATGGAGGGTTAAAGGTATCTCCAGCCAAATTACAATTTTGCAAGAAAGAGGTGCATTATCTTGGACATAATAATGAAAAAGGTCTGAGAAAGGTGACTACTGACAGGATCAAAATAATCAAAGAAATGAAAGCCCCGAAAACCCAGAGAGAAGTGAGAATGTTCCTGGGTATGGTGGGATATTGTCGTCAGTGGATAATTAATTTTTCCCTGATAGCAAAGCCACTGATTAAGCTGACGAAAAGTGAAATGACAGATCCGTTAGATCTGGATGCAGAACAACTGGCAGCATTTGAAGAGCTCAAAACTAAAATGTGTGAGGCCCCAGCTTTGGGTATGCCTGACTACGAAAAAGAGTTCGAACTGTACTGCAGTGAGAGGAATGGATGTGCACTTTCAGTGTTAATCCAGAAACATGGGCAATTGAGAAGGCCTATTGCATATTTTTCATCGACACTTGACACTGTAGCCGTGGGGTTACCAGGTTGTCTGAAGGCTGTAGCTGCGACATGCAGAAGCCTGGAACAGAGTGAGGGGATCATAATGGGGTATCCTGTAAGGGTATTCGTACCTCACAATGTGGCAATTCTTTTGACAAGAAGCAGAACTCAGCATATGTCACATAGTCGGTTGACTAAATATGAAAAAGTGATTCTGGGAGCATCAAATGTGACTCTTGAGAGATGTGTGAATGTGAATCCATCGACACTCTTGCCGGATATTGAAAATGTGGGTATAAAGATGGAAGATGATCATGATTGTTTGGATGTACTTGAGTACTGTACAAAACCGAGACCAGACATAAAAGATATTCCCTTATATGAGAATGACCATGTGTTGTTTGTGGATGGATCATGCCTGAGGAATGATAATGGTGTGCTATGTGCAGCGTATGCAGTGTGCAAAGTTTCAGAGGTCATGGAAGCATCACCATTGAAAGGAGTGAGATCTGCGCAAGTTGCTGAATTAGTGGCATTGGCAAGAGCTTGTGAGATTGGGAAAGATATGAGAACAACCGTGTTGACTGATAGTCAGTATGGATTTGGAGTTGTGCATGACTTTGGCCAACTGTGGCTACAAAGAGGTTTCCTGACATCGGGTGGAACCCCGATAAAGAATGCTGAGTTAATTGGAAAATTGCTTGAGGCGATACAGCTGCCTAAGGAGTTAGCAGTTGTAAAATGTGCCGCACATGTTTCAGGGGATGATTTTATCACTGTTGGTAACAGGTTTGCCAACGATGTGGCGCAGTATTGCGCTAAAACCAACCAATCTATTAACAGGAGTAGGATGGAGGAAATGTCTCTCCTTTCTGTGATGTTTACTAATGTCCTAGAAACGTGGGATGAAGTAAAGCAGTTACAAGATGAGGCAGGAGAGGAAGAAAAACAAGATTGGGTTAAAGCAGGATGTGCTCCAAGAGAAACAGACCATGTTTGGGTCTACAGAGATGGCAGACCAGTGATGCCAAACTCTTTTGTCGTCAATGGCAAGGATCTATCATGGCCAGGGACACCTGGGGAGGGACGCAATGGTAAGGTCCTTTAAGCAGACCTGGTACAATGCAAAGTTTAGAACTATTGCGGAGAGCATTTGTCAAAGATGTTTGATTTGTCAGCAATTTAACACTGGGAAAAAGACAGTGGTGAGTTTGGGGACAATAGGCAGAGAAGGAGGTCCTTTTACAAGAATGCAGATTGATTTCATTGAGATGCCCCAAGTGAACAGACTGAGATATGTTCTAGTGGTAGTCTGTTTGTTTTCAAGGTGGGTGGAAGCTTACCCGACTAGAAGAAATGATGGATTAACAGTGGCAAAGTTACTGTTGAGGGAGTTGATTCCTAGGTACGGGTTTCCAGTTACAATTGAGTCTGACAGAGGTAGACACTTTCAAAATGAACTCATTGGTTTGATTTGTGAAGCATTGAAAATACAGCAAAAGTTACATTGTGCATACCGACCAGAGGCTTCTGGTGTGGTTGAGCAGATCAATGGCACAATCAAGAATAGGATTGGAAAAATGTGTCTAGCCACCGGTATGAAATGGCCGGATTTGTTACCTCTTGTCCTGATGACGATGAGATCTACTCCAGATAGAACTACTGGTTTGAGCCCGCATGAGATAATCATGGGACGTGCTATGCGCCATGCATTCGTGCCTGTGAATAAGTTGGTGTCAATAACTGATGACATGATTTTGGATTACTGTAAAGGCCTGGCTGACGCAGTTCATTCTGTGTTTCACCAGATTGGAGAAGAAGCTACCACACTTGAGAAGAAGCAAGCCCATGATCTGAGTCCAGGTGACTGGGTAAGGATTAAGGTGCACAGAAGAAGAAATTGCTTGATTCCAAGGTGGGGAAGGCCGAGACAAGTCATTCTGACTACAACGACTGCAGTAAAGTGTGCTGGAGTGAAGCACTGGGTACATGCAAGTCATACTCTGAGAGTTCCAAGCCCGAGAGAGGGAACTGGTGAAGAGTATTATGAAGAGTCAGATTCCAGTGATGGTGAAGATCCTGAAGATACAGAATCAGTGAGAAAAGAAGCGGAGAGAGCTTCAAGAGATTCACTGCGAGTATCAGAGGGAGAATCTAATTCTGTTACAGAGCCTGAAGTTTCAAGTAGCAGTGGGAGTAAAAGAAAAGAAAAGAGAAAACACATTGAGCCCACTCCTGAATCAGAAGAAGAGGAGATTGAAGAACCACTTGAGATTATCCTTGAAGAAACAGGGTCAGAAGAAGATAGAGAGGGACAGATTGCGGAAGACCCCCGAGGATGTGTAGGGAACATTGATGAGGAGCTAGGTGAAGGGACAAGTAGACAGCAACAGCAAGAAGATTGCGTGTCGGAGACCCGAGGAGGGACAGAAGCAGGGAAGTCTCAAACAGTGGTGGAAAAATCTGTGGAGAAAAGAAAAGCTACTGGGAAACGGAAACAAGAGGCACTTGAAACAGATGATGAAGATGAACAAACAGAAGGTCGAGTTCTGAGAAAGAGAACTTCGATTGGAGAAAGGAGTGTTAAACAATTGAAGCCGAAAAAGGTTGTGAAAGGAGATCGTTGGCCTAACAACCGAGTAAAGAGGGTGAGATACAGAATAATAAGAGCAAATTCATCAAAAGCTGAACAAGTGAATGAAGTATCAAGCCAAACCTCAAGAGCTGAAGAGAAAGAATCAAAGAAATCAAAAGAACCAGTAGAAATAAGAAGAGTTAAAAGACCCAACCAAAAGTACAGATCACCGGAATGGTCTTATGTGACACTGTCTGAAGAAGGGAAAGAAGAAACAGTGACTCGAGATAATCGGGAAGTGGTCTTGAGAAAAGTGGTTGAGGAAGATACTGGTGAAATTCTGAAAGTACTCTTGACTGACATTGGAGAAGAGTCGAGTACTGAGGATTCCGACGTTGGAGATCTGATACAGTTTGATGTTGAGGAAATTGAAGTGAAAAATGACAAGTATCCAAACTGAGTGAAAGAAGGATTCACTTGGATCGAGTGAATAAGGAAGTCATTTGGATAAACTGAAAGCTGAAGAGTTGCAGAAGAATTGAAAAAGTTCAAACAGTAGTGGAGTAGTAGAGGCTAAACTAAAATGGCTAACATAGAGGAGAATAGAAACAGATGTGCCTTTTTAAAGAGGTGGTGCAAAATGTGCTGCTGTTGTACTGGATTATTAATGCTTCTATGGGGTGTTTTAATTTTATTAGTTACTTTTAGAGTAGAATTTGGAATGGATATAGCAAATGTGACTAATGAAGAGAAGAATTCACAAAAAGTAGTTCCAATTAGAAGTAGTGGTTACATACACAAGGATAGGTCAATTAATAATTTTTCAAGTAATGTTTTTTCTAAACTGTTATATGAATATGTGAAGACAATGGAAGTGAGGGATTGCTATGTTTGCATGCAATTACCTGCATCCGTTTCAGAGGGTGTTACTTATCACCATTTACCAGCTACATATGGTATTTCTTGTAGTATTTTAAGTAGTGTTTTTTATTTGTTAGGGAAAGTAGATTATAAGATGTCTAACAGAGATAGTATTTTTGGGCACTTGCCAATGAACAAAGAGCTGAATCCAGCTAAAGAAGCTAACACTTTTGGTGAGATTTTTATTGAGGAAAAAGGACTAACATTAGATTACATTTTTAAGAATAATTTAACTTGCAATTTGAAAGGAGAGGAGAAAGCTTTCCTGGATATGGTTGAGGAAAGGAGAATGAACATGCATGAGAAAGGGGGAAAATATGAAGTGAGTGAGACAATTTGGGACATTGAGATGGGAAAGGAGTTGAAGAATGGGGCTAGTCCAACTTTGGCTCTAGATGCACCGCAGAAGGGTAAACTATGCATTACCAGAAGGAAATCCCAATATGATACATATTTTGTGGGAACTAGTGAGTGCCATGATACATACTTCATTGCGACAGGTTGGGGTTTCAGAGGTGGAGAAGATACGATTTTTCCAGGAGTGTACTATGTATGTGGGAACAAGGCTTATTACAAGTTGCCTGACCATTGGTATGGCACATGTTATGTGGGCCTGGTTTTTCCTAAGATTTTTCATACGGATAAAGTAAAAGATGTAGAAGACATTAACCTTTTAACACGTTTTAAGAGAGAAACTTGGTCTGAAATTGTGGGTGACATTTTTGGGGTTTTAATTCCAGCAGTGGGAATTTCTTTAAATGCTTATGGAATCCGGAAACTGTCCACAGTGGTTGATCGCTTATCGACAAATACCGCAGGAGGGTTTCTTTTGGTGAATACGGAATTAAGTGCCGTACGTGCCATGTCTATGCAAAATCGACTTGCCCTTGATATTCTTTTGGCTAAGGAGGGTGGAGTTTGTGGAATTTTGAAAGTTCAACATTGTTGCACTTACATTCCTGATGAAAGTAAAGACCTGAAGGTCTATATCAAAAATATTACTGATTTGCATGAAGATTTAGTACCACTTGAGACTGGGAGTTTATGGACTAAACTAGCTAATAAAATGATAGCTGTTAAGGATTTTATTGCAAAAATAGGTAGTACTATTATAGGTAGAATATTATTTCCTTTGTCTTGTATAATTGTTGCGTTACTGATACTAAGATTGGTGTGTGTGTGTTGTAAAAACAGAAGAGGGAAAGAGAAATTAAAAAATGAAAAGAAAAACAAGAATTTGAAACTTTCAAAGAGAGAACCAGAAGAGATTGAACTAGAAGAATTGAGGGAGAGTGTTTATTTAGAGACAAAGAGAGATGATGAAAGAGTGACTGGTGTTTAATGTTGTCTAAAGAGAAGAGACATTTCTGATTTCCTAAA
Source organism: Triturus cristatus (assembly GCF_964204655.1). Taxonomy (NCBI): domain Eukaryota; kingdom Metazoa; phylum Chordata; class Amphibia; order Caudata; family Salamandridae; genus Triturus; species Triturus cristatus. The sequence goes on from NC_140595.1 coordinate 16,625,355, forward strand.
ATGGGACTAAAATTTTCACTATTTTTTTTTGGGTTTATTTGGTGATAAAATCACCAAAGGGGGGATTGCTGGAGCAGAGTTTTCTGTTAGAAAATTCTGGGGCTTTTGAAGCTCTGGCATGTCTATGCGTTTTATTAATTTATTAATAATTAACAACTAATTATTTGTCTTGTGCAAGTATGTTTTACTTATCAACCTGTTTGTCCTAACACGAGAGAAAGCTACACGAGGGTTAGCTTATGTTTGCTGTTTCATGTATTTACAATAACGTGCAAGTTTTCATGTTTAAATGTTGCTGTGTGCTATTTATTTTGAGCACAAAACGCTGTCAGAATTAATGCTTTTTATGTCGCAAAGCTAGATAAATGCATACACATAAGGGTATTAGTGGGGTTAACACTGTTTAATCATTATGTTGTATTAACGTTGTTTTTATTTCTTTTAAATTGAGATGGTCTATTGTGGCCTATGGAGGCCTAATTCTTGTCGGCTGACTTGAAAGCCTGGCCTCGAGTGAATATTTCTGTGATGTGGCAAGAGAGACCCCTGCTGGAAATCGGTTGAAGACAACTGATCGTAGTCCTTCTATAAAACTTTCCATGAGGACATCAGCAGTTTGGAGGATCTCCAAGAGAAAAGATTTGTCCTTGGTGCACAAAGGAGCTTCTGAAATAAACAATGTGCTGAAGCCGGGTTGCCGAGGGAAATGAACGAGATGGATACTTTAATAGTTTCAGTTTCTTGGTTCCTGTTCCGTAGTTTACGTATTGTGACTTTTCCTGAGCGGAGATTTCAAGATGTTGCAAAGTTACATCTCTTCCTTCTCGTTCTGCTCAGTGATACAGTTTTTCTTGCCAAATTTTATGTGAGTTTCCATTGTATTTTACATTATAAAACTATTAGCTTAGGGAGGGCTCTCCCCACTCTCTTTCGTCGCCTTTGCCGCGTGAACTTGCGTTGCTGAGGCCTGATGCTGAGGACTATCTTGAGAGACTTACCGAGAGACTGGTCCTGACCCGTTCTGACACTTAGTTAGAATAGGTAACTATGAGAAATGATTTATTCTGATTGATTTACTTTGACTAATTTTAGATAAAGCAATATAACTTTTAAACATGGTGTTGAATATTCTTTCTTGTCAATTATTGAGTACATTTGATTATTGTTGTTGTATAGTTTTATAGAGTATGATTAAGGATAACCACTATAATCAGATCCTATCGTCCTAGATATAGATGCAGGGTTTTCCTTCCCACAGGTCGTATGCCGGTAGAGTATTGAGCGTATGTTAGTGAAATGGGCCCTAGCGTATGAAGAATGTATGTGCGTGTAACTGTGAGATTACTCTATCTGTGGTAGTGGGCATATTTTTGATACCCTGATCTGTATCAATGGCCATACTGCCGGTGGTGGCTGTGGACGGATTAGAAGGACTCCGAGACCCGGGTGAGTACACAAACAACTCACCTCACATGGGGGGAACGTCATCCACAACCAAACTCACAAACAGGCACGCAACCACCCCAAGCTATCGCATGACTCAACCACACTCCATGAACACGCACATGCCACTGGCGCCCCCATGCCCCATGCACCCAGCTGGACAATGTCAAGTCACAGGCCACAGAAAACACCAACACATGACACGGTAAGCCAGATGGCGGGAGTGTTGGCCCAAAAAATCACATAGTGCAAATCAGAAGCAGACAACAATGCCCTCTGGCCATGTGGCCTAGGTCACAGCCAGACAAACAGTGTGTCCCCACACAGGAAAGACTCGCCAGCAAATGGCGGACGCCTTGCATCAACACATGGGGGTGACGGCACGTTCTTGCACATGACAGCAGCCAATGAACAGCCAACACTGTGAAAGAGTGGCAGCACACACCACCACAGCAGCAGTGCAGACACACACACTACACCCAATGGGTGCCTGGAGATCACAAACAAACTCACATCAACAATCCAAGGGCCATTCAAAGATCTGCTAACAGTGTGTGCCCAGGAAGCTGGGCTGAGGTGACAGAGGGTGACACACAGAGGGAGGGAGAGGGGGACAGAGAGGGAGGGAGACAGAGGTGGACACAGGGAGACAGACAGAGGGAGGGAGGAGGGTGACAGAGGGAGGGAGAAAGGGAGACAGAGGGAGACGGACAGAGGGAGGAGGTTGACAGAGGGAGACGGACAGAGGGAGGAGGCTGACAGAGGGAGGGAGAAAGGGAGACAGAGGGAGATGGACAGAGGGAGGAGGTTGACAGAGGGAGACGGACAGAGGGAGGAGGCTGACAGAGGGAGGGAGAAAGGGAGACAGAGGGAGACGGACAGAGGGAGGAGGTTGACAGAGGGAGGGAGAAAGGGAGACAGAGGATAGACGGACAGAGGGAGGAGGCTGACACAGGGAGGGAGGGAGAGGGGGACAGAGAGGGAGCGAGAAAGGGACACACAGGGAGAGCAAATCAGCCTTGTGGGGTGTGGGAATGTCTGCTCGTCAGCAGGTGGACTGCGTGCATGTAGACAAGGGTGGCCAGTGCCAGAACCCCCCCTCTTCTCCATGGCAAAACACAGGGCCATGTCACAACCTGTGCACGAGCACAACGACAGCTACCTGCATTATCTAAGTGTGTGGAACCACTCCATGTGCCCACGTACAGTGCAACACGGAAGGCGCCAATGCATGGCTCGCCACACCTGCCCACTCCACTGCTGACTGCAGTCACAATTGACGCAGCAAGTAAGACTGTGCCACACATAGGTAAAGTCGCAAAAGCTGTGGCCAAGGGACCTACCCATGTACAAGTGCACTGTGAGTGGAATGCAAGACAAATCCAAATTCCCAGAGGAAATGTGCCAACTTTGACAACAATGAAACATGGATGTTGCATGGAACAAAATTAACATTGTCTCTCTCACACACAGGTCAACGTCGTGGATCACCCCCCAACACTGGGGGGGAAGACTCACAGGACCCGGCTCGGCGGGATGACGGAGCCACAGGCAGCGACGACTCTCACCACTCTGTGGACGAATCCGCCCCCGACCAACCTGGCCCCTCTGGTGTCCAACGACCTGCAGCACCTGCGTCAGGTACAACTGGGCCAACCACCACCCCCACTCCTGCCACATCCCAGGAGACACCCAGGATCCCTGCCCCACTACCACAATGCAGCCAGGCTGGCCAGGAGGGACACGGTGTCCCGGGCACCCAGGAGGAGGCAGGCGGCAACGCAAATGCCACCCCTCAGGGGTCCCGGAGACCCGATGTGCCCACAACGGCAGGCCAGGTGCAAGTGGGCAGGGGTGGTGGGAGTGGAGGACGGCGGAGGCACCAGCCTGACCAGTTGGCTGGGGAACCGGTATATTCCCATGTCCGAAACATCCTGGACACATACCGGCAGGACACCACCGGCATGGCCCAGGATGGGTCCATCCTCGAGGGGATCAAGACCCAGCAGGCCCAGCAACATGCGGAGCAACATGCCTGTCTACTGCAACACCAACGGAGGATGGAGGACAGACAGGCTGAGCTCGTGACGGTGTTCACGGGAATTCACAGTACACTCCGTCGGATGGCCGACAACATGGGCAACCCTCCCTGTGCCAGCAGGCGTAGAACATCACCACCCACAGGGAGGGATGAGGAGGAGGAGGAGACATCCGACGGAGCATCCCAAACATCGTCACGGCCTGCTTCTGAGGGTCCCCGCAGGAGGGCGGGTCGTCCACGGAAAAGACCGTGAGGGTCGGCGCAACAGCACCATCTCCCAGGACACCTGGCCTGGCACCTGGCCCACTGGAGCAACAGCAGCACAGCAGCAAAAGACATTCTCTGCCACATGGACTTGCTGGTCACTGTCTGACCAATGTTGACAAAGACTGTGGCATGGACTCTGAGGATTTCAAATGGCAAGGACACCAAGTCCCCTAGTGAACTTTGTATTCCACACACCCGGAAAGCCCCTCATGTCAAACCCCCCCCCCCCCCCCCCCACCCCAACCAAAATAAAAAGTCACACCATAAAGAGAAGATGCCTACTGATTACATTATTACCTTACATGTGTCTTGTAAAGTCTAACTATGCCTGAGTTCTCATTTGACTTCAACCATCCACACCCTGGGGCCTGAGTCTGGCACAGGACACACATGGGTCACATTGTATTAGGCAAGACAGACATGGAGCACCATACACACCCGTGATGGGCCCAACCAGCTGAGGGGGTGGCTGCACAACCGTGCCGACAGACATATTGAGTACAGCGACAGCCATGCGCAGAGGTCAGGGATCATGTGGAGTGTCCTGGGGGGCACCCAGGTATGTGTGGACAGGTGGCAGAACCATGTCCTGCAAGCTTGAGTCAGGTGGATGCAGTGAATGGTGGCCTGGCCAACGTTGGATGCATGGGGATGGCACATGTCACAATACCCACACAGTCATTGACTACATGCACAATACAGAGTCTAATCCCACACAAACAGCTTGCATCTTGCTACTCTACACATAGACACATAGCCACTATCACGGAAAACCATGCCAGACATGCCGGATGCACCGTGGCAACACACCAGCATTGACTGAAAAGAGGCACCTTGGAGGCATAGGGACACCTTTATTAGTCATGTATTCGGGATTGCAGAGGCAACTCGGAGTACACATGAACGGGTCATGTGGAGTAACATGTGGGTCCAACACTGGAACCCCCCTTCTGCAGCACAAATGCGTGATAGCCATGGAACTGGCACACAAGTGTCGGCTAACAGCTAAACACCCCCTGCTGCTCACGGAGAGACTGCCATACACCATTGATCCACTGATGTGGAAGTCCCACAGCATGTCAAGCCAAGGCAAACCGTATGTGTCCGAGGGCAGTGTAACACACATTGATGCCATCATCACATTCCACAATCCCATCACTGATGACTGTCAACAAGTCTGACCATCTATTCAGGTGTACCCAGCTGCATGTAATGTGTTCCATGGTGATGCGACATGTCTGCAGAGGAACCAAACATCGACAGGGGCAGTGTGCATACATCGTGAACAACTGCCACACCCAATACACCCCTGATGCATCCCTTACCCTAAGGAGACTTCCAAACTTGTCCGAGCGTGTAACGCTGAGTCAGCACACGATGACGTGTCCATGAGGAATAGCAGTGCCACAACAATGCAACCAGCAGACGGCATGCGCAAGTACCTGGGGATGAGAGACACACAAGAAGTCAGCCCCAAAAAGCACAGCCACTTGCATGTGCATGTAAGGTTGACAACATGCCAGGTCACAATTATGACTGGGGAAATACACATCACTGCCACCATCACTCCAGTGACACATCCACACACACCTCTGACTCACGTGGCATACATGCAGATGGACACACACATCGCAACACATGCCACACGGAGACCAATGCGTGCACACACAGACACTGGTACTCACCACTAAGCAAAGAAGTCGCGTATGAGCCGAGTCCGGATGTCCTCTTGCGGAACCACGTCCTCCACATCACTAGCCCCATTGCCAAGCCCTTCGTCCTCCAAGGGTGGATGGTCCTGATCATCTTGATCCAGGATGAGTGGCACCGCTTTCTCAACTGCCATGTTGTGCAGCATGCAGCAGACCATGAAGATTTTGCAGACCTTCGCCGGGGCATATGGGAGCGCGCCGCCGGTCTTGTGGAGGCATCGGAATCGACTCTTCAGGAGGCCAAACGTCCTCTCTATCACTCGCCTTGTCCGGCCATGGGCGGTGTTGTAGCGGAGCTGGGCCGGTGTGATGGGGTTGCGGAGAGGTGTTATCAGCCATGGCATGTTGGGATAGCCAGCGTCCCCTACATGGAAACCACATGGACATAAGTAGGACAGGAGAAGCGGTCGTGCTGGAAGTCTACGCAAAATACAGGACAGACAGACTGTACCCACCAACAACACATGCTCGTTCGTTGCGCAGCTGCGTCATCATTTCAGGCATCCTGCTACGCCTCATGATGTAGGCATCGTGTGCTGATCCTGGAAAACGAGCACAGACATGTGAAACCACCATGTTGGACAGACACACCACAAGGGCATTGATGGAGTGGTAGTGCTTGCGATTCCTGTACGCTACCTCCTGTGCCTGTGGTGGTACCAAAGCCACATGTGTCCCATCTATGGACCCAATGACATGGGGCATCCCTCCCAGGGCATAGAATCCACGCTTGACCCCAGTCAACATTGCAGGGGTTGGGAAATGGATGAAGTCATCCAGGTGAATCAACATGGCCTCTAAGAAATCATGCAGCACATGGCAGAACATGCTCTGGGACATGCCACCAACATGAGCTATGGTATTTTGAAAGGTACCCGTGGCAAGAAAATGTAGGGCTGCCATTACCTTCAGCTTGGGTGTCAGTGCCGTAGGATACCTGTGCAGCGGTTGCAGGTGTGGTGCCAGTTTCGCCGTCAACTCCAGAATCAACGGTTGGGGGAAGCGGTAGCACCGGATACAGTCATTCTCCCGCATGGCAGCCAAGTCTGGAATTGCTCGGGGAAGAGGCGGCGCTCTGCAGTAATTTGGAAGTGACAAGGAAGAGTGAGTGCACCACAACAACAATTTATTTGTACTGAGCACATGTTAATCTGTCAATACACATATGCTACATACGGAGTCAGGTATGTGCCACATGCCCTGGACACGTATGGCTGCCAGGTGACACCCCTACCAAGACCCAGCTACACACGGATATTGTGAACCTCCACATGCCATGGCATGGGATTAGCTGTGTCCCAGTGTAAGTGAACAGCCAGACGCAAGACAGGAGTGATATACATCCACACATCAGCAGAAGTAGGATGTCGATTGCAGAGACTGGTAGCGGAACACTAGAGCCACAGGTCACATGACATTACACTAGGACAGTCCACACACCTTGCCATGAAGGTGTACATGTGATGACTCACCACACATTTATAGAGAGGATGCAGACATGTCCTTGTTACGCTACTCTGTGTCCCATGCATACATACGCACCTCACATCCAATACCACATGTGGCATGGTGTGCGGAACAGTGTGCCATGTCAATCTACACACAGACACATGTTGGTTGCTGCAACAGCTGCTGCTTTTGAGGGAGCTCCAACATCAACCTAATTGGAACCCCCCACACATACATGACATAGTCACATCGTGCACCGTGGGTAGTGACATGTCAGGTGTGGTAACCCCTGTACCGGGCCTCAGGGGACACTTGCGTGTGTTGTTGTCCGTGCCATGCCAGTGACGCTCATCCCAAGTGTGCAGTACGACATGCAGACATGTCAAAGGACTCAAGGGCATGCCTGGCACACATTGCACCGTCACACATTACATGTGTACACATCTCATCATACATCTGGTGCGTTCTCGACTCAGGAGTAATGTGCCACATCACAGCCTTTCACACCTGTGCCCCACACATGTAGTACTGCCCAGACAATGCCTTGATGTCCATCCATGGACAAGTATGTCAGCCCTATTCCTTCCTGTGTGCTGCCTGTCACCACTGTGATGTGTGAAAAGCACCGTACTATCGCAAAAAGGGCCTGTGTACGTTCCCGTATCACTATGGGAGTGCTGCCGTATGTGTACCCATAGTGATAGTGAGCGTACAGGCGTGTGTACGCTCCGTACCACTATGGGTGTTCTCGCGTATGAGTACTCATAGTGATAGTGAGCGTACAGGCGTGTGTACGGTCCGTACCACCATGAGTACGCATACGCGAGAACACCCATAGTGAGACGGGCCGTACACGCGTGTGTACGCTCCGTCTCACTATGGGTGTTCTCGCGTATGCGTACTCATAGTGATAGTGAGCGTACAGGCGTGTGTACGGTCCGTACCACCATGAGTATGCATACGCGAGAACACCCATAGTGGTACGGAGCGTACACACGCCTGTACGGGCCGTTGCTATGCATTTGGGGTGCCCTAGGGCCTCGGAACGCACCATACCTGTGTGTGAAGCTCCAAATTACATAGGGGACACATGAGGGACAAGTATAAAGGCCTACATGCATGCTGGTTGTCATGGAGACCAAGTTTAAAGTTTGAATTTTTTCCGGAAGGTGCACAGCAGAAGTCAGTTGGAATGAATCTACTTTGTTGCAATGTGGTTCTGGAGTTGACATCATGCTCAAGAAAAAAACACATTAAGAACCCACTGACTGCTAGGTTTGAAGGGATTGGAGGAAACATAGGATGCAAATGTGAGTGACCAATCACTCTGTACTCCTGTGCATGAAACAGGCCAGCAAGGCAGATATAAGGCAGCCAGGTCCCATGAGGGAGCACTTGCCTGCACATCTTTGTATTCCATGACCCAGCTGCTGCTACTGATTCCCTGCAACCATGTCAAGGGCTGTGGAGAGGTCACAGCCATTCACCCTGGAGGAGAACCTGGCTTTGCTGGATGTGATCCTCCCACAGTACCCCATGCTGTATGGGCGAGCAGGTTATCAGGTGAGTGCAGAGTCCACTAGCACAGACTGTGTCCCTTTTTTGTGACTGTGACTTCTGCCATTGTGTCCAGGTGTGACACACATGCTATGTACTGTAGGGGGGGTCCCGGGGGGGGGGGGGGAATGCCTGATGTCTCACAGCCAGAGCATGCTGTGGTGCATGTCTGCCGTCCTCACTAGCATGGTGTTTACTGTGACAATCACTGCATGGTGCATGCCACATTCTGCCTGTCTTGTCCTCCTGGGAATGTAGCCTCTACAGTCCTCATGTGATTCTGTGGTCAGCCCAGTGTGACAGGTGACTGTACCCACAGATGTGTGTTAGTTCTGTGTACCTGTGCTGAGAGTGTCCACATGATGCGTTCGTACCCTGGACATGGGTGTGTGTGTAAGTCCCCTGTCATGTGGGTGGGTGCATATGTGGAGTGTAGCACCCCAGCTGCATGAGGGATGGATATACCCTGGCCATGTGATGTGAGCAGGGAGCAGTGCTGTGTGTCTGACGTGCAGAGCCAGCCCCACACCTGTGAGCCCCCCCCCCCGTCTAGTGGCACATGTGCAGAGTGAGGTATGTCGCTGCATTTGGCAATGGCAGGTGAATGTCCTGTGTCTGTGTACTCTGCAGCGTCAGTGGCCTGTGGCAAGTGACTGCTTAGAGGTGCTGCACATTATCCTGGTGTAGCTTGTGATGCACAGTGTGAGCCTGGATCATTGATTGTGTAGTTGCCCTCATTCCACCTGTGTCCTTTCAATGGCACGTACTGCTTTTGCCCTTCCCCAGAGGATCATGTCCCTATGACAAAGGTGCAATGCGTTGGATGCATACTATGCCTTGTTGTAAACAGCAAATGTGTTCTAATATGTGTCTCTGTGACATGTGCCAGGTGTATTGATGTAGTGTCACTTGTTCATCCTCACAGGTAGTCGTCTCTGCCAAGGAGCAGATATGGCTGACCGCCGTCAGCGCCGTGAGGAGTGCGGATGGTCGGAAGCGGCACCTGTCCCAGGTGAGGAAACGCTGGCAGGATATCCGTTGCTGGATGCGGAGGATCGCACGGTTCCTGCTGGGGGACTCACCTGAGAGCCATAAGAACCGCGGGCGCCGCCGACTGACCCACATCCACAAGCGTGTGCTGCCGGTGGTATTTCCAGACTTGGAGAGGCGCTTACAGGAGAAGCAGCAGCAGGAAGGGGGTAGGTACATGTGTGTTTGTTGTGTTTCACCAGCATTTGCAAGTGCACAGTTGCATGGATACACTGCCAGGGTTTAAAGGTGCTGTGCAGATCCAGTTACCCACAGTATAGCTGTGCTCTCCTGCCTCCCTTCCCCTCCTTGCAATGTGTTCCCTGGTCTGTGTGTAGTCACTCCTTCACAAGGTAATGTAGGCTGGCGCTTTCTCCACGTGAACTATGCCTGTAGCATCATGTGTGGGGGTGGTGTGTAACAGGTTTTGTGACCTTGGCTGTGCCCTGTCCAGTTCAGTACATGTGGGTTCCATGTCAGTTGGCACTGATGCAGAGTCCAGACATGGGAGTTAGTCTCACAAGTGTCATGCCTTACAGCGCGCATGTCCTATGTTGTGGCCTGTGACATGATGTGCATGAGTGTGCAATACGCATAGTGCAGGGATGGTGGCGTGTGTTGCAGTCATTCCCATTCAGGACCACGGAGTTGTGTTGCCACTACTGTCCCCTGGGGCATATTTTCATAGGTGTCATGTGTGTCATCACAAAACGTGGACACTCTCAGTGTCTACAGCATAGGTTGTGCTCTGTGCCATTGTCCCCTGGCACCATGTATATTGACGTGAAATGTAGTACAAGTGTCCACTGTACAGCCTGACCTGATTTTCCTTGTTCATAGTCACAGTGGCCAGTGCCTGTGTGTCTTGTTACAATCATCTGATGATGGCTGTTAGAAAAGGTAGACGGACCGGGAGGGCCGGCCGGGGTCAGGGGGAGAGGTCTCCGGGGAGAGCCGTCTCCAGCGATCGTACAGACAAGTAACTTCCCCCCCACAGACAGATATCACACACGGATAAGGTTCAGTGTTCTTTATAAGCACTTATTTAAGATACGGTTGAATGGTACAAGGAGGTCTGGACTCAGGGGTCCCCTCGATTAGAGTCTCGCAAGGTAGGGAAGGGGGTAGCGGGACAGTCTATTTACCAATCAGGTAGTTCGGATGAGATGATGATGAGCTCACAATCCTCGAGCTTGGTGGTTAGGTGGTACGGACCGCGGCAGCGCCAGCAGGTCCCGGTGCGGGTGGTCGATACAACGGGCCGCGGCAGCGCCAGCAGGTCCCCGGAAGATGTACGGTCCGCGGCAGCGCCAGCAGGTCCCGGTGCGGATGGTCGTTACAACGGGCCGCGGCAGCGCCAGCAGGTCCCAGGAAGATGAAGGTTGCAGAAGGCCGCGGCAGCGCCAGCAGGTCCCGGTGAGGATGGTCGTTACAACGGGCCGCGGCAGCGCCAGCAGGTCCCAGGAAGATGAATGTTGCAGAAGGCCGCGGCAGCGCCAGCAGGCAGGACGATGGTTCACAAGAGCGGCTACGGCAGCGCCAGTAGACCGTCAAGGTTGAGTTCACTCGGTGTCTCTCGACTCCAGGATACAACTGCCTTCCTGCTCCGGAGCTGCCTCAGTTATAGGGCTGGTGCCCTTTGATGTCCGGACCCTCGCACTTGGAGGTCGGAGGGTCCGGGATGAAGGTGTCCAGACACCCAGCAGGGGGTGGAGCCAGTGCCTGGGGGAGCTGGGGGCGATCGGCACCTGGCGGGGGAGAGCCCTTGACACTTCGTTCTCCCATTGACCTGCCAAGTGGTCCGCTCACCTCCTGGGTGGATGGTGGTGCCGGGATGTCGGGGCCGGCCAGGCCCGGGGTTAGGGTCGAGGTGAGGCCATGCGGCCGCGTGGTGCAGGGCCCAAGAGGGTGGCTTGACCCGGCCGGGGAAGCCGGTGGGGCTGGACCCCGTGATGAGTAGGGGTCCGAGGGCAGAGGGTCCGTCGGGAGACGGAGTGCGGGTGCTTGTCGCGGGGATATGCCAGGTGGGCCGGAGTTCGGGCCCTGTCGTGCGGGGAGGGAGCAAGCCGTCTGTGAGGCCTGTCCAACATGCGTCCCCCCCAGCTGAAGGCGGGGAGAGTCACCCATCTCCTTGGGGACTCTCTTCGTCGAGGCGGAAAAAGCGGGACAGGCCATCCGCGTTGGCGTGGTCTTGGCCTGGTCGGTGCTCCACGGTGAAGTCCATTCCCTGCAGGGAAATGGACCAGCGCAAGAGTTTTGGGTTCTCCCCCCGCATCTGCATCAGCCATTGCAGGGGTCGATGGTCGGTTTGTACCCGGAAGTGGGTACCGAAGAGATAGGGTCGGAGCTTTTTGAGGGCCCACACTACTGCAAATGCCTCCCTCTCGATGGTGCTCCAACGCTGTTCTCGGGCCAGGAGACGTCGACTGATGAAGGCCACCGGCTGGTCATGACCTTCGGGGTTCAACTGAGAGAGGACGGCTCCGATGCCGTGGTCGGAGGCGTCGGTCTGCACCACAAATTCCCGACTGTAATCGGGGGCCTGGAGCACAGGGGCGGTGCACAGGGCGGCCTTCAGCTCCTCGAAGGCCGCTTGACAATCAGGAGTCCAGTTGACCCGCTTCGGTTGGTTCTTGGATGTGAGACCCGTGAGGGGCCCCACGATGCTGCCGTAGTCCTTCACGAACCGCCGGTAGTAGCCGGTGAGCCCCAAGAAGGCTCGGACCTCGGTCTGGGTGACGGGGGGCTGCCAGGACTGGATGGCCGCAATCTTAAGTTGTAGTGGGGCCACCAGCCCGCTTCCCACTTGGTGCCCAAGGTAGGTCACAGACCCTTGGCCAATTTGGCACTTGCCGGCCTTAATGGTGAGGCCGGCCCGCTGGAGGGCTTGTAGGACCTCTTGGAGGTGACGGAGGTGGTCGGACCAGTGGCGGCTGTATACAGCGATATCGTCCAGGTAGGCAGCGCTGAATTCTTCGAGCCCCGCCAAGACCTGGTTCACAAGGCGTTGGAACGTGGCGGGGGCATTTTTCATGCCAAAGGGCATGACCTTAAATTGATAGTGGCCATCGGGGGTGGAGAAGGCTGACCGTTCCTGAGCCCTGGGTGTGAGGCCGATCTGCCAGTAGCCCGCCGTTAGGTCGAAGATACTAAGGTAGCGGGCGGCCCCCAGCCGGTCGATCAGCTCGTCTGCTCGGGGGATGGGATGAGCGTCGGTCCGGGTGACAGCGTTCAAGCCCCGGTAGTCGACGCAGAATCTCAGTTCAGGTGCGGTGCCGGGGGCAGCGGCCTTGGGAACTAATACAACCGGACTGGCCCAGGGACTGTCCGAGGGCTCGATGACCCCGATCGTGAGCATCTTGGCCACTTCCTCCTGTATGCAGGCCCGTACCCGATCTGGTACGCGGTAGGCCCGGTGCCGGACAGGGGGACTGTCCCCGGTGTCTACGTCGTGCAAACACCAAGGGGTGACCCCGGGGGTGAGGGAGAACAGGGCAGCGAACTGCAGCAGGAGGTCCCGGCAGTCCTGGCGTTGCTCCGAAGTGGGGGCGTCAGAGAGCCGGACCCCGTCCACGGAGCCGTCCTTCTCCTGAGTCTTCAGGAGATCCGGGAGGGCCTCGGAGTCTTCTTCTGTACCACTGTCTGTAGCCATCAAGAGGCTTAGTTCGGAGCACACAAAGTGTGGTTTGAGCCGGTTGGTGTGGAGGACCCGAAGGGGGTTCCGGGAGGACCCCATGTCGATGAGGTAAGTGACGGGGCTTTTACGCTCGACCACTTTGAAGGGCCCCGTCCACTTATCTTGCAGGGCACATGGTTCGGTGGGGGACATCACCCATACTTGCTGCCCAGGCTCGAATTCAACGGAGGAGGCATTGTGATCATACCACCTCTTCATGTCCTCCTGGCTGGCCTCGAGGTTCGCCTTGGCCATCTCCCTGAAGCGCCGGGTCTGGTTTCGTAAGGCCAGGATGTATTTGAAGACGTCTGGAGGGGTCGTTAAGGGGGCCATCTCCCAACCTTCCTTGACTAGGCTGAGGGGCCCTCGCACAGGGTGCCCGTACAGGAGTTCGAAGGGGCTAAAACCGAGGGACTTCTGGGGAACTTCCCGGTAGGCGAAGAGGAGGCACGGGAGCAGTACATCCCACTGGCGACGGAGAGGCTCTTCCAATCCCCCAATCATCCCCTTGAGAGTGCGGTTAAAACGCTCCACTAGTCCGTTCCCTTGGGGGTGATAGGGGGTCGTGAATCTGTAGGTGACCCCGCATTGTTGCCAGAGGGACTTTATGTATTTAGATATGAAATTCGTACCTCGGTCGCTGACGACTTCTCGGGGGAAGCCTACCCGGGAGAAGATCCCCATCAGGGCCCGGCCAACCACCGGAGCTGTCACTGTCCGTAGGGGCACCGCCTCGGGGTAGCGGGTGGCATGGTCCACTAGTACCAAGATGAACCTGTGTCCTTGTGCCGTGCGGGGGTCCAGAGGCCCCACAATGTCTATCCCCACCCTCTCGAACGGGGTGGTGACCACAGGGAAGGGTTGCAGAGGGGCCTTCAGCTTCCGACCACTCTTCCCGCTGGCTTGGCATGTGGGGCAAGATCGGCAGTGGTTCAGGACGTCATTCCTCATTTTCGGCCAGAAAAAGTGGGTCACCAGGCGACTGTACGTTTTGTCCTGGCCCAGGTGTCCAGCCAGGGGGACATCGTGGGCCAGGTTGAGCAGAAAGTCTCGGAAGCGGAGCGGTACCACCAGAACTCGACCGGCCCCCAGCTCGGCGATTCTTTGCTCGCTGTAGAGCAGGTCGTTATCCCAGTAGACCCAGTGGGTTCCGGTGGTGTCCCCGGCGTTTTGGGTACTGGCTTGTTGGCGGAGTCCCTCGAGGGAGGGACAGGTCTTTTGTTCCTGGCGGAACTGTTCTTGGGTGGGCCCCCCTTCTTGACGCCACTGAGCCAGATCCGGAAGGTCCTGGTGTTGCGCGTCTTCTTCGGTAGTCGGGTCCGGGAGGTCGGACTCGCCGTTGTCCTCTACGGGGGCAACCGGGGGCGGAGGTGCTGGCCATTCGGTTTCTTCTGATCGGGGGGCGGCACGGGCGGCCATGGATCGGGTGGTTATGCAGGCCCAGTCCGGGAGGCCCAGCATCCCCAGGTGCTCTCTTTTCTCGACGGTGGCCCACGGGGAACTCTCGAGGTCATTCCCCAGGAGGCAGTCCACGGGGGCATCGTCCCGGACCGTCACCTTCAGTAGGCCGGAGACCCCTCCCCATTCAAACGGGACGCAGGCCATCTTACACATACTCTCAGAGTTATCTGCCGAGCGGACGGGGCAGAGAATGTTCGGCAGGATCTGCTCGGGCTTCACCAGATGACAGCGGACGGCCGTCACGCTGGCGCCGGTGTCACGCAAGGCCTCGGCTCTCTGTCCATTAATGGTCACCCACTGACCGTATTTTCTGGTGTTGGCGGGTAGGGGAGCCCGCGGAACCATGTCTCTTCCCCCTAAGCACGCCAGGACCATGGCGGCCGGTTCCCACCCTTGCTGGGCCGGCTCGTACTCTTCGGGTCCCTCCGATGATTGCTCTTCCCCTAGGGCAGCGGCAGCTACCTGGCGGGGCTTGGGTGTTTGGTTTAGCGGGCAGTTCGGGTCATTGGCGTAGTGGCCTAGTCGCTGGCACCGGTGGCACGTGACGTTGGCTCGGTACCCAGGCCGCAACGGGGGGTTGCCCCGGCCGGCCGTAGGCGGGGTGCTGGCCACGGGTGTTGCTGGTAAGGCGTCTCTCCCTCGCCCCTGGCCCCCTCCTCCTCCCCGAGGACGGTGCTGGCCTTGGTTGCTTCTGTTCTGGTCGTGTGGCCCTCTCCGGCCCACTCGGGTGCTTTCCCACCGGTCAGCTTCGGCGGCGAGCTGCCGGGGGTCAGTCAGCTTACTGTCGAGTAGGTGCTGCCTGAGCTCGACGAAACAGTTGTTTGACAGGTGCTCCCATACCATAAGGTTGAAGAGTTGTTCGTAGGTGGTGACCTGACTTCCCTTGATCCAACCCTCGAAGGCCCGGCTGAAATAGTTCACGTATTCTACCCAAGTTGTACCTGGGATCCGGGTGCAATCTCTGAACCTCTGGCGGTACATCTCGGGCGTGAGGCCGTAGCGGGTGAGGAGGGCAGCCTTCATGTGGTCGTAGGACGACATTTGGTGATCGGGGAGCTGCAGCAGGGCATCGCGACCCTCGTTGATAAATCTCCCCCAAAGTCCGGCTCCCCAATCACTCCGGTCGATCCGGTGGGAGGTCATTGCGATCTCATAGGCTTTAAACCACTGTTGTATGTCGTCTTCTCGGACATATTCGCGGACAACATCCTTGGGGATGTGAACTTTTTTCTCACTTGGCCCCGGGGTGTGTGGTCGCTCGGGCACCCCCAGTTCCTTATTCTGTTTGCGCAGTTCTATTTCCGCTAGTCGGCGCTCGTGCTCGAGCGTTATTTTTTTCTCTTCCAGCTCTCTCTGTCTCTGCTTTTCTTCTCGTTCCTCTCGAAGCCGCATATGCTCGAGGTTGAGTTTCTGTTCAGCTAACTTGAGTTCCCCATCCATCTTGAGTCGTGCCATCTCCAACTCGTGTAATCTGACTCTGTCTCTTTCTCGGATCTCCTCTTGCGAGAGGCCCGTTCCCCGCTCCTCGGGAGCCGTGGCGTTCCCCTCTGGTGTGATGCTGTTTTGGTCTGGTGTGACGCTGCTTTGGTCGGAGGGTCCTGTGACCCCAGTTTCTGTCCATGACTCAAGAGCGCGCTTTAGATCATCCTTGGTACTCAGGCCGGTGGTAGCAATGCCAAGTTCTATGCAAAATTGTCTCAGTTCGCGGTGGTTGTATTCTTCTAATTTCTCCATTTGGAATTTCTCGGTGGAGCTGCTATCTTTGGTCGACATCGTGCTTATGTCGTGGGGTGAGCTACTCTCTGTACGATTACGCGTTGATTCGGATCGCGCCGCTGGCCACCAATGTTAGAAAAGGTAGACGGACCGGGAGGGCCGGCCGGGGTCAGGGGGAGAGGTCTCCGGGGAGAGCCGTCTCCAGCGATCGTACAGACAAGTAACTTCCCCCCCACAGACAGATATCACACACGGATAAGGTTCAGTGTTCTTTATAAGCACTTATTTAAGATACGGTTGAATGGTACAAGGAGGTCTGGACTCAGGGGTCCCCTCGATTAGAGTCTCGCAAGGTAGGGAAGGGGGTAGCGGGACAGTCTATTTACCAATCAGGTAGTTCGGATGAGATGATGATGAGCTCACAATCCTCGAGCTTGGTGGTTAGGTGGTACGGACCGCGGCAGCGCCAGCAGGTCCCGGTGCGGGTGGTCGATACAACGGGCCGCGGCAGCGCCAGCAGGTCCCCGGAAGATGTACGGTCCGCGGCAGCGCCAGCAGGTCCCGGTGCGGATGGTCGTTACAACGGGCCGCGGCAGCGCCAGCAGGTCCCAGGAAGATGAAGGTTGCAGAAGGCCGCGGCAGCGCCAGCAGGTCCCGGTGAGGATGGTCGTTACAACGGGCCGCGGCAGCGCCAGCAGGTCCCAGGAAGATGAATGTTGCAGAAGGCCGCGGCAGCGCCAGCAGGCAGGACGATGGTTCACAAGAGCGGCTACGGCAGCGCCAGTAGACCGTCAAGGTTGAGTTCACTCGGTGTCTCTCGACTCCAGGATACAACTGCCTTCCTGCTCCGGAGCTGCCTCAGTTATAGGGCTGGTGCCCTTTGATGTCCGGACCCTCGCACTTGGAGGTCGGAGGGTCCGGGATGAAGGTGTCCAGACACCCAGCAGGGGGTGGAGCCAGTGCCTGGGGGAGCTGGGGGCGATCGGCACCTGGCGGGGGAGAGCCCTTGACACTTCGTTCTCCCATTGACCTGCCAAGTGGTCCGCTCACCTCCTGGGTGGATGGTGGTGCCGGGATGTCGGGGCCGGCCAGGCCCGGGGTTAGGGTCGAGGTGAGGCCATGCGGCCGCGTGGTGCAGGGCCCAAGAGGGTGGCTTGACCCGGCCGGGGAAGCCGGTGGGGCTGGACCCCGTGATGAGTAGGGGTCCGAGGGCAGAGGGTCCGTCGGGAGACGGAGTGCGGGTGCTTGTCGCGGGGATATGCCAGGTGGGCCGGAGTTCGGGCCCTGTCGTGCGGGGAGGGAGCAAGCCGTCTGTGAGGCCTGTCCAACAATGGCCATTTGTACATGATTATTTGGACAGGCGCACTGTTAGAAGGCGACCTCAGGGGAGCCCGGAGGGGGCCCTGACTGTCCTGAGACCCACCCTCAAGGTATCGTAGCCGGGCACTGGTGGGAGATTCCGCAGGGGAGGAATCTCGTACCTAGGATCGTACACTTGGCACCACACGACAAAGAGACACCACACCGAGGGTTCTTAGGATTCAAGCTTTATCAAATCGAAGTGGTAGGATCTTTATGATCAGCAAGGCAGATATTTACAAGCAGAGCGTGGGCTCACAGAGTCTTGGCGGGGGTAGGAGGTAGCGGGACAGTCTTTGGGGGGATCGGATCAAATGCAGGAGCGTACCCGGCGCACAGCTCACAATCCTCGAGCTGGGGGATACGCTTGTCGTCGTGGGGTCCGGCGGGACCAAAGAGAGTCAGGGGGAGCCGCGAGTCACTCAGCAGGCTCAAGCACCAGTTCGGAGGTCTTACGATCTTCAGGGAGCCGCGAGTCACTCAGCAGGGCTCAAGCACAAGTTCGGAGGTCTTACGTTCTTCAGGGAGCCGCGAGTCACTCAGCAGGGCTCAAGCACAAGTTCGGAGGTCTTACGTTCTTCGGGGAGCCGCGAGTCACTCAGCAGGGCTCAAGCATAGGTTCGGAGGTCTTACGTTCTTCGGGGAGCCGCGAGTCACTCAGCAGGGCTCAGATGTTCCAAGGCGAATCTGCCGGACAGTCCCAGAGCACCCCTTGTTATAGGTCGACCCCTCTTTGATGTCCGGAGTCTGTGCAGGCAGGGGTCTTGTCACCTGGGGGTCGCTTGTCGAGGTTTCCTGCTATCGTCTTTTGATCCTTTCAGGGCCGGGTCGGGAGGAGTCCCAGACACCCAGCAGGCGTGGAGCCAGCCCTCAGGGAGGCCGGAGGGCCGATCGAAACCCATCGTCCCAGGGGAGTTCAGAGGTGCGATAGAAACTGCTCCTTCCTCTCTCATCCCCTGGAAGCGTGATGTCCTCCAGCCGGAGTGGCGCCTCTAGGCCCGGGTTGTGCTGGGGCCGGGCGGCCATCTTGGTGCACAAAGTGGGCACGCGTGCCCGGGGTGGCCGAAAGGAGAGAGGCCATGGACGGGGAGGCCCGGGCTGCGTGTGTGTGTTCTGGTGGGAAGGATCGGCTGGGCCGTGTGCTTGGGGTCCCTGGTACCAGGTTAGGTAGTGCGAGGACAGGAAGAGCCATGCTACGAGGCCGGGTCCAACACGCACCTTGGGTATTTGGCGTCCAATCTTGCATTCATGCAGCCCCTGTGTATTTCACCCAGACTAAGAGATGTAAGTGCCACCTGTCTCTCAACAAATTGTCTCATGTAGGGGGTGGTTGGTGCGGGCCAAGCCTACATGTCAAAACCAGAATTCTCCTTGCTAGGTCTGGCCAGTGTGTGATGTTTGTCTGGACATACACTCAAGGTGCAGTGAGCCAGTCATGGTGGGCATGTTTTCAGTATTACCTATGCAGCATGTGCCTCAAGTTCATGGATTTGGTCCCTCCTCATCCCTATTGTCGGCAACGCTGTGTGGTGCAGATGCAGTGCTGGATTGTCCCCAGGGCCTGGCTTCTATGTCAAACTCCATTTCATGCCATTTGCTATTGTGTCATGCTCTCCATGGATTTTCATTGGCATGGTGTGTCAACCAACTGTGTGTTGCATGCCCTACATCTGTACCTTGTTTTGTAGATGTTACTGATCTTTCTTTTCAGGCTATGCACTGTAACCTATGTAGATTGGACTCATGTGACATATGTATACAGGTGTGTGATTAATTGCTGTCTCTTCACCTTGCCCACAGCATCGTCGGGGGACGCGGAGGGACCGAGCACCAGTGCCAGCGTTGACATCGTGGCTGGCACATTGAGTGGTACAGAGGCGGAGGAGAGTGAGGCCGAGGACCTGTCCACTGGCACCACCGAATATGAAGCGGACGGGTCCGAGGATGATCTCTCCGAGTGGGTGGAGGCTGCACCACCAGCTGACAGCGGCACAACATCGCACCCTGCCCCCTCCATTGCCATCAGCCACCTCCCACTTGCTCGTGTCCCTTCCCAACGTGCCCGGTCACCACATGTCTCCTTCCTGCCAGGCACCGCACCCCCTGCCCCTGTCTCCACTGCTGCCGCCAATGCCGAGTCTGTGGACATCCAGCAGCAGTTGCAGATTGGTCAGGCTGCGATCCTTAATGTCCTCCATGGCCACAGCCAGGTCCTCAACAACATGGAGGCATACTTGGAGGGCATTCACTCATCGCAGGCTGACCAACGCAGCTTGCTGAGGTCGATAGACTCGACACTGACTGCAGCAGTGGGTCTCCTGCAGCGCTTCATCCAACCCCCTACCCCTGCCCCATCCACACTTCCCACTCCCATGCCTGTCCCACGTACACCCAGACGTCAGCATGCACCCACCACGACGGACACAGGCACCACACCAGCAGGGAAGGTCACCCGCACACCTCCTGGCACGCACACACAGGGTGAAGTAGGCACACCCACTGGGTCGGGGGGCAAACGTAAGACACGCAGCCAGAGTGGGAGTCCGCATTCCACCAAATCCACTCCCTCCAAATCCCCTCCCCTCAACTCTCCTGGCCACAAATCACACAAAGACTCCTTCATGGCCGCTCTGTCCCTGAGCCCCACAGTGACACCACCCCGCAAGCGGTCAAGGGAGTCCCCGGTCAGGGTGGTTGAGTCCCCCCCCCCTGTCTACACCCTCCCCCAGTGGTGCTGCGACCCATCCCTCTGACCCCCCCCCCCCCCCTCCTTGGGGCCTGTGGTTCCTTCGGGTGCTGGGGATTCCCTGGAGGACCTTGCTAAGGTGTGCAGCGAGATCCTGGCCTCCGCCTTTGGCCCTGCCCCACCCCCTGTGGTGGAGTCCTCCATCCCTGCACCCATGACGCCTACCCTTCACCCTCATGTCCCTGCGGTGCCTGGTCCTTCCCCCCCACATGATGCCCTCACCCCTGTGGAAGACGACGGTATCTAACTGTGCAGGCAAGCTAGGGGACACGCATCCCACTGTGTCCCTCATCCAGCTGTGACTTCTGGACTGCCCTATGGGCTTTGTAAATATTGAACTTCCTACAAACAAGATTTTTTGGATCATGCTGAATAAAGCAATTAATTTTTTTCCCTTGGAACACTACTGCTTTGCTGGTATTGCTGTTGGTGGGGCTGCTACATGATTTTGGGTGGTGATCATGTGTTGGGTGTGTGGGAAATGTAGTAGTGTGCTGGTCATAGGGGGGACCCTGGTATCTGTGTGCCATCACACGGTGTTAGCTAGGTTTCTCTGTTCATGTAAGCAGTTACTGCATGGTGAAATTTTCCCAAGGTGTATTCCTTCCTCTGTGTACCCTGACATCTTCCCTGCAGGGTGTTCCCAATATTTAGCGCTGAGCTGTGTGTACATTAGCTGGGTGTGTGACGTACTCCTTCAACTTTGCACATGCATGCTGAGCGATGTCTCCACCTGCATCATTCGTGGCATCCTTGGTAGTCATTGTACTTGTGTATGTGGACTATTGACATGACTTCATGTGGACATGTTTTCTTTTCGGCGCTATGCATGCGTATACTCCCAGCCTCGCACACATGTGGTACATGTACTGCAGGGTCTTTGTGCACCTGACTGACATTTGTGGGCATGGTATCTGTGGCTACTCCACCCTTTGCGTTCCATGGGCACTGCTGGGAGTGTTAGGCACCCACCCCTCCTGTCTCTGGGCACTGCTGGGAGGACTCTGCACACACCCCTCCTGTCTCTGGGCACTGCTGGGGGGACTCTGCACACACCCCTTCTGTCTCTGGGCACTGCTGGGAGTGTTAGGCACCCACCCCTCCTGTCTCTGGGCACTGTTGGGAGTGTTAGGCACCCACCCCTCCTGTCTCTGGGCACTGCTGGGAGTGTTAGGCACCCACCCCTCCTGTCTCTGGGCACTGCTGGGAGTGTTAGGAACCCACCCCTCCTGTCTCTGGGCACTGCTGGGAGGACTCTGCAAACACCCCTCCTGTCTCTGGGCACTGCTGGGAGTGTTAGGCACCCACCCCTCCTGTCTCTGGGCACTGCTGGGGGGACTCTGCACACACCCCTCCTGTCTCTGGGCACTGCTGGGAGTGTTAGGCACCAGCAGGACTCTGCACACACCCCTCCTGTCTCTGGGCACTGCTGGGGGGACTCTGCACACACCCCTCCTGTCTCTGGGCACTGCTGGGAGGACTCTGCACACACCCCTCCTGTCTCTGGGCACTGCTGGGAGGACTCTGCACACACCCCTCCTATTTCACAATATGTACGCTTAGAACATACACGTGTGTGGGTTCGCTCCATGCATATGAGGTGGGGGTATGTGTCGTACATACACGGTTGGGGTGGGGGTACGCTCCATGCATACAGGGTGGGGTTACGGTCCAGACGTACACTATTGGCATGGGGGGTACGCTCCATACGTACGCGGGTGAGGGTAAGGGTCGTACTTACACTGTTGGGGTGGGGGGTACGCTCCATACGTACGCGGGTGAGGGTACGGGTCGTACTTACACTGTTGGGGTGGGGGGTACGCTCCATACGTACGCGGGTGGGGGTACGGGTCGTACTTACACTGTTGGGGTGGGGGTACGCTCCATACATACGCGGGTGTGGCTACGGGTCGTACTTACACTGTTGGGGTGGGGGGTACGCTCCATGCATACGCGGGTGAGGGTACGGGTCGTACTTACACTGTTGGGGTGGGGGGTACGCTCCATGCATACGCGGGTGAGGGTACGGGTCGTACTTAAACTGTTGGGGTGGGGGGTACGCTCCATGCATACGCGGGTGGGGTTACGGTCCGTATGTACACTGTTGGCATGGGGGGTACGCTCCATGCATACGCGGGTGAGGGTACGGGTCGTACTTACACTGTTGGGGTGGGGGGTAGGCTCCATGCATACACGGGTGGGGGTACGGTCCGTACATATCCGTACCCACGCTGTTGAATGCTTGTGCGGGCCGTACCCAGGCCTTTGCCACGTGGGTACGAGCCGTCCCGCCATTGTTGGGGTGACGTAGGTGTGAGCGTGGTACGACTCGTACCCACGCTCTTAAGGTGTGGGTACGGGACGTACCTGTATTGTTGTGTTGCCGGTTCACGTCGTCAAGCACTTCCGTTGTGGCGGTCGCTGGCTTAGCTGGACACGCCCCCTCCCCTCGTAGTGACCAGGGCCTGAGGGTCAGGTATGTCCAGGGCATGTGTGCTGTGTGACTTTGGTGGGGGTTTTGTGGCCTGCCCCTGGTCCTGCCACCCCCCCCCTTTCCCCCCTCCCTTTGTTGTTCTGACCTTCTGCGGCGTCTGCGTCCGAACCTGTAGAGGAGGTCGACTGCTATGAGGGCCGGGATGACACGTAGGTTCGGGTCCATGTCTGTCCGTCGCGTACAGGTACTCCTTGTTCGCGTCGTCCTGATTTCCCGGCAGTTTTTGGCAGCCGGAAAATATTCACCGTGCGGGATGACGTCGGTGCGAAACGTGATTCCTGGTTCGTGAATGGCAGGCTGCGTGCGACCCGACGTCACGTCGGCGCTTTCCCGGTTCGCATTTGTACGTTTATTTTCGTCGGTCGGGGTTTTGTACGATTCGTACGGAAATGGTGTTTCCGTGCGAATCGTAATTCCATGTTTGTATATTTTGACCACCTGGTACGCGTCGGACGGAGAATATGCTCCGTCCGACGGTTCGTACCCGGTTTTTACCGGATCGTAATTGGCCTCCATGGCCACAGCCGAGTGCTCGACCAGATGGAGGCATACTTGGAGGGCATTTCGGCCGCGCAGTCTGACCAACGCAACTTGCTGAGGTCCATAGACTCGACACTGACTGCAGCAGTGGGTCTCCTGCAGCGCTACGTCCCACCCCCTACCCCTGCCCCATCCACACTACCCACTCCCATGCCTGTCCCACGTACACTCAGACGTCGGCATGCACGCACCCCACCAGACAAGGCACCACACCAGCAGGGCAGGGCAAGCGCACACCTCCTGGCACGCACACACAGGGTGAGGTAGGCACACCCACTGGGTCGGGGGGCAAACGTAAGTCACGCAGCCAGAGTGGGAGTCCGCATTCCGCAAAATCCACTCCCTCCAAATCCACTCCCCTCAGCTCTCCTGGCCAAGAGTCGGACACAGGGTCAGTCCTGCCCAGTATGTCCATCAGCCCCAGTGTGGCACCACCCCGCAAGCGGTGGAGGCAGGACACCGCCAGGGGAGTTGAGCCCCCCCTCTGTCCACACCCTCCCCCAGTAGCGCTGCGACCCATCCCTCTGACCCCCCCCCTCCTTGGGGCCTGTGGTTCCTTCGGGTGCAGGGGAGACGCTGGGGGACCTTGCAACCGTGTGCAGCACCATCCTCACCACCTCCTTTGGCGCTGCCCCACCCCCTGTGGTGGAGTCCTCCGTCCCTGCACCCACAACGCCTGCCCTTGCCCCTCCTGTCCCTGCGGTGCCTGGTCCTTCCCCCTACATGATGCCCCCCCCCTGTGGAAGACAGGGTGGTCTGAACTGTGCAGGCAAGCTAGGGGACACGCGTCCCACTGTGTCCCCCATCCAGCTGTGACTCATGGACTGCCGTATGGGCTTTGTAAATATTGAACTTTCTACGAACAAACAATTTTAGATCATGCTGATTAAAGCCATTTTTGTTTCCTTTGTACACTACTGCTTTTCTGATATTGCTGTTGGTGGGGCTGCTACATGATTTTGGGTGGTGATCATGTGTTGGGTGTGTGGGAAATGTAGTAGTGTGCTGGTCATAGGGGGGACCCTGGTATCTGTGTGCCATCACAAGGTGTTAGCTAAGTTTCTTTGTCCATGTAAGCAGTTACTGCATGGTGAAATTGTCCCAAGGTGTGTTCCTTCCTCTGTGTACCCTGACATCTTCCCTGCAGGGTGTTTCCAATATGTTGTGCTGAGCTGTGTGTACATTAGCTGGGTGTGTGACGGACCCCTTCAACTTTGGCCATGCATGCAGAGCGATGTCTCCACCCGCATCATTCGTGGCATCCTTGGTGATCACTGTACTTGTGTATGTGGACTGTTGACATGACTTCATGTGGACATGTTCCCTTTTAGGCAGTATGCATGTGTGTACTCCCAGCCTCGCACACATGTGTTACATGTACTGCAGGGTCTTTGTGCACCTGACTGACAATTTTGGCCATTGGATCTGTGGGTACTCCAACGTTTTTCTTTCCATGGGCACTACTGGGGGCCGCTGCACACACCCCTCCTATGTTTGGGCACTGCAGGGAGGACTCTGCACACACCCCTCCTGTGTCTGGGCACTGCTGGGTGGACTCTGCACACACCCCTCCTGTGTCTGGGCACTGCTGGGAGGACTCTGCACCCACCCCTCCTGTGTCTGGGCACTGCTGGGAGGACTCTGCACACACCCCTCCTATGTCTGGGCACTGCTGGGAGGACTCTGCGACCACCCCTCCTGTGTCTGGGCATTGCTGGGAGTGATAGGCACCCACCCCTCCTGTGTCTGGGCACTGCTGGGAGTGATAGGCACCCACCCCTCCTGTGTCTGGGCACTGCTGGGAGTGATAGGCACCCACCCCTCCTATGTCTGGCCACTGCTGGAGGGACTCTGCACCCACCCATCCTATGTCTGGGCACTGCTGGGAGGACTCTGCACACACCCCTCCTATGTCTGGGCACTGCTGGGAGGACTCTGCGACCACCCCTCCTGTGTCTGGGCACTGCTGGGAGTGATAGGCACCCACCCCTCCTGTGTCTGGGCACTGCTGGGAGTGATAGGCACCCACCCCTCCTATGTCTGGGCACTGCTGGGGGGACTCTTCACCCACCCCTCCTATGTCTGGGCACTGCTGGGAGGACTCTGCACCCACCCCTCCTATGTCTGGGCACTGCTGGGAGTGATAGGCACCCACCACTCCTATGTCTGGGCACTGCTGGGAGGACTCTGCACACACCCCTCCTATGTCTGGGCACTGCTGGGAGGACTCTGCACCCACCCCTCCTATGTCTGGGCACTGCTGGGAGTGATAGGCACCCACCCCTCCTGTGTCTGGGCACTGCTGGGAGTGATAGGCACCCACCCCTCCTATGTCTGGGCACTGCTGGGAGGACTCTGCAACAACCCCTCCTGTGTCTGGGCACTGCTGGGAGTGATAGGCACCCACCCCTCCTATGTCTGGGAACTGCTGGGAGGACTCTGCACCCACCCCTCCTATGTCTGGGCACTGCTGGGAGGACTCTGCACCCACCCCTCCTATGTCTGGGCACTGCTGGGAGGACTCTGCACCCACCCCTCCTGTGTCTGGGCACTGCTGGGAGGACTCTGCACCCACCCCTCCTATGTCTACGCACTGCTGGGAGGACTCTGCACCCACCCCTCCAATGTCTGGGCACTGCTGGGAGGACTCTGCACACACCCCTCCAATGTCTGGGCACTGCTGGGAGGACTCTGCGACCACCCCTCCTGTGTCTGGGCACTGCTGGGAGTGATAGGCACCCACCCCTCCTGTGTCTGGGCACTGCTGGGAGGACTCTGCAACCACCCCTCCTATGTCTGGGCACTGCTGGGAGTGATAGGCACCCACCCCTCCTATGTCTGGGCACTGCTAGGAGGACTCTGCACACACCCCTCCTGTGTCTGGGCACTGCTGGGAGTGATAGGCACCCACCCCTCCTATGTCTGGGCACTACTGGGAGGACTCTGCACCCACCCCTCCTGTGTCTGGGCACTGCTGGGAGGACTCTGCACCCACCCCTCCTATGTCTAGGCACTGCTGGGAGGACTCTGCACCCACCCCTCCTATGTCTGGGCACTGCTGGGAGGACTCTGCACACACCCCTCCTGTGTCTGGGCACTGCTGGGAGGACTCTGCACACACCCCTCCTGTGTCTGGGCACTGCTGGGAGTGATAGGCACCCACCCCTCCTGTGTCTGGGCACTGCTGGGAGGACTCTGCACACACCCCTCCTATGTCTGGGCACTGCTGGGAGGACTCTGCGACCACCCCTCCTGTGTCTGGGCACTGCTGGGAGTGATAGGCACCCACGCCTCCTGTGTCTGGGCACTGCTGGGAGGAGTCTGCACACACCCCTCCTGTGTCTGGGCACTGCTGGGAGGACTCTGCACACACCCCTCCTGTGTCTGGGCACTGCTGGGAGGACTCTGCACACACCCCTCCTGTGTCTGGGCACTGCTGGGAGTGATAGGCACCCACCCCTCCTGTGTCTGGGCACTGCTGGGAGGACTCTGCACCCACCCCTCCTGTGTCTGGGCACTGCTGGGAGTGATAGGCACCCACCCCTCCTATGTCTGGGCACTGCTGGGAGGACTCTGCAACCACCCCTCCTGTGTCTGGGCACTGCTGGGAGTGATAGGCACCCACCCCTCCTATGTCTGGGCACTGCTGGGAGGACTCTGCACACACCCCTCCTGTGTCTGGGCACTGCCGGGAGTGATAGGCACCCACCCCTCCTATGTCTGGGCACTGCTGGGAGGACTCTGCACCCACCCCTCCTATGTCTGGGCACTGCTGGGAGGACTCTGCACCCACCCCTCCTATGTCTGGGCACTGCTGGGAGGACTCTGCACACACCCCTCCTATGTCTGGGCACTGCTGGGAGGACTCTGCGACCACCCCTCCTGTGTCTGGGCACTGCTGGGAGTGATAGGCACCTACTCCTCCTATGTCTGGGCACTGCTGGGAGGACTCTGCACCCACCCCTCCTGTGTCTGGGCACTGCTGGGAGGACTCTGCACACACCCCTCCTGTGTCTGGGCACTGCTGGGTGGACTCTGCACACACCCCTCCTGTGTCTGGGCACTGCTGGGAGGACTCTGCACCCACCCCTCCTGTGTCTGGGCACTGCTGGGAGGACTCTGCACACACCCCTCCTATGTCTGGGCACTGCTGGGAGGACTCTGCGACCACCCCTCCTGTGTCTGGGCACTGCTGGGAGTGATAGGCACCCACCCCTCCTGTGTCTGGGCACTGCTGGGAGGACTCTGCACACACCCCTCCTGTGTCTGGGCACTGCTGGGAGGACTCTACACACACCCCTCCTGTGTCTGGGCACTGCTGGGAGGACTCTGCACACACCCCTCCTGTGTCTGGGCACTGCTGGGAGGACTCTGCACCCACCCCTCCTGTGTCTGGGCACTGCTGGGAGTGATAGGCACCCACCCCTCCTGTGTCTGGGCACTGCTGGGAGGACTCTGCACCCACCCCTCCTGTGTCTGGGCACTGCTGGGAGTGATAGGCACCCACCCCTCCTATGTCTGGGCACTGCTGGGAGGACTCTGCAACCACCCCTCCTGTGTCTGGGCACTGCTGGGAGTGATAGGCACCCACCCCTCCTATGTCTGGGCACTGCTGGGAGGACTCTGCACACACCCCTCCTGTGTCTGGGCACTGCCGGGAGTGATAGGCACCCACCCCTCCTATGTCTGGGCACTGCTGGGAGGACTCTGCACCCACCCCTCCTATGTCTGGGCACTGCTGGGAGGACTCTGCACCCACCCCTCCTATGTCTGGGCACTGCTGGGAGGACTCTGCACACACCCCTCCTATGTCTGGGCACTGCTGGGAGGACTCTGCGACCACCCCTCCTGTGTCTGGGCACTGCTGGGAGTGATAGGCACCTACTCCTCCTATGTCTGGGCACTGCTGGGAGGACTCTGCACCCACCCCTCCTGTGTCTGGGCACTGCTGGGAGGACTCTGCACACACCCCTCCTGTGTCTGGGCACTGCTGGGTGGACTCTGCACACACCCCTCCTGTGTCTGGGCACTGCTGGGAGGACTCTGCACCCACCCCTCCTGTGTCTGGGCACTGCTGGGAGGACTCTGCACACACCCCTCCTATGTCTGGGCACTGCTGGGAGGACTCTGCGACCACCCCTCCTGTGTCTGGGCACTGCTGGGAGTGATAGGCACCCACCCCTCCTGTGTCTGGGCACTGCTGGGAGGACTCTGCACACACCCCTCCTGTGTCTGGGCACTGCTGGGAGGACTCTACACACACCCCTCCTGTGTCTGGGCACTGCTGGGAGGACTCTGCACACACCCCTCCTGTGTCTGGGCACTGCTGGGAGGACTCTGCACCCACCCCTCCTGTGTCTGGGCACTGCTGGGAGTGATAGGCACCCACCCCTCCTGTGTCTGGGCACTGCTGGGAGGACTCTGCACCCACCCCTCCTGTGTCTGGGCACTGCTGGGAGTGATAGGCACCCACCCCTCCTATGTCTGGGCACTGCTGGGAGGACTCTGCAACCACCCCTCCTGTGTCTGGGCACTGCTGGGAGTGATAGGCACCCACCCCTCCTATGTCTGGGCACTGCTGGGAGGACTCTGCACACACCCCTCCTGTGTCTGGGCACTGCCGGGAGTGATAGGCACCCACCCCTCCTATGTCTGGGCACTGCTGGGAGGACTCTGCACCCACCCCTCCTATGTCTGGGCACTGCTGGGAGGACTCTGCACACACCCCTCCTATGTCTGGGCACTGCTGGGAGGACTCTGCGACCACCCCTCCTGTGTCTGGGCACTGCTGGGAGTGATAGGCACCCACCCTTCCTGTGTCTGGGCACTGCTGGGAGTGATAGGCACCCACCCCTCCTGTGTCTGGGCACTGCTGGGAGTGATAGGCACCCACCCCTCCTATGTCTGGGCACTGCTGGGAGGACTCTGCAACCACCCCTCCTGTGTCTGGGCACTGCTGGGAGTGATAGGCACCCACCCCTCCTATGTCTGGGCACTGCTGGGAGGACTCTGCACCCACCCCTCCTGTGTCTGGGCACTGCTGGGAGGACTCTGCACCCACCCCTCCTATGTCTGGGCACTGCTGGGAGGACTCTGCACCCACCCCTCCTGTGTCTGGGCACTGCTGGGAGGACTCTGCACCCACCCCTCCTATGTCTGGGCACTGCTGGGAGGACTCTGCACCCACCCCTCCTATGTCTGGGCACTGCTGGGAGGACTCTGCACCCACCCCTCCTGTGTCTGGACACTGCTGGGAGGACTCTGCACACACCCCTCCTATGTCTGGGCACTGCTGGGAGGACTCTGCAACCACCCCTCCTGTGTCTGGGCACTGCTGGGAGTGATAGGCACCCACCCCTCCTGTGTCTGGGCACTGCTGGGAGGACTCTGCACCCACCCCTCCTGTGTCTGGGCACTGCTGGGAGTGATAGGCACCCACCCCTCCTATGTCTGGGCACTGCTGGGAGGACTCTGCAACCACCCCTCCTGTGTCTGGGCACTGCTGGGAGTGATAGGCACCCACCCCTCCTATGTCTGGGCACTGCTGGGAGGACTCTGCACCCACCCCTCCTATGTCCGGGCACTGCTGGGAGGACTCTGCAACCACCCCTCCTGTGTCTGGGCACTGCTGATAGTGATAGGCACCCACCCCTCCTATGTCTGGGCACTGCTGGGAGGACTCTGCACACACCCCTCCTATGTCTGGTCACTGCTGGGAGTGATAGGCACCCACCCCTCCTATGTCTGGGCACTGCTGGGAGGACTCTGCACCCACCCCTCCTGTGTCTGGGCATGTTGGACAGGCCTCACAGACGGCTTGCTCCCTCCCCGCACGACAGGGCCCGAACTCCGGCCCACCTGGCATATCCCCGCGACAAGCACCCGTACTCCGTCTCCCGACGGACCCTCTGCCCTCGGACCCCTACTCATCACGGGGTCCAGCCCCACCGGCTTCCCCGGCCGGGTCAAGCCGCCCTCTTGGGCCCTGCACCACGCGGCCGCATGGCCTCACCTCGACCCTAACCCCGGGCCTGGCCGGCCCCGACATCCCGGCACCACCATCCACCCAGGAGGTGAGCGGACCACTTGGCAGGTCAATGGGAGAACGAAGTGTCAAGGGCTCTCCCCCGCCAGGTGCCGATCGCCCCCAGCTCCCCCAGGCACTGGCTCCACCCCCTGCTGGGTGTCTGGACACCTTCATCCCGGACCCTCCGACCTCCAAGTGCGAGGGTCCGGACATCAAAGGGCACCAGCCCTATAACTGAGGCAGCTCCGGAGCAGGAAGGCAGTTGTATCCTGGAGTCGAGAGACACCGAGTGAACTCAACCTTGACGGTCTACTGGCGCTGCCGTAGCCGCTCTTGTGAACCATCGTCCTGCCTGCTGGCGCTGCCGCGGCCTTCTGCAACATTCACCTTCCTGGGACCTGCTGGCGCTGCCGCGGCCCGTTGTAACGACCATCCTCACCGGGACCTGCTGGCGCTGCCGCGGCCTTCTGCAACCTTCATCTTCCTGGAACCTGCTGGCGCTGCCGCGGCCCGTTGTAACGACCATCCGCACCGGGACCTGCTGGCGCTGCCGCGGACCGTACATCTTCCGGGGACCTGCTGGCGCTGCCGCGGCCCGTTGTATCGACCACCCGCACCGGGACCTGCTGGCGCTGCCGCGGTCCGTACCACCTAACCACCAAGCTCGAGGATTGTGAGCTCATCATCATCTCATCCGAACTACCTGATTGGTAAATAGACTGACCCGCTACCCCCTTCCCTACCTTGCGAGACTCTAATCGAGGGGACCCCTGAGTCCAGACCTCCTTGTACCATTCAACCGTATCTTAAATAAGTGCTTATAAAGAACACTGAACCTTATCCGTGTGTGATATCTGTCTGTGGGGGGGGAAGTTACTTGTCTGTACGATCGCTGGAGACGGCTCTCCCCGGAGACCTCTCCCCCTGACACAGGCCGGCCCTCCCGGTCCGTCTACCTTTTCTAACATTGGTGGCCAGCGGCGCGATCCGAATCAACGCGTAATCGTACAGAGAGTAGCTCACCCCACGACATAAGCACGATGTCGACCAAAGATAGCAGCTCCACTGAGAAATTCCAAATGGAGAAATTAGAAGAATACAACCACCGCGAACTGAGACAATTTTGCATAGAACTTGGCATTGCTACCACCGGCCTGAGTACCAAGGATGATCTAAAGCGCGCTCTTGAGTCATGGACAGAAACTGGGGTCACAGGACCCTCCGACCAAAGCAGCGTCACACCAGACCAAAACAGCATCACACCAGAGGGGAACGCCACGGCTCCCGAGGAGCGGGGAACGGGCCTCTCGCAAGAGGAGATCCGAGAAAGAGACAGAGTCAGATTACACGAGTTGGAGATGGCACGACTCAAGATGGATGGGGAACTCAAGTTAGCTGAACAGAAACTCAACCTCGAGCACATGCGGCTCCGAGATGAACGAGAAGAGAAGCAGAGACAGAGAGAGCTGGAGGAGAAAAAAATAACGCTCGAGCACGAGCGCCGACTAGCGGAGATAGAACTGCGAAAACAGAATAAGGAACTGGGGGTGCCTGAGCGACCACACACCCCGGGGCCAAGTGAGAAAAAAGTTCACATCCCCAAGGATGTTGTCCGCGAATATGTCCGAGAAGACGACATACAACAGTGGTTTAAAGCCTATGAGATCGCAATGACCTCCCACCGGATCGACCGGAGTGATTGGGGAGCCGGACTTTGGGGGAGATTTATCAACGAGGGTCGCGATGCCCTGCTGCAGCTCCCCGATCACCAAATGTCGTCCTACGACCACATGAAGGCTGCCCTCCTCACCCGCTACGGCCTCACGCCCGAGATGTACCGCCAGAGGTTCAGAGATTGCACCCGGATCCCAGGTACAACTTGGGTAGAATACGTGAACTATTTCAGCCGGGCCTTCGAGGGTTGGATCAAGGGAAGTCAGGTCACCACCTACGAACAACTCTTCCACCTTATGGTATGGGAGCACCTGTCAAACAACTGTTTCGTCGAGCTCAGGCAGCACCTACTCGACAGTAAGCTGACTGACCCCCGGCAGCTCGCCGCCGAAGCTGACCGGTGGGAAAGCACCCGAGTGGGCCGGAGAGGGCCACACGACCAGAACAGAAGCAACCAAGGCCAGCACCGTCCTCGGGGAGGAGGAGCGGGCCCGGGGCGAGGGAGAGACGCCTTACCAGCAACACCCGTGGCCAGCACCCCGCCTCCGGCCGGCCGGGGCAACCCCCCGTTGCGGCCTGGGTACCGAGCCAACGTCACGTGCCACCGGTGCCAGCGACTAGGCCACTACGCCAATGACCCGAACTGCCCGCTAAACCAAACACCCAAGCCCCGCCAGGTAGCTGCCGCTGCCCTAGGGGAAGAGCAATCATCGGAGGGACCCGAAGAGTACGAGCCGGCCCAGCAAGGGTGGGAACCGGCCGCCATGGTCCTGGCATGCTTAGGGGGAAGAGACATGGTTCCGCGGGCTCCCCTACCCGCCAACACCAGAAAATACGGTCAGTGGGTGACCATTAATGGACAGAGAGCCGAGGCCTTGCGTGATACCGGCGCCAGCGTGACGGCCGTCCGCTGTCATCTGGTGAAGCCCGAGCAGATCCTGCCGAACATTCTCTGCCCCGTCCGCTCGGCAGATAACTCTGAGAGTATGTGTAAGATGGCCTGCGTCCCGTTTGAATGGGGAGGGGTCTCCGGCCTACTGAAGGTGACGGTCCGGGACGATGCCCCCGTGGACTGCCTCCTGGGGAATGACCTCGAGAGTTCCCCGTGGGCCACCGTCGAGAAAAGAGAGCACCTGGGGATGCTGGGCCTCCCGGACTGGGCCTGCATAACCACCCGATCCATGGCCGCCCGTGCCGCCCCCCGATCAGAAGAAACCGAATGGCCAGCACCTCCGCCCCCGGTTGCCCCCGTGGAGGACAACGGCGAGTCCGACCTCCCGGACCCGACTACCGAAGAAGACGCGCAACACCAGGACCTTCCGGATCTGGCTCAGTGGCGTCAAGAACGGGGGCCCACCCAAGAACAGTTCCGCCAGGAACAAAAGACCTGTCCCTCCCTCGAGGGACTCCGCCAACAAGCCAGTACCCAAAACGCCGGGGACACCACCGGAACCCACTGGGTCTACTGGGATAACGACCTGCTCTACAGCGAGCAAAGAATCGCCGAGCTGGGGGCCGGTCGAGTTCTGGTGGTACCGCTCCGCTTCCGAGACTTTCTGCTCAACCTGGCCCACGATGTCCCCCTGGCTGGACACCTGGGCCAGGACAAAACGTACAGTCGCCTGGTGACCCACTTTTTCTGGCCGAAAATGAGGAATGACGTCCTGAACCACTGCCGATCTTGCCCCACATGCCAAGCCAGCGGGAAGAGTGGTCGGAAGCTGAAGGCCCCTCTGCAACCCTTCCCTGTGGTCACCACCCCGTTCGAGAGGGTGGGGATAGACATTGTGGGGCCTCTGGACCCCCGCACGGCACAAGGACACAGGTTCATCTTGGTACTAGTGGACCATGCCACCCGCTACCCCGAGGCGGTGCCCCTACGGACAGTGACAGCTCCGGTGGTTGGCCGGGCCCTGATGGGGATCTTCTCCCGGGTAGGCTTCCCCCGAGAAGTCATCAGCGACCGAGGTACGAATTTCATATCTAAATACATGAAGTCCCTCTGGCAACAATGCGGGGTCACCTACAGATTCACGACCCCCTATCACCCCCAAGGGAACGGACTAGTGGAGCGTTTTAACCGCACTCTCAAGGGGATGATTGGGGGATTGGAAGAGCCTCTCCGTCGCCAGTGGCATGTACTGCTCCCGTGCCTCCTCTTTGCCTACCGGGAAGTTCCCCAGAAGTCCCTCGGTTTTAGCCCCTTCGAACTCCTGTACGGGCACCCTGTGCGAGGGCCCCTCAGCCTAGTCAAGGAAGGTTGGGAGATGGCCCCCTTAACGACCCCTCCAGACGTCTTCAAATACATCCTGGCCTTACGAAACCAGACCCGGCGCTTCAGGGAGATGGCCAAGGCGAACCTCGAGGCCAGCCAGGAGGACATGAAGAGGTGGTATGATCACAATGCCTCCTCCGTTGAATTCGAGCCTGGGCAGCAAGTATGGGTGATGTCCCCCACCGAACCATGTGCCCTGCAAGATAAGTGGACGGGGCCCTTCAAAGTGGTCGAGCGTAAAAGCCCCGTCACTTACCTCATCGACATGGGGTCCCCCCGGAACCCCCTTCGGGTCCTCCACACCAACCGGCTCAAACCACACTTTGTGCGCTCCGAACTAAGCCTCTTGATGGCTACAGACAGTGGTACAGAAGAAGACTCCGAGCCCCTCCCGGATCTCCTGAAGACTCAGGAGAAGGACGGCTCCGTGGACGGGGTCCGGCTCTCTGACGCCCTCACTTCGGAGCAACGCCAGGACTGCCGGGACCTCCTGCTGCAGTTCGCTGCCCTGTTCTCCCTCACCCCCGGGGTCACCCCTTGGTGTTTGCACGACGTAGACACCGGGGACAGTCCCCCTGTCCGGCACCGGGCCTACCGCGTACCAGATCGGGTACGGGCCTGCATACAGGAGGAAGTGGCCAAGATGCTCACGATCGGGGTCATCGAGCCCTCGGACAGTCCCTGGGCCAGTCCGGTTGTATTAGTTCCCAAGGCCGCTGCCCCCGGCACCGCACCTGAACTGAGATTCTGCGTCGACTACCGGGGCTTGAACGCTGTCACCCGGACCGACGCTCATCCCATCCCCCGAGCAGACGAGCTGATCGACCGGCTGGGGGCCGCCCGCTACCTTAGTATCTTCGACCTAACGGCGGGCTACTGGCAGATCGGCCTCACACCCAGGGCTCAGGAACGGTCAGCCTTCTCCACCCCCGATGGCCACTATCAATTTAAGGTCATGCCCTTTGGCATGAAGAATGCCCCCGCCACGTTCCAACGCCTTGTGAACCAGGTCTTGGCGGGGCTCGAAGAATTCAGCGCTGCCTACCTGGACGATATCGCTGTATACAGCCGCCACTGGTCCGACCACCTCCGTCACCTCCAAGTGGTCCTACAAGCCCTCCAGCGGGCCGGCCTCACCATTAAGGCCGGCAAGTGCCAAATTGGCCAAGGGTCTGTGACCTACCTTGGGCACCAAGTGGGATGCGGGCTGGTGGCCCCACTACAACTTAAGATTGCGGCCATCCAGTCCTGGCAGCCCCCCGTCACCCAGACCGAGGTCCGAGCCTTCTTGGGGCTCACCGGCTACTACCGGCGGTTCGTGAAGGACTACGGCAGCATCGTGGGGCCCCTCACGGGTCTCACATCCAAGAACCAACCGAAGCGGGTCAACTGGACTCCTGATTGTCAAGCGGCCTTCGAGGAGCTGAAGGCCGCCCTGTGCACCGCCCCGGTGCTCCAGGCCCCCGATTACAGTCGGAAATTTGTGGTGCAGACCGACGCCTCCGACCACGGCATCGGAGCCGTCCTCTCTCAGTTGAACCCCGAAGGTCATGACCAGCCGGTGGCCTTCATCAGTCGACGTCTCCTGGCCCGAGAACAGCGTTGGAGCACCATCGAGAGGGAGGCATTTGCAGTAGTGTGGGCCCTCAAAAAGCTCCGACCCTATCTCTTCGGTACCCACTTCCGGGTACAAACCGACCATCGACCCCTGCAATGGCTGATGCAGATGCGGGGGGAGAACCCAAAACTCTTGCGCTGGTCCATTTCCCTGCAGGGAATGGACTTCACCGTGGAGCACCGACCAGGCCAAGACCACGCCAACGCGGATGGCCTGTCCCGCTTTTTCCGCCTCGACGAAGAGAGTCCCCAAGGAGATGGGTGACTCTCCCCGCCTTCAGCTGGGGGGGACGCATGTTGGACAGGCCTCACAGACGGCTTGCTCCCTCCCCGCACGACAGGGCCCGAACTCCGGCCCACCTGGCATATCCCCGCGACAAGCACCCGTACTCCGTCTCCCGACGGACCCTCTGCCCTCGGACCCCTACTCATCACGGGGTCCAGCCCCACCGGCTTCCCCGGCCGGGTCAAGCCGCCCTCTTGGGCCCTGCACCACGCGGCCGCATGGCCTCACCTCGACCCTAACCCCGGGCCTGGCCGGCCCCGACATCCCGGCACCACCATCCACCCAGGAGGTGAGCGGACCACTTGGCAGGTCAATGGGAGAACGAAGTGTCAAGGGCTCTCCCCCGCCAGGTGCCGATCGCCCCCAGCTCCCCCAGGCACTGGCTCCACCCCCTGCTGGGTGTCTGGACACCTTCATCCCGGACCCTCCGACCTCCAAGTGCGAGGGTCCGGACATCAAAGGGCACCAGCCCTATAACTGAGGCAGCTCCGGAGCAGGAAGGCAGTTGTATCCTGGAGTCGAGAGACACCGAGTGAACTCAACCTTGACGGTCTACTGGCGCTGCCATAGCCGCTCTTGTGAACCATCGTCCTGCCTGCTGGCGCTGCCGCGGCCTTCTGCAACATTCACCTTCCTGGGACCTGCTGGCGCTGCCGCGGCCCGTTGTAACGACCATCCTCACCGGGACCTGCTGGCGCTGCCGCGGCCTTCTGCAACCTTCATCTTCCTGGGACCTGCTGGCGCTGCCGCGGCCCGTTGTAACGACCATCCGCACCGGGACCTGCTGGCGCTGCCGCGGACCGTACATCTTCCGGGGACCTGCTGGCGCTGCCGCGGCCCGTTGTATCGACCACCCGCACCGGGACCTGCTGGCGCTGCCGCGGTCCGTACCACCTAACCACCAAGCTCGAGGATTGTGAGCTCATCATCATCTCATCCGAACTACCTGATTGGTAAATAGACTGACCCGCTACCCCCTTCCCTACCTTGCGAGACTCTAATCGAGGGGACCCCTGAGTCCAGACCTCCTTGTACCATTCAACCGTATCTTAAATAAGTGCTTATAAAGAACACTGAACCTTATCCGTGTGTGATATCTGTCTGTGGGGGGGGAAGTTACTTGTCTGTACGATCGCTGGAGACGGCTCTCCCCGGAGACCTCTCCCCCTGACACCGGCCGGCCCTCCCGGTCCGTCTACCTTTTCTAACAGGGCACTGCTGGGAGGACTCTGCACCCACCCCTCCTATGTCTGGGCACTGCTGGGAGGACTCTGCACCCACCCCTCCTATGTCTGGGCACTGCTGGGAGGACTCTGCACCCACCCCTCCTGTGTCTGGGCACTGCTGGGAGGACTCTGCACACACCCCTCCTGTGTCTGGGCACTGCTGGGAGGACTCTCCACCCACCCCTCCTGTGGCTGTGCACTGCTGGGAGTGATAGGCACCCACCCCTCCTGTGTCTGGGCACTGCTGGGAGGACTTTGCACCCACCCCTCCTGTGTCTGGGCACTGCTGGGAGTGATAGGCACCCACCCCTCCTATGTCTGGGCACTGCTGGGAGGACTCTGCAACCACCCCTTCTGTGTCTGGGCACTGCTGGGAGTGATAGGCACCCACCCCTCCTATGTCTGGGCACTGCTAGGAGGACTCTGCACACACCCCTCCTGTGTCTGGGCACTGCTGGGAGTGATAGGCATCCACCCCTCCTGTCTCTGGGCACTGCTGGGGGGACTCTGCACACACCCCTCCTGTCCCTGGGCACTGCTGGGAGAACTCTGCACACACCCCTCCTGTCTCTGGGCACTGCTGGGAGGACTCTGTACCCACCCCTCCTGTGTCTGTGCACTGCTGGGAGGACTCTGCACCCACCCCTCCTATATCTAGGCACTGCTGGGAGGACTCTGCACCCACCCCTCCTATGTCTGGGCACTGCTGGGAGGACTCTGCACACACCCCTCCTGTGTCTGGGCACTGCTGGGAGGACTCTGCACACACCCCTCCTGTGTCTGGGCACTGCATGGGAGGACTCTGCACCCACCCCTCCTGTGTCTGGGCACTGCTGGGAGTGATAGGAACCCACCCCTCCTATGTGTGGGCACTGCTGGGAGGACTCTGCACCCACCCCTCCTATGTCTGGGCACTGCTGGGAGGACTCTGCAACCACCCCTCCTGTGTCTGGGCACTGCTGGGAGTGATAGGCACCCACTCCTCCTATGTCTGGGCACTGCTGGGAGGACTCTGCACCCACCCCTCCTGTGTCTGGGCACTGCTGGGAGGACTCTGCACACACCCCTCCTGTGTCTGGGCACTGCTGGGTGGACTCTGCACACACCCCTCCTGTGTCTGGGCACTGCTGGGAGGACTCTGCACCCACCCCTCCTGTGTCTGGGCACTGCTGGGAGGACTCTGCACACACCCCTCCTATGTCTGGGCACTGCTGGGAGGACTCTGCACCCACCCCTCCTATGTCTGGGCACTGCTGGGAGGACTCTGCACACACCCCTCCTGTGTCTGGGCACTGCTGGGAGGACTCTGCACACACCCCTCCTGTGTCTGGGCACTGCTGGGAGGACTCTGCACACACCCCTCCTGTGTCTGGGCACTGCTGGGAGGACTCTGCACCCACCCCTCCTGTGTCTGGGCACTGCTGGGAGTGATAGGCACCCACCCCTCCTGTGTCTGGGCACTGCTGGGAGGACTCTGCACCCACCCCTCCTGTGTCTGGGCACTGCTGGGAGTGATAGGCACCCACCCCTCCTATGTCTGGGCACTGCTGGGAGGACTCTGCAACCACCCCTCCTGTGTCTGGGCACTGCTGGGAGTGATAGGCACCCACCCCTCCTATGTCTGGGCACTGCTGGGAGGACTCTGCACACACCCCTCCTGTGTCTGGGCACTGCCGGGAGTGATAGGCACCCACCCCTCCTATGTCTGGGCACTGCTGGGAGGACTCTGCACCCACCCCTCCTATGTCTGGGCACTGCTGGGAGGACTCTGCACCCACCCCTCCTATGTCTGGGCACTGCTGGGAGGACTCTGCACCCACCCCTCCTGTGTCTGGGCACTGCTGGGAGGACTCTGCACCCACCCCTCCTATGTCTGGGCACTGCTGGGAGGACTCTGCACCCACCCCTCCTATGTCTGGGCACTGCTGGGAGGACTCTGCACACACCCCTCCTATGTCTGGGCACTGCTGGGAGGACTCTGCGACCACCCCTCCTGTGTCTGGGCACTGCTGGGAGTGATAGGCACCCACCCTTCCTGTGTCTGGGCACTGCTGGGAGTGATAGGCACCCACCCCTCCTGTGTCTGGGCACTGCTGGGAGTGATAGGCACCCACCCCTCCTATGTCTGGGCACTGCTGGGGGGACACTGCACCCACCCCTCCTATGTCTGGGCACTGCTGGGAGGACTCTGCACCCACCCCTCCTATGTCTGGGCACTGCTGGGAGTGATAGGCACCCACCACTCCTATGTCTGGGCACTGCTGGGAGGACTCTGCACACACCCCTCCTATGTCTGGGCACTGCTGGGAGGACTCTGCACCCACCCCTCCTATGTCTGGGCACTGCTGGGAGTGATAGGCACCCACCCCTCCTGTGTCTGGGCACTGCTGGGAGTGATAGGCACCCACCCCTCCTATGTCTGGGCACTGCTGGGAGGACTCTGCAACCACCCCTCCTGTGTCTGGGCACTGCTGGGAGTGATAGGCACCCACCCCTCCTATGTCTGGGCACTGCTGGGAGGACTCTGCACCCACCCCTCCTGTGTCTGGGCACTGCTGGGAGGACTCTGCACCCACCCCTCCTATGTCTGGGCACTGCTGGGAGGACTCTGCACCCACCCCTCCTGTGTCTGGGCACTGCTGGGAGGACTCTGCACCCACCCCTCCTATGTCTGGGCACTGCAGGGAGGACTCTGCACCCACCCCTCATGTGTCTGGACACTGCTGGGAGGACTCTGCACACACCCCTCCTATGTCTGGGCACTGCTGGGAGGAGTCTGCGACCACCCCTCCTGTGTCTGGGCACTGCTGGGAGTGATAGGCACCCACCCCTCCTGTGTCTGGGCACTGCTGGGAGTGATAGGCACCCACCCCTCCTATGTCTGGCACTGCTGGGAGGACTCTGCAAACACCCCTCCTGTGTCTGGGCACTGCTGGGAGTGATAGGCACCCACCCCTCCTATGTCTGGGCACTGCTGGGAGGACTCTGCACCCACCCCTCCTATGTCCGGGCACTGCTGGGAGGACTCTGCAACCACCCCTCCTGTGTCTGGGCACTGCTGGGAGTGATAGGCACCCACCCCTCCTATGTCTGGGCACTGCTGGGAGGACTCTGCACCCACCACTCCTGTGCCTGGGCACTGCTGGGAGGACTCTGCACCCACCCCTCCTATGTCTGGGCACTGCTGGGAGGACTCTGCACCCACCCCTCCTATGTCTGGGCACTGCTGGGAGGACTCTGCAAACACCCCTCCTGTGTCTGGGCACTGCTGGGAGGACTCTGCACACACCCCTCCTGTGTCTGGGCACTGCTGGGAGGACTCTGCACCCACCCCTCCTGTGTCTGGGCACTGCTGGGAGTGATAGGCACCCACCCCTCCTATGTCTGGGCACTGCTGGGAGGACTCTGCACCCACCACACCTATGTCTGGGCACTGCTGGGAGGACTCTGCAACCACCCCTCCTGTGTCTGGGCACTGCTGGGAGTGATAGGCACCCACCCCTCCTATGTCTGGGCACTGCTGGGAGGACTCTGCACACACCCCTCCTGTGTCTGGGCACTGCTGGGAGTGATAGGCACCCACTCCTCCTATGTCTGGGCACTGCTGGGAGGACTCTGCACACACCCCTCCTGTGTCTGGGCACTGGTGGGAGTGATAGGCACCCACTCCTCCTATGTGTGGGCACTGCTGGGAGGACTCTGCACCCACCCCTCCTGTGTCTGGGCACTGCTGGGAGGACTCTGCACACACCCCTCCTGTGTCTGGGCACTGCTGGGTGGACTCTGCACACACCCCTCCTGTGTCTGGGCACTGCTGGGAGGACTCTGCACCCACCCCTCCTGTGTCTGGGCACTGCTGGGAGGACTCTGCACACACCCCTCCTATGTCTGGGCACTGCTGGGAGGACTCTGTGACCACCCCTCCTGTGTCTGGGCACTGCTGGGAGTGATAGGCACCCACCCCTCCTATGTCTGGGCACTGCTGGGAGGACTCTGCACACACCCCTCCTGTGTCTGGGCACTGCTGGGTGGACTCTGCAACCACCCCTCCTGTGTCTGGGCACTGCTGGGAGGACTCTGCAACCACCCCTCCTATGTCTGGGCACTGCTGGGAGTGATAGGC
Source organism: Triturus cristatus (assembly GCF_964204655.1). Taxonomy (NCBI): domain Eukaryota; kingdom Metazoa; phylum Chordata; class Amphibia; order Caudata; family Salamandridae; genus Triturus; species Triturus cristatus. The sequence continues at coordinate 16,667,073 of NC_140595.1, forward strand.
ACCCACCCCTCCTGTGTCTGGGCACTGCTGGGAGTGATAGGCACCCACCCCTCCTGTGTCTGGGCACTGCTGGGAGTGATAGGCACCCACCCCTCCTATGTCTGGGCACTGCTGGGGGGACTCTGCACCCACCCCTCCTATGTCTGGGCACTGCTGGGACGACTCTGCACCCACCCCTCCTATGTCTGGGCACTGCTGGGAGTGATAGGCACCCACCACTCCTATGTCTGGGCACTGCTGGGTGGACTCTGCACACACCCCTCCTGTGTCTGGGCACTGCTGGGAGGACTCTGCATACACCCCTCCTGTGTCTGGGCACTGCTGGGAGGACTCTGCACACACCCCTCCTGTGTCTGGCCATGTACACTCCATACATACACGGGTGTGGGTACGGTCCGTACATACACTGGTGGGGTGGGGGTATGCTCCATACATACACTGTTGGGGTGGGGGTACGCTCCATACATACACTGTTGGGGTGGGGGTACGCTCCATACGTACGCGGGTGTGGGTACGGTCTGTACATATACTGGTGGGGTGGGGGTACGCTCCATTCATACACTGGTGGCGGTACGGTCCGTACATGAACTGGTGGGGTGGGGGTACGGTCCGTACATACACTGTTGGGGTGGGGGTACGCTCCATACATGCAATGTTGGGGTGGGGGTACGCTCCAGACGTACGCGGGTGTGGGTAGATTCCGTACATACACTGGTGGGGTGGGGGTACGCTCCATACATACACTGTTAGGGTGGGGGTACGCTCCATACATACACTGTTGGGGTGGGGGTACGCTCCATACGTACGCGGGTGTGGGTACGGTCCGTACATACACTGGTGGGGGTACGGTCCGTACATACACTGTTGGGGTGGGGGTACGCTCCATACATACACTGTTGGGGTGGGGGTACGCTCCATACGTGCGCGGGTGTGGGTACGGTCCGTACATACACTGGTGGGGTGGTGGTACGCTCCATTCATACACGGGTGGCGGTACGGTCCGTACATGAACTGGTGGGGTGGGGGTACGCTCCATACGTACGCGGGTGTGGGTAGGGTCCGTACATACACTGTTGGGGTGGGGGTACGCTCCATACATACACTGTTGGGGTGGGGGTACGCTCCATACATACACTGTTGGGGTGGGGGTACGCTCCATACATACACTGTTGGGGTGGGGGTACGCACCATACGTACGCGGGTGTGGGTACGGTCCGTACATACACTGGTGGGGCTACGGTCCGTACATACACTGTTGGGGTGGGGGTACGCTCCATACATACACTGTTGGGGTGGGGGTACGCTCCATACGTACGCGGGTGTGGGTACGGTCCGTACATACACTGGTGGGGTGGTGGTACGCTCCATTCATACACGGGTGGCGGTACGGTCCGTACATGAACTGGTGGGGTGGGGGTACGCTCCATACATACACTGTTGGGGTGGGGGTACGCTCCATACGTACGCGGGTGTGGGTACGGTCTGTACATATACTGGTGGGGTGGGGGTACGCTCCATTCATACACTGGTGGCGGTACGGTCCGTACATGAACTGGTGGGGTGGGGGTACGGTCCGTACATACACTGTTGGGGTGGGGGTACGCTCCATACATGCAATGTTGGGGTGGGGGTACGCTCCAGACGTACGCGGGTGTGGGTAGATTCCGTACATACACTGGTGGGGTGGGGGTACGCTCCATACATACACTGTTAGGGTGGGGGTATGCTCCATACATACACTGTTGGGGTGGGGGTACGCTCCATACGTACGCGGGTGTGGGTACGGTCCGTACATACACTGGTGGGGGTACGGTCCGTACATACACTGTTGGGGTGGGGGTACGCTCCATACATACACTGTTGGGGTGGGGGTACGCTCCATACGTGCGCGGGTGTGGGTACGGTCCGTACATACACTGGTGGGGTGGTGGTACGCTCCATTCATACACGGGTGGCGGTACGGTCCGTACATGAACTGGTGGGGTGGGGGTACGCTCCATACGTACGCGGGTGTGGGTAGGGTCCGTACATACACTGTTGGGGTGGGGGTACGCTCCATACATACACTGTTGGGGTGGGGGTACGCTCCATACATACACTGTTGGGGTGGGGGTACGCACCATACGTACGCGGGTGTGGGTACGGTCCGTACATACACTGGTGGGGCTACGGTCCGTACATACACTGTTGGGGTGGGGGTACGCTCCATACATACACTGTTGGGGTGGGGGTACGCTCCATACGTACGCGGGTGTGGGTACGGTCCGTACATACACTGGTGGGGTGGTGGTACGCTCCATTCATACACGGGTGGCGGTACGGTCCGTACATGAACTGGTGGGGTGGGGGTACGCTCCATACATACACTGTTGGGGTGGGGGTACGCTCCATACGTACGCGGGTGTGGGTACGGTCCGTACATCCACGAGTGGGGTGGGGGTACGGCCCGTACCCAGGCCTTTGGAACGTGGTTACGGGCCGTACCACCATTATTGGGGTGACGTAGGGTGGGCGTGGTACGACTCGTACCCACGCTCCTAAGGCGTGGGAACGGTACGTACCGGACTTGTAGTGTTTCTGGTTCGCGTCTACATCCACTTCCGTTGCTGGACACGCCCCCACTCCCTCGAAGTGACCAGGCCCTGAAGGTCAGGTATGTCCAGGGCATGTATGATTTGTGACTTGGGTGGGGGTTATGTGTCCTGCCCCTGCCCCCCCCCTTTGCCCCTGGGTGTTGTTCTGACCTTCTGCGGCATCTGCGTCGGTTCCTGTAGAGCAGGTGAACTGCTATGAGGGCTGGGATGACACGTAGGTTCGGGTCTATGTCTGTCCGTCGCGTACAGGTGCTCCTTCTGCGCGTCGTCCTGATTTCCTGGCAGTTTTTGGCAGGCGAAGAATTTAATCCGTGCGGGGTGACGTCGTTGCGGATCGTACTTCCTGGTTCGTGAAACGCAGCCTGCAAGCGTCCCGACATCACGTCGGTGCTTTCCCGGATCACATTTGCATGTTTATTTTCGTCGGTCGGTGATTTGTACGATTCGTACGGAAATGGTGTTTCCGTGCGAATCGTACTTGCATGTTTGTAATGTTTTTTAACCGGGTACGAGTCGGACAGGGAAAACGCTCCGACGGACGGTTCGTACCCGGTTTTTCCCGGATCGGAATCTACACCTATGTGTCTACAACCCTGGGGTGGGCAGCGATGGCCAATAGTTGTTTTAAACACAGCTGTTTGCCTACAACCTAGGGGCCGGCAGCGTTGAGAAATCTCTTTTACGAAAACAAAAGAAAAATATCAAGTTACCAACAAAAATAACTCAAAAACCTTTTACCTCCCCCAACCTCCCCTCCCTCATCTCCCCCGCACCGGCCCTGTGGTGCTTCCGTCATGTAATACGGGTCAATATATCTTATCCGAGTTTAGGGGCTAAGAATAAGTGTATGTCAAGGGTGAACTTCAGTGTCGTTCCCTCAGGGAGGAAGGAGTCGCAGGATTCCTAAGTATTGTGGGCAGGTGAGTTCCCGAAACTCAGTTGACAGTATCTGAATGAACTGCATAGTTCTCCTCTTTATGGTCTGCCACCATGGACATTCATTCCATGGCTAGAGTTAGCCAAAGCCTCTGTAACCATGCCAACTGATCCGGGACAGTTGGTGTGCCCCATCTAGCTAGAATTACTTGTAGCGCAAGGGCCATTTGCCTACCCCTCAGGGAACGCAAGGAAAATGTCAGTGAATTTGGTAGGACTAGGAGTGTATATGCCGGGAAGCGCAGGATTGACGTCTCAAATGCTTTGTCTATGTCATCCAGGACTGTCTCCCAGAAGCGTTCCCGTTTGGGGCAGTGCCATAGTAAGTGAACCAGGAAACCTGTCTGACCACACCCCCACCAGCATTTTTCAGATCGGCTCTTATCCCAGCTGTGAATTCACGCTGGGGTAAGGTACCAATAAGGTAGCACTTTGTATGCCGACTCTGACCCTGCCGTGTTATGTGCTGTGTGCCGTGCTCTGTATTGGATGTCCTCTCATTCTTTGTCGGACATAACGCGACCTAACTCTTTCTCCCATCGCCTCTGCCCCTAAATATTTTCACCCTTCTCCCCACCTGTCAGCCAAACATAAAGTTCTGATATAAGATGTTTGTCGTCCTGTTTTCGTACCAACCATTTCTCAAACCCAGTTAGTTTTCATGAGGCTGCCTCCTGGTATGTTGGCCCCATGACCCAATGACGGAGTTGCAGATATTAAAACTCATCTGTTCAGGGGAGGTCATAGTCCTGTCTTAATGAGCAAATGGGATCCGGCCCTCTGGGTCGTTTAAAGACCATATGCGTTTACAACCTTGTTCCCGCCATCTGTCAAATATTGTTGAGTTATGTCCTGGAGGGAAATCGGGATTCCCCGCAATTGGAGTCATCAGGGATGGTAATGACGTCATATTCTTGGTGCATGCCACTTTATCCCATGCTCTCATTGTAGGTTTTGTCACCAGAGAGGAATATAATCCCCAGGCCCTGTGTTTTCAGGGTAGCCATATCTCTCTCCAGATGTTGACTCCCGCAACAGTCTGATCCATAAAGGACCAATGTTTTTCTGATAATGGTTGGTTCCATTCCAGTATATACCATAAGTGTTCCGCCTGTTGAGACAAATCTGTCAATGGCCAATTGTAAGGAGGTCATTGCTTTTGGGGGCGGAGTTAGAGGCAAGGTCTGGAAGATGTATAGAATGCACTGTAAGACCGTAATTTTAACCGCCGCAATTCTCCCAAACCACGCGAGTCCCAGCAGCCCCATCCGCTCAAGACCTGTACTGTCTGATCCACAAGGGCCGTGTAGTTTTGGGCTACATTCTTAGACACAGTGGGGGCCAGTGCAATGCCTAGATGAGGTATCGACTGCTCAGCCCATGTCAGTGGGAATGATCTTTTCAACGGGTCTCTCTCTCTGGGGAGGAGCAACTGAGAGGTTTAATATCCGTGATTTATTTAGATTTACTTTAAAGTCAGACACCCTTCCAAATCCTTCTAATGCTGCCAAAAGGGTCGGAAGAGACATCTGCAGCTGCGTAAGAGAAAGGATCACGTCATCCGCGTATAGACTGATTGTTAGATGGCGACCTCAGAGGAGCCTGGAAGGGGTTCTGACTACCCTGAGACCCACCCTCGAAGTATCGTAGCCGGGCACTGGCGGAAGACTCCCCAGGGGGAAGAATCTCGTATCTAGGATCGTACTTCTGGCACCACACGACACAGAGTGACCACACCGGGTATTCTTAGAAATCAATCTTTATCAAGTAGGTTATCACTGCAAATATGTACAAGGTGAGCACGGGCTCAATGAGTCTCGGAAGGGGTAGGGGGTAGCGGGACAGTCTCTGGTAAAGGTTCAAGGCAGGGACGTATCCGGCGCACAGCTCACAATCCTCGAGCTGGGGGATACGTTGTTGTAGTCGGGGTCCGGCGGGACCATGAGAGTCTGTTGGAGCCGCGAGTCACTCAGCGGGCTCAGGTACAGGTTCGGAGGTCTTACGAGCTTCAAGGAGCCGCGAGTCACTCAGCAGGCTCAGGCACAAGTTCGGAGGTCTTACGATCTTCAGGGAGCCGCGAGTCACTCAGCAGGCTCAGGTACAAGTTCGGAGGTCTTATGATCTTCAGGGAGCCGCGAGTCACTCAGCAGGCTCAGGTACAAGTTCGGAGGTCTTACGATCTTCAGGGAGCCGCGAGTCACTCAGCAGGGCTCAGGAGGGTCCAAGTTTCAGGAGCCGCGACCACGTCGGCAGGCTCTTGTTGTTCCAGCGTCGAATCTGCGGACAGACCCAGAGCACCCCTTGTTATAGGTCGACCCCTCTTTGATGTCCGGAGTCTGTGCAGGCAGGGGTCTTGTCACCTGGGGGTCGCTTGTCGGGATTTCCTGCTATTGTCTTTTGATCCTTTCAGGGCCGGGTCGGGAGGAGTCCCAGACACCCAGCAGGCACGGAGCCAGCCCTCAGGGAGGCCGGAGGGCCGATCGAAACCCATCGTCCCAGGGGAGTTCAGAGGTGCGATAGAAACTGCTCCTCCCTCTCTCATCCCCTGGAAGCGTGATGTCCTCCAGCCGGAGTGGCGCCTCTAGGCCCGGGTCGCGCTGGGGCCGGGCGGCCATCTTGGGGCATGAAGTGGGCACGCGGGCCCGGGGTGGCCGAAAGGGGAGAGGCCATGGACGGGGATGTCCGGGTCGGTGCGTGTGTCCTGGTGGGGAGGGTCGGCTGGGCCGTGTGCTTGGGGCTGCAGGTACCAGGTTTCGGTGGTGCGGGGGCACGTCGGGCCATTCTACGAGGCCGGGTCCAACACTGATATTATGGGTCTCTGCTCAAAACCGGATGCCTTTGATCTGTGGGTCATCTCGAATGTGTGTGCAAATGGCTCGAGATATAATGCAAAGAGGAGTGGTGATAATGGACAACCCTGACGGGTGCCTCTTGCTATGGGAAATCTGTTAGAGGACACTCCATTAACTGATACAAAGGTTCATGGAGCCTTATATACACAGCTAACCCACTTAATGAAGCCCTCTCCGAACCCAGAGTGCTGTAGCATGTCAAAAAGGTAGGACCTCCGCACCCGATCGAACGCTTTTTCAGCGATAGAGAGGAATATCGCCTCTTTTTGCGATCAGTGTATGACATCCATGAGATGGAACAGCCGCTTTGTGTTGTCTCCTCCTTGTCGGATGGGAAGGAAACCGGACTGATCCGGGTCAATCAGCCCCGCCATCAGTGGGTTTAATCGGCCGCTAGTATCCCCGCAAGTATCTTGGTTTCAATATTTAATAAAGAAATATGGTGGTACAAACCACATTCATTGGATCTTTTGTTTGTTTATGGATGACTGATATCGAGGCCTCTAGCATAGTCAGTTAACGAGCCTGTATCTAGAAAGGAATTAAATAAACGAGTCATTAGAGGTGCTACCTAGAGGTGCTAGAGTGAGCTTGTTGTCAAGGAGCATGGCAGCATCTTTGTGAAGCTCCCATCAATGGCGGGACAGCTGCCCGAGGGTCCCAGCTCTTGGGGCTTTTAAGTTTGCGGCTTGTTGCAGTCCAGGATGCCGATGCCCCAACTACGGCCTAGGATGGTGGCCGATTAATTTTGGGATGCGTAGGCTTTGAGGCCCCAAGGCCTGGGACAGGGGAGGCCTGCACGCAGAGGGTTCCGCCACGGCCGCTGGTGGATTTGCGGTGTGGTACGGTTAATCCACAGTGGGGGTTTCCAAAACCCAGTCAGAACCAGCTGTAACGCTGTATTGGAAAAGTAAAGGAAACAATCCTTAGATAGGTGAACCAATCGCCCTATTAGATCTTTCAGAGCGCGATTACATCAACCCTGAGATGCCGGTTCCTCGCTCCCACCAAGGTACGGCACGAGACTCCACTTTCAGCATGGAAAGGGGAAGGAACGCAAAGCTGGAATGTTGCAGATCAAGGGGGTTCTCCGCATGAAAAAATGTTTTTTCAATAAAAAAAAGTTTTTTGCATGCAAAAACATTCATGTCTATTTTCACACCCAATAATTTATTTCACAAAGGTTTACCAGGAGTACGTTTAAAAACCTGACATATCGCTGGTCCCCATGCACTACCTGAAAATATTCTGTGGATTCCCAAAAGTTAAAAACCTGCACCCTTGTGAAGTCAAACATCTGGGTGCTGATTTCATTTAGAGGTTTTTGAGAATGTAGCCCTGCCTATGGTCACTAAGAATGCTGTCCAGGGGCAGGATGCCCCGGTCCCCCATGGACTCTTGGTTTTCTGAGCTTCATGCTGCGGTGGCAGAATACCTGTTCAACTCTCCGAATGTCAGCAAACTGAAAACAGGAAAAGGTAGAAGATACGCCGAAACCACAGGTCGACCAGGCCCCAATACTAGACAGGAACAGACAACGCCCAACCTTTTCTGAGACAACGTCCTCCCTTCCTCTGCATTACCAGCCCCATCCACCGTCTGTCTCTTGCTGGTCCGTTGGTGTCTCACTGGTCCTTGTCTAATCTGACTCGCCTCCATTCGAATCAAACATGTGCCCTGTTTGTAAAGACCCACAATCCCCACCTTCAGGACTTGTTTTCCAAAACTTTCCCAACCTTAGGAACTTAACAAATTTTACTGAGAGTTGAAAAATAATGGGAATGAAAAATCTAACATAAATAAAGTTTCCTAGATTAAAAAACCATTAGAAACGTTCTCTCTTTCTAGGAAATTTACTCATGGAAGAATTTGTAAAACTTAGAAACCTACCAAATCTGCAAATTTCGAGCAACTTTCCTAGGAGGATTTTGCATACCGAATTTAAATGTGTCTCTGCAAAGGAAATCTATCTGAACAAGATGGGGTACCAGAACTATTTTCATTAGTCTGGCATCCTTTCGGAGACCCGACCAATTTTGAATGTGTGCCCAGGATCAGAAGACCTCGCGCAGGAGCGCCTGGTTCTGGCTCCAAGCCCCCGACATCTAATCTATGGAGCCCCTGCTTCTCCGGCTCTTTAATGAGCCATCTTTGAAGAAACAGCTCAAACCCTGGTTTTTATGATTCGACACTGGGACAGCAATTAAATTCAGTAGATTCATTCAGCTCTGAGAAGTCCTGGTTGGGAGCCATGCGCTCCTTGAAATCATGAGTATATACATAGGTTGGTCACGCTACCACACCATCGGTCTGTCCTATAGACTGCTCAGTGTGGGCTCTGCTTTGTAACTGCTGTGCTTATGCTTGGCAGTATGACGTATAGAGATTACCAGGTCTATCCATGTTGACAAGACACCATGTATCTAGTCCTGGACTATCATTTAACAAATACGTGCATTCTGTGGTTTGCATTCTTCAATTACTTTGAATAAAAACCAGTTTAACACCGGCAACAGCACGAGCTGTAAAGGGAAAGCCTCTCTGGAAACCTTGGTTGGGAGCATGAGAGGTCAGAGGTCACACACACGTGTTAGGGTGGTCTTTGTCCAGTGTGAGGAGAGGCACAGGTCAATGCTACATCACTGACAGCTGTTATTGCAGTGGAGTGCAGCGCCATGGGACAGTTTTTCTACAGTGCATAGAGCAGCCCCGAAGGAGTATTGTTCTGCCACAATAAACCCTTTTTAGTATGCAAGAGCACAGTACCCTTGGTGGCCACTGCTTCACCTGGTGCGGTGTCTGCCTGGGTCATTCATTCTGCTGGGGCTCAGTCTGGCAGACTGAGCCAATATCAGACATCACCAAACAAAAACTGCAAACACTGGTTTCAGTGGGAAACTAACATGTTTTGTGGTCACAGGGGACACCGTGTGTGGGGCTTTCTTGGAAATTGTAACCTTTTAAAAGATTCCATGTGGAATTATCAAATCAAACTTTTTCACATTTTTTTCACATTTTCCTGCTCAGCGAATAGCAGACAAGGAATGTAGTATTCAAAAAGTAGTGGCAGCTGGAGCAAGATGCTGGTGGAGGTGGGCGCGGAGTGTGGGTAATTGCCACAGGAAGTCGCTGGGACAAGTGAGACGGGAGCAGGAGGCAAGCAGCTTCGGGTCCTGGAAGCACATCCCCCAAGGACTGAGTCCAAGGCTGGTGCTGCTTGAAAGCTGATGTCTCTGGTTGTAGAAGCCCAGTGCTGCAGTGTGGTCCAGACCCATGAATGTTACATTTTCTGAGCTACCTAATGAGTGGAGTAGGGGTGAATAACTTATTGAACAAAGCAGGCGGTTTTGAACTCACGCCGACCTTCAGTGGGAGACCAGCTGAACGAGAGCAGAGCCTGGCTGCTATGGTCACGACGGGACATGCTGGCGACGAGGTGGTATGCAATGGAGAGCCCTTGGATGGGGCTTCATGGACCTTGTGCATGCCTGCAAGAAGGGAGTTCCCCTAATGGCTTCTGCACAGGACTAGCGGTTAAACGTTTGTCTTGAAGTAAGTTACAGGAATTTAAGAGACTGTTTAGATCTGGACGGTGGAGTGGCTCTTTAGATCTGGACGGTGGAGTGGCTCTTTAGATCTGGACGGTGGAGTGGCTCTTTAGATCTGGACGGGCCACTCCACCTGGCGCATTTAACGGTGTCCGCATCAGTAGTGGAGTTTTTCTGACAAAAGTGCGTCCACAAACCTGTGCGGAACACTTTTGTGAGAAATGCAGTGGCAGCTGGACACCAGGCGTGGGTTTGTTTGTGAGAAACAAAAAAAACCCATGTCCATGAGGAGCACTGTGTTTTCTTCTGCTCATCAAGAACATGACTCATTTCCTCTGCTCATGGACCCAATGCCTTGCGTGGAGGACCAGGCCTGGGGAAATCTGTGTTGGCAGGACACCTTAAATAGCTCGGGGCGACCAGTGCCGTAAGCGTGGTGGCCATGCGGTATATGAGCCTTCACCTGGGATTGACCACCAGTGGAGCCGGTCAAGGCTCCATTGGCAGCCGCTCAGCAGTTTTCCCATCTCTCATAAAATGGATAGCTCTGTCAATTTATGTGGCAACCCCCTCTGCCAAACCTTAAGTGACTCCCTAAGTGTTTGATGCTCTTGAGTCTGTGAAGAGAACTGCATCTGAGAGAGCAAAGTTTCAGGCTTTTGTTCTGAAGTAAATTTTAGAAAGGGCTATTTTTATTCCGTTCTTTCGGATGGAGCGCTGGTACCATTATTCATTCTTGCTTTTCTTGTGTAGTTTACTTTGCGGAAGAGATTGCTTTGAAGGGTGAATTTGCTGTGAAATGGTGACGCTGCCCAGGTTTGTTTCAGAGAGGTGAGCTTGTGATTTTCTGTCTCTATTGCTGCTTTTGGAGAACCAGGGGGCATTCTGTCGTGGTGAGGTTGATTTTTAGGTAGGTTCTGGACATCCAGTTTGATTGAGGTTGAGGCAGGCTCTACACTGAATAGTGGAGAAAGTGTGTATTTTTTGCCAGTGTTGCGTGTCATCAGCAGCTCATTGCTAGATCTTGATGCTGCTGTCAGTGAGGACGGCCCCAAAAGGGTTCTTGTAGAGGTTTGTACAGTTTGCAGCCGGTCTCATCCAAGGACTTGGCGGTCCCAAGCAAGAAATGTTTGGAGCTCCAGTTCAGAACAACTTTGATTTTTGTTATACATATTTTTCACATATTCAAACCCCATGATGCCAAACCGCATTTACTTACAAAACAAAGCTGGCAACAGAGAAATAGAAAGAAGTGAGATAGAGAAAAGCATCCGCGTCTACAGGGGCCCCTTGGAAGATGGGGCACTGGGCAATTATCCTCTATGCCCATGTCTAAAAGACATCTCTGTATGGAGCCAAGGGGTAACGCACCGGAGACTGGGGGCAGATTTCCAAGCCCTTTGCAACATTTTTGCACTGCCCCAAAAAGCCATGTAGAACTGATGCTGTGAAATTTACATTTCACTGCGTCAAAATCTCTACGCCTGCTCAGACCAGCCGTAAGGAATGACGAATGGGACTCACCTATCTGTTGTGGTGCATTGCTGGAGTTGCGTCACTTTTATGCCAACTCCAGCAATGCTTAATTTTTGCACCAACTTATGCATCAGAAGTTCTGACGCATCTGTCAATTCTTGTACCATAGTGCGCCATATTGTAAATACGGTGATACGGTGCATCCATAGTGGCGCAAGGTTTTCGTATGGAGGCGCAGGGAAACTGAGGCATCTGTCTAGATGCGTCAGTTTCTTGTAAATCTGCCACAAGAAGTTTCTGAACTGCTCGAGTCGGTGGGGGGTTGTTAGGTCGGAGGCAAACCACAGCAGATTTAGCTGTTAGTTATAAACAGTGATTAAGACCTTTCTCTTCTCCAGTTAGAACAATAGGGCAGATTTACAAGACACTGGGGCATCTGTACAGATGTGTCAGTTTCCATGCGCCTCTATATGAAACCCTTGCGCCAGGGATAGGGATAGGCGCCCAAAAAAAATATGACTTACCTGCTGGCCGCCACCTATTTTCCCTTCTGGTCCTGACTCCCAGCAGCACACAGGCTCCCAGACTTCCCTCAATCAATCACAACGCTGCTGTCATGCTGGTAATAGTATTACCAAAATGACTGGCGCATCGTGATTGGTCTGAGCTGCCTGGTTTGTCGCTCAGATAGTGCCTGGGAGCTTGGGACTGTTCTCCACCTGGCTGTGTATCACAACCGGGTGGAGACTGGCTCTACTGAAAAATGACATGCTAACATTGTGTTATTATCATTTCATTTTTCCTTTTTGCACGGCTCAAAGAGCAGTGGGGGACGCTGCCCCGCCTTAACGGAGGAGCCGCTGCTGTACATTACACTAGGGCACATTCATTTGTGGTGGGCACGGGGAGATAACGTGATTTGCCCAGAATCAGAGGATGTTGAGCCTCCAGCCAAGACTCTAACCCGGTCCCCCAGCTTCAAAGTTGGCAGCTCTGACCTTTACGCCACATCCTCTTGTGATGGATTTAGGCCCAGATCTCTGTACTGGGGTGAATGTGTGACATTGTTCTGCATTCTGTTCATCAACTGTTGTTTTTGCATTTGTCACCCCGAGTGGGACGGGTATGCCCAGACGTGGGTCCCGTGCTCTCCGTGCCACTGGAATCAAGCTATCCTGGCTGAAGAGGGGTGAAACCCCGAAACCGGTCCCAGGATGCTTGTTTCCAGTCCAGGGAGGACCTGGCTTGGCAGTTCGGGCTGGACTGTTCCCATGAGGCACAGGGTCAAGACTGATTTGCATATGGCTGGGTTCAAACTGGAATGGCATGGTGAGCAAAAAAACGATGGATTTAGGCCCAGATCTCTGTACTGGGGTGAATGTATGACATTGTTCTGCATTCTGTCCATCAACTGTTGTGTTTGTACATTACACAAGGGCACATTCATTTATGGTAGTAGGCACGGGGAGATTACGTGATTTGCCCAGAATCAGAGGACGTTGAGCCAAAGTTCAGAGAAAAACCTGATTCCCCACTTTCAAAGTTGGCAGCTCTGACCTTTACGCCACATCCTCTTGTGATTTAGATGCACTGATGCCAGCTCGATGGGCAATGTGCTGCCTATCAATGGTGAACTGGTTATTGCCTTGTATCTCTAAAAAGCTACCGCAGCTATTGCGATGCCGACCTGTTCACAGTTTCTTGGTTTCCCCTCTCATCATCAGTTTGTGCGTCCCTTGCTTTCCTGTGCTGTATTACTCTGCCACCTGGTGGACAGTTATATATTTACAAGTTTTAATCACGATACCATTGGCTTCCTACCAACGTGTGACTATTGAAGGAGTAACTAGCAGAAGCGTTTCTAAAGCACTCACTGGCAAAGCCAATAGGTCCCTCCTTTCTATAGTGTTGCCCAACACTTGTGGGGGTGGGTTCAAGCGAGAGGGACTAGGGTAGTCTGCCAGTGTGCTCTAGACAGGGGCAGTTCCAGGGTTTGAGGGGCCCTGGGCAGAAAGGGAATGTTCAAGGCCCCTCTAATTTGCAAATGGGTGACAACCCAGAAAATGGCATCACAGGAAGTGTCATCAATTTACAATTAGTCCACTGGCATCTTGATGCAACTTTGCAAGAAGCTACTTTCCTGGTGCAGTTATAAGTAAAACCATAAGAACATAAATATTAACCCTAATAACATATATTTTCGAACTTTTTTAAGTGGAAATACATTATATTAGTGACAGTATGTGGAAATGTTTAGTTTAGGGTTTCCCAAAACTTATATCTTTAATCAAATGTTAAATTATTTCCAGATTAATGATGTTTCTCATATACCCAGCGCACGATAAGGTTTGTGGGAACAAGAGTTTTGAGCAAGAAAGATGTGATAGGAAACAACAGTTGAAAATATCTTAACTTCTATTATATCACTGAAGTCACTGTAAAATACCAGAAGCTACCAGAATATGATATGTAAGCTAAAAGAGTTGAATGGCATCACACCTTCTGCAGCCTTTAAACGTTTTGATATTAATTGTTAGCATACACATAGGCGGTTCCTTCGAGCATTTCCCTTTGTAAATTATCACAATGCCAGTTCAATTAACAGTTTTGAGATATAGCTCCTTTCACCTGCATACAATGATTTTGCATACTTTTGTAGCACACCTGGAAAGCCCACGTCCGAATGTAAGTAAATGATGCTGCCAGCCTAGGTCACTAACCCACCTGTTTCCTTTGGCCTTACAGTGTTGCACTGTGGCTGCCCTGTGCAGGGGAGCAGCGCTTTAAGTGGGCTGGGTCTCCGCACCGGCAGTTTTTTAAGGGGGCCTCAAAACGGGTCTCTTTCGAGCTCTGTTTCGTGCCCTGGCACATGCCGTTCGTTTTTTTTCGGACTGCAGTGACAGCAGAAACATCGATGTGCGCTGCTCACACTGCTCTCTTCTCACTAGTGGAGAAGTTACAGCATGACGTCATATCAGGTGAGCGTTTTAGGGGAAGGGACATCCTTTAAAGAGAGTCATTTTCTCTCTGGATTTCCCTTCTCTCTTTGAAACTCAGGAGCAGCAACATTGTGGTGGTGTCACCAGGGCTTTAAGTGGAAGCTTTTTCAATATTATATACAAGCCATAGGTGCTGCTTATGTATCTAATGCAACTAACAACCATTGACAAAGCCAATAGTCCTGTCTTGTTGTAGGTATGATGTTACTAGTTGTATCACAGATCTGGATGCAATGACAGAAATCGCAAAATACAGGTCGGGCGGCACGCTATGCTAAGAACAGATTTTTAGCTTGTGTGTTTTTAAGCCACGCCCTTAATTACATTGGCCACGCCCCTTTGAGAGACCCCCCCCCCCAGTTTTTTAATCCTACTTAAAGCCCTGCAGGGTAGGGCTATCAGATTTCTAGGTTGCCACCTGGCCAGTATTCTACCCGTATGGCCAGCATGTTCATGTCGAAACCGGTATTTCTCTGATACAAAAAATAATTGAATCTATCAGCATGGGTATCACATATAGATTTAAAATCGTCAAAACCAGGAAAAGCTTCTTCTCGGATTGTGTTTGCCGCTGTTGAAATAATGATTCCATGTTATATTCGAACTACAATCTGCTTCCGCAGCTACCTTACAACATTTCAAACAACTATGTAATAGTCTTGCTGAAGTCTTCTTCAACAAGAGTAAACAAATATGTGACAACACGCAGACAGAACAAATCCCTACACCTAATACCCTTCCTGTGAAAGCTCGCAATGTCCAAACTGGGATTACTTTAAACTCTTTCATACGGAATGATGGGGCCGATCCTGATACCACCGTTACAAGCTGTCGGCCAGCCAGTTCATGCCCAGCTAAATTCATGAAGCCTCGTTTCAGGAACATGTAAGGCCCCATCTCTGGCCCACAGTCCTTAGCCAGGGCGGCAAGGCCCAAGTGAGGAGCCCTCCAGTGGGCATCGCAAAGGTGGGCCAGCGCTGCGAGGCCAGGATTTGGCCCTCCCTCAAGCCTTGCAGCGCTTAACCATGTCTGTGAGGCCCAGGGGAGGGCCCTTCTTCCGCCAGGCCTCGCAGAGCTGGGCCATGGCTGGGGGTCTTTAATGAGAAGAAGCAGCCCCTACCTTCTGAAAGTGAAGATCTGGCACCACCATCGCCGACCCTATACATATGGCCCCCTTCATAGTATGGAGGTCAACTTTACATTTCACTTCTCAGGCCTCTTGGAGTCAATTCACACCCCTCAATGACATTACCATCCTCAACACTCTCTCAACCATTAAACCCTCAAATCACTTCAATGATCATCAACGCCTCTCTTCGTCAAGGTGATATCCAGGACAGCCTGAAGGCGGGCCTAGTGCTCCCCATTCTTAAAAAACCCTCGATTGACCCTGAAGACCTGCATAATTACAGACCAATTACAAACATTCCTACCCGGGCTAAACTACTTGAGAAATGTGTTCATTATCAACTGCGCAAACACATTGAGCAATTCCAGCTCCTCGACCAATTCCAATCGGGCTGCTGCACTGGCCACAGTACCGAAACGGCCATAACTCACATAGTGGACGACGCTCTCACTTTACTGGAACAGAATGAAGCCTGCCTACTAATTTTTCTTGATCTCTCATCTGCATTCGACACGGTCAAACATGACAATCTTCTCCACCTCCTGGAATGTAGGATGGGGCTCTCTGGCACGGTCCTTAAATAGTTTGCCTCTTTCCTCAACAATAGAACAAAGAGTCAAATCCAATCAGACTCTATCCAACCCCAGTCCCTGCACGCTGGGTGTTCCACAAGGGTCGTCACTCTCCCCCACGCTCTTTAACCTTTTCCTGGAACTACTGACGGTAATTCTTAAAGCCGCCAACATCCAAGATCACATGTATGCTGATGACACCTAACTGTACATGAAAATATCCTTCCCCAAAGACATCAATGCTCTCAATGGAACCCTGCTCAAAACCTTAAACTGGCTTACCTCCAACCATCTCAAACTAAACACCCTCAAGACGGAATTCCTCCTCATTGCACCGGCTAAGTAAACCCCCCCCCTGTTGTGAAATGTCTCTCTAATCTCACCGCGCTCAATTGCACACCACACCTCATTGACTCCACGAAATCACTTGGAATTCTGCTTGATAAGAACCTAAACATGCAAGAGCACATCAGAGCTTCTGTCAAAGGAGCGAACTTCCAACTATGCATCCTAAGAAAACTCAAACCCTACCTCCCCCAAGAGGATTTGAAATCGGCAGTGCAAGCATTGGTCATCTCCAGACTAAAATACGGCAGTGCTACTCTATGCGGACTGCCGATACTTAGTTTAGCCCCCATCAGAGCATCTCTAAATGCTGCTACGCGCTCATCACGGGTTCCAAGAAGACCAACCACATCTCGCCGGACCTGAAATCACTCAACTGGCTTCCTTTTGAGGCAAGGATCTTATTAAAGATTGCCTGTATGACCCATAGAGCTCTTCACTTTAATACCCCACTCTACCCGACAAACAAGCTGGAACTTTCTGGGGGCTCCCGGTCTACAAGGCGCACCGGCACCTTGCTGCACAAGCCAAAGAAATTCAATAAGCTTAAAACCTACAATCGTACATTCTCGGGCATTGCCCCGAGAATCTGGAACTCCCTTCCAGTGGAAACCAGACTGATTCCATCCACACTTGCCTTCAAAGGGGAAGTGAAAGCTCTACTAGTGAACAATGCGCTGATCTAGAAGCTTTGCTCCTTTTTACCTCAAGACTTTTTAGCTATCTTAACTATTACACGTCATTTGTTGCGACCCACTGTCGCCTGCCATAATATCATTTTGTTCTAGATGTGTATTGCCCTCATTTCTCTTTCTACCCGAGCCTTCTCCCATTGTCCACCACTGTGTCATTTTTTCTCTTGCTGCACTCTGTCCTACTTTTACCGTAATTTGTCTCCTTGAGCTGTGCCCCTATGTCTTCTTCAAACGTATGGAAAGCGCTCTGATACCCACTTGGGTCATGTTCGCGTTATATAAAACTTATAAATAAATTACCTCATGGGCTGGCTGGCGCCCATCGTGAACTACAAATTTCACATTGGGTGCCTCCTCGTTGATGTCTGTTTCATTCTCAGGGCCATATTTTCAACGAAGTAACGCAGTGTAGTGCTGCAAGCCATTTGGCTGTGCTGCGCTGTGTTACTTTTGGAGCATAGGGATACGTCATATTTATGCAGAAGGGTAGGGAAGATGGGACATGGAGGTAGGAGAGGTGGACCAGGAGGCTCTTAAACAGGGGGGCAAGGAGGGTGGGACAGCAGGCTCTTATGCAGGGAGGCAGGGGAGTTGGGACAGTAGGCTCTTAGGCAGGGGGCAGGGAGGTGAAACAGCAGACACTTAGGTAGGGAGCAGGGGATGTGAGACAGCAGGCTCGTATGCAGGGAGGCAGGGGAGGTAAGATAGCAGGCTCTTAGGCAGGGGAGGAGGGACAGTAGGCTCTTAGACCGGGACAGGGGAGGTGGGGCAAGAGGCTCTTAGGCAAGGGAGGTGGGGCAGCAGGCTCTTAAGCAGGGGAGGAGGAACAGCAGTCTCTTAGGCAGGGGGCAGGGGAGTTGGAGCAGCAGGCTCCTAGGCAGGGGAGGAGGGACAGCAGGCTCTTAGGCAGGGGCAGGGGAGGAGGGACATCAGGCTCTTATCCTTTATGACTATTCCACAATATAAAAAGAGTCTTCCTGAGTCGTATCTTTGGAATTAATTAAAGTTATGAGCTATATAGGTTTAATTACTCCCAAAGGTCCGGACATAGAAAGACGCTCTTATTGTGACATATCCTTAAGGCAGAAATTCCCTTGCAGGTCCTGCTGATGCAGAAACAGGGCCGTATTACATTAAGTGCCCTGGGGGTGCAGAAACAGGGCCGTATTACATAAAGTGCCCCAGGGGCGCAACAGGCATCAGGACAGTGCACCCTATACCTGCCGCTATTGGTCACCTTGCACTAACCTCTGAGCTTGGGTGGACGGAATCCAATGTCAAACTCAATAGGCCGGACTCCATGTTCTCGCAACCCCATTGTGAAGCATGCTCTGCTACTTCCTTGTACATAGCAATTTACTCGTTAGTGCCGCTGTGTTTAACTGTGGAGTATTTCAGTGTATGACTAGAGCAAAGTAATTTATAATATCTAATATAAAGCACTAGCTAGACCTTGATTTATTATTCTGTTTCACGCAGTCAGAGTTAACAGCCCTGCCACCACCTTGTGTAAGCTTTGAACGGCTCTGCGTTGTTACCATCAGAACCAAGAGTAAAGGGGGTATGCGTTGCTTCTGGAGCTCAGTTGTGGGTTCAACAGTAGGGTGATGCTGGAACATCAAAGTAAAAAAAAACACAATGAATGCAGTTAGAGCCTAGTAGCCTTAAATGGCTCTTTTGCCCCTGAACCAGTTCTCATAAAAAAGGATAGAAAGGAACCTGCAAGAGAGAAATAAGAGGAGAGGAAGTGTAGGGTCATGGGAGGAAGAGGCAATGAGGCAGAATCAACATCAGGCAGCCTTTGTATTCATGAGATAAAGAGACAGGAAGTGTAGGGTGAGGGAAGAAAGAGGCACAAGGTTGAATCAAGAACTGGCAACCGCGTTGTTCATGAGATAAAGAGACAGGAAGTGTACGGGGTGGAAGAAAGAGGCACGAGGTGGAATCAAGACCAGGCAGTCTCGGTATTCATGAGATAAAGAGACAGGAAGTGTAGGGCGGTGAAAGAAAGAGGCATGAGTTGCAATCGAGACCAGGCAGCCTCGGTATTCATGAGATAAAGAGACAGGAAGTGTAGGGCGGTGAAAGAAAGAGGCATGAGGTGCAATCGAGACCAGGCAGCCTCGGTATTCATGAGATAAAGAGACAGGAAGTGTAGGGGGTGGAAAAAAGAGGCATGGGACTGAATCAAGACCAGGCAGCCTTGTTATTGACTGAATAAAAAAAACAGGAAGTGCAGGGTGATTGAAGAACGAGGGAGGAGGTAGAAACTCGATCAGGTCAGCCTTGATATTCATGGGCTAAAGAGACAAGAAGTCTAGGGTGGTGGAAAAAAGAAGGATAAGGTGGTGTCAAGAGTAAGCTGCCTCTGTAGTCATGAGATACAGAGACAAGAAGTGTAGGGTGGTGGAAGGCAGAAGCATGAGGTGGCATCAAGACCAGGAGACAGGAAATGTAGGGTGGTGAAAGAAAAAGGCATGATGTGGAAACAAGACCAGGCTGCCTAGATATTCATGGGATGAAGAGACACGGAGTGTAGGGCGGTGAAAGAAAGAGGTATGAGTTGGAATCAAGACCAGGCAGCGTCGATCAGGCCCGGCGTCAGTGGATTAAGGCGATGTGCAAGAATTCCTGTGAATAGTTTGGCGTCGACATTAAGCAGAGAAATCGGACGGTAAGAGCTGCAAAGCTTGGGGTCTTTACCCGGTTTCGGGATCACCGAGATGGACGCCAGCAGCTTGAAATCGGTAAGTGATCCGATCTCAGCAAAAGAGTTAAAGAGGCGGGTTTAGAAGGGGGCAAGCTCAGCGCAAAAGTCTTGTAAGAGATCACACTCAAACCGTCTGGGCCCGGGGCTTTCAGTAGTTTTAATCTGGCAATTGCAGAAATCACCTCCTCAATTCTACAGGGTTGGTCAAGGGTGTCTGATTCCTGCGAGGGTAATGTGGTGACCACTGCAGCCCGGAGGTAGGGAATCGGATCGGATCGGAGGCTGCAGAGTGATCGTTCGCGTAGAAGTCTGTATAAAGTGCCTGAAACTCCGCCGCTATACCTGTGGCATCGTGCACAATCCGGCCCGAGCGTGTCTGAATGTTTTTGACTGTATTGGCATGTTGGGCGCTTTGAAGGCAGTGAGCTAGCATCCGACCCCCTGTTAGAGCCCATGTGAAATTTGTGTTTAAGGCGAAGCATGGCATACTCTGCCCTGTCGTGGTCAAGGCGTTTAAGTTGGTGCCGAGCCTGCTCTAGTTCGCACCAAACTCAGGGGGCACCAGTACGCGTGTATATGGATTCAAGCCTCCCGCTTGTCCTTTCTGATTTTATTTTCATGTTCAGATTGGGCTATGAGAGCACCCCTGGTAACTAATTTAAGAGCTTCGCAGACGGAAGACAGCGGGACTTCCCCAGTGTCATTTGCTGGTTGGTCGTCAGTGATCCCTTGGCTTATTGAAGATACTGTTTCAGAGGAGTGCAACAGGGATTCGCGGAGGCGCCAGGTGGGTCTTTGGGGGGTGTCGGTGGGGACAGAGAAAGTAAGCGTTGCAGCTGCGTGGTCGGAGAGGGAGCGGGGTTCGATGGAAGAATCTGTTGTGACCTCCCAGGCCGCTGAGGAGGCTAAGAAGTGATCTAATCATGCATAGGACTTGTGCGCTGCGGAAAAAAATGTAAAGTCCCGTTCCTTAAGGTGTTGGAGTCGCCAAACGTCATGTGAGCCGCAATCATTCAGCCATGCCAGTCCCTCCGGTGCGAATGCCCCTGTCTGTCCCACCCTCTGTGCAGAGCGATCTGATCCCCCGTCCATAAGTCAACTAAAATCCCCTCCCACGAAAAGAGCCCAGTCTGGGCACTGGAGCAACCCCGCTAGCGCCTCTGTGCAGACTTGGGGCCGCACCGGAAGGGTTGTGCACTCACCCCAGGCTATGCCAGCGTCTCCGAGGCCCACTCAGTGCACCGGGCCTCCGACGTAGTAGCCCCGATGGCGCCGTTCCCGGGTCCGGCCACCGCAGAAGATCTTCAGCTCGAGGGTAGAGCTCCCCCTCTCTTCCTCTTTTGCTTCACCGCTGGAGTGTGGGCATCAGAAGGGCGCCGGCCCTCAGTCCTGCCGTTTTCATCACCGGGATCACTCCGGCAAAGCAGCCTGGGCCGCCGCAGAGGCTGCAACAGGCGCGCCCGAGCCCGCGCGGCAGGCCTCAGCACCGGCACCTCACAGGCTGCACCGTAAGGCAGCTGCTATGCCCCGTCCGGCTTCAACGACTGCGCCGCCTGCCTTCGGAAGCAGCCGAGCCCCCTTTAGGCGCAGTGGGGACTGGGTGGGTAAGCTATATTAGGTGCTTGGAGATCGGCAGGGACGGAGCTCCAGGCAGGCCCATCCACTCACGCCACCATCTTGAACACCCCCCCCCCCATCCAGTGTGTTGTGCTCTGTACATGAAGACACTGGTAGCCATGTTGTAAGTTTCTAGGTCTTCTTTATTAGTTCCAAGTCAAGTGGTATCAATCAAGGATCAGCCATGTACCAGCTCCTACACCAGCCCCACCAGGAGCAGCCTGCCTAGCTGCTCAGCCCATCTCCAACTGTCAGCACTCATCCACACAGGCACCCGGGCATTGCACGCATCACAGTCACAGCAACATTCCGTTGCCATCTCTCACTCTGGCTGAGCAGCTAGGAAGACCTAGGCTGATTAGAATTAAATGTAATACTCGGGATATAACACAGTGTTTAATCAATGCAAAACACACCACATGCATGCACCCACCACATGCATAACCACCATGTTTTTACCCATACATACAACACATAAGCACACTTACACCAGGCCCAAACAAAGGCTGCACACAGAAACACCTACACCAGAATGTCCATGCCACACACAGGGTCAAAAACTCCGCAGGCACACACGCACACACATACAATAATCACTCAAACTGCACATGTACATACGTAGATCCCATATACTTGAGATACACAAGCACCAACTTTCACTGTTGTCAAACAGGGCCTCAGTGCCTCTCTCCCCTTAACTGACTCTGCCTAGAAGATGTATGTCACAATGACCAGTGAATGATGAATGAAGTCCAACTGTCTGAAATTTAAAACTGAGAAGACAGAAGTTGTGATCTTTGGGGAGAGCTCTTCTCCACGTGACTACACTGGTGGGCAACGGAGTTAGGACCCACCCCCACCTCCATCACCCATGGCAAGAGCCTCAGGATTGTTACAGACTGCAAACTCGACCCGAGAGCCCAAGTCAGGGCTGTCACCACCTCATGTTTCCATACCTTGAAGACACATTTCTCTAAAAGAGGACCGCCATTGATAGTCATAAGCATTTAATGGTCCTGCCCATGTGTGGGGATTCCGGAGCACTTCTTTAGAATATATCTTCTTAATTGTAGGCGATCACCTTTTTCCAGTAAGACTTGGAGAAACACTCAAGACATTAATGTTTTGCAGCTTAAAAGGAAGACTAGATTGGCCAATTGATTCAGATTGCTTTTAAAAAAGGGTAATAAATATATGTAAAAATTAGACAGATTTATTGGAATTGTGATATTTGACTGTTTAAATCTCTTTCACAAACCCTTTTTAAAGGACAAAGATGAAAAAGTCGAGGACAATGTAGCTGCATAGGATGCCATTATGTAGATGTGAAAAGAGCGTCCGTGCCTTTAAGAGCTCATTGCCCATCAGTATCCCATCATGCCCAGTAGGTGGCAGTTGCCTCAGTTCTTTTTTCCAGCTCCTAGTAACAGAATCTTGGCACACTAAGCTGGATCTTTTTGGCTTTTTTTCCTCATAAATTTCACTAGGAGATTTTTGACTACTTCACTTGAAAGATTTTATCAGTCCTTGTTTTTTTCTAACAGAATTCTTTTTTCAATTGTCAAATTAAATGCCATCTATATTTGACAAGTATCCTGCCTTCTGGAGGAAAAGCAGACCAAGTCAGACCCTCTAGACAACTGAAAGTCACATTCCTGACAGGTGTTCACGCTGCAGGAACATTTCCAGGTGCACCCTGAGGGAAAGGGAGATGATTCTCCTTCTTGGGACAGAGGAGCTACGCAGTCAGCGGCAGGCTGAGTCTGAAGGTGGTACATCATGGGTGCAAGGACAGGGTCAGTCCTCTACCAGGGCTCGTTCACCTTCCTCTGGCAACTTCAGGTGAGATAGAGACCACCGTCAAAAACAACGTTGTTCCAGGTTGACATCAAGGGCATCAACATCGAGGCAAGGTACAGTGCCTACATGTTCTAAGTGGAGAGATGGGTCAACATCAAAGAGAAGGCAGCATTCAATGTCGAAACATAGGAGGTGGAGGTCGAAGGACACCATGACATCGAGTCGTAGGACAAGAAGTCTGTTGAGGTGTAGGAAAAAATCGCAGCGAGGAGTCTGTCGACGTGGAGGCACTCTAGACCTCTAGAGAGAATCAGAAAATCAAGGCGAAGGTGGTTACCGTCAACTTCTGTTTCAGAATATTCCAAGGCATATTCTCCATTGTCACCCGTATTGCTTCCAGAATCTCCTACACATCCTTCGTCTCCGCCACCTCCGCTGCCGCCTCTGTCACAAGTGGGGTGGGCCTCTGTTGCTCTTGGGTGTAGCACTCCCTCGGTGGCTTAAGAGTGCGTCGATCGGGTGGGCCTTTTTGGCTCTTTGGTGACTATTTATAGTCCTCTTTCGGTGGCTCAAGATCCTTGAGTGGGTGGGCTTCTGTCACTCCATAAGGAGTTTATGCGGTCATCCGGTGGCATAACTGTGCTTTTAGTAGGTGTAGCCTCTGTCGCTCTTGAGTGGACTCCCTGTTGGCCTTCATATATAATGCACACTGGTGGATCCCAGTTAACTGTGTCCACAGTGAGTTCCAACTATGGAACATTCCACATCTAAAGATGGCAAGTATACACCTGCGTGACGGGGTCTGCTCTCACTCTCTCTGCCACACTGCATGCTCAAGCGCAGAGACGTCAGCCGCACTTTGTGTACAGCACATCTCAGACCTCACACACCTCCCACTACACCTCTCGTATGTATGACAAACTAAACCTAGCAACCTTTTCAACCATGCACTCTGAAAGGGCACCAGGGAGCCTGATGCAAACTGGAGCCCTCTGTGGGCTTAACAGCGGTTTAAACCCCTATTAAAAAAAAAAAGGTACTGTTGAGTACAATATAATATGGGAACTTTCATCTTCATATCAGTTGATAATGTCCACGGCTTGTCCTTGCAGTAATGTTTTCTGTACTGAGGGTGAGTCAGTAACAGGCACTAGGTGGGCCCCAAGGCTAGGAGAATTATGAGTTAGGGCCGGAGGCTTTGGATTAGGCTTCTCTATTCTTTACTGCAAGAACATAGCAGCCAATGAGATCACAACAACATTTCAGTAAACATCAAAACCTACATTTCCCATGAGCAGTCTCATGACCTCACACCGCTTCTACCAATCAGGTCTCGGGATAGTCTATGAAATTTGCTGACGCCATAATCCTTCCTCTGTCTTTGCAGCTCCAGCAGCTTTGAGCTAAGTCTGATTTCCTATCCTAATAATTATGATATTCTACTAGTTAAATATTAATAACTATTAATACAATAGCTGCCGGCTGAGATAACAGATCGGCATTTACCCGACATGTTATTGAATGCCGGTGCATTTCCTAAAATACGAAGGGTTTTTCTACTATTTTGGGATTATTAAAGGCGCTTATATTGTGCTGGTGTATTACGTGATATGCACTGTATTTTTACCTTAATTGACTAGGGGGCACATTTACAAGGGAAGTGGCGGAGTGACGCGTTAGCCTTCCTGGTTTAACGCCTCACTCCGCCACTTCAGAAATGCTGGCCTGCACCATATTTACAAGAATATGGTGCAGTCCTGGGTTTCCCCCTGCGCTGGTGCTACACTTAGCATCCTAGCACCAACGCAGGCACCCTTGCACCATAGTGCAAGGGTGTCTGCCTGCAGGGGAAGATTGTTTATGAGCAGAAAGGACCCCCTTCTTACACACAAACCGCTAACGACTTTTGGCCACTCTATCTAAAGCGCTAAGAGACCTGCCGGTGATTACTTGCTACACAAAAATCTATTAACATAACATAAACAATCTTTAAATGCTGTTTCGTAACTTCTGAGTGCTGCTTAATGCAGCACACATAGAAGCTGCAAAACCGCATTTTTTTTTTTTTATTGTTTATGTGCAGGAAGGGGGACCTTCCTGTACATGAACAATCATGGGCCTTTTGCTGTTTTCATGTGTGCTGCACAACGCACATGCGCCAGGGTAAGACCAGGGTAAGGCATTGTTAAGCCACGTTAAGTGGCTTAACGCTGCCTTGTAAATAAGGCTAGGCTCCTATCGCTACAGGAACATCATAAAAAGTGAAGTTCCCGTGGCAATAGGGACATGTAAATATGCCCTTAGGTAGTGAAGCCAAACTCTTTCCTGATCGGCTGGAGTAGGAGAGAGGAGTGAGGACGCGCGCTAGCCTAGACACGCACAGTCCTCTTTCTCTTACCGGTGGCAGATCGCACATGCGTAAGGTGCTCGCGTTGATTCAAGACCAGCTGACTCGGAGGGGAAAGAAGTTTCCGATAGCATAGTGCATTTCAAACAAGACTCCTCTACACCCTCCTGGGGCTGGAATAAACACAAAGAGCAGGGTTCCAGGGGCTCAGGCTGCTCCCTCCAGTTGAAATGTACCAATCTTCTTGGCAGAATTGTCTGTTTAAAAACGTCTGCCTGTGCCTTTTGGGGTTGCGCCCACCTTGATTTGCCTTCCACCTCATCTGTGCCTGCCTGGCTGCTACAAATCCTTCAGTATTTCATATCATGGCAGGATATTCCCAATGATGGCTTTGATGACTATGAAGACCCCTCTGAATACCAGCTAAAGGAGCAGTTAGTAAGGATCTTGATAACTCCGTTCAGGAGTCAGTGGATAAAGCGCTGGCTGTCTCTTTGCGACCTTTTTGACGCTCAGTAAAACATTATGCACTCAGAGAAATGGTTCATAGTGTGCAGGTTCCCCCAACAACTTCTGATTTGACAACCCCTTCTTTGGGGGAGCAGTCTTGAACACATAAGAAGACACCCTTCTGGATCATGGTGAGCGAGCCTCGGACCGTCCGTGTTTGTTTTCTACAGCGCCCACATCCAATGTGGTGCAAGATGATGATTTCTCAGTTTTATCCAAATCGAATTCTTCTCTGTCATCCATAAAGCGTAAAAATGCAAAAAGCATTTCTTAGAGCCTCAGAATTCACAGGACAAACATCCTGGTTTTGTACCCCGAGGAGATAATTCACCTGAGATGTTCAGAATGGTCTACTTCTGCGGCGGTAACAGATTATGTACAGGCCCGTTTACGTAAAGGGTTGGAGGAGGATGTAAGAGTCAACCTTCACAGTGAATGCCCTGTTGCAGGGATTCTGCTTATCCATCCTACAGCCCTTGCCCTTCTCTCCCCGGGAAGGTGGCAGATACCCCGGAGATCGACTAGAGCATGGCGGTCTTCAAGAGGAAGTTCTCTAAGGACCTGAAGAAGGGAATTAACTGCACTTGGTGTGGGTGCCAAGAAAATGTACTGGTCTTATCAGGTTCATTGACAGAAATTCTAGGGATGACAGTCCAAGCAAAGGAAATTAATATTCCTGTGGACACTGATGTTCTTATGGGTTAAATACAACACGCTATTTGCATTCTGGGAAATGCCAAATGTACAATTTCATCAAAGCGTTGCCGCTCCACGATTATGCGCTTGACCTTAAACTTACAGAGCTTGCTTTGGAGGAAGCGGCCCCTTGGCTAATGGACAACTTTTGGGAATTTTCACAATCATTTTGTAAAAGACCATGGGAAGTTTGTGGGTACTTTTTCCATGTTGGATATGGCTCAGACATCGCCAAAAAAGGTTTTTCACAGCTCCCTTTTTCCGAGGGCCAGGCGCTATAGGGGCTGAGAGTCAGGCCGTGGTTTCCATCATGCCTCTAGCCCAACCCAAAGGAAGAGGGAGTTGGAACAACACCTCCAACCAAGGAATCTTTTATCCAGCCAGAAATCGACAAGGTCGAGGATGATTCAACCATCAAGTTATCGTGGTGGCACAGCAGGCAACGCAGATTCCTCTTGGTTGTTGCTACTACGGAAGTCAGGACTAGTCTACGGGTGCCGTCAACAGGTTTATCACGACCTGTGTAGAAAACCAAGTTTCAAAAGACAACCCTTGTTTGGGGACAATTTTTGGGGAAAAGGAAGGAAAAAAAAGACCATGGTGAGACAACTTTAAAAGTACAAGTGGGTCCCGACATCACTGACGTTGATAGGGGTCCTTGGAAAGATAACCAGGAGCTCTGGCATTGTAGCACCTGTATATTGAGATTACTGCCAGATCGTGACTATTCGATTGGGGAATGCTCGAGGTATTAGAAAGAAATCTCTGACAAACAACATTGATCGTTTAATGCCAAGACTGATCATTGCGAACAAGAAGTGGTCGTTCACATCTGTTTTTATATATGGAAAGAGACTCCACTTTCCACTGAGCCTTGAAAAAGTCCGGATGGACGAAACACGTGTCGGCTGTTATGTGTTAGATTGAACTTTGGACAATCCAAGAAAGGAATAATAAACAAATGTTAACCAACCAAACTTTTGGATTTGTTTGTGGACTTTGAAATTCACTGTGACTTTGGTACCATATGAAATGTTTAAAAGACGAATACCCATAATGTGCCTCAACCGATGCGTAATTAGTGTGTGACCTTAGTGGGATATCCTTTTGGGCTTACCTACGGGTTTGTAGTTTTCCTTCGACAAGCAGAGGAGGAAGTTAGGTTTGAGTGCACTATAGGCAAAATAGAAAGAAAACTATATAAAATACAGACTATCAACCATTGTTAAGTTAAAAATTGACAAAAAGACTGATTTGGATGTGCATGTAACTTCTGACAAATTGCTGCTTAGGTGTATGTGTGTCAAGACGCAGATTCCTCTTATGCAGGTTACAATAATTTCTCCCGTACAAGTCACTGTGGGGGAAGGGTATGTCATTTTCTCTTGAATTGGATTACGAACGGCCCTTGGGTTTTGCAAAAGGTAAAAGGATTAGGAATAGAATTCCGTGGGACTCCCAACCAATGAGAAATTCTCCTGTAATTTTTCCAACAAGAAGCAAACTCTATCGACATGGAGATTTGGGAACTTTTGTGGAAGGAAGCAATCGTGCCAACGCATCCTCGCCTCAATCGTTTTGCGATCACAATCTTTCTGGTGCAAAAGAAAGGGGACGCGCCCCGATTGGTCCTCAAACAGTTCACCTCCTGGGTGGTCTATCACCATTCAAGATGGAGGGCATCCACTTACTTAGGGATCTTCTGCAGGTGAACGATTGGTTGGTCAGACTAGACTTGAAGGACACACATCACACTATCCCTATCTTACCTTCTCACAGACGTTTTCCTCAGCTCAATTGAGCCCATCAATGGTACAAATTTGTCGCCCTTCCCTTTGGGCTTTCTCCAGCTCCTTGGTTTTTCTCTGAGTTAATGAAGCCAGTGATGGAGACCCTCACACTCAGAGGGGGGTGCCTAATCCTTTATTTGGATGACATGATTATCATAGCTCAAAGAAGAGACGAGGTTCTTCTGCACCCAAATTGGGCTTAGCACATGCTGCTAGGCCTGGGTTTTATAATAAATGTCCCAAAATTGTGTCTTATTCCTTGCCCCGCAATGGCGTTTCTGGGGTTTTATCTACTCGATACAAACTCAATTATATCTTCCTTCTCAGAAGACTGTTTCATTCAAGAGGGAGTTGATACAGGGTCTATCCTCTTTGACGGTCTCTTTGAGATCCCTGGCAAGCAATCTTCCGGGTTCACCTTCACTACCCGGTGGGCCTCCAACAGCTGAAGATTCTTCATGTCCGGAAGAGTTTGTGCTATTCAGAATAGATAGTTTTGTCCCTGGAGGTCAAGATGGAAATTTCGTGGTGGCTGGACCACATGGAGGCCTGGAACAGCTGGGCCATTTTTGGCAGTGTTCCGGATGCGGCCTAATCTCCACAGTGGTCCCTGTCTAAACTTCAGTTACATATCAATTGTCTGGAACTCTTAGCGGGTTCTTTTGCAAGTACAATTTGCAATTTGGTACATCAACAAGTTGGGGGGAATGAGATCTCACCCTCTAGCCAAGATTGCCAAAGACTTTTGGCATTATTGTCTCCAGAACAAGATCTCTGTAACTGCGGAATACATCCAGGGCAAGTTGAATGTGGTGGCAGATTTTAACTCTTTATTCCTGAGGGATTCCAGCGATAGGAGGTTACACCCCAATGTCTTTCACTCGATCTAATAAGTGGCCTTTGCATGACGGATCTTTTTCCATCCCGGCTGAATGCCCAGGTTCTGATATTCTTCAGTTGGAGACCCAGTCCCCTGGCAGTGAGTTCAGATGCTTTCTTGCAGAACTGGCAGGGAAAGCTGCACTATGCCTTTCCCCCCTTATCTTGATTCCAAGGGTCATCTCTCAGATGTGTCAATAGGTGGTGGAACTAATTCTGGTGGTGCCCTTATGGAAAGCTTAGTCGTGGTTGCCTTTGTTATTGGATATGACATGTCAGAATTCGATTCAGATTCCAATATTCTGTGACCTTCTTACCGACCTATCGGGTCGTCCGCACCCTCTGATTCTTTCAGGCCAGCTAATTCTGATTGCTTGGTGGGTTTAGCCTTGAGGTTTAGGAAGATGCTGACAAATGCCAGGTCTTTTGGAATGGTCACTTAATACACCAGAAGGGGTAGGGAGTGGTAAAATGTATTACATGGTGGCTCATGCTGTATGTGCTTATACTGCCCTCACTCACACAGATGTGTGACATGCTTCATCATAGGGCTGTGTGAGGAGTCCCCTCTACACACTGTGACACCCGAGAAATGTATGATGGCGGCCGCGACAAGACAAACAGGAAGTCAGGTTAGCAGTCTAGTAGACCAACCGGACTTTCCTAAAGAGCCACCAATCAGAGCCAACTCGGGCGGAGCTATGGGGGATATAAAGGCGGAGCAGGGAATACCAGGAAGTACAGCAGCGAAAGAAGAAGACACAGACGCGGAGAAGGAGACGAACATCGGAGGAACAAACAAGGAAGAGGCGGAGAAGGAGACGGTGTCCGGGGACGAACAGCACCCAACCCAGGAGAAGCAGTACACCGATGGCCGCTCCAGAATCAACGCGCTTGAGTCCAGTCCTCCAACGGTTGGAGAAGAAGCTGGGACTCCCTCCCCCACGGCCCAGGAGGGTCGTGGGTTAAGGCAAGTACCCGAGGTTGGGTTCTTTTCACTGCGGGGCTGGTGGGCAGGAGTCAAGGCTCACAACCCCTTCCTACACTAAGCCTCCCCCTTGCACTTCGGCACAGCACGACAGGGACACCGGTGAAGGGTGCACTCCCCCCCCCCCCCCTAATGTTTTTGTAAACCCCTTCTCTTCTGTTGTTTCTCTACCACGCCCTGTGACGTCCACTGACAAGCCACAGTCTCCCGTCACCTCCAGAGGACGCCCAGTGATACCAGGCAACATCTCTGTAGCAAGAGAAGAAAAGAACCCCAACCGGACTTGAACTGAGCTTTACCCTGTTCATTACCCATTGCCCCAATTCAGCCCTGAATCCGGACCAGGAGGGCATTAAGCAGGACGCTATCGTTTTTTTTGTTTGTATGACTTACATCTCCTTAAAGTAAAACAGAAACCTCCTCATAGGAGACCGCAAGAAAGAAATCTCCCCAGTGTGTTTTTTTTTTTTACATAACCCTGAGTGGCCCGCCCCTACCAATAACAGTCTTACAGGCTGCTTACAAAAACACCCCAGCGTAGCCACGTGTGGGGTGGAGCAATAGTGTAGGAGAAGACAATACAACACAAAGAGACACAAAATAATTATACAGTGACTAGGAACGACGGTAGTGAAAGTGCATTATAGTGTGATTTAAAACTAGCTTGGAAGTGTTGCTGGAAATGTAAACACTTCACCTCGTTACTCCTGCTTTGAGATGGCGTTAGTTTTGGCACTACCCCAGATTTACACTATGTTGTAAATCTGGGGCAGTGTCAAAGACCATGGGTGTTTTATGGGAACACCCACATCAACATCCATGGAATGCCTCTTCCCTGCCAAGTAAGGCTAAGCTTGGCCTTGTAAATATGGGCCGGCACACTGCACCTCCGGAGCGTCACAAAGGTGATGCTCCAGCGGCGTAAAAGTGCTCCAGGGTTATTGTAAATATGCCCCATAGTTTAAAATCCCCTGCTAAAGTCTCGCAAATACTCTGCTGCCTGGAAAGGTCTTTCTAGACATGAATGTCTCCAGTGGTTAGCAAAAGAGATTGCCAGAGGTTTGCCTTTCCGAGTCACATAAGCTGCCCAAGTCAGGCCACTAAAACCAAACCCAGAGTTTGGGATGTGTGCGGAGACAATTACCATAGACCAGTTTTAAGTATTTTGATAGGTCCAGGACAGAAAATAAGTGCCCGATCAACATTTGTCATGACCTCAGCAGTGCCTCTCTCCAGTTTGGTGGCCCCATGTTTAATTATTGTTCGGCTTAAATAGATTCTGCATTTTCGGTAAAGCACACACAAGGAATACATGTGTTTTCCATTTGTATCCTTTGTGTACTTCTGCCCCCTGCACTACGTGTTGCTTTCTGTCACCCGTGTACTTTTTCCCACTACCTCCATGTTGCACATGCCATGTGCTTCTCTCCTGTTGCTCCCCCTCACTACCCCAGCCCTCCATCTTGCATTCTCCTTCACACTCCGTACTCTCCCTGATGCCTCCTTGCCTGTGTGCCCTTCCTACCTGTTGCATGGACATCGCTTCTTCTGCCCACCCACACCTTCTGTGTTGCTTCCCCAGGCCTGTGTTGCTTCCTCCCACCCACCCTCTGTGTTGCTTCCTCCCACCGACACCTTCCGTGTTGCTTCCCCCAGGCCCGTGTTGCTTCCTCCCACAGACACACCTTCTGTGTTGCTTCCCCCAGGCCCGTGTTGATTCCTCCCACCCACATCTTCCATGTTGCTTCCCCAGGCCTGTTGCTTCCTTCCATCCACACCTCATGTGTTGCTTCTTCCAGGCCTGTGTTGCTTCCACCCACCCACCCCTTCCGTGTTGCTTCCCCCAGGCCCGTGTTGCTTCCTCCCACAGACACACCTTCTGTGTTGCTTCCCCCAGGCCCGTGTTGATTCCTCCCACCCACATCTTCCATGTTGCTTCCCCAGGCCTGTTGCTTCCTTCCATCCACACCTCATGTGTTGCTTCCTCCAGGCCCGTATTGCTTCCTCCCACCCACACCTTCCGTGTTGCTTCCCCCAGGCCTGTGTTGCTTCCTCCCACAGACACACCTTCCATGTTGCTTCCCCCAGGTCTTTGTTGCTTCCTACCACCCACACCTTCCGTGTTGCTTCCCCCAAACCTGTGTTACTTCCTCCCACCCACACCTACTGTGTTGCTTCCCCAGGCCCATGTCTCTTCCTCCCACTTACCCTCTGTGTTGCTTCTATTCCTCCACCCCTTTAAAAGAAAAGCGCTTTTGCATGTCAGTGTTTTTTAATTACTGACCCAACTCTGATCGGTAACTTAAAAAGCACTCGTCATTTTGTAGGCGCGCAGATGCGTGGTGCCCGCACCTAAAAAATGGCACAAGCAGCCATGTAAAGGCTTATTTTTTAATATTGTGCTAGTGCTCAGCATTGGGAATGCTGAGCAGCATGTCTAAAAACCATTGGCAAAACCAATAGGCCCAAAGGGTGAGACCTATTGGCTTTGCCAATGCTTGTTTTCTGTAGCACCTTACTGTTTGCACTCATTTTTTTTTGTCCTTTGATTTCTGTTTCAGGGAGTTTCGGGAGGGCCTTTGGTCTGTAATGGGGTCGTGGAAGATGTGGTCTCTTTCGGCATGGACTTCCCTCCTGGTGTTTACACTCAAATTTCCAATTACCTTCCTTTGATCAAAAAGACAATGTAATAAAGACAGAGTGCTTCGAGAGGAGCATACGTCTTCACAGCGCCTATAGAGTGGATTAAAAGTGCATTGGAAACGCATAGCTATGTCCGACGAGTCTTCATTTTGGCGTTTGGTTAGCTGCTCGACTTAGAATGGTTAAAGGGGTCTTCCCGTGAGAAGATCTAAAACCAGGTCCTCTGACCCAACCTTGCTTCGTTCAACACCACAAACAATACGCGCCTCAGAGTGGTATTATCCGGGCAAAGGAGTTAGGATAGGTTGGTTTAGTAGATGGTGCTTCAGTTTAACTTATAGAATCTCTTTAAGCAGCGTGCAAGTCTAATGTCAGATGGGAGGCAGTTCCAGTTTCATGGCATGTCCTGAGTAAGAGCATTTGATGGGCGTTTTCCTGAAACCTTGGGTCCTGAGCACTTGTCGCGTGTTCTTGAGTATCTGTCTAGGCCCCTCAGGTTACTGAGAGAGGAGTGATGGTTTGGTCCGGTGGATGGCTTTCTTTGTAAGGCTGTTATTTTAGTCTGCTTATGCCTCTGGAGGAGTCAGGATAAAGAGGAAATAATTGTGGCTGTCTTATAAAATGTCCTGGTAGTTGTGATGAGCCTAGAGACAGCCTGAAGATCTGCCTTCCGAGAGACAAGGTGAGCCTTGGGAAGTCCAGTGAACAGAGAATTTCCATATTCAATATGCAAGATGTCTATTAATTGGACAACAAATATAAGACCTTGGTTATAAGGGGTCAACTTGATGACTCATGGTAGTTTCATTTGGTGTCTGACATTTCTGTGTATTTATGCAGAGTGACCACTGAGACTCTACTTAAGGTGTGGGACTCATCAAATGGCCTTGATGGCTAATTCGAGTTTGACGTGTGCATGACATCTGACAAACATTGCAGATGTCCCATCCACTCTATTCGGAGTGTACACATGTACACATTATAAATAGGGAAGCAAGGCCATTGCCCACATTTCGGGGGGTGTCTTGCTTCCACCAAACTCTAAATAACCCTTTAGGCCAAGTCCCATAGTGTGAAATCCAAGTGGAATGAGTGAGGCTTAACTTAGGAAGATTCTTAATGTGCATGAAAGAGAGGGGTACGCCAGGGACCCAGCCCAGATGTATTATTCCTGGTAACTCTTGGCCTTCAGAAAGGGAAAGCTTATTAAGGCAATGTATGTCAGCAGCTTAAGGGTGCAAATAAGTGATGGTGCCACATAACAACAAAGTGCCTGAAAAATGCTATTATAGCAGAGTATATGGGACGCTCCAGGAGGCAAAATGATATTTTTGATGGAGTGTGGAAAATCCTCATCCCTTTCCTGCCTTCATATCTAGGAGAGGCTTTGACTAGGAGGAACATAAGATTATCTGTGGAATAGGAAAAGCTCAAGCAGGTGAGATACCAGGGACAGGATTTAAAAATGAAGTCAAAGTAGCATGAAGCCGCCTCAGTGGTACTGGTCCATTAGTGTCGATGTGAACTTGCCTTGTCCAATGAGAGATTCGGTTTCAAGCAGCAGACTGCAACTGGTAGTAGATACACAGCTCAACATACATACAGGCACCACTTTTTGTCCAGGAAACCCTCAACCAGCCTGGTGGAAGGAAAAGTGGGGCCAGTACTTTCTCAGAATGTTTTATCTCGTAGGGCGAAGCTTGGTAATTGGCAGCGATGTGGGAGGGAGGGGGTTGCAATATAAAAAATCCCCCTCTTATCGTACTCCTACGTAAACTTATTATTCTCATGAGATCTAACTCTGGTCTAGTCTGTTATCTACTGATGCAACCTTATTCTCACAGTGTTTACAGAGTCACAAGTCAGGGTAGAGGAAAAGACAACACATTAGGGTAAAGTAAATTGTGTATAGGACCGATTCTCTGAAATGTATCCTTAAACATACTGAAAAGGTATGGAGTTTCACAACTATAGTGAGACTCGGCCTAGGTGCCAGTGGTGAAGTTCTGATCCTTTGATGCCTGGCCGCAAACACTTGGATTACAAGTCAGCACTTAAAGGTCTCCAAAGCTAAGTCCAGTCGCTAATGTAAGACAGGCTGCTCTGTGATACTGCCTGGCTCTCACAGGGCAGTGCCCGTCCTGTCCCTTCGGGAATCACAATACCTCCTGTCCAGTCACATCTTTTGCCGTCATAATCTAGCCCCTCAATATACTCCTAGAATGATAAACACAAACCCTTCCGGGGTGATTGCAAGCTGCATCAAGAACAAAAGCCTGAGGTTGGAAGGGAGGCCCTTTGAACCCAGGTTATTTCCCAGAACCAGGTGAGGTTGCAACGAATATGCCTCCTTATCCTGCAGTCTTTTTGTCCACAGGGAATTACAACGCGGTCGTTACAACGACCGCGTTGTGATTCTGCATACCATTACTCCGCAAGTCGGAACAATGACTTGCGGAGGGGGGGCGCTGGATGTTGGAATAGTATAATTTACTATTCCAACTCCAGTCTGTGCGGATAGTAGGGAAGGTGATGGATTATAAATCCAACACCTTCCCCCCCCCCCCCCCCCTCTGCAAGTCGTTGTTCCGACTTGCGGAGTAATGGTATGCGGAATCACAACGCGGTCGTTGTAACGACCGCGTAGTGATTCCCTGCGTACAAAAAGTTTCGTTATAAACGTTGTTTACCGGTTGCAACAGATGTCGTTTTGTGGTAGCATGAAGTAGACGCGAGTTGTGCTGTACATTGAAGACGGATCCCACTAGATCCAAACCTCGGATATTTGACTGCAGATGGTTCCCACATCCTCAGTGACTCTCCACCAATAACATCTGGATCCGTCAGCGGTACTCGTGCCCACCCATGTGTCCAGACCGCTTGTGAGTTCACGCTTCCATTGTGCCTCCATCACGGCTTCTATCAAAGACACCCGCTTCTAACGGATCAGCAAGACATAAGATATCAAACAACTTTTTAACAATGTTTCTTTATTTTCCTTTTCTTAGAACAAACACAATGTACCAAAACAGAGTGTCCCATTATGAGGGCAAAATTATGTATTCTAAAACAGATTCATTTACAAACTAGGGAAAGTCTCAGCCCACTCTGCCTTCTGTATCAGGAGTGGCGAACACAGCGACTGTTGTAAGTCGACGCCGGTGTCCATACCATATGTATGTACAGTGTAGCTGCCACCACCTTCTGCTCAGCTCTCGACTATCATTCCTGGTAAAGGTTCCTTTCCTCTTTTCTGTGATTCAATCCTTTTCTTCTGAGAACAATCTACCCACAGATGATTGACAGTCTGGATTGGATTGGATTGTAATTGCATTTATATGTCGGTTGCTGTCCCTGGCTGTCCCTGGCGAGGGGTTGAAGTGCTTTACAGCAGGCAGCAGACAACTATCATCATTTGACCATCTTCATCCTCAAAGTGCGGAAGAGTGTGAGGCCCAAACTCTCTTTCCTATTGAGACTAATCAATAGTTACTGCAAATGGAGTACAGCGAACTTCCTATCACAGTGTCTTAAAGACCAAAACCCCATTTTTAAATGTATTTCAAACAAGGCAGAAATAATGATTATTTGTCATGGAATGTTTTGCTTCGACATCTTTACAAATTAATGCGTATGACACAGACAGAGTGTTCTCAAATCAGGTTATTTCCGGAGCATACTTTAAAGTTGGAGACTCTAATAGATAATGCATCTCTTTTCAAGTCTGGCTGCCCTTGAATCTTTAATTATCTCTTAGTGAGATGTATTTATAATAAATATGAAATGTAAATTACTCTTTGGCAGGGCTGTCTTTGGGATAAAAAGGCATACAGTGTGTGTGTCTCTCTCTCTCTCTCTCTCTCTCTCTCTCTCTCTCTCTCTCTCTCTATCTCTCTCTCTAAATTACTTTTGAACTCCTACCCGAGGGCCGATAGCGTCCTTATTGAGGATTGTTGCCCTTGTGGAATATATATATAGATACATATATACATATATACATTTATACACACACAAACACTATTCAGTAAACACTGAATACACCCTAAACTGAAAGCTCTTCTTAAACACCGCTGGGACATGCAGAGGGAAAGTGGCTCACCTTTTATTACAAGTGGTCTATATGAAGTCCTTGCTTTCATACAGAGCTTCATACCATATGATGCTTTCTCTAAAGTCTCCACCTAACAGTTGCCCAGTTTCTTGGAATCCACATGGATGCCCTGGGAAGGGGTGAAAGCTGCATTGCCCTTGCTGGGATTAGAACACGGGACCTGCAGAGCATCCTATTAGTCAGCCTCGACAACCGCCTCCATTAACATGGCAGAACGCTAACATGTCAGACCAAAGTGAGGCACTGGGAGTAACAGGTACATCTGAAGAACAATGTGGAAAGGAAGTGCTGGGTGTAGCTGGAAGGCCTGGTGTGGAGGAAGTGCCAGGGGCAGCTAAAACATCAGTTCGAGAGTAAAGGCCAGGTGCAGCTTTGTCGTCAATAGTTCAAAACTCTTCAGTTCACGTGGAAAGAGGAACATTGAATCCTAGAAGAAGACCCTCGGTGGTAGTGCCATCAACGTTCCCGGTCTGAAGCGACCATACAGACCTGTGCATAGTAGTTTGATGGACCAGGAGTCAGTACTCATGAAGGCCAAACGTTATGCTTAGAGGGGAGACATGACTGGGTTCAACATGGCCTAATGTGGTGGTCAGAAGAGCCAGGAGTTGGATTCAAGATGGCCGACATGTTGGTGAGAAGGGCCACAAAGCTTGATACAAGATGGCCGAAGTGCTGGTGAGAAGGGCCACGAAGCTTGATTCAAAATGCCCAACATGCTGGTGAGAAGGGCCACGAAGCTTGATTCAAGATGGGTTAACATTCTGGTGAGAAAGCCTCGGAGGCTGGAATCCAGATGGCTAAAAGTGCTGGTCAGAAGTACTATGGGGGTCTGCCTTAAAATGACAGAAAGTATGAGTCTGTCTACATGGACCACCTGCGCTCCATTCAAACCTAGGAGACCCAATGGCTAAGGGCAACCGCCACCTACAGTAGCACAAAGTCCCTTAGGGTCTTGATGAGCAGGGCTTCCTTCAGGTCCTCAAAGACCTTACGGATATTGTCTGTGTCCGTGGCACACGTGTAGTGATGGTAGAACGTCCAGTTAGTAGTTTCCTTTTTTGTGCTTTCATCCTGCGTACATTTTTCAAATACTTCCGTGTACATCTTCAATATGAATTCCTTGGCCGCCTCGGCATCCCTTTTGGGACCTGAAATAAAATACAAATACAGTTGGTTATGTAAATAATCCAAGACTGCTCAATATCAAGTTCCGAATACAAGACCCCTCTGGCGAAAGGAAGGTTTGGAGGCGGGAGGGACTTTAAATTCCTTGGCTCTTCACTTACGAGCCAGTAAACAAATTAGGATAAGGCCAGAGAACGTGAGGGAATGGTTGTGGCTGGAGTGCACTGTGGTGTTAAAGGCAGTAAAGGGTGGATCTGTAGTGGGGCTGTGAGGGAGTTCTGTGGTGGTGGCTTGAGGGGACTGTAGGTCAGTGGCAGTAGATGGTGGCAGAGTTGTGAGGCTGTAAGGGGGTGCTAGCGGGTAATGGAGACAGCATCCTCATGGCTGTTGCACGCTGAAGCTTGAGGTCATAATGTAGTTGTGGATGGATTGACCACGATGATCTCACAGTGCTACACACCACACTGATTCTGACAGTGTTTGCCTGGTCGCAGTGAAGGGAGACTTTAAAAGTGGAAAGAGCGCTCTTTCTGGCCCTGAGATCTTTCCTTGTGTCTGTGTTTTACTTTGACAAAAACAACCAGATCAAATTATTAGTACATCCTTGGGAGTAAGAGAAACCAGTACCACCAGTCAACATTTTATTCTTTTTTTGCAGTAGATTTTTTCATGCCTCTTTAGTCGGTCTCCAGTCTCCACTTCAGTTTAGTCTTTTGGAATCCGTCCCTGGGCTCCAGCATCACCTGCCCTTCTGGATTCACCTTGGATTAGGATTCTGGATTCAGCCTCCTCATTTTATGTAGAGACAATCTTTTAGAGTCAGCCCCTTGCCCTATACCTACAACAGACTTTCAGGGACGTGCCCTGGCTCTATGCCCAAACAAGTCTTTTAGAGTCAGCCCTTCGCCCTATACCTACAACAGACGTTCAGGGACGTGCCCTGGCTCTATGCCCAAACGAGTCTTTTAGAGTCAGCCCTTCGCCCTATACCTACAACAGACTTTCAGGGACACGCCCCGGCCCTATGCCCAGATTAGTCCTTTACAGTCAGCCCCTCGTCCTACACCTACAACAGACTTTCAGGGACATGCCCTGGCCCTATGCCAAGGTTAGACTTTTAGAGTCAGCCCCTGGCTCCACTTTTAGACAATTCTTTTATACTTGTCCCCTAACGTCACTCCTAGATTAGACTTTTAGGCGTATATTTACAAAGATTTTGCATCATGTTTGCATCACAAAAGTCTAGACTAGACTTTTAGAGTCAGCCTCTGACTCCACTTCTAGACTAGTCTTTTAGAGCCGCCACTGCCTCCTCACCGGGACTATTCTTTTAGAGCCGCCACTGCCTCCTCACCGGGACTATTCTTTTAGAGTCAGCCTCTGGCTCCACTTCTAGACTAGTCTTTTAGAGCCACCACTGCCTCCTCACCGGGACTATTCTTTTAGAGCCGCCACTGCCTCCTCACCGGGACTATTCTTTTAGAGTCAGCCTCTGGCTCCACTTCTAGACTAGTCTTTTAGAGCCGCCACTGCCTCCTCACCGGGACTATTCTTTTAGAGCCGCCACTGCCTCCTCACCGGGACTATTTTTTTAGAGCCAACACTGCCTCCTCACTGGGACTATTCTTTTAGAACAGCCACTGCCTCCTCACTGGGACTATTTTGTTAGAGCCACCACTGCCTCCTCACTGGGACTATTCTTTTAGAGTCAGCCTCTGGCTCCACTTCTAGACTAGTCTTTTAGAGCCGCCACTGCCTCCTCACCGGGACTATTCTTTTAGAGTCAGCCTCTGGCTCCACTTCTAGACTAGTCTTTTAGAGCCGCCACTGCCTCCTCACCGGGACTATTCTTTTAGAGCCGCCACTGCCTCCTCACCGGGACTATTTTTTTAGAGCCAACACTGCCTCCTCACTGGGACTATTCTTTTAGAACAGCCACTGCCTCCTCAACGGGACTATTTATTTTAGAGCCACCACTGCCTCCTCACCGGGACTATTTTGTTAGAGCCACCACTGCCTCCTCACTGGGACTATTCTTTTAGAGTCAGCCTCTGGCTCCACTTCTAGACTAGTCTTTTAGAGCCGCCACTGCCTCCTCACCGGGACTATTCTTTTAGAGCCGTCACTGCCTCCTCACCGGGACTATTTTTTTAGAGCCAACACTGCCTCCTCACTGGGACTATTCTTTTAGAACAGCCACTGCCTCCTCACCGGGACTATTTGTTTTAGAGCCACCACTGCCTCCTCACTGGGACTATTTTGTTAGAGCCACCACTGCCTCCTCACTGGGACTATTCTTTTAGAGTCAGCCTCTGGCTCCACTTCTAGACTAGTCTTTTAGAGCCGCCACTGCCTCCTCACCGGGACTATTCTTTTAGAGTCAGCCTCTGGCTCCACTTCTAGACTAGTCTTTTAGAGCCGCCACTGCCTCCTCACCGGGACTATTCTTTTAGAGCCGCCACTGCCTCCTCACCGGGACTATTCTTTTAGAGCCGCCACTGCCTCCTCACCAGGACTATTTTTTAGAGCCAACACTGCCTCCTCACTGGGACTATTCTTTTAGAACAGCCACTGCCTCCTCACCGGGACTATTCTTTTAGAGCAGCCACTGCCTCCTCACCAGGACTATTCTTATAGAGCCGCCACTGCCTCCTCACCAGGACTATTCTTTTAGAGTCGGCCTCTGGCTCCACTTCTAGACTAGACTTTTAGAGCAGCCACTGCTCCTCACCAGCACTATTCTTTTAGAGTCGGCCTCTGGCTCCACTTCTAGACTAGTCTTTTAGAGCCGTCACTGCTCCTCACCAGGACTATTCTTATAGAGCCGCCACTGCCTCCTCACCAGGACTATTCTTTTAGAGCCGCCACTGCCTCCTCACCTGGACGATTCTTATAGAGTCAGTCTCTGGCTCCACTTCTAGACTAGTCTTTTAGAGCCGCCACTGCTCCTCACCAGGGCTATTCTTATAGAGCCGCCACTGCCTCCTCACCAGGACTATTCTTTTAGAGCCGCCACTGCCTCCTCACCAGGACTATTCTTATAGAGCCGCCACTGCCTCCTCACCAGGACTATTCTTATAGAGTCAGCCTCTGCCTCCTCACCTGGACGATTCTTTTAGAGCAGCCACTGCCTCCTCACCGGGACTATTCTTTCAGTCAGTCCCAAGGCTCCAAATCTTGAGTAGCCTTAGAGAGTCCGGGCCCATGGCTCATGCACATGGGTAAATATAATAAAAGACGGCGTAAGCCAGTAAAGGGCAGGCTATCATGTTCATAGTCTTTAACCAAATTAGAATATGTATCAACAGTGCCCTTCTTCGCAGGCTGGGGCCCCAATTTACTCCGATCTTGTATTTTCTGTGACTTTGTGCTCCTTTATAGCCCACATAAGTGCTACTGACCTTCTGTTTCGCTGATTGACAGAGATTTGGGAGGAAATCTGGGGGCATATTTACAAGCCCCTATCGCCACCACAACGTCACTTTTTCTAATGTTTTGGTGGCGATAGGGGCTTTGCTTTTTTCACAAGGCAGCGCTAAGCCACTTAACGTGGCTTAACCCCGCCTTGTGAATAAGACCCCTTTCACGCTATAGTTAGCGTGAAAGTGGTGGACAATGGGTGTTGCAGTGGGCATTCCACCCCAACACCCATAGATTTTGACGCTGCCCGCTATTTACAAGGGAAGGGTAAATATGGGGCAGCACCAAAATTAAGACCAAGTCAACAGGCACAACGAGGAGAAATGTTTCATTTCTCCTCATTTTTGCTGTTTCTATGTGTGCCTGGTTGTGCTGCACACATAGAACAGCAAAAGGTCATTGATTGTTTATGTGCAGGAAGGGTCAATTGAGGTGATTTGCTCTTTCCATGTGTGCTGTAGAATTCTGCAAGCATTGAAAGGTGAAAAACAACTAGGAGAAATGTAAGCTTTTCTCCTCGTTGCGCCTTGCTATGCCACCCCTGAGGTGGCGTAGCATTCTGACGCATTTCCAGGTTTAAGATTTCTCGTAAAACTGGAAATGCGTCAGAATACAAGGGTGTTGCGTGTTACCCACAGCAACACCCATAGCATGCCCCTTACACGCAAAGTGTTTCGTGAGAAGGGGCGAAATTTACAAGTTCACGTAGGGTGGCTGTACGCAGGGCCGGACTGGCCGCAGAGAGCACCGGGCGGTTCCCCAGTGGGCTGCCAGGCTGGAGGCTGGTTTTAGGCCGTTTTTGTTACGGGGGCCGGCAATATCGGCCCCCTATAACAAAATCGGCTGAAAGCAGCCCTAGCAAACAGCTCGGCCACACCCCCTTCCCCCTCCTGGGAGGAGGGGGCGGGTGGGGGGGGTGAGCAGTTTGCTAGGTCCGGTTTCTGTTCCCAAACCGGCCTTGGCTGTACGTGTCCTTGTCAATATCAGCCACAGGTTGCGCTGCTGGTGCATCACGCAACGTGACGTACCGGTGGCGCAAGGGGCTTGTAAATAACCCCTTTTACCAGCCCCTATCCCTAACTAGGTCCTAAATCTTATGCATAAATGTCCAGGCACTTATGAAGCCCTTCTTATCCGCCTTTACCCTGACTCTAAGCACGCCTTTCCAG
The DNA here is from genome assembly GCF_964204655.1 of Triturus cristatus. Lineage (NCBI taxonomy): Eukaryota > Metazoa > Chordata > Amphibia > Caudata > Salamandridae > Triturus > Triturus cristatus. The sequence continues at coordinate 16,710,027 of NC_140595.1, forward strand.
TGTGTAAGAAATGTTTTATATGAGACTTGAAGAGGTGGAGTGAATGCCCAAGATCAAATAAAAGGGACATATGGTAAAACCAAGATTAGCAGCGTTGATTTTATAGGGGGTTGCCAGAGGTCACTGGTTTGTTTAGATTTTAATGCTTTAAGGTTTTGGGTATTTATTATGTCATGGTTTAAGGGCCTGTGTTATATCTTATTTCACTAAAACTTGTTTTCCTTCATTATCACGTATAAAAATTATTCCAGGTATACAAGTTCAGACTACCAGTTGCACAAAAACATTTAATTAAGTACTTCTTAATGCTCAAGTGCTATAATGCGCCAATTAGTGTCAAAGCTTATTTGTTAAAGATATACACTTTTTTTAATTTTGAAGAGACTTTTATCATATTTCCATGAAATAGCACAGAAGCCCATCCTTGAGTGTGTGCGGCCGCTCACCAGTGGCACGTGAAGTAACAGTAGATGTTGCAGCACCCAGGATAATGTGCTGCATGGCTAAGTATTTATAAGGTCCTAAAGGTGAGACCTATAGGCTACGCAGATGCTTGTTTTAAATGCAATCTGAAGAAATTGGCCATCATAGCCTTCCTTATATGATTCATAATGTTCTCGTCCAAAGTATTTCTACAGGCCTGCCTGAAGGAAGGCGAACATCTACACTTAAGAAGTGGAAACAGCCATTACAACGCGGCTGCTTCCCCCCAATGCCATTACATCGCAAACGTAAAAATGCATGCGATGTAACAACGCGTAGCCATTACTACGCGTATTTTTACATCTCATGCGCTGTTACAACGTATGCGATGTAATGCCGATCCACCTCGTTGTGAGGAAACAGAGGCGCTTTCTTTTCCTCACAACAACGTGCACCTCCCCACGACGTGAAGCAGGAACCAGGAGCACAGACGGCGACGCTGGAGAGGAACCACAATGAAAAAAGGGGTAAGGGTGATTGTGCTTGGGGTGGGAGTAGTGTGGGTAGTGGTTTAGGGTAGTGTTGTAGTGTTTTAGGGTTTAGGGTAGTGTTGTGGTGTCTGGGTAGTGTAGAGGGTCGTGCTAGGGGTTGTGTTGTAGTGTTTGTGTAGTGTAGTGGTTTAGGGTTTAGTGTAGTGTTTGTGTAGTGTAGTGTTTTAGAGTTTAGGGTAGTGTTGTAGTGTGTGTAGTGTTTTAGTGTTTAGGGTAGTGTTGTAGTGTGTGTAGTGTTTTAGTGTTTAGGGTAGTGTTGTAGTGTTTGTTTGTGTAGTGTTTTAGGGTTTAGGGTAGTGTTGTAGTGTTTGTTTAGTGTATTAGGTTTTAGGGTAGTGTTGTAGTGTTAGTGTAGTGTTTTAGGGTCTAGGTTAGTTTTGTAGTGTTTTTTTGTACTGTAGTGTTTTAGGGTTTAGGGTAGTGTTGCAATGTTTGTGTAGTGTAGTGTTTTAGGGTTTAGGGTTTAGGGTAGTGTTGTAGTGTTTGTGTAGTGTTTGTGTACTGGAGTATTTTAGGGTTTATGGTAGTGTTGTAGTGTTTGTGTAGTGTAGTATTTTAGGATTTAAGGTAGTGTTGTAGTGTTTGTGTAGTGTAGTGTTTTAGGGTTTAGGGTAGTGTTGTGTTTTTGTAGTGTAGTGTTTTAGGGTTGAGGGTAGTGTTTGTGTAGTGTAGTGTTTTAGGGTTTAGGGTAGTGTTGTAGTGTTTGTGTAGTGTAGTATTTTAGGGTTAGGGTAGTGTTGTAGTGTTTGTGTAGTGTTTTAGGTTTTAGGGTAGTGTTGTAGTGTTTGTGTAGTGTAGTGTTTTAGTGTTTAGGGTAATGTTGTATTGTTTGTGTAGTGTAGTGTTTTAGGGTAGTGTCGGGGGGGTTGTGCAGGGCAGTGTAGTGTAATTGTAGGGAGAGGACTGGGGGTCGGGGTAGGGTTATGCAGGGGTAGTGTAGAGTCACTTACCTTGCAAACTTTAACCACAAGTATAGCTTTACCACGCATGCCTTTGCGTTGTAATGGCATGCGTAGTAAAAGCAAACTCGTGATAATAGTTTGCGATGTAATGGCATTTCGCTGTCATTGACATCGCGTAGTAATACCCGCGTTGTAATGGCATGCGTGGTATTAGTATGCAATGTAATGACCTACATTCCCTTAAGAAAATATGTCCTGAAAAAGTGCTTTGGGATTCCCGCATGTGGGCGGGACTGTTTAGTGCTTATTACTTCAGTGGAGATTCCCCTGAGAGACAACTGGGATTACAGGTAAGAAGCCATTCCTTCCTTCATGCCCTGATTATATATCAAAAGACACACACTTGATGGACGGAATGCAGAACAAATCAAAACTTTCACCCCCAGTCAAGAGATCTGAGTTAAATCCATCATTCTTTTGCTCACCATGCCACCCCAGTTTAGACCTGGCCATATGCAAATCAGTCTTGAACCTGTGCCTCATGGGAACAGTCCAGGCCGAACTGCCAAACCAGGTCCTCTCTGGACCGGAAACAAGCTTCCTAGGACCAGTTTCGGGGTTTCCAGGGAGGACCTGGCTTGGCAGTTCAGGCTGGACTGTTCCCATGAGGCACCGGGTCAAGACTGATTTGCATATGGCTGGGTTCAAACTGGAATGGCTTGGTGAGCAAAAAAACGACGGATTTAGGCCCAGATCTCTGTACTGGGGTGAATGTATGACATTGTTCTGCATTCTGTCCATCAACTGTTGTTGTTGCTGATTATATATCAGCACCGTTGTACCCCATTCCCCTTGAAAGACTCAAATATTGTACAAAATGCTGAGGCTGCTGAATAGACTGGCAACAGATTCTGCCCTCCTTCCAGAGTAGACCTTCTACAACAAGCCCAGGAAGCCATTTACAGCAGGTGCCCCCATACCGTTTCATTTCTGTCTCTGCATTAAAAACCAAGACACAACCAATTCTTCAGTCTTCTGCCTGACATTTGAGCCAATTATACAATTCAAATGCAGAAGAGAAACCCAAAATCCAAAGTCGGAGAGAGCAAAGAGAGATCGCAGATGGCTATGAACTGGGTTTGTAAAGCATCTTGTGCCCGAGAGATGCTCTTTTTCTAGAAAGAGTCATATCCTCTTCTACCTCCCTCTGGGAAGGTAAGTTGGCGGGCGAAGGCTTTGCCACGATTTGTGAATTTATATTGTCTGGCTGGTAAAGAAAACCAGGATTTAGAAGGATGTTCTGTTCCTGACTGATGGCAGAAGGTCAGGGAAGGTTAGGAACCTGGCACATTATTGTGGAGCAGAGTGAAGGTGTTGGACGCAAGCAGTAGTAAGCACAAAGCAGACTGATGTGTATCCTAGCTGACGAGCAATACGTCTCACCTGTAAATTTTGGAAAGTAGTCCTCCAGGTCAGAGATGCAGATTTTCTCCTCCAGGATATCGGTTTTGTTCAGAAACAGGATGATGCTGCTGGTTTCTTTCCAGTATGGCAGCCGGAGAATGTTGCTGAACAAAGCCAGGCTCTCCCGCATGCGATTCTACGTGGAGAAAGCAAGATCCTATTAACAGGTTGTCTCAGAGATCAGGGGCATGCTGGATTCAATATTTGACGTCTCTACACATAGTCCTAGCTCGATGATAACTTTCAGGAAGGTCTACAAAGTTCATAAAGAGACTAATTCGAAAGAGCTTACACTGATCAAGGGATAAAAATCATGACAATTAAAAGCGTAAATTAGAAAAGACCCAGCCCAATAACCAGCTGTCAACCATCACAGGAAATGCATCCATGTTCAATTGGGACAGGAACTCCACTGTTGTAAAAGTTCTGTTTCTCACCTTTTTTGATAGAACTCACATTTTAAAGGCCGTTCTGCCAAAGTCCCTCCAAGGACCAGCACAGAATACCCCATGATTAGTAAACCCCTTGTTTTGGCACGGCGTTTCTCCCAGGGACCCAAGATGTCAGATGCTGGAGATGTATAAACACACGCTGTGTGCGTGGGTAGGAAAAACAGGAAAGGGAGAAAATTGGAGAGCACTGCTCTAGGTACGAGAACCTTCACTCACCCACAGGTGACATGCTTCATCATAGGGTCCCCTCCTCACACTGGGCCCGCAAGGCACCCAGCGTGGGCTACGACTCCCCCGCAGGAGAGGAGCAGGGGTGTTCTGCAGCACGATGAGTACTACCTACGTGGGGAGGGAGGGGCAGAGTGCGAATGTAGTTCAAGAAAAAAGTCAGTAAAACTATCTCCTGGTAGGCGAAAAAGTCTTTATTCTTGTGCGCCCAGTGGATAGGGTTAAACAAGCTAAGTGAATAGGGATTCTGGATATTACCCTATTAGATGATCAATGTGTTTCTGCTCTGCAGGACGTAAAACGTTCTAGGCATTCCTCAGGACCAAAATATATGTGTCACTCTGCTGTTTAGAGTATGCATAAAAGTAATAACAAAAAAGCCATACAGTCAGGTCAGTGGCTATTCTTGTGACACCATCGTCTGATAAAGTCCAGTAGATGCATCGACATATATGTAAGGATCCGCTGAACCGTCAACACTCCCTTCACAGCGTGCAGAGCTTGTAAGCTTCAACACGCCTCGTCTTTCGAAGGTTCCATAAGCAAAAATCTGAAATTTGGACTTGGGAAGACTTGGATGCAGATTCAAAGGCCAAGAGTAATTCCTAATAATTTGTGTCTATGCAGCAATGTTGTATTTCTTGACAAACTAATGGGAAATTCAAGTGAACATTGGCATATTCCAGCCAAATGACCCCTTGATTTACAGTGCCATTTGAAATTCTGACTGGTGATTGGTCGGCTGAGCTCCAAACGCTCCTCTAACTTGCACTCCAGGTTGCTTTGCAAAGCCTGTTTATTGGACGGGCAGAATTCAGAGCAATCAAGCCGAGCTCAGTCTAGAACCCTGAAAACATTTGGCGGCCACTTGAGTTGAGCTTTCGCATCCGTATTTGCACACTTCAAACAGATCAAGGGCTGGCTATAACTGCTCTAGCAGTCAGCCTCTGAGGGTGCCTTCTACATTTCTGCAAGGAGTGGATCATATGTTGACCACATATAATACACAAAGGGGCTTATATACAAGCCCCTCGTGCCGCCTTTACGTCACTTTTTCCCACATTAAAAGTGACGCGGCGCAAGGGGCTTGTAAATAGGCCCCTAAGTATTTATTCCAACTTCCTAGATGACATCTGGAAACCTTGTCTACCTTTGAATATCCACTGCCTTTGGTACAAAGCCCTGTAACTGGGAGTCCTCCTAAGTAGCCCGATGCAACGCCACCCTATGATCTTTTTTATTGCAATTTGTATGTTTCATGATGTTACTTAAAAGGGTAAGGAAATCCACATTGTAAGTTACTAACCAAGTACATAAGGCACTCGCTGTCATTTGTAAATGGTGCAGCAGGTGGCAGAAACAGTGCACAGTTTTGTAGACGTGACAATGTGTGCACAGCCAGGTGACATAACAAATCATATCTGAGATATGGGTGCCCTGAGATAGCCCACAAATGACTCAGTCTTTCTTACCCACAGGTTTCCCGCAGGCTGACCCATATAGGACACAATTAGATCCCGGCACGTTCTCTGCATGGCCACTCACTCACCTCCTTGTTGTTCTCTTCTAGGCGCTGGTCGTACTCGCTAAGAGAGGCTAGAAACATCAGGGAGTTCACGTTCTGGAAGGCGTGGATCCACTTCCTGCGTTCAGACTTCTGTCCCCCGACGTCAACGATCCTGTGGACAGCAAAAGGATTTAGGAGAGCCTGTTGGTGCCGCATCATGTTGTACCCAGAACCAGGGGCTATCTAGTACCAAGGCTTCCCAGAACCAGGACTACCCAAAACTAGGGCTATCCAGTGACCAGGCTACCAAAAGACCATGCCTCCAAGAGACCATGCCACCAAGAGACCATGCCACCAAGAACCATGGGTCTCCAAAGTCGTGGACCTCCATGGTTATGCAGAACTGTGGCTACCCAGAGACAAGGCTACAACGAGCCATTACTAGCCATAACCATGACTAGCTAGAACTATGGCTTAGCTAGAGACCAGGCTTTCCAGAACCGTGCCTACCCAGAATCATGGCTACCAAGGACCACAGCTCCTCGAACTATAGCTATTCAGAATCATAACTACCCAGTGACCATCCTAACCAGAATCATAGCTAGTCAGAGGCTTTGAGTACCAAGAGTCTGGGCAACACAGAACCATGATTATCCAGAACTATGGGTTCCTAGAGCCACGGATTCCAAGCGCCATGGATTTCCAGAACCATGGCTACCAAGTGAACATGTTACTCAGAGCCATGGCTACCCAGAGGAAAAGCTAGCCGAGTAATAGGCTTCCTGGAAACATGGATAACTAGAACTATGGCCAACACAACCATAATTGCACAGAGCTATGGCTACCGAACACCATGGCTACTCAGAACCATGGCTCTAGAGAGACAAGTCTTACCTGACACCAGGCTGACCAGAACAAATGGCTTCCCCACAGAGCACACTACCCAGAACGGTCTACCCAGAGATGTGCCTACCCAGATCCATAATTACCAAGAACCATGAGTACCCAGAAACCATGGCTAATTAGAGCACAGTCACATTGATGACATGAGGAAGCATGAGATCTGTGATAATAATAACTATAGATTCAAAGGCCCAAAGTGTGCTATCTAGAACTATAATGAACTGGAGACAGTCCGGATAGTCCTTAAGATGGGTGCGCTGCACCCTTCAGCTTTGGAGCTGTTCCTCACACTGGGCCACACGGCACCCTCGGACTCTAGAGCTGTTCATCACACAGGGGTGCACTGAACCCTTGTACTCTGGAGCTCCTCACACAGGGCCACACTGCACCCTTGGACTCTGGAGCTACTCCTCACACAGCCACGCTGCCTTGGACTCTGGAGCTCCTCCTCACACAGCCATGCTGCACCCTTGGACTCTGGAGCTCCTCACACAGGGCCACACTGCACTCTTTGACTCTGGAGCTCCTCCTCACACAGCCACGCTGCACCCTTGGACTCTGGAGCACTTCCTCACATAGGAGCGCACTGCAGCCTTCGACTCTGAAGCTCCCCCTCACATGGGGCCACACTGCACCCTTGGACTTTGAAGCTCCTCCACACACAGGGGTGCACTGGGCCCTTGCACTTTGGAGCTCCTCCTCACACGGGGGCACTGCACACTAGGACTCTCAAGCTCCTCCTCACACAGGTCCACACTGCACCCTTGTACTCTGAAGCACCTTCTCACACAGGGCCATGCTGCACCCTTGTACTCTGGAGCTCCTCCTCACACAGGGGTGCAGTGCAGCCATAGATTCTGGAGCTCCCCCTCGCACAGATCCACACTTCAGCCTTGCACTCTGGAGCTCCTCCTCATACAGGTCCACACTTCAGCCTTGCACTCTGGAGCTCCTCTTCACACAGGGGTGCACTGCAGCCTTGCACTCTGTATCTCTTCCTCACACAGGTCCACACTGCAGCCTTGCACTCTGGGGTTCCTCCTCACACAGGGCCATGCTGCACCCTTGGACTCTGGAGCGCCACCTCACACAGGGGTGCACTGCAGCCATGAATTCTGGAGCTCCCCTGGGCCCTCGCACAGGTGCACACTGCAGTCTTGCACTCTGGAGCTCCTCCTCACACGGGTGCCCTGTAGCCTTGCACTGTGGAGCTCCTCCGCACACAGGGGTTCACTGCAGCCTGGCACCCTGGAGCTCCCCCTCGCTCATGTCCACACTGCACCCTTGCACTCTGGAACTCCTCCTCACACAGGTCCACACTTCATCCTTGCACCTGGAGCTCCTTCTCACACAGAAGTGCACTGCAGCCTTGCACTCTGGAGCTCCTCCTCACACAGGGGCGCACTGCAGCCTTGCACTCTGGAGCTCCTCCTCATTCAGGAGTGCAGTGCACCCTTGGACTCTAGAGCTCCTCTTCACACAGGGGCGCACTGCAGCCTTGCACTCTGGCGCTCCCCCCCACACAGGTCCACACTGCAGCCTTGCACTCTGGAGCTGCTCTTCACACAGGGGTTTCACTGCAGCCTTGCACTCTGGATCGCCTGCTTGCACAGCAATGTGTGTGGCTTTGCACTCTTTGTTCTGAGGAAATATGAATTTTGTGATCAGTTATGTCCCCTATCGTAGACCCCAACGGCTCCATGTGCATGCTATACGTACATGTATGTTCCCTCCAGTTCCAGTTTTGAAGACGCAAATATATGTGCGTCCACCGTCAACATGTCCTCTTTCAGATCCGCCATGAATGGGTCAGATATTCCATTCCTAAGTATGAAAGGCCACCGACTTTATATGGTTCACTTTCCACATTTTACAGATTCAGGCGAGTAGGCCCTGAATTCTGTCATCAAGCCTTTTCCTGCCTTCTGCCTCTGAAAGCTCCAGTCTGAGCCTGCATCTGCATCCATGAACTTTGTCCTACTCCCTGCGCGGCTAACGGTGCCTGATCCAGCATATTGCCTGCCAAAAACTGTATTTCACCTTCAAGATTATCTACTCCGCTCCTCATCCGATGCATTCCTGTCTAGTAGTTTAGGTAAACATTCCTCCAGCTACCGTGCAAAGGGCCAGGCCTCGCTGTCCACATGCAAGTAATTCATAGGCCCCGTTACCATGGAATATTCCTACTCCCTCGCATCTCATGTAGACACTTAGACGCTTGTACACGCACTAACAGTCAGTATAGAATAGATTCTATCCTAGAGACCTTTCCTTTTGGATAACACAGTTCTTTAAACATAGGATATTAGATATGATTTGGGATTAGGTTGACATGACCCCCAGACTTCTGTCTCCACATGTAGAGCTAAATGTCAAGTCCCCTTCACCCTCTAGTTGCACGTCAATCACACGTCATGCGGCTACGCACGCATCTCTGCCAAATATTTCTGCTGACATTGCAGGATTCTTTCATGGATCCACCCACTTGTGACATCATGTATAATGACGTTTATTAAATTACGCCCATATGACCGCCTCTATTAGTTACGTATGCACAGTTTATCTGTATTATCAGCTGTTACGCCTCTTGCATCTGTTTCACTGTAATGCATTTTCCTATAAAACCGATTATCTGTCAATAATGTATGCCCTTCCTTCCTGAACTTTCGTGGTGATGGAATAGAAAGCCTACAATTCGAATTGTATTCCTTTGTATAGGAATAAAGCCTTTTAAAACCTCTAATACCACGGATTCTGCCTCTTATATTTACTGAGTTATTCTTACTAGACTTTACCGCATAAAAAATAGTACCGGTAATGAAATATTTACCACATAAATTGGCGCCCGAACAGGGACACTTTCTCATCTCACGCGCCGGAGGTGCGTTGCAGGCCCGGTCTCCTGCCACAGCTGAACGGACAAAAACGCGTACCTGCAGGATTTCCTGTATCTCCCTCCGGCCAAGCGGGGGCGACTGAGGCTGCGATCAACACCCAGACGAGGCGGTGAGAAGTGCGAAGTATCCCGACCAGAGCCTAGCTGAGAGAGCAAGATCCGAGGTATACAGAGGCCCACCAGGTTCCGAAGTTCCGAGTCCAATCAAGTCGAGTCCAGTCCGGTCCAGTTTCAGTTCCGTTCCGAGGCCTTCCGTTCCGAGCTACCCGGTGAGTACCATTACCGGGGAGGCATTTTACGTGCACATAGTCTGTGCCGGTCAAGACGGGTTTGGGTACACAAATCCGGTCTGCACTGTTTCAGCAGTGTATCTGTACTGTTTAGCAGTATATATAGTATGCCTTGCATTTAAATAAGTATTATCTAGTGTCAGTATTATGTCAGTAACTAGTTTTCTATTAGTTATCATTGTTCGTTAAAACTGTTAAATGTTAAATGTTTTAATACGTTCTATACATTGTGGTGTGAATGACTGTTCATTATTGTGTTCATTGTATAAAGTGTGTTCTAGTAATAAGGTCTAAAAAATGCCGCTCTTTTCGAAATTAAGACAGATCAAAACTAGAAAAGGGGTACTCGAAGAAGCTGTTCCCATCCCACCTAGGGACACTCCAGGGTACTTTATGTATCATAAGCATGGCCTAGATGCCGTATTATTTCTTGATTTATGGGTGGACTACACCAAGGATTTGCCAGAAAGTCAGAGATGGCCCGCAGCAGGGACCTGGGATACAGATTGCATCATGAGAGTAGAAGAAGAATTATGGAAAAAGAAAGCCAGACAGTCACAGAAAGATGCCATTGAATTATGGCGTAAAGAATCATACAGACGTACAGAAAAAGCACTCAGACAGGAAGAGAAAGGTAGAGAGAATTCAAATAAAACTCGAGAAAATCTATTACTTGAGGAAGGTACCCGAGTAAACTCAGAACAAGTAGATAGACAAAGAAACACTCTTATGAATGGTATGTATCCTCTTCTGGCCGAAGGGTTACCTAAGGCTATCCCGGAAATACCAAAAGACTTAACTCCTCCATTACTCCCGATGAAAGCACATCCCAAAACACATCCCAAAACAGCAAAGGACGTTTTCCTTTCCTCCTATTTAGATGACGTAGCTCCCGAGTATGCTAATGCCATACCACCCACACCGCTTGCCGATGGTGTTCAACACCAAGATCATCCGCCTGTAACCCCGCAACTACAAACTCCTACACAAGTTCCCACAGGTCCGTCCGTTTCTACAGTTTTTCCCGCATCCACAATCTCTATCCTACGTCCAACGAATCCTTTCGTGCCTAGCGCCTCAGATGGTGCTGCAGGAGGTACGACAGACATGTTTGCCACCCCGCCGCGAAATAAACAGACCCTTAGAGATTTAGCACTCCAACGTACACCCCAATTAGCGACATCCGACATGTTTAAAGAACAGCTTGTGGATTGCAGATACGATCCAGTGCCAGGTAGACAGGACAAATTGCTCATATCATCACTACGTATACGACGAGCTACATTATATTTAATGACAATACCAGGAATGGGTGAACACCTAGACGAAATATATCGCTTTGTCCAAACAGGGCGAGGTTCAGAAAGTATTAATGAAGCTATGGAATATCAGAAAGTGGATGTACAAAGACAACTACTACGTTTTTTCATAAATTGTGTAATTAGGAATCAAGACAGGCCCGGGGCAGATCACGATACCATGCAAAGACTTGTCAAATGGGGTCAGAACATATCAGAAGAGAAACATGATAGACAGGCGTGTATAATCGCCATGTGTCGAAAAATCCGCAAGGAAGTAGAACGAATACATAAAGAAAGACGAGAAACAGACAGAGTAGAATCAGAAGAGGAGGAGGAGCAAGAATCAGAACAACTAGAAACAATAGCTTATGTAGGTAGAGGAAGACCCCATAATAATACTAGAGGTTTTAATGACCCGATACGTCCGATACGTCCAGAATATAATCGACATTTTCAAACCCCTATGATAAATACAAAATCCCCTGAACACCTATTCCAAACCGTTGATAAATTACTCCGAGATCGAAGGGGGTATCATATGCTCGATTCCATGGACGAACAAGAATTAGCCAGGTCCGCAGTACAATGGGCTGACAGTCCCAGCGAATACAATGATGATGCACTAGCGCACACATTTCTGAATCTTGACCCATACGAACAGCGTTTAGCTAGTATATACATGATTCAACACCTCCTTATATTATATAAAAGCCAACACTCCGATCCAGGACCCTTACCTGACATATTGACAGAACTACTCACGAATATATGGAGAGGGTCAGGTACTGATTTGATTAAAGAAATTCTAGAATTTCGAAACCAATATTTAACTTTCGTATGCCCAGAACACGTTCCAGTCCCCATTATGGGAAGAAAATTGTATCACATAGATAGACAGAACCCGTTACGCGAAGTACACCCAATCAGAGGTGACGGTAATAACTTTACATGCGTGTTTGTGTACACGCCTATAACTAAACTGGAATTATTAGAAATGAAGAAAGTAGTACCCAGCCATGACAAGGATCCAGCAGGTTTCCACCGTGAAATAAAAGACATGTTGCTCATGGGAGAGTATACCTACCCCGACATTATGAAAATATTAAAAGTCCTATTACCCGCCGGTGTTTACGAGAAACTCAAAGAAAAGGAATGGGAGGTGGGAGACCAAAAGATAGATTGGACAGCATTAGAAAACGAAGAAAGGGCCCGAGCTGCAGGAGCAGGACTTGGGGAAAAGACTACAGCACTAGCAGGACTACTAGTGCAGGTACTGCCACGTTTATTAACTACGAAAAAGGAAGACTGGGGTGCAATATCAGCCTGTAAACAAAAGCCAGATGAAGACACTAGTGACTTCTATTCCCGATTTGAAAAATGTTTTGGTATAAATAGTGGTATAAAAGCCAGTAGTGAGTCATATCCACATCTGTTCGTGACAAAATTAGTTGAAAATTCTCTGCTACAAGTCAAGAATAGAGTATTGAAATTCGAAAGTACCTGGCAAGGTAATACCCCATCACAGATGTTACAGATGTTACAATATCACCACAATAGAATTAGAGAAGAACAAGAACACGAACAAAGACGTATGAAAGATACGAAAATGAAAATGCTTGTTGCCCAGTCAGTTCCAGCTGATGGTCATCAAAAGGGTGATTCCGCAGGTCCTACGAAAGGGACATGCAACTATTGTAAACAACCAGGTCATTATATACACGATTGTCCAGTCCTGAAACATAATATTGCTACAGGTAGAACCCAGGAGAGACCACGTCCACCTAGACAGGATCAGAATCAACAACAAATCCCTCAGCATGCACAACCTAGGTTAGCTCCGCAACAACTAGCTCCGCAACAGGGAGCTCCACAACAGACCGTAGCACCACCACAAGCGCAGCCTATTGCTGCAACACAAGCAACAACACAACAGATGTATCAGTATGCACAAGCAGATTATCCCGATTATCAGCGATATACATGACATAGCCTAGAGAGGGAAGTTGGCTTACCCCTTATTGAGGTTCCTGTAGACCAAGAGGGACCTTATGTACATAGTGAACTATTAGGGGAAGACAGAAAGTTTTTACTTGATACAGGGGCAAGCAGAACAACTATAAGACGCAGTGAAGTTCCAGGGGCACCCCTCTCAGGCTCACAAAATATTTCCCTTGGATTCTCAGGAAAACCTATAATAAATGACGTAACACAACCTCTTCCACTCACGATTGGTCCATTGACACGTACTACAGATTTATTGCTTACTAAATCCTGTCCAGAAAACTTGTTAGGTATAAAAACATTGAAAGCTCTAGGAGCTATAATATGTTGTTCTCCGGAAGGAGTACGACTATTTCTACGTGACTTCAAAGGTCACTACGTGTCCAGAGATATGGATCACCGACTGCAGAATTTACCTACGCATTTATGGGCACAAGGCCCCACTGATGTTGGTTGCATGAATATTACACCATATCGTGTCACACTAAAAACAGGAGTAATACTACCACGAATGCGACAATACAAGTTACCACCCGATGCTGTTGTGGCTTTGCTGCAAATCATTGACGAGCTCATTGCACAAGGAGTGGTTGTCGAAACCGACTCCAATGTATGTAATTCCCCGATAATTCCGATTCTTAAAAGAACGGATCCAAAAGCATCACCAGTATATCGATTAGTTATTGATCTGCGCGAATTAAATAAATGTATTGTACCACAATACCCTGTGGTCCCAGATATCTCTTCATTATTAACCGCTATTGACTCAGAAGCAACGTTCTTCACTGTAATTGATCTCAAGAATGCTTTCTTTAGCGTCCCAATAGATCCGGAAAGTCAATATCTGTTCGGATTCAGTTTAAATGGACGAAGTTTTAAATTCACACGCGCACCTCAAGGATTTACAGAAAGCCCCAGCATCTATAGCCAAGCACTGAAACGAGAACTTGACAGTATCCACATGCCAGTTAACACTGCCTTGCTTCAATATGTCGATGATCTGCTGATCACCGCCCGAAGCGAACATGAATGTGAAAAAGCGTCACTGACGGTTTTAAAATTTTTGGCTGACAAGGGACACAAGGTGTCCCCTTCTAAGCTGCAATTCTGTGTCCAGCAAGTTGTTTACCTTGGGCACTCGCTGTCCAAGGAGGGAGGGCAGCTTACACCCGACCGTATCCAGTTAATCGCTAACATGCCACCACCCAAGACACAAAAGGAGGTGCGGGCTTTTATAGGCCTCACTTCATACTGTAGGCAGTGGATCCCTCAATATGCATTTCTAGCAAAACCACTCATCCAGTTAACAACACAGGAGGCAGCCACATCGACTGTCCTCCCTTGGACTCAAGAACATACACACGCCTTTGAAAGCTTAAAGAAAGCTTTATGCCAAGCACCTGTTTTAGCAACACCATGTTACAGTAAACGGTTTACACTCTTTGTTACAGAACGCAAAGGTACTGCCTTGTCAGTACTCACTCAGGAACAAGCAGGATCACACAAACCATGTGCTTATTTCTCTAGTACATTAGATCCAGTAGCTCAGGCTCTTCCTGCGTGCCTGAAATCGGTGGCAGCAACAGCTTTAGCAATCAGACAAAGCGATGCCATAGTGTTAGGACATCAATTGACAGTACAAGTACCACACGCAGTAGAGGTTCTTTTGAACCGCACACAAACACAACACTTGACTATAGCGAGACTCACCGGTTACGAATTGACATTATTCCAGCCACACATAGAAATCAGACGTTGTAATACGTTAAATCCTGCCACACTGTTACCAGTGGGCGGAACAGATCCATTGGCACATGATTGTGTCGAAGTCATTACTATCACGACGAAACCCAGACAAGACTTGACAGATATCCCTTTGTCAGATCCAGACTTGACATTGTATGTAGATGGGTCATGTATGAGAACAAGTACAGGAGAATTAGTGGCCGCTTACGCAGTCACAACAGACACTGAAGTCATTGAAACAAATTGTATTAACACTTTGTCAGCTCAAGCAGCAGAGCTCATCGCTCTGACACAAGCCTGTATTCAAGCCAAAAATAAGACAGTCAACATATACACAGATTCACGTTATGCATTCGGAGTCGTCCATGACTTCGGCGTACTGTGGCGAGAGAGAGGTTATTTAACTTCTCACGGTGCCCACATCCAGCACGGACCCCTCATTCAAACCCTATTAGACGCGATTCATCTACCTACTGCAATATCGATTATGAAATGCAAAGCCCATACAAAAGTTACCGATATCATTTCTCAGGGTAATGACCTAGCTGACAGAACAGCTAAACAGACTGCTCAGAATCAGACTCACACAACTGACATGACAAAGACAATAGTTCAGACACTAACACATTGCATGACAGTTAAGGATCCCGCCCTTGATGTAATTGACATACAGACACATGCTACACCAGAAGAAATAAAGAAATGGACTGAATTAGGAGGGATCCAAACGGATCAAGGATGGATGACGAAGGAAAAATCTATATGGTTTCTTCCCGACTCTATGGTTCAAGTCATCATTAACACAATACATAGTCCAGCGCACCTAGGAGAAAAAGCTATGCTAGACAGCATTCAACACATTTGGTTCAACAAACACTTGCGAGCAGCAGCTAAACAGAAAGTTCGTACCTGTATGATATGTTGTCAGTTTAATCCAGGTAAAAGCATCCCCGTAGAGCAGGGTGGATTTCAACCTCCCGATCATGCTTTTGAAGTCCTCCAGATGGATTATATCCAGATGGAACGATGTCGAGGATTCAAATATGTTCTCGTAGTTGTCTGTGCTCTTTCCCGTTGGACAGAAGCCTACCCGGTTTCAGATTACACTGCCCCGACTACTGCCAAACAGTTAGTTCGAGAATTCTTCCCACGGTACGGTTTACCACGTGTTGTCTACTCAGATAACGGCCAGCCGTTCTCATCCGAACTAATGAAACACGTTTCCCTTTTGTTAGGCTACCAATGGAAATTCCACTGTGTCCGACATCCCGAGGCAGCAGGTCTCGTGGAACGCCATAATCAAACCCTGAAAATTAGATTGTCCAAAATATGTAGGGAAAAAGGTGTCGATTGGATAGTAGCCTTACCAGTTGCGCTCTTTTACATGAGAATGGTAGCACATTCTCGAACAGGGCTATCCCCGTACGAGGTGATCTTCGGTAGACCACCAAATATGTGGGGGACGCCTATACCTCGCAAAATCACTGATGTTGACTGTAATATGCTGACAGATTACCTGGCTTCCTTGATGTCTGCACTACAATCTTGTCGTTCACAGGTAGCCGCAGCTTTTCCCGATAATACTGAGGTGAAGCCCCATGACGTGGTTCCTGGTGACCTGGTTCTGGTCCGGAATTTCGACCGGAAGACCCAACTGGAGCCTAGGTGGAAGTCGCCGAAGCTAGTTCTACTAACCACAAGGACAGCCGTGAAGATCGAGGGACGCAAAGGGTGGTTGCACTCGAGTCATATCAAGAAATTTTATGGACTACCATCCAGTGTGAATACTCAACCTTGTATTCCCTCACAGACAGACTCAAAGCTCCCCTTGGTTGAGCAGTCAAAACCAGAACTTTACAAACTAAAATTGAGGTCTAGCAAGTCAGACAATTTGATTGTTTAAGTCCTCTCCAAGGTGAATCGGTTGAATTTGTCTCTGACATGTATCCTCTAGACCGGAATAGAGAAAGAAATCAACAGATGCAGCTTAAAAAACATGCGTATTGTAAATCACTTCGTAGTCACTGCATAGTAACATTATTAATTTTGTTTTTTCTAAGTCTTCTGATCATTATTTTCAGCATACTATTGCATATGTATTACCCTATTCTTAAGCGTGCTTACAATGTAACTGCAGAACATTCTTTTAGCGAATTACCTCCGCATGAGTTGTCCTATAGATTTGCGCTGCGCAACAACACATTCATTAGTATGTTACATCATTCCCATCAGACCAGCAATGCCACAAATTGTTGGATATGTGGCCGACTCCCTCCCTATCAGAACTATAAGGGAGTTTTGCCCCTCTTTCCCTATCCGTTCACACACAATGGCTCCTGTGGAGCATGGTTTAGTTTGATTAATTCCCTAGATTCAAATTCCGCAGTTTATCAAGACAACTGGGTATGGGGAAACCTGAACCTAGTTTTGCTTAAAGTCTGCTACCCTAACAAGGAGGGACTCCCCAAAAGAACAGGAACTGATCTAGAAAATGAAGTATATGGATTAGGTAATTTTACACTTAACCTCATGATCCTGAACGTTGAATCTGAAGCTACACCAATCTTGCCCGCCATGTCAGTATTCCCAGTAAAAGGGGAATTATGTGTAAGAAAGAATGGTTCCATACACATGGGCCATAGTAAATGCACCACTGTAATAACATTCAGTGATCAAGGCAAGTCTACATTTAGAGCTTCCCATCATTCCTACTTCATATGTGGCCAGACCGCATATATATGTCTACCTTTAGATTGGGATGGTACCTGTTACATAGCATTCCTTCTGCCACCTGTTTTCCTAGCTCCTCCTGATTATCATAGAAATACCCATTTAGTACACAATAGACAACAGAGAGATCTCCCAATTGTCGATTACACAGAAACAGCATGGGAAAAATACACAGATTTCAATAAAGGTTTCTTTCCCTATATAGGTTGTCACGATCCGGCTGGATATCTGCACGAGTGGCGATCCCGCCAGACACCTGGAAGAACTACAAGTCCCAGGTACCCCGGCAGTCCACGAGTCACGTTGTGGGTGTGTCCCGAGAGTATAACTACACGTCCTCTCCTTCACGTCCTGGCCGATTATTCCCGGACGTATCCTGAAGAGCTACGACAGAAGAGTTCACGGTGAACCCGTACTGTCACCCGTCTACAGAGATACGACCTCTCGACCCCTGTTGAATCTCCGCCTTTCCCGGCGACCGCCAACGTCCCTCGGAACTGGCCGGGGAAAGGTTTCCTGTTCCTGGCTCCCGTCTCCCCTGTGAGACCGGAGTGGAGGCACCTTCCTACGGTGCCCTTCATCACCAGTGGAGTACCGGAACGGGTACTTCCACCTTGGCTCTCCACGCCTCTCGACTCCTCCGAGAGAAGAGGCGTAGCGCCGAGAGACCACCACGCCCAAGGATTTCCGGCGAAGCAGCCAAAAAGGTAATTCTCGTTCACAGACCTGCCCAAGGATTTCCGGGCATTCACGGTCGGTAGGTGTTGCGCTCCTCGGCTCAAGGATTCGGAGCCTGGCAGTAGTAGCGCCTTCACCTACCTACACATCTCACCGCGCCAATTGGGCGTCGTTCAGTGAGCTGGAAGACAGACTCTTGGGAACTACCAGAGGCCTCTTGGTCCAGCTCACCTCACTCACCGAGCACTCATTTCCCCCTGGGGTTTGTCCCCGCTAAACGGAACTTACCGGACTCCAGTGTTGGAGATACTTAGCCTACGCAAACGCCCAGTCACTTCACCGCCCCGCACCTCAGTAGGTGGGAGGAGACAGCAGGTAAGCGACTCACACTTAGGGGAAACACGGTAGGGGGAGTTCGTGTCAGTCGACTATCGCTCATTGTGTGTTTGTTTCCTTCTAGGTTTCCGTCCCCACCGTTCCTGTCTCACTTCCCTCACTCACCTGCCTCCTCCGTCCGCGTGTGTTACACGTCCTCCGGACTAGGGGCAGATGGGAGGTGGAACCCATATAGCATCAGCGTCATTCCGAGGAGAGGAAACCCGCGGTGACGCGACATAGGTACAGTCACTAATAGTAAGCTGATACGTAGATTAACCAGAACCCTTGAAGCAGTAGTGAACGAAACTATTTCCGCCTTAGGCAATTTAACAGAAGAGCAGTCTGCTATGCGGATTGTTGTGCTTCAAAATCGTCTTGTCCTTGACGTCATCCTGGCCGATAGGGGCGGAGCTTGTAGGGTCATCGGATCAAGTTGCTGCATTTTCATACCAGAAAATTCGCCGTCAGTATATAAAGCCATAACCCGCCTTCATAAAATTATAAGCCAGATACACCAGAGTCCAGGCACCTGGACTTGGTCCGGTTGGTTCTGGGGCGTGTTGTCAGCCTGGGGATGGAGAATCCTATCCTTCCTAGGTATTGGCTTTCTCATACTATTCAGTTGCTGCTTATGTCTACAATGTGGGCCAGCGATTTGTGGTCTGTGTGCCACATCGTGTATCCCACATCCACGTTTTCGTTCAAGATCCCGGAAGAAGAAAGAAGAACAAATGATGCTATATGAACAGATCGATGGATTGATGAAGATCGATATCTCCTGAGGGTCCGTAGGGGACAAGGAGGGAATGAGGAAATATGAATTTTGTGATCAGTTATGTCCCCTATCGTAGACCCCAACGGCTCCATGTGCATGCTATACGTACATGTATGTTCCCTCCAGTTCCAGTTTTGAAGACGCAAATATATGTGCGTCCACCGTCAACATGTCCTCTTTCAGATCCGCCATGAATGGGTCAGATATTCCATTCCTAAGTATGAAAGGCCACCGACTTTATATGGTTCACTTTCCACATTTTACAGATTCAGGCGAGTAGGCCCTGAATTCTGTCATCAAGCCTTTTCCTGCCTTCTGCCTCTGAAAGCTCCAGTCTGAGCCTGCATCTGCATCCATGAACTTTGTCCTACTCCCTGCGCGGCTAACGGTGCCTGATCCAGCATATTGCCTGCCAAAAACTGTATTTCACCTTCAAGATTATCTACTCCGCTCCTCATCCGATGCATTCCTGTCTAGTAGTTTAGGTAAACATTCCTCCAGCTACCGTGCAAAGGGCCAGGCCTCGCTGTCCACATGCAAGTAATTCATAGGCCCCGTTACCATGGAATATTCCTACTCCCTCGCATCTCATGTAGACACTTAGACGCTTGTACACGCACTAACAGTCAGTATAGAATAGATTCTATCCTAGAGACCTTTCCTTTTGGATAACACAGTTCTTTAAACATAGGATATTAGATATGATTTGGGATTAGGTTGACATGACCCCCAGACTTCTGTCTCCACATGTAGAGCTAAATGTCAAGTCCCCTTCACCCTCTAGTTGCACGTCAATCACACGTCATGCGGCTGCGCACGCATCTCTGCCAAATATTTCTGCTGACATTGCAGGATTCTTTCATGGATCCACCCACTTGTGACATCATGTATAATGACGTTTATTAAATTACGCCCATATGACCGCCTCTATTAGTTACGTATGCACAGTTTATCTGTATTATCAGCTGTTACGCCTCTTGCATCTGTTTCACTGTAATGCATTTTCCTATAAAACCGATTATCTGTCAATAATGTATGCCCTTCCTTCCTGAACTTTCGTGGTGATGGAATAGAAAGCCTACAATTCGAATTGTATTCCTTTGTATAGGAATAAAGCCTTTTAAAACCTCTAATACCACGGATTCTGCCTCTTATATTTACTGAGTTATTCTTACTAGACTTTACCGCATAAAAAATAGTACCGGTAATGAAATATTTACCACAG
This sequence comes from Triturus cristatus, assembly GCF_964204655.1. NCBI lineage: Eukaryota > Metazoa > Chordata > Amphibia > Caudata > Salamandridae > Triturus > Triturus cristatus. The sequence continues at coordinate 16,730,477 of NC_140595.1, forward strand.
TTCACCCACCTAAGGTCGGTCTTATTCATGGAGAAGCAGTACTCGTTGATGCCCGTGGTGGGCATGCGTATCTTCAGGATGTCCTCTTTCGTGGGCACGTAGCCGTCTTCTGCGACGCGGTTCAGGTTGGACAGGTAACTGCAGGTGGAAAGAGAGAGTCAGTGAGCCTCTGACAAACATCTAAAGGGCCCCACCCATGCTCATCTGTTTGGATGGTGGCCCAAGCCAGTCACATGGCCCTCCCTGGCTAACTTTAGACAAATAATGTGCACCCAATGTCCATCAACTTAGAAGAAGGAAGGCCACGTTCACATAACCAATCCCACGTCTGCCAGGCACTGTGAGGGGAGGCTGTTGGGACGCAGTGCCACCTCCAGGCGAGGGCTGAGCCATGCCCAGTCCTCAAGGGGTGCCATGAAGCTTTTTGGTTTTTCAAGTTCTTTCTGAATTTAAACAACAGGTTGGGTTCTTCTGAAGGTCTGGGGTGTCTGCCACCCCAGAGAAAGACAAAGTCACCCTTTTCACTGTATGTCAAAGCCATCATGTCCCTTTAAATCGCCATCCCACCTCTAAAGAGCAGCAAAGAAGGACTACACAGCGTGAAAACATCCAGGACATGGTTTTGGGAGTTTTCATTCCCTGGCCGCCTCTTTGTTTGCTGCTCTTCTGTCCAGCTAAGTGCTGTTTCTTATAAATCACAAATATATTTTTTAAGAAATTGTCGGACGAGGCCTTTCATGTCACAAAATACAAAAAAGGCAACCATGCTTCAAACAGCAACGTCATTTGAAATTTGTAGCAGTGCTGTAAATGAAAATAAAAGCATTACTAGCGGTGCACATTGGAGTAAAGGCGTAAGAGAGTATTTCTTACATGCAAAGTATTATTATGCCTTTAAAGTGTAAATCCTAGGAAATGTGTTTGTTTTCTTGTTTTTTTAACCTTGATCTTGGATGCTGTGCTTTTTATTCCTTGGGTGGTGATTTGGGCCGGGTGCCACTTTTTTCAGAGGTGTGACGACAGTGAGGGTCTGCGGGCGAGAGGTACGTCAGAGAAGCAGAGGCCCAAGGTGTCTGTGTGAGGGTGCGAGATCTTAGATGTTGTCTACAAATACTGCAAGAAAGTGCCTTCTAGACTGCTCTTGCTTGGTTCCCATTAAAGGAGTCAATGGGTCTCAGACTGACGGGGCCGGCTCGCAGTTTCATGTCTCCCACCCACCACCTTGCAAAAACCTTATGCCTCATTGCAGAGAAGTGGGCTACTATGAGGCTACGCGAGAGAGGGCTCAGGGCTCCACATTCATCCTGTAGGATCATGGTGGCATCTTCAAGGCTTTGGTTGAGTTTCAGTGGTTCTGTGGTGGTTGCAGATCCCTAAGTCTCTGGATCCGGAGTAGGGGCGGCTCCCTACATGAGCGCTGGTGCTCCTCCCCTCACATTTTTTCACACAATTGAAAATCATACTACAAAATAAATAATTAAAAAAGAAACACACAAGTTCACAGGCGCTGACTAAGGGCTGCCCTCACTCTTTGACGCACTTACTTTCGTGTGACTATTGGGCTGTCATTCAGATCACATCGACCATTTTAGGTGTGCAGTTTTTCACCATTTTTTGATTTTCCACAAAATTGTTAATGTTATTTGACTGTAATAAAATTTTGCTTTTTAAATTATTTCAAATTATAACTTGGTCAGATATCTGAGAAAATAGACTCAATTTATTTTTCTGATGCAGTTGACAAGTGTCTTTTTACTGCAATAGTACCTGTTAATCGACTTCTTCGGTTACTTTGATGAATGCAAAAGAGTTGAAAAAGGCACTCTAAGCACAGACCAGGTTGCAAACAGTCTGGGATTTTGTCTCCCTGATCACAATAGATCAAGTACACATTGTAATGTTTCCAGTAGGGTTTATTGTCATTTGTGTAATGAATTTATCGTCTCTCTCTGAACACCAGTGAAGATATGAATTCAGATTTAATCAAATCAGATCATTTCACATTATCATATTCTATTTTGATGATTTGTGTTCGAAACCCATTAAACCCATTACTCCAAATTTGAGTATATGTCCCCAGGGTCTCCAATACGTTTCGGTCTAACGTGAGCCCTTCGTCAGGGTTTACAGATTGTAAATCATCTTCAGATGACAATGAAGCCATCGTTCCAAGTATTGCTGTGGACAGTGGCAGGGTTTAGATCCGTGGAGAGAATTGTTCACCTTCCAAATTGCATTAAAAAAAACTGGTATTAATCTGTCCAAGTGACGGCTGCAGACCGGCCATTCTAGTGCCTTGAAAACCTCAGCTCTTGGAATATCCACAGGAAAATTCTCAAGGAATTATTCTGATAGGTCATTTGAGTCTTATGACATGGAGGTTTTTTAGGAGGGTTCTAGCCTTTCGCAACTTCCATGAACATGCACATTACTTTAGCCTCCGGCTTTTAACCACCCTCCGTCTCTACATGCATTTCGTTACAATGCATTTGCTAGGTCAGCTCTCCACCTGTACATTATTCAGACCTCCAGTCTGGGCTGCAATGGCAACTGCATAAAAGACAAGGAGGTAGGTGCTATCAGCTCCCAGATTCCCACTCATGGAGGATTCAGCCACTTCTTACTATAATGACGGATGTCTAGGAGTAGATGCGATTTTAAGTGTGCTTTAAGAGGACTTTGTGAAATTGTTCTCTTCCTGACTTTAGGCCATGCGCTTATGTACTGAATGATCTTCATTCCAGCTTCAATGTTCCAGCCAAAATGAACTGAAAATACCCCTAATCCCACACAAACTATCCACCTCACACCAGGCTGGTACTTGAAAAACACACTTCGGGTAGCAAGAGGCCCAAGAAACAGTGAGCGAAGATCTCACGTTCTCCTCGAAACCTGAAGCATACAGTAATCTGGAGCTCTGAACCAAGCGGTGTCCTGTCTGGTTTTTGAATCCTGAAATCCCCTCCATGAAGAATGAGGGCCGGCACCAGAACCAATGCTCTCTAGAAAACAAGATTCCCAGGACTTACCTGGACAATTAGCCACTTCCTCGGCCACATGACACCTGTTTCTATTTCAGTTTTATGAAGGCATTCCCTTGTTGCCTGAAGTAGGGCACAGTGTTTCATGTTACTACAATGGATTTATTTGACCTCCTGCTCTTCCTGAGAACAGAAATAGATTATTAATAAATGGCTACGGGTTTTAGTTTCAAAAACAACCTCCAGGATTCCCTTACAGTGTCCTACATTGCACTTTTGCTGCCTTTTGGAGGTGGCAACGGAAGAGAGATGTGCGTCACACGCCTCCACGTGCTCGGTGCGGTCTTCATTGACCTGCATGTGAAGCCGTCCACCTGGTGAGTCAGATTGTGGTGTGATTTTTGGCTGACAGTGGTCCAGGCATCTTAAATATGATCTGCGCATAGAGAGCAGAGAGCAAAAGCGAGGGAATCCCAAATCTGAGTGCCTGTGATAATCCAACAGCTGTGTTGCATCGTATTATGGCACTTACATAGGGGCATATCAGCAACAACCGGCAATAATTATCGCTAAGCGCACTTAGCGCTAGGATAATTATCGCCGGCTAGTGTGGATTTTTATCGCTGAGATAGCGTGCTATTAGCAACGCTTATCTCAAAAGCGATAAAAATCCTCACGCTAACTGCTTAACGTGAGATTATCGCTGGAAACCCAGTGAGAATCTCACGCAATGTGGCGTTAGCTTTATGATAGGGACTCACAAACTTAGCCATGATATCCACCTTCCATAGGATATCATGGCTAAGTCAGTCCTGAAGCAGGCGTAAGGAAAATAACGATAACAGGGGTTATCGCTACTTTTCTTGCCGCTATGCTTCATAGCGTGGGGCTTGATGATAGGAGAAATGTCGCTTAGTGACATTTCTCCTGTCATGTCAGGTCAGGAACGCCCACTTTGCATCTCATTAGAGATGCAAAGCTGGGCGTTAGGAATTCCTACGCTAACGCAAGTTTTCACGCAGTTAGTGTGAGCTTGCTAATTAGGCGATAAAATTATTGCCGCTTTTCTGCCTAAAACGGACGCAAAAGCTGCGATAATTCTATCGCCTCGCCTTGCTGATATGCCCCATAGTGCTTTAATCCCACGACATGGTGCAAAATCGCATTACAAGATGGTTGGCAAGTCACACCGTAGGTGCTGCTTAGGAGGAAGAAAGATGGCTTGTAGTTTGCTAATAAGCTTTACGGCCGGAGTGGTGCTCTCAGTCTCATTTCTTCACACACCAGGAATAGGACTCGTGAGCTGTATGTTCTTTTATTTCAGTATTGTGTTTGTTTGGGAAGGCTGTGAGTGTGGGCTCCATGAGAACTGTTGTGCTGTCAGGAGTGATAAGTCGCAGATTTTGCCTCTCATGTCAATGCTGTTATATAGCTGTGCTTATAACTAGCTGCTTGCAGGTCTGACCTTCTGACTGCTTTGGTGACCTGGTTGACCGGGAGATCCAGTGTAACTTGTGTGCCCAGAAGAAAGGTAAGAGACAAGACATATCTGACTGGCTCTGGTCTCAAGATAGCTATCCCACCCAGCAATACTCTTGACGGACAGCCTTTATACGGAGAAGAGGAGGAATTCGTTTTTTTAAATAATGTGTTTTAGAAAAGATTAGGTAAGGATACCCGTATGCAAATATGTCTTAGCTCCACCCCAAATGGGACAGCTCGGTCGAAACGACTTGGCGACATCTTGTCTGAATGAGAATGGACATGTGTCCAGCATATTTCAGCCTCGTCTGTCTCCATCGGTGGTGCTTATCAAGAACTGCATTGATGGGCAAACAGACTAGTTAGGGAATTGTTCCAGCCTAAACGACAGTGATGGAGGAAAAGACTAGTCAAGAACTGGGTCCAGGTGAATCAGCACTGATGGACCAAGAGACTAGTCAAGAACTGGATCAAGCTGAAACTGCATTGATGTAGTGACCAAGTGATTAGCCAAGACTCCTGTTAACAGATGCTATTTACAATGCTCAACATTTGGCAGAAGGACATGGAAAAGGAAGATTGGAGCCCAGAGCTCCATTAAGGGTGCTAAACCCTCCATTGTTGGTCTGGTGCTTTCCGGGATAACTGCTGGTGTTGTTAGAAATGGAGGGAGGCGAGTTATCAGCAAGCACATTTCACGCACTAATATGTCGCACTCCTTATAAGCTGTCACTACTTTCTTTTCTCTCGCCCCCCCCCACCCCCCCCTTTCTTGGCAATGCCCTGGTGTTTTATAGATATATCTGGTGCGCCAAATGCATATTAAACCTTGAAACTGACATTGGTTTGGAGAGCTGTTGAAGACAAAAGTGCAAAAATCCACCTTTTTAAGGTGAATTGTATACCCTATAAAGGCCTGTGTGTTTATGGGAGTGTATATGTATGGATTGGTGGCTGTGTGCTTCTGTGTGGAACTTTGTATGTGTGGAGCATTTATTTCATATGTGTTGTGCCTGTGTGTATCTGTGGACTTGTTTCTGTGTCTTACCCTATGTGTCGTGTGTGTTTTTATCGAAAGTCTGTGTTGGTGTCTGTTTCTGTGTGCGTGTGTGTGTGTATTCTATATCTTTCTGTTTGTTGTCTATGCTTGGGTGTACATTTTTATGCTTGTGCTTGTAAAATGCACATGGCAAACGCATTGCTGCTGTACAAAAAGTCCCATCTACGCCGGAAGGTCCCTCCTGTACTATTGTGATCCTTTTCATTTCCTGGAAGGAGGAAAGCGGGGGGGGGTTACTACTTAAAGCGCCCCCGTCCATCCCTGTTACTTACTAGTTTGCGGAGTCCAAGAGTTGGAACTCTCTCCTCCTCTTGTAACAGGCCAGGATCCCCGGATCCTTCCACAGCCTCCTGATGGCCTCCACGTAAGGTCTCTCCAGCGACACTACGTTGTACACGTCCACTTCTTGCACCAACCTTGCACACTCCTGGATAGAAAAAGGAAGGAACACTGGTGGTTAGTGTGTGGGGTGGTGCTACGGCAACCATCAAGTGTTGTGCCACTGGTTGAATGCAGAGCGAGGACGGAGCTCAACTATTGGCCAACAAGTTGGATGTCGTCCTAACTTTGGTTGAACACTACTGGATGCTCATTCCACAGGCGTGCAGGGTGAACGGATGCGGCCAAATCACAGAGGGCAGGCTGCACTTGGAGAATATTTGGAGCGAAGATGAGAAGTGTCAGAGCAGAGAATACCAAGATCACAAGTAAAAAAATCTGAGGTGTTAGACCCGGGCACTGTAGCTTGATTTTGACATGACGTTTTGGCCTTACATATTTAGCCCCACCCCGTACACCTCCATCTACGGTCAAGAAAGCACAACAACCGACATACCCCAGAATACGCCAGACCACCCAGGAGGAACAGTGGTCCTAAATCCAGGGCCCCAGCGTTGCAATGACTTCTACTCTCAACATGCTCTCAACAAAACTTTCTGAAACAACCCTATGAGCGGTCTATTCAGGTTCTCTGGTCTCCAGAAAGTGCCTGGGAATAATAGAGTCTGCAGTGTTGAGAAACAAAAGTCATCCACCAACTAATTTTAACACTCCCTCATCAATGCACAGATGAATGAGCAGGAGGAGAGACCCACCCACTGTAGGCGGCATCCGCAAAATAGAGACACGGAAGAAGCACACTGGTGAACACGGCGGCTCACGCGTCACAGCCGAAACACTGCTGTCACAAGACATTACCCCTGCATTAAGCTATCCAGTTGTAACCATTAAAAGAGCGTCAGGGTGCCAGGTTCAGTGGTGTAGAAAGGATGCCATGGGCCCTTCTGAAAACAAGGCAATGACACAAAACAGCTGCCTGTGTAAGTAAAATACAGCAATCATTGGGGCTAGGTGGGCTCCCCAGGCCTATGAATCCAGGAGCAACTGCACCTACTTCTCCAGTGAGAGCTCCACACCACCGAGTTACACACCTTAAGATTTGGCCTTTTGTTTAAATATACCTGCTGAAAAAAATGGAATGAAGCAATGAAGGTGGATTGCCCACTGCAGTGTGAATGGTCCCTCTGCCGCAGAGGTGCCCGCTTCTGCAGAAGAACCAGAGAGCACTTTGCGTTCAACAACCAAGATGATGGTCCTACAGATACTCAACACAGATGGTCCACGCAACAAATCCCAGAGGCGGTGCTAGGTACATCATAAGGCGAGATAAAACCAGAAGAACCAGGGAAGAGCACATGAGACTTAGAGAGGAGATCAGAACGGGAGAGCATGGGTAGGGGCAAGAGGGCGAGGAAGGGAGTGGAAGTGAGGAGAAAGAGAAGGACGTGAGAACTATAGAGGAGAACAGAATGGGAGAGCGTGGGTAGGGGAAAGACGGCGAGGAAGGGAGTGGAAGTGAGGAGAAAGAGAAGGATGTCAGAACTAGAGAGGAGATCAGAATGGGAGCGCGTGAGTAGGGGCAAGAGGGCAAGGAAGGGAGTGGAAGTGAGGAGAAAGAGAAGGACGTGAGAACTAGAGAGGAGATCAGAATGGGAGAGCGTGATTAGGGGCAAGAGGGCGAGGAAGGGAGTGGAAGTGAGGAGAAAGAGAAGGACGTCAGAACTAGAGAAGATCAGAATAGGAGAGCGTGGGTAGGGGCAAGAGGGCGAGGAAGGGAGTGGAAGTGAGAAAAAAGAGGAGGAAGTTGAGGACTAGAGGAGAACAGAATGGGAGAGTGTGGGTAGGGGCAAGAGGGCGAGGAAGGGAGTGGAAGTGAGTAAAAAGAGGAGGAAGTGAGAACTAGAGAGAAGAATAGAATGGGAGAGCGTGGGTAGGGGCAAGAGGGCGAGAAAGGGAGTGAAAGTGAGGAGAAAGAGAAGGACGTCAGAACTAGAGAAGATCAGAATGGCAGAGCATGGGTAGGGGCAAGAGGGCGAGGAAGGGAGTGGAAGTGAGTAAAAAAGAGGAGGAAGTGAGAACTAGAGAAGATCAGAATAGGAGAGCGTGGGTAGGGGCAAGAGGGCGAGGAAGGGAGTGGAAGTGAGAAAAAAGAGGAGGAAGTTGGGGACTAGAGAGGAGAACAGAATGGAAGAGCGTGGGTAGGGGCAAGAGGGCGAGGAAGGGAGTGAAAGTGAGGAGAAAGAGAAGGACGTGAGAACTATAGAGGAGAACAGAATGGGAGAGCGTGGGTTGGGGCAAGAGTGCGAGGAAGGGAGTGAAAGTGAGGAGAAAGAGAAGGACGTGAGAACTAGAGAGAAGAACAGAATGGGAGAGCGTGGGTAGGGGCAAGAGGGCGAGGGAGGAAGTGAAAGTGAGGAAAAAGAGGAGGAAGTTGAGGACTAGAGAGGAGAACAGAATGGGAGAGCGTGGGTAGGGGCAAGAGGGCGAGGAACAGAGTGAAAGTGAGGAGGAAGTGAGAACTAGAGAGGAGGAGCAAGGGAAAGAACCAGCATAGAGGTGGAGAGGGGAGAAATAAAGTTAGAGAACAGTCGGAGATGGTGGGAGAGGGAGGAATGGACTGGCTTCTCATGGTATGACCAGAATACAAACATACCTCCAGATTTGTGTCTTGTGCTCGTTCATGCAGTGAGTGTGAACAAATACAGGGGGGAGCGTCACGCCACTGGTTTAAGGCAGTCCAGACGAAAAAGATAATAGCGAAACACGCTATTATCATTTTATTTTTCCTTCCTAGGTACAGGGAGGGGCGGGGCTGGCCAGAGTAGGGGCCAGGGGAGGAGTGGTTTGCCCACCAAAAGTGTACAATAATTTTTGACCAGCCATCTTGGAACGGGCAAACATTCATGCACACTTGCATGTTCCCCACCAGGCTGCATTACACAGCCTGGTGAGGAACATGCACAGGTTCCCTGTACCCATCTGAGCACCGAACCACGGCGCTCAGCCCAATCACAATGCTGCAATGCAGCATTGTCACTTGCTATGGGGAACTTAGGGGAACCAATCACAACACTGCATATTGTAGCGTTGTCATTGGCTTAGGGAGCCTGGGAGCCCGGGTGCTTCCCCTGCGATGAGGAGAGGCTGCAGAGAGGTGATGGCGTGAGCAGCACATACGTTTTAAACAAATGTGCATATATTTTTTAAATTTCTACCCCCTACCTCCCCCTGCCCCCGCCACCGTTCCCTACCAGCCACCACTGTGAACAAAATACTTTGGTTAAAATGCTGGCAAAGAATGGTCTTCCCCGGCTGTCCAGGGATGCCAGAATTTCAAACACTGTTGCTGGCAGACAGTGCTCACTTTGGCTGCCCACACCTTTCAGCAACAAAAGCAGTGGTTAGTGTGAGCCGGTGGGGCACACCGGCACCTTTTTTTGGGTGCTGGCACTTATTTTTCCACATCAGACCCTGACTGTGAGCAAGAGAGGAAAACTAAGTGGAAAGAAAGAGAAAGATGGAAAAAACATCACAAAGGGAGAAAGCAGGAACCTGTAAGGATGAGATAAAGGGGCAGGGAGTGTCTGGTGATGGATTAACGAGGAATGAGAAAGAATCAAAACTGCACACCAGCACTAATTATTTTACAAATTAAACCCCAAACAAAACTGGAGATGATTGGATGCTAAAGAGAGAGCGTAGTACCATGAAATTCAAAGACTAAAATGCATTAGAGTAATAAAGAAACACAGAAAAGCATTCATGGGGCCCTGGGCCCACATTTAGAATGTACTCTGTTGACACAGCACTCCCTCACACTGTATGCACTGTCCTCCCTTGTGCTATACCGACACAGTACCATCGCTTGCACGCTTCACAGTGCCCTCCTTCACACTACGCACACTGCCATTCCCACACACTTCATACGTTGCTTTCAGTCACATGGATTCAAACCCTCTGGGGCAGGTAACAAAAAAGTAGTAACTCTGCATCCATAAAAGTGATCATACGAACTTGTGCCGATTTACTACTCAGGAACCCTTCCAGTGGTACAACTGGACAGATGCACCGGGCACGGGTTTCGGTATACTACTGGGAAGATCACGTGCCATAATTCCCCCGATCTCATCTCCTCAGAGCATAGTTCTAAATAGCGTAGACTTCCGCGCTGGAAAAATGATTCCCGATGTGTAAAGACACATTTTATTTCTTCTCCGTCGAAGGATAAGGGTTGGTTCAATAAACAGGGTTGGTCAAGTTTGACCATGAACAGGGGCTGAGAAAGTATCACGACTGGACAAGACATCACCCTCCGGCCTGGCAGTGACTCTGGACCGCAGTCATGTCTTTCCTGTAGATCGCCCCCACTGCGATGGTTGTCTCTCACCATTTGTTGCCTGGGTTTAAGCCGGTGAATCTTTTCTCCATCATCAGGCTTTTCAAGTGTCACACATCACGTGTGACACTAACACAAAATTGGATACTGAAATTGAACTGGAAAATCATCTTACATTCCACAGAGTGGTGGATAGTCAAGCATAAGTTTTATGTTTATGAGACTTGTGTCAGCTTTGAAGAGAACTTGAAGCAATAAATCTACCAGACGAATGGAGTTTCAGCAGCTGCAAAAATGCTTCTTGGCTGCCATTCCTGACATTGAGCTCTTCTTTTTCAAGGATATTCAAAGCTTAAGTATTTCCCTGGTTGATCCAACACTTAAAGTCAATGCCACGAACACTGCACATGAATCAAGTTATTCCAACGCTCACTGTTCACAGAGATTGCAACCGGTATCTGATTCAGGGGCAGGAGTGATGCCAACCCGGGTTTATTAAGGCCTCATGGTCTGACTTGTGGATAGCAACTCCTGTAGTCAATGGTTCACCAAGGAGATTGCTGACAATTGTACCTACATTCTTCTGCTCTGCCACCCGGAATGATCTATGAATCCATAATAGACCCAAGTTGGACTCCGACAATGAATACTTGTGGGGGTAGGAAATCTCTTTCACCACGTGAGGGTGAACAGATTAGTGTCTTACAAGGGAATCTCCTGACGAATGACCCTGAACAATGTTCTGGCCAGGAATGGGCATAAGCATGTTGACTGTATGGTGGATGAAAGGGTCATTATACCTATAACCATCCACCACATCTTAATCATACCTAGGGAATGAAGGTAAATCCTTTAAGGTTACCACAAGGTATTTTCACAATCATCTGGACCCATTAATGATTGTTTATGTGCAGGAAGCGGTCCCTTCCTGCACATAAACAATCATTCCCTGCAATGCAGGCATCCTTGCACTATGGCACAAGAATGTCTGTGTTGGGGCTAGGCAGCTATTTTTAACACCAGCGCAAGGGAAAATACAGGGTTGCACCGTATTGTTGTAATATGGCGCATCTCTGTGTTTTAGAAATGGCGGAGCATGTCACTGCAAAATTGGCTACAGCCCTGCGCTCCGTCATTTCCTTGTCAATATGCCCCTTTGTACGGTGAGAACACACCACCAGTAAGTAGAGCAAGAAAGTGAGAAACATTTACAGCAAGCAGAGACAGCACCCGTGCCCTCGCCCTTTACTTTATCTGATTTTGATCTCACGACTACCAACTGTGATGTTTCGAGCGCCTGATAAGTAAAAGTTGGCGCTCACTCAGGAAAGACCCAGCAGAGACGAGACTGTCACTTTCCACCCAACATCCTCCACACAAAAAGTAACTACTCTCATCGAAGAATTATGGGTTGTGAAATGTTTCCAGACAATCATTAAGCTTACTGGTATTTTTTAGATAAGGCTACATACAGCTTTAGATTTTTTGAACCTCATGTAATCAATTCTTCAAAATATAGAATAGTACAGAAAGAAAGGGCTGGCTTTGAGTCAGCCCCCTTCATCCATTGGCTTTCACGTGTGTTCATGGATTTCCACTGCTTGATGTCCAATGAACATTGTATGAATGGTTGTAGTGTCCTGTCTTTCCATTAGGCCATGTAATGCATGTAATGTAATGTCATTAGAACTTGTATGACGTTCTTCTAGCTTGTAAGGTGTCCTGACTCGTTCTTGAAACTTAAAGTGAGGGCAGAAATCAGCTCCATTAAAAATAACCAACTTTTCAGGGCTCTACTTTTTTTTTTTTTTTTTTTTTTGCAGAGTTTTATATAGCATGAACTTGACCCGAATCCAATCAGGTATCAGAGCGCTTTACATAGCACCAGTTACATGAGGTCACACATTCATTCTTTGTTAGGCACAGGGAGATTAAGTGATTTGCCCAGAATCACAGGTTGTTCAGTGTCATTGCCGAGACTCGAACCCAGCTCCCCAGGGTCGAGGTCAAGCGCCCTAGCCGTTAGGCCAACTCCCCTCCCCACGACACGACACGGAAGCAATAGATTAATTATCATAAGGTGAGCAGGCAATAAATTACAAATCTTAGCTTTGCAAATGGAGAAGGTTCTACCCCTTGAGTGAGTCCGGGGGACCTTGGGGACTACCAGCAGGTGAGCATCTGTAAATATAAGATGGGGGACTGCTGCGATGAAGGGCACGGAAGACGATGCACACGGCTTTGAATACATTGTGTTGGGAGACTGGTGTCTGCCAGCGCAAAGCTTTTAAGGCTTGAGAGATGAAAGACCATTCTGAATGTGCAAAAGATGGGGTACCAGATTCAGGGAAGCCCCGAAACTAGGAGTTGCGATAGTCGCGGCATCGCAACATTGTGGCCTGGACCACCAAAGGCCTGGAGTGTGCTGGCAAAAAAAGGCAGATTGTCGAAGCACTTTCAGCATTCCAAAACATAAGCATGATAGGTAGCTGACCAGACTATAGGTCAGAGACCAATCTGGATCAGGCTGGAAGCCAAGGTCTCGGTTGCCCGACACAGGAGTGGGAGCAGGTCACATGTATACAGACCAACAGCCTGGCGCAAGAGATCTTGGACAGCGGCTGCCTGAATTCACTAGTATATCCATTTTATTGAAATTTGATTTCAGTGAATTAGCACTCATCCAGTTCACACGGAGCCAGTGTGCTCACTGGTGTATTTACTTTCCTGACACAACAACAATTTAATTGCTGGTTTATGGGTTTGTTGTGTGACTGCTTTGTCCTGAGATTAAGAGGTTGTCTATTTCCTGAAGATTGCTGCCATGATAACATGTTGATTTTTTTTGTTCGCCGAATAAAGACGCGGGCATTCATAGTCTTTCCTGGAGGTGCAAAAAAAAAATCAAATTTGTCAAAAGTATCCCAGAATCAATATTTTGCTGGGTGTGGCTTTTACGTTCAGCACTTACAATCAAAACTTCTTGTCCTGACTTCTTTTTGTAGCCCTCTTCTTGCGTACAGCTTAACTCTGCTAACACAGTCAGCAAAGGGTCACTACACCCAGCTTTCATATTGTTGTAGCCCAAGATGTTGTTTCATTAGGGGGGTTTCCTTCTAGGACAGCTGGGGACAACATACATAGTCACTCAGCTATTACCAATGCCTCCCCCTAACAAAAGACCAGACATTTTGGCTTAGCCAATGCTGGTTATACTTGCAACAAATGAAAACAAAAGTGGTTTTTTCCCAAATGTCCAGCAAGATTATAATGTCGCTCAAAGAGGACTGTTTTTTGTATTCTCCCTACACAGATAGTCATTTTAATGAGTCTCAAGGACAGACTATGGATTCCTAAAACTACTCACTGGCTCCTCTCAGCACAAGGGTGATTTAGGAGAAGAAACTTCATATCGTATGGACTCGATTCCAAGCAGGAGTGCACAAAACAACAGCAGCAAAGGAAAGCGGTAGGTTGAAAACTTGTTCGCTCTTATCTTGCAAGGAAAACTGGGGCACCACCAGGCCCGGTTACAGGAATTTTCATCTGGATAGGCCACGGGTATGTTCGGGTGGGCCAATGTGGGACCAAAGTTGTCAATTCTGGAGGTAGCCTACAACCCCAAGATTACATCATATCTTCTTCCAAACAGTCAAACAGAGCAGCTAGAGAGTTATTTGAGAGTAAGAGCTGATGTCTATACACAACAGCCCCAACTCTTAACATTTCCAGCAGGCCAGGCTTCAGCACAAGCACCTGGATTCCAAGCAGATTCTAGTAGCAGTTCAAGGAGGTCCCTGTTACACACCTAAGCCTTGACATTTCGCACTAGGACTGGCTACTTACTCCTTGAAATTTGCCCAACACCTATTTCTTTGCATACTTTGAACTTTGTAACTGTTTATTTTCATGTCATTCTTTTGTGGTGTTCTTTCATTGATAAAAAAAAGTTTAAAAACACAGGAACACCTTTAGAAAAAAAGAACGCCGGGTTGTTGACAGCTAAGAGCAGTTTTCATGCCTGATAAGTGTACAACCATTGATTGCAGTCAGGTGACCATCTGGGGCCGTATTACTCTGAGTGCCCTGGTTACAGAGAGGGCCACAGATGCTTGTGCAGCCCCTTCTGTATACTGAATGCTGAAGTGCTGGCACGCATGTACAGCCAGTGCTGTATTCAGAGGACGTTCCCTCCTTTGCAGGGGCATGGCCACACGCAAATAAGGGAGTCGTTTTGCCCCTTAGCCCATACATATTATGGAGGTGGGCGTTGAGGCAAACAGACGCACTACATGGGAAAGAAAACCAATCATCCAGACTAACAGAATACTCCAGCCAAGGCTCAGATTTGTACCAGTCTGAACTGAATGCTCCATAAAGTGCATTTGCTTCTCTCGGGTCACGCCATGTCATGTTATGTTGGTTTGTGAAGCGCACTCTCACCCAGGAGGGTATCCTGGCGCTGAGCAGGTGTGAGATTAGACCGAACCTAGCGCCTTATGTGATTACGTGAAAAGCCCGGTCTTCAGCTTCTTGTGAAATTCAAAAAATGAAGAGGAGGCTCGGATATTAGCTGCACGTCATTTCATTCTTTAGGAGCGATGTAGGAGAAGGCTCGACCGCTGGATCTGCTTTTCTATAGGTGTGGGTTGTAAACAAGTAGGAGTCGTGCCAGATGTCTGGTAACTTTGTGAAAGCATATGGTATTGAGCTATGCTGGGCCAGAGTGCCTTAAAGCTTTATATGAGGAGTTTGAAATGTGCTCGTATGGGTAGTCAGTGTAGCTCCTTGAGGTGAGGTGAGATGTGTGAGTGCCGTGGGAGGGTGGGAGTGATTCTGGCTGCCGTGGTCTGGATGTTCAGCAGCCTCCCCATGAGATGCTTGTTTATCCCAGCGTAGAGAGTGTTCTTGTAGTCTAGGTTGCTGGTGGCAAGAGTGTAGGTGATGATTTTCTGCATTATTACTGGAAGACGTTTGAAATCGTCCTCAGCATCTTCAGTCTGTGGAGGCAGAAGGCACTGATGCCAACGACTGGGGCTGTGATACTGTGTTTGCATTCATGGATTAATCAACGGTTCTTGGCCAGGGTTTTTAATTTCTGAGGGAAGTCTAATTAATTAGCATTAATGCCACTGTGCATAGATCATCCCACATTGCTTAACCCGTGGTAGCCCTTTATTGAAATGAATTGTGATCTGTCCCAGTGTGACTAGATGTGGTAGACAGAGGATCACCAGGGCCACTGCATTGATGTGGTAGGGGAGGACCAAAGCTGCAGCACAGCTGACTACATTATGCACCCAGAGAAAGTAAATTATGTGTTGTAATGCAGCAACACTGTGTGATGATATTACTTCATTATTTTGTTGTTTTTATGCACTTGTTAACACTCTCTGGGCCTGGGTTGCACCTCATTATTACAAGTTTAACACGCAAGTATAGCAATAAGCAACAGAAAGGGGACCAGTCAGCCTCTTCAAAGGGTCTTCAACTGCACCACAACAGGTATTGCAGCATTTTTTAGTAACCTTTGAACCCTGTGAGCTAGGACTTTCTTTTTTAATTTTGCGGAAAATACCACAGCCATAAACCTGCATGATTCCAATGGCGTTGACTATAACCAGAGAATGTGCAATGTACTGTAATAAGATATCAGAATATGAAATGCTCATATTTGTAACTCTGCCACACTGGTGAGAACAAATTCAGCCCAACATAATATCTTACTTGAGATAACAGTTATTTACTTCACCTCGGCATCTGGCAGAAAACAGACAGGCACGCTTAGCACCTGATTCAAAAGGTAAATAAACTTTTGTGTAAGTTTACTATTTTTTGGTATTCATAAACTACAAGTTTCATTTCACGAATAGTAATTTTACGACTGTGGAGACTGCGCACGCGTGGCTGATGCTCTGCACATTAAAAGTTAGGCGTGTCCTACATTTGTATGTGCAGAGCTCTCCACCACAACTGAGGCATCTCCAGAGTCGGGGAAATCCTGTTATACATAAAAATCGTAATTTGTGAATACAAAAAATAGTAAACTTACACACAAGGGTGCATAAACCTTTGTGAATGAGAAGCCGACTCTTTTAGGCATTGTAATTCCACATTGATTGCTGGGGGAAATGTATGATTCCCTCTCCCCGGTGGTTGCTCATCCCACGAGGCATGCACTGCTACTATCTGAATAGTATAACGCATGCCCCATCTTACAGTATATTACTGCGTGCATCTTACTCAAGCTAAAATACATAAACACTGTCAGAACCCCCACACAGATCATATAAGGTGCAGAAGGCTGTTCAGAGGGCCGTGGCCCTAGTCTCACTGTTCCTGCTTGTGCTGAAGCCTGGCTCGGCTTGGGGTGCTCCTGGAACTTTGAGCCCATGACGAGCCGAGCTTTCATGTACCTTCTGCCTGCCACCTTCAGTCTACCCAGGATGTGGCGTTAAGGAGAGAGCCTCCAACTTTGGAACTGAACAAGCTAGGTTTGAGTCTCGCTGTTGGCTCAACATCCTGTCATTCTGAGTAAATCTCCAGCGCTTAAAAGAAATGAATGTGACTCAGTGTAATGTAACTGGTGTTCATGTAAAGCGCTTCAATACCTTTAGGTCGAGTTTGTACTAAATAAAAACTGCAGAAAACTACACAGTGAGGTAAAAACAAAGAATTAACATAAAAAGGAGAGACAGAGAGCTGTTTAGTGGCTGATTTGTACAACGTGAGAACATAAAACAAGGGAAAATTGCAACTTCCTCACTTAAATTGTGTGATTTTGGGCAAATATTTTATTTCACCAAAATTAATTTTTCTTCATATTTTATATATTCATGTTTAAATATATGAATCAGAAACCCAACTATACAAAAACCTACTGTGTTTGATTTAATAGACGAATGTTACTCTATAATAATCTGGGCCACAGACAGGGTCCACGAGACACGTGTCTTGCCTCTTGGTTCACTAATGGCGCTGTCACTAGTGTGAGGACGTGGCAGGAATGACTCTCAACTCATGTTTAAAAGCTATCACTTTTAATAAGTACTTCTCAGTGCAGCGATCTATTGAAACATATTAATGTCAAAGCTTCCAAGTGTTAAAGAAATACACGTCTGAGTTTTGAAGAGACTGTATCATATTTCACGTGATGTTTGTTGTATGTTTTACTTAGCAAGCATTTTCAGGGCTCGGCTCGTGCACGGGCTCTTGGAGCCAAGCCAGATCTTAGCTCGGCTCTGGGGCTCTCTCTGGTAATTTGTTGGCTCGCCCACCTCTTACCCCAACACACACCGCCCAATTTCAGTTTTAAAACAAGCATTTGCAATGCAATAGGTCAAAGTTACAGTGTTTGGTGTTGAAAATGACAATGTTTTTACTTTTTAATTTTTATTTGCAGTTGAGTATTTATATTTGTATAGTGCTATTGCCATTGGTTTAAAAAAGCAAAAGTCAAAAACATTGACAGTTTTAACTCCAATAGCTCTAACTTTAACAAATGTGAGACCTATTGCAGTGCAAATGCTTCTTTTGCAAGCCATGCTGCAGGGTGCAGTACCATAGGTGGCTAAAAGATTCATATGGATTTGCAACATAAATATGTTATAGGTGTTGAAGTATAAAAAATAATGTAACTGCATATTTATAAAACGCTTCAAAGAAAAGCAATATATAATGTAACCTAAATGGTTAGTATAACGCAGATGACTTTTAGTACTGAGTGTTCTAAAAGACAAACCGCATATTACAGAACACGTACATTATACAGTACGCCTAAAACCAACATTGTGCAGAATAAAGAAAAAAAGTATTAAATATATATATATATATATAGCTAAGCTAGAGTAGAAATACATTTTATTTTAGCAAAGAAACAGTATATTACTGAACTAGGACGAAAAAACGTTGGCAAAAATAAAGGGAGAAGGGTGCCAACTTTGAAGCTGGGGATTAGTTCGAGTATTAGCGTGGTCCCAACACCCTATGATCCTGGGCAAATAAATATGTTTCCTTATATGTAAAAACATATGTTATGGCCTTTACTGCTGCTATTTGAATTCACTTTACTATGTTTGGGTGAATTGTTTGCTATAAAAACAGGTGTTAATAATGAATTGCCATGGTGTGCACCAGACACCCCGGCTCAAATTGAGCACTAATTTAAAGGCTAAAATTGTTTAAAACACACAGCATGTTACACAGCTCTAAATATAAAAAAATACCTACTCTGCAGCATCACGGGTTGCACAAGCAAAACACATGTTGTGCAGCCTATAACAACAAACGTGGCGTGGCCTAACAGCATGTATGTTTGGGAAAATCCTGTAATGTATTTGTCTGTGTGAATAAAGTGCAATTGTGTTTTGAAAGCAGGATGTTAATGTATCCAGCAAGTAAATAATATAGCCCATTGGCTGAAAGTTCACAACAAACTGTGAAATGAAACAGCATGTGGTAAAGTACATGTTCTGTTTACTATCTGGGTGCAAATTAACCATATAGAAAAGATGGAGATGCTGACAATCATCAAAAGGCCTTGGGATGCAAGTGGGAAACAGGATGCTTAATGGCTCGGGTTTCGAAAACAAAAGAAAGAATGCCATGTGTGCACTGTTGACTTAAAAGGCCATCCAAGCCAAAAAAAAGAGTGTTGTACATTAAATATGAAAGAAAACATTATTTAACCAAAGAGACAGAATATTTATTTATTTTGTATGTAGGAAAATTTATTATAGTATTAAGTAGTGTTATTTAAAATTACTTTCAATACTTTTGGGTGATCTTTTCGGTATGAAGTGCCGCAGTGCGCACTGGAAAGCCCAGGCTAAAATTAAGGACTAATTTAAATACAGTTAATTTCACTGTGAAATTAGACCTAGGGAGAGAAGTGTAAGAGAGGCATGGGGTAAAACAGATGAGAAGGGAAGAGCAGGAGAATGGGAGAAGGAGAGAAAGTGTGGAGGGAGTGGCTAAGAGGCAGACGAAATAGGAGTAAGCGAGGGCGAGAGTGGGGAGAAATTAGGAAAGGAGCGGAAGAAAGAAGGAGAAAATGTTAAAAGGAAAAAAGTGTGAAGGGGTAAGAGCAGAAAAGAAGGAATGGATCAGGTGAGATAGGTAAATGAATGTGCTGTAAATAGGAAGAGAATGTGTGAGTGAAAGGTCATTGTGGAGTGGATGTGGCGTGAGGGAGAAAGATGACAATTCTATGGTTGAGGACTAAAGTTTAAGTGGACCCAAAAATGTTATTTACTTTGTATGTACGTAAATATATTATGTAATTAAGTGGTGTTATTTAAAATCACTTAAATACCTTGGGGTAATATTTTTTTATTGGAGTATGTGTTAATTATTAAGTGTGGTGGTGCACACCGGAAAACCCTGGTTTAAATTAAGCACTAGTTTAAAGGCTAATATTGTTTACATAAATAACAGTACACACATTTACCCCCAATACGTACTAAAAATAAATTTACAAAAGCTTGGAGTAAAGCAGAGAGGCCTTGAGTGGGGTTAAGTAGAGTGGAGTAAAGTGGAGTGGAGAAAAGCAGAGTGGCATGGAGTAAAGTAGAATGGTGTTAAAGGAAGTGGTGTGGAGTAAAGCAGAGTGGCTTGGAGTAGAGCTGAGTGGTATTGGCATGAGTGGAGTGGAGTAAAGCAGAGTGAAGTGGAGTAAAGCAGAGTGGAGTGGAGTAAGCAGAGTGACATTGAGTGGCGTGGAGCAAAGCAGAGTGGCGTGGAGTAAAGCAGAGTGGCGTGGAGTAAAGCAAAGTGGCATGGAGTAAAGCAGAATGGGGTGGAGTAAAGTAGAGTGGATTGGAGTGGAGTAAAGTAGTGTGGAATTGAGCAAAGCAGAGTGGTGTAAAGCAGAGTGGCATAAAGCAGAGCGGCGTTGAGCATCAGTAGAGTGGAGTGGAGTGGAGTAAAGCAGAGTTGAGTAACGCAGAGTGGTGTTCAGTGTAGTGGAGCAAAGCAGAGTGGCATGGAGCAAAGCAGAGTGGCATGGAGCAAAGCAGAGTGGCATGGAGCAAAGCAGAGTGGCATGGAGCAAAGCAGAGTGGCATGGAGTAAAGGAGAGCGGTGTGGAGTAAAGGAGAGCGGTGTGGAGTAAAGCAGAGTAGAGTCGAGTGGAGTAATGTAGAGTGGCGTGGAGCAAAGCACAGTGGCGTGGAGCAGAGCAGAGTGGCATTGAGTGGAGTGGAGTAAAGTATTGTATTGTAATTGCATTTATATAGCGCACACTACCCCTGACGAGGATTCAAAGAGCTTTTTCGGCGATTAACACACTACTCCAGTACCCATAAACTATTAGTGGTGAATTAGTACAGTGTAATATGAAAGTAATCTGAGTGGTGGATATATTAGTCACTTATTTGGATTGAGAAAGGATAGTGGAGGGATAAAAGAGGAAAAATGTTTGCATATATATAGCGCTTGCTACCCATGATGAGGTGTTGAAGCATTTTTTCCGTGAGTAACACGCTACTCCTGAATCCATAAAGCATAGTGGCGTGGAGTAAAGCGGAGTGGAGTAAAGCAGAGTGGAGTGGAGTAAAGTAGAGTGCCGTGGAGTAAAGCAAAATGGAGTGGAATAAAGTGGAGTGAGTAAAGCAAAGTGGAGTGAAATAAAGTGGATTAGAGTAAAGGAGAGTGGAGTAAAGTAGAGTTGATTTAAGCAAAGCAGAATGCTGTTGATAGGAGTGGAGTACATTAGAGTGGCGTGGAGTAGAGTAAAGCAGATTTGCATTGAGTGAAGTGGAGTAAAGCAGAGAAGTGTTGAGAAGAGTGGAATAAAGCAGAGGGGGATTGAGCAGAGTGGAATAAAGCAGAGAGGAGTAAAGGAGAGTAGATTAAAGCAGAGTGGAGTGCAGTAACGGAGAGTGGTGTGGAGTAAAGCAGAGTGGAGTAGAGTAAAGTAGAGTGGCGTTGAGTGGAATTGTGTAAAGCAGAGTGGTGTTGCACAGAGTGGAATGGAGTGGAGTAAAGGAGAGTGGAGTGGAGTAAAGAAGAGTGCTGTCCATTGTAGAAAAGTAAATTAGAGTGGTGTGGAGTGGAGTAAAGCTGAGTGGAGTAAAGCAGAGCAGTGTGGAGTAAAGCAGAGTAGAGTAAAGCGGAGTAGAGTAAAGTGGAGTAGAGTAAAGCAGAATAGAGTAAAGCAAAGTGTAGTGTAGTAAGGCTGAGTGGGTAAGTAGAGTGTAGTTGATAAGATTGGAGTAAGCAGAGTGGAGTTGAGTGGATTGGAGTAAGCAGACTTGAGTTGAGTGGATTGGAGTAAACAGAGTGGAGTTGAGTGGATTGGAGTAAGCAGAGTGGAGTTGAGTGGATTGCAGTAAAGCAGAGTGGAGTTGAGTGGATTGGAGTAAGCAGAGTGGAGTTGATAGGATTGGAGTAAGCAGAGTGGTATTGAGTGGATAAGAGTAAAACAGAGTGTTGAGTGGAGTAAAGCAGAGTTTTGATTGGAGTAAGGCAGAGTGGCCTTGAGTGGAGTACAGCAGCGTGGAATGGAGTAAAGCAGAGTGGTGTGGAGTAAAGCTGAGTGGCATGGAGTGTAAAGCTGAGTGGCATGGAGTGGAGCAAAGCAGTGTTGTGTTGCATGGCGTGGCGCTGCATATAATGCAGTTGTGGTGCGTATAATGGAGTGGTGTTGCATAGAGTGGCGTGGCGGTGCATAGAGTGGTTTGGTGTTGCATTTGGGTTTGCGTTTGGTGGGGCATTGTATGAGAGAGGGTGGGTGTAAAACAGATGTGAAGAGGAGGAGAATGGGAGAAGGAGAGAAAGTGTGGAGAGAGTGGCTAAGAGACAGTATAGGAGTATGTGAGGGCGAGTGTGGGGAGAAATTAGGACAGGAGTGGAAGCGAGAAGGAGAAAATGTTAAAAGGAAAAAAGTGTAAGAGGGAGTAAGAGAAGAAAAGAAGGAAGGGATCAAGTGAGAATGAATGTGCTATACAGAAGGAACAGAATTTGTGAGAGAAAGGTCATTGTGGAGTGGATGTTGCATAAGGGAGAAAGGTGTCGAATTTGAGGTTGGGGATTAAAGTTTAAGTTTTGCTGTGGCCCCAATATCCTGTGATCTGGGCAAATATTTTATTTACTTTGTGTGTACGTAAATGCATTATGGATTTAAGTGGTGTTATTTAAAAGCACTTCAATCAATACTTTTGGATGATTTTTGCATTATTAGACCATGTATTACTTATCAAGTGCTGTGGTGTGTACAGGAAAACCCCAGCTGAAATTAAGCAGTAGTTTTAAGTCTAAAATTGTTCATATAAATAAGTGAGCGCACATTTACACACTGTACGTAGTAACAAAAAAAAAATTAAGGCAGATATACAGTGTGGATGGCAAAAAATACATGCAACACAAGTTTGTTTTAGGTATTAAAGTGTAAAAATAATGTTAACTGCATATTTAGGACACCGCTAAGAAAAGTATTATAGTGTAACCTAAATAGTAAATACAACACAGATGACTTTTAGTACTGGGTGTTATAAAAGACAAACTGCATATTACAGAACACACACCTTATACAGCACGCACAAAACCAACATTGCGCAGAAGAATATATATATCCTACGCCAGTAGGTAGTTATAGTTAGAACCTAGTTTCCATAGGAAAAGCATTTTTTGATTTGCTAATAACTTTGGCGTCGTATGATGAATCTTCAGGAAATTCACAAAAAAAAGGTATATCCAGGTCAGCTCCTATCCTGAAAGTTTATGGGTAATTCCTCAAGCGGGGGCTGAGAAAAAAAGGGGGTCCCAAAACGTGTTTTTCATGTGCTAATTTCCATAGGAAATTTTTAGACAGGCTACAGCCCGAACTGCTGGACGGAATTACACCAAATTTGGTAGAAAGGTAGCTCTTGGTTCAGAAAGCAACTTTTTTTTTAAAACGGTGTAAATCCGTTCAGTAGTTTGTGAGAAATTCAAAA
Source organism: Triturus cristatus (assembly GCF_964204655.1). Lineage (NCBI taxonomy): Eukaryota > Metazoa > Chordata > Amphibia > Caudata > Salamandridae > Triturus > Triturus cristatus. The sequence continues at coordinate 16,753,610 of NC_140595.1, forward strand.
AATAAAAATATCAATATCTAGGGGTGCAGTGGGTTCGCAACTCCTCCCGAGCACAAGCTCAATTCTTATTGGCTGACAACACTCCAAACTAGAATGTGTTGGCAGCCATTTTGTGACTCGGTAACCCAGTCACAAGAAATGAAGGAAAAATAAAGATGAAAATGTAGAAAGGGGGGCAGGGTACTCCCTAGGCTTGTTCAGGGAGTCTCACAAGGCCCCCAGGGCAAAAAGAGCATTTTTTTTCTAAACAGCAGAGGTCGCACTGGGGTCGCAGAGTCTGCCGAGAACTTTTTTTTCAAATGAGGCATTTCGTATAAAAAAAAACCCCGGGTGGGCCAGGTCTTGGGGGCACTCCGAAATTAATTTGCGGGGGCCCTTGGGGGCCCCCGCTGCCCCGGGGTCTGCCACCTCCCCGGGGCACAAATAGAAATTAGTGGGGGGGCCTTGCGGGACCCCCCAAGCCCCGGGGACCGCCACCTCTTCGGGCTATAAATCAAAATTAGTGTGGGGGGCTTAAACCCCCCACACACTGCCCCGGGGACCACCAGCTCCCCGGGGCACTTAATATCTAAATTTGGGGGTCCGTTATGGACCCCCGTGCCCCGGGGATCACCACCTCCCCGGGGCTTTAGATCTTTTGGGATTGGGGCCACGTGGCCCTCCTCCTGGAGCTCTTGATGGCCCTGGGGACCGCCACCCCCAGGCCCGGCTCCTGCAATGTCCCAGGGTGCCTGCCCCCGGGACATTGCTGTTTGCTATGAGAGGGTGGGAACAGAGCTCCCGCCCTGTCATAGCAACCCTGGTTTGCTTCGTTGCAGTGAGAGTAGGAAAACCTCTTCTCACTTCAAGGAAGCAAAGCAGAATTGCTTTTGGACAAGGGGAGCTGCATGTTAGCATCTCCCATTGTCCAAAAGCAATTTCAGTGAATATATATTATCTACTGGCGGTCGCCAGTAGATAGTTATAGTTAGGACCGCATTTCCATAGGAAATCTGAAAATTCTATTTTGAATAACTTTGGCGCCGGTTGACGAATCCTCGTGAAATTTTCAAAACTAATGGGGCGCTCCGCTCAGCTCCTACCCTGAAAGTCTCGGGGTGATTCGTCAAGCGGGGGCTGAGAAAAATGGGGGGTCCCAAAACGCGTTTTCCCCATGCATTTTCCCATAGGACCTTTAGTCGAAGGTACAGCCCGAACGGCTGAACAGAATTACTTGAAATTTGGCAAAGAGGTAGTCCTCAGGTCAGGCATGTGCCTTTTGCATATATGGAGTCAATCTGTTCAGTATTTCCTGAGAAAATTGCAGTTAAAAGTACATAAATATCTATAGGCGTGCACAGTGCGCGCACCCTAACGTGCGCGAGCGTAATTGTGATTGGTGGTTACATGTCAGTCAACGTTCGAATCGGTCGAAATCAGCAAGTGTCGTCCGCCATTTTGTTTGTTTTGGGTGCGACAGTGAAAAAGAGAGGTGGCGAACGTGAAAAGGGGGCAGGGTAGAGAGTTCCTGACCCCCTAGCCTTTGTCAGGGGGTCCCTGAAGGACCCCGAAGGGTGAAAAAAACATTTTATTTTTTGTAAAAAAAATCGCGGGGTGCGCGCACGGTGCCCGCACGGTGAAAAACCTTTAAAAAAAATATATAATAATACATACGTAACTTAGCATTTAAAAAAACCATACAAATTCACATAAAAAACCATAGGTTTCACATACGTTATAGTTAGGAATTAGCATTTAAAAAACCTTGCAAATTCACTTAAAAACCATAGGTTTCACACATGTTATAGTTAGGTGGACATTTCACTCGTAAAAAACCAATGAAATTCCCCCGTTATAGTTAGTTGAGATAACTATAACTCGCGCGACCGCCACTCTATCACAAGGATGATGTCATCAGTGATGCCACTGACCATGTCATGAGTGATGTAATATGTGACGTCATGAGCAGAGGATTGCGGGCGCGCAAGTTATAGTTATCTCAACTAACTATAACAGGGGAATTTCATTGGTTTTTTACGAGTGAAATGTCCACCTAACTATAACATGTGTGAAACCTATGGTTTTTTAAGTGAATATATACATATATATATATATATATATATATATATATATATATATATATATCTCTAAACTAGAGTAGAAATATGTTTTATTTTAGCAAAAAAACAGTATATGCTAGATCTAGGATGCAAAATAATCGGCAAAATATAGGGAGAAAGGTGCTGACTTTGAAGCTAGGGATCAAAGTTCAAGTGCCTATAACTGTACATAGTTAAAAAAAAATGCACACCGTCAAAAGTAAATTTTAGCCACAATACATTGACACCCGGTACACTGAAAAAATCAATTCACAGCATATTTATTACACATCGCGAACAAAAGCAATATTGTGGAAAATAACTAAAAAATATAAGACAGATAACTTTCACTTTCGCATGTTATAGAAGACAAACAGCATATTACATAACACGCCCGTTACAAACCACAGTCTCAAAAAACAGTGCGCAAAATAAAGAAAATGTATGAAAACTACAACAGAAATACGTTTTAATTTAGCAAACAAACAGCATGTTAGCAACAGAAATACATAATTGCGAATAAAATCCAAATTGAGATTGCCTAGAAAAGGAGTCTTTTGAAGAAAAAAAAATAGGAGGGAAGTTATGTATATTAAGTGTGGTTACATCACGTTGACTCCAAAGCAGGGGAAGCATAGTGTGTACTTTCCATACCTACTTTCTACTCTTGTCTGAGTATAAATGTCAAAGTGCATTGGGGCCTCTAATTAGTGCCACAGAATATTTTAGCCCTTCATCTCCTCCACCGGGCTCCTCTGTGAAGCAGGCCCCATGACCCACTGGAAGGGAGGGGGAGGGAGAGCAGAGAGAGTGGGCAGAAGAGCAGGGGTGCGGGGGAGACAGGAGAGGGAAAGCTAACCAGCGTGGTGCTTTGAAAGGGCGCTGCACTGATAGAAACCTAGGGGCATATTAACAAGGGCTTTATCTCCGCTTTTTTGGCTTTAAAAGCCAAAGAAGCGGAGATAAAAATATCGCCCTATCAACAGGGTGCTAACATGCAAAATCGCATGTTAGCACCCTTTTTCACTACGCTTCCCTTTGCATCTCTAATGAGATGCAAAGTGGGCGTTCCAGAGCAAAATAATAGGAAAAATGTCGCTAAGCGACATTTCTCCTATTATCAAGCTTCACGCTAACCCTGTTAGAGACAAAAAAAGCAGCGCTAACCACGGTTAACGCTGCTTTTTTACATCTGCTAATTTTCAGACTTAGCCATTTATCCAATGGGAGGTGGATTACATGGCTAAGTCCACCATGGGCTATCAACAAGGATATCCCTATCCTTGTAGTTTTATCGCTGCATTTCCAGCGATAACCTCCCAAAATGCTGCTATCGCTGGATTTTTTATCGCCTAGTCGGTTAGCGTTGTTAATAACGCGATAACCAGGCGATATTATCCAGCGATAGCGGGTGTTAAAAAAATTTACGCTAAGCGCCCTTAGGGTTAATTTTCCCTGTTCCTTGTTAATATGCCCCCTAGCGCTCAAGGAATGAGCTCATGCCCTCCTGTTCTTCCCGGAGACCAGAGGCAGTCCACAGCTGGGGCAGCTGCAAGGAGCAGGGCAGGCACAGACAGCAGTGCCCCACGCTCTGAGGTCTGGCTCTGCTGTGAGGCATGCTGGAGCCTTCTGACTGATTGGGAGGGGGAGAGAGAGCACAGGGGAGGGGGGAGAGAGAGCACAGAAAGTGAGACAGAAGAGCTGGGAAATACACAACCATAAAAGTGAAACCAGCGCAGCACTAATAAAGTATGTCAACAATTATTAAAACATGCAGGGTGGGGGGCAGGAGGAGTTAAGTGCAGGGAACAGAGCAGGCGCCCAGCAGACGCTCTGATGAGCAGGATACAAACACTGTGTGTTAACTAGGAAGCAAAAAGTGTGCCTGGAACAGCAGGTAGGAGACTCTTGTTTAAGAAAATATTGCAGACAGATCGTAAATTAAACTTACTGAGTAACAACACATGAGAAAGAGCCAGTCCTCGTAGGAGGTGACAATAGGAGACAGGGAGGTACTAAGGAGGGACTACAAGCCTATTAACAAATGAAAAGCCAACATTTAAAAGGACAGTGACAGCAGCCAATTGAAAAGGAGGGCGGAGAGTGTGTGGAGCTTCAAGTACGTACCTCAATACAGCATGTCTCAAAGAGACAGGGCAAGCGCTGTCTATCTGAGACGTAAACAGTGAAAAAACATCAGAGGTTGAGATGAAGGAAGCACTGAACATATGCCTTCTCCATGGCCTCTTCTGCCATGACTCAGTGGGCCAAAGGTCATGTTTGGGTGAGCCTGGCCCACCCGGCGCCCCTACTAGAACAGGGCCTGGGTACCACATGACTCCCACAAGAAGCTGATGTCCACTCACCCTCAGCCGCTAGCGCCAGATTCCAAATACTGAAAGTTGGTGGGGCTCACCCTCTCACACACGCAATCACCTCAGATCCCTCATAAAAACCCTGGTCCTCTTAGAAGTGTAACAGTTCCTTATTCAAGCTGCCAAAAGACGCCTTGCAGGGAGGTCCATGCATGCAGCTCAGCTGACAGCACACACTGCCCCTCGTGCAGTTGACCCCCTCCTGCAGGTTTGCAACACTCCTCAGCCCTGATCTGCAGCAGAAACCGCAGCTTTTCATAGATGAGACTGTACAGAGATGTGCAGAGGAGATGCTGGGAAAGAAAGTCAAACATTATTGAGAAAGGGTATGCAGTTCCTTAAGAGGATGATTAGTTGGTGAGGTCAATTCTTAAATCCGTCGGTATTGATTGGACTCAAAGAACCATGAAACATGTCGACCACTAGAGTAGGAGACAGTTAGAGACAAATACAAGTCACACTAACTGACCATCTTCCTCTAAACTTTTTAATGAGGTGGACAGCTGTCCTAAATAAACACATTTAACAGACTATCCAACCTTTTTTAATTCACTCTACTCATCTACACTCCTTTAGGCCCCTCACACCCACGCACTCATCGGCAAGGAACAAAAGATCTCCGCTAAAGAGCCCCTTCACGGGTGCCCGTCGGGCATTGCACCGCCGGCCCGACGAGGAGCAGGCCCAGATGATGAAGCATGACACCTAGCTTGCTGGGTGTGTGAGGGCATTAGTTCCGAATATGGGAACTCCCCTTTCCTACCTATAGGTTCTTTGAGTCTTATCAATACCGACGGATTTAAGAATTGACCTCACCAACTAATCATCCTCTTAAGGAACTGCATACCCTTTCTCAATATAGTCTATCCGGGGCATGTATGCTGGACCTCATGTACAAGCCCTTCTGTCCTCCCCCCTTTTGTTAATAAAGAAAGTCAAACACACAGTTCTGCCAAGACACCTCATTCCTACCTTGCAACAACTCGCTGCTCCACAGCCTGGACTCACACACAGCTCTGCCAACACACCTCAGTCCTACAGCAACTCTGCTGCTCCACAGCAGAGACTCACACACAGCTCCGCCAACACACCTCAGTCCTACAGCAACTAACACACCTCAGTCCTACAGCAACTCTGCTGCTCCACAGCAGAGACTCACACACAGCTCCGCCAACACACCTCAGTCCTACAGCAACTCTGCTGCTCTACAGCAGAAACTCACACACAGCTCCGCCAACACACCTCAGTCCTACAGCAACTCTGCTGCTCTACAGCAGAAACTCACACACAGCTCCGCCAACACACCTCAGTCCTACAGCAACTCTTCTGCTCCACTGCATAGACACACACAGCTCCGCCAACACACCTCAGTCCTACCCTGCAGCAACTCTGCTGCTCCACAGCAGAGACTCACACACAGCTCTGCCTACACACCTCAGTCCTACCCTGCAGCAACTCTGCTGCTCCACAGCAGAAACTCACACACAGCTCTGCCTACACACCTCAGTCCTACAGCAACTCTTCTGCTCCACTGCATAGACACACACAGCTCCGCCAACACATCTCAGTCCTACCCTGCAGCAACCCTGCTGCTCCACATCAGACTCACACACAGCTCTGCCAACACACCTACACCCTGGCCTGTGGCGTTTCCTGTTATGTTTGCATCAAACACCACAAATAAAAGAAATAAATGATGTAAGCTTGGAACCGGCACGATCAGGCCTATTTTGGATACAGAGAAGGCTCAATGTCAACAAAACAAAGTCCTGGTGCATGAGTATTTAATGAATGTATCGACAAGTGGGTGTACATTTCGGAAGATAAGAGGGACACAGTACTTGTTAGTTCATAGGTAATACTATTCAGAGAAATGTAAGTGGCAAAGGAAACCAGTCCAGTGCTTCCCACCCAGGGCCTAACCTGATCTTAGCCGATCACAAAAGTGCTTTTTAAGAAGTTTTATTCGGGGCAACGAGGAGTCAAAGGTGCTCGAAAGGGTGTGCACCGGAGACTACAACACACACAGTAATAGCTCACAGCCCTACTGTTGCTTTCAACTACTACACAATGGAAGTTCTGGTCCGGCCCGCCCATGGAGCACCAGACCTATCACAAGGCTGTCTCGGCCACCCCAAGAGTCCCAGGGCCACCGTGCCCACGCCTGGATCACTAGACCCACCCCAAGACTGTCACATCAACTCCAAGAGCACCAAGGTCGTGCCACGGCCATGAAGCCCATATCAGCGGCACCAGGCGTATTCCACAGCCATGAGGCCCATATCTGCAGCACCACGCTTATCATACAGCCATGAGGCCCATATCCGTAGCACCAGGCGTACCCCACAGCCATGAGGCCAACCTCCAGACCATATTATTCCAGGGCTTGCCGGGGCCATTAAACTCACCTCCAGATCGCTTAGCCCTTCTGCTGCCAGCAGGACAACCAAGGACTGCCAGACTGCCCCGCAGCCATCTGGCAACCCCGTGGACGGCTTGGCTCCTCCAAAACGCCTCTTATAATCAAATGAGGGAGGGAGAAGCTGAGACTCTTTCGGCTTCTATCCGGTAAGCAAGTAATCAAAGGAGAATGAATCACTTGTCCTGTTTCTAACCGGGGTCTTGGGTTCTTACTGTCTTTAAAAACCCTCATTCACGTTGAAGCCGTTGGTGCGGTATATCTTGATTTTCCGCAAGCTTTATTACGTGAAAAGCACCATCATCGGGTCTTTTGTTATGCTTTCCTCCGCCTGGAGGGAGACCAACTGGTATTCACAGTAGTGGTCAGTGATGGAGAGAGTGAGAGTGAAGTGTGTCTTAAATTACCTCCATCTATCAGAACTATTTCTATTGTGTTGATGATGGGGTAAAGCTCTAAAGAGAGAGGTGGTGCGTAAATAGAAGAGCCACTGTTCTATTGCACCCATTTAAAAACGGGAGTGGTCGACATGTTTCAGCCCTTGGGTGCCCTGTCTGGTCGTTGGGCTTTCTTCAGGACTGTGTGGTTGTACACTTACTGTTTTGTAGTCTGCATAGGTAAGTAATGCACTTACCCTTCTTCTTGCGTGTGCTAATTAGCACTCTGACCTGTTATAGGTGAATTGTACCTGTAACTTATGTTTATGACAAGAAGCTCCGTCGGGGGACGGGCAGAGTGAGACCTTCTCTACTTTGAGACGTCCTACTGGTGACTTGCGCTAGCTCCATCTGCCGTGCCCCGGTGCCAGAAGAAGGGTAAGTGCATTACTTACCTACGCACACTACAAAACAGTAAGTGTGCAACCACACCGTCCTGAAGAAAGCCCAATGACCCAACACGGCTCTCAAGGGCTGAAACATGTCGACCACTCACGTTTTTGAATGGGTGCAATAGAACAGTGACTCTTCTATTTACGCACCACCTCTCTTTTTTTAGCTTCACCCCATCATCAACACAATAAAAATAGTCCTGATAGATGGAGGTAATTTAAGACACACTTCACTCTCACTCTCACCATCACCATCACTGATCAGTACTGTGAATACCAGTTGGTCTCCCTCCAGGTGGAGGAAAGCATAACAAAAGACCCGATGATGCTTTTCACGTAATAACGCTTGCAGAAAATCAAGATATACCGCACCAACGGCTTCAACGTGAATGAGGGTTTTTAAAGACAGTAAGAACCCAAGACCCTGGTTAAAAACAGGTAAAGTGATTCATTCTCCTCCAAAAAGTCATCAGACCCACCCACAGATGGATAGGACGATCCCCAGGCTGTTACTCCCTCCTCCAGCCGCTAAGCCCAACCCAGAGCCATCAGGCCCACCAGAGAACGCAAGGCCATGCCACGGCCATCAAGTCCATCTCTGGATGACCAGGCCGCTCCAAGCTGACATCAAGCCCAGCCGTGGATGACTAGGCCCATCTCAAGATTGCCACACCCCCTCCAGACAGCTAACTCCTACCTGCGGTCATCAGGCCCACCTAAGAATGCTAGATCCATCTCATGTCCATAAAGCCCAACCTTGGATGACCAGCTCCCCCAAGACTATGAGACCGACCCCTAGATGGGTGGGCCCAACCCAAAGCCATCAAGCCAACCCTCGGAGCGCCCTCTTAGATAACTTACTCTGTTACCCTTGTCTTCGTACAGGATCTTGAGGGCCTCCATGGCCCCCGTTAAAGACTGCATGGACGTGAAGATGTTCTGATACACCAACTTAGCGAAAGGCTTCCGCTCCTCCTCTTCCGAGTAGCCGTCCTTATGAATGATGTGCATCTGTTTAATGAACGTTGTTTTCCCGCTCTCCCCAGTACCTGTTGAAGTCAAGAGTCAAACAATAAACCGGGTCAGATAGAAGGTTCTAAGGTACAGTGACGAGCAAAGGCAGCTTTCAGGGGATGAAGGCAAATACATCATTCCAAGGTGGCTGACTCTGTAAGGATGGCAATGAGGACTGAGGAGGAATGGGCTGCAGTAGGAGACACGGTATGATATAAGAAATAGAGAGAGGAGTCATCCAAAGGGTGACACGGCAGAGCAAGGCACCTCTTGAGTGAGTCCAGGGCAGGACTAGAGAAGTGTGCCCTACTCAGCACCATATTAAGTGATAGGATCAGCACACATGCCAGTCTATTGGAATTGGCAAACAAGGGCTACACACTTTCCAAAGGTATAAAGGGCTGAGGATAACAAATTGTACACTATAGGCTGACGTCAAGTCTTCAGTGCTTCATTCGACTCAGGGTGCTGATTGTATATGCTGGAAAATCAAACCTCCCTCATGGTGATTTGGGAGGAAAGGAGCTGAGATCTCATGCAGCCCGTTGTGTCCAGGCCCTAGGTGCAGGGGGAAATATCGCCCACACTGCTGATGTCATGTCCTCAGAGTCGTGCTCTCACACACCTGCTGATTTCAGACCTCAGCGACAAGATACTACCCAGCTACCTGGATTTAGTGCACAGGAGGCGCAATATCATCAATGTTTGCTGATTTCAGCTCTGAGGGGCTCGAAACGCACTGATCATTTCAGAGCCTGAAGGTTGACATCTTGTTCTTGACTTGATCCTTGGTAGCTAGGTGTTCAGGATCTGGGATCCTACCTATCCTGCTCCGATCGCATCCGTCCCGTTGATTCCATCCCTCTGGTACTAAGAGCTCCCTCGTCCTACTTATTCCAGTACTTGTCAGTGTTGTTGCCTCTATCTGCAAGCTTCAACAGCACACATTCTGTTAAGTTTAATATCAAGGAGAGGAGTCAGCACCTATATTCTGATTAAAGTACTGACAAAGACTATATCGCCCCCCCTTCTGACTGTAGCACATAGAAGGGGTGATATCCCCATCTCAGGATTATAGTGACTCACCTAACTACAGACAGGGAAACCTAGAATGGGGTTATCCCTCATCCACTGATTACAGAAGCAGGAGGGGGCGATGTCACCCTTGTGCAGATTGTTTTTCCTGGAAGAGGTCATGTAGCCTGTCTGCTGATCACAGTGCTTAGTCTCCGTGATATAACACACCTGCTGATCCCAGTATCTAAACGAGGAGATGTGAATCCGATTATTGCAGTATGAAGGTGTGATATCACACATCTGGCAACTCGCGCCCTTGCCCTGCAGTGTTGACATCAATTACATCATTTCAGGTGTCGCACTGATGCCATCCGTGATGTCATACAACACGTCACGAATGATGTAATATTTGCGGTCATAAGCAGTGCATGGGGATACTTTAGTTAACTACAACTGGTGAATTCCAGTGTTTTTGTGTTTAAAATGTAACGTCTGATAGAGATTTCTAGCTGCAGATTCCTTACATTACAATTTCCTATGTGTCAGACTGGATCAGGAATATTTTTCGTGAGCAGGACCCCTGAGCGCCAGTAGGGTTGCGTCGTTTGGCTCCACATGCATCGTCAGTGTCATCAGCACTGGAAGTGACTTCCGCGGCTCCCATATAGGTGCCACCTAGGCATGCTGATGTCAGTTCATTTATTTCTGTGCCAGCCAGCACTGATCTGCAGAAGGGCTATCCCTTCAGTCACTGACTGAATTTTTTTGTCTTTTTGTCAACTCTTTTGAGATATTTTTCCTCCTGGTGTGGCAGGGATGTCCTCCAGGGAATCCCACTTCAAGCCCTGCAGAGCCCGTCATCGACTGATGTCCTTGACGGATCTCCATGTTGTATGCCTGTGGTGTCTGAAGCGCCACCACAACCCGAAGTTGTACTCCGACTGCCACGCCATGAATCCTAAGGACTTGAGAAAGTGAACCCTCAAGCTCGAGGTCCCGGTGAAGGTGAAGATCCTGGGAAGCGTTTGTGGAGTCCAAGATCCTTGTCCCACTCCAAATCCTCGGGACATTTGGGTGAGTCTTGGAACAAGAAGAAGAAGTCGAAGAGGTCTTTTACTTCTGCTCATCTGTCGGTGGATTGGACGAGGAAGTTTTGGCATTCAAAGCCTAGCTCCCCAGTAGAGCCTGTGCCTGGGCTGACTCCACACCTTGCGGACTTTCCAGAAGCCGTAGCCACCTCAGCCCAGCTGAAAGAGATTTATGAGGCCATGCACCTCATATTTGGATGGCCAGACTCCACTGGCGTGCCTTCGGGCCCACGGGGTTGGAAGGGTCCCCAACTGGTTCCGTGCAGGCTGCTCTAGCCCTGGTTCCAGTCGGGTCCCAAAGATCCGTCCTGGATCCGGACCAGCACCGGTAGTACCATTTCGACATTCCCTTATGCCTGTCCCAATGCCGTGGCACCATCCCCATTCTGATCACTGATTCCAGTATGGAGCTGAGGGCCATAGCCCGATGCTAAATCCGGCCCGACTTGAGCCTTGTCTCCTAGATTGTAGATTGAGCTCTATGCCATTCAGTTAGAACTCGGGGAGGAGTGAGAGGGGTCTCTGTACCCTGAGGAACTCCAGTGATATGAAGAGAACCCTAACATGGACTGGAGGGAGGAAATGGGTTACGCCAGCAGACTGGATACTTTTGCAGATACTGGTATGCTTTCTCCGCCTGCCGTGGCTATGGAGGACGGAGCTTCTTATGCAATGGCGGTGCCAAGGGTGGCTGAGGTTCTCGACCTTCAGTTGCCCTCAGTGGCAGTCAAGACTAATGTGTTGACAGAGCTGCTGCAAAAGGGGGTTCTCCCATCAGAACTGACACTCTCATCCAATGACGCTATCACTGACATCCTTTCGGGGACCTGGTCCAAACACAACACAGGGGCTACTGTGAATAGGATGGTTGCCCGCTACCACCGCCCTGCCCCAGGGGACCTAAGCTTCCTCCCCCAACACCCTACCCTAGAGGGCTTGGTGGTCCCACCCTCGACATCCCACGGCACATTCCCTACAGCTCCCCTGGATAGGGAATCCAAGAGGCTGGACTCTATGGAGAAGAAGATGTATTCCTCTGCCAGCTTGCCATTGCGGTCTCTGAACACCACGTGCCTTTTGGGCCATTTTTCCCTTGCTCTGTGGGCAACAATTGTGCAGGTGCTGCCAACATTCCAGGAGGAGGCCTGGGCTGTACTCTATCAGGCTATAGCCGATGGGAGAGATGTAGTGAAGTCCACTATCTGTTGTGGACTTGACAAGACCAGCTCTCTAAGCAGGGTGGTTTCGTTGACAGTGGCCTTGACACGCCACACCTGATTGATGATGACTGACTTTTTGGGGGATGTCCAAACCTTTCTTATGTACGTGTCTTTTGATGGCACCCGTTTCTTCGGAGACAAGGTGGATCCGTCGCTGGAGCACTTCAAGGAGAGTCAGGCTACGGCCTGCTTCTTGCGCCTTTCTATGGCCCCACATCACCCTCAATCTGCCTTTTGTGGCTATGGAAGGGGCTTCCAGCTGTGCCAATTCCCTCCCAGCCAATGAGCCGCGCATGCTCCCCAGCTCTGCGTGGCCGAGGGCACAGTACCCACAGGCCTCGTGGGTCCGGCAGCCAGAGGTCTTGGCAGGTATTTGTGGCATGGTGTGCAGAAAAATACATTGATCCCCTTTCTGACCCTCTTTCTAAAGTTAAACTCTTCATTATTTCCCTTGCCCATCAGGGCTCTACTCTAGGCACTCATAAAGGCTGGGTATCTTCTCTTTCTGCCTTTTTACAGCTGCCTGACCAACCCTCTCAGTTCAAATCCCCTATTGTACATAGGTTTCCAAAAGGTCTTGTTCATCTCTCTCCTCGTTCACCATGAATCATGCCTCAGTGGGCCCTTAATCTGGTGTTAACTTTCTTGATGTGTGCTCCTTTCGAGCCTCTCCATAATTGTCCCCTCAGGCTTCTAATGATGATTAAAACAGTAACCTTGTGGTTATTACATCTGCCCATGGAGTATGTGAGCTGCAGGCTTTGTCATCTACGCCGCCTTACTTATCAGTCTATCCTGACAAACTGGTGCTTCGCACAAGGGCCTCCTTTCTAGTGAAAGGGGTCACCCCCTTCACATAGGCCAATCCATCACACTGCCTAAATTTACGCCCCTCCACATCCCTTTGAAGAAGAGGAGCGACTCTACTGCCTGGACTCAAACAGAGCGTTGTCGTTCCACCTCTACCTCACATGCAAATTCCAGGTGGACGACTAGCTCTTCGTGGGGTATGTTGGGGCGAAAAAAAGGCCGAGCTGTGCAGAAGCGGATCATCTCCAGATGGGTTGTGCTTTGCTTTGAAATCTGCTATGCGTTGGCCAAGAAGCAACTTCCAGAAGGATTGCAAACTCCTTCCAACAGAGCTAAAGCTGGAATCACTGCATTAGCTTGCGGAATTCAGGTCCTGGATATCAGACAACCAGCAACATGGGCTTCCCTGCACACCAAACATTACTAACTAGACAGTCAGGACCGTAGGGATGGGCACTTTGCTTGTTCGGTCCTGAAGGACTTGCTTGTTTGAAATTGGTCCTCAGACCCACCACCGTATGGTATTGCTTGGATATCTATTCTAAGGTAAAGAATCTGCGGCTAGAAGTTTCTGTCAGATGAACAAGTTACTTACCTTTCGTAACGTCTTATCTGATAGGGACTAAATCTAGCCGCAGATTCCTTACCGACCCACCCATCCTCCCCACTCTATGAACGGATTTCTAGGGGCAGGGCTAATCCCTTTCTGGTCCCTAGTTTCTACACCAATGGTCAGTGTTCTTAATGGCTCTGTGCTTCTGGCGTGGAAAGTCGTGATAAGAAAAGGACTTAAGCACGCCTAGGTGGCGCCTATATCTGTGCCTCGAACATCATTTCCAGTGCAGATGATGCACACAGAGCTGAATGACACCACCTATTGGCGCACAGTGGTACTGCTCATATTACAGATCCAATCTGATGCCTGGGAAATTTTAAGTTTAGGAATCTGGCGCTACATATAGTCTCCACCAGATAAGGCGTTACCGAAGGCAAGTAACTTGTTCATTGCAGGGCAAAGGGTGTGTGTAGTAGGGTTTGGGGAGGGACTGGCCTCTCCGAAAGACTTCTATGTAGGGTGAAGACTGTGCCTGGTATCGTTTTGCATTTTATTTATCTATTTATGTATTTATTTTTGTCCCCAAGACCACACAGGGGCCCTGCTGAGTCCCACAGGACTTCCACAGAACCATGATGACAATTTATTTATGTTTTTAAAAGAAAATTGATTAAGGGCATGCCCTCTTCTCCCCCACAGAGAGCTAGAGGGACACTGTGCCTCCTTATATCCCATCTTAAAAAATGTTCATGACTCACAGCCTTGTAGTGGCGGGCACAACATTTTTCTCCGATGCGGCCAACCAGTCACAGTCCCGCAGGACCAGCCAATCAAATTGCGCTTTTGCAGGCGGACCCGTGGAAGTCTAAGTCTCGCCAGAGTACCACAACAGTACTACGTCGATAGATATTTATCAATTTTTAACCCTAATTTCTCAAAAACTACTGAACAGATTTACACCAAAATACAAAAAGTACACTTTCTTGGTCAAGATCTAGTTTCTGCCAAATTTGATATTATTCTGTTCAGCTGTTTTGTGACCACTCCTCCCCTCTCCCCTTTTTCTCGGTTCCCACTTAACAGACCACCCTGGAAGATGAGGTGAATGAACCTTTTTTTTAAAACATGTCATGAAGTTTTGTGGAACAGTGCCAAAGTTATAAGCAAACAAAAGAATCTTTTTCGTATGGAAACATAGTTCTAACTATTACTACATTGTGTCAACTGGCGCTGGAACAATACAGAGAAGGACGGAACCTGTATGAAAAGAGAACTAACTCTTGAAAAGCTAGGCCTTCAAGGCTTTCCTGAAGTGTAATAAAGAGGGGGCCTTTCGGAGAGTGCAGGGGAGCTCATTCCAAAGTTTAGCTGCCCTGACCAAGAAACTTCTGCCGCCAGACCAAACCCACCTAAATGTTCGCATTCTAAGCAATGAGTCCTCTGAGGAAAGGAGGCAGCAGAAGAAACGAGGACCTCCCATTTTAAATTGAATTAAATGATTAATTATTGTGAGTGCAGGGCAAGTTTGCAAATTATAGTTACATTGAGGCATGAGTTATAGGTATTTGAGATGACTATAACTGGTGAATTTCAATGTTTTTTTAAGTTTAAAACGGTACATTGTCGAAGAAATTTTCACTGCACTATAACATAACTTTAACATTTCGTGGTTTTAGTAAATCTCTAGGATATATTCTATGTAAACCAATATTTTATTACCATACGTAAATGGTATAGGGGTGGGCTCCCCGGGACAAAATGAAAGAGCTGGCCCTGGGGTTTGGGATCCAGAGGCCTCTTATGGCTTGGGGAGGGGGGACGTGAAACTCTCTCACCTAAAGTACTCTTTGGCCCCAGGGCCCATTGGGGTTTGAAGGGTTGGGGACTGCGCGCTCCCCTCCCCTGATATAAATGTTGCCTGCCCCGGGAGGGGGCCGCATTCCTCCTTCTCCTTAAATATATATTATTTTAAATGCTGGCAGGCAGTTTTTTTTTTTTAAAGAAAATTATGATCCCGGGGGAGCCCCCTGAGAGATCAGTGGTATCATAAACTTTATTTTTTTTAAATCCCTGAGTCATATAATGGCTGCCAGCAACATTTTTCCTCATGTAACTGGCAGCCGATGAGAGCCTTACTCTTGCGGGAGCAAGATGGCCCAAGGGTAAAAAAACTCTCTGGGCTAATCAGAGGCTCTATTTTTTTAAAACTGGGTTCGAGGGACTTTCGCGAGAGCCCCTCGAACCCAACAGTTCAGATATACAAATATTTTTTTGCGTCTTTTCTCAGAAACTACTGAACGGATTTACACCAAATCACAATAAGACGCTTTTTTAGCCAGGATCTAGTTTACTGCAAAATTTGGTGTAATTCTTTTTTACAGTTTTTGCGATAGTGCTTCTTATAGAAATCTATGGAAAATGCATGTGGATTTTGCATTTTAGGGCCCCCTCCTTTTCAGGGCCCATGCCTAATGTATCGCCCCATACACACACTAGGCAAAAAAGAGCACGTGTTTGGTAATCTTTGAGCAGATTCGTCAAACTGCACAAAACTTATAAGTGAAACAAAAAAAGCATTTCTTAGGGAAACAGTGACCTAACTATAACTACTCTGTGGTATATATTTATATATATCTCACAGTGGCGGAAGCCACTGTGTAGTTATACTTCGGTCCGGGCGACATTGAAATTACTCTGGCGTAATTTGTGTAATTCAGGAATTTTGCATTACACTTGCTACACAAAATTTACGAACTCATGCCATTACGTTGCTTGTATTCTGTTGTTACTTTGCGTTTACAGTAAACATTTACCACAAATGCATCATCTGCGGTGAAAATGTGCCTGGGATGCGCGGGAACCACAGTATGCAAGTGGCTGCTGTTTACGATGCTTTTATTTTTGCACTATTTTTTAAAGAGAAATGCGCCCTTGCTTCAAACATTGACACGAGGTCAGACCTTCCTCTAAAATAAAGGATTTGCTACAGTATTACAGAATCACATTTTGCATAGTTATGCATAATTTTGATGAAATTTCCTGTACTTACTTGGAAGCAAATTATGCACATTTCATAAACCCCTAGTTATAGTTAGGTCATTGTTTCCATCAGAAAGGCATTTCTAAGTTCTAAAACTGAAATCTACATCTCATTTGAATACAATGCTTATTTTATAAAGCTCATGCCTGGCAATTATTTCGCCCCTTAGAGCTTAAAAGCGAGAACTTCACTGCCGGTCCCGCAGAAAAAGTTCCTTACGACTACATATCCCTCTAAAATGGACGAACGTTAGCTCAAAGGCTGTTGAAATTAAAAACAGGAATGGATGGGGTTACATAATAGTGTGCAGTCCCATGTGTGCTATCATTAACAACACGTGCTGGCCGCGCCCCACTGTTTAATTTGTGCCGGTGGTTTGACATGGTGATCACCCACACTCATAGTGTTTATAGGAGTTATTTTTCATTATCAGACTTTGACCGGGGCAAGAGATTCAGAAAAGAGAGAAAAGAAAAACAGAACGAAAACAAGGATGAATGAACCTGTAACACTGAGTCAAAGATGCAGGAAATGTAGGGAGGCAGAAGAGAGGCATGAAGTGGATTCAAGACCAGGCAGCTTCAGTATTCATGAGATAAAGAGACAAGAAGTGTAGGGGTGGAAGAAATAGGCGTGAGGTGGATTCAAGACCAGGCCACCTCTGTATTCATGAGATAAAGAGACAGGAAGTGTAATGTGGAACAGTCATGAGGTGGAATCAAGACAAGACAGCCTTGGTATTCATGACATAAAGAGAGAAGAAGTGAAGGGTGGTGGAAGAAAGAGGCACGAATCAAGACCAGGCAGCCTCGGTATTCATGAGATAAAGAGACAGGCAGTGTAGGGGGTGGAAGAAAGAGTCATGAGGTGGAATCAAGACGAAGCAGCCTCGGTATTCAAGAGATAAAGAGACAGGAATTGTAGGGTGGTGGAGGAAAGAGGCATGAAGTGGATTTAAGACGAGGTGGATTTAAGACGAGGCAGCATCGGTATTCATGAAATAAAGAGACAAGAAGTGAAGGGTGGTGGCAGAAAGAGGCACGAATCAAGACCAGGCAGCATCGGTATTCATGAGATAAAGAGACATGAAGTGTAGGAAAGTGGAAGAAAGAAGCATGGGGTAGAATCAAGACTAGGCAGCCTCGGTATTCATGAAAAAAGAGACAGGAAGTTTGAGGTGATGGAAGAAAGAGGCGTGAGGTGGATCATCAGTAGGAAGCCATGGTTTTTGACAATCCAAGCATACGGTTCATCAACAGATGCTCCTACGAAAAACTTTGTGTCCCTGTACTTATTACGGTTTTTTTTCCATGCGAGAACCTCTTCTGATATACCCTCGTGGACAGTGATTCGCCGACGCTTGGGAGGCTGCAGTTCTAATCATACAAACAACCCCATCCTCCCCCAACTCACCCCTTGTACCAGTTCCAGCCCCTGATAAAAAGAGATGTTTGAGAGACACAGATCTGGGAAAGGGAAGAGTCTGTGTGAAGCTGGGGAGGAGAGATGAGACATCGAGGTGGTCTGCATGAGCGGAAACCATCAAACATCAGCACCGGGCGCGTGGTCGGATTGAGGCTCGTGTCCGTGTCTGCCGAGGCCTTCTTCCAGTCTCCCTCACTCACTGTCCTGCTCTCACCAATGCAGCTCTCCAAAATGGTTTTGTACATACGTGCCTCAAAGCTGCACATGCACAGGGTGCCATAACATACGTACTTTAACCCTTCCACTGTCTCCTCTCAAGCATAACCTCTCTAGCTAAATTTATTGATAAACATGGATCCTCCCAATCGATAAACCAGTTTGGGTCCAGTCTGCAGCACTCCTGGTGATCAGTGATGTCCTTCTCCTCCCCGCCTCGGCTTCCTACTGGATTCAACCTTCAGTGCAGCCCAACATCAAATTCACCCTCACACTCAGAAACAGGGCGCGCCCTGGGGGGACTGGCCTTCAGAGGGTCCACTCTAGTCTATCCGAGCGCCTCAAAATGCAAAAATAAACATGTTCTTTGCTCCCCCCTATAATACGCAGGGCCCTTCAGGCTCCATCCTAGCCCCCACTCTCTTAGACATGAATGTTGAACCCCTGGGTGGGCCCTGCAGGATCCTGGTGCCCTGTTCCTGTCTAAAACTGGACTCAATTGACTCTTTCTCCAAAACAAAACCCTCACAAATGGATGGAGCAAAACAAAAGTACCTCAAATTCAAGGACTGAGTGTTCTCTTCCTCACACACCAACCCACCCAGCAACAGATCTTCTCAGGTTTGAATCTCTAAACTCGGCAGATTTCCCCCCAAAATGGACCTCTTCCACTAAATCCTCGGGCTTCCTACTGGACTCCAATCTTCACTTTGCCATGCGTATCCAGACCATGTCCAGGTGGCCATGTCCCACCCCCACAAACTCAAGAAACGTAACCACATCCTCTCCGTTCTGTATCTGAATTAAGCAGTGGATGCAATGGTAATCTCCTGTCTCGGTTATGGTAATCTCCTGTCTCGGTTATGGTAATCTCCTGTCTCGGTTATGGTAATCTCCTGTCTTGGTTATGATAATCGCCTGTCTCGGTTATGGTAATCTCCTGTCACTGTTATGGTAACCAGCTGTATCAGCTATGATAGTCTCCCATCCCGGGTATAGTAATCTCCTACCTCGGTTTTGGTAATCTCCCATGCAAGATATGGTAATCTCCTATCTTGTCTATGGTAATCTCCTGTCTCAGCTATAGCATCTTCCACCTCGGTTATGGTAATCTCCAATTTTAGCTATGGTAATCTCCCATTTTGGCTATAGTAATCTCCTGTCTTGGTTATGGTAATCACCTGTCTCGGTTATGGTAATTTTGTGTCTTGGTTATGATAATTGCCTGTCTCAGTTATGGTAACCTACCATCCCAGCTATGATAGTCTCCCATCTCGGGAATAGTAATCTCCTACCTCGGTTATGGTAATCTCCCATGCAAGATATTGTAATCTCCTATCTTGTCTATGGTAATCTCCTGTCTCATCTATAGTATCTTCCACCTTGGTTATGGTAATCTCCAATTTTAGCTATGGTAATATCCAATTTTGGCTATGGTAATCTCCCACCTTGGTTAAGGTAATCTCCCATCTCAGCTATGTAATTTTTGATTTTGGCTATGGTAATCCCCCATCTCGGCTATAGTAATCTCCTACCTCGGTTATGGTAATCTCCCATTTCAGTTAGGGTAATCTTCCATCTCGGCTACGGGAATCCTCCATCTCAGCTATAGTAATCTCTCATGTTGGCTTTGGCTCCTCTTAAGTGGTGGCAGGACACAAGTCCTACAAAAAGAAGTAGGGGTACTAACCAAGGTAGGCAGTATGCAGGTGACATCATGGCGTACGACATCACAGCATGTGACATCATGAAGCGTGACACTACATGTGGTATCACAACCCTGAACCTCACAGGAAGTGACATGACTAGAAGTGACATCAGATCGTAAGACCTCACACATATGTTTAGCAGGTCTATCATCAATACATTTGAGCGCATTACAATATTAAGCAAATGAGATTGTGCGTCTGAGTTGAGCCAAAAAAATGGCGCAACCCTGATGCAAAATCTGAGCCTCAATTTATACATTTAATGACGTATTTATCAAATTATCACGAGTTGCGCTGCGTTGTGTCACTGTGGATTAATGAAGCTACTCAGGGCAACGCAAGCTGGTCTTGCGTGGCTTGATAAAGCAAACTTAAGGTTTGCGCGCTTTTTCGACCCGTTACATGGCACACAAGCGGTGCAACCCTTTGATAGATATGACCCTTATTTATTTTTTTAACTCTGCCACAATGAAATTGTCAACAAGGTGACATGTTGCTGTGAATCTGTTGTGCTTGATTGATTCCAAAGTCTGCATTTTAACATATCTTATGGAGTTAAGGCATCTGCTGCATAGATTGCTGTGTGCCCAGTAACTCTCAGGGTCGGATAATAATAGTAAGATAACTCTGGAGGTTGATGCACTTGCTGGAGAGATCTGTGTTCTGTCTAGTCCCAGTTTTGAATGAAAGTAGCATAGAGGGTTAATATATCCTGCAAAGTACATCATATGCCACTTAAATGCCAGATTTTTATTTTATGTAGCTGGGTAAGTGGGTTACTGCTTTTAACACATAAATCTTCTTGTTACTTGCAGTTCATAAAATATAATCCTTTTAATATTGCTCAGTGAGCTATGAAGGACATGTGACTCCTACGCCTTGTAACCCTCACTGTCTTATGTAACACATCCTGTACATTGATTTACACACACGTGATTTATTTGTCAATGTATGGTGTGTAGGTGTAACTTTAAGTGCTTAGGATGAGTAGCGCTATAGAAGGAATAAAACAAAAGAGTGGCATTTAAACTGGTATTTGTGTAAATACTGGGACAGACCAACTCCTCTGGCACTCTTAAGGTGCGTGCACTTATATACAGGGACTCGACAAAGTCAAAAGCACGCCTCTCTCAAGTACACGTGAAGTAATAACCCGTGAGCCTTTGTTTCCCCTCCACTGCATCTGCAGCTGGGAGTGAGGTGCTCAATAGCTCCCAGCAGGATGCTCCTGATGGCCCCTTAACTTTAGCCTTTTTTTGGGCTCAGCTGGAATTTAAGACCCTCCCCTGCACTTTGCTGCTCAAAATGAAAGCAGATAACGCGCAGGCGCTGCTAAATGTGTCCTGGTGTCAGAAAATGACACCAGGAGGTGCTCAGCTTGTTTCTGTGGGGCCCAACCTCTTGACAGGGGAGACGAGCCCTCGACTTGTGCCCTGGGTGGTGGAATAGTTCCACTGACCCTTCCCCAGCCCTGCCAGCTCATCACAGAGCAGTGGACTGGTTCCACTGAAACTGCCCCAGCCATGCTGGCTCTTCACTGACAGCAGCTTAGTTCTCCTGACCTTGTCCCAGCCATGCCAGCTCCTCAGACAGCAGTGGACTGGTTCCACTGACACCGCCCCAGCCATGCTAGCTCTTCACTGACAGCAGCTTAGTTCTCCTGACCTTGTCCCACCCATGTTGGCTCCTTTAACAGCAGCAGCCCCTTCCACCGACCTTTCCCCAGCTCCGCTGGACTCATTTCAGTAACAACAGCCCGCTTCCACAGATGCACTGAGGGCCCGGAGCCCAACAGCCCGCCTCCACAGATGCGCTGGGGGTCCGGAGCCCAACAGCCCGCCTCCACAGATGCGCTGGGGGCCCAGAGCCCTCCAGAGGGGGCCCCTAGCGGTCACTCACCCAGCAGCAGCAGCTTGCGCTCCCTCCTGTCCTTCTTCTTCTGCTTCAGGAGCATTAGGTTAATTCTTTGGTCGACGTCCAGGGCCACCTTCTCGTCCTCCGACAGGTACCAGGAGCACCGGCCGCAGAACCAGCTGTAGCAGCAGCGGTCCATGGCGGCGGGGGCTGGCCTCGTGCCAAAGAGGTCACGCGAGTGTGCAAACCACCTGCTCACAGGACGAGGCCCTGCTGATGAGGTCACTGTGCCCTCATATTGACAGCTCCTCCTCAGGGCATTGGGCCTTCACAACACCAGACTCCTGAGGTCACTGGACCCTGTTATCACAGCCCCTGAGGTCACTGGTCCATCATAACAACACCCTCCTGAGGACACTGGGTCCTCGTATCACCAGACCCCTAAGGTCACTGTTCTCTTATGATGACTGATTCCTGAGCTCACTGGTCCTAATGATGATCGACCCCTGAGGTCACTGGTCCTAATGATGATCGACCCCTGAGGTCACTGGTCCTGGTGATGATCGACCCCTGAGGTCACTGGTCCTGGTGATGATCGACCCCTGAGGTCACTGGTCCTAATGATGATCGACTCCTGAGGTCACTGGTCCTGATGATGATCGACTCCTGAGGTCACTGGTCCTGGTGATGATCGACTCCCGAGCTCACTGGTCCTATTGATGATCGAATCCTGAGGTCACTGGTCCTGATGATGATCAACCCCTGAGGTCACTGGTCCTGATGATGATCGACTCCCGAGCTCACTGGTCCTAATGATGATCGAATCCTGAGGTCACTGGTCCTGATGATGATCGACTCCCGAGCTCACTGGTCCTGATGATGATCGACTCCCGAGCTCACTGGTCTTAATGATGATCGACTCCTGAGGTCACTGGTCTTGATGATGATCGACTCCTGAGGTCACTGGTCCTGATGATGATCGACTCCTGAGGTCACTGGTCTTAATGATGATGACTCCCGAACCTGAGGTCACTGGTCCTGATGATGATCGACTTCTGAGGTCACTGGTCCTGATGATGATCGACCCCTGAGGTCACTGGTCCTAATGATGATTGACTCCTGAGGTCACTGGTCCTGATGATGATTGACTCCCATAGGACGACCAACCCCAAGTAACCCGGTGTAGGTGCCGCGAAGGCTTGAAGTCTTGCCTTCTGGTGGTGTTTGGGGGTGCAATGTGACACGTGCACGTGGTGGGGCAGATATCTCTGTCCAAAAGACCCCCGTGCTGGTACCCACAGGACCAGGGTACGTCGAATTCCGAAGTACTTGGGAGCCAGAACTCACTCTTGTGGGCTGAGAATGTGGTTGTGTTCTGAAGGCTTCAATGTCAACAAACCACAAAACCCAGTGACCACGACCACCACCTCACCTGCACGTAGGAAGACAGTCAACCGGCAGTGCATCCAGTCTATGAATCCAGTCTTTGAGCTTCAGTGACCTAGTAAATGTCCAGCAGTGTCCATCGAGCGCCTACTTGCAGCATCAGACCTTGCTCCCCAGATGTCCCCCGGCGGGCAGAAAGCAGGTGGACCACCAACAAGTGTCACCCTGGATAGATGGCACCCAAGGTGCATGGGGAAACCAAGGTCCGCAGTGAGGCAGCCTTTCATATCCAAGGGCATGGGCAGAAGGATCTGGTCACAAGACCAACCAGAGAGACATGTCGCTGCCGGACCCTGGTATCAGAGGCTGGAGGAGCTTCCGGCCTGTGGCTCCCGCGCCCCGGGGAGGCGGCGGATGAAGCGGGGCTGGCCCGAGGAGGAAGATACGCCAAGTTCAGGAGAATTTATTCCAATCCAAAGGGCTGTCTCTCAGTGACTGTGCCAGGGAGGCGTCTGTGGACCCCTCTTCACCGAGGCATGGACGGGTCACTGCCTGGCCCCCGTGCCATCCTTTCGGACTTCCCAAGGTCTCCGGACCCCCCTCCAGGTAAGAGCCGAGGATGAGCCCTCGCCGCGCGCGATCCGGGACGCGTCCTCTGGGTAACCGCGAAGACTGGGACGCCCCTGAGGCAGGAGGCGTCTCTCGGAGCAGCTGCAGAACAGGTTTGAGGTTCCCCGACACTCTGCTGTAAACCGCCCAGAGAAACTCCGCACTCCCTGCACCGAGCGGCAGAGGCTCGAGAACAAAACATGTGCCACAAAACCCCTGGTGTCCATTCTCTTCCTCATTCCTGGGGCTCGAGGAGTCTCCACAGAGCAGAGGAAAAACTCCCGAAAACACGTGTGATGTCACTTCCTCTCAACCGAGTCCTGAGAGGAGGGGGACAGTGAAGGGGGCAGGAGGTCAGAATATGACTTAGAGACCGAGACAAGGGAAAAGAGACTAGAATATGACTCAAGAACAGCAAAGGGAGACAAGCACACAGAACATGACCCAAGAACAGCAAAGAGAGACAAGCAGACAGAACATGACTTAAAAACAGCAAAGAGAGACAAGCAGACAGAATATGACTTTAAAAGAGTCAAGAGAGACAAGCTGACAGAGTATGACTTAAGAACAGGAAAGAGAGACAAGCTGGCAGAGTATGACTTAAGAACAGGAAAGGGAGACAAGCTGACAGAGCATGAATTAAGAACAGGAAAGAGAGACAAGCAGACAGAATATGACTTAAGAAGAGGAAGGCGAGACAAGCTGACAGAATATGACTTTAAAAGAGCAAAGAGAGACAAGCTGACAGAGTATGACTATAGAAGAGCAAAGAGAGACAAGCTGACAGAGTATGACTTAAGAACAGGAAAGAGAGACAAGCTGACAGAGTATGACTTAAGAACAGGAAAGAGAGACAAGCAGACAGAATATGACTTAAGAAGAGGAAGGCGAGACAAGCTGACAGAATATGACTTTAAAAGAGCAAAGAGAGACAAGCTGACAGAATATGACTTTAAAAGAGCCAAGAGAGACAAGCTGACAGAGTATGACTTAAGAACAGGAAAGAGAGACAAGCTGACAGAGTATGACTTAAGAACAGGAAAGAGAGACAAGCTGACAGAGTGTGACTTAAGAACAGGAAAGAGAGACAAGCAGATAGAATATGACTTTAGAAGAGGAAGGCGAGACAAGCTGACAGAATATGACTTTAAAAGAGCCAAGAGAGACAAGCTGACAGAGTATGACTTAAGAACAGGAAAGAGAGACAAGCTGGCAGAGTATGACTTAAGAACAGGAAAGGGAGACAAGCTGACAGAGCATGAATTAAGAACAGGAAAGAGAGACAAGCAGACAGAATATGACTTAAGAAGAGGAAGGCGAGACAAGCTGACAGAATATGACTTTAAAAGAGCAAAGAGAGACAAGCTGACAGAGTATGACTATAGAAGAGCAAAGAGAGACAAGCTGACAGAGTGTGACTTAAGAACAGGAAAGAGAGACAAGCAGATAGAATATGACTTAAGAAGAGGAAGGCGAGACAAGCTGACAGAATATGACTTTAAAAGAGCCAAGAGAGACAAGCTGACAGAGTATGACTTAAGAACAGGAAAGAGAGACAAGCTGGCAGAGTATGACTTAAGAACAGGAAAGGGAGACAAGCTGACAGAGCATGAATTAAGAACAGGAAAGAGAGACAAGCAGACAGAATATGACTTAAGAAGAGGAAGGCGAGACAAGCTGACAGAATATGACTTTAAAAGAGCAAAGAGAGACAAGCTGACAGAGTATGACTATAGAAGAGCAAAGAGAGACAAGCTGACAGAGTGTGACTTAAGAACAGGAAAGAGAGACAAGCAGATAGAATATGACTTAAGAAGAGGAAGGCGAGACAAGCTGACAGAATATGACTTTAAAAGAGCCAAGAGAGACAAGCTGACAGAGTATGACTTAAGAACAGGAAAGAGAGACAAGCTGACAGAGTATGACTTAAGAACAGGAAAGAGAGACAAGCAGACAGAGTATGACTTAAGAACAGGTAGGAGAGACAAGCTGACAAAATATGACTATAGAAGAGCAAAGAGAGACAAGCTGACAGAGTATGACTTAAGAACAGCAAAGAGAGACAAGCTGACAGAGTATGACTTAAGAACAGCAAAGAGAGACAAGCTGACAGAGTATGACTTAAGAACAGGAAACAGAGACAAGCTGACAGAGTATGAATTAAGAACAGGAAAGAGAGACAAGCTGACAGAATATGACTATAGAAGAACAAAGAGAGACAAGCAGACAGAACATGACTTAAAAACAGCAAAGAGAGACAAGCAGACAGAATATGACTTTAAAAGAGCCAAGAGAGACAAGCTGACAGAGTATGACTTAAGAACAGGAAAGAGAGACAAGCTGGCAGAGTATGACTTAAGAACAGGAAAGGGAGACAAGCTGACAGAGCATGAATTAAGAACAGGAAAGAGAGACAAGCAGACAGAATATGACTTAAGAAGAGGAAGGCGAGACAAGCTGACAGAATATGACTTTAAAAGAGCAAAGAGAGACAAGCTGACAGAGTATGACTTAAGAACAGGAAAGAGAGACAAGCTGGCAGAGTATGACTTAAGAACAGGAAAGGGAGACAAGCTGACAGAGCATGAATTAAGAACAGGAAAGAGAGACAAGCAGACAGAATATGACTTAAGAAGAGGAAGGCGAGACAAGCTGACAGAATATGACTTTAAAAGAGCAAAGAGAGACAAGCTGACAGAGTATGACTATAGAAGAGCAAAGAGAGACAAGCTGACAGAGTGTGACTTAAGAACAGGAAAGAGAGACAAGCAGATAGAATATGACTTAAGAAGAGGAAGGCGAGACAAGCTGACAGAATATGACTTTAAAAGAGCCAAGAGAGACAAGCTGACAGAGTATGACTTAAGAACAGGAAAGAGAGACAAGCTGGCAGAGTATGACTTAAGAACAGGAAAGGGAGACAAGCTGACAGAGCATGAATTAAGAACAGGAAAGAGAGACAAGCAGACAGAATATGACTTAAGAAGAGGAAGGCGAGACAAGCTGACAGAATATGACTTTAAAAGAGCAAAGAGAGACAAGCTGACAGAGTATGACTATAGAAGAGCAAAGAGAGACAAGCTGACAGAGTGTGACTTAAGAACAGGAAAGAGAGACAAGCAGATAGAATATGACTTAAGAAGAGGAAGGCGAGACAAGCTGACAGAATATGACTTTAAAAGAGCCAAGAGAGACAAGCTGACAGAGTATGACTTAAGAACAGGAAAGAGAGACAAGCTGACAGAGTATGACTTAAGAACAGGAAAGAGAGACAAGCAGACAGAGTATGACTTAAGAACAGGTAGGAGAGACAAGCTGACAAAATATGACTATAGAAGAGCAAAGAGAGACAAGCTGACAGAGTATGACTTAAGAACAGCAAAGAGAGACAAGCTGACAGAGTATGACTTAAGAACAGCAAAGAGAGACAAGCTGACAGAGTATGACTTAAGAACAGGAAACAGAGACAAGCTGACAGAGTATGAATTAAGAACTGGAAAGAGAGACAAGCTGACAGAATATGACTATAGAAGAACAAAGAGAGACAAGCAGACAGAATATGATTTAAGAACAGGAAAGAAAGACAAGCTGACAGAGTGTGACTTAAGAACAGGAAAGAGAGACAAGCAGACAGAATATGACTTAAGAACAGGAAAGAGAGACAAGCTGACAGAACATGACTTAAAAACAAGAAAGAGAGACAAGCTGGCAGAGTATGACTTAAGAACAGGAAAGGGAGACAAGCTGACAGAGTATGAATTAAGAACAGGAAAGAGAGACAAGCTGACAGAATATGACTATAGAAGAGCAAAAAGAGACAAGCTGACAGAACATGACTTAAAAACAGGAAAGAGAGACAAGCTGGCAGAATATGACTGAAGAACAGGAAAGAGAGACAAGCTGACAGAGTATGACTTCAGAACAGCAAAGAGAGACAAGCAGACAGAATATGACTTAAGAACAGGAAAGAGAGACAATCTGACAGAGTATGACTTAAGAACAGCAAATAGGGACCAGAGCCCAGAAAGGGACTCTCAGTGTCAGCTCTCAAACAGCTTCAGCCTCCATTGTAGTGCAGCTGCAATTGTATAGTGCTTCGTAGCACTGTCGAGGCGCCAATGTGAACTAGCAGATGAGTGGCACGCAGTGGAGGGCTTGGTAGAAAGGAAGACCCCAGAGAGAGAATCATGTTACACCCTGACCGCACCAGCAACATCATGCACAACTTCTCATTTCAAGAGCTTCACACACCCCAATACAATCACCACAGATGCAAAACCACAAACTACACCGCACCAACCACAGCTTAACTAGGGACATGCTGCCTCTGCATGCACAATACAAGATATGAACAACTCAAGGCAGCAATACATCACACAGTTACTGACCACCAGGCGCGCAAAACCCATTGGACTCACAGGGCTTCAGCCCCCCCCCCCCCCCCCCCCCCCCCCCCCCCCCGTCGTGTGTGGCAGCCCGGGATGAGACAGCTTCCCGGGCAAAAAAGCAGCCGCACCCGAGCACTTCACAGGTCTTTAAAAGACCATTTGCATGTTAATGAGGCCTCGCTGTTGTTTCACCCCTTCTAAGAGCCCCTGCAGCTCCACTCTGCCTATTGCTTAAAGTTCAGCCCCCCCCCGAAATTTTTGCTCAGCCCCCCCCGAAATTTGGCTCTAGTTGCGCCTCTGGGTGACCACAGTCCTAAGCATTTCTCACCCGGAATCCACATACACAGATAATTCTCCATTCCAAGCATACTGACAACAGACCAAAATCATCAACATACCCACACCATGCCGCACCAACCATTGCGCCAATTATATTTAGTCTCGAAGCACGTAAGACTTCAACATATCACACTGACCACAGTCCGAAGAACATCACACAACGGAAATGCATTCACAGGAGAGCCGAAAAGTAGACCAACACCTACCACTGGCACAAGCCTTACACAACACACCGACAACAGCACTAACACCTCCAATATACCACAGCACACCAACCAAAGTCCTACCTACTGTCACATATCTTATCCTTAGACAGCACATCACTGCACGACCTAGACCCAAAACCTCCAGTATACCACAGTACACCAACCACAGACACATCTAGTATCACAAGGCATCTGCACGCACAGCACCCCAAGAGCTCAGCTCATCACACACTGTGGTTCCCTCTGTAGCACACCATCAATGAGGCCAAGAGCCACCACTGGCAAAACATCACACACCACACTAACCATCTCCAATGCATCACACTAGCCACAGGCCCACAAAGTGACAGAGCCCCTCTGCATGCTCAGCACCCCAACACAAAACCTCAACACATCACACCACATTACCCGCTGAAGCTGTATACACAGAACAGCCAAAAATAAGACCAACACCTACCACCAGGACAAGCTTACACACACCACACCGACCACAGGAATAACCACTGCTTTAACCACAGCCCCAACTACATGCCACTGCTTCTCTGCAGACAAAATATTCCAATAGAAAGCCTAAAAACCCACGAAGAACTCTTAGAGTACACAGTGGCGGCTGGCAGGGAACGGTGGTGAGAGAAAGTGGGACGGGGGTCAGGAAAAATAAAGAGAGAAAACTGAT
Source organism: Triturus cristatus (assembly GCF_964204655.1). NCBI lineage: Eukaryota > Metazoa > Chordata > Amphibia > Caudata > Salamandridae > Triturus > Triturus cristatus. The sequence continues at coordinate 16,782,864 of NC_140595.1, forward strand.
CTGGTAGTCATTGTCGCCAGCCACCACCTCTCCTCCAGAAGGATCCAGGAAGCAGACCGCCTCCCAGAATCCCCTTAGCAATCACAGTGCTGCCTTACAGCAGCGTTGTGATTGGTCTGAATGCCGTAGGTCGGCGCTCAGAGAGGGACTAAGAGGCTGGGGATGTTCTCCATGCAGGCTGTGGAGAACATGGAAAGTGCGCATGATGGTTTGGCTGGCCCGAGACGGCTGGCCAAACCGTCATGCGCACTTAAGGTGCTGCCAGCTTGAACGTCAGGGCAGCCGGCCCTCCCCACCCTAGCAACCTGGTTGCAGTGCGAATGCAACGCTCAAAATAAAAGGATACGGTTCCGTTCTGATTTTATTTTTCCTTTGCACGGCTTTAAAGCAGCGGGGCGACGCTCCTCCCCCTTAGCAGAGAAGCCGTCACTAAGGGTACAACACACCACACAGACAACAGCCCTGGCAAGTCACACACTCTGACACTGAACCTCACAAGGCCAGTCTGACCAGAGGCACGGCAAATACACCAAGCGCCTTTTCATACATGAGAGACCCAAATAAAAAGCCAACATGCAACACTGACAAGACCCAAGCACAGCACCATATGAATCAAGTAAATAACATAACAAATGAAGTGCATTTACATACCAGTGAGTCCAACACCCCTTCATAACAAGACTGCACTGCATATTCCCCATACATGTGAGGAAATATGAATTTTTATGATCAATTATGTCCCCTATCTTAGACCCCAACGGCTCCATGTACATGCTACAAGTACATGTATGTTCCCTCCACTTCTACCTATGAAGACGCAAATACATATGTGTCCAACGTCAACATGTCCTCTTTCAGATCCGCCATGAATGGGTCGAATATTCCGTTCCTAAGTATGCCTTGCCACCGTCTTTATATGGTATACTTTTCACGTTTTCCAGCTCTGGCAAGGTAGGCCCTGAATTCTGCCATCGAGCTTTTCCTGCCTTCTGCCTCTGAATGCTCCAGCCTGGACCTGTATCTGTATCCATGACCTTTGTCTTACTTCCTGCGCGGCTAACGGTGCCTGGCCCGGCCTGTTGCCTGCCAAGACTGTATTCAGCCTTCAAGTTATCTGCTCCGCTCCTCGAGAAATGCATTCCTGTCTAGTAGTTTAGGTAAACATCCTTCCAGCTACAGAGCAAAGGGCCCGGCCTTACTGTCTCCGTGCAAGTAATTCATGGCTTCTGTTGCCATGGTAGGCCCATGCCCCCTCGCATCTCATGTAGACACGTAGACGCTTATACACGCACTAGTAGTTAGTATAGGATAGCCTCTGCCTGAGAGACCTTTCCTTCCAGATAATACAGTTCCTTAAACACAAGATATTAGATACGATTTGGGATTAGGTTGTTCTGACATCCCAGACTTCTGTCTCCTCATGTAGGGCTAAATGCCAAGTCCCCTTCACCCTCCAGTTACACGTCAAACACACGTCATGCTACTGTGCGCGCATATTTGGCATGTATTTCTGCTGATTTTGCAGGATTCTCTTATGGATCCACCCACCTGTGTCATCATTATAATGACGTTTCTAGTACATGCCCTCATGCACGCCTATTGTAACGCCTTTTCATTACGTATGTGTATTCTTTTCTCTCTTTCTCAGCTGTCACGCCTTCTGCATATGTCTTCACTGTAATGCATTTACTATATATATGATAACCTGTCAATAAAGTATTGCTCTATCCCTTCCTGAACCTTAGTGGTGACGGAATACGATTGCCTGGTTCGAACCAATTCCTTTGTAAGGAATAAACCCATTTTAAAACCTCAAATACCACGGATTCTGCCTCTTATTTTTACTGAGTTATTCTTATTGAATTTTACCGCATAAATTAAGTCTAGGTAATTAAATTTACCACATAATTGGCGCCCGAATAGGGACACCTCCCACACCCCACGCGCCGGAGGTGCGTTGCAGACCCGGTCTCCTGCCACAGCCGGACGGACAACTACGCGTACCCGCAGGATTTCCTGTATCTCCCTCAGGCCAACGGGGGTGACTGAGGCTGCGATCAACACCCAGACGAGGCGGTGAGGAGTGCGGAGGATCCCGACCAGAGCCTAGCTGAGAGAGCAAGATCCGAGGTATACAGAGGCCCACCAGATTCCGAAGTTTCCGAGTCGAGTCGAGTCCAGTCTGGTCTAGTCCAGTCCAGACTTCCGAGGCCTTCTGTTCCGTTCCGTGCTTCCCGGTGAGTACCGTTGCTGGGGACGCATCTAGACGTGCACATTGGTTTGTGCCGGTCAAGACGGGTTTGGGTACACAGACCTGGTCTGCACTGTTTCAGCAGTGTATCTGTGCTGTTTAGCAGTACATCTAGTATTATGCAGTTAACTAGTTTTATTCTAATTATTATTGTTCGTTCTAAAATGTTTTAATATGTTTTAAATGTCGTGGTATGAGTGATTGTTCGATCTTCATTACTGTGTTTATTGTATTAAGTGTGTTCAAATCCGAGTAAGAACCAAGTAGCAAGGTTTAAGATGCCGTTATTTTCAAAATTAAGACAGATAAAAACTAGAAAAGGGATACTCGAGGAAGCTGTTCCCATTCCACCTAGGGACACTCCAGGGTACTTTATGTACCATAAGCATGGCCTAGATGCCGTATTATATCTCGAATTGTGGGTAGACTACACCAAGGATTTAGCAGAGAATCAGAGATGGCCCACTACTGGGACATGGGATGCAGATTGCATCATGAGAGTAGAAGAAGCATTATGGAAAAAGAAAGCCAGACAGTCACAGAAAGATGCCATTGAATTATGGCATAAAGAATCGCATAGACGCACAGAGAAAGCGCTCAGAAAAGAAGAGAAAAGTAGGGAGGATTCAGAAAAAGCCCGAGAAAATGTATTAATTGAGGAAGGTATCCGAGTAAAAGCAGAACAAGTAGACAGACAACGAAACACTCTTATGAATGGTATGTATCCTCTTCTGGCCGAGGGTTTACCTAAGGCCACCCTGGAAGTACCGAAAGATCTGCCACCTCCATTGCTTCCGACTAAATCGCACCCCAAGACCGCAAAGGACATTTTCCTTTCTTCCTATTTAGATGATGTAGCCCCCGAATACGTTAATGCTCCGCCGCCACGCACTCCACCTGCTAATGGTGCTCGACCCCGAGATAATCCGCCCCCGCTTCTGCAGCAACATACTCCTCCGTCCGTTCAAAACCTTCCGCCCGTTCCTTCACTTCTCCCTGCATCTATTCTTCCTACCTTACACCCAACAAATCCTTTTGGACCTAGCACCTCAGGAGGTGCGACAGGAAGTTTTCATACGCCGCCATCAGTGCGTCGATTGACTTATAGGGATCTAGCACACCAACGTACACCTCAAACAGCGAATTATGACATACTTAAAGAGCCTCTTACAGATTGTAGATATGATCCAGTACCAGGAAAAGACGACAGAATGATGCTATCATCAGTACGTCTACGACGAGTTGCGAACTATTTAATGATACTACCAGGAATGATTGAACATCTAGACAAAATATATCACTTTGTCCAAACAGGGCAAGGTCCTGAAAGTATTGGCGAAGCCATGGCATACCAGAAAGTGGACACGCAAAAACTGTTGTTACGCTTCTTTATAAACTGCCTGATAAGACACAGAGATAGGCCAGGTGTAGACGCGGAAGAAATGAGAGCCCTTAACAAATGGGGCCAGAATATAGCAGACGGAAAACATGATAAACAGAATAGTATAGAAAGTATGTACCGAAGGATCAGGAAAAAAGTAGAACAAATATGTGAAAAAGAACAGCCTGAAAGAGAAACAGATGCAGATAAAACCGAGTCCTCAGGGGATGAGGAACAGCTAGAAATGACAACAGGACAATTACAATTACCAGCTAGAGAAATGATAGCTTATGTAGGAAAAGGAAGATCCTTCAATGATTCAATACGTCCGATACGTCCAGAAAGTAAGAGAATTTTTCAAGCAGCTATGTCAAACCCAAAGACCCCTGAACATTTGTTTCAGGCTACTGATAAAATACTTCAAGAACGAATGGGGTACCATGTACTCGATTCTATGGATGAACAAGAATTAGCCAGGTCAGCAGTACAATGGGCTGACAGTTCTGATAAATATAGTGATGACGCGCTAGTACATACGTTTTTGAATCTTTCACCAGACGAACAGCGTTTAGCTGGTATATACATGATACAACATCTCCTTATATTATATAAAGGCCAACACTCCGATCCTGGTCCCCTACCTGATATACTGATAGAACTACTCATGAATAAATGGAGAGGTCTGGGTACCGATCTAATTAAAGTAATTCTAGAATATCGGCACAGATATAGTGCCTTTCTGTGTCCAGAACATGATCCAGCTCCCTCCATGGAAAGAAAGACGTATTACATAGACAGACAGAATCCCTTACGCGAAGTGCACCTAGTTAGAAATGATGATAATACTTTTAGACGCGTGTTCGTGTACACGCCTATAACTAAAATAGAACTATTGGAAATGAAAAAATTAGTGCCCAGCCATGACAGAGATCCAGCAGGTTTTCACCGTGAAATAAAAGACATGTTACTCATGGGTGATTATACCTATCCTGACATTATGAAAATATTGAAAGTATTATTGCCTGCCGGTATTTACGAGAAACTCAAAGAAAAAGAATGGGAGGTGGGAGAACAAAAGATTGATTGGACAGCATTAGAAAACGAAGAAAATGCCCGAACTGCAGGCGTAGGGCTTGGGGACAAAACTAAAGCATTACCAGGATTATTAGTACAAGTATTGCCACGTTTATTAACTACGAAAAAGGAAGACTGGGGAGCAATATCAGCTTGCAAACAGAAACCGGATGAAGACACTAGTGATTTTTATTCCCGATTTGAAAAATGTTTTGGTATTAATAGCGGCCTGAAAGCAAGTAGCGATTCATATCCACATCTTTTTGTAACGAAACTAGTCGAAAATTCCTTGCCTCAGTTTAAGAACAGAGTATTGAAAGTAGAGAGCTCTTGGCAAGCTAATACCCCATCACAAATGTTACAAATGTTACAGTACCACCAGAATAGAATTAGAGAAGAACAAGAACACGAACAGAGACGTATGAAAGACACGAAAATGAAAATGCTCGTCGCCCAGTCAGTTCCAGCTGACAGTCATAAAAAGGGTGCGACACAGTCCAATAATTCAGCGGTTCCTGTTAAAGGGACATGCAACTATTGTAAACAGCCAGGTCATTATATAAACGATTGTGCAGTTCTGAAACATAATATCTCTACGGGTAAAACCAAGGAGAGACCACGTCCGCCCAGACAGGATCAGATCCAACAACAAGTACCTCAGAATGTACAGCCTATGCAAGCTGCACAACAGACCGTAGCGGTACCACAGTCACAGCCTATTGCCGCAACACAAAACACGACACAACAGATGTACCAGTATGCACAAAATGACTATCCTGATTATCAGCGATACACATGAAACAGCCTAGAGAGGGAAGTTGGCTTACCCCTTATTGAGGTTCCCGTAGATCAAGAGGGTCCTTATGTACATAGTCAAGTATTAGGGAAAGACAGAAAGTTCTTAATTGATACAGGGGCAAGCAGAACAACTATAAGTCACGACGAGGTTCCAGGGGCACCCCTCTCAGGCTCACAGAATATTTCCCTTGGATTTTCAGGAAAACCTATTGTTAACGAAGTATCGCAACCTCTTCCTCTTGCAGTCGGTCCGTTGACACGGACTACAGATCTATTGCTTACAAAATCATGCCCAGAAAACTTGTTAGGTATAAAGACACTGAAAGCTCTAGGAGCTGTAATATGTTGTTCCCCGGAGGGGGTACGACTATTTTTGCGCGACTTTAAAGGTCACTATGTATTTAGAGACATGGATCACCGGTTACAGAATGTCCCTGCACATTTATGGGCACAAGGCCCCACTGATGTAGGTTGTATGCACATTACACCATATCGAGTCACACTCAAAACAGGAGTGGTATTACCACGAATTCGACAATACAAGTTACCCCCAGATGCTGTAGTGGTTTTGCTGCAAATCATTGACGAGCTCATTGCACAAGGAGTGGTTGTGGAAACCGACTCCAATGTGTGTAATTCTCCTATAATTCCGGTTCTTAAACGAACTGATCCAAAAGCACCCCCAGTTTATCGATTAATTATTGATCTGCGCGAATTGAATAAATGCATTGTACCACAATATCCCGTGGTTCCAGATATCTCTTCATTATTGACAGCTATTGATTCAGAAGCAACGTTCTTTACTGTAATTGATCTCAAGAACGCCTTCTTTAGCGTTCCAATCGATCCGGAAAGCCAATATTTGTTTGGATTTAGTTTAAATGGACGAAGCTTTAAATTTGCACGCGCACCTCAAGGATTTACAGAAAGCCCCAGCATCTATAGCCAAGCACTGAAAAGACAACTTGACAGTATCCACATGCCTGTTAACACTGCACTGCTTCAGTATGTCGATGATCTGCTGATCACCGCCCGAAGCGAACCCGAATGTGAAAAAGCATCACTGACGGTTTTACATTTTTCTGGCCGACAAGGGGCACAAGGTGTCCCCTTCGAAGCTGCAATTCTGTGTTCAGCAAGTTGTGTACCTTGGGCACTTGCTGTCCAAGGGGGGAAGACAGCTCACACCTGACCGCATCCAGTTAATTGTAAACATGCCACCACCCAAGACACAAAAGGAGGTGCGGGCCTTCATAGGTCTCACTTCGTACTGTAGACAATGGATTCCCCAATATGCATTTTTAGTAAAACCACTCATTCAGTTGACAACCCAGGAGGCAGCGACTTCGACTGTCCTCCCTTGGACTCAGGCACATACACAAGCTTTTGAAGACTTAAAGAAAGCCTTATGTCAAGCACCTGTTTTAGCGACACCATGTTACAGTAAGCCTTTTACACTCTTCGTTACAGAACGTGAAGGTACTGCCTTGTCAGTACTCACTCAGGAACAAGCAGGTTCACACAAGCCGTGTGCTTACTTTTCTAGCACATTAGATCCAGTAGCTCAGGCTCTGCCTACGTGCCTGAAATCAGTCGCAGCAACAGCTTTAGCGATCAGACAAAGCGATTCCATAGTATTAGGACACCAATTGACAGTGCAAGTTCCACACTCCGTGGAAGTTCTTTTAAACAGAACTCAGACTCAGCACTTGACTATAGCACGACTGACAGGTTATGAATTAACATTGTTTCAGCCACACATAGAAATCAGACGCTGTAGTACATTAAATCCTGCCACACTTTTGCCATTAAGTGGAACAGACCCATTGGCACATGATTGCATTGAAGTCATTACTATTACAACGAAACCCAGACAAGACTTGACAGATGTTCCATTATCAGATCCAGACCTGACACTTTATGTGGATGGTTCATGCATGAGAACAAGTACAGGAGAATTAGTGGCCGCTTACGCAGTCACGACAGACACCGAAGTTATTGAAACGAATTGTATTGACACATTGTCAGCTCAAGCAGCAGAGCTTATCGCTCTGACACAAGCCTGTATTCAAGCCAAAAATAAGAGAGTTAACATATACACAGATTCACGTTATGCATTCGGAGTTGTACACGACTTCGGAGTCCTTTGGCGAGAGAGAGGTTATTTGACTTCTCACGGTGCCAACATTCAACACGGTCCCCTCATTCAAGCTCTGTTAGATGCAATACATCTGCCTACTTCGATATCTATCATGAAGTGCAAGGCTCATACAAAAGTCACCGATATCATTTCCCAGGGTAACGACCTAGCAGACCGAACAGCTAAGCAAACGGCACAGAATAGGATTCATGTAACTGACTTGACAAAGACAATAGCTCCGACCTCGACACAATGCATGACGGTTAGGGATCCCGCCCTTGATGTAATTGACATACAGACACATGCTACGCCAGAGGAAATCAAGAAATGGACTGAACTAGGAGGGATCCAAACAGATCAGGGATGGATGACGAAGGGAAAATCTACATGGTTTCTCCCCGACTCAATGGTTCAAGTTATCATTAACACAATACATAGTCCAGCACATCTAGGAGAAAAAGCTATGTTAGACAGTATTCAAAACATTTGGTTTAATAAACACTTACGAGCTGCAGCCAAACAGAAAGTCCGTACTTGTATGATTTGTTGTCAGTTCAACCCAGGTAAAGGTGTTCCTGTAGAGCAAGGTGGATTTCAACCTCCTGATCACCCTTTTGAAGTCCTCCAGATGGATTATATCCAGATGGAACGTTGTCGAGGATTCAAATATGTCCTCGTAGTTGTATGCGCTCTTTCCCGTTGGACAGAAGCATATCCAGTCTCAGATTACACTGCCCCGACCACTGCCAAGCAGCTGGTTCGTGAATTCTTCCCACGGTATGGTTTGCCCCGTATCGTGTACTCAGATAATGGCCAACCGTTCTCATCCGAGCTGATGAAACACATTTCACTCCTGTTAGGCTATCAATGGAAATTCCACTGTGTCCGGCATCCCGAGGCAGCAGGTCTCGTGGAACGTCATAATCAGACTCTAAAAATTCGACTTTCTAAAATCTGTAGAGAGAAAGGCGTCGACTGGATAGTAGCCTTACCAGTTGCACTATTTTACATGAGAATGATAGCACACTCTCGAACAGGGCTATCCCCGTACGAGGTGGTCTTCGGTAGGCCACCAAATATGTGGGGGACGCCTATACCTCGTAAAATCACTGATGTTGATTGTAATATGCTGACAGATTACCTTGCTTCCTTGATGTCTGCACTACAATCTTGCCGTTCACAGGTAGCTGCAGCCTTTCCCGACAACACCGAGGTGAAGCCCCATGAAGTGGTTCCCGGAGATTTTGTTTTTATAAGAAACTTCGACAGGAGGAGCCCGCTGGAGCCTCGCTGGCAAACGCCGAAATTAGTACTCCTGACTACGAGGACAGCAGTAAAGGTCGAGGGTCGCAAGGGTTGGCTACACTCGAGCCACATCAAGAAATTTCATGGACTACCTTCTGATTTGAACTCTCAGCCCTGCCCCCCTCCACAGACTGATTCAAAACTCCCCCTGGTCGAGAACACTGCTGCCCAAAACTATAAACTGAAACTAAGGTCTAGCAAGTCAGACAATTTGATTGTTTAAGTCCTCTCCTAGGTGAATCGGTTAAATTAGTCTCTGACATGTATCCTCTAGACCGAAATCGAGAGAGAGATAGACAGAAACAGCTCAAGAAACGTGCATATTGTAAATCACTTCATAGTCACTGTATAGTGACATTGTTGATTATGTTTTTTCTAAATCTGCTGATTATTGCTGCAAGTATACTGTTGCACATATACTATCCTATTTTCAAGCGTGCTCATTCTGCTTACAATGTTACTGCCGAACATTCTTTTAGTGAATTACCTCCACATGAGTTGCCCTATAGACTTGCGCTGCGCAACAACACATTCATTAGTATGTTACATCACTCCCATCAGGCCAACAACGTTACTAATTGTTGGATATGTGGCCGACTCCCTCCCTATCAGAAATACAAGGGAGTTCTGCCTCTCTTTCCGTATCCATTCACACACAATGGTTCCTGTGGTGCATGGTTTAGTATGATTAATTCTTTAGATTCAAATACCGTAGTTTACCAGAGCAACTGGGTATGGGGAAACCTGAACTTAGTTTTGCTTAAAGCCTGCTACCCTAACAAGGAGGGACTTCCCAAAAGGACAGGAACTGACCTAGAAAATGAAGTACATGGATTAGGTAATTTTACACTTAACCTCATGATTCTGAATGTTGAATCTGAAACTGCACTAGTCTTGCCTGCTATGTCCGTATTACCAGTCAAAGGTGAATTATGTGTAAGAAAGAATGGTTCAGTACACCTGGGTCATAGTAAATGTACTACTGTGATCGAATTCATTGATAAAGGCAAGTCTACATTTAGAGCTTCCCGTCATTCCTACTTCATTTGTGGTCATACCGCATATATACACTTACCTCTAGATTGGGATGGTACCTGTTACATTGCATTCCTTCTGCCACCTGTTTTCCTAGCCCCTCCTGATTATCATAGAAACACCCATCTAGTACACAATAGACCCCAGAGAGATCTCCCGATTGTCGACTACACTGAAACAGCATGGGAACAATATACAGACTTCAATAAAGGTCTCTTTCCCTACATAGGTGTTGTCTCTAATAGTAAACTGATACGTAGATTAACCAGAACCCTTGAAGCAGTAGTGAATGAAACTACCTCTGCCCTAGGCAACTTAACAGAGGAGCAGTCTGCGATGCGGATTGTTGTTCTCCAAAATCGTCTCGTCCTTGACGTCATCCTGGCCGATAGGGGCGGAGCCTGTAGAGTCATCGGATCAAGTTGTTGTGTTTTCATTCCAGAAAACGCGCCATCCGTATATAAAGCCATAACCCGTCTTCACAAGATTGCAAGCCAGATACATCAGAATCCAGGCACTTGGACATGGTCCGGTTGGTTCTGGAGCGTGTTGTCAGCCTGGGGATGGAAAGTCCTATCCTTCCTAGGTATTGGCCTTCTCATAGTATTCAGTTGCTGCCTGTGTCTACAATGTGGACCAGCGATTTGCGGCCTGTGTGCCACATCATGTATTCCACGTTCAAGTTCTCGTTCAAAATCCCGGAAGAAGAAAGAAGAGCAAATGATGTTACATGAACAGATTGATGGATTCCTGAGGATCGATATCTCATGAAGGGTCCGTAGGGGACAAGGAGGGAATGAGGAAATATGAATTTTTATGATCAATTATGTCCCCTATCTTAGACCCCAACGGCTCCATGTACATGCTACAAGTACATGTATGTTCCCTCCACTTCTACCTATGAAGACGCAAATACATATGTGTCCAACGTCAACATGTCCTCTTTCAGATCCGCCATGAATGGGTCGAATATTCCGTTCCTAAGTATGCCTTGCCACCGTCTTTATATGGTATACTTTTCACGTTTTCCAGCTCTGGCAAGGTAGGCCCTGAATTCTGCCATCGAGCTTTTCCTGCCTTCTGCCTCTGAATGCTCCAGCCTGGACCTGTATCTGTATCCATGACCTTTGTCTTACTTCCTGCGCGGCTAACGGTGCCTGGCCCGGCCTGTTGCCTGCCAAGACTGTATTCAGCCTTCAAGTTATCTGCTCCGCTCCTCGAGAAATGCATTCCTGTCTAGTAGTTTAGGTAAACATCCTTCCAGCTACAGAGCAAAGGGCCCGGCCTTACTGTCTCCGTGCAAGTAATTCATGGCTTCTGTTGCCATGGTAGGCCCATGCCCCCTCGCATCTCATGTAGACACGTAGACGCTTATACACGCACTAGTAGTTAGTATAGGATAGCCTCTGCCTGAGAGACCTTTCCTTCCAGATAATACAGTTCCTTAAACACAAGATATTAGATACGATTTGGGATTAGGTTGTTCTGACATCCCAGACTTCTGTCTCCTCATGTAGGGCTAAATGTCAAGTCCCCTTCACCCTCCAGTTACACGTCAAACACACGTCATGCTACTGTGCGCGCATGTTTGGCATGTATTTCTGCTGATTTTGCAGGATTCTCTTATGGATCCACCCACCTGTGTCATCATTATAATGACGTTTCTAGTACATGCCCTCATGCACGCCTATTGTAACGCCTTTTCATTACGTATGTGTATTCTTATCTCTCTTTCTCAGCTGTCACGCCTTCTGCATATGTCTTCACTGTAATGCATTTACTATATATATGATAACCTGTCAATAAAGTATTGCTCTATCCCTTCCCGAACCTTAGTGGTGACGGAATACGATTGCCTGGTTCGAACCAATTCCTTTGTAAGGAATAAACCCATTTTAAAACCTCAAATACCACGGATTCTGCCTCTTATTTTTACTGAGTTATTCTTATTGAATTTTACCGCATAAATTAAGTCTAGGTAATTAAATTTCCGCTGACGCCCCCCTATAAGATCACACTTATTTTCATATAGAACCCACCCTCCTGGTCATCACCACCTCTCTCAACACGTCAAACAACCTCTATAGACACCTCCTACCAGTAGTGTCCGTCACTCCCATAATGCACTAATGCAGAACACACAGAGCCCAAAATCCACCTCAACGACAAATCATAAACTTGGCACGCACAGGGCACCCCAACGTAAGACACACTAGGAGCAATGTGGGTACACACGGTCCTGGAAACTCCTATCCAGCCAGCATCACCCAGCTAAAAACAACCACTATGTGATTTAGTTCCAGGAATGGGGAATAATTGTGCACCCAAAAACACCGGGTGAAAATACACATTCTCGCTAATTCAGCTGATATTTACCACATGCTCTGGGCAGGTGGTAAACATCAGTGGTGGGGTGGGGGCTGGTACGTTTGGTGAGTGTTGGGCAGGGAGGGGCCTGGGGTGAAGGGAGCATGTGACTGCGGAGGGGGGCTTGTCTACTCCCCTTGTGCTGTTGCAGGGGATTGGCGAGGTCTAGGCTGCACCTGTGCAGACAGCCCCTGCCCCTCTTTATGTGGACTATTCATCAGGTCCAGATACACTGGAAAACATAAGATTAGATATGTTGACGCTGGGATTCGAACATGTGACCTGCTGCCGGTGTATCAATGAACTCGGCGGCTTGCCTCCTGAACACACATGTATATTTATATTGATAGTTTTTTATAGCGCGAACATGAACCCAAATGGTTATCAGTGCGCTTTACAAATGTACACAGAGCAAAGCAAAAATAATAATAATATCATATTCGATAAAAATACATGATAAAGTAGTACCCAGAAAAGGAAGGGTATGCTTCACAATGTGCAGAGAGCAGAGGAGATAAACCAATGAAAACAAAAATATCATAGTCAAGAAAAATGCATGATCAGGCAGTGTCGAGAAAAGAGAGGCTATTGTCAGGGCTGATAAGCCGAAAACACGAAGATAGCCGGTGAGAAGTAGTCATGAGTGTGATTGAGGAATCAGGAGGGTATCTTAGGATCTAGGGAAGAAATTTGTTCATAAGGAGTATTTTGACTTCTTTTTTTAAGGATACAGTTGAGGGATTCACTCTGATTTCAGGGGGCAAGGTGTTCCAAATTCTAGGGGCAATCCCAGGGAAAGATCGGTTGTAAGTTTTCTTCTTGTGGAACCTCTCTGGTTTCAGAAGTGAGGTGTGGGAGCTTCTGGGTGATCTGGAGCCACCAGAAAGTTTGAGCTTCTGAGCAAGATACAGAGGGGCATATTATCAAGCTCAATTTCACCACTTTAGTAGCCGTTTTCGGCCGAAAAGCGGCGATTTAAATATCGCTCCATTATCAAGGACACGCTAGCGCGTGTTTCCTTGAGTTAGCAGCCGTCTTTTCTACAGTTTGCATGTCAGCGATTATTATCGCTAATGACATGCAAAGTGGGTGTTCCTCACAGAACAACATGGGTAAACATCGCTAAAACAGCATCGCGATATTTACAAGGATGCCCCACGTCCGTGAATCGATTATCAAAGTCGCGCTAAGGCCCCTTTATCGCAGGATTTTAACTCCTGCTATTAATCCGACTTAGCCATCTTTATCATGGGAGGTGGCTCTCAGGGCTAAATCCACACCTGCCTATTATCAAGGTTTACATTATCGCAGGTCATTTTTCGCTGCTTTTCTCACACTAATGCATGTTATCACCCTCTATCGCTGGATTTCACATCACCTGGGTGAAAAGCGTTAATAATACATCGCTTACCCGGCGCTGAAATCCAGCGATAGATGGCGATAATGAAAATCGCGCCAAGCGCGATTTGCAATAATTATCGCATGTGCTTGATAATATGCCCCCTAGGGTTTTGAAGTGGAGGGCTTTATGTGTTATGCGGGCAATGCTTGGCTGGATTCCAGTTCATAAGGGAGCCAGTTGAGGGATTTCAGGTCAGGGGGGAAGTGGTTGTTTCTTTTTGTGCCAGTGATGAGCCTTGCAGCAGAGATGAGCACGGCCCTTAGAGGAGCCAGTTTGGATCTGGGCAGTCCAGCGACAGTTGCATTTCCATATTACAACTTGGGAATCACTAGGGCTTGCACTGAATGCTTGAAGCTGGGGGGAGGAAGGGTTTTAATTTTCTTAGAATGTCATTTGGTGATTTGCTCCTTTGGTGCCGGCACTGATGTGTTTCTGCACGTTGATCCCAGTGATCTCGCTGAGTCCGTGACTTGTGGAGTGCAGTTGAGGGCTGGAGATGTTTCAACCATTCTTCAATGAAAGGTGACTGGTTGGGTGGGGCAATTAGGTGGAATTTGGTTTTTGAGTATTCAGTTTGAGGAGGTAATTGAATGCTAGCCAATTTTGAGTTTTCTGTAGAGTTGTGTTGAGGGTGCTGGTATTTTCTGGGGTGGAGACTATTAAGTATAGGTGGGTATCGCCAGCGTACATCTGGTAGTGGATGTTGGATGAACTCAGAATTTCCGGTGGAGGCTCCATGAACAGGTGTGAGGAGCCCTGTGGGACCCCTCATGTGACCGCAGTGGTCTGCGATAGTTAGTGATTCACCTTGACTCTCTGAGTCCTGTTGTGGAGATAGGAGGCAAACCAGTTAAGGACTGATTCGGTTAGCCCCATACGGTTTTTCAAAAGGTCTAGTAGGTTGTCATGCTTAACCGTATCGAATGCCGATGATGGGTCAAGGAGAATTAAAAGGGAAGATCGGTTCTGATCCGGTATTTTTAGTGCATCGTCCACTATGTGTGTCATAGCTGATTCGCTGCTGTGCCCTGGACAGAAGCTGGATTGAAATTGGTCTAATTGTCAGAAATGATTGATATGGTTATAGAGTTGGATGTGGACACATTTTTCATGGAACTTCGACAGGGTAGGAGTATTGGAGATAGGTCGGAAGTTGTTTAAGTTAGTTTGATCTGCTTTCGTTTTTTTAGACTGGGGAAACTTTAGGCAGTCAGGGATAGTGCCTTGAAGGAGGGAGGCATTAACAATCTTGGTCCAAAGGGGGAGTTTCGTAGGTATGATCTCCTTGAAGTTGGGCAGTAGAGGGTCATTGAAGTGGTTTGAGGGTTTCAGTGTTGTTAGAATCTTGTGAATGACACTTTACTCAAAGGTTTTGAAAGAGTTCCATGAGGCCTCGTTTTGGGGGAAGTGCCCAGGGGGACAGGAGGGAACATTAGTCCAGGAGGCAGGGAGGATAGTTTGAGGTGGGAGAGGACGTTGTTCCAAGGCTGTCTGGAGATCATTTATTTTGCTGTCTGTGTTCTGAAGAAAGAAGAAGGCTAATTTCTCACTGGATCCAGCAAGGGACGCAAAGGGCACAGTTCAACTGTACTTTTATGAGTTAAAATTTTTTTTTGGGGTCAGTTACTCGCTTGATCCAGCTGGTTTCTGAAGAAATGTGCTTTCGAAATTCTGATGCTTTTGTAGTATTGCCAATAAAAACAGCATAACTATTGTAAGCTTGGAGCAGGCACCGCAGAAGTATATTTGGCCACAGGGCACACAAGCCCATAAACCGACATGACCCCAGTAGGTCAAGGGCTGTGGCCTGAGAAAACTAGCACGGTGCATATGTCTCGTTCACTAATCTGCCCAAACCATGGCATAGTAAACTTCAGTATTGTAAATATATGGATATATAAATGACTATTACATAAGAGCGACAGCCTTGCTCAGCAATGAAGAACGGGGGCAGGCCTCACAGTCCGGGAAGCCTGACTCATCTGCTTTGGGAGGGGTGCACACAGTATTGCTTTCTGCTTTATTGCAGAGATATTGAGTCATGCAAGGTGCCCTCTCCCCGAGAGAATGAGTCAGGCTTTGGGTCAGCTCCAGAAGCTTCCACATGGGCCAGCACTCTCCCTCCTTCAGCATCTGCCACAATGGCCTTCACTGGCCCTGTCCCAACATCTGCCACAAAGGCCTTCACTGGCCCTGTCCCACCATCTGCCACAATGGCCTTAACTGGCCCTGTCCCAACATCTGCCACAATGTGCTTAACTGGCCCTGTGCCAACATCTGCTACAATGGCCTTAACTGGCCCTGTCCCAACATCAGCCACAATGGCCTTCACTGGCCCTGTCCCAACATCTGCCACAATGGCCTTCACTGGCCCAGGTCCAACATGTGCCACAATGGTCACTGGCCCCGGCCCAACATCTGCCACAATGGCCTTCACTGGCCCTGGCCCAACATCTGCCACAATGGTCTTAACTGGCCCTGTCCCAACATCTGCCACAACGGCCTTCACTGGCCCTGGTCCAACATCTGCCACAATGGCCTTAACTGGCCCTGTCCCAAAATCTGCCACAATGGCCTTCACTGGCCCTGTCCCAACATCTGCCACAATGGCCTTAACTGGCCCTGGCCCAACATCTGCCACAATGGCCTTAACTGGCCCTGGCCGAACATCTGCTACAATGGCCTTAACTGGCCCTGGCCCAACATCTGCTACAATGGCCTTAACTGGCCCTGGCCCAACATCTGCCACAATGCCCTTCACTGACCCTGCTCTAAAAATCTCCTTCGCTGGTCCTGAGCCAACAAGATTCATACCTCGTCCTTTTCCAACAAGATCTTTCTCTGTCCCTTCTCCAGCGAGATCCTTCATTGACCCTTCTCCAACGAGATCCTTCACTGGGTCTGTTCCGATAGCCATCACAAAGGACTAGTTCAGCCAACTTCCTGCAGTCACCACACTAGCCCTGAACTGTTTCTGTTGCAAAAGAAGGCGTGCAGCTTCCAAGAGCGTGTGCACTGTCCCTCTTCCAAGAGCCGCCAGTGCAGTCTGTAGTTGCCCAGCATCAGTAGCTGCTCCAAGAGCCTAACTAACCCTGCTCCAAAAGCTGCCACAAGGGCCTGCACTCGCCGTGATCCAACAGCTGCCACAAGGGCCCGCACTCGCCGTGATCCAACAGGAGTCAGAAAGGCCAGCACTATCCTATCCTGCAGTTGCCACAAGAGCCTGCTTATCCTTGTTCCACAGTAGCGGCAGAGGTCTGCAGTGGTACCTTTCAAACAGAAGCCATAAGGGCCTGCAGTGGTAGACGCCGTATGTGAAGAACAGACTCCACTGACTTTGGCTTAATTTCCCTTAGCAGAACGCGTTACAGTACCCTTGGGTATTCCTCAAAGTTTCATCCTACTGCCAGGAATGCTTCACCTTTACATGAAGTACCACTGTGTCCTGCTGGCCACAATAAATGTTAATATCCATCAGTACGTGTGCGACGCTCTACCTGAAGACAACTTCTGGACATGCCGTTGACCATCTGAAGGTCTGCTAAGGCATATATTAACACAATGGGGTGACCCTGTGTCCCTAGGGACCTGGGTATTTAACGTATAAAGAACAATGGTTCCCTTGGGTAGAAACAATGCGTATTGTAGTTAGCCGTAGTTACTTCAGCATAACATATAATACATTTCTGAAAGCAAAAACATTTCTTGAACAAAATGGGAAAAAGGAACAAGAACACAGAGAAAGGATTTTCATTGATTTATGTATCAGAATTGATAACATTTGATAAACAGAAACACATTGCAGAATTTTATACTTCCAAATTCATACAGTGATACAAAATAGTGAGATAGTGGTGCTCAGTAATGATATAAATACATAGTGCAGTGAGGTGAGGGTGGGAGGATGTGGTTTGTTTTTTAAAGGCCAGATTCAAAATGCAGTAACAAGTAAGTTAAACAAATTAAATAGTTGGTAACAACTATGTCCTGCAATCTGTGCCACAATACATCGTCGACGTTTCAACCCTATGGGCACTTGGTGGAGTGTCACAAGCGGGTCTTCATCAGGACTGTGGAGGAGGAGGCCCTAGGATTTCAAGGGCGGTCAAGGCAAATTGATTGGAGGGGTATGGTTATTCTAACAGGATGTCAACTGTGAAATGAATTGCACAGAAGATCAAAGAATGATTGTTTTCTTGGGCTGGTAACACGGAGTCCTCACGAAACACTGCTTCCTGGTCTGCCAAGGCAAGCATCATTCAAGGATGATATCAGAGGCCTACCTATAGCTCAATCCTACAAAGATGGAATGTGTGTCTCCACCCGGAGGAACAAGTGCAGGATTGTCTCTCAGCGACGAACAGGGGTGTATTCTCTCCACAACTTGCCAAACCACTGGGATCCTACAAAGGATATTGTCTCAGAGTTTAATGCACATCACCTACAAGATTAAATCTGCTTGGTAGAAACCAGGTCTGTCCCACAAGGTGAATGCACAGCTACCAGAACTGGACTTTAGGACAGTCATCCAGGAGCTAATTCTGTCCTATCTCGATGGAGGCAACTCCATGGAGGTCGATGCCCTGAGGCACGGTTACCCCCTAAAATGCATGCTTCATGCGGTGTGATAATAGGCCTTTGGAAATGGGATTCAGGCTTACCTATCCTCAAAGAACCTCAGTTGGCCCTTAATGCCCGTAAAATGTAATGTATTCTTGTATACAAGGCACTCAACTAGGCACCTAAATGTGGCTGGCGACTGGATAGCACAACTCCCACAGCAGCAATATTATCAAGGTTCAGACCAAAGAGTGTAGAAGTGATGAGATGGGATCGCACACTTTCTGCTATACACTGAGGGTCTAGCACTTCTTTGTAGGCCAGATTGATTCATCCTTCAACACTTCAGAAACGAGCTAAAGACCTTTTCTCAAACAATACCATGTGACATTGTGACTGGCCTGCTACCAGGCTCCCTTGTTACCTACAGGAAAACCTCTGACCGAAGTTGGGGTTTAGAGTGAAGAAACGACTCCTTTCTTTCAGCACACACTGACATGGTAGCTTGGGGGTGAATGTGCATGGTTTAGGGTTTTACAAAGCGCACATATTTGGGTGAAGGATTGTGCTATCCAAAGTGCAACCCAGGACAATGTCTCAGAAAACATTTTGTCATACGGTTCCTATGAATGAAGTAGGACTGTGTATCTGGACAACATAACCATCGCAATATGGGGAACGATTCCACAGATGTTATAGTAGTATGTTGGCCTAATTGCTAGCTAGCTCACAGTGCGCCATCTCGACTTCTAACCTTACAGGGTTCCAGATGGTATCTACGATCTCACAACTTGACCACTCTAATTCCCCGAGTAAATCGTGGAAACAGATCTACCCTTTCGTTGTTATTCAGCGATACCCAAAGGGAGGCAAAAGAAAGATACCAATTGGTTTTCAAATATTTATTGAAGCAATTATATTCTTGTGTTAAAAGTGTGAGCTGCAATTATTAGTAGGATGAAACAAAGCATTGTAACCAGCATTACAAGAATGATGAAAAAGATAAACAGTTCAACCATTATAACACCACAGTGTTATTATGATGATGAATATACTCCTATCCTAATACTACCTACACCATTGAGAGCATAGTGAGAGTACCCTCTGCCAGAACCCTTGGAACAAGGCAACCCCCACATACCTGTTTATAATGCAACAGGAAGCCGGTCTAGTGTAGATCAGGCTACTGTCTTCTGCCGGATGAAAAGTAGAGTCAGCAGGGCTGCATCTCAGGCACAGCGTTCCAAGATAATCTTAGCTTAAGTGCTTCTCTGACTAAGTTAGTTCAGAGGCAATTTATAAAAGAAAGCACAGTTCTCAATCGCACTGTGTCAAAGGTGCAGCTACGCTGTAATTGCTTGTCTTAAGACTTAGACCTGTCTCCAACTGGACAACTAAAGTGAAACGCATAGTGTGCAGTGTTCCTTAGCCTTGGACAGAATGTACGAACAACATGATAATATGCTTCCTAAGAAATGTGCTGCCTGCAGAATAATTTCTAAGTTATCATATAAGCGCAAGACATGTAAAATGCAGAAAGTCACAGTTTAGAAAAAGATGTCAAGTTAAAAATGTTTAACTAAAATGGAGATTTGTGCACGGGCCCTTTTGTACCTCACAACAATTTTGTGAAGGTGGTAGAAGAGTCGGACGTAGGCAGACAAATTCAGAAAAGGTGAAAGACATACAACCAAGGACTCTCACTTCAGAGTGGAGTAATCATGTAAGATGAAGGTTGGTAATTAGTTTTTGTTTTAGAATACCTGTATTCCCTCACCACATGGTTTAATGAGGAACTTCTGCTTCTATAGAAGGTTTGCAAATGCCTAGAGCACCTGTGGCACAGGGAATATAGCATTATAGATAACAATAACTACAATAGGCAGCAGAAGATATATCACAAACAGATTAGGCTCATGTGGAGTCAGTACTACGCTCATAAGATAGAGCACTCTCAGAACTCTTTTCGTAAACTCTTCCTTATAGTGAAATCTGTGTCCTCTCTGGAGCATCTTTCTCCCCATATGACTCCGTCAGTGGACAACTGCATGCTATCGTCCAATATTTTTCAGACAAAGTTGCTAAGATTTATGAGACTTTTCCCAAGGAAGCTGTGGTAAATAAAATATCACGCTGTCATAATTTTTCAGATATCAATAAGATCATGCATAAAGCAAGAGGCTGAGTCTGTGGTATCAGATACATAAAGGGCTTTATTCCAATAACTCGAGTCAAAGGGAGAATATCTCCATCACCAAAAAGGATCTGGACGGGGCTGAAAAGTATTCTCAATATTCTCAAAACATTATTCACAGAGTACAGTATATATACATTTCTCAATTGTACGTAAGCAAGAGAGCAAGAGAGAATGAGATAAGAGCATGTGGGCGTGTAAGTAGGCGTGAAGGTGGGCGTCCATGTGGGCGTCCACTTGATGATAATGGGTAAATTGTCATGTGTGGGTGGATACCTGGAGATGATTTCGCAATGTCAGCAGAAATACTTGGCAGAGATGCGCGCGCAGCAGCATGACGTGTGATTGACGCGCAACTAGAGGGTGAAGGGGACTTGACATTTAGCTCTACATGTGGAGACAAAAAGTCTGGGGTTATGTCAACCTAATCCCAAATCATATCTAATATCCTATGTTTAAAGAACTGTGTTATCCACAAGGAAGGACTCTCGGACAGAATCTATTCTATACTGACTGTGCGTGTACAAGCGTCTAAGTGTCTATATGAGATGCAAGGGGCAGAAACTTTCCATGGTAACAGGGCTATGAATTACTTGCATGAAGACAGAGAAGCCGGGCCTTTTGCTTGGTAACTGGAAGAATGTTTACTTAAACTACTAGGCAGGAATGCATCGGCTGAGGGGGAAGCAGATAATTCGAAGGTGAAATACAGTTTCTTGGCAGGCAGGCAAAACTGGCCGAGGCAGGCACCGTTAGCCGCACAGGGAGTAGGACAAAGTTCATGGATACAGATGCGAGCTCAAGTTGAAGCTGTCAGAGGCAGAGAGCAGGGAAAGGCTTGAGGACAGAATCGGGCCTACTCGCCTGAACTGTAAAAATGGAGTAACTGAGCCATATAAAGTCGGTGGCCTTTCATACTTAGGAAGCGAATATCCAGCCCATTCATGGCGGATCTGACAGAGGACATGTTGACGGTGGACGCACATGTGTTTGCGTCATCAAAACTGGAACTGGAGGGAACATACATGTACTTGTGACATGCACATAGAACCGTTGGGGTCCAAGATAGGGGACATAACTTGACCAGGAAAATCCACATTTCCACATTCCCTCCTTGTCCCCTACTTGCCCTTCAAGAGATATCAATCTTCATCAATTCATTGATCTGTTCATATAGCATCATTTGTTCTTCTTTCTTCTTCCGTGATCTTGAATGAAATCTTGGTGGTGGAATACACGATGTGGCACACAGACCACAGATCGCTGGTCCACATTGTAGACATAGACAGCAACTGAATAGTATGAGAAGGCCAATACCTAGGAAGGATAGGACCCTCCATCCAAAGGTAGATAATACACTCCAAAACCAACCGGACCAAGTCCAGGTGCCTGGATTCTGGTGTATCTGGCTTACAATCTTATGAAGGCGAGTTATGGCTTTATATACAGATGGCGAATTTTCTGGTATGAAAAATGCAATAGCTTGATCCGATGACCCTACAAGCTCCGCCCCTATCGGCCAGGATAACGTCAAGGACAAGACTATTTTGAAGCACAACAATCCGCATAGCAGACTGCTCTTCTGTTAAATTGCCTAAGGCGGAAATAGTTTCGTTCACTACTGCTTCAAGGGTTCTGGTTAATCTACGTATCAGCTTACTATTGGTAACTGTACCTATATAGGGAAAGAAACCTTTATTGAAATCTGTGTATTTTTCCCATGCTGCTTCAGTGTAATTGACAATTGGGAGATCTCTCTGCTGTCTATTGTGTACTAAATGAGTATTTTTATGATAATCAGGAGGAGCTAGGAAAACAGGTGGTAGGAGGAATGCTATGTAACAGGTACCATCCCAATCTAGAGGTAGGCGTATATATGCGGTCTGGCCACATATAAAGTAGGAATGACGAGAAGCTCTAAATGTAGACTTGCCTTGATCACTGAATTTTATTACAGTGGTGCATTTACTATGGCCCATGTGTATGGAGCCATTCTTTCTTATACATAATTCCTCTTTTACTGGGAATACGGACATGGCGGGCAAGATTGGTGTAGTTTCAGATTCAACGTTCAGGATCATGAGGTTAAGTGTAAAATTACCTAATCCATATACTTCATTTCTTAGATCAGTTCCTGTTCTTTTGGGAAGTCCCTCCTTGTTAGGGTAGCAGACTTTAAGCAAAACTAAGTTCAGGTTTCCCCATACCCAGTTGTCTTGATAAACTGCGGAATTCGAATCTAGGGAATTAATCAAACTAAACCATGCTCCACAGGAGCCATTGTGTGTGAACGGATAGAGAATAAAGGGGCAAAACTCCCTTATAGTTCTGATAGGGGGGGAGTCGGCCACAGACCCAGCAGTCTGTAGCATTGCTAGTCTGATGTGAATGGTGCAGCATCTGAATAAAGGTATTGTTGCGTAAGGCAAGTCGATATGATAGCTCATAGGATGGCAGATCACTAAATGTGTGCTTTATGGTGTGCTTTATGGTATCATTAGTGGAGGAGTATAAGAGTGAGGCAATAGGAGGAAAAATAGCATGTAGTATTAAGCTGATACATATTATCGTGATGCTCTTAAGATATTGAAAAATTACAGTCACTATACATCTATTTGCTTCTTATCTAGCTCTCTTATTTTTGCTTTGTTATTGTCCAAGATCTTATGCGAGCCAGAATACATGTTCAACCGCTTCACCACCTAGTGGACTTAATTGATCAAACGGGTTCTGACTTTTTGAATCAAGGTTTAGCTTTGTGGAAACTTCTGGGCATTCTCCTCTAGAAAATGTTGTTCAAAATCCAAGTTCAAAGTTTTTTTTTTCCTTTGTAAAAGAGTGGTGAAGGTGCACTTTGACTTTAACGGCCGTCCCCGTGGTCCAGAGCACTGACTTTGGCGCCTGTCATCCAGGAGCGATGGAGTATTCTTTGACCTGGGTGTTGTCAGGGAAGGCGGCAGCAACCTGCGAACAACAAGAGAGTAGTGCAGACATCAAGGAAGCCAGGTAATCTGTCAGCATGTTACTGTCAACATAAGTAATCTTTTAGGCATTGTAGTGCCCACATATTTTGGTGGTCTACCAAAGACCACTTCATAGGGAGATAAGCCTGTTCTAGAATGAGCTACCATTCGCATGTAAAAGAGGGCAACCGGCAGGGCTACCATCCAGTCTATACCTTTGTCTGCGCAAAATTTTAATGTCTGATTATGTCTTTCTACAAGGCCTGCTGCTTCAGGATGTCGCACACAATGGAATTTCCAGGTATACCCTAACAGAAGGGACACCTGCTTCATTAGTACCAGGACATATTTGTAACCTCTACATCTGTTTATTTGGATATAATCCATTTGGAGCACTTCAAAAGGGTGGTCAGGTGGATGGAATCCACCTTGTTCCATCGGAATGCCTTTACCTGCATTGAATTGGCAACAGATCATACATGTTCTGACCTTTTGTTTCGCTGCTGCACGCAGGTGCTTGTTGAACCATATATTCTGTAAGCTATCTATCATTGCTTTCTCTCCTAAGTGTGCAGGACTATGTGCGGTATTTATAATCACTTGTACCATGGTATCAGGAAGAAACCATGTGGATTTGCCCTTTGTCATCCAACCTTGATCAGTCAGTACCCCTCCTTGTTCCGATCATTTCTTTAATTCGTTTACAGTAGCATGTGTCTGAATGTCTTGTACATCCCTGGAAGGATCCCTAACTGTCATGGCTTTGGACACTTATTGAACCTGTAACTTTGTTATGTCTAGTGGGGTCTGAGCTGTCTGTTTAGCAGTTCGGTCTGCCAGATCATTGCCTTGGGAAATGGTATCTGTGGCTCTAGTATGTGCTTTACATTTTAGGATAGCTATGGCTGTTGGTAAATGTATTGCTTCCAGTAGGGCTTGAATAAGGGGGCCATGCTGTATCTTGGCCCCATGAGAGGTCAAGAAACCTCTTTCTCGCCAGAAAATCGGTATAAATGTTTACTCTCAGGTGCTTAGCTCTTATGCACGCTTGTGTCAGGGCGATGAGCTCTGCTGCTTGTGCTGACAATATGTCTATTCTTTTAGTCTCTATTATTACAGTATCAGCAGTCACTGCATATGCTGCCACTAATTCTCCCGCCCCTGTCCTCATGCATGAGCCGTCAACATATAGTGTTAGCTCGGGGTCTGGGAGTGCAACATCTGTCAAGTCTTGTCTTGGTTTAGTCACGGTATGTATTACTTCAACACAGTTGTGTGGTGAAACGCTTTCTGTACTGGAGGGCAAAAGGGTAGCGGGATTCAGTATGTTGCATCGTCTGATCTCTATGTGTGGTTGAAATAACGTCAGCTCATAATCCGTCAGTCTAGCTACAGTCAGGTGTTGTGTTTGTGTCCGGTTCAAGAGAACCTCTACTGCGTGTGGTACTTGTACTGTCAGAGGGTGGCCCAGCACTATCGAGTCACTTTGTCTTATGGCTAAGGCCGTTACTGCAACTGATTTAGGCACGCAGGCAAAGCCTGGGCTACTGGGTCTAATGTACTAGAAAAATAAGCACAGGGCTCGTGTTTTCCTGCATGATCTTGTGTTAGGACAGATAGTGCTGTTCCATCCCGCTCTGTCACAAAAAACATAAACGATTTGTTGTAATCAGGGTTTGCTAAAACTGGTGCTTGACATAAAGCTCTCTTTAATTCTTCAAATGCCACAGTGTGTTCTTGAGGACTTTAGTCTTTTTGTGTCTTGGGCTGTGAAAAACCAGAAATCAATTGAATACGTTCCGGTGCCCACAACTAATTCCCCTGAAAGATCACAATAAAACATGAGAAAAAGGGGAAAGCACCATACCTATTTCCTCGGCTTAATTTCTAAGGGGGCTAATTTCTAAGGGGCTTAATTTCTTAAGGGGCTAGCGGGAAGCGAACCTCCTCAGGGGCCAGCAGAAAGCCAATATTCTCCTCATTCCCCCCCTTTTTGACAGGAGGAAATCTGAAACAGATTTCACTGCTGTCAAACACTATCAAACCCTGTGTCTTGTCAACACTATTAATCCCTGTGTGTAGCTACTGGGCGTAAGCAAAATTATAGGAGATACACAGCGTATGTGAAACGGCGAGAAATCCTTCAAATTAATGTACAAACCTCATTGTGTTAGCTCATAAGCTGGCCAAATGACATCTCATATGCAAATGTCCCTATTACATGAACCTACACCAACCTGAAGTCAATATTAATGCTAGGAGGCCCTAATAGGAATGCTAAATTACCTAAATATTCGGAAAACCAAGTTTAAGAACAGTTGTTAATGTTGATAATTAATAATTTATCTGCTAAAGAAATCAGTCAATGTGCAATAATTTCCACCTATACAATAAATAGCCTAATTCAAAAACAAGTCAACTTTTGGGGCCACCACTCACAAGAATGAGCTTACTAAAGCAAACTTTAAAAAGGAAATCCTGTCAGATATTTTCTCATTACCCTAAATACCGAGCCTTATTTGTCACTCTGTGGTGGCAGTCCTTATTTAAAACAGGCCTTTCAAGAGTTAAAATGCGAGTGCACAGATCATAATTGTTCCTTAATGTCCAATCTGGAAACATATGACCGAGGCTGCCTGTCTATAAGAGAAAGGCAGTTATGTGAAAAATATTTTAGTCTTGCATAGCCTTTTTCTTTTGTTTCATTCATCTCCAACACCAATTAGACATACACTGATAACGTGTTGTCTGCTATTTTGACAGCATGATAATGGTAATATCATGTCTGTGAAATTTAGTAATTGTGCCAAGCCATCAGTATACCGGGCACAGAAAGCATAGATAATTACACTAACATATATAAATGAGCAGCGATGCGTAATTACAGTACCTACAGCTCAGATGCGAACATTCTGGCCTGCTTAATTTGTCAGGCTTATAATCAATAACTTATTTACCTGCCCTATACAACCCCATCTGGCAGTGGGTCATCCCAATGATGACCGCGTCAAGTCTGACACACAGGATCAGCAACAATAATCAAAAAATGACGAACACACGAACCTGTCTCTTTTTTTTTTTTTTTTTTTTTTTTTTTTTTTTATAAAAATGAGCTATGCATCTTTGTACACAATGTACCCTCATGTCCTAGTCGAAGATGCATCCCACATCTTTCCTCACAGACCCGTAACCACTGGATCATTTATCCAATGCAACTGGTGGCAGCTTGTGGCCACAATTCAAAAATGTCTGAATTTGAAAATCGTTTTTATATAGGCACATAGCCCTTAAAATTCCAAGCAAGAGCAACATTTTACTTTCTGACCAGAAGCAATATAACAATTGCTAAAAAATAAAACAAATCTTCTCCATAGACATTTCCTCGGGGCACTTGTTTTGCACAGAATAGAACAAGGGAATCTTTCTCGACTTACATTTCTCAGCTGCCCTGTCTTATCAGAGAAGTTAAAAATAGCCCCTCAGCGCGGCCTGAGCCTGGGCTGCCAGCCATCTTTTTTTTGTTTTTCCTACTCCTGGCCCCAAGGCTCTCCAGCTGCAGGCATTACACAGATGCGATGTCAGAGAAGCCTTCTAAGCAGTGCCCTGTTCTGCTCCTCTCATCGGCCCCCACCTACACTGGCTACAAGGTCAGAATCTGTCTCCGATTTCTGTATCACATTCTGCTCTACACGGCCCCCACCTTCTCCTCACTCTGAAGCTGTCAAAGACAAAAAGACTACTCAATTCCATAAAAACTGCAATAATTCGCTCAATTGAAAAATTATTTTTACATACAATTTGCACTCAGGGGGTCATAATCTTACCGACTTGACCCAGCACATTGGCTCACTGGACCATCAAGAACACAAACCTGTATTCATGAAAAATTTGCAAATTCGAAATACCCTCAATTCTTTTTCCAAGCTAAACTTGTCACTAATTATTTTTCGTTAACACTTTGTACATTAGGGGTGTCATCAAATCACAGGAGTTGCTCCTTCTCTAGCTGCACCCCTCTCAATTTCCTATTGACAACGTAGTCAAATGTTGGACCATGTAAACACCAGCTATGCGCTGTTCATTTGGTGGGGGCTCAAGAACCTTTGGGCTACTATGTAATTAATATATGTATTATAACTGGTCTTTTTACTGGGGCCACTCTTGCTAGGTCCTCTGAAAGGACGGGATAAATACCAGCAACGTCAGTATTTCTTTTTCTGTCAGCCTGCGCTCATTTTACCAGCTCAAATTCCTCCTGTAACATCTCATCCTTGGCTTTTCCAGACACCAGTCCACTTCTCTCTGCTTCGTGAAACACTTACTCTGTCCTTCTATGTCACTCCGTGCGCCAAAAACTCAATGGCATCCTTCCAAGCTGGTCTACATTTCCTCTTTCATAAGAGTGTTTCGTTGTCTGTCTACTTGTTCTGCTTTTACTCAGATACCTTCCTCAACTAACACGTTTTCTCGGGCTTTGTCTGAATCCTCCCTACTTTTCTCTTCTTTTCTGAGCGCTTACTCTGTGCATCTATGCTATTCTTTACGCCATAATTCAACAGCGTCTGTCTGTGACTGTCTAGCTTTCCTCTTCCACAACTCTTCTTCGACTTTCATGATACATTCGGCATCCCAGGTCCCAGCTACGGGCCATCTCTGACTTTCTGGTAACTCTTTGGTGTAGTCCACCCATAGATCAAGGAATAATATGGCGTCTAAGCCATGCTTGTGATACATAAAGTGCCCTTGAGTGTCCCTAGGAGGAATAGGAACTGCTTCTTCAAGCACCCCTTTTCTAGTAGTAATCTGTCTGAACTTCGAAAAGAGCGGCATATTGACAACTGATCTGACACCTGGTCTTGAACACACTTAATACGAAAAAAACACAATAATGAACAATGAACAATGAACAATCATTCATACCACAATATTTGAACACTTTAAACATTAAACATTAAACATTTTAACAACGACCGACAATGATGACAGTCTGCCTAACTAATCACCACGCTGAATTCTTGACAATAACTGAATACTTCGGAATACTTGATATACTGCTAAACAGTACATATACACTGCTAAACAGTGCAGACCGGATTTGTGTACCCAAATCCGTCTTGACCGGCACAACCTATGTGCGCGTCAACACGCCTCCCCGGCGATGGTACTCACCGAGTAGCTCCTTGAAACGGAAGGCCTCAGAGAATGGACTGGACTCGACGACTGCGGACATCGGACCCTCTGGGACTTTGAAAACCTGGTGGGCCTCTGTATACCTCGGACGCAGCTCTCTCGCAGGTGGGCTCTGGGTAGACAATCTGCGTTCCTCACCGCCTCGTATGGATGCCTGGTCACAGTCTGTCCCCTTCGGTGGCCTGAGGGAGTTGGCGGGAAAACCCGCGACGTGCACGCTTGAAGTCCATCACGGCTAGGGAAGGGGGCAAAACAGGACCTTCATCTCCGGCGTGTGGGGAAAGAGATTAAACTGTTCGGGCGCCATTCTGTGGTAAATAAAATATCACGCTGTCATAATTTTTCAGATATCAATAAGATCATGCATAAAGCAAGAGGCTGAGTCTGTGGTATCAGATACATAAAGGGCTTTATTCCAATAACTCGAGTCAAAGGGAGAATATCTCCATCACCAAAAAGGATCTGGACGGGGCTGAAAAGTATTCTCAATATTCTCAAAACATTATTCACAGAGTACAGTATATATACATTTCTCAATTGTACGTAAGCAAGAGAGCAAGAGAGAATGAGATAAGAGCATGTGGGCGTGTAAGTAGGCGTGAAGGTGGGCGTCCATGTGGGCGTCCACTTGATGATAATGGGTAAATTGTCATGTGTGGGTGGATACCTGGAGATGATTTCGCAATGTCAGCAGAAATACTTGGCAGAGATGCGCGCGCAGCAGCATGACGTGTGATTGACGCGCAACTAGAGGGTGAAGGGGACTTGACATTTAGCTCTACATGTGGAGACAAAAAGTCTGGGGTTATGTCAACCTAATCCCAAATCATATCTAATATCCTATGTTTAAAGAACTGTGTTATCCACAAGGAAGGACTCTCGGACAGAATCTATTCTATACTGACTGTGCGTGTACAAGCGTCTAAGTGTCTATATGAGATGCAAGGGGCAGAAACTTTCCATGGTAACAGGGCTATGAATTACTTGCATGAAGACAGAGAAGCCGGGCCTTTTGCTTGGTAACTGGAAGAATGTTTACTTAAACTACTAGGCAGGAATGCATCGGCTGAGGGGGAAGCAGATAATTCGAAGGTGAAATACAGTTTCTTGGCAGGCAGGCAAAACTGGCCGAGGCAGGCACCGTTAGCCGCACAGGGAGTAGGACAAAGTTCATGGATACAGATGCGAGCTCAAGTTGAAGCTGTCAGAGGCAGAGAGCAGGGAAAGGCTTGAGGACAGAATCGGGCCTACTCGCCTGAACTGTAAAAATGGAGTAACTGAGCCATATAAAGTCGGTGGCCTTTCATACTTAGGAAGCGAATATCCAGCCCATTCATGGCGGATCTGACAGAGGACATGTTGACGGTGGACGCACATGTGTTTGCGTCATCAAAACTGGAACTGGAGGGAACATACATGTACTTGTGACATGCACATAGAACCGTTGGGGTCCAAGATAGGGGACATAACTTGACCAGGAAAATCCACATTTCCACAAAGCTAGAGTGCTCCTTTGTCCTGAAACCTGGCCTGTATCATCTGATTCTACGAGTGGGTCCCTTCGCATTAACACTCTATCGACACCAGAGCGGCGAGCTGTAATACCCAAAGTTAAATCGGGCTCACCGCTTGACCTACCCTCGCCTTTGTTGTGAAAGCAAGGAATGGAGGCTATACTACCGACTTTATGCGACCTACTCAACCGATCTTTTATGACAGGCCAGCTCCCCTGAAAGTTGAAACACGTAACTGTAGTGCCTCTCCTGAAGAACCCTTCTCTGGATCTAGATAAGCCAGAAGATTTCAGGCCAATTTACATGCTTTCGTTTTTCTCCAAAGTGGTGAAAAGATGTAACGCCCTGAACGTCTCAGGATCGTTTAACAGACACGACAATGAGGACGCAACCACTTGTGAAGGGTTAGTTCTTTTAATGAAGGCAAATAAAATACAAAGAACAAACAAAAGTTATAGTCACTGGAATCCTCCAGGCTAAGTACGTTACCAGCCCACAGCACGGATGGTCCTAACCGTCCTCTGCATATACGCCGATCCCGGCGTATGCCAACAGAGGGCAGAAATGAAATGGCCGACAATGCCAATCGGTAGGCTGTGAGGGGCACGAAGAGTGTTGGGGAGAATCGAGGAGTCAGGGAAACACCCAGCCGGGGTCTCTACCTGAAGGGAGCAGCCGCTCAACCTCTTCCTCAGACTGCACCGGGACGCGGAGTCACCTCCTGGTGATGTGTCACCGATACCCCAATCACAAGCAAGAAGACTGAACCGAGAGCAGCCGCTCGATCGATCCTGTGGACTTCCGAGTCTGTAACGCGGCAAACACCTCCTGGTGTGCGTTACAGCTGGCAGTCCCTGTGTCTCTGGTCGGGCTGGGAGTTACGACTCCAACCAGCAAAAGCGCCACTGCGCTTGGACTCAGCCGAGTCAAAAAGCGAAGCTCAATGGTTGACCGGTAGAGCTTCCGGGTCCTTCACAGGTGACGATGGGGCAAGACACGGCCCAGGGAGTAACGACTCGACCTACCTCCGTTCTTGCCTTACTGGAGCACCACTCCGGAACACTGCTCTTCACGAAGCAGGTACGTCGGTGTAAACACAATATCCGACAGCCTTGTACCTCCCGGTTCCTCCCTTTATAGGGAGTGTTTTCCTGGAGTTATGTAACAGCTCTCCTGTTTACATAAGGGCGTGTTTTCCTTGAGTTATGTAACAGCTCTCCTGTTTACATAAGGGCGTGTTTCCCTTGAGTTATGTAACAGCTCTCCTGTTTACATAAGGGCGTGTTTCCCTTGAGTTATGTAACAGCTCTCCTGTTTACATAAGGGCGTGTTTCCCTTGAGTTATGTAACAGCTCTCCTGTTTACATAACCTCTCAACCGCTAAGCATCCTGGGAGATGTAGTCCGTTTTCGCTGGTTACCGTTTTCCTCCCCTCGTATGACAGGAATTCTTGACAGTACATCCTCCCTCTCAGCGGCTCCCCACGGGTCCAGCGCTGGCAGGAAAACGCCGATGGAACAAGGAGACCAAGCGCGGAGCATGAACCCCTTCAGCCGGTTCCCATGAATGCTCCTCCGGGCCATAGCCTTTCCACGCAACCAGGTACCACAGCTTCCCCCTGCGCCATTTGGACGCCCGTATGCCCGACACTTCATACTCCACCTCCGACTCCACGCATACCGGCCTAGGTGTCCCAGACGGCTTGGAGGGTGCTGGTTTGAGCAATGATACATGAAAGACAGGGTGTATCCGCAATGACTGGGGCAAGCACACCTTCACGTTCACGGGACCCATACACTTGGTAATTCGATAGGGGCCCATGTACTTGGGATGGAACACACTGTTCTTTCGAAACCTCATGTTTCTTGTGGATATCCAGACGTAGTCTCCAGTGCGGTACAGTGGCCCGGGCCTTCTCTTCCTATCTGCCGCAGCCTTGTATCTTCTCTTGGCCTCTATTAGGACAGCCCTTGAGCGCATCAACGTGTCTTTTATGTGTGCCACCCTGTCCGCTGTGGCGGGAATCCTGTCCTCTCTGAACGGATGTAGAAATGGCAAGAACCTGGGATGTTGGCCATAGTTGCTATAGAACGGAGATGACTGTGTGGAGCTGTGAGTGGCGTTGTTATAGGCTATCTCTGCAACCCATAGCAAGTCGACCCATTCTTCCCTGCCCTGGTCCACAAAACATCGCAGATACTGTTTGAGCGTTTGGTTCAGGCGCTCGGTTTGGCCGTCCGTTTGAGGGTGGTAGCTGGTGGACAGGGCGGTCTTAACATGCAGCGCAGTGCACCAAGTCTTCCAGAATTGCGCAGTAAACTGCGACCCCCGGTCCGACACGATCACCCCAGGTAATCCATGCAGTCGTACCACATTCTTTAGGAGTAGTGACGCCAATTCCCCGGCCGTAGGGACTCTCTTGCAGGGGATGAAGTGCCCCATTTTCGTCAAGTAATCCACCACCACCAGTATTGCCGTCATCCCCTGGTCTACCGGTAGGCCCACCACGAAGTCCAGTGATATGCTATCCCATGGTCTATCCGGGGTCGGAAGTGGATGTAAGAGCCCTTGGGTTCGGCCATGGTCGGCCTTCATGGTAGCACACGTAGGACACTCCTGTCCCCACCTCCTGACATCCACTCTCATGGTTGGCCACCAGAAATGCCGTCCCATGCTAGCCACCGTTTTTCAAAGCCCAAATGACCTGCGCATGGAGAGTCATGGCACCAGATGAATGCTTGTTTCCTTAGCCTAGGCGTGGGTATCAATAGGCACCTGCCCTTCAGGGGTATCCCGTCCTTCAGCTGCCATTCTCTGTGACTGAGGAGCCACCTCCGCCATGCGAATGACCTGATCCCTCTCTTTATTCCCCTCAGGAAAGTATCCGGTTGGATAACCCCCAATACCATCCTCGGGGAAATGATGGAACGCTCGGTTGCAGGCAATGGTTCCTTAACTGCAGATTGACGGGACAGGGCGTCCGCCTTCCGGTTTTCCGTCCCCGGCCGATATGTGATGCGGAAGTTGAACCCCGCAAAGAAGATCATCCACCGCAGCTGCCTGGGAGAAAGGTGTCTAGTGGCCGTCATGAACTGTAGGTTCCGATGGTCCGTGTACACCGATACCACATGTCTTGCCCCCATCAACCAATGCCTCCATTCGGTGAAGGCGTCCTTGATTGCGAGAAGCTCCTTCTCCGCAATATGGTAGTTGCGTTCGGCGTCGGTGAGTTTGCGGGACATGTACGCAACGGGATGAAGCACCCCTGTGTCGTGGTTGCGTTGGGACAAGATAGCCCCCAGCACCACATCCGACGCGTCCGCTTCCACCACGTAGGGGAGATCCGGATCGGGGTGAGCCAACACCGGCGCCTTACCAAAGGCGCTTTTCAGGGCCTCAAAGGCTTTGTTCGCTTCAGGGGACCAGACAAACTCCTTGGACTTCCTCAGTAGCTGTGTGATTGGGGCCACCACTCCTGAAAATCCATCTATAAACCGCCTGTAAAAGTTGGCGAAGCCAATGAAACTTTGGACGTCCTTCACGCTTTGGGGCACCGGCCATTCTTTCACCGCCTTGATCTTTCGTTCTGCCATCTCCTGTCCCTCTGGACTCAGCATCACTCCGAGGAATTCCACGGATGTGACGTGGAAGTCACACTTGCTGAGTTTACAAAACAGCATGTTTTCCCTCAGCTTTTGGAGCACAGCTTTGACGTGGTGTACGTGCTCCTCCACACTGGACGAATAGATGAGGATGTCGTCGATATATACGACCACGTAGATATCCAACTCCTCTCTGAATACCTCATTCAAAAAGTACTGAAAGGCTGCCGGGGCGTTGCACAGACCGAACGGCATGACGAGGTACTCAAAAAGGCCGAACCTGGTCTTAAAGGCGGTCTTCCACTCGTCTCCGTCCCTCATGCGCACCAGATGGTATGCCCCTTTCAAATCCAACTTGGTGTAGATACGAGCTTTCTTGACCTGTTCCAGAAGTACACTGATGAGAGGCAAGGGGTACCGATTTTTTATGGTTATCGCATTCAATGCCCTAAAGTCCACACAGGCTCTCAGCTCCCCATTAGCCTTCGGGATGAAGAAGAGTGGCGAGGCGGCCGGAGACTTGGACGGGCGGATGAATCCTAGCTTGAGGAGTTTATCCAGGTACCCCCGGAGATGCACGTTTTCAGGCTCCGTCAGGGCATACAGCCTGCCGCTGGGAACGCTGGCCCCTGGCACCAGGTCGATCTGGCAGTCAAACTGTCTATGTGGTGGTAGCACTTCCGCCTTCACCTCATCAAATACATCCTCAAAACTGTGATAAGCCTGGGGGAGAGCCACATCTTTTTCTGCCGCTGTAGCCACCGTCTGACTCCCGCTCTCATCTGCGTCAAGGGATTCCGTTCTTATTCCACAATGCAGGATGCAATACGGTGACGTCATTTCGATGCGATGTGTTGGCCAATCCACAAAGGGGTTGTGTTTCTGTAGCCACGGCAATCCCAATATGACGCCATATTGGGGCGCTCGGATGATGTTAAAATCGATTTGTTCCAAATGGTTCCTCCCATATCTCATCGGAAGGACCCCCGTGTGCTGTCCGATGGGCCCCGTCACCAATCGCCTTCCGTCTACCGCATAGACGTCTTCGGGTACTGCTTTGGGAAGAAGCACTAGCCCTAGCCTGCATGCCTCGTTGTGGTCCATAAACATGCCAGTGGCCCCTGAATCCACCATGGCCACAACGGGTATCCACTGGTCATGCACTCCCACGTGCACCGTGATAAACAGGTGTCGTTGTCCCTTAGTGACCGAGTTGGAAAGTGAAGGGATGGATGAGTGACTCCGAGATGCCCCTTCTCTGGTCTTGGAGTCCTCTAGTTTTCCGCCGGTATGTCCACCACGGCTGTTACCGACCGGTTGGCCCGATAACGTGACGTCTTCGGTTTGGCAGGGCATTCACGTACGTAGTGGCCTTTTTTGCCACAATATAGGCCCAATCCTTGTTTACGGCGTGACTCTTTCTCCGTGGCTGTGAGGCTCGCTCGTATTGCGCTGATGTCCATGGGTTCTCCCTTGGATGCGGTGGAAGTTTCAGGACTTCCCACCGTCACATAGGATGGAAGGGATTTTCCTTTTCTCCCATGATCCCCCTTTCTTTCACTTAGCCTATGTTCCAGCCGTAATACCAGGTTGATAAGGCCCTCACATGTCTTGGGTTGAGGGTCAATATGAGCCACGGCGTCCTTGAGCTCATCGCACAGCCCTTGATGGAAGAGCGCCGTCTGTTTAGCAACAGGCCACTTGGTTTCCGCAACCAGCCTTCGGAACGCGTTGAGATACTGCACCAGGTCGTTGGATCCCTGTCTCAACTCAAGCATTTCACGGTCCGCCGTGCACGAGTCAGCCCTTCTGTCGAATACCTTCAGGAATTCCTCGCGAAAAGCACCCCAATCACATAAGAGGGGGTCGTCCCTGCTCACCAGAGGTACGGCCCATTGTGCCGCGTTTCCAGCCAAATAGGATATAAGGAAAGCCACACGAGCCTGACTCGTGGGGAACGCCTTTGGTTTGCACGATAAATGTAGCGCCACTTGTGTGAGGAATACCTGCACTGTGTTAGGATCCCCACTGTACCTCTCTGGTGTTGCCAAGGGGATGGCTACCGGCATTTCCACTACTACCGCAGGGGTCTGGTTCGTGAGGGAGGTGCTGGGCGTGAGCGGGTCCAATTGGATAGCATCCAGTCTGGCTTTTACATCGGCTGATTCTTGCCTAGAGGCAGCCACTTCAACTTGCATGGCCGCTAAAGCAGCCAGCACATCATCAAGTGTTGCCATGTCTGTTATCGACCGGGAGACAGTTAGTGTTATTAAGGTCGGATATTTTGTAACGCCCTGAACGTCTCAGGATCGTTTAACAGACACGACAATGAGGACGCAACCACTTGTGAAGGGTTAGTTCTTTTAATGAAGGCAAATAAAATACAAAGAACAAACAAAAGTTATAGTCACTGGAATCCTCCAGGCTAAGTACGTTACCAGCCCACAGCACGGATGGTCCTAACCGTCCTCTGCATATACGCCGATCCCGGCGTATGCCAACAGAGGGC
Organism: Triturus cristatus; assembly: GCF_964204655.1. Taxonomy (NCBI): domain Eukaryota; kingdom Metazoa; phylum Chordata; class Amphibia; order Caudata; family Salamandridae; genus Triturus; species Triturus cristatus. The sequence goes on from NC_140595.1 coordinate 16,819,149, forward strand.
AGAAATGAAATGGCCGACAATGCCAATCGGTAGGCTGTGAGGGGCACGAAGAGTGTTGGGGAGAATCGAGGAGTCAGGGAAACACCCAGCCGGGGTCTCTACCTGAAGGGAGCAGCCGCTCAACCTCTTCCTCAGACTGCACCGGGACGCGGAGTCACCTCCTGGTGATGTGTCACCGATACCCCAATCACAAGCAAGAAGACTGAACCGAGAGCAGCCGCTCGATCGATCCTGTGGACTTCCGAGTCTGTAACGCGGCAAACACCTCCTGGTGTGCGTTACAGCTGGCAGTCCCTGTGTCTCTGGTCGGGCTGGGAGTTACGACTCCAACCAGCAAAAGCGCCACTGCGCTTGGACTCAGCCGAGTCAAAAAGCGAAGCTCAATGGTTGACCGGTAGAGCTTCCGGGTCCTTCACAGGTGACGATGGGGCAAGACACGGCCCAGGGAGTAACGACTCGACCTACCTCCGTTCTTGCCTTACTGGAGCACCACTCCGGAACACTGCTCTTCACGAAGCAGGTACGTCGGTGTAAACACAATATCCGACAGCCTTGTACCTCCCGGTTCCTCCCTTTATAGGGAGTGTTTTCCTTGAGTTATGTAACAGCTCTCCTGTTTACATAAGGGCGTGTTTTCCTTGAGTTATGTAACAGCTCTCCTGTTTACATAAGGGCGTGTTTCCCTTGAGTTATGTAACAGCTCTCCTGTTTACATAAGGGCGTGTTTCCCTTGAGTTATGTAACAGCTCTCCTGTTTACATAAGGGCGTGTTTCCCTTGAGTTATGTAACAGCTCTCCTGTTTACATAACCTCTCAACCGCTAAGCATCCTGGGAGATGTAGTCCGTTTTCGCTGGTTACCGTTTTCCTCCCCTCGTATGACAGGAATTCTTGACAAAAGACATGTAAACCAGCAGCTGATGAGGTACATTGAGGCTAATGACCTTCTGCTTGAGACTCAATCGGGGTTTCACCAGCAGTAAAGTACCGAATCTGCACTGCTGCTTACTTCCGAGTCTCTTGGACTCATTGCTGACAAACGTAAGCCTGCAGCACTGATAATGCTAGAATTTAGCACAGGTTTTAAAACCGTATCCCATGGCCTTTTCGTTGAATGGTTGTTGTCTCATGGTGTCGCAGACATAGCTCTGAAATGGCTGACTTTTTTCCTTCAAAGCGGTACCTTCCTGGCTGTCCAATAGTCTTATTCGTCTGAGGTCTTCTCACTACAGCAGGGGGTACCACAGGGCTCAGCATTGAGCCAAACACTATTCAAGCTGTATATGCGCCCTCTTGCTTATGTGATTGAACGTCATGGCGTTATAATTGGGTCTTATGCCGATGACACTCAATTTATTAGCACCTTGACAAAAGATGATGGAACCTCTGCAGCCAGTTTCTGAACTTGCCTGGTTGACTTAGCAGAATGGATGGACCACAGTTGCCTCAAGCTACTGCGAAAACTGAGGTTCTTATCCTGGAGAAACAGCGATCTGTTTGGTCCACTGCTTGGTGGCCAGACACCTTAGGACCAGTCCCGATCCCAAAACAAAGTCAACAACCTTGATATCTGGTTCGACAACAATCTCACGTTCGATAGCCAGATATCTAATCTTGCAGGAGTTTTTTGGGCATCTTGGAAACTCTACGAAAAATTGTAGTTCTCCTCCCAAATGCTGCTAGGAAGAAAGTAATTCAGGCGCTACTGGTTTCCAGATTAGATTATTGCAACGTACTCTATCTGGGCCACACTCAAGGCAGGCTCAGTATGCTGCAAAGGGTACAGAATGCGGCAGCACGTCTGATGCTGAACATCCCTAGATGCTCCTCTTTGGGCCCAGCTCTTGCCAAACTCCACTGGCTCCCGTTTAGGAAGAGAGTATCCTTCAAAGCTCTTAGCTTTTGTTATGAGATCTTCACCAACAAAGGCCTCCACTATCTTCATGCCTTGATCAAGCGTTATAAACCTAGCAGGTGTCTAAGATCTGCTGAGCTGGGGATCGCGGCAGCCCCAAGAGTGAAAAGAGTATGTATGGGAGGTTGCTCTTTTAGCCTCCTGGCCTCAAAACTCTGGAATAACATTCCGTTGGATCTGAGGCAGGAGCGTTCAGATGTTTTGGGAAAACACGAAAGACCTGTTCTTTTAGACAAACCCGATTAGCTCTTCTTTTGCTTCTGGGCCCTTGCAGCTGATTTCCTAGCAAAGGGACACTCTGTATGGAGTAACCAGGTGCTCTACAAATCTCATTATTATTTCTTGTTTGGGTGGTGTCTGAACAGGGTTGGGTGGGCCTTCAGGTGAGATACCTTTTCCAGTCAAGTTTCATTGATAGAAAGGATATCTGGGCTGGAGCCAGACAGTAGGTCATACACATGCAATCCCTTCTCTTTTCAGGATTTTGAGTTGACAAGGATGCAAGAAACATGGAAGTGTGGATGACCAGGGTCGGGATGTCTTGAAAAACTGGGTGGGTGAACTGTTTGCTCTTTTGGATGAAGTCACAGAGGTTGGAAAGAAGGGGCCCATGGTGGTCTTAAGATCTGAAGTCTTGGATTGCATAGGGTCAGTTGACCACCTGGTGATTGCTCTGCCAGTTATGACAGCAGGCGGTGTGCGCCGCTGCGCAGTGGATTGTTCTGTGGTTGCTTAGGTGATGGAGCTGGTCTGTCTGCCAACGTATGGTGTGAGTAGAGAGCGATAGTTGATCGCTTTGGCAGTTACCATGGTGATCACACAAGCCGCAGAGGGTGTTTATGTAGGGAGCCAGGAGAGATTCACCACTTAAAAGGCTGTATAAGGAACAGAAAACTCAGCCAAGCAAGGGCTCGAGGGTGTTTTTTGGCGTGCCCCTTCTTTTTGAAGAAGCTTTGTTCAGCGCCGCCTGCCTCTGCAAATATTATCAAACCAGCAGTGCCAGATTCTGCCTATTGATGACTCCTTAACCCGGGCTGCTTCACTCTTCGTCTCTAGCCCAATCACAGCCATCTGGTCCCAAAGAGGAATGACCCACACACCATAGATAATAAAAAAACTGTCCCTCCCATCTCACATTTTTGGAAATTGCCCTAATTTTCTACCCTTCCCCCTCTATCGCTCCCGTGGCGTGAATTTCTGCTTCTCTAGGTGTGGAAGGATAAACTATCCTTTCACATTCCTACAAACATCTACTCTTTCGCCTGTTCCCGCCTGCACACTCCTGCCTACCTGTATACTCCTCACTGCCCACAGTCCCTCCAGGTGGAGGATCCATCTCTGGTCCCTGCTTCACTGGGCCTTTGTCCTCCCTGAGGGTTCATGCTCGGTGTTCAACCCATGATCTTCCAACTCAGATCCTCTTCTCTGTACCCTTTTTCCAGGAGGTGAGATGTCAGCCACACTTTATAGCGCTCCTGCATTCAAGGAAGCAATTTCTCATTTTATCACCATACCAATGAAAACTTGCAATGACACATTAGTAGGTTTGAATTGCAACTAGTGTAACTCTTTTGCACATGGGGTGTTCTTGGGCTGTGGGTTTCCTGAATTATTTACACACAAAGGGAGAGAGACTAGGCATATGTCCCTGCGAGAAGTAGGTCTGGCACGGATTCTTAGGTCTAGTATGAACCAGATGGCCGAGCAAATTTGTGACTTTCTTAAAATCCAAAAGAGGCCTGGTCCCTTCAGACTCTTTCGATGCTGAACCATGTTGCTTTTGTTCCTGTTTGACAACGTGGTTTACGTGGTGACGCGGTTCACATGCTCCACAGTTGTTAAATTTGCACCTCTAAAACTCCCTTCTGCAGTTGTTTCTTGCACATTTTCTCTCCTGTACTTTCTTTGGGTCATTCACCACCGAACATTTGGTGGGGAGACATTTTGCTTCTTCCTCAAATCCTGCCAGATGAGAGCGGCTCCATCTTGTCTTCAGGCCCCCCGCGTCTCCTCGACAGTTCCCTGCCATCCACCCCTTGTCCACATGCCTTCTGCCCCCATTCTTGCACAACTTAGGTCTCATCTTCTGCTGGCTGCCACAGTTTGCATTTTTTCGGTTTTCCTTTCTCTCTGCTTCTTCTCATCGCTGCACCAAAAGCCCGCCCAACGCATAGGTGCCCAACTCCTTTCCGAGACCCCAGTCATCCTGCTATGCTGGTTATCCATGGGGGTTCTCTCCGAGGTCCCATCAGCCACGAGGATATCTCTGAGCTTCGACCCCTGAATCAGGACCCCAAAGAAGGCGAAGTTGTGCATACTTTCTTAGGAGAAGTCCAACAGTTTTGTATTGAGTGCTCGAAGCAGAGGTAAGTTTTGAGCTCCTGCTCGTGGACACCAGGCGTCACTCCTCCCTCCACTCCACAAGTTCACTAGAAGTAGAAGTGCAAGGTTCTCTTATACAGACAAGCTACATTCCAGGCAGCAGGAGCGCAAGCTTCGCTTGTACAGAACAAGAAGACTCCAGGCAGCAGCATTGCCAGCTTTACCTGCAATGACGAGGTACAACATAGGCAGCAGCAGTGCAAGCTTCACTTTTATAGAACAGATACACACAGAACCTGTACATAAAGGCAGCAGCAGGGAAGGTGTCTCCTATACAGAACAGGAACAGTGAAGGCAGCAGCAGTGTAAGCTTCACTTGCACCGAAGAGGTACATAAAGGCAGCAGTAGTGCAAGCTTCAATGGTGCAGAATAGGTACAGCTCAAGGCAGCAGTACTGCAAGCTTCATTTGTACAGAATTGATACAGTACAGGCTGCGGCAGTGTACGAGAGTCTTGTGCACACCCTCTTCTTCGGACCAACAGAGCTAGGTGGCACCGGCCACATCTGGTCCATTGCAAGGCGTTGGATTCTAAGGTGTTGTGTTCATCACTTTAGTAGAACAGGCCCTGCTGTCCTGGGCTTCGAAAACACAATGGGCTCCGTGCACAAGACAGGCGTTCCCCTGCTCTCCAGTGCCACACCATCATGCACAAGACAACACCGTAGAGATTAGTTTAATGCACCTGCTGTGGAGATGTGTTGAAACCTGAGGTCACTCATGGAATGATGGGGTGACATGCTGCCATTCATCATTCAGAGGTCGGTTACATGGGTAATATTAATGCTAGCAAAGCTTTTATGCCTATTACTTGCTCATCACTACCCAGTGCCCCCTACAGGTGAGAGGATTAGATGCACGCACTCGCAGATACCAGAACAAACTCCCTGGACTGCTACTTAAACTGTGTCAATCAAGCAGATCTCCTTAATGAACTACAAATAAACTGTGGAGGAACAAAGGCGAAGTTAATCCCTGTAGTAACTCTTCCACTCACAGTCCTTCGCCCTTTTGAGTATGGGATCTGCCTGCCATGAGCAGGGCTGAAGCAAGTACCCTACAACTGTGAGGGCTGAGAAACCACAGAGGGTGGCTCTGCCCTTCCATGCCCACACTGTGCAAAGCAGCACTTTACTCCTTTATGCATGTCTTTGCTTGGGAGTCTTAGTACATCGGGACAGGGAACAAAGTCAAGGAGGGACGAATGAGTAAAGCGGTTATTGGAGGAGATCGCTTTTACTTACTGTTATAGCTGGATCCTTCAGCATACACGGAGGGAGATTTCATTATAAGACTGGAGGCTATCATTATGCATTACCTTTTATTACAACACTCCTTGCAGCTCCATTTAAATACAGGCACAGTGCTATTAGTTTTGCAAATGCTTGTTTGTATTGGTATAGTTCCAATGCCAAAGGTGTTGCCCTCTTGGAGTGATTTCTTTTATACTTTAATCTTAACATATCTTTCGAAGAAAGTGAACGGACATTTTGGAATGGTAAATTAAGAAAACAAAGTATGAATGGGGACACCACACAAAAATAACAGAAGTGAGCAGCCCAGTAGCAGTATGCAGCTGATACTCACTCACAAAAATTAATTTAAAAAATATATATTAATAAAGAGGACAGTGAGGCTCAGGAGGGAGGGGTTTTACGGTGTGGAGCAAATGATCCGTACCGAGCAGTGTCAACAATATGCAGCTGCCTCCACAAGAAGGAAAAAAAATGAGACTCTGAGAGCAGTGACAGTAAGGGAACACAATGTGCGCAACTAACACATACAGTACCACCCAATTAAAAAATGTTAAATGCTCAACTTCCTGTGGTTCACTGTCATCAAAACCACAATCAATAAAAGAGTACAGTTAGGAAGGAACATAAAAAAATAGAGTCCATGAAATCTTTCATTCAGGTTACAGTAACCTTTTATTTTTTTATTTTTTTCAAATTTGCTGATTCTTCAACGAGTTGCTTCAATCAACAATACAAAATCGATTTGTAGATCACAGTTGTATTTTCTATAGATCAACAGCCTTTCTGCCTACGCGTTTCGTCCTTCCCTTAGGACTTCATCAGTGCTGTAATAATAAACAAATAAACATACAATTTATACCCGATTTTCACAATATACCAAAACCATGTGATGCAACAAACATTTAGTTTAAATGACCTGTTTCTAATACAGACACTTCCTATACTAATGATACATAGCATCCCTCATCAAATGAAAAAGGCAACAGTGACTTCTATAAACTTAATAAATTAACAGTTTCCAATAAACTATAGTAATGATTGTTAAACTTCACACACCTTGTTTTTTAGAGAGAAAAATGATCTTCTTTTTCTAAACATCGAATACTTTGTGTCATAAATTTGCAGCGCACAACCAGATATCTGTAGTAAATGGGAAATGAAACATGTATTGAAAATTCTCTTCTCCATTTAGTTTAAAAGAATTTATCCATCTCCCTTTCTTTTAACACACAACATTCCTTGATTATGTGGAGTACCCATTGCTTTTCATTGACTTGCATCCACTTAGGGTGAAAGCACTTTTGAGTTTTCCACCGTCACGATCGTGTGAAGAGTTCTCCAGTATTGGATCTTTCATATTTTCACATGCTTGAATCATTCCCCAGCAAATTTGGAGTCCCGCAATACCATAATAAAGCAGTATGTATCACTATCATAGGCTATAATGGTAATGTACAATCACTTTGATAGCCTCTCTATGTCCTTCTAAAAAAAGGACCATACTACTACTACTTCTCTACAATTTCTGATGAACTTTAGAACATTTTCAGACCCTGCTAGATCTGCGGTAAGAAAAGGGTGCATGCACATGACCTCCATAAGGATTGTATCTCCTGCCTCTACCCCCTACACAAGGTGGAGTGTAACATGTGCTGCACTTTTTCCTCTAAAACCTTCAAGGACAGAGAGGGGAGGCTTCTACTGTGGCTTCAGAAGTCAAAAACTCACAAAAGATCCCAATCCCAGGATCAAGGGACCTCTGAGGAAAGCAAAAAGGCCCTTAAAATGTCCCACCACATAGAATCTCTGAAAAAGTATAAAAACAAATGAATGCCCTGAGAGGCAGCCTCATCAGAACTCGGTACTCCAACTACGTGAGCTGGGGACCACCCTCATAAATAGTCTTCTGAACTGTTGACGTTGAGGCACAAAACTCACCTTACAGCCCAGTCGACAATACAGTCATCGTTGACTATAACAACGATGACTGTCACTACAGTCTCATCGTCAAGACCGTTGATGGTGAAGAGTACTTCATCCATCGACATATGATCCCGTTGATGAGGATTTAATCATCAAAGACTCCATCAAAGACCGCTTTGATGGCACCGTCGCCAAAACCATTGACAACAACCCTCTCGGCAGCCATCATGCCTATGCCCAATCCCTCGACATCGTCAACGATAAAAATTAAGAAAACAAAACTGTCCTCGAGACCTGATGTTACCTACCCCAGCAAGGTTTCTACTCTTCTCCCAATTCATCTGTTGGACCTGGAGGATTCAGACAATGACGGCTGTTTTGGACCAGCTCATGGCCCATCGGAGCTCCAGGTTAAATACCAGGATGAGGACACAGGAAAACAACAATAGCATGAACATTATTAAGCTTCTCAGCCAAAGCAGAGGCATTATGAACAATATTTTCTGTATTATACTGAACCACAGCCAAGACAAGGAGATGTTCAAGTGCCTATTCCGCTTTGCCAAGATTTGCATGCAATGTTGCAAGACTATAGGAAGAGGTTTCAGAATCTCCACAGGAACAACCAGTGGTTCTGCCTCAACCTGCCTCTTCTGCAACTCCAAGGCCCCTTCCTCCACCAATCACACCCAAGATGACACCCGTTTCTAACAAAGTGGCACCACCAAGAGACGACCCATCTTCAATAGACAATGATCAGGAGGAAGGCAAAATGCTGTCCCTCTGCCTACCCGTGATGAATTGGACGATTATCTAGTCCCCACTCCATCACTGCATTCAGCAGATTCTCCTCTGGAGGACATTGGAGGCTTTTACAATTTAATGTAACACGCTGCAACATGGTTTCACCTCATACTCTAAGTCAAGCAGTCTGGACTGATTTCAAAGAGCCGACAAGAAAATCACCCAGAGCTATCCCCAGCACAGATTATATATGGGAGGGAGGCATTAAAATAATGAATAACCCGGCAACAGTGGCAGCGGTACTCCCTCCTATTGATAAAAAAAATACAAGGATCCAGAAGATTCTCCCTCCTGCCTCACAGGTCATCACAAACCAGATTCAGTCATATCACAGGTGGTGCGTCTGTCTAAAAATCCAGCCAAACCTATATCTTCTCCACCAGATAGAGGGTATGCGTTTAGATAATATAGGTAATGTGCGGCCAATTCTTTAGCATTCCTGGACCTATATGGTAGGCTGATGTGATCGAACATTGGTGACCTTTTTGACCTAGTGCCTGAAGATTGAGATTTGGAAGCAAGCAAAATATTACAAGTGCGTGACCGCACATCAGCAGAAATCATAGACTGCGCAATGGACATAGCCTCCACTGGTTTTTGCCAGCTTGCCGGTGCAGCAGTCTTAAAGCGACAGGGCTGGCTAAATGCTAATATGTTGAGACCAGAAGTCTACAAAAATGGAGAGAAGCTGTTTGGAAAGGATGTAGATGATGCTCTGTTGGCCATCAAAAAGGACACAGACACGGCCAGATCACTCGGTACACACTGCTTTTTCGAGGGAGCATGTGGGAGAGGTTTTTCAACATACAGAGGAGGATACCAACACTCACAACAATATCAGCCCTTCCACTCTCAATAGAGAGCTCCATATCAACAACAGCCCCACCGCCCACCACTGATGGCCGCATATACAGAACAAGGACCTTAACGAAAGAATACCCCCCAGAGTCGACCTACAGGTCGCAGACAGTGACATCAGTGACTACTTCTACTTCCCCCATCCCGTGGGTGAAACATTACTGATTACCTCCACTATTGGCGTCAGATCACTTCAGGCAGATGGGTATTGGACCTAGGCACCTATGGTCATAACCTATTGTGTATCGAAAGACAACCCAACAATCCCTCAAGGGGAGCGCACCCTCCTCATCTTCACTTACTCCAAATTAAAACTCCCCTCAACCTGCTCGCCAAGAAAGCAATCGAAAATTTTCCATTCACCCAGAGAGCATGTGTTTTTACACATTTTTATTAATCAGAAAGAAATCAGGGGAATAGAAACCTATTTTAGACCTCAGGAAGCTAAACAAGTTCTTGCGAAAACAATCGTTCTGCATGGTCACTCTCTCCCACATACTACATCTCCTAAACCAAGATTTTATGACAACTCTGGACTTACAGGATGCATACTTCCATATTCCCATACATTTCAAATACCGCAAATATCTTATTTTTACCATAGCCAGTACCAGCCACTCTCAGAAAACAGGGTCTTCAGGTATATCCCCATCTGGAAAATTGGCTGCTAAAACCTCCAGAACCAACACAAGCGTCTGCACAGTAAAAGGAAACCTACTTCTAATCTACTGCCTATTTAACTCCAGCCTGGGATCCCGGAGTAGCATGCTAATTGCAGCAAAGCTCTTCAATGTCTGGACAAGGGAAGTTAGTGCTATATAAATACAACTTACAATTACAATATTCCCCATACATGGAGCACCCAATGGGGGGGGCTCAGCAGCACACTCCACACTTGTGGTCATCACCTTCTCTTCCCACACAAAGACCCTCTATACCAGGGGTCTTCAACGAGTAGCTCAGGAGCTACTGGTAGCTCACCAGCACCCTCAAAGTGCACATTCAACAAAGCAGCAATTCCCATTTCAAGACCGTTAGAGTGACGACCAGCCACATCAATGACAGGGTCTTATGATAACACTCAAACATGCACTGTGTTGGCTTATGGGGTCTGCCAAATGACCATCTGTATCCACTTTAAATCTAATTAAATCACAACGAGATTGACCATCTTATATTTACTGATCTATCAGTTGCACCACATGTGCAAACAATGCACCAACAAAGAAGAGGGCCAGCAGTTACCAGTGCTGGCCAATCAAACTGTGTGACTGCAGGTACCAGAGTGAACATGTGTTAGTTGGGAGCATGATTAGCCCAGGAGCTGATAAGAGCAGGGTATGGATCCAGGGTAGAGAAAATTAAGAGCCTTATCTGCATTTATTTATGTGTGTGTCTGTCTGACATGGTGCCCCTCCCGAATAAACAGTGTTGTTTCTCGGAAGCCACGTCTAAGGTCAAGGGCTTTATCTTTGGTGCGATTGTGTCAGTGCATGGCATAATAATGGCCATCCTTGGTCACCTTTTGTCAAGCTAGACTATACTGGCTACCACAATTCACATATTAGAAGCATGACCGGCATACTTTTAGCCATCTCTGGCAGAATGGTGACAGCTTCTTGCATAATAATGACCATGACTGGTATAGGATGGGGACCCTGGATGGTCTGGCGTCCAGCCTTAGCATAGTGATGGCTTTGGGATAATTGTGGTTTTAATATTAGCATAACACAAGCATTCTTTGTGTTATGGTGAGCACGTATGGTCTATGATTGTAATACCGGAGTATTTGAAGCTGAATCTGTCCATGTGAGGAATTTTTAAATGGTAGTGCCTGATGAAAATGATGTATTTATGTTTGGGCACTTTGTATTTTGTTTATTTATTTATTTTTATTAAAACTGTTTTTTGAAGACAACATTTTTATTTTTCTGAAAAAGGTTTTGTTCTGGAAAATTGAGTTTGCTTGCCAAAAAGAGAAAGGTGGTATTTGATGGGAAAATATGTGCATTTTTAATAACTAATATGCTAACAAAGACAAACTATTGCAATTCTAAAACACCTTAAATGTGATAGCCTATTGACAGTAGAGTGTGAGTTGAGGAGACTTACTGCTATGGTTATGTCCTTGGTGCCACAAGGCATCTGAAGAGTCGAATTTTAATTCATTACTCGGTGGAGGCTTTTAATATGAATTAGCATTTTCCTGGCATTTCAATTGGTCACCTTGTCTGGAATGCTTATTGGTCACTATTGGTAGTCCTGTTTATGGCAGTCATAGTGTAATATGGACACGTTTAGTCACTATATTACAGAGATAAAATATGCTAGTAGCTCTGCAAGTCTTCCCTTGAGCAGAAGTAGCTCTCACAAAAGAAAAGGTTGGAGACCCCTGCTCTATACACACCACATCCCAGCAGTTGCCATCCCTCCCACAATAGACTGATGCTGAACACACAGGGTCCAACACCCACTCGACATCTACTCTAATGACAGATCACAAACTCACTATGCACGGAGCACCTCAATGTAAGACACCATAAGCAGGACAGATTTAGGTGCAGGCAAACAGGGGTCCTGGAGTCTCTAATTCAGCCAGTATCCTCACAACTAAATCCAAACATTATGAGTTTCAGTCACCAATCCCGTCTGTACTTTGTGTTTCCTGCTCTCAGCGTATTTTGACAATGGTTTCTTCGGCGCATTCCCTTTCTCTGCGTCGACCATCTCGACGTCCAAGTTCTGTTGTTGCACGATTTATGTGTCTCTGCTGGTTACCTCCATCCTGTGGGTATATGTCTGAGCTTGTGCCATGGTGTAGTGCCCCCACCCCTGCTTCTGCCTTACTTTAAGGTTCTTTGGCTGAAACTCAGCACAGGTGTGCCATCCCTTTGTCAAGTGGTCTCAAGGCAGGCACAAGTTGTAGACTTGGTGACTATCCTTCTGTGCTAACTTGTGATGACATTTACGGCAGAATCTAAATGGTGTATGCTCCATTCCCATGATGCATTCTCTGCACCACACATTCATGGACATTGTTGTCTTGCAGAGTTATCCAATCCTGAGCTGTCGGCGATCCTTGTCTGTGTTCCTCTAGGCTCGCAGGTTTTTTTTTTCAGAGTTAGAAATGTTTTCCTCTCAGTTTTTTTGTCAAAAAAACTTCATCTCCAATCTGTACTGGTGCTCTCTCCACAGCATCTAGGTCCAACAGCGTAAAAAAGAATCTAAAGATGGCGACCATGTATGGAGCTTTCAGGACATACATCTAATGTCATGGGAAGGGACACTCCACCAAATGATCAACGACGTCTGTCCAAAAAAAATAAGAAAGAGAAAATAGAGACATTCTGGACTCAACTACTATATGACAGAATAATGCACAGCATGTGAATCCAGAAAAAATCACGCTGCAAAACTGCAAACTCAAACACTGGGTGAAAATACACGTTTTCCTAAATTCCAGGGACTATCCCGGATCTTTACCCCATGGTGCGAACAGGTGGTAAATTTCAGTGGTGGGCGGCTTGTATGGTTGGAGGGTGTTTGGCAGGGAGGGGCTGGGTGAGGGGAGGAATATTACTCACTTTGGGAAAACGTGTGGTGCTGGAGGGGGTTGGCTGGGACCCTGTCCCCTCTTTTCCTGAGGTCTTTACCTGGTCCAGATCCGCCAACTATGACCTGGTGAATCTGGTCTGGAAACACCCCACCACTCGGAGTGTGGCAGAGCATTATCATACAGCCTCACCCCCCTCACAGACGATACTCCTTAAGAGTGCCTCAGTGACCAAACCCAGGCTCCCTGTCCGAAATCAAATTGCACGTGACCTACTTTACTTCAAGACACACCCATCCTGTACCTACACTCTAGTGACAGGATCAGGTCTCAACAAAGGCAAGGATGCATACAGGTACCTTTGTAACAAGTCCTAAAGGAACCAGGTGCACAGACACACACACACGATGACACCTCCGCATACACCCACGCGTCCCTTCATTTTGCATTCAAACTGCGCACCTCAGGTGCTATAGCTGTACACACACCGTGTGTACACTTGTGCATACACTCCTCACCCCACCTTCATGTGTATTACTGTACAAAACACACACACAAGGTTTATATGGACCCTGGAAAAACGTCATTACAGGGCTTTATATTTTCCGAACAAAAAAGCATGTGTAATCCATCATATGTTGCATTACTGGAAGATTGTTAGCAGTTGTGTTCCTCGACCGCGTCAAAATGTTTTACATTCGCTGTACACCAGGTGCCACACCTGACACAGCAAAAGTTTATTGGCCAAATATGGCTTTCCTCCAGTCACGTGTATGTTACTGCCACGTGACACCACTTGCTTTTTCATGGTGCATAATTTAGTCAATACTGACTAAGTGTGGTCGCCCTTTGCCCTATGATTCCAGTGGTCCTACAGCAAATACCTCACATACATAAATCCCATTTAGTGTATGACAAATTTTAACACAAACCTGTTAAAAAAAGTATTTAAAATAACACACACACATCCAGTGTTTTTTATTCAGCACACCATTACACATCTCATGTTCATACCACCAGTGCACACACTGATCACTCACAAATACATCTGGGAAACTCCCTGCTTTATACATCACTTTACAAACACACTTATTTGGGCACACAAAAAGGTTGAATGTCTACATCTGGCACACAGTGCTCCATTTAGGACCACTGGAATTGTGTATTTCTGTGGCTGCAGCGATTTGCCACATAATCCATTATCTGCGGCATAATCTGCAGATTTTAGCAAACAAAAATGTTTCTTCCTCATACAGATCAAAAGCTAATAACAACAGGGGAGGGGGGGGCAGTAAAGAAGGCACCAAAGCGCGTCGTGCCTGTAGTAAGACAGCCGCCATTGTCAATAAAGCAAATAGTGCTCACCCACTAGATAAAGCATGTCATGTTAGGAGCAAAGTAAAAGGTCCAGTCCTTATGGGCGGCAACAAATGGAGACAGAGCGTTACCGAGGCGGGGCTAACAAGCCTCATAATGAATCAGAAGCCAGCAGTTACCAAGGACATTGACATCAGCCAATTACAAATATGGGTGGAGTGGGCGAGGCTTCCACATCACTTCCACAACATACCCTACTACAGCACGCCACACAGAGCGAGCAGCGCATGCGCGCTGCAACACTAAGGTCGACCTAAAAATGTGGCGACAGCTGTTCCTGCACACTGGAAGCCGTTCACAACGGTTGACCAGCCTTCTTTTTGTTGTTTACTGCAGCATTTGGATGTTAAATTGGTATTAAGAGGTGAACTCTTTTCCATGACAGTGTTATGTGTAAAAATTATAAAATAATGAAGTAATACTTTCACAATATGTGCCTAATTACGCCGCATAACTTGTCTTTTCTGAATGCATAATCTAGGCAAACCTGCCGCATAATTTCCTTTCCTCTATCTTGTCTCCTTATTTGCTCTCTTTTTCTCCATGCACTTACAGTGCTTTATTTATTTATTTATTTTGAGAGTTTTATATAGCGCTGGCTAGACCCGGAGGTATCAGAGCGCTTTACATAAGGTTCCACAGAAATTACAAAATTACATCAGTTACATGTTACATCAGTTACTAGAAGTTACTAGAAGCGCTGGCTAGACCCGTGGGTGTCAGAGCGCTTTACATTAGGAATCACATTATTACACAGTTAAAAACAGTTACAGGTTACATCGGTTATACGAAACACATTTAAATAGTATGGAGGAAGGATAAATAGGGCGGTAAGGGGGAAGGGTGTAGGTGGGAGGAGAGACGAAGGAAGGTCTGCCCAATGTCCGGCTGGGTAGGTGACGGCCAAGGAGGGAATTCACAGCCCATCTCCCCTATAGCTATCAGGGTAGCTCCACCGGGCAACGGTCAGGTAGCAAGGTCTCAGTGGTCGAGGGAAAGTTCACAGAGTAAATGTCCTGAAGGTTGTGCAGGATCCAGGTAGGAAAGGGGTAAGAGGGAAGGGTGTAGGGGGAAGGGGGAAGATAACGGCAGGAGAGACAAATGAAGGTCTGTCCAATGTGGGTAGGTGACGGCCGAGGAGGGAATCCACAGTCCATCTCCCCTATAGCTATTGGGGTAGCTCCACCGTGCATCGGTCAGGTAGCAAGGCTCAGCGGTCGAGGGAAAGTTCACAGGGTAAATGTCCTGAAAGCGTGTACAGGATACAGGTCGGTTGAGGGCCAAGATCAAGGTCAAACTGGAGATCTCG
The DNA here is from genome assembly GCF_964204655.1 of Triturus cristatus. Taxonomy (NCBI): domain Eukaryota; kingdom Metazoa; phylum Chordata; class Amphibia; order Caudata; family Salamandridae; genus Triturus; species Triturus cristatus. The sequence goes on from NC_140595.1 coordinate 16,834,525, forward strand.
TTAGGGTTCATTGCTTTGAGAAAGGTGGTTTTGTTACTGTAACTCAGTTGCAGGTCATCCTCATTAAGGTCAGGCAGCAATGGAGATAAAGACATCGAGCGACAAGTGAACTGAAGATGATGAACGCAGAAGATTAGTGGTGGGGACATGGAGTAACCAGGAACATCACTGGTGCATAAGGAGCAGTTATGGATTTGTGTATCAAGACCACGGCTGCCCTCAGATTACCCGCGCCTTGGTGCTGTTACCTTAGCATGTTTTCTGCTTCCTCATGTCTCTCGGAGGTCCAGTATTCTGAGCACTGCCAAGATCTCGTCCATCAGGGGCTGATACTCGTAGATGATTCCGCGGAAGCCATGCAGAAACGGCATAAAGCAGACTTGTGTAAGAACCATTCACAGTCAGTATCTTCCTTGGGCAAGACTAAACCAATACTCAACATGAATGGCAGGCCAGTCGTGTCTGAGGGCAGAAGTGGCGTCCAGTGCCCCTGCAAGGGTGTGGCATTACTATTGCAAGAATTGTGTAGTTTACATATACACAGTAAGCGCTTTATAAATACAACTTACACTTATAATTACAACGAGGCGCTCAGCAGCAGAGCACTGTAAACAGCCCTCGGCATCGGTTCACCTCTTGAGACCTCTCATTCTCAGAACGTGGCATCGGTGGCACTCTTGCAAACTCAGACACTCTGAAGAGAAGTCACAGACATAGAAGCAGGACTACAATTTCACATCGACTGAGGGGCCTAGAATGACTTCAAAGACAGAACTCACAAACCGGAAACACAGCTAAGGAAGCAACAAGGAGAAAGCATTGAATGCAACTTTTTCGCAGATTATCTGTGTTAATTAAATACATTTCTGAAAATTCTTGTAACCGATCCAGCGCTAGAACATATAAAAGCTTGCCTTCGTTGGTGTTCAGTCGACCTCTCTTAAAACAACCATTGGCAAAAGTCTCTAGGTCTCGCCCTTGGGACCGATTTATTGATTTTGCCAATGGTTTTAGCAATATGTTACGGCATATAGATGCCATATTTTACGTTAATAAAAACTTTGAATTTGTTAACATTTGTAAACTGACTTTGCTCAGATCTCCCTGGTGCTGGGACCGGTGGCAACGAAGGCACCATCGGAGAGCCGTCCTGTGCCAGTGTCATCAGCGCTCAGGATTGCCGCAGACCCAGGAGCAAGTTGGAGCGCTTGTGAAGATGGAATGCCCAGTACTGCCACTATGAACAGGATGTGCTGAGAGGGCTACAGGTGTGGCACGGGCACACAGGTGGGATCCCTCAAGTCAAACAGTAAAGACACTACTGCCTGCAGGGGACGCAACACCATTTGTAGCAACCTGACTGGCAGCCACTGCTGGTTCAGATACAGAAATATAGAGATCCCCAACCTCCTGAGATGGGCAGCAAGCACTGCCATCACCTTGGTGAAGACTCACGGTGCCAATGTGAATCCAAATGGGATGGCCACAAACAGGCAGCGAGTGGACCCTTCCACAAATGGATGCATTCCTTGTGGGACTGTAGGATCGGGATGTGGAAATGCATAGGCAGCAAGACGAGGGACACCGTCCAACCTTACGCTTCCAGTGCCAGAAACACCTGAGCAAAGGACAAAATACAGAACTCTTCCTTGAGGAGATGGAATCTTGAGAGCGGGAATTGTAGAGTCGTACACAGAGCGTTGTCCTTCTTGGGAACCAGGGAATACCATTTCGGCCCCAATTCCTGCTCTGAGACCAAATCCACTGCTCCTGTCTGCAGCACGGCGACCCACCTACTGCTGCAGGATCCAGAGATGTCCCTCTGACTGAAGGGACTGGAGGGGTGAAGATTGGGATACAGAGTCCATTGGTGGGGTAGAGTATACCCCACTCTCTACAATCTATAAGGCAAGTTGGTCCTAGGTTATGGCCTTCCAGACCTGCCGAAAGGAGGATAGCAGTCCAACCAGCAACACTTGTTCTTACAACTAGTAGCCAAAGCTGCTTTACAGGTGGCGAGAAGTGGAAGGGTTGTTGGGTTTCACAACCCCTTCCATGACCTCTGCCCCAATACTGATGGGGTAGCTGGTTTTGTTGCAAAAGTGTCAGCGAGGGCGGACTGTTGAAAACTCAATTTCCTTTCAGAAACGATGAATTTCCGAGATTGTCAACAGTCTCTGTCGTAACTGCAGAACCAAAGATCAGGCCATTGCCCTCCCTGCCATGGATCTCTCCCAGGCAGCCTCATCTCCAAAGAAACACAACCCGTCCAAAGGCCTGTCCATTTGTAATACTAACACATCACCGGAAAAACAATCAAACCTGAGCCTTACATGTCTTTCAGGTCCCAGGTGAGCCTATGGGTCCAACCACCGAGCCAACTGTATCCTGCCCTTACATGGCGTCTCGTTCAGCTTCAACAACTGCAGCAAAATGATCTGTAAGGTTGTCCAGTCATTTCGGCCGCCCTATATCTCCTTGCAATACGGCAGGTCACAGCCAGGGCAGATGTGGGCTTATCCCAATGCTGGCTTAACAGAATTTAATAGCTCCTCTTTGAAGGGCAAAAAAAAGAAAAGGCTCCTTTGAGATTGCTTCTGGTGGTAGCACGCCTGTCAGTATATCTGTTCTGACTCTCCAGTTAGCAGGCAACTCCGGGATGTCAACTGCCTTTCTTAGGACATATATCAAAAACACAAGAGCAACCCATATGCCCATGTGAACTGGGTAATAGCTAGTCAGCGGGAAACAATTGTTCACAAGGCAAACACTTTTTTTTTAAAGTTTCTCGCTTGCTGCAATTATATGATTTTTTGCAATGACTCTCTCATGGGCCTGAAGAAGGAACACTACAATCTTGAGGTTTAAATTGATTTCCACATTGTAATATTTACCTAATGTTAATTAATGAAGTAGCCCAGAAGATGTATTAGTTAATACTCGCTTCAGCCGAAGTGTGTAACCTTTATTTGTAAATGCAAAAAGCTTAATAAAAACAACTACTCACACAACATATTGATAATGCTTGAGCAAATATTGAAACATAAAAAAAAAGGTGAATTATGTGACCCCAGTGAAGTGACCATAACCAACATGTAGTAAAACACAGGTAACTGTATTAAAAAAAAATAACCAGGTTATTGGAGTGAGAAGGATGTCGTTTTGTGATTCTGATTCAATATTTCAGATCACGGACCAGAGTCTTTTCTAGAGCTCTCAAGACTATCCTCATTGGATGCCAATGACGTTTCGACCTCACTATGGAAATGGGGGTCTCTTCAGGATGGAGAATTCTGGGGATGCTACGGAAGCTCCTGTCGTAAGTGCTATGTCACTGCTGGCAATTTCTTCTAATTACCATTGGTCTGCACCCTCAGTTCAATAAATCTGGGTGACGGATATGATATGGGCACACTGCCATGCAGAAGGACTTAAAGCCTTTAAGCTTGAGCCCTTCCGGTGGGAATGTGTCTTGTGTAGGCAGGCGCAATAACCATGAACATAATTGCAATAAATATATTGGGGATCGCCTCCAGGGATAACCGATCCCGTCTTGTGCAAGCATTAAATGTCCTCTTCTAAAGGTCCAAGACTCTGCTCGCCATCAATCCGGCACAGCACAAGCTCAAGGAAGAATTTCGGATAAAGCTGTCACGATTCACGGATCGGCACGGTCTGTGGAGAGTTGATGCTCTGACCCGTTCTCAGAACAATGTGGAAATTAATTTAAACCAAGATTGTAGTGTTCCTTCTTTAGGCTCATGAGAGAGTCATTGGAAAAATCATATAATTGAAAAAGCAATAAACTTTTCTTTAAATGAGTTCCTTTCGAACAATTGTTTCCAGTTGACTTGGCTTTTCTTAGGACAGCATGGAATGAAGCCACCTTCAGGGTTGGGTTGGGGTGCGGGGTCACTCCATTACACTACCCAATAGACCCCATTATCAGAGCTATATCACTGAGTAAGCCAGCTTTGAATGTGGCCCTGACGTCAGCACCAGAGTCTGCAGCATCGCCATTGGAGGGGCTGGCACCAGAGACATCCCATGTGCAAAAGCGGGAGCTGAATGGCACAGAGGGGGGAGTTGGATTTGCTAGCAGCTTGCATGGTGATTTGTTTATTAGATCAGCCAGGTCTTGAGATCTTTTCTGAATTGGTGGGGTGATAGGGTGGTCCTTAGGTGCACGGGAAGGTTGTTATAAGCTTTGGCTGCCAGGTGCGAGGAGCGTCCTCCAGTGTTCGCTCGGCGGATCTGGGATAGGTCTACGAGGAAGAGGGAGGCAGATCGTAGATATCAGGTCGGTTGAAGGTTACGAGTTTGTTGATGTAGGTTGGTCCTTCATTGTGCAGGGCTTAGTATGCGTGAGTCAGCATCTAAAACTAGCATCTCTTCTGGATCGGGACCCAGTGCAGCTTCTGGAGGTGTGGTCTGATGTCGGACCTTTTAGGGAGGTCGAGGATGAGTCTTGCAGCTGACTTTTATATTGTCTGTAGTCTCTTCAGAAGGTGTGCAGTGATTCCTAGGTACAATGTGTGCCCTCAGTTCTGTCTGCTGGTGATGAGGGTTTGCATGACGGTCCTTCTGGTGTTGACTGGGAGCCACCTGAAGATCTTGCAGAGCATGTGTAGGGTGTGGAAGCAGGCAGATGAGACTGTGCTTATCTGTTTCTTCTTAGATAGCTTGCTGTCCAAGGTGATGCCAAGGTTTCGGCCATGGTCTTCCTGGAGGAGGGGGATGGAGTGGGCCAGGCTTCTTGTGTTCCGAAGTGAACAGTGGGAAATGGATTCTCTGGGTTCTTACAGTGAGGCATGAGGCGATTGATTTCAAGGCGTCTCCTTGGATTTCAATGTGGACTCTATTGATCAAGATGTGATGGCAGACTGTGTCAAAGGTGGCTGACAGGTCCAGGGGGATGAGGTTCTGCTATTTCGCGGAGGGCACTGATGTCATCAGTAGCTGGTATCAATGCTGCCTCAATGCGGGGGTTGGCTCGAAATCCGGATTGGGAGGGGTCCCGGAGGTTGTTGTTTTTCAGGTGGTTAACTGCCTTCTCAAGAACCTTTCCTGGAAAGGGGAGCAGAGAGATGGGCCAGTAGCTCTTATTTTCAGCTGGGTCGGAGAATGTTTTTTTTTAGGAGGGGCCACAGTTTAGTGCGTCTCTAGTCCTCAGGGAAGGGGCCAGAGGTGATGGAGGTGTTTAGGACTTTATTGAGCTTGTCGCCAGTCGTCTTGCTCCAGAGGTTGAAGAAGTTGTAGGAACAGGAGTCCGTGGGTGCTCCAGAGTGAACGGAGTTCATGATGGAGACTGTGGCTGGAGTTGTGAGAGGGTCACAGAGGGTGAGCAGCTGTTCAGGGTTTGTGTTTGGGGTGGTAGCAGGTCGATGCTGTTGTCAGCGGGGGGGTTGGAGTTTGAAGTTTTCGTAGATGGCTGAGAGCTTGTCATGGAAGAAGCTCGCCAGGGTTTCACACAGTTCTTTGAAGTAATGCAGTTCTCTGCGACTGCGGGATTGGAGAACTCCTTCTCCTTGCTGTGGTTTGTGCTGGCTCCTATGCGGCCTACCCTGGTGTTCTTTGCTTCTTTCAGGAGGCAGTGTTACTGTTTGAGTGCTGTCTTGAAGATGGTATGGTCCCCTGCCTCTTTGCTGGTCCCACACCTCCTTTCTAGTTGCCGGCAGTTGCATTTGGTAGATTTCAGCTCCTCTATGAACCAGCTGGTTCTTTTGGTAGGCCCTTTTACTTTGGCTGGCTTGCCGAGGGCGATTGTGTCGGCGCGTTCAGTGATCCATTGGGAGAGATTCTTCGCAGCCTGTACTGGGTTGGATGATGTGTCTGGTCATGTCTGACAGGTGGGAGTTGAGTGTTGTTCCACTAGTCTTCTGATATATTTTCCAGTCTTTGTACAAGGGACTGGTGGGCATGGTGCTGGTGTTGGTAGATGATGAAGTGAACGCTGTAGTGGTCACTCCAGGGGAGCTGTGTGACATGGTTGTACTTCACTGTCGGTGAAGATGGGGTAGAGTGCGTGTCCTGCGATGTGGGTAGTGTCAGTGATAAGTTGCTTGAGGCCAATGAGCTCATGCATTCCAGGAGGTCGGTTGTGCTGTTATCGCTGGGGGTCAGAGGTAAAATTTAAGATCACCTAGAAAGATGTAGTGCTCGGAGTCGATGGCGATCGGGGCGATGTTGTCAAGGATGGCGTAGTTGGGGCGTGATCCTGATGGTCTGTAGGCGAAGGTGACTCTGATCTTGCTTTTTCCATCTGTATGGAGTTGGAAGTTGAAATGTTCCATTATCAGAGTTGAGTCGTCTGGCAAGGTCGTGCAGGGGATGGTGGCTATCCCACCTCCGTGTTTGTTAGTTCGGTCCCGGTGCGTTATCTTGTAGCCTTCGAAGGTAGCGTTGGCGATTTCATGAGCAGAGGCGGGGCTCAGCCAGGTCTCTGTGAAGATGATGTTCAGGGTGAGGGATGAGATCGTGTCCCAGATCTCTGTGGTGTGTTTGCCAAGTGATTGTGTGTGGAGTAGAATGCACTGGAGTTATGCTGTGGAGGTCTCGGGAGCATGGTGGATGCAGCTGTGTTTGCGGTGTCTCTGGTGCTGTGGGTCACTTCGGTGCTACAGGTGAAGCTGCTGTGCTGACAGGACAACAGGTCCTTTGGTGGTGCATGGATATGTGCAGCAGTAGTAGTAGTTGTTGTGGATGCGTCTGGGCCCAAGGGCTCGGAGATCGGCGGCGGTGTAGCTGCAAGGAGTGGAAGAGCCAGGATTCTTGGCACTGGGCACGGTCTGGACACAGATGGGCTTGCTTTTGGCATGCCCGCTGCACGGCCTCCATAAGATGACCTGTGAGGTAGGAGGGGCTAGGTGGGGGAGGTAAGCAGGGAGGTGAGAAAGCAGGTAAATAGAGGGATCGGGGTGGCGAAAAACAACAGAAACACGGATGTAACCAAATTCAATGGCGTGGGGGGAAAACAAACAGAAAGCAAAAAGACAACACAGGTAAATACAAAGTACGACGCAAGAAAAGTAGTCACCTGAACACACACAGCACCATGCAGAAAATGCAGTCCCCAAACAGTGGGTCTGATGGCGTGGGTTTGAGGACTGTGGCAGAGACACAGTACCTGTGAGCTAACAGCTGCAGCGGGGGGTGGCACGCATAACCCTGGAGAAACCCTGGAGGTCAACATTGACAAATGGAGCCCCGGATACTCCCATTGGGCCCAGGGGCATGCCAGGGCGACCACAGCACCCCAGAGCATCTTCATCATCATATGGAGGGAAAGGGCAGGATCCATCTCCGGTGTCGGAAGTTCAGGTATGTCGGCATCAGAACCCCTAAGTGTGCAGGCAGCGAAGGGCCAGTAGCTGGGCCTGTCAGGACCACTTCTGGGAAGGGCTCTTCTGAGGGGGAAACCTCTATGAGCTCTGGGGAAGTCTTCACAGGAGGCAGAGTACATCACTGCAAACTACCTCGACTTGGAGAGACAAAAAGGGCCATTGTCATTTTCCCTCGTCTTTGTCTCTCTCAGACTCGGGCAAGGATGAGGCACGAGCCCTGGAGAGAAACCACGTCCAACGTTGAGACCGAGGCTTCTGGAGAGCCTTGTATTCTTGGATGACCCTGGGGTGCATAAGGGTATATTGGTCACACAACCCCAGGTAGTGTTTTGACCCCAAGCAACCCATAGACTTGAGGGCCGGATATTGACATTTATCGATTACAGATTCAGCAAAGTCTGAAACCTGATTTCTTACGAGATGACAGAGTAAGCACGGCACAGAAATATTTTTTGAGAACAAACTGTTAAATGAATAGAAATCTGAGAACAAGGAGAGCCACTCCTGACCAGCGTCAAAGGTTACAGGAAAATAAAAGTGAACTGCCATCAGTGTGTTTGGGTTACCTACAGTGACGTCACGCTGGTGTGGTTTCCGGCACGAGACAGACAGTTTCCTACCGCGGGGAAGAGCTATGGAAACACTGACATTCCCACCAGCCTGATAAACTCGTTTTATGTTGTCGGCAATTCTGTTTAATGCCAGTGGATGGCCTACTATCAAATGCCCCATTTGGCTGAATTTTTCTTAAAAATGATTTGAGGCATATCCCAAACCCCGCCCCAAGCTATATAGGCACTGTGTGAATTCCCTAGTTTTCTTAAATATGCTCAATAGAAGAACCATCAAACCCCAACTGGCAAAGGGTTCTTTAAAATACAGACTTCCAACTGTGCTGACACCACACAATGCAGATGATGGTCATGGAACCACAAAAGGTCTCTTTACAGCATGGTATCCGAAAAGTATGCCCCGTGCACCCGCGGACAATCCGGGGCAAAAACGCAAGCTCTACATCACTGAACATTAGACGAGAGGGTGGTCCCACTCCAAGTCGCTGGCCAGGTCTCGATAGTGAGGCCATTCCAGTGAAGAATTCGACTCACCCAGGGATTATGAGCAGAAAGAAAAGTCCGGGAGAAAGCACAAAAAGACGAAGTTGAATCCAACCCCATCCTCCTACTTTTGCAGGCAAAACATTGCACCTCTTCAAAGTCCCAGTTCTAAAACTGGTTTCTCGGCTGGTCCAAGTGCTCTATATGTTGCCTGGGTTGCCGCCTCCCCCACAGAAGATGGCGATTCAGACTACTTCCAGCGTACCTTCGGGCTCCAAGGATCATAGGAGGCTTCTTTCAGATTACAGACAACAGGTCTGCCCCGGACACAGTCTGTTCACTTGAGAACAGTTAACCAGCCCGTCTGACTCAGCCACGTACATCTACACAAGCCCAAAGACCCTTGTTGGCTCCCTTTGCACCAATATCGATCACTCGGACCCAGGCAGAAAACCCAGTGCTGATGCCCATGTCGGACCCCAAACCACATAATGCCTAAACCAGAACAGCTTGGAGGGTGAGGTTGTTGAATAATAATTTTGGTCTTTTTTTTGTCTTACTCTAGGTGGTTCTTAATGACCCTTATTCCCTTTGGGACCATGTTCCTGCGCTCATATATCCAAAAAGAGAAGGCACGCCCTCCACTGTTTGTTTCTCTTTCAACTGGATAGTTCTGTGTGTTGACTTAAGAGGTTCGGCCCTGTCCCATGGATTAACCGGTGTGCGATGCAGAGTATTTTGAAAGAGATTCTTTTTATTAATGATAACCAGTATAGAGCTTTGATAGCAACGGTAATGTGATTTTGCTCTGCTCAGGTTTAGGAGTAAGATGGTTGGCGTATTCTGGATTCATTGCAGCCACCAAGCATGATTTTCATAAGGTCATTCACCAAATCAAGCGTTAACAACTTGAGGGCTATTGATGCCTGAGTGCTACCAGAAAGGCCTAAGTAAGGGACAGCAAGTCCTAGCGTTCTCATAGTAGAGCTAGAACTGAAAAGGAGGACCATTTGCCCTATCAACTCCTTGGCCGGCGTCGGCTCCATGGGCAGCATGGTTGTCAGCTTTGAAATTGACGCTGAAGGAGGACACAACCGATCAGGGGATGGCAGCCTAGCTAGTTTCAGCTTCGCAACTGGTGTTTGGCCAAAGCCTGGGGAGGAGAAAGGCCTGGGTCAAAGCCAATGGAATCATCAAGGCTGGAGGAACAGGCCAACTCCCTAATCACTCCCCCTTCCACCTCTAGTCTACAATGCCGAAGCATTTGTCTATGAGACAGAAAGTGTACTCGGCACACTGTAGAACACTCAATCACTGGCAAAGTCATTCAGGGAGCCATATAGCAGAACCTGGAAGTGATTGCCTGGGAAGAAATCTGAAGCCTGGAACAGTGTACTCAAAGAGGAATCTGCAAGTAGGTGTACCCATTAAGAATGTTACTTACCCTGTAAGCATCTGTGTGCTGCATGTAGTGCTGTAGATGCATATGCTGTGCATACTTCTGCCATCTAGTGTTGGCTCTGACGCTGCCAGTTGTTTTTCTTCGAATAAGTCTTTTTAAGTCACAAGGTCTCAGGGACTCCTCCACTGGGTATAGATGTGCATGGTCACCACACCAACTCCATTGTTTAATGATTTTTCTGTTACAGGAATATTTTCTAGGAAAGCCATAGTGGCCCCTGCCTACGGGTAGAATGCGGCCGGGTAGGATTCTTTTAGCGCTAATACAACATGTTTGGATGCACTTGGGGACCCACCTGGCTATTCCCATCTTTAAAATGGCAGGCCCTTTCTGGGGTTTAAAGAAGGCTAAAACAACTGTTGTGGCTTACGAAAAAGTTTAGTTCTGTCAACGTAATACAGGAGATCATGTTTAAAATTGTGAGTATGGAGCGCTCTTTCAGCTAGAGGCAGGCTGTGGGAAGAAGGCCGGGAGCTCAACAGATAGATTGAGGTGGAAGGCAGAAACAACCTTGGGTAAGAACTTGGCATTAGTCCTGAGAACCACTTTATCCTTGCAGACTTGGAAAAAGGGTTCTTTAAGTGCAAGAGCTTGCAATTCATGGATGCACGCAAGTGAGGTAATTGCGATAAGAAAGGCAATCATCCATAGGAAAAGTTGAAGGGGGCATAAATGCATGGGCTTGAATGGTGGGCCCATTAGTCTAGTACGGACATTGTTAAGGTTCCAAGGGTTGGGAAGTGTCCGGAGTGAAACAACCCTCTTAAGGCTTTCCATGAAGGCTTGATGACAGGGATTTTTGAAGAGGAAATAATGTTCTTTGTATTACATGTATGCCACAATAGCAGCTAGATATAACCTGATGGAGGTATAGATCAAACCTGACTTTTGAAGGTGAAGGAGATAACCGATAATATCTGCCCTGGGGCGATAAGTGCATTAATGGTGTTTTGACTACAGCAATGCACAAAACGCTTCCACGTGGCAGCATATCAGGTGCGTGTGATAGGTCTGCACGCTTCCAAGTATATCCATACACTCAAGGTACACCTACTCTATGACCTCAGGAGCCAGGTATATGTTAAACTAACTCAGGTCTGGGTGTCTGACTCTGCCACAGTCTTGGGTGACACGGTCCGGTCTATTGGGAAACTTCTAGTGTGGAAAACTAACCTCTCGAGTAGGGTTGAGAACCATTGTTGTCTCGCACATGCTGAAGCCACCAAGATGAGGGAAACTTGCCTGGGCTTCCTGAACACACATGGAATTAGTAGTAGAAGAGGAAAAGCGAAGGCAACGATCCCTGCCCTACAGATGCACATAGCATTGCCCATGGACTGGGGTATGCGGAAACTTGGTGAAGTTATGGATTTATTTATATTTGCTGTGGCAAACAGATTTGTCTGATGTGCCCCACCTGCTGAAGTTGGGAAGCAGGAATTGCAAGTGCAGTTCCCACTCGTGGACTAGTCCTGCTGAGAAAGTCTGCAAAGTCGTTGACCATCCCTAGCAGATATTCTGCCAGGAAATGAAATGCATGATGGATGGATGGCCAACACCAGATCTGTTGAGCTATGGTTGACAAGGACGGGGAGTGGGTGCCTCCCCGATTCTGTAGATAGAGGCACCGGGACTGTTTTGCTTTGTTTATGAAAGAAAAATACTTTCAGAGCTAGTGGAGGGCTAACAGTTATAAGTGGTTGATGTGGAGATCCTGAAGATGAGATGGCCACAAACCTTGTACTATCATGTTGTTGCGGTGGGCCACCCAGCCCCCTCCAACCCCCTAGGGGTGCATGTGTGGCAATGGTCACTTGTGGAACAGGGTCTAGAAAGGGCCTGCCTGCAACAAGTTGTTGCTGTTACACCACTGCAGAGTGATGGTTGCTGGCCAATACCAGCACTAGATCCTCCATATGACCCTGCGCTTGTGACCACTGACTGGAAAGGCATTCAAAGTGGACACACATGAAATCGTGCATGGGAGACTACACTGATACAAGATGCCATCATGCCTAGCAAGCATATAACTGCAAACTGGAAGGTGACTAAGCCAGCAACTGTTGGAAAGCTTCCACAAGTTTGAGCACTAAGGAAGGTTTATTTCTCCACAGGGTTGAGGATGGACCATAGGAAGGCTTGGATCTGAAGCTGCTCCAAGTGCGAATCAATACTGTCAACCCCAAAGGGTCAAGGAGGGATACGGTGGAGTTGATGGGAACCAAGCAGTTGTGTTTGTTTGCACTCTTCATCAGCCAGTCATTGAGATAAGGAAACACATGGATTCCTGTCCTCCTTAGATGAGCGGCTACCACCGCTTGGCACTGTGTGAAGACCCTTGGAGCTGTGGTGACTCCAGGGGTAGAACCTTGAACTGATAGTGTTGACCACTTACCACAAAACTGAGGTAGCAGCAATAAGCTGGATGGATTGGGATGTGAACGGCCGTCGTTCCTGTCGAGGGTGGCCATAAAGTCACCTTGCTGCAGCAGAGGGATAAAATCCTGTATGATAACCATGTAGAAGTGCTCTGACAGCATGTACTTGTTGACAGGATTGATCTGAGAGAGCTGCCCTTCTTGGCGATGAGGAAGTACTGGGAATAGATGCCCTTGACTTGGTGTTGCAGGGGTACCGTCTCTATGGCTCCTTTGGAGAGAATAGCCTGAACTTCCTCCTATAGGGTAGGAGATGTTCGGGGCTGAGAGTGTGGTTGCGAGAGGGGGATGTTTGGTAGAGTGGCTATGAGCTCTAGAAAGTAGCTGTGCTCTATGACCCACTTGTCTGGGGTGAACTCGTCCCAGCAAGGAAGAAATCCCTGAAGTCTTACCACAGCAGGTGCTGTGTAATCAGGGCGGTGGGGGGAAGGGTTTAGGGGCGTATGGAATGCTGGGTTAGTCAGTGTTTGAAAGCTAGAGGCTCCCATGGTTGGGATGCCTCTGCATCGGACATTTGCTGATAGCCTTGCTGCCTGCTTTGATATGAGTGGGATGGTTCCAGGGAGGTGGTTTTGGAACCTCCTCTGTAGTGCCGCTTACAAAAGGACACTGACCAAAGGGGTCTGTAAGGCATCCGTCGCTTTTGCAGTCTGTACCAATTTTTTATCTTCTCAAGCATTGTGTCCACCTGAGTTTCGAAGGGGTGTTCCCCAAAGAACAGCAGGTAAACGAGATGCTGTTGAACTTCAGGCTTGAACCCGGACCCTCAAGCCAGGAATTTTACCGCAAAATGATAGAGGGATTTACTCCCCTTGCAGCGAAATCTACCGCATCCGAGCACATCTACTACTGGCATTAGAGATGACATTGCCTTCCTCTACAAGCAGTACCACTTTTTTCCTCTATGGGTCTGGAAGGTGCTGCAAAGGCCTCTGCATTTCATTCCATTGGGCCCCGTCGTATCTAGATCAGAGACCTTCTGAGTAGGCAACCAGTGTGTGGCTGAGCCTACCGCTACTCGTTTTCCTGCAGCATCTATGCTCATCCTCTTCTATCAGGAGCTGGAGCGTCACCAGAACCCTAGACTACTGCTCATTTAGCAATGGTGACCACAAGAGAATTCATGTAGATTGGATCCAAGGGAGCGGGTTTATGTCTTTTCAATACGCGGCATAATTACGCATGATTTTACAGGCTCACATCAGGAGCTCATTTAACCATTCCTTTGAGCGCTCTATGCATTATCTCCCCATGCTCAGTTTTGGAGAGGGTCTCAAGGAGGAAATTCTCTCTCTCTGGGGTAGTGTATACCTCCAACTTGAGGTAGGTGGCAGCACGCTGAATGACACTATGGTAGACCGTTGTGTCTGTGGGGGGTCGGATGAGTTTTAAGCCTGGTTCTGTGAGAGGGTCCATACTGTAGTTTAAGCAAGGGTCACCAGAAACACCAGCAAATAAGGGCTTGGGCTGTCCGTGTCCGAGTATGACTCTAGGGATCTCTGTTGTGAGTGCATAGGAAATGGGGAGCAGGTGAAGATAGAAGAAGTGATGAGGGTGGAGGAGTCGTCTTCTCAGAGGGCTTCCCTGTGTGCGGATGGGTGACTATCCTGCCTGAGTGCAGGACTATCTTGTGCTGAAAACCAGCTCCACCTGGAACCTTTCAAAGATAGACCATTCTTTGACGTCGAGAGTGAGAGACTGCTATGCCTACAATGGCTTAGACACCGAGGGTGTCTCCAGAGCAGAGGATGGCTTCAATGGCAGTTGGGGCTGGTATAGAAAAGTTGCGGCTTCAGTGTTACTTATGAGCGCTGACAGGTGGTTTCAGCATCAAGGGCTTTGACAAAGTCCATCCTTTGCTCCGAAGCCTTACTTTTGTGTTGATTTGTATGGGGGGCGGGGGGGGGGGGGAGGCAGAGGTTTTAGCAATGAGCTTGATACCCGACTCCTGGCTAGGCAGTGATCTGCTCCGACATGCGTCCATTTGAGAGAGGCGATCGGTACATGGGTATCGACATTACTTATTTGTGCTGTTCTGAAACACTGTCCAGAGCCCACCGAGGTGGATACAGCATCCTCGGGTACATTCTCTTCCTCCTCCTGGCAGAACTCGTCACTGGGCTCAGGCGTCAGAGGGGATGCACTCAGAGTTGGACTGGGAGTTTAGGTGACTGAGGGCTGTCCTCCTCCTGTTCTTCAGCAGTTAGGGGGTCGGCTTGTCCAAAGATGTCTGACGACTCCAAAGTGGACTGGGCAATCCTGGTGAGCCCACCGTCTATCTAACGCTGATGGAGAGTCCTTTTTTTTCCTTTTCTTTAAGACATCATTTATTGTTTGCAGTTCAGAAACAATACAACAGAAGAACCAAAGAAAACACTACCACCATCCTCAAACATTTGACATGGAGTAGCATATTATCACAATAGGAAAAACCACAAAAAAAAGTACGCATCATTTCCGAGCATTCTCCTCTCAAAGAAATACAATAGCTGCGCCATTGAGCGCAGAAGGGGAATGCACCCAGTCATCTGACGTAGTGTCCCGCGATCTTCCCCTAGCCACAATCTTAGCCTACTTCAGCCCCCAGACTTGCACATCCTCTTCTACCTTCTCATCATCACACTTCTAGGCATGCATTCTCTGTGACCACCCACTCATTTACACCTCTCACCTATCCGTCCACACTGGGCCAAATTTGCACCATCCAGGTAATTGCAAACTCGTCTTTTTGCCAATAACAGGAGCAGATGCAAGAACTTCGATTCCATTTTTCTCCATCATGCCGGCTAACACCCCCCCCCCTCCACTCCCAGAAAACAACCAGGTCCTTCCCTAATTAATCTATAACCACCGTAGCCACTCTCACCACAACAGATGTCCAGAATGAATTTGCTGGCGGGCAATGGGATGCATGGTGTAGCAAAGTTGCCACCTGTGCCTGCCACTGGTGGAAACCACTTGGCATACCAGAGTCTATCCTATGAAGCAGCACAGGTGTAATATGCGTGCGGTGCAAGAAATTAAAATGAACCAACTTAAATCGTGCATTGCAAGAAACAGTCTGGACCAGGTCACAGGATCTACCCCTTTGAGCATCATGAAACGGTATCTCCAAGTCCTACTCACAGGCTGCCCTGGTAGGAAACAGGGCCCGGGGTCTGTCAGCCACCATGGCTCTACACAAGTGTGAAAACAGATGACAACCCCCTACCCTCAATCTCCAACAGTCCTTGAAAGATAAGTGACATGGAGGGAGAGCAAGGAACGTGGGCCATATTTCCCGAACTATGTTATGTTATGTTATGTTATCATGGGTTTTGTTAAGCGCTCAGCTACTCAAGCAGAGTGTCCCGGCGCTGACAGACCCGAGACCATAAAGCTTCGTCAGGGGAGGAAAACTTATAGGCTGAACAGCCATGTTTTAAGCTTCTTTCTGAAGGTCGTCAAGTTGTCGCTCTTTCTTAAAGCTAGTGGGAGGGCGTTCCAGGCCAG
The DNA here is from genome assembly GCF_964204655.1 of Triturus cristatus. NCBI lineage: Eukaryota > Metazoa > Chordata > Amphibia > Caudata > Salamandridae > Triturus > Triturus cristatus. The sequence goes on from NC_140595.1 coordinate 16,850,315, forward strand.
TGGTGCAAGATATTTAAAAGAACGCCCACCGATCCGGGCACGCCTGATTGCCGGGACCGTGGTGAGAGACAATGACGCAGAACGCAAGGCTCTGGCAGGCTGATGAAAACCAATCCTCTTCCTCAAATAGAGAGGACCTGAGCCCTGAAGGGTCTTGAATGTCATAGTAAGTGCCTTGAATTCGATGCGCCTCTGAATAGGGAGCCAGTGCAGAGATTGCAACAGTCCCGTAGCATGGGAGCGACGGTTAAGGCCAAAGATTGCCTGGGCGGCCGAGTTCTGCACACCCTGAAGCCGTGAAAGAAGGAACTTTGGGAGACCCAGATACAGGACATTGGCATAGTCTAGCCTAGAACCTATCATGGCCTGCATCGTGATTTTCCTATGGGCAATGGAGAGAACAGGGAGAAATTTTCTTAAGATTTTTAAAATGCTAAAGCATTGACCAGCTAGGCTCATAATCTGAGGTTTCAGGGTAAGACAATTGTCCATCTTAACACCAAGATTTTTAGCCACCAAGGCCACGTCTGAGGGGGGAAACATATCAGCGGGCCACCAAGACCTCCAACAGGGATCCGGAGGAAAGCCAAAGAAAAGAACCTCAGATTTATCTGAGTTGCATTTAAGCTGATTACATTGGAACCATGTAAAAACCACGCCCAGACAGCTCTTAATACAATCTCCATTGAAGTCGACATCCTTTCCACATGTGAAAAGAAGCTGGGTGTCATCAGCGTAAGAGACGATCTGGGCTCCAAAAGACTCGACCAGCGCCGCCAAAGGGGACATATAGATATTGAAAAGGGTCGGGCTTAGTATAGATCTTTGAGGAACTCCCACTCCCAGAGGCGGGACTGTCGCAGAATACGGAGGGGCCCAAACTGTCTGTTGGCGGTTGGTCAGAAAGGACTTGAACCATTTGAACACCGTTCCTCCGATACCAATCTCCGCAAGACGCGTCAGTAGGCGGTCATGAGGAACGGTGTCAAATGCTGCCGAGAGATCGAGCAGCACCAGCAGTGCCTTCCCACCAGAGTCCTAAACTTCCTTGATGGCCTCCATCACCTCTAACAGTGCCGTCTCCGTGCTCATATTCGCACGGAAGCCGGATTGCGTGTGGTGGAGAAGGCCATGGGACTCCACGAAATTTGAAAGAATAGAATGAACATGCTTTTCTGCCACTTTGGCCAGGGCAGGGAGCAGAGAGATAGGTCGATAATTAGCATGGATGTCCCGATCTAAAGAAGGTTTCTTCAGAAGGGGAATGACCATTGCCTGCTTCCAGGTAGACGGCACAATCCCTGTTGACAATGAGCAGTTTAAGATAGGGTTGACCATCGGGTTAATAGCGTGAGCTAATTTAGCAAGACACTTCGCGGGGCAGGGGTCAAGAGGAGAGCCTGATCTTATTTTAACGAGGAATTCCAGTGAGGTTTGAGATGTGATGGGTGGAAAACTCACCAGACTGGGCTTTTCCAGGTCAGATACAACGGCCTTAGATTCAAAACAAGGCATTTCCCCCTTCACGAAAGTTGGGAAAGTTGCCTGGATGCTCTTGATTTTATTTGCAAAAAAACTGGCTAATTGCAGAACCCAAGGTTCCGAGAAAGAGCACCTAGGCGTGATAGCCACTGGTGATGTAAATTCCTTTACAATTGCAAAGATTTCTTTGCTGGTATTAGCGGCCTCCTCAATCCGTTGAGCAAAGTAGGCTTTTTTGGCCAGGAAAATTTCCTTATGGTAGGCCTTGGTGCAACTTCTATAGGCCGCCTTCAGAGGATCCAAGTAATTTGCTCGCCAAGCTCTTTCGGCTTTTTTGTAGAGCCTTCTACTAGAGTTGAGCAAATGCGTAAACCATGGGGTCGATGCTCGCGAGGATTTTTTATGCGACTGCCTCGGCGGGACTAAATCCTCCAGGCACTGTATAAGCCACTCTTGAAAGCGAGCAAGGTCCAGTTCCAGATCACCGGAAAGAGAGCAGGGATGGGTGAGCCGATACTGCTCAATCATTTCCTCGGTTACTAGATGGAAAGGACGCGACAGCCGGGCAGGACACCCCACACCTCTACTAGTCGCAGTAATCAGGGACTGGATTTTAAACGTCACCAGAAGGTGGTCAGACCATAACACCGGAAGGGGGGGCACAACTGTCACCAAAGAGGTGGAAAAGATCTGATCCAATGTGTGCCCTTTATTATGAGTGGGCAACATTACGTAGGGTGAGAGGCCCAGAGGTGTAGTAATGTCTGGGATTTTAATGGTGTCTGGCGCATCCGCATTATCAAAATGAACGTTGAAATCGCCCAAAAGAATGAAATGCTTAAATTGAACGCTCATGACCGAGATCACTGCGTCCAGCACCTCGATAAAGGATCCAACAGGGCCTGGGGGTCTGTAAACCAGCAAACCCGCACAAGATAACTATGGCAGTTATATTAGAGTGCATTAATTGTCCTCTGTCCAATTAATAAGACTCCTGTGCCACCTCAAAAGTTAGAACATCCTCATTTGGATCCAGGTCTTCAAGAGTCTCACTACCACCCCAACCAAGCAGTAACTGACCGTGTCAGCGAGTCTATGAAACGCTGATAGATGGCAAAAATTAAACTCGCGCAAAAAGGGCTTTACCCAGCACTACCTTGACAGCCAGTTCCTAAAGGGATGCTGTATGCCTAATTAGGTGTGAGGTAGGGGGATGCATCCCACCCCAATCACAATTGCGGGAAACCAAGAGCACGTGTCCCATATGCCAACAGCATTTCCTCCCAGTTCGCACTGTTTGATAACCAATATGAGGCATGCTGCAGCTGGGAGGCCTGGTAATACATGTTGGGAACAGCCATCCGACCCTCCAGCAAGGGCAAAAACAAAAAATCACTTGCTACCCAGCTTCTGCCACCTACCCAGATCACCTTGATAAGAAGAGAATCTAACTTTCAAAAGGCTGCCCGGATAATGATATCAAACGCATGTTGCATGGTATACAGGAACCACGGTAAAAAGACCATCACGGCCACTCGTCCCATTAGTTTTCCAAAACTGAACAGACGCACTCAAACCCTCAGTGACTATCAATATTAGATCACCTGCGTCGTTGGTAGGTATGCGCCACCATGATCCCCAAGTAACGGAACCAGTCGACCTCCCCTCGGAAGGATAGAGTGGCCACGGATGCTGGCTCCCAGGCAGCCAACACGCCCAGCAGGAGCAAAAGCGATTTGCCATGATTGACTTTAAGACTGGTCAGATCACCGAAAACATCGAAATATTGCAAGACAAAGGGTAGTGATTCCTGAGGCGTTGTGAGACAGAAGAGGGTTTCATCGGCATATAGTGACATCAAATGATTAACATCTCCAACTCGGATCCCCCATTCCGACATTGTCTGCTCTAACGCTATGGCAAAGAGCAGTGGTGAAAGGGGATAGCCCTGCCGCGTGCTCCTGACCACCACCAATGAATCAGGGCACAAGCGACCCACCTTCACCCAGGTCGTTGGTGCAGTATACAACAACCAAACCCATGCCCGAAATAGTACACTAAAGACCATTTCCTCCAACACTCTCAGAAGATAAAGTCAATCCACTTTATCAAATGCTTTAGCAATATCAATAGATACCACCGCCAACTCCTCTTTCCTACTCTTCACCTCTTGCAGGACATGCATCAGCCTTCTCAGGTTCACAGTAGTAGTAAGTCCCGGGATAGACCCACACTGATCCTCACGGACCAAATGAGAAACCACCGGGTGCAACCCAAGCACCAAAACCTTACAAAGAGCTTTTGTATCCATATTTATCATTGTGAGCGGCGGATGGATCCGAGGCGTCAGTACCGGGCTTCAAAACCATGGAGACACACCCGTCCCACATAGACAGGGCAGTATGTCGGTGTCATGGGCCTCCTGATATACCTCAAGAAGCCACTCCATGAGGACCAGGGTAAAAGCCTGATAAAACTGGGCAGGGAAGCCATCTCGCCCCAGAGCCTTCCCCCCAGGCGGGGAAGCAAGGGCTCATCTGACCTCCTCCAGGGCAGAATTCACGTCAGGTTCTTGGGCCGTCGCATCCTTCAATCTAGGAATTGGCAAAGTCGCCAAAAATCAGTAATATGCTCTAGGTCCGGCCACCGAGGGCTAGCATAGACCCATATCAAATGATCTTTAAGGGTCCTCACAATATCACTCTGCATGTAAGCGCTGTAAGAAGTTGGCCTGGTATATGATGCTCACTAGTTAAAGTGATCACCTTGTACCATGCCAAGCAACCCTTATGGTGTGGTTGTAAGTCAACCTTTTCGGACTAGCTGCCCTAGTGGTAGCGTAGGCTAAGCAGTCTTTGAGGCTAAACTCGTGATGCGTGTTAAGCCAGCTGTTTTACCAAATGCAACCCCCTTTTATACCAATGAAAGGACACCACACAGATATATATTCAAAATATATATGTATTTATTTCTCAAAGTAACCCCTAGTCTCTTTATGAGCACAGGAGCACAAATCGTCAAACAAGATTATCACAGAATACACAGAAGTTGCACTTTATATGGATAGGCCCTGGTGGCCACTCGAACCATATACTAAAATAGTGGTATAAGTACCACGAACAGAAAAGGGAAAAGGCCTAGGGCCTCTAGAATCGCTGGGCCTACAAGGAGCTAACGTCAGTTAGTGACCAGGAGGTCCACGGGTGGCGTGTGCAGAGCAAATAGTCACACGCGTGCTCCCATAGGTTTCAATGGGTGCGTAAAAAGTACAAAGTTACTGCAAAGGAGATCTTCCGGGTTGACTAGGAACCTAAGATTTGGAACACAGGCACTAGAGATGTATTACTACACTTGGGCACCGGAGTACCAGCTTTACCTCACCCACAGGAAGCGGGTGCATAGGCCTCAAAGTGCGTCGGGTTTCTTCTATCTGTTCCGTTGAGCCTGGGACAAAGATGCTGCAGGCGGTCGGTCCGGGAGAGATGCGGTGGATCCAAGGGTGGATCGGAGTTGCAGAAGACCTGAAAGCAGAGGGGACAGTGTTCACAGTCACTAGCCAGTGACCGGCGTGGCACCAGGTAGGTACCAGGCGATGTCGGGTGCAAACAGGTGATGAGGGGTAGCTTGTCTCCGCAGCCACGTGGTCCCTGAAGGTCGACGACGTCCAGGAGTCGGCTCACGAGCTGTCCCACGCAGGCTCTCGCTGTCGGCGGTGTCGGCGACTTGGTCGAAGCAAACAAGCCTTGGCAAAAGCACTTGTAGGAGGATTCGGAAATCGGCTGTTGGTTCTGACCAGCAAGGTCAGAGGGATTGCTCCTTTGGAGAGGAGCAAGGGCCAGTCTGGAGCAACCAGACCAGCAGTGTTTTTCGTAGAGTTCGTCGCCAAGATGGCCACTAGCCAGCGGGCCAGCAACCGGTTAGGCGCGTCGAGTGGCAAAATGCAGAAGGGCCCCACGCAGATCGTGGAGATGCTGGAGGGCTCACCTTTGGTGCAAATGCTGCTCGAGAGTTGGGCTTCTCAGATCCCAAAGCACAACTTGGAGGGAGCCTCGGTTGTTGCACTTGTCAGCTTGTCGTAGTCGATCCAAGATGGCTGGCTCCACGTGTCTCGGTGCCTCCACGGGTCTCCTCTTTTCAGGGACTGTGGATCGGGCGGTGAGAGGTCTGGAGGTCCAGGTCTTGTCAGTCTCTGGGCTCGGGCTCCGGCGGGAGGCGGCGGCAAAGCAGACGTTGATTCGCTGGATGGTGCTTGCGTTAGCAAGGTGGTCACTCCCTGACCACAGGGGAGATTGGCTTCAGTCCTCTGTGCAGCAGAGCGTCGAAGTTCCCGTCTTCTTCTTAGTGTTAAGTTGATTCCAGGATGTCTGAAGTCTTAGGACACAGCTCCTACCTTTAAGCGGATTCTAGGGGCCGAACTACCTGCTAGGTCCCTCCCTATGGGTGGGACCAGGAAGGGGGGTGGTTACACCCCCAATCCTTTGTCCAGCTCGCCCCAGGCCCGGGACTGGTGTGCCCCAGGACCGGTTTGAACTGGCATATGCACCGAGGCTCCTTGTGAGCCACAGGCATGTCTGGTTTCTTTCAAGCCCTACCTGACCAATACACAAAATCCTGTCTGGGGTGGTGCACGCACCTCCCCTGGCAGGAAACCCTTTGTCCACACCTCCCAAGCTGGAAGGACTCCCAGTAGCAGGAGGGCAGACTTGTGTCTGTGGTGGCAGCATCCATTTTGTGGAGCTGAGGCTATGTCTGATTTTACCCGGGTTTCAGGTACTGTACATGTCGTGTCCCTCTAGAAGGGTGGAATGCTAACCCCGTCGCCAGAATTGGCGAGGGGTTAGTATTCCAATTCGTATGACACCTTACTCGACATGTTTTGATAAAGCCAAACCAAAGATAGCATTTAACCGCGAGGTTCATAATGCACTTAAGAGTATATGGTATGACGATATCTGGAAACAGTAGAAGGAAGTTGTTCCGACCACTGCAGACAGGCTCAGCTCATGCCAGAGCACCATCTCACATGGAACCAAGCACTCTGCCTTCAGGATTGTTAAGGCCTGCCATAGGAGTGACTTATAGGTTACCAGGTGTCCCATTTAAGGTTAGGTATAGGTATACTACACCTAAGTAAGAGGTGATTACACCAACTTACCCCAGCTGAGTGATCAGCCAGTTGTGTCAAATTGTTAGGCCAAGCCTGGGGTGGCATAATACATGCTTCAGCCCTTGGCAGGCCTTGGGTACACCAATGCCCTGGGTACCTAGTGTACACTGGTACAGGGGCTGACAGGGTGATCCACTTCCAATTGGTTATGTACCTAGGGTACATGGAGTCCATTTTAAAGAGAGAACAGCCAGGCTGAGATCCTGAATAGCAGGATCTCAGGCCAACTAAGTCGAAAAACCAGCTAGACACTAGGCAAAAATTTGGGGGTAACCATAGTCAGATATCCACCTTCCTACACAACCCCCCCCCAAACGAAGGGAGATAAGGCTGACCTTGACCAGGTACGCCTATATTGCCCAAGTGGCCATATAAGGAGGAACCAGCACTGGCATGGTTACCCCCTGTCTCATGGTCCACTAAGCAATCCCTCACCCTAAGGGTATCAGAGGGTCTCCACCATAGGGAATCTCTACCTTTGGTGTGTCTTGGCAAAGTAAAAGGCTGGTGTTGAGATGGAGTACTGAAGTGAGTGTCCTCAAAGTGAGGCCTCAGCTTCCTCCAATCCCCCTCCACCATGGATGCCTTTCTTTCCTTAACTGAGTTGCACTGTGCTCTCAGGGTTAGCCTCTGGCTACCTAAAGCTGGAGGCTGGGTCCCGTTTGTGGGCTTACTGGAGGGACAGGTCAGGTCTGGGGCCCTAAGGTCCCATGTTTGCCTGTACCCAACAGAATCCCTCTGGGGGAGGTCCCTAACTACCTGTAAAGGAGATCCCTCAGGAATGTGTTTACCCATCACCTGACTAGGGCTACTAGCCAGGCAATCCTCATTCTTTTGATGGGGGGGTTCTTGTGGACAGGGGCCCTCTTGGGGTCCACTGGCCTCCCTGACCTCTGCAGCCCTGGGCTGACTGAGGCAGGGTAGAGAGAGGCAGGCTACCTGCACCAGACTGGGTCCCACCTTGGAAGGGGCCACTGACATCAGAGGCTCTGCCAGTCCAGGCCTGGCTACCTCTGGGGCAGTTCCTTCACAAGGGGTGAGGTCAGCTCCCTGAGGAGGCTGACTTTTTCCTAATGTCTGGGGAGAGGGAGACTTTTCTTCCTCCCCACTACTCTCTGTTTGTGTGGAGTGATCCATAGTTTCAGGCTTTACTACACCTATGTCAGTCTGAGTATAGGCTGAGACCATTACAGCCTTGCCAACCTTTTCAGGGGGGCACTCAGTTTGTGTTTGAGCTGTGACTGTCACAGCTCTGCCAGTCTCTACAGGGAAGTCTGTCTGTGCCTGGGCTGTGGCTACCACTGCCCTTCCAACCTTTCCAGGGAGGAAATCTATTTGGACAGGGGTTGTGAATGGCACAACCCCACTACCCTTTTGTGAAAGGCCTACCATTTTAGAATGGGTGTCTTGTTCAACTCCAGCCCAAGCTGAGAGTTCTAAGTCATTCCCCAGTAAGCAGTCTACAGGCAAGGTTGGGGACACTGCCACCCTTTTAGGGCCAGTGACACCTCCCCAGCTGAGACATACCTCTGCCATGGGATGACTGTTCTGTTTGCCATCAATGTTGGTCACCTGGTAGGAGAAACCAGGCAAAAGCTGCTCAGAGGGAACTAGCCAATGGGCCACCATTGTGATGCTAGCTCCAGTGTCTCTGTAGGCCTCAGCTTTTGTACCATTGATGTAGGGCTCCTGTCTGTACCTACCCAAAGTGTTGGGACAGGCAGTGAAGTTGGCAAACCCCATGCCACCATCACAGACAAGAGTATCTGCTGCAGGGGAATTGGCTAAGCCAGGGTCCCCCTGTGTTCCCCAAGTAAACCCACCCAAATTTTTGGGGGCACTCCCACCACCTGGGGGATTACTGCTGACAGTAATAGGTGGTGTGACAGGAGTAATTGGAGGAACAGTTTTGTTTGTAGCCCTTGGGCAACTGCTGTCAGTTTTCCAATGCCCAGGAGTTTTACACTCATGGCAGTAGGGCTTTTTACCTGTGGTAGAGGAGGGAGCTTGGGACCCACCACCCTGTGTGGAGTTTTGGGGCCCTGAGGAAGATTTCTCTTTTGTTTTATCCCCACCCTTCTCTTGAGGTTTGGTGGTATCTTTCTTTTGGTCACCACCCTGATTCTTAGGCCTGATCCTGGTCCTGACCCATTTATCTGCCCTCTTTCCCAATTCTTGGGGAGAGGTCAAATCTGAGTCTACCAGGTGTTGATGGAGGAGCTGGTTTTGACAGTTACTTAAAATCTGTTCTCTCATCATCAAATTGTACAATCCTGTATAATCAGATACCTTACTTCCCAGCAACCAACCCTCCAAAGCCTTAGTGGCACATTCAACATATTCAGACCAGTCCTGAGTCTGTGTCTTCTGGGTGTCTCTGAACATTAACCTGTACTGTTCAGTGGTTAAGCCTAACCCATCAACTAGGACACTCTTCAGGACTCTGTAGTTTCTGACATCCTCCTCCCTAACAGTGAGGAGTCTGTCTCTGCCTCTTCCTTCAAAGGAGAGCCAGAGGATTGCTGCCCACTGGTCTTCAGGAACCTGCTGTACTTTGCAGGCTCTCTCAAGAGCAGTTATCCATTTGTGGATATCATCCCCACTTTTGTAGGGGGGCACAACCTTAGACAGGTTCCTATTATCAAAGACCCTATCTTTGTCCTTAGGGACAATGCTGCCACCAGTGGGTATAGACCCACTCTCTCTAGGTTGCCTAGCCTTCCTCAGTTTTTCTTCCATCAGGGCTACTTCTAGCTCCTGCTTCCTGATCCTCAGCTGGGCTTCCTGCATTCTGGCCTCATGTTCCCTCCTCTGAGGGGTGGTCATCCTTTTCCTGGAGTGACCTTGAGAGCCTCTAGAGCCATGAGAAGCATTGGAGTCACCTGAGCGATTCCTTTGCCTCCCAAGCCCTGTGTTAAGTCCACTGGGGAGATCCAATGGGGTGAACCCATTGTCAGTCCCCAATAGCCTTAGTTTAGCTGGGCCAAGTATAATACTTGGCACTGGGCTAGTTCTCCCTTCATCATCACTACTTTCTGTATCCTCACCACTTTCATCCCCTGTAGTATGATTCTCATCTAAGGGATGGCTATTGGAACTGGGTACCTCTGTAGCATCTTCAGAAGGGGGGCCTCCTGTTCCTGACCCTAAGGGGGCTAACTGGGAAGCTTTCCTGAGTTCTCTCTGATTCTCATCATTTTGTAAGAGTTCTCTGAGCTCAGCAGAGGTAGGGTTCTTGGGCTGTTTAAGGCCTCTAAGAGTTGCCAAATGCCTGAGCTCATTCTGGTTAAGGGTAGCAAAGCTGGATGGTGCCCTCTGGGGGTCACTCTCAACAGAGATGGGTACAGTGGACCCCTCTGCCCCGGCCATTGCTCTTAAGTGTGGGTGGATGTGTTGCAATCTACCTACACTTGGGTTTACCTACTAAACCTATCTAGTAGTTGTAGTCAGGGTGTGCTACTCCCTTTGCTCTACAACAACTAAGTTCAGTAGAACTTATGTATATCTAATCTTGTTTTATATGTACCTACAGGTACCTATGTGATCTTTCAATTGGTAACCAAGAGATTACAATGGTAAAACACAGCAAGCTCAAATCCAACTGCTGCTCACCAATGTGAGAAGTTGGCCTGGTATATGATGCTCACTAGTTAAAGTGATCACCTTGTACCATGCCAAGCAACCCTTATGGTGTGGTTGTAAGTCAACCTTTTCGGACTAGCTGCCCTAGTGGTAGCGTAGGCTAAGCAGTCTTTGAGGCTAAACTCGTGATGCGTGTTAAGCCAGCTGTTTTACCAAATGCAACCCCCTTTTATACCAATGAAAGGACACCACACAGATATATATTCAAAATATATATGTATTTATTTCTCAAAGTAACCCCTAGTCTCTTTATGAGCACAGGAGCACAAATCGTCAAACAAGATTATCACAGAATACACAGAAGTTGCACTTTATATGGATAGGCCCTGGTGGCCACTCGAACCATATACTAAAATAGTGGTATAAGTACCACGAACAGAAAAGGGAAAAGGCCTAGGGCCTCTAGAATCGCTGGGCCTACAAGGAGCTAACGTCAGTTAGTGACCAGGAGGTCCACGGGTGGCGTGTGCAGAGCAAATAGTCACACGCGTGCTCCCATAGGTTTCAATGGGTGCGTAAAAAGTACAAAGTTACTGCAAAGGAGATCTTCCGGGTTGACTAGGAACTTAAGATTTGGAACACAGGCACTAGAGATGTATTACTACACTTGGGCACCGGAGTACCAGCTTTACCTCACCCACAGGAAGCGGGTGCATAGGCCTCAAAGTGCGTCGGGTTTCTTCTATCTGTTCCGTTGAGCCTGGGACAAAGATGCTGCAGGCGGTCGGTCCGGGAGAGATGCGGTGGATCCAAGGGTGGATCGGAGTTGCAGAAGACCTGAAAGCAGAGGGGACAGTGTTCACAGTCACTAGCCAGTGACCGGCGTGGCACCAGGTAGGTACCAGGCGATGTCGGGTGCAAACAGGTGATGAGGGGTAGCTTGTCTCCGCAGCCACGTGGTCCCTGAAGGTCGACGACGTCCAGGAGTCGGCTCACGAGCTGTCCCACGCAGGCTCTCGCTGTCGGCGGTGTCGGCGACTTGGTCGAAGCAAACAAGCCTTGGCAAAAGCACTTGTAGGAGGATTCGGAAATCGGCTGTTGGTTCTGACCAGCAAGGTCAGAGGGATTGCTCCTTTGGAGAGGAGCAAGGGCCAGTCTGGAGCAACCAGACCAGCGGTGTTTTTCGTAGAGTTCGTCGCCAAGATGGCCACTAGCCAGCAGGCCAGCAACCGGTTAGGCGCGTTGAGTGGCAAAATGCAGAAGGGCCCCACGCAGATCGTGGAGATGCTGGAGGGCTCACCTTTGGTGCAAATGCTGCTCGAGAGTTGGGCTTCTCAGATCCCAAAGCACAACTTGGAGGGAGCCTCGGTTGTTGCACTTGTCAGCTTGTCGTAGTCGATCCAAGATGGCTGGCTCCACGTGTCTCGGTGCCTCCACGGGTCTCCTCTTTTCAGGGACTGTGGATCGGGCAGTGAGAGGTCTGGAGGTCCAGGTCTTGTCAGTCTCTGGGCTCGGGCTCCGGCGGGAGGCGGCGGCAAAGCAGACGTTGATTCGCTGGATGGTGCTTGCGTTAGCAAGGTGGTCACTCCCTGACCACAGGGGAGATTGGCTTCAGTCCTCTGTGCAGCAGAGCGTCGAAGTTCCCGTCTTCTTCTTAGTGTTAAGTTGATTCCAGGATGTCTGAAGTCTTAGGACACAGCTCCTACCTTTAAGCGGATTCTAGGGGCCGGACTACCTGCTAGGTCCCTCCCTATGGGTGGGACCAGGAAGGGGGGTGGTTACACCCCCAATCCTTTGTCCAGCTCGCCCCAGGCCCGGGACTGGTGTGCCCCAGGACCGGTTTGAACTGGCATATGCACCGAGGCTCCTTGTGAGCCACAGGCATGTCTGGTTTCTTTCAAGCCCTACCTGACCAATACACAAAATCCTGTCTGGGGTGGTGCACGCACCTCCCCTGGCAGGAAACCCTTTGTCCACACCTCCCAAGCTGGAAGGACTCCCAGCAGCAGGAGGGCAGACTTGTGTCTGTGGTGGCAGCATCCATTTTGTGGAGCTGAGGCTATGTCTGATTTTACCCGGGTTTCAGGTACTGTACATGTCGTGTCCCTCTAGAAGGGTGGAATGCTAACCCCGTCGCCAGAATTGGCGAGGGGTTAGTATTCCAATTCGTATGACACCTTACTCGACATGTTTTGATAAAGCCAAACCAAAGATAGCATTTAACCGCGAGGTTCATAATGCACTTAAGAGTATATGGTATGACGATATCTGGAAACAGTAGAAGGAAGTTGTTCCGACCACTGCAGACAGGCTCAGCTCATGCCAGAGCACCATCTCACATGGAACCAAGCACTCTGCCTTCAGGATTGTTAAGGCCTGCCATAGGAGTGACTTATAGGTTACCAGGTGTCCCATTTAAGGTTAGGTATAGGTATACTACACCTAAGTAAGAGGTGATTACACCAACTTACCCCAGCTGAGTGATCAGCCAGTTGTGTCAAATCGTTAGGCCAAGCCTGGGGTGGCATAATACATGCTTCAGCCCTTGGCAGGCCTTGGGTACACCAATGCCCTGGGTACCTAGTGTACACTGGTACAGGGGCTGACAGGGTGATCCACTTCCAATTGGTTATGTACCTAGGGTACATGGAGTCCATTTTAAAGAGAGAACAGCCAGGCTGAGATCCTGAATAGTAGGATCTCAGGCCAACTAAGTCGAAAAACCAGCTAGACACTAGGCAAAAATTTGGGGGTAACCATAGTCAGATATCCACCTTCCTACAAGCGCCCTGCCCCGAGGTGACTTAAGATGAAGGATAGGAGCACAAGGTGGCTCCAGACGAAGCACCCAAGACAAAAGCTGTCCAGAACTGTCCACTTCCCTATACAGTTACTGACGGTAAGACTTCAGGGTATGATTCTCAAGTGTATGCCACACAAAGGCAACTTGACGCTGTAGCCCCATCTCATCCAGACTACCCGCCACATCATCCAGGGAGGCTGATGAATCGAAGCCAAAACTTCCTTCTTCAGGAGAAGCTCTCCTTACAGCGCCCGTCGCAATCCTGCAGGAGAGACCCACGCACTGCCCCCACAAGACAGCCTTCCTCGCCTCTCATTCCCTCACCCGGCTCTGAGTGGAAGCCCAATTCAGATCAAAATATTCTATAAGGGCACCCACTAGTGTAGACCCCCCCCCCTTCTGCCCCATTGAAGCGCACCTCTCACCAGGGCATGGTCAGAGAGACAATGAGACAGGTGGGTCACCGCAACTACCCTGGGAGCAAAGTGTGTTGGCAGTAGGATACAATCGAGACTACTAAAGGTGCCATGTGTCGGTGAATAGCAGTTAAACTTCTGCCCAGTAGAATGTATATCACTCCAAACGTCAGATAGCTCCAATTGCATCGTGACCTCCAGCAGTGTGGATGTCATCTTTGGATTAGTGTGCAGACGATGGGGACGATAATCAAGCACCCCATTCCTAATACAATTGGAATCCCTAACCCACGTCAATCTGGAATCAACAGCTGGAGACACTACATCCCATAGCATTAGATAGAAGGACTTCTCATTCATATTTGGACTGTAGGAGTTACAAAGGGCTCTTCTATTCCATCCAGCCTGCCCTGCAGCATCGTAAATATGTCAATGCAAACAGCACACTAGCGCAAACCAGACCGGTACCCCCGTGAAAACAACAAGTAATTGGCATAGTATACCTGCCCCCTCCATTGCTGTGCTATTTTCAAAGCCTTAGTGTCAGTAAGAAGGGTAAAACAAGCTATGTCCACACTGTGCCTCTTAAGCAGCGATACTAACCAATGAACGAGTTACATACCTTCGGTAACGATGTATCTGGTAGAGACACAGTCTAGCCGCAGATACCTTAACTTAGAATATCCCCAAACATCAGACTGGATCCGGAAAACTTGCCGCAGCAGCACCTCTGCGTGCCGGGGGGCGGCGCCGCACGGCTCCGCCCTGACGTCGTCCACGGACGTGACTTCAGCGGAACCATATAACCATATAAGCCCCTCCTGGCGCGCTCTCGTCAGTTTTCGTCAGATAAACTTTTCCGCGCCACAACGCGGAGCCACCACCAAAAACTGTGAGAGTATGGGAACAGTGTGCGAAAAAGATGAAAAAAGATAAGAAATTGAATGGTGAAAAACAGCACCATAAAGGACAGTGCTAAGCACTGTATACTGAAAAATAGTGAAGGGAAAGAGCAGAGCATCGCTCTTAAAAGCAACCCCACAAAAGCGGAGGCTAAACCCTCCCCATAGGAAGAGGAAGATGTGAAATAACATCATGGCAGACGACAGAAAGTCTGCAACCACAAAATATAACCGTGAAGGGCAACAAGTCCGGAACACATGAGCATTGACAATCCACCACAAGTCGGCACCAGAAAGGGACGTTGTATCCCCTGTAAGAGACCTATAGACTGAGGCAGAGCCAATAGGCTTCACACGAATGGACTGCAGGGGAGGTAAGAGACCCCCCCCAGCCGATAGAGAAAGGGGGGGGGGGGAGAACATGAGTAGATCCCACACTGGATGACCCAGGGCGTAGGGATGTAAAAGGACACATGAGCATACCGCCCAATCAAGAGAATGGGTGGAGTAGAGCAAGCAAAACAGAATGAAGCATCCCGTTGAGGAGGGATGTGAAGACGTCACCCCACGGAAAGACAAAGCCACCCGGAGGGAGGCAAATGCAGAAACCCAACCTGAAAAGGTCCTCGCAGAACGGGGAGGATTGGCGGGCCTTAAGGAATCTGCGGCTAGACTGTGTCTCTACCAGATACATCGTTACCGAAGGTAAGTAACTCGTTCATCTGATAGGGACATCTAGCCGCAGATTCCTCAACTTAGAATAGATACCAAAGTCATACCCATAGAGGAGGTGGGTCTGCGACTGAACACCACCAAGTTCTAGAGAACTTAGCTGTCAACAAGGTGACGAAACACAGTGGAGACAGCAATGCCAGCGCAGCCAACACCAGACCACGAAGCTCTGAAAAGAGTGGAAAACAATGAGCGGCAAAGGCACCACAAGCCATCAAAGAACAGCACGAAAACCCCTGTGTGTATACCGGGTTGAGATAAAGAAAGCACAGAGCCAGAAATGCCGGTGCAGAAGTGAGAGTTTGTGGCTTCGTAAAAGAAGATGAACTGAGCCTAGGGTCCGATGGATCCACAGGATCCGATGTGTCGACAGGAAGCGAGACCCAGAGAGAGGACAAAATGGTATGACAGAGTCAGCGCATACCGGTCGAGCACGCACAACAGTGGAAAAAAGCACTGTTGAACGTGCACCAGCTAAGATACGTGGGGCAGCATCGGCAGGATGCCGACCCAAGGCCAGAAAGTGTCGGCATTACCAGAAACACAAGACACTCCAGTACGCAGTCGCTCCTTCACAAAGACATGTGAGAGGGTGGAAGGCAACAAGCTGAAGCACCCAGAACAGGACCACAGTAAGACTGGTATTCATGTGGAAGACAGGAATACACATAAGCATACAGTGTGGACGGCAGAACCACACCAAGTATTGGAAAATCCCTCTGTAGGGTAGCGTGAGCAGCCCAGATGTGCAGGACTCATCACCAAGTGGGCAACTGGCAAAAAGTGGCCTCCGGCAAGCCGGGCACACACACAAGAGCTCGCACCATGAGCCAACAGGGGCGAAGACCACGGCACCGCAGCAAGGAACATTGCCTGCGCGACCCCGCTGTGGGAAGAGCACAGAGCTGACATATATTAAGAAAGATACACATCTAAAAAGGGTGTGTTGCATATAACAAGACAAGGGTACACCATAAGTACCAACAGTCATGTTGAAGCAGAGGTGAACAGGACAATGTCCAGATCCGTATGCGACATCAGCCACCCGTCCAGGAGGAGCCAATGTCCCCCACTAGACAGATGAGGGGATAGAGCAGGACACGAAAGTGAAAACAGTCCGGACCAATGTAATGGCCTAGGGATGTACAGACGAGACCACCCAAGAAAGCGAATATCCTGGACAGAACACTTCCCCTGAGAATGTTACAGCAGGAATCCAAGCAGAAGCGTGGAAAACACCTGCTCGGAAAGCAGCAGAGACAGGAAAAACTCCTGTTTGGGAAATGCCCAGAAAATGAGGGCACAAGGCAGTGTACAGCATAGACGTACATGGCGAAGACCCCACCGCCTATAGTGAAGTCCAGGCAAAGCTGAAGTACGAGAAAGCATTACCCATCCCGGAGAGTGGAGGGTAGAACCAGTCACCACAGAAGAGGAAGAAAGAACGCAGGCACCCCATGATAGCGAACATACCAGGGTGCAACCACACTACGCACAAACACTGAAGAAGTGTGCCACGCAGTGGCTCTGCCCTGGCGCTATATGATGGCAGGGCGTCAGCCTCGGAAGAACTGTGCCAGAATGGAACAGAACAAGGGGTCCCAAGGGACAGTGTCTGGCGAAAAGAAGAGCAGCCAACATGGACAAAGAGGAACACCGCAAAGCTGAAAAACGCCCCTGGGAAAGGCAGGTGAGGCAGAAGCCTCACGGTAGGGAACCTCTACCGATGTTTTGAAGTACTACGGAAAACCGTAGACCCCAAACCTAACTGAAAGTGCAATAGAGCGTCGCCAATCTGTGGGTCGCATAACAGGAAAAAGAGAGGACAGAGTGATCCACAGAAGACTCTCTGTGAGGAAGACTCCACAGGAGCGTACCAAGCCTTCCTTGTAGAAAGGCAGCTACACAATAGCCAGCAAATACCCCACATAGGGTAAGTCTTAACCCCGGCAATGGGGCTCCTCTTGAGACAAGCTCACAGTCCGAGGACTGAAAGGAAGGCAGAACCAGCTGACCAGCTGTACTGAACAAAGGCAAACATGGCGGAGTAGCCACCTAGACCATCTGGGTATTACGTCATGAACCCAGGGACCAAAACAAACAAGGCAACGCTGCCTATGCACAAGAAAAAACAGCAGAAAGTCATACAATGTATGAAAAAGATAGGCCACAAGAGAGAAAGCCAGGCCGCAAGGGCCAGAAAATCACGGGAGACCAGACATGAGGCGGGAGACCGCTGAATCAGCATGACAGTCAAAAAGGTCCACGCCATTGAATGGCAGATCCCGAAGAGCGTCCCGAACGTTGTCGGGAAAATGACTGCTGCGCAGCCATGCATGGCGGAGCAAAGCAACCGACCGGGCCAGTGCCCTACCCACAGAGTCAGTAGCGTCCTGGGCCAATTGAAGGGAAAATTGTGCCATTCCCTGGCCATCAAGAAGAAGGTGATGCAAGTCAACCCAGGGCCCTTCTGGGAGAGAAGGAAGAAGGAGCTCAACCAAGTCCCAGAGGGCAAAGGAAGCATGTGCGAACACGCAAGACGTGTTCAGGGCATGGAGGCCCGCACTGGTGAAGGCAAAAATGTGTGGGCCACATGTCTCCAGCCACCGAGATTCCCTAGTGGGAGGTAGCAACGGCAGAGCGGAAGAAGGCTGCAAGGCAAAAGCCGCCTGGACAACCAGACCCTGAGCTCTAGGGTGAAGGGACAAGCAGACGGGATCGTCTGGGGCTGGGCAATGCCGGCGAGCAATGGCCCGATCAACAGGGTCACCAGAGGAGGGCCGTACCCAGGTACCATGCAGGATGTCAAACAAAGACCCACCAAGGGGCAGCAAAGGCTCCACGTCCACAGGCTCCATGTGGCGGCAATCCAGTAAAGGATCAGAGGGCAGGGAAACCACAGGGGGCTGCAAGTGAAGGATATCTACAGCCCTGCGAACCGCCCTTGCGAAAGCCGCACTAGCCTCTGTCGCCATTCTGGGGGGCGACAACAAACCATCGGTCGCGGACGGTTAGAGGCTAACTCATCCACTAGACAGTAAAGGTGGAGGAGCCTGAGGTTGATCAAAAGGCCATGGAACGCTAGGCACCTGCACCAAGGGGCACCGAATCGACCCTGGGCACAGGAAGCCCAGAGGGTTTTCATCCTCCTGTAACAGAGGAGACATAGGCGCCGGCATTGGCATCGACAGACGCCGAGACGGCGTCGCATCGACGTCGAGAACCTCCAGAGGGGACTCAGTCTGGGCGCGGACCGACGGCGACTCGACCTCCGGGGAGGAAAGAGGTCGACAGGGCGTCGAACTCTGTGCCGCAGCCGATGTCAGCACAGGAAACCGCACAGGACTATGCGGCGACTGGACAGGTGGGCTGGACGGACGACTGGGATGCCCCTCCGGGCCATGTACCGTCGACGTCGCATCGACTCCGGATGCACGCAGCCGGCGCCGAGGACGAATCTGCCGGCGAAGACCATACATGAGTGCCTTCTTCATCTGCGGGACCCGAAGGCGCACCAGGGAGAGGAGGTGACCAAAAGAAAGACTGGAGAGCCTTTGAATAGGCCTCCATTTGGGTCCTTGTCGCTCCGACACCCGGGAAGAGTGGGCATGGGGGAAGACGACTGCTGGGGGCCTGTGCCTGGCAAAGACCGAGAGCAGTGGGCCTCAGAGTCACGATTATGGGAGGACGACCTCTGTGACTTAAGCTTGTACTTACCTGTCTCCGAACGACATCTGTGGGAACAACCCCATGAGCGGGCCCGATCCAGAGAGGGAGATCGGCGGCGTGAAGGCGCAGGGCCGAACATCCGGGCGGCCAGCAGCTTCATACGAGGCTCCCTTATGGACTTTGGTTTCATCTGTTGACAGGCGTTGCACTCTTTGGAGTCGTAGTGCACTCCCAGGCACCACATACATATGGCGTGCGGGTCCGTGACAGACATTTGCCGCATACAAGTCTCACACACCTTAAAGCCCGAAGGCATCGCACACTGTTCCGTGATGCCGAAGGCGTCGAGAAGGCCTTAAAAACAGGCCAAGGAACCGCCGGTTTTCCTGGATCCGCGTTGGGACGCGGAAAAGAAGAAAACTGACGTCAGCACGCCATGAGGGGCTTATATGGCTCCGCTGACTTAACATCTGTGGAGGAAATCAGGGCAGCGCCATGATGCGCCGCCCCCGGCACGCAGAGGTGCTGCTGCGGAAAGTTTTCCAGATCCAGTCGGATGCCTGGGGATATTCTAAGTTAAGGAATCTGCGGCTAGATGTCTATCAGATAGTGTTGTTTATAGGCCCTCAATCTGCACATGCACCAAGATAGGAGCTTACACTTGCGCAGGACAGTCATTCGGTTTGTAAACCAAATGGACAGCCCGCGTATCCCCGCCATGTCATGATGGCACTGAACCACTAAAACAAAAACAAAAAACACTGAAAACTCACCCGGGACAAGTATCATTAAATAAAAACCACACATGTCCAGAGATCAAAGGGCCAGGACTTGCACCATGGCTGTCCCACCTCACACAAACGGGAACTCTCCTCCTCCCTCCCAAAAGCAATAAAAATACAATGTTGAAACAAAGGAATGCAATCAAAGGAGCACCACCACAGTCACAGTAATACATTACTCAACCCACAATCACACCGCACCCCTCCGCTTGTTCAATAAAGGTAGTAGACAGCCCATGGGCCGCAGGTCATTCCTCACCCACTGCTCCAAAACATGCTCCACAGACGGGCCCTCCGCTCCCTCCAGGAACCCCAGTAGGCATAGATTATTCTGCCTCAAACATCCCATGGCATCCTCGGCTCAGCCCTTGAGGGTGCAAGTGTCCATGGTCAGGTGCACCACCTGCTGCTTGAATTGTCGCACCTCGGTCTGAAGGGAGATGTTAGATTCCTCATTGTCCAACTTATTGGCAACTTTTCGCAAATCCGCCCACAGCAGATTCACTTCAATGGACACTCATTAATTTGTCCCTCCAGTGCCACCCTCAACCCCTGGATGGCCAGCAAGAGGGCAGCATAAGTTCAGTTCAGTTTAGCTTTATTTCGGCACATAGCCATAAAAGCAAAATACAAAATAATAACACATTTTACATACATAACCCAGACTAACAATATATATTTTTTACATACAATTGACAAAAGGTATATATCTCCACGATACAAGCTATACCGCATCTTAAAAATATAAATAGCAGTTTTTAAATTAGTTAAAAGCCAGAGTTTAAATATCTAAAAACTGATTAAGACTAGGGGAGACAGTAATACATGATTCTATGTGGACAAGGAAATAGGTAGGCTCCCCTCCTTACACTACAATTTGTAACCAAACCGTTTCCTAATGAGATACACATTAAACAAAAATTTACTTGTACCAAACATGACTAATTGAGAGGTATTGGACCTGATTATACGCTCTGCTTCTTTGTAGGATCTTATCCCCATGTGTTTACATAGGGGTTTTATCCAACAAACCCTCGGTTTCTTGTATGCCGGGCAGAAGAAGAGTAGATGGGCATCATCCTCCTTTGCCCCTAGGGAACAGAGAGTACACAGATCAGAACCTTCTTCCCCGCCCCACCTGCACGTATAAGCACTGATCTGTAAAACCCCATATCTAAATTGTAGATATAGTGTTTTTGCTAGTGGTGGGGCAATCTCGTCCATAAATTCTTCAAAATGGGGTATATCTTTTATGTTTAGGAATTTCTGAGTCAATGTGCCTACTGTAGAATTATGTAGTAGCTCGCCATTAACATAAGACCAGAAAGTGTCCTTTACAGTTTTTTTAGTAGTCAGGGTCATGTTCTGAGGGGTCTCCCATAAATGGTAAAGCCCTAGTCTCTGATACCACTTGCATATATATTTTAGCCATGGGGTTTTCAGATGCCCATCTATCTGGATTATTTCAGACAATCCACACCTATAATCGCTCAACTCTGGGGTTGACCATAACCTGACCCAATACAACAAAGGTCTCAATAAGGCTAGATAATTTGTTCTTTTGAGATTTATATCAAGGAATACGGGGACAAGGGGGGTTCTGGTCGGTATTTTGAGAAGCCTACGGACAAAGTTATTTTCCACCTTCTCAAATTTATTAGTACAACAGTAACCCCAAACCTCGGCACCATAAAGAGCAGCCGATTGAGCCTTCGCTTTGAATACCTCTAGTGCTGGTGATATAGCTTTAGAATAGCTAGCACCATGTATTTTTAGAAACAATCGCAATGGACCGCACTCCGCTAGCCCCTCCTCCGGGTCGCCCCAAGGGAAGCTGGTACATGAAGTTCTTGGGTGGTTCACCCCAGTGGGTGCAAGTAAGTACTTGTTGAACTGATGATCTCTAGACCCGATACATGTCCCGGGTTTTAAAATATCGCCCGAGACATGGCTCGGGTTTCGGGATAACTTCCCTCATCAGTAGAGAAAATAGTTAGGGGTGAAAGAGAGGGCCGCCAAGCAACCGTCAAAGGCCTCAGTGCCCGCACAGGCACGCAGGTGCGTCGTCCAGGAGCTCGTCAGCTCAAAGCTCGAGGGAGCCATTTTTAGAAACAATCGCAATGGACCGCACTCCGCTAGCCCCTCCTCCGGGTCGCCCCAAGGGAAGCTGGTACATGAAGTTCTTGGGTGGTTCACCCCAGTGGGTGCAAGTAAGTACTTGTTGAACTGATGATCTCTGATGGAGTTCTTGAGTGGTTCACCCCAGTGGGTGCAAGTAAGTACTTGTTGAACTGATGATCTCTAGACCCGATACATGTCCCAGGTTTTAAAATATCGCCCGAGACATGGCTCGGGTTTCGGGATAACTTCCCTCATCAGTAGAGAAAATAGTTAGGGGTGGAAGAGAGGGCCGCCAAGCAACCGTCAAAGGCCTCAGTGCCCGCACAGGCACGCAGGTGCGTCGTCCAGGAGCTCGTCAGCTCAAAGCTCGAGGGAGCCATTTTTAGAAACAATCGCAATGGACCGCACTCCGCTAGCCCCTCCTCCGGGTCGCCCCAAGGGAAGCTGGTACATGAAGTTCTTGGGTGGTTCACCCCAGTGGGTGCAAGTAAGTACTTGTTGAACTGATGATCTCTGATGGAGTTCTTGAGTGGTTCACCCCAGTGGGTGCAAGTAAGTACTTGTTGAACTGATGATCTCTAGACCCGATACATGTCCCGGGTTTTAAAATATCGCCCGAGACATGGCTCGGGTTTCGGGATAACTTCCCTCATCAGTAGAGAAAATAGTTAGGGGTGGAAGAGAGGGCCGCCAAGCAACCGTCAAAGGCCTCAGTGCCCGCACAGGCACGCAGGTGCGTCGTCCAGGAGCTCGTCAGCTCAAAGCTCGAGGGAGCCATTTTTAGAAACAATCGCAATGGACCGCACTCCGCTAGCCCCTCCTCCGGGTCGCCCCAAGGGAAGCTGGTACATGAAGTTCTTGGGTGGTTCACCCCAGTGGGTGCAAGTAAGTACTTGTTGAACTGATGATCTCTGATGGAGTTCTTGAGTGGTTCACCCCAGTGGGTGCAAGTAAGTACTTGTTGAACTGATGATCTCTAGACCCGATACATGTCCCGGGTTTTAAAATATCGCCCGAGACATGGCTCGGGTTTCGGGATAACTTCCCTCATCAGTAGAGAAAATAGTTAGGGGTGGAAGAGAGGGCCGCCAAGCAACCGTCAAAGGCCTCAGTGCCCGCACAGGCACGCAGGTGCGTCGTCCAGGAGCTCGTCAGCTCAAAGCTCGAGGGAGCCATTTTTAGAAACAATCGCAATGGACCGCACTCCGCTTGCCCCTCCTCCGGGTCGCCCCAAGGGAAGCTGGTACATGAAGTTCTTGGGTGGTTCACCCCAGTGGGTGCAAGTAAGTACTTGTTGAACTGATGATCTCTGATGGAGTTCTTGAGTGGTTCACCCCAGTGGGTGCAAGTAAGTACTTGTTGAACTGATGATCTCTAGACCCGATACATGTCCCGGGTTTTAAAATATCGCCCGAGACATGGCTCGGGTTTCGGGATAACTTCCCTCATCAGTAGAGAAAATAGTTAGGGGTGGAAGAGAGGGCCGCCAAGCAACCGTCAAAGGCCTCAGTGCCCGCACAGGCACGCAGGTGCGTCGTCCAGGAGCTCGTCAGCTCAAAGCTCGAGGGAGCCATTTTTAGAAACAATCGCAATGGACCGCACTCCGCTAGCATGTATTTTTAGGATAGGCATTGAATTTTGTTTGAGGGATATTATACTTTTATCCATCTGCCCTTTCCAAGTCAAATTATTGTCCAGCATTAATCCTAAGTAGTTGAAACTCCCTACCTGTTCCAATTTTTGATTCTCTAGAAACAAATTTTTCCTAGGAGTCTTGTAGGGGTTTATAGACATATATTTAGTTTTAGTTGGGTTTATTTCTAGCCCCTTCTCCACACAATACTTTTGGAAGGAATTAACCAAGTTTTGTAGACCCCTCGGTGTCTGAGAAATAAGGATGGTATCGTCAGCAAACAATAAGGACGTAATTGTTTCACCGCCTAAATTCGGGGAGTCATGAACACAATTCCTTAGGTAGTTTGGAATATCATTTACGTACAGTGAGAAGAGTGTTGGGGCCAACACGCAACCTTGGCGCACACCACGGTCTACGGGAATTGCCCTTGAAGTTTCCCCACCCTTCCCCCATCTTACTTTGGCGTAGTTCCCTGTGTGTAACTTGATGAGTTCATAAAGTAACTCACCTGGAACTGCCATGTTCCTTAATGTAGTCCATAACGAACTACGCGGAACAAGATCAAAGGCAGCCCTTAGATCCATAAACGCCACGTAGAGGCTACCTTTCCTAATATTTATATATTTCCAACAGATACACATAAACCTAAACACCTGGTCGTCTGTACTAATTTTGGATCTAAATCCTGCTTGGTATTTAGTTAGTATCTTTGTCTCCTCAATCCAGTCTAAAAGCCTATTTAAAATATGTCTGGCAAAAATTTTTTGTAAAATATCTATTAAACT
This sequence comes from Triturus cristatus, assembly GCF_964204655.1. NCBI lineage: Eukaryota > Metazoa > Chordata > Amphibia > Caudata > Salamandridae > Triturus > Triturus cristatus. The sequence continues at coordinate 16,874,392 of NC_140595.1, forward strand.
AGTTAGGCGGTAGTTACTTGGATCGTAGCGATCACCCTTCTTGAAAATTGTTATAATTTCTGCACCTTTCCATGATTCAGGGATCGGTGTTCCAGCTACTATTGAATTACTCAAAAAATTTATATAAGGCCCCCACACTTCCACGTCATGTTTTAATAGATCACCGGGAATTTTATCTGGACCTGGGGCTTTACCTGATTTAACAGCTTGTAATGCCTGATTAGTTTCTTCTAGGCTAAAATATAGAGGCACAGTACTCTTTTCTATAATGATTTATTTATCGCCAGGAGACAACCCATCATTACCGTTGGAGTAGAGCTTTGAAAAGTGGTCACACCAAGTATCTTCATCCAAGAAAATATCCTTTGGTGACCTACCCTTTTTGTTTCCCTTGGCTATTAAGTTCCAAAACGTACTCTGATCACGTAGCCTAGCTGCATTCAGGAGATCCTCCCATAGGCTTGCATCCCAAGCTTTTTTAGATTGGGCCATAATATTGTTATAGGCCTGTCTACCATTTTTTATATCAAGTCTATTCCCAGATTTTACTGCCTGAATCAGCCTTGATTTTGCTGTTCTACAGTCATGATTGTACCATGGGTTTACTAACTCGGGATGAATCCCTTTCCTGTCCCCATCTTCTTTGTATATTTTACTCAACAGCGGGGTTAGTGCGTCGACCAGCTTATAATGTAATTCAACAACATCCTGTGTGCCTAGTAAAGGCAACTGGATGCTCCAATGGTTTCAGAGAATGCATTATAAATGTTGGACATCACTTTTTCTTTACCCAGGATGCAAGACCATCTTAGAGCGCGCCTGTTGTTAGTTATCTGTAAATCCCCGACCGGGGAATTTAATAGAACCTCTCTATGGGATCTTTTAATAAAAGGAAAAGAATCTAACCATAACTGGAGAGGAAAATGATCACTCTTCGTCCTCGGATCTACCTTAAGGTCAAATAATAAGCCCCACAAGTTCCGGCAAACCATTACAAAATCAATATGTGACCTAAAAGTTCCCTTAAAATATGTTGGGGCTGGTGGTCTATCAGATCGAAAGCGTCCGTTACATGCCCTTAGGTCATGCGAAACTGTCAGCTGTAAGATCTGTGTGGCAGCTATTGTGCTTTTAACTGGTCTTAACAGATCCAAACACATAATATCATTAGCAGCATCTTGTTCGTCAAACAGTGTTTCCAGGCCCTGAATAGGTTCGTATTTACAATTAAAATCACCACAAACTAGTACTTGAACATTATGTCCCAAGTCTTCTAAAATAGAATCTAGAATCGCTACAGCCTTTGATTCCTTGTTAGATGGATACGGTCTATTGTAAATATTTATTAGGTATATAACTTCTTTCCCTCTTGTTACAATTTTAAGTCCTAACAAATCAGGGGAAGGAATAGATAACTGAGTGATACATATTTCCAAGGTAACTTTAACCCAGATGACCAACCCCCCAGATGCCCTTCCTCTATTTGATGGTGTTGCGTTAGAGCTAAATGACTTGTAACCTAATCTATGGGGGGTTGCTACCATCCAGGTTTCTTGTAAAAGTATAATATCATGATTCTCAATATATGTATACCATACTAGGGGCCTCATGTAGGTAAATAAATTTTACCGGTTCTTAAATACCGAGCCGTACCGAATCGGTAAATTAGAATCGGTAAGTTACATGTAGGTAAAAATTCGGTAACAGTTACCGATTCGGTAACATTCGGTAAATACGAATCGGAATTCACCGAATCGGTAAATACCGAGGTGATAATTACCGATTCGGAAAATACCGAGGTGGTATCTACCGAATCGGAAAATACCGAGGTGGTATCTACCGAATCGGAAAATACCGAATCGGTACGTACGGATTCGGTAAATGACATCACATGACTTGACGAAACAGCTAATCCTGTGCAACGACAGCCCACCCAACCAGGAACTGCCCACACCCAGGCAGGTGTACACAATTAGCCGAAGTGGCCACACCCAGGCAGGTGTACATAATCAGCCGACCCTGGAGAGGCTCGGAGTGCAGAGGAGAGGCAGGGAGCAGTTGCATGTGCGAGCGGGAAACGAACAGCATGTCCAGCCAGAGCACACAGAAAGACGGAGGGGAAAGGAGGAGGAAGCTCAAATTCAGCCCCAAGGAACTCCAGGTGCTGGTGGAGGAGGTGGTGAAGCAGCACCAGAAGCTGTTTGGGAGGCAATCCCTGCAAGTGCCTGAGGCCGAAAAGCGCAACATATGGCTGGCCATCCAGGCGCAGGTCAATGCTGTGGGAGTGACCCACAGGGAAATTGAGGTCCTCAAAAAGCGCTGGTATGACCTGAGGATTGTGACCAAGAGGAAGATGGGCGACATCCAGAAGGAGGCCAGCCAGACCGGAGGTGGAACCAACAGGGCACCTGCCCTCACCGAACTGGAGGAGCTGGTGGCGGCCACACTCGAGCAAGAGAGCGTCGTGGGTCTTGGGGACGCCGACAGCTCTGCCAGAGCCGCAACACACCAAGGTAAGACGAAAGCACAGCAATGTAGCCGCCCCTACCCCTATCCCACATCCCCCATTGTGAAACGAGAATCACACTGCAGTCCACACGTGTCAGTGCAGACAGGCAATGCATTCCGGGAGATGTAGTCAGGGCAACACTAACCATGACGTAAATGTCACAGGGCAACAAGGCATGTCACGCACTCGAGGCACAAGGAGACAGAGGACAGATTGGAATGTGAAATGATTTATTGTGACGCTTGCAATGCAGCCCTTCGGGGACACTGAGCCAATGTTGTTTTTCTGTCCACAGATGTGACATCATGCAGTACAGGGCATGCTGCAGGGGAGACGGCACACCGGCCACAAAAATCACCTCTAGCCAGCACGGGTTCAGACCAGGGAGCAGGCCCACTTTCAGCCGCACCACCTACGCAGCCAGCCGCGCCGCACACAGAGCCACCATCACCTCACCGAGAGCCAGCATCACCACCACCAGAGCCAGCATCGCCACTCATGTTCGATTCACCGGCCACATCTCCGCTTGCAGGTGTGAGAATGAGGAGGCGTCCAGCAGCCAGGCTACGAGCCTTAGACACCTCGTCAGACGACAGCATGGGCCCAGAAGACCGCACCGGGCCCCAGGAAGGGAGCCATCCCACTGTGCCCCATACCTCACAGGCAGCACAGACGGGAGCAAGAGGGCGCCGCAGGTCGCGTGTCCAGAGTCCACCAGCACCCACTGACGGCCATGGTGTCTTCTTGGGGCTCGAGGGCCAAATGTTGAAGCAACAGCGCCTGCAATCAAAGGCAGTAATGTCAGTCCAGAGGCACATGCGGGTGATGAGGACAAGCTTAGTCAACATGGACACAAACATTGGCGGCATGGCTGCGGGCATTCGGGACATGTCCCAGTCAATCCAGCAGTTGTGCAGCAAATTAGATGCTGACATCGAAGCACGGCGCCGGGAACGCCAGAGAAGGGACACTACCAGCAGGGCACTCAACCGTCTGGCAACTGCGACTTCCCTACTTTGCCGGCGCTCTGTGACGATGCAGGAGGGCCTAACACAGTGCTGCAGCGACCTGTCACGGGGGATGGTGCAGGTGACAAGTGCACTAGGGGTGCTATTGACAAGTCAGGCGTCGACAACTGCTGCAGGGGATGCTGCGGAGAGCATCGACACCAGCAGCAGCATCACACCCCCCGTCCCAGAAGCACGCAGGAGCAGCAGGCGGCTTGGGGTTGGCTCTAGTGAGGATGCACAGGCCGTGCAATCCACCACTGCAGCGCGTATGCGCAAACATTGATGTGGCCCTGCTTATCCACTTGCCATTGGGTGACGTAACCCTGGACATACTCATTGTATAGATGGCATATTGCCAGATTGGCCTGTTCATGTGTTCATGGCGTGGTGCCACATTAAACTACGTCATGACTTCTCACGACTCGCTGTGTCCCCTCACTTACTCAGAAATAGTTGCATGTGATCTCTGCCCGTCTCTCTCTCCCATCGATTGCAGTTGGCACTCTAGCTGCGCTGCCCTCTGGCTGGCCTGACTCATCCTCGTTGTCCTCAAAATATGTTAGTTCCACATCTGTACCTTTTTTCGTGGCAAGGTTGTGCAGCATTGCACAAGTGGCAATTATCTTGCAGCAGGTGATGGGTTTGTACTGGCGTGCGCCTCCGCTCTTGTGGAGGCAGCGGAACCTGCTCTTCAGCAGTCCAAACGTGCGCTCCACCACATTGCGTGTAGATTTGTGGGCCACGTTGTATCGTCTCTCACTCTGGGTTGCTGGGTGTAGGTAGGGAGTGAGGATGAATGAACGGCATGCATATGCACTGTCGCCTGGATGAGTAAAAGGGAACCATCAGTTACATGCCTCTATACACTCTGATTTGCAGGTTTCAAGGGGCGTCACTGTTACTTACCCAGCAGGTATCCCTCTCCGAATTCTCCGGCTCTCAGTCGTGTGTAGATCCCACTATTCTGGAAGATGTAAGAGTCGTGGGTGCTCCCAGGAAACTTTGCAACAATATCTGTGATGATGTTCCCTGCATCACAGATCACCTGCACATTGATGGAGTGGGTGGACTTCCTGTTCCTGTAGATGTGCTCTGTGTCAGCTGGAGGACAGATTGGGATGTGTGTACCAGTAATACAGCCGATGACATGGGGGAACTGTGCCATGTGATAAAAGTCTGTTTTTGTTTTCTGCAGTGCAGCCTGTGTGTTTGGGAAGCTTATGTAGTGGTGCATTCTCTGCATCATGGCATCCAGGAACTTCCTGAAGAAACGTGACAGGCAACTCTGGGATACCCCACCCACCGCAGCTATCACCACCTGATAACTGCCGGATGCCAACAGATGTAGGCTGCAGAGCACCTGCACATGTGGGGGTATGGCGTGCGCCCTTCTTATTGGCTGGTCCAGGAGTGGGTGAAGGTCCCTGATTAAGTCCATGATGGTTTCGGGGTGTAGCCTGTACCTCTCATGTATCTCTGCATCAGTCAGCTGGAATAGTGTGATGCGCTGTCTGTAGATTTGTTCCTCCCGTCGCCACACCCTCAGTCCTGCTGCCTGTAGACGTAGGCGCCTTGCAATGACGTACATGGCGGCCATGTTGTCCACGCTGTTGCATTTTGGGATTGCTTATGTGCATTGTTGATGGTTACCACCTGCTTTCCATCCGTGTTAATTACCGACTCTTATTTACCGATTTTCCTGGATTTCTTAATTACCGACTGCTCCTACATGTCATTTTAAATTTTTACCACTTCATATTTACCACTTCATATTTACCGATTCGTTAATAATGTATTCGGTAAATATGAATCGGTATTTTAGAATTCGGTAACTATGAATCGGTATTTACCGCCTCATATTTACCGAAAAGTGGTTTTTGGACTCCTCCATCTCACTTGTCTGAATACCGGTCGGTAACGGCATATTTACCGAAAATCGGCCGTTACCGACCGGTATTTCGCTACCTACATGAGGCCCTCGATCTTTTATATTCCTGGATAAACCAGCTATATTCCAAGAAATCAGTCTAATATTATTTTTGTCTTCTACATATGGTCGAGATGTTCCTGTAAATATGTCATCACTGTCAGTAGCATCCTCAAATGTGACTGGGGAAATAATCTCTTCTACTAAGTTACCATCATTATTTTGTTTAGTCTCTGACCGTACTAAAGGAGACTTAACAACCATACCTAAATCAAATACCTCATCCAACCTGGGATAGGCATTGCCGACGTTGTTTGACAGCTCGTCTGATGGTTTATCAATAGGACTACATGCTACCAAATTTATAGGGTCAAGGTTTACACTACTCCTATAAAACCCCCGCAACAAGGAGTCTTGTAAGGTTTGTGAATTTTTTGCCCTGCCTTTGGGAGTCAGTCGTTTTGGTCTAATGAGCAGCATAAGTTGCTTCCCCTAGATGCTCCGGCGAGCACTTCAACCTAACTGGAGGACCCAGCCTGGTTATCCTCAGAGGTCTAGCACGGGGTATTGTGTTGGGTGATAGTGTTAACCTATACCTCAGGGGCCTGTCGTTCCCCATGGTTAACAACTATGTGAAATATCAGCTCAAGCTTTACCCAGAGTACATGTAAACAAGCGCACCTCAGCTGTCCCAAGACTTCCACTTGTCTGGAACACCAAGATCCAACGCAGGAATGCAGTACTGGGACCAAATACCTTAATCACTCACAAAGGTCACTGGAGGGCGTAGGGCGGGGGCCTGTCAATTCAGCACCTCTTAAAGACTGGGGTCTGCCCCAAAGCCAGCAGTACACAAGGTGCAATATTATTCCAGCAAAAGGGGGCCACACCCTGCGGTCCATGTCCTCAGTCCTTTCACAAGGGAGCTGAACAGCTACAGAGGCTTCTAGGGATTGGAGTCCAGGTCTTGTTGGAGCAGGAGGCCATTGGTAAACAGGTTACCAAGGCTCTCCCGCATCCAGGGCCCGCACATAGTACCCTCACCTCAGCACAGGGTCCAGACACCGCCAAAGTCAGTCTCTCACCCAAAGTGCGGGGCATCAACCAACACTAATCCAAATACTCAGTGGATCACGCGGGAGTTGCTCTGCAGGTCAATTACCCCCGCCCCGGCAGTGAACGCAACGCTCCCAATCACCATCGCAAAGTACGATCTTCAATGAGCAAGCCCCAGTCCACGTCAAGGGGGCCTGACACCCCCACAAGCGGATGAATGCCAAAAATGTAGTGTCCAGCCCTGCCGACTGCACAGCTTAGGTCTCACCGCCTTGCTCCCTCAGGAAGTTTAAGAGCCCGGGCCGGACCTCCAGCCGTCCTCATGTGCCACTATATGCCCCCCCCAAAGAGCCTGCACCACCTTGCCATCACAGTGTGGCTGTTCAGGCAGCTCCAGTCTCAGGATCCCGGACAGGACAGCTACCAATCACGTAGTCCCATGCAAAGTTTCCTGGGGGCTGGCCCAGAAACTCAGTGATGTTCCAGCACCACCACCCCTCACTCGCAGACACCCAGCAAGTAGGGCTGCTGGACCCAGACACCATGGCTGAGGCTCCAACACTCCTCCTCAGGGCAGCATGGCCCACAGGGCGCTTTCAGGCCTCACTTGGGCTGTTGCCTCCACCAGACCAGCAACTCACGTCAACAGTGGGGCAAAGCCAGTACTCCCTGCACAGGCTACAGATCTGCTTGGTCCCCACAATAAGGGCTGAGCTTCCCCCGGAAGCCAGGACCACTGCCACAGATTAAGATGCAGCCAGCATGGCACCCATGGGCCGCAGCCACTCAGAGCACGGAGTCCTCACTAGCCAATCACACTGCCATAATGGTGCCCAAACTCCCCACAGAGGTGGGGGGGCAAGCTCGATACTGTGGCGGCAGGAGGTGGCTCGCTCTGCACCATGGAGTCAGGAAATCCACTCTGCATTGCAGGATGACACAGGATTAGGTGATGGGGAGACTGAGCTCCCTGGAGTCGTGTCCCGTCAGCCATCTTGGTTGGCCACACCCCTGGGGAATCTTTATTTGAGAAACGCCAAGCAGCAGTCCCTATCATGGCCCGGCCACAGGCACAAGTTACAAATGGTGCGGACGTTGGTTATGCAATATTTATAGGGACACTCGAGGCATCTCCTAAAGGGCACCCATTCCATCAACTCGAGGTTTTTCAGCCTCGGAAGGCCCAGAAGCTCGAATTAGATAGATGATACGTCTAAGAATCTACTCACGATCAGGTGGGAGTCAGCGAACTTGAGGCCACAACAGGAACCAATGAACTCCTCGAGACTGGGAGCACATTGGATCACATCCAAACTCGATGGCAGAAATAAACAATCTAACAGTGGGGTACGTGAGCATGTAAAGAAGGAGCCACCGAGACCTCGTGATTTGAAAGACTTCTTCAAAGAAAAACAACTTGCACAGTCCAAGCCCAACAAGGATGGCCGGAGTATGCACAGCATGTGTATCTACAGCCACATGTGCTATGAATGGAAAATGCTACTTAGCTAGTATGCTTCTGTTCTTGGCATGTAGAGCTGTAGATTCACATGCTTTGCGTAAGCCTGCCATCTAGTTTTGGATCCGGATGTTTGCACTTTGTTTTTCTTCGAAGCAGTCTTTTCCAGTCACAAGGTAGAGGACTCCTCCTTTCGGTGATTATGCGCATGGGCATCCATTGTTAGATTGTTTTCCCACAGAGGGTGAGAATGGAGCTAGTAAGAATAGAGATGTCCATGTGTATGCATCTAAGATATTACTGCACCAGGTATAGGTATCCGGGGAGGCGGGTGGGCGCATGTGAATCTACAGCTCTACATGCCAAGAACAGAAGCATACTGGGTAAGTAGCATTTTCCGTTTGAGGCATGGGAGCTGTAGATCACATGCTTTGCATAGACTATACAGCAGCAATCTCCCAAAAGTGGTGGCTAACCTATAGCTGTTGCAGTGCTCTGAAATAGTGTACGTAGAACTGCCTGGCCTAAATTAGCTTGTTGTCTTGCTAACACATCTAGACAATAATGTTTTGTGAATGTGTGAGGTGTGGACCATGTTGCAGCTTTGCAGATGTCAGCTATGGGGATGTTTCCTAAGAAAGCCTTAGAAGCCCCCAGTTTGCAAGCGGAATGCGCTCTAGGGGGAATTGTTAAAGTTCTTTTTGCTTTTGCATAGCATATCTGAATGCATTTGACTATCCACCTCGCAATACCGGATTTTGAAATGGGATTGCCTTTATGCGGTGGAGCAAAAGCAACAAAGAGTTGTTTAGTCTTACGAAAAGGTTTTGTCCTTTCTATGTAAAAGAGTAATGCTCTTTTCACATCTAATATGTGTAAGGCTCGTTCTGCCACTGAATCTGGTTGAGGAAAGAACACAGGCAACTCAACAGATTGGTTGATGTGGAAGGCAGATATTACTTTGGGTAAGAATTTAGGGTTAGTACGAAGAACCACTTTGTTGTGGTTTATTTGTAAAAATGGTTCTTCTATGGTTAGTGCCTGAAGCTCACCCACCTCTTAAGTGATGAAACCGCAATGAGGAAAGCCACTTTCCAAGTGAGAAATTGTAATTCACATTTTTGCAATAGCTCAGAGGGTGGACCCATCAATCTGGTGAGAACAATATTAAGATTCCACACTGGGGCAGGTGGAAATCTAGGGGGAATAACTCTTGAGTCCTTCCATAAAGGCCTTAATAACAGGCACTCTGAAAAGAGACAGATGTCTGTTTTGAAGGTATGTGGCTTTTGCAGCAAGATGAAAGCGTATGGATGTGTACACTAAATTGGAGCGTTGTACATGCATTAAATAGCAAATTATGTTTTGAATTGAAGCATCAAGCGGGTTGATATGGTTATTACAGTAAATAACAAATCGCTTCCATTTTGCTGCATAGCAAGCTCTTGTGGTAGGACGCCTAGCCTCTTTAGTAATGTTCATACAGTCTGGGAGAAGATTGAGATAGCAAACTCTATGACTTCAGGTGCCAGACTGCTAGGTTGAGATGTCTGGGATCTGGGTGGCTTATCTGTCCACAGCTCTGTGTGAAGAGTGGATGTGAGATGTAGTTTTTCATGGTGAACCAAGGTTGACGAGCCCATGTCAGAGCTATTAGGATTAGTGTGAGGGACGTTTGCCTGAGCTTCCAAACCACTAGTGGAATGAGTGGGAGGGGCGGAAAGCGTAGGCAAATATCCCTGACCAGCTCATCCATAGTGCATTGCCCTTGGACAATTGGTGTGGATACCTGAAGGGAGAGTTGGGCATTTTGGTGAGTGGCGAACTAATCTATGCCTGAAAAGCCCCACATCTGAAAGAATGGGGGGAGAATTGAGGGTGCAGTTCCGACTTGTGGATTTGCTGTCTCTGCCTGCTGAGCAGGTCTGCGATCTGATCGTCTACTCCCGGAAGGTGTTCTGCAAGGAGATAGATTTTGTGACGTATGGCCTACCTCCAAATGTCCTCTGCAAGTTGCGACAGTTGGAGAGAATGCACCCCCCCCCCCCGTTTCTGTATATTATACATGGCTGTCATGTTGTCTGTACGTATCAGGACGCCTTTGTCTACAAGGTAAACTTGCAAGGCTTTGAGCGCTAGAAATACTGCTAGTAGCTCTAGGTGATTGATGTGGAGCTGCTTTTGCTGTTTACTCCACATGCCCTGAATTGTGTGAGTTTGGAGCTGAGCTCCCCAACCAGTGAGTGATGTGTCTGCTGTTAGCACTGTCTGTGGAACCGGGTCGATTAATGGCCGCCCCTTGTAAAGGTGTTGTGGATTCCACCACTGCAGAGAGCGATGAGTGCGGCCGCCCACCAACACTAGATCTGATAACGGACCCGGAGACTAAGTCCACTGACGCGCTAAGCATTCCTGAAGGGGACACATTTGCAGTCTTGCATAGGGAACTATTAAGATGCAAGACGCCATAATTCCCAGTAACTGCATGAATACCCGAGCTGGCAATGAGTGGTGAGGCTTGAACTGGGAAATTAGAGACTGAATGTTGTGGATTCTGGCTGGATTGGGACAGGCTAGAGCTTTTTGTGTACTGAGAGTGGCTCCTAAGTACGTTTGCGTGTTGGAGGGTTGGAGATGGGACTTGGACAGATTTACTGAGAATCAGAGACCGTGGAGCAGCTGAACTGTTCTGCGAGTGTGTTGCAGACAGGAGCTGGCTTTGATAAGCCAGTCGTCTAAGTACCGGAAGACGTGAATGTGTTGTCTTCGCAAATGAGCTACAACTACTCCCAGGCATTTGGTGAATACTCTGAGAGCAGTGGTGACTCCGAATGGAAGCACTTTGAACAGGTAATGTTGTCCCGCTACCACAAACCTGAGGTATTTGCGATGAGCGGGATGTATTGGAATATGGAAATAGGCATCCTTTAACCGCGGCGTAAAATTCGGCGCGGTGCGGGTGTTTCCGTGCGTGGGCGGGGCCGCTTCGGCCAACGGACGTGCACAGCACTACGGAGGTAGTGCTCGCGACGGCTGCTGGCCGATGAATGCATCGAGGTCTAGAATAGACAGAAAGTTGCCTTACTGAAGGAGTGGGAGCACTTACTGAAGTGTTACCATGTGAAAAGGGTCAGTTTGGATGTACAGATTTAGGTCTCTCAGGTCTAGTATAGGCCTGAGAGAGCCGTCCTTTATGGGTATTAGAAAGTATACTGAGTATACGCAGGCCCCTTGATACTGTAGTCGGACTGGCTCTATAGCTCCTTTTTCCAATAAAGGGAGAACTTCTTGTCTGAGGTTGAGATGCTCTTGGGACATGTGTGATCTTGGAGGAACCTTTGGGGGAGTGGCGATAAGTAACAGGCATTAACCATATTGGAGAACTTGTAGAACCCATTTGTCTGAGGATCTTGTATTCCAGACGGGAAGAAATTGGGAGAGACGTTCCCAGACAGGAGTAGAATGATCAAGGGTAGAGGAAGGAAGTAACGGTTTGTTGTTTGCAGGGGGAAGTACGTGTTGAGTTGTCTTTACCTCTTCCCTTGCCATTATTACCTCTAAATTCTCCTCTAAAGTAAACTCTGGAAGAGGGAGACTGACTTTTGCCTTTGTAAAAAGAAGAGGGATTTTCTGATATGTTCTTTGAGCCCCCCCTCGTAAAAGGAACAGCGAAAGGAGCCCCGATTGGAAGGAAGCTGAAAAGCCCACATGGATTATGCGACCTCTATATCTTTCTTCACCTTCTCTAAAGAAGTATCTACTGTAGGCCCGAACAGGTGCTACTTATCAAAGGGCCGATTTAAAATAGAGGCTTGGACCTCGGATTTAAACCCAGAAATTCTGAGCCAAGCGTGTCTCCGTAACAGAACACTAGTGTCCACTGCGCGAGGTGCAGTATCAGCTGCGTCTAAAGCGCACCTAATGGATGCGTTGAAAGGAAAATGCTACTTACCAGTATGCATCTGTTCTTGGCATGTAGAGCTGCAGATCCACACACTATGCATAGATCGCCATCAGGTGTTGGGCCCGGATGTTTGCACTTGTTTTTGTCCTGGAAAAGTCTTTGGAAGTCACGAGATAGGTGACTCCTCCTTTGGACGATAGTGCGCATGGGCATCAGCTCCATCTTCAGATTGTTTTTCGCCAGCAGGGAAATAATGGAGTTTTGTGAGAAACAGATAAGATGCCCATGTATGCTGTATTTAAATAAGATAGTACTGGAACAGATCAAGGTAGCCGGGGAGGCGGGTGGGCGTGTGTGGATCTGCAGCTCTACATGCCAAGAACAGAGGCATACTGGTAAGTAGCATATTCCATTCGAGGCATATGAGCTGCAGATTATACACTGTGCATAGATTGTATAGCAGTACCCATCCCTAGCGGCGACCACCAGTATCTGCTGCAGTAGTTTGAAATAATGCTTTGAGTACAGCCTGGCCCACACTAGCTTGCTGCTTTGTTTGCACATCTACACAATAGTGCTTTGTGAATGTGTGGGGTGTGGACCATGTAGCTGCTTTGCAGATGTCATCTAAGGGAATGTTTCCTAAAAATGCCATTGAAGCCCCCATCTTTCGGGTACAGTGAGCTTTAGGGGGAACTGATAATGTACGTTTTGCTTTGTGATAGCATATCTGTATGCATTTGACAATCCACCTTGAAATCCCAGATTTTGATATGGGGTTGCCTTTATGTGGTGGTGAGAAGGACACGAAAAGTTGTTTTGTCTTGCGAAAAGGTTTTGTTCTTTCATTGTAATAAAGCAGTGCTCTTTTTACATCTAAAGTGTGAAGAGCTCTTTCTGCGACGGTTTGTGGTTGTGAGAATACTGGCAACTCCACAGACTGGTTGATGTGGAAGGGAGAAATAACTTTAGGGAGGAATTTTGGATTGGTTCCGAGAACCACTTTGTTATGATGGAGTTGTAAAAAAGGTTCTTGGATAGTGAGTGCTTGTAGCTCACTGACTCTTCTAAGTGAAGTAATGGCCACTAGGAAAGCGACTTTCCATGTCAGAAATTGTAGCTCGCATTTGTGCAGAGGTTCAAAAGTGGGGCCCATTAGTCTTGTGAGAACCATGTTTAAATTCCACACAGGCGAGGGTGGTACCCTGGGGGAATTACTCTTTTGAGGCCTTTCCATAAATGCTTTGAAGGCAGGTACCCTGAATAGCGACAAGAGTGGTCTATTTTGCAAGTAGGCTGCTATGGCAGCGAGGTGTAACCTAATAGATGTGTATGCTAAGTTACACCTTTGGAGATGCAGTAGATAACCTATGATGTGTTGAATAGACACATCTAAAGGATTTATGGTGTTTTTGTGATAATTTTCTGACGAATCGTTTCCACTTGGCTGCATAGCAGGCTCTAGTGGTGGGGCATCTAGCTTCCTTGATAATGTTCATACAGTCAGGGGGAAGGTTTGTTGTAAATTGGCAGCGATTGGATTAGCATTAGCGGAATCAATCTTGTATTTAGAGGCTATCTTGTCCATTTTGTGGAATCCATTTTGTATTTCTGGCAGCCATTTTGTTTGCCATGTGCTGCCACATGCTCACCATGTGCTTTGTCCTCCCTCAGTGTTGACTGCTCTTGTAATCTGCCTAGAAACTAACTATATTTAGCACCTTCCACCTTTGCACATGCCCAGTGAGTTTTCAGCTGTCCTTGCAGCTGTTAGTAGTATGTAACTGTCAGGATGTGTTTACTAGCATTGGCAAACTGTTAACTCCTCCTACTTGTCGACTGTGCATTTCTATATGACCTTATATGTACATAAAACCTTCTCCTGTACTTGTACCGCCCTCTTTCATAAAAGGACCATGTTCCTTCTCTTTGGTGTGCTACTTCATTCAATACCGAAGGGTGCTGTGTGAATGTAGTTCCACCTCATGAGGTTTATTAAACTTTGTATTTTCTATTCCAGTTTCTGTGCCAACTTCTTCCTATTGGTGTGAGGACTTTGTGCAGAGAAGGGTGAACCCCTTGCACTGGTAGGCCTAGCTGAGGCCCACTTCTACAAATTGGCGCCCAACCAGTGGGGCTCATCGGCGACTCGGATGCCCAAAGGATTGGTCGCGACGAAGGATTGGAATCTCGCTCTGGACGCAATCATTGCCCGATGAGACCCGAGTCTTGGCAACCACAGCGTTTTTCCTTTCTTTCTGATCTGACCATCCAGGTGGTGCCGGCCCTCGATTGAGATCTCTTCTGTTGATTCGCCGTGCAGTGACCATTTGGTCGATTTTAGAACTTGCCAGTTGGAACCTGGACACCAAGTGATTGGTAAGTGTCATTCTGCGGCGCTTGCTGTTGGTTTTTATGCCTGGGATTGGTAAGGTAGTTTAGTAACACTTACTGCGGCTTTTGTATTTTGGAATTTGTGTTGGCCAACTTAGATTTCTATGTGATTCATATATAAATTGCAATTTATATAGGCAGGTAATGAGGAGAATGTTCTCTATCTGAATTGATTTGAACGGCACATCGTACTAAAGGTACCTTAAGTGCTACTTTGATTATAATACTGCATATTCTGCACTATTTTTGGCATGCCTGTTTTCAGCACACTTCGTAGGATGTGTTGCTTTTGTAGTGGTACCAATTTGAGACTCGATGAAGCACAACCGGCCCCCCCAGAGGGGACACGTAATAGGGATATGTATATTAAGTATGGTCTTTCTTCTATAATGTACAGCACATTATGGAATAAATACACTCGTAAGGATCCTGAGTTGCGTTGGCCTATGCATGGGTCATTTGATTTACGAAAGATTGAGTATGTGGAACAATGTATGTTTAAGCGAAAGACTAGGCAAAAGATGTTTGACTGTGTACGAATGTGGGAGAAAGAAGTGCGTGAACGAATGAAGCGTGAGCAAGCCTTGATTGAAAAAGAACAGCGAAAGAACATTTATGCGAAAGCATTAGAGTTGAAAAACAAAGAAATAAAGAGTTAAAAGAGAGAGAAGATAGGGAGCGCAATTTACAGGTAACTGGCCAATACGCTGTTCGGCGGCCCCTTTATCCTATACTTAATAAACCACAAGATGATTTCTTATTATTAGATCGTCCTCCACCTCCGTATACTGTTCCTTCTGCCCCTCATGAGTCAGATGAGGACTCTAGTTCGGAGGAACACAAGGCACGAGAAACTCGTTCTATGTTGACCGCTGAGCGTGCGTCCCAGCTTAGATCTGCTGCTCGTAGAGCAGTTCGTAGCACTGCCCCCGCCTCTGAATTTCTAGATAGTATGAAAGGGTGGCAGGAAAGGGAGCAGCTGTATTTCTGAGGTGTTTGCCGCAGAGGTCCTTGAGCTGTTTAGGAAATATTCTGAGGAGTTAGAGCCCGACGATGTAGCAGTAAATTGTAAGCAAATGCGTGATGGTCTTTTTGTTTTCCCCCAGGTGAATGATACAATCAGGCGTTTGGTTAAACTGCGTGTTGATGCAGTCCGTTTGCGAGAGGAGAAAAAGGCTGCAGACGTAGCTGCACAGACATCTCAGACCAGCATGGCACAAGCTTCTATCTTCGGAACAGATAAGACTATGATAGTTCATGCGAAACCTATGCGGGAGGCCGCCCCTTGGTATGTTCCTCCTAAAGGACAGGGTACAAGTGATGATAAGGCTTCTCTCGATGCAAAGGGTTATTTTATTTTTAATTGGGTTTACACTCCTTGGAATAGGACGGATGTCATGGCACTTAAAACTACATTGCCTGATCCGCAGAAAAATCCAGCCGCTTTTTATGAGGAAGTTGAGGGTGCTATTAGCTCTTGTACTATGGCTTTGCCTGATATTGATTTATTTTTCGGATTGATATTACCACCTGATATGTGGAGAACTGTTCGTAAAATTGATGATCGTGCAGCTTTTGGGGCGTTGTGGAAAGACTTAGAACAAATGGATGTAGAAAGGGAACCCGCACAGAAGCCATGTCAGTTAATTTTAGATCTTCCCGCAGCTATATTAGTTAAGTTAAAAACGATTATTCCCCCTAAAAAGATAGATTGGACTGTTTTAGCGTCTTGTAAGCAAAAGGAAGATGAATCGGTCTCTGATTTCTTTACACGTTTTGAAGAAGCATTCCACGATTTTAGTGGCCAGTCATTGACAGATGATACGGGCAGACATCTGTTTGTAGATAAATAATGTCGCTAACCTGTTGCCAGGAATAGCTAGTCGCCTAAAAGCCAGTGAGAGTTCATGGACTACCTCTTCTCCGGTTTCTCTCTTGACTATGGCTCAGTATTATGAACGCCAGGAATTAGAAACAAAGGGTAATGAGGATAAAAAGACTAAAGAATTAAAAACGAAGGTTAGGTTGGCTCAGGCTTATGGTCCGCCTTTTAGAGGTAGTGATAGAGGTGGACGTGGATCTTATGGTTCGTCTTTCCCTTCTTATACTCGTTCGAATTTGTCTGTTGACCAGTGCACGTACTGTAAGAAATTTAGGCATTGGGCTTCCGATTGTCCAGCACTGCGTGCTTAGCAGTGTCCACGTGGTCGGGGACAAATGAGAAATCGTTCAGGATATTCAGGGCCTAGAGGAAGTGGTGCAGATTGGCGCTTCCGAATCCCCTCTACTTCCACGGACGGAGTGATTTCACAGTCACACACGCACACACACATCACACGCTGGTGGGGCCCATTACACCAACATTCAAACCTAAACCACCTTATCTGTGCCTTGCATAGGGGAAACACTTTTCAATATTCCTAACCAATCTGCATATACCTTGAGGTCAATGCGACCAGCTAGTTGCTTATAAATCTAGCGAGAACATTTCATAGATTACACAAATAAATTCAATAAACATGACAAGAAATAACCACCCGAGACAGAAATTCAAACCTGTTGTTCTGTCTGGAGTAGACCTAATGGTCATCAGGACTAGAGGCAAGACATCGGGCCATTTCATTCCTGTGGCTAAGCACATTTTGCCAATTCTGTTTTTGATGGTACCATTCATTTGTTTAACCACACCAGAAGCCTCTGGTCGGTAAGCACAATGTAGCTTCTGCTGTACACTCAATGCTTCACAAATTAGACCCATGATTTCATTATAAAAATGTCCTCCTCTGTCTGATTCAATGGTTACTGGGAACCCGTACCTTGGGATGAACTCTCTTAACAGTAATTTGGCCACTGTTATCCCATCATTTCTTCTTGTTGGATATGCCTCCACCCACCTGGAGAACAAACAGACCACCACCAGGACATACCTCAATCTGTTGACTGGGGGCATTTCAATGAAGTCTATCTGCATTCTTGTGAAGGGTCCTCCCTCCCTGCCTATTGTTCCTAGACTCACCACTGTTTTCTTTGCAGGATTGAATTGCTGACATATCAGACATCTCTGGCAGAGACTTTCTGCTATCAGTCTAAATTTTGGACTGTACCAGGTTTGCTTAAAGGCTCTTATCATAGCATCCCTCCCCAGGTGTCCTTGGCCATGATACATCCTTGCCATTGTTGATAGCATGCTATTTGGCATGACTGGTCTTCCATCCCTATAGACCCACACATGATCTTTTTCTCTAGGTGCACAACCTGCTTTCACCCAATCTCTCATTTCTTCATCTCCTGCCTCATCCTGCAGCTGTTTTACTTCCTCCCATGTTCCCACCTCATTAGTAAACATTAAGGAACAAGAAGACATTTCCCGTTCTTTACTCCTGTTAATTGAGTGATTGTTCCTTGCACAGTACTGTGCTATGTCGTTTGCAAACTTATTTCCCACAGTTACAAAATCATCACCATGAGCAGCACATTTTACAACTGCTAGTTCTTTAGGCAGCTGTATCGCCTCTAGCAGTTTTCCAACCACCTCAACATTCTTTATGGGAGTTCCACTTGAGGTCAGGAAACCTCTTTGTAGCCATAGCTGGCCAAAATCATGGACAACTCCGAAGCCATACTGGCTGTCAGTCATCACAGTCACTCTCACACTCCTCCAAATTTTGCATGCTTTTGTCAGTGCCACCAATTCTGCCACCTGAGCGGATTTAACTCCTTTTAAAGGTGATGCTTCCACAACTTCTGAGACTTTACACACAACATATGCAGCACTCAACACTCCTTCATCTGTTCTCAGACAAGATCCATCCATAAACAACACATGATCACTTTCAGGCAGTGGCAGATCTCTTATGTCTGGCCTTGGCTTTGTGCAGTAATCAAGTACATCCAGACAGTCATGATCAACATCATTTCTCACTCCCACACATTCAGCATCAGGCAACAGTGTCGCTGGATTCACATTCACACATCTCTCCAGGCTTACATTAGTTGCACCAAGAATGACTTTCTCATATTTAGTCAGCCGACTATGAGACATGAATTGTGTCCGGCGCCTTGTCAAAAGGATTGCCACATCATGAGGTACGAATACCCGTACAGGGTATCCCATTATGATTCCCTCACTTTGTTCCAGACTTTTGCAGGTAGAAGCTACTGCTTTCAGGCAACCTGGTAAACCCACAGCTACTGGGTCAAGAGTTGCTGAGAAATAGGCAATGGGCCTCCTCAGACGTCCATGTTTCTGGATTAACACGGAAAGTGCACATCCATTTCTCTCACTACAGTACAGCTCAAATTCCTTTTCATAATCAGGCATTCCTAGGGCAGGAGCTTCACATAGTCTGTCTTTTAGCTCTCTGAATGCAGCCATTTCTTCTGGGTTTAGTTCTAATGGGTCTTTCACCTCACTTTTGGTCAATTTAATCAATGGTTTGGCAATCAGGGAAAAGTTACTTATCCACTGACGACAGTAACCCACCATTCCCAGGAACATTCTCACCTCTCTTTGTGTCATTGGAGCTCTCATTCCTCTAATGATTTTTATCCTGTCAATGGTCACTTTTCTCAGGCCTTTCTCAATATTATGTCCCAGATACTGGACTTCTTTCTTGCAGAATTGCAATTTGGCTGGAGATACTTTTAATCCTCCATCTGCCAAGTGATTCAGTAATGCAATGGTGTCTACTTCACAAGCTTCACGTGTTTTTGATGCCACAAGTAGGTCATCAATATATTGGACCAAGACTGAATTTTCCGGCATTGTCAGACTTTCCAGAGATTTCTTTAGCAATTGATTAAATATTGACGGGCTCTCTGTATACCCCTGTGGGATTCGGCACCATGCCAAAATCCGTTCTCCAAATCTAAAAGAAAATATTGGCTGGCTGTCATGATGCAAAGGAATTGAAAAGAAAGCATGACATAAATCAATGACAGTATACCATTCTGCATCATGGGGAATCTGATACAAAATCACTGATGGATTTGGCACAATAGGACAACATGGCACAACAATCTTGTTAATTTTTCTCAAATCCTGTACTATTCTGAACTTTCCATTAGGTTTCTTTAGTCCCTTTATTGGTGAATTACATGGGCTGCTCAGTATTTCTCTTAACACCCCTTGCTGGATCATTTTTACAATTATGGGTGTTATTCCTTCAATTATTTCAGGTGTCAATCGGTATTGCGGTATGTTTGGGTAAACCACTCCCTCTTTTACAGTAATCTTTACTGGATCTACATTTCTCATCAGACCCACATCTTCTCCAGTAAAATCCCAAACTGCTGCTTTCACTGTCTGTTTTAATTCTGGGGGCAATGCATCTGGATTAAATATTGCATATGTTCCCAAAGCCTCACATTCTCTGTTATCCATGGTCATTCTGTATAAAACATCCTCATCGGGTGTCTCAAAGGTTATTCCATCTGGAGTACAGAAAATAGTGCAATTCATCTTGCATAGCAGATCCCTGCCTAGCAAGTTCACAGGACTTGTGTCACACACCACGAATCGGTGCATATCTGAAAGTTTCCCTATTCTAACCCTTACTGGTTCAGTAAGTAGAGTTTTAATCTGTGTGTTGGACACACCAACCACTTGGATTGCTTCGTCCAAGAGAGGAAGATTCTTTATATCAGCTGACCTGACAGTTGATCTCGTGGCCCCAGTGTCAACTAGGAAAGTGACACTTTCACCATTAATTTTCCCATCTACAAAAGGCCCTGCCTGGTCTATTTCTAGAGTTGCGCCAAGTACGCACTCCTCTTCCTCTCAGAGTCGCTTCCCTCATTTTTCAGCCAGTACTGAGAAACTGCGCTTGCGCGTTTTGGTTTGATTACCTGCTCTTCATCGTAGAATCCCAACTCTTGGCTGTACTTCTGAGATCCTTTTCTCTGTGGCAAGGGTGGTTTTGGCACCTGATTCTGCTGCTTATCAGCCTTCTGCTGTTGCCGATGCTGACCACACCCCTCACTCTGCACCTGTGAATTCAATGATGGATTATCATCATTAGTAGATGGTGGATTCTTACACTCGGATTTCCAGTGTCCCAATTTTCCACAGTTGTGGCATGGGAACTTTTTCTTGGCTTCTTCTATGTTCCCTTTTCCTTTTCCTGGACCAAACCTGGGTTTATTTCCTGGGTTATTTGCCTGTTCAACCAACTGAGCTTCCTGTCTTTCTGCAACTTTCACCTGTGCCCACATTGCCTTTTCTTTTAGCTTCCTCTGTTTTGCCTCAATCTCATCACTGAAGTATTTTGCATGTCTCAGAATCTCATCAATCTTCTTACTCTGCCTGTCTACGGTGTGCTGCCTTATCATGTCACTGATTTCCGGCCGCAAACCGTACACAAATCTATATACAAAATGGCTCAGATCCTTGTCTCCCAGATGTTCATCTCCACTGAACTGCTTAAAAGCTAGTATCAGTCTTTCATAGTAAGCATGGACTGATTCTTTCAACTCTTGGTGTGTTCGATCTATTTTAACCCAGTCTGTTTCCTTGGGTGGTACTTTATTTTTCAAGAAAGCCATAACCTGCTCATACTTCATTACCTCCGGGTCTGGAGCTCCTGTTTTTGGATCTCTTGGGTATTCCTTAGTGGGCCAGTCTATGACTATTTTACATTCTGCCCATAGGTCTGCTGGTACAATAATATCAAACAGACTATTCAGGTCAATCCACAGCACTTTTGACAGCTTTACAAATCTGTCGACTTGTCTGTACCACTCAACGGGCTTTTCCCTTAGTCGAGGGAAATCATTTGTAAATGATAAAATATCCTGTCTGGTCCATGGGACATGTACGTACCCACCTCCTGGAATCTCCCTCATGGGGTAAGCTGTCACTGCTTTCTCTTTTTCTTTCAGGGGAAATGCCGAGTAAGTTCTATCTGCCCCATCCTCACGCTTCCGGTACCATCTGTCTTTCCATTTCTCTACATCTCCCCATTTCTTCAGCAAAGCAATCATTTCCTTAATCTGCCGTGTTCGGCCTGCACTGTTCAGATTCTCAATATCTTTATCTGTAAAATCCACTCGGTAAGGCTTTTGTAAAGCTTTTACCTTGTCCATGTCAATCCCCAATTCACTGGCTATTCCTTTCAACCTGTCATGTATGTTCTTTGCTCTCCATGTGACACTCTTGCAAAGGAAAAGGATCTCCCCTTCCTGATAATTCTTTAGTGTTTCTGTAGGGATTGTTCCTACTATCGTCTCTTCCATCTCCATACGTAGCCTGGCTACATCAATTCCCTGTGATTCTCTTTCTTTCTTCTGCAAAGCCTTCAGCCAATCATTCAAATCTTCAGCAGTTATCACAGATTTTTCTGCACCCCCTGGTTCTATCATTCTTTGTGGTTCTAAGATCGATCCTCTGTTCCCTTCCACACATCCAGAATTCAAACTTGAGTTAGTCTGCGCACTCAATTCTCCTCCACATATGGTATGTCTCCACTGGGTTTCTCCTGTTCTCCCCTGGGTTTCTCCTGCTCTCATTTCTGTCTGCTCCGGAGGAACAATCAATCTATTGCCCACATATGGTACCGTCAAACCACTTTCGCCCGTCCTCTGCTTGTCAAAAATTGGCATAACCGGGCCTATTGTCACAGGCACTGTAACTGCCTCAAGATTTTTAGTCAGCTCCCTGATCTTCTCAGTCAGTTCAAAGGTAGTTCTTGCTAGTTCTCTGGTCTTTTCATCCTCAAGTTCATTCTCCCTTTCTCTCTCTCTCTCTCTCTCTCTCTCTCTCTCTCTCTCTCTCTCTCTCTCTCTCTCTCTCTCTCTCTCTCTCTCTCTCTCTTTCCGCCAGAGAACAACTGCTTTTCAACCCAGGAGTGGTACCCTCTGTCTTAATAATCCGCAGGGTGTCTCTCATCGGGGTCTCTGCTGTTCCTACCACTGGTTCTCGTCTATACGTGGGTGGTCTTTTATAGAGCATGTCCTCTAAGACATCATCATCAGACTCATTTGCCCCATATCTCCTGGGTTCTACATTATGTTCTTTCTCTGTACACTTTCTCCCTCCTGATTCCTCTGCCGTTCTTACAGGATATAATCCCTCAGTCATACTGGCATCACGCCACCTTCTCATCCGGTCATGATGGGTTTCGCGATCATACTTTCGCCCAAACATGTACCGGTAGCTACCCCCACCTCTCTGCTTTTCTCGTTCATGCATTTCATCTTCCCATTCTGTCAATGCCTCAAACTGCGTCGGCCTAGGCCGAGGCTCTAGATTCATCATCTGCTCCCGTAAGTTCCTCAGTATGGCCAGATTAAATGAACCATGTTCTGGGAACGCTAACACTCCATCGTCCTTGGTATACTTCACCCAGTTATCTAACCAAATACAGGTATGATACCCATACTTTGCAACTATGAAGGATGCCGGGGTTCTTATCGGGGGCAGTAACTGTCCTTCCCTAGTCACTATATCTTTATCCTTGTCAAGCCAGTTCTTTACTTTACTAAGCAAGGATTTTTTCTTCTTTTCCTCAGCGTGGTAATACATTTTTCTTATTTTCCACTAGCTGTTTACTCTTTCTACAACTGTACGATCTCTTGTCCAATTGCAGCGCGACTCACACTAACGCACCAATCCTGGAGCGTCTACGTCACTGACTCAGTCCGCGAATCCCAGCGCGACTCACACCAACGCACCAATCCTGGAGCGTCTACGTCACCCTGTACGTCTTCCAATCCTAGCGCGGCGTACACTAGCACACCAATCTCTGTGCTTCCACCGTTCTAACCCACTGTCCAATCACAGCGCGGTCTTCCTGACGTCAGCAGTCGCTGCAGTCGCTTCTGCTCCTGTCTCCTGTCTCTCTCGTCTACCCCTCCTTTACAAGACTACTTGGTAGACTTTGTTTCAACTTCTACGAGTCTGTTAGTTACAACATACAAACATCTCCATTGTCTGCTTCGCTAGCCACAAAACAGCAAAAGACCTTTCCCACGAGAATTCTGCCTTTCCCGAGAACAGCGCTTACCTCTGCCCTACTACAGAATCGTTACTTCCGTTGATAAAGTAGCACATCCCTCTACTTTACCCTTCTAACAAGCACCAATTAACTGTTTCCTCCGGAATGCTCCTAAGAGTTTCACAATTAACCAGAATGCCTTCTCATTCACGCACTTACACACCAGAAAATGTAGTATATTCACACAGAATTCTGTCTTTCCCGAGAACAGCGAACAGTCTGTCCTACTACAGAATTATATCACACGTTAACAAAACAGCGCTTACCTCTGCTCTGTCCTTCTAACAAGCTCAGAGAATACCTATTACCTTCCTAGTGATAATCTTTAACGGAATACCATACGGATCCCTGGGACTTAAGACCAGAACTTCACAGACAACCTTCGCTACCATATACACTTCTTTCACACAGAAAATACGTTTCTAATGGCAACACGGCGATGCTACCGAATCAAACCCAGACAATGCGACGCGCAACTTCTATTGTCACACGTTTTCCCCTGCCTGCATACAGGGCCAACAATCCCGCCTTTTCCGAGAGCAACACTCCCTCTGCTCTACTACGGAACTGTCACCGACTCCCTACATCCCAGAAGCCGTTCACAATACATAAAACTCAACACGACTTCAACGAACAAGTTACTTACCTTCGGTAACAATGTATCTGTAAGAAACATTAGTTAGTTAGATTCCTCACCTTAGAATATCCCCAGGCGTCAGACTGGATCCGGAAGATTTTTTCGTCAGCAATACCCCTTGCGCGTCGCCTGGCGTCGTCTGCGGCTCCGCGTCCGTCATCGGCGTCGTGTGCCGGGATGACGTCGGAGTACTTAGACGCCGCCCTCACGCGCTGACCTCAGTTCTTGTACATAGCTTTCCGCGCCAGGAACGCAGAGACCGACACTGGTGCCAAAAATAAAATCTAGGGGCCTGAAAAGGATAACCTTAACCCTAGATGTCAGTTCGCAGAACGGGGAGGATGGGTGGGTCGGTGAGGAATCTAACTAACTAATGTTTCTTACAGATACATCGTTACCGAAGGTAAGTAACTTGTTCATCTGAAAGAAACACGTTAGTTAGATTCCTCACCTTAGAATAGATACCCAAGCAATACCATCCCCGGTGGTGGGTCTGCGAACCAAGATCAAACCAGAAAGTCCTGGAGGACAGAACGGCCAAAGAAGCCATCCCTCTGGACTTGGCTGTCAAGGCAATAATGCCTGGCAAACGTGTGTAGCGAAGCCCACGTTGCCGCCTGACAGATGTCCTGCAAAGGGACATCCCGTCCCAAAGCAGTAGTAGCCGCTGTGGCCCGAGTAGAATGGGCGCGCAGCCCAACAGGAGGGTCCTTTTTTGCCAAGGAATAACAAATTTTGATGCACAAAACGACCCACCGAGAGATAGTCGGTTTGTGCACAGCTTTCCCCTTCTTAGCACCCACGTATCCAACGAAAAGTTGGTTGTCCACCCGGAACTGCTTTGTGCGGTCCAGATAAAAGGAGAGCGCACGTTTTGGGTCCAGACGGTGGAGCCTCTCTTCCTCTTTGGAAGGATGTGGAGGCGGAAAGAAGGTGGGCAAGGTGACAGACTGCCCAAGATGAAAGGGGGTCACTACTTTCGGAAGAAAGGAGGGACGAGGCCGAAGGACAACCTTGTCCGGATGAACAGAGAGAAAAGGAGGCTTTGATGATAAAGCCTGGAGCTCCCTCACCCGTCTAGCCGAGGTGATGGCTACCAGAAAAGCAGTCTTAAGCGTCAGCAGACGAAGGGGACAATTGTGAAGAGGCTCGAAGGGAGCGCACATCAAGAATGTCAAGACCAGATTCAAGTCCCACTGAGGCATTACAAAAGGGACAGGAGGGAACGTGTGAGTAATGCCTTTTAGAAAGCGTGTAACTACAGGGGACTTGAAAAGAGAAGGCTGATCAGGAAGCCGCAAGAAGGCAGAGATGGCAGCAAGATAACCTTTCAAGTTGCCCAAGGCAGAGCCCTGCTGGGCCAAAGAAAGAAGAAAGAGGAGAACCTCAGAAAGAGGGGCGGAAAGGGGATCCACAGCCTTTGCTGTGCACCATGCCACAAATTTGTTCCACCGGCAGGCGTATACAGTCTTTGTGGAGGGACGCCTGGCTACCAGAATGATATCACAGACTTCAGGAGGCAAGGCAAATGGCATCAACTGCCGCCGCTCAATCTCCACGCATGGAGGTGGAGGCTGGACAGGTTCGGGTGGAGGACCGTCCCCTGCTGCTGCGACAGAAGATCCTCCCGAAGGGGCAGACGTATCGGAGGATCGGTCAACATACTGAGTAGCTCGGGATACCAGTACCTTCGTGCCCAGTTCGGAGCCACCAAGATGACTGGGACCCGGTCGCGCCTGATCTTCTTCAGCACTCTGGGCAGAAGTGGTATAGGCGGAAAGACGTACAACAGACCACAACTCCACTCGTGACGAAAAGCGTCGCCGAGCGAGTGCCGCCTTGGAAATTCCAACGCGCAGAACCGCTGACATTGCGCGTTCTCTTCGGTGGCGAATAAATCTAACCAAGGCTCTACCCACTGCTGAAAAAGACCTTGCGCCACTTCAGAGTTCAGACGCCATTCGTGATCCATCATGCACCGGCGGCTGAGTTCGTCTGCTCTGGCGTTCAGAGAGCCCGCCAGATGTTGAACCACTAGGGTGACGCCCTGGTGTTCCAGCCATGTCCAGAGGCGCAGAGCCTCCTGACAAAGGGTCCACGACCCCACCCCGCCCTGTTTGTTGCAATACCACATGGCGGTGGTGTTGTCCGTGAACACCTGCACGACACTTCCCCTGACAGAGGGAAGGAAGGCTTTCAGTGCAAGTCGGATCGCTCTCAACTCCAACAGGTTGATGTGGAGACGAGACTCCGCCAGAGACCAGAGGCCTCTGATCTCCGCCTCTCCCATATGGCCACCCCATCCCAGGAGGGACCCATCCGTCACTACGACATGCTCCGGTTGGGGAAGGGAGAGGCTCTTGCCCGTGACCCAATCGCGGTCCATGAGCCACCACTGCAACTGCTGCGCAGTGCCCTCCGAGATCAAGACATGGTCGGACAAGTTCCCGTGATGCTGGGCCCACTGAAACTTCAGGTCCCACTGCAGAGCCCGCATGCGCCGCCTGGCGTGCTGCACTAGTAGGATGCAGGAGGCCATCAGCCCCAGAAGCCGCAACACTAGCCTGACCGAAACCCAGGATAGAGGCCGAAAGATGGGAATCAGGGCCTGTATATCCCGGACCCGCTGTTCCGGAGGATAAGCCCGGAACTGCACCGAATCGAGAACCGCTCCGATGAAAAGGAGCTTCTGAGAGGGACTCAGGTGTGACTTCGGCACGTTGATGGAAAACCTCAGCAAATGCAGGAGATCCGCCGTAGTCTGGAGGTGGGAGACGACTGCCTGGGGCGAGCCCGCCTTCAACAACCAGTCGTCGAGATAGGGGAAGACTGGAACCCCTGATCTGCGCAGATGAGCTGCGACCACCGCCATCACTTTCGTGAACACCCGAGGGGCACTGGTGAGGCCGAAGGGGAGCACGGTGAACTGAGAGTGCTCCTGGCCCACCGTGAACCACAGGTAACGCCGGTGGGCCGGCAGGACGGGGATGTGGAAATAAGCGTCCTGGAAGTCCAACGCTACCATCCAGTCTCCAGGGTCTAGGGCAGCTAGAACCTGAGCCAAAGTTAACATTTTGAACCGTTCCTTCCGAAGGAAGGTATTGACGTTCCGGAGGTCCAAGATAGGGCGTAGGCCCCCCTTGCCCTTCTTGGGAACCAGAAAGTAGTGGGAATAACAACCACGACCTACTTCTGGGCTCGGAACGCGCTCGACGGCCTCTTTGGCCT
Source organism: Triturus cristatus (assembly GCF_964204655.1). NCBI lineage: Eukaryota > Metazoa > Chordata > Amphibia > Caudata > Salamandridae > Triturus > Triturus cristatus. The sequence goes on from NC_140595.1 coordinate 16,901,509, forward strand.
AGAGGGCCGAAACTTCCTCTCGCAGAAGATTCAAATGATCCTCCGAAATACGGTGGTGCTGCGGTGGCATGGCTGGAGGGGTCGTCTCGAAGGGGAGGCAGTAGCCCCTTCGGACGATCTGCAGCACCCACCTGTCCGAAGTGACAGTACGCCAGTGGAGCAGGTGATGGCGAACTCTGCCGCCCACTGGCGAGGAATGGGCCGGAAAGCTCGGACTAGGAAGGCTTGGAGGCGGATGCTGCCGGGGTGGATGTGGGCTGACCGCGTCGTCCTCCAGAACTGCCTCGGCGGAAACCACGTCCGCGACTGCGCGCAGGTTGGTTCTGCGGCTGGTGGCTAGGCGGACGTGAGGAGGCACCCCTTCCTTGGCCACGAAAGGGGCGAAAGGCGGAAGTTTGCGACCGCGGGCCGAGAGGCCCAAGGACTTGGCCGTAGCCCGGGAGTCCTTAAAGCGATTCAGCGCACTGTCCACTTTCTCACCAAAAAGGCGAGTGCCATCAAAGGGCATGTCCATGAGAGTGCTCTGGACATCCCCCGAAAATGACGTGGACCGCAGCCAGGCGTGCCGTCTAAGCGCCACGTGGTAGAAATCGCCCTACCCAGCGAGTCCGTAGTGTCAAGCCCACATCGGATTGCATGGTGTGCTGCGTCCCTCCCATCGGCCAGAGCCTGGGTATGTCGTGTCTGGGCCTCCTCCGGGCACAGGGGCAGCACGTCCTCCACCGTAACCCACAGAGAGTGGGAATAATGGTCCAAAAGACAGGCGGTGTTCAAGGACCGCAGACCCAAACTAAGGGAGGAGAACAGCTTTTTGCCAAACTGTTCCAGTCTCTTGGAATCCCGGTCCGGCGGAGCGGTCGGGAAGGAGGATTGGGAGGTAGAAGCCTGGATAACCAGGCTCTCAGGGGTGGGGTGTTGGGACAGAAAACTGGGGTCGCCCGGAGCAGGGTGGTGGCGCCTGGCGACGTTCCTGTCCACAGGAGGAACTGTGGAGGGTTTGGACCAGGTGCCCTGCAGAACGTCAATGAGGGCCTCGTTGAATTTCAGCAGAGGCTCAGTGGAGCTTGCTGCAGACTGAAGCACCTCAGTGAGGACGTTAGTCCTCAAAGCCACGGCAGGCAGCTCGAGCCCAAGGGCTGCGGCCACCTTGCGCAGCACCACAGAGAAAGCAGCACCCTCCTCCGAAGCCACAGTCGGAGGAGAGATGAATCCAGTGTCTGGTGAGGTATCCAGACCACTGGCCTCCCCCAGTTCATCTGCCCAGTCCTGTGACAGCTGAGCCTGAACGGCCATAGGATCCTCGGACCCCTCCCATTCGCCCCCGTCATCCGATTCCTGGTAAACGGCGCCGGATCCGGAGCGGGGCTGAACTGGGGCTCGACGCCGAGCGGAGCCGGCGTCGGAGGTGGAACCGGTGTCGACGCCGGCGGAGGAGGCGTGACGAGGTCGACCGGCGTCGACGGGGACTCGGGGGCGAGTCCCTCCGGAACCTGCGGCGTCGGGGCCGGAGCCGGCGACGGGGCCGGAGCCGCTGGCATGCAAGGTTGCCCAGTCGGGTCCGCGGGGCTCGAAGGCGCGCCAGCGGACATCGACGGCGGAGCCAGGCTCCTCATGGCCGAGAGGAAGGCACTGACTTCCGCCGGCGTCGCGTCAATCCCAGGGACCGGCGGGTATGGGGACTTGCGCGGCACCTGCGGCTCCGCTGGAGCCGCGGGGGTGGAACCACCCTGACCCTCGGCCGAGTCGCGCGACCGGCGAGGGGAGTCCGAAGAGCGGTGTCGCCTCTTGGACTTCTTGGAGTGCTTCGACTTACCCGAAGACTTGGAGCCAGACGAGCGATGATGACGTCGGCTGCGGCTCCGCGACCGATCCTTGGACCTCCTCCTGGACCGGGATCGAGAGGGGCGCAGAGCCGAGTGGCGAATCTCGAGGCGCTTACGGGACCGCTCCCGTCTAGCCTTCGAGGTCAGGGCCTTGCAGTCCGAACACGACTCCACGTCGTGGTCGAGGCCCAAACAGTAAAGGCACCGGCGGTGATGACCCGTAACCGACATCAAGCGGTTACAGTCAGCACAGGCTTTGAAACCAGGCATCCTACCGGCACCGGAGTCGAGACAAGATCAAAAAGGATCAAAAAACTTAGTCAAAAAAGACTAAAAGGGGTAGCTCTCCCGGATCTGCGCTTACTGGCGCGGAAAAAAGAAGAACTGACGTCAGCGCGCGAGGGCGGCGTCTAAGTACTCCGGCGACGTCATCCCGGCGCACGACGCCGACGGACGCGGAGCCGCAGACGACGCCTAGCGACGCGCAAGGGGTATTGCTGACGAAAAAATCTTCCGGATCCAGTCTGACGCCTGGGGATATTCTAAGGTGAGGAATCTAACTAACGTGTTTCTTTCAGATATATAGTGTTAGTACAAATATCAATCAATAATCAACAAGCCTATATACACGCAATTTCGCCAGATCAAGACAATAGCTAACCATCATTCTGCTACCAAGAAACTGGTGCAGATTGGAGCTTCTGAATCCCCTCTACTTCCACGGACGGAGTGATTTCACAGTCACACACGCACACACACATCACACGCTGGTGGGGCCCATTACACCAACATTCAAACCTAAACCACCTTATCTGTGCCTTGCATAGGGGAAACACTTTTCAATATTCCTAACCAATCTGCATATACCTTGAGGTCAATGCGACCAGCTAGTTGCTTATAAATCTAGCGAGAACATTTCATAGATTACACAAATAAATTCAATAAACATGACAAGAAATAACCACCCGAGACAGAAATTCAAACAGATTGTTCATTTATCTAAAATTATAGGAAAAGCCAATTAAATGCAAATTTCATTTCTCTCATATTTACCTATCCTAAGTCAGAACCGGTCCTCAGTAGAAGAAACAGAGTTTTCTGCAGTCATGTAGAGTCACCGTCCTCTCCGTCAGCATAGGGACCTCGGATCATCAGCTCGGGAAGAAGTGGCGCTAGACCTCTCTAGTCTGCTAATATTTATACTAGATGTTACATTCTATAAAGTAACAATTCTTTGTTCAGAACGGATGAATGGCGGAAATAATGTCATCTTGGTACATTTTCGATATTGTGCGAAATTTTCTCACACATAGATTGTCCCAAATAATGAATAGGAAAATTGAATGTTCATGACTAATTTTGATACATTTACGGATGTCTCTACTGGGTAAAATTTGTTTCAAATGGTGGGATCATAATAAGTTCATGTAGTTTAATATTTCATTTTTGTAACATCTCCATCTTCCAGGGGCACTTGGCAGATCTCCCGGACTTGTCATCATGCTCATGGCTTTTCAGTTCATCGGAGGTGCAAGATCACAGGCAGCGCAAAGCCTTTTTGTAAAATTTCCATCTACTCGAATGCAGGCTGCGGGTGGTGGCCATTTTGTAGTAGGCCACATCAGTCAACTTAAGCAAGAATAAACATAAAACAGAATTACTGCACGGAAATGAATATACAGTGTTATTCCCCTGCTAATACCCTTATGTGTGTGTATTTATCTAGCCATTTGCGACATCAAAAGCCATTAATGCATATTAATTAAAAGCGCGAACACAATAACATCACATAAGCAACATCGATTTCTGTCAATTTGCTCACCAACTTAGTTCACTTATTATTTTAGCTATGCAATAGCATTCCCACGTGTAATTCTCGTGTTAATAAGGTTGGTTAGACCACATTCAACAAACTTTTAATACTTAATAATTAATCAGTAGTACTTTTTAGTTATAACATGCGAAAATGAAACAGATATTCGGTTTTAAAGTAAAAACACTGCTCCATCAGAAGCACAGGTGATCGTGCTAGGTTTGATGCTAATATACGTGGGCAGGATGGGTTTAACACTTTTGATAGAAGGAACCAATATCAAATGTCCGACTATGTGCCGTCTGATTCTCAAGATTCTGCGTATGCATAGGATTGCCTAGGATGGGGTAAGGAATCAGTTGAAGTTCCAGTAGATCAGAGAGGTCCCTATGTTACAACAAATGTTTTGGGTTCTACTGATCAGTTTCTGGTTGATACAGGAGCTACTCGTGGCGCCTTGTCTAAACAATTGGTTCCAGAGGGCTCCCCTGTGTGGCTTAAGCATTACATCAATAGGTTTCGATGGAAGCCCTTCCCTTAGCCCACTGTCACAACCACTTGCATTCCATTTGGATAAATTTACTGCTCCATGTCCATTTTTGCTTTCCCCGAATACACCAGACAATATTGTGGGTCTTGATATGCTCAAGTATTTCAGGGCTACGATACGATGTTCTCCAGAAGGTGTACATGTTATCTTGAATGACAACCATCCTGTGAAGGAGAGAGCTTGTCTTGTTAAAGAGGATGTTGCATTAGCTTCACTCCCTAGTAATTTGTGGGCTACTTCAGACACTGATGTAGGGCAAATGGTTATTCCACCAGTACATATTAGTGTCAAGGAGGGCGCTGTGCTGCCACGTTTGCCTCAATACAAAATTTCACAGGAAGGTGAAGAAGCACTCTTTACATATTGTCCATGATCTCATTGAAGTGGGGGTTGTTGAGGAAGTTCCTTACAATGTTTGTAACAGTCCGATTCTTCCTATTCTGAAAAAAGATACTGACACTAGGATTTACCGATTCATTTTTGATTTGCGAGAAGTTAACAAGATTGTAGTACCACAATACCCCGTGGTTTCTGACATTACGACACTTCTTACTTTGGTTCCTCCGACAGCAACTACATTCTCTGTGATAGACTTGAAGAATGCTTTCTTTTCGATCCCTATTCATCCTGATAGCTGATTTGTTCGGTTTCACTTTGAATAATCGATCGTATAGATTTTGTAGAGTTCCTCAAGGCTATACTGAGAGTCCTAGTATTTACAGTCAGGCATTAAAAAGACAACTTGATTCTTTCGTTTTGCCTGAAGGTGTGGCTCTCATACAATATGTCGATGACATCTTGTAGGCAGCCGATACCCCTGAACAGTGTGAAAAATGTACTTTGTCCTTGCTTTCTTTTCTTGCTTCCCATCATCACAAAGTGTCACGAAAGAAATTGCAATATTGTAGACCGAAGGTAACCTACTTGGGTCACCTTCTGTCTAAGGAGGGCCGTGCACTCACACCAGATCTTATTCAAGTTATTTTAGACACACCAGTGCCCCGTACTCAGAAAGACGTCCGTGCATTCATTGGTCTTACATCTTTTTGTAGGCAATGGATATTAGGGTTTTCACACATTGTTAAACCCTTGCTAGCACTTTTGACTAAAGATACTCCAATGCCCCTCCCATGGACAGATGAATGTGAGACTGCTTTCCGACAGTTACGACAAGCTCTTTGTTCAGCACCAGTGTTAGGTACTCTAGATTATACGAAGCCTTTTACACTCTATGTACATGAGAAAGATGGATGCGCATTGTCAGTTTTAGTGCAGACACACGGTAACAAACAGCGTCCCTGTGCATATTTTTCAGCAGTACTTGATCCTGTTGCTCGTGCGTTACCTGGATGCTTCCGTTCAGTTGCAGTAACAGCTGTGTCAATACGTCAGAGTGAAGGGATAGTTTTGTCACATAAGCTGTTGGTGCTAGTACCCCATGCGGTTGATGCCCTTTTAAATCAGACAAAGACGCAGCATTTAACTAGTGCTCGTCTGACAGGATACGAATTGACATTGTTGGCCCCTCACATTACACTAAAGAGATGTGCGATACTAAACCCAGCCACTTTGTTGCCATACCCGGTGACTCAGTCTCAGGAGTCTCATGATTGTATATTCCTTACTGAGGAACAGACAAAGGGTTGTGTCGATTTGCAAGACACGCCCCTTTCAAGTGTTGATGGGGAACTATGGGTTGATGGGTCCTGTTTGAAGTTACCAGATGGTACAACGTCAGCTGCATATGCAATTACAACACTTCAGACGGTAGTTGAGACAGCTCGTATTCCACAGAAGTCAGCTCAGGCAGATGAGCTAATAGCTTTAACACGAGCATGTGAACTTAGTACCGACTTATCTGTGAACATTTATACAGAGAGCTGCTATGCTTTCGGAGTGGCTCATGATTTTGGGCTACTCTGGAAGGAGAGGGGCTTTCTTACATCCCACGGGATGCAAATAATGCAAGGAGAATTAGTACATAATCTCTTGACTGCTTTAACATACCCGAAGAGAATAGCAATTGTTAAATGTAGCGCACATAAGAAAGTAACTGATAAGATAGGACAAGGCAATGTTTTTGCAGACCAAACAGCCCGTGAAACTGCCATGCAGCGAAGCACCACGTCTATGTACGTAGTGAAGTCACATGCTGAACACTGGCATGATACCAGACAGGAAGTGCTAGATATGCAGAGATCTGCTTCTGCAGAAGAAATTGAGCAATGGTCTAAGGAGGGAACATTGGACGATGAGGGCTGTTGGAGGAATAGAGAGATAATCAAGTGGAGATTGCCTACAGCCTATTTACAACCTATGATTCATATGGCACATGGGCCGGCACATGTTGGAGCCTCCTCGATAACGAAATTGCTCACGCAAGTTTGGGAGGATCCAGAAATTGCCGGCACAGCTAAAAAGATGGTGCAGTCTTGTCTGATTTGTCTTCAGCATAATCCTGGTAAAGGGACACGAACTCCAACAGGAGGGTTTGCTATGCCAACTGCACCTTTTGAAGTCTTGCAAATGGATTACATCCAGCTCGAGCGCTGTAATAACTTAAAGTATGTCCTAGTAGTGGTATGCGCCTTCAGTAAATGGATAGAGGCATGCCCTACGAAGGACAATACAGCTCTCACTACAGCAAAGGTACTTTTGAAGGAATTCTTCCCTAGATTTGGTGTCTGTAAACTTTTATGGAGTGATAACGGACCCCATTTTATTGGGCAAGTTGTCGAATATGTCCTGAAGGGACTAGGAATTAAGCAAAAATTTCACGCTGCTTTCCATCCACAATCAGCAGGGCTAGTGGAAAGGTATAACGCCACACTTATATTGAAACTGGCGAAAATATTGGCTTCCACATCCTTGAATTGGCCAGACGCATTACCTTTGGCACTGTTGTCCGTTAGATCAGTGCCACATTCCCGATCTGGTCTTACACCATATGAGGTGGTGTTTGGAAGGCCTATGAACATTTGGGGAATTCCTAAACTATGTCCCATACATGATGTACCATGTGTGTTGATGAGTGACTACCTATCACAATTAACTGACAGTTTGGTTTCTATTCATCAACAGGTTCGAGAAGCTCTTCCTGATAGGTCTGCAGGTGAAGGCCATGGACTTCGACCTGGAGACCAGGTGATGATCCGATCATTCCAGAGGTCGAGCAGCTTGGAACCGAGGTGGCGCGGCCCAGAGCAGGTGCTCCTTTCAACGAGAACTGCGGTCCGAGTGACGAACAGGAGGAACTGGGTGCACTCCACCCACTGCAATAAATTGCCGTCTACCTTGGGGGATCCTGCTGCCTTAATCGACCACCGGGACATCCTGGATACAGAGAAAGGCCAAGCCATATCACCTGACGAACCTGAGGGAGTCTTCCCGGACCACACGATTCCTATAGTATCCCGATACCAACTGAGACAATGGAAAGAGCCTGCATCGTCGAAATAGACTGAGTTAGTGAAACGGAATGCCGATGTGGCAAGGGGGGGGGGGGATCAGTCCTGTATAGTGTAGCGACACCCGTCTTGACCCTCGGTGAAGAAACCAACGGCTGCCCAGGGATAAGAGCTCCAACGATTGTTTCCAACGACAAGCTGATCATGCCCACAATGAGATCAACTGTTGCTAAGAGAAAGATTATTTGTGCTATAGGGTTTGTTGTTGCTATGGTGGCTGTAGCAGTAATAACTTGGTTCGTTGAGAAAGTGGCTCCTGCTCGAGAGCTTTTGATCGCCACTACTCCAGTATCAGTTGAACACCACTACTTTACGCTTCCCCACCATGAGCGGAAGCATCGACAATCCTACTTAAATAATACATTTATCCAGATGTTGCATCATACTCATAATGCCACAAACACTACCAACTGTTGGGTGTGTGGGATGATACCTGCACATCAAAAGAAAGGAGGAACACCTTTTATTCCTCTTCCCTTTTCTCATAATGGTTCTTGTCAAGCTTGGTATGCGCTTTTGTTTGCATCTGGAAGACGTACAGTAGGCGGGCTTCTTTTTCGCCTTAATAAAGTATGCTACCAAGATAAAGATGGTTATCCTCAAGCCAAAGGGACCGAATGGGAAGAGTATCAACCGGAAAATATTTCAACACCATGTCTTCAGAAATATGAGAACTTTTACCAGTAATGAACAATTTGTGATTTCTGTTACTAAGGCTAAAGCAGATGTATGTGTAAGCAGTATTGGAAGGTTTCCAGTGGGGAAAAGCGAATGTACTATAATTCTGACTATTGAAGGTGTAAACAACAGTAGTTTTATAGCCTCACATAATACTTACTTTATCTGTGGTAGCCACGGATATTATCAACTACCTGCTGGGTGGTCAGGTGTGTGCTATGTGTCCTTTCTATTGCCCCCTGTGTTTCTGGCACCTGCATCATACCACCGGGACCTTTAATTATTCAACGATATCTCTAGAAATAGATATAAAAGGACAATAAATGCTGACAAAGTAGACCAAACTGATACCACTCTGCAACAATATGTCGATTTTAATTTCTTTGTGGGTGCCGCATTAAACAGTAGGAAAATAAGACGATGGACTAGAGTTGTGGAAGCTGTTACCAATCAGACAGCTATGGCACTTGGGAACATTACGGAGGAGCTGCAAATTTCAAGGATTGTAGCTCTCCAGAACCGAATGGTTCTAGATGTGGTTCTGGCTGATCGAGGTGGTGCATGTCGCATCATCGGTAGCAGCTGTTGCGTATTCATACCGGATCACTCACCTTCAGTATATGACGCAATATCAAACTGCATAAAATTGCTGCAGAAATTCATCCAGAGACTGGTACTTGGACTTTTGCTGGATGGTTTTGGACTCTTGTTTCTGCTTGGGGCTGGAAGCTCCTGACTATCCTGTGTGTAATGATTACGATACTTTTTACATGCTGTGTATGTATCCAGTGTGGTCCAATGCTTTGCTCCATTTGCATCTCTGTCTGTATACCTGTCAAAAGGAATGTTGCAGAAACAAAGGCCCAACAAATGTTGAATAAAGAGGTGGCCGAAATAATGCTAATAGATGTACGGGATGCATATTTAGATTACCCCAGAGGAACGAATGTCTTCAGCTAATGCTAAAAGGGTCGTCCGTTGTAAATTGGCAGCAATTGGATTAGCATAAGCGGAATCCATCTTGTATTTAGAGGCTATCTTGTCCATTTTGTGGAATCCATTTTGTATTTCTGGCAGCCATTTTGTTTGCCATGTGCTGCCACGTGCTCACCATGTGCTTTGTCCTCCCTCAGTGTGGACTGCTCTTGTAATCTGCCTAGAAACGAACTATATTTAGCACCTTCCACCTTTGCACATGCCCAGTGAGTTTTCAGCTGTCCTTGCAGCTGTTAGTAGTATGTAACTGTCAGGATGTGTTTACTAGCATTGGCAAACTGTTAACTCCTCCTACTTGTCAACTGTGCATTTTTATATGACCTTATATGTACATAAAACCTTCTCCTGTACTTGTACCGCCCTCTTTCATAAAAGGACCATGTTCCTTCTCTTTGGTGTGCTACTTCATTCACTACCGAAGGGTGCTGTGTGAATGTAGTTCCACCTCATGAGGTTTATTAAACTTTGTATTTTTTCTATTCCAGTTTCTGTGCCAACGTCTTCCTATTGGTCTGAGGACTTTGTGCAGAGAAAGGCGAACCCCTTGCACTGGTAGGCCTAGCTGAGGCCCACTTCTACAGGTTAAGGTAACCGATTCTAAGACCTCAGGAGCCAGATTGCTAGGTTGAGCTGTGCTGGGTCCGGGTGTCTGATCTCTCTACGGTTCTGGGTTAATAGGCGTGGGGAGAGGTGTAGTTTTTGGTGCGGGACTACGGATAGTTCCAGTAATGTGGTGTACCACCGTTGTCTGGCCCATGTTGGAGCAACTAGGATGAGAGGGAGTGTTGTTGTAGTTTGCGCACCACCAGTGGAATGAGTGGGAGAGGCGGAAAAGCGTACGCAAATCTGCCTGACCAATTCATCCAGATCGCATTTCCTTTGGACAATTGGTGTTGATATCTGGCGGCGAAGCTTGGGCATTTTGCCTTTTCGTGTGTGGCGAAGAGATCTCTCTCCGGTTGCCCCCACATGTGGAAAAATGGTTGAAGAACTTGCGGATGAAGTTCCCACTCGTGAATCGGTTGCGTCTGACAACTTAACAGATCGGCTATGCTGTTCTGGACTCCTGGGACATGTTGGTCTAGGAGAAAAGTTTTCTGAGGAATAGCCCATCTCCATATGCTTTGCGCTAGTTGAGAGAGCTGTAGGGAGTGTGTGGAGTAACTTTTGTTGAGGGGTCCACCTGCCTTGCATGGTGTGATGGAACAGATGAGCTCCCCAGCCGGAGAGCGATGCATCCACTGTTAGCACAACCTGTGGAACCTGCTCGATGAACGGTCGCCCTTTGGAAAGGTTTTTGGTGTTTCACCACTGCAGAGAGCGGTGTGTGCGACCGTCCAACACCAGATCTGTCAGCTGATCTTGAGCCTGGTTCCACTGACGTGCGAGACATTCCTGTAGGGTACGCATCTGGAGTCTTGCGTGAGGTACTATGAATATGCAAGAGGCCATCATCCCTATCAGTTGCATGAACACTCGAGCTGGAAGAGAGTGTTGCGGCTGAAATTTTTATATGAGGCTTTGCATGCTTGCTATCCTGGCAGCGGTGGGATATGCAAGTGCTTTTCAGGTGTTTATTGTGGCACCGAGGTACCGTTGTATGTGGGACAGTTGTAGGTGAGACTTTGCGTGGTTTATGATAAACCCTAAGTTGTGAAGTAGTTGGATTGTGGCGCGAGTGTGATGTACACACTGATGATACGAGTTGGCTTTTATTAGCTAGTTGTCTAGGTAGGGGAAGACATGAATCTGTTGTCTTCGCAGGTGAGCTGCAACTACTGCTAGACACTTGGTGAAAACCCTGGGTGTTGTGACCCCGAATGGGAGTACCGTGAATTGGTAGTGCTGACCGTCCACTACAAACCGGAGATATTTCTTGTGAGAGGTGTGAATGGGAGTATGAAAGTAGGCGTCCTTGAGATCTAAAGTGGCAAGGAAATCGCCCTGTGTGAGAAGAGGAAGGACTTGTTGAAGGGTGACCATGTGAAAGTGGTCTGATTGTCGTTACAGGTTTAGGGGTCGGAGGTCCAGGATGGGTCTCGGAGAGCCTTGTCCTTCTTTGTTTTGCTGATACAGGGGAACTGGTTCTATTGCTTGTTTTTGTAGGAGGGAGATTACCTCCTGCTTTAACCCCTTCGCTGCTGCGGACATTCCGCTGCAGCGCTGGGGGGGGCAGGGGGGCAGCGCGGTGGGCCTGTGCTCATGACGGAGCCGCACCGTCATGAGCCACAGTTGAGCTGTGCTCATGACGGAACGGTTCCGTCATGACTCCGCCCATTTGCGTTGTCGCCCCGCACAGGCGGGGAAACAGCGCCGCGCAGGCGGAGCGGCCGCCAACAGGATTGTCATGACGGAACCGTTCCGTCATGAGCACACGGCAACCGTGGCTCATGACGGAACGGTTCCGTCATGAGCGGGGAAGGGGTTAATAGTGCTAAATGTTCTGTTGACATTGGATGTTGTCTGGGTGGTATCTTTGGGGGGGGGGGGGGGGGGGGTAGAAGTGAGTTCCAGACAATAACCTGACTGAACTATTTGTCTCACCCACCTGTCGGTAGTGATGTTGTTCCAGACAGGTAGGAACTGTAGTAATCTTCCCCCGACCGGAGTGGGATGGTAGGGGGGAGTGGAAGGAGGTCATTGGGTAGGGGTGGCTCGACTGTTGTTGGTTTTGCCTCTACCTTTGTTATTGTTTACTCTATAGCCTCCTCTTTGGTAACCTTTGGTGAATGTGGTCTGGGCGGGAGCCTTATAAGACGTGGAGGGGTTGTCAGAGTAATAGCCTCTGGAGGTGCCTCTGTAAGAGGAGCGACGAAAAGAACGTCTGGGAGCTTGTGATTGCAAAGCTCCCATTGATTTGGCTGTGTCAGTGTCTTTCTTCATCTTTTCCAGAGATGAATCCACAGCAGGACCAAAGAGGTGTTTTTGGTCAAATGGCTGGTTAAGGATGGAAGTTTGCACCTCTGGCTTAAACCCTGAAATGCGTAGCCATGCATGCCTACGTAACAGAACACTTGTGTTGATGGCTCTTGAGACGGTGTCTGCGACATCTTAGAGTGCACCGAATGGAGGTGTTGGTGATGAGCTTACCCTCTTGCATGAGGTCATTGGCCTTAGTTTTAGATTTGTCAGGGAGGTGTTGCAATAGGGTTTCTAATTCATCATAGTGTGCCCTATCGTATCTGGCCAACATTGCCTGAGTGTTAGCTATGCGCCATATATTAGCTGCTTGTGACGCTGTACGCTTGCCAGAGGCGTCTAAGAGCTTTGATTCTTTGTCGGGTGGTGGTGCGTCCCCAGAGGTTTGTGAATTGGCCCTTTTTCTGGCAGTGGAGACCACTAGGGAATCCAATGGTATTTGTCCCCGATGTATATAGGGTCTGCGGGGGCAGATTTATACTTTTTCTCAATCCTAGAATTAATAACCCTAGCCCTAACAGGGTCTTTGAACACCTCTGGGGCGTGTCTAATGACTCCCTTTAACATAGGAAAAACAGAAGTGGACTTTTGGGCTGTATCAAATGTGTTCATTAAGAAATCTTCCTCCACAGGGTCGGTGTGTAAATCCACCGTGTGGTATTGTGAAGTCCTATGAATGAGTTGGTTGAAACCCATGGTGTCCTCTGGAGGGGAAGGTCTAGAGGGATAGATGTCCTCTTGTGGTATATTGGGGACGTCTGGTGCATTATAATTAGGGCTCCCGGTTTTCCGTTTAAACAGATTTTTACACATAAATACAGACGGAAAACAAGTTTTCCTTTGTCTGTATTTATATGTAAAAATGGGAAAATACTAGCACATTTTGCTGTGCTGCTGTGCTCCAGCAGAGTTTCCTCGCCACGCCCTCTTGCTGATTCTAGGGCTGTGGCTGCCTTCAGGAACACGAAACACCAGCTTCAGTTTTGCTGGAAATTTGAGAGTCAAAACCCAACACTGATCGGCCAGCTGAAACAACACAAGCCCAGTAATCTATGCAGCACCAGCCTCTTCTCTATGTAGCAATAGGTAGCGCATAGAGCGGAGCCCGAGGCACATAGATTAGATTGTAATCACAGGGGCCACTTCTAAATAATTCACTCTGGCGTTGCTGTTTGTCCTGTTCAGCTCGTCGGCTTGTGTTGTGTACAGGCCCCCTCCCTCCGTCTCACCCTCACAACACCTGCTACTCCTGTTCATTGTTTTCGCACTCAGTAAGTGCCTGCACAATGGGGGGGTCGTGGCAGGAGGCGCGGTGCCCTGAGCTCCCGGACGATCTGCGGCTGCCAGCGCCAGGAGGCCTGCATTGTTCTCAGCGCCCCACATCTGCGAGGTAAATCACTCTCTCAGCCCCCCTCCCTTCCCTTGGCTCAGGCTACGCTCTCCCTCGCAGACACGCCTGTGGTGGACAGGGGGAGTGGGCAGCTGAGTAAAGAAACCCAATCCTTGTATTTTCAGCCCGGGCTGCGCTGGAAGGCAGGGCTCAGTCAGACACACACAAGGAAGAGGGTGTAAGTGAGACTCAGAAACATTTATTTGCAGAGTTTGTAACTGGACTGCATAGCCCATAACCATTGTCTCTTCCTTCTTGCCCAGACAAGAAAAAGACAGTGTCCAATTCTGCTGCCCCCCCTCTTTCTTCCTCTTCCTCCCTCTCTTTGTCGTGCTCCTCCTCACTTGCAGAAAACCGTGACTGTACTTTCCTCTCCTTTCTGTCATTCGTTCCCCAGTGAAATGGATCCAAAAAAAAGGACACTTGTCTTACAAAAGTCTTTTTCTGACATTTTTCTATTCCAAAACGAGGCCTCAGGAGGAGAGAAAAAAAGTTTTAAAATACAAACAATAAACACATAACTAAATAAAACAAGACTAAGTAGTTGCAAAGTGGCCAGATTGGTTTTATTCACACCCAAACACAATAGCGCCACTTTACAGAGTTTGCCAGTCAAACGCTACTTTTCTTTTCATGTCCTTAGCTTTCTGAATAATGAGTGTAAAAGCTTTAAGTTGTATTCCCTATGAGTGTTTAATTTTGCCAGAATGTTGTTACTTTTTTCAGGCAGCAATTTACTCTTCTCTAGTGCATAGTTTGAATTGAGTTGCTTCTAGGTGTTTATAGCGGGAACAATTGGGTTGTAGCTGAAGGAAGTGTGAGTTTATCTCAGTGGGGCAGGATGGTGTTCAGTGGGGGAGAGGATGTAGCACTCTGTGCCGATGACAAACTGCAAGGCTCTGAGACAAATGGCTTGTGATAGCACTTTTAAGCGTATTTGGGACATTCTGCGAATGGCAAAGTTTTCCGATGAATGTGATGTGTTGACCAATAACAATCGAATGCATGTGTGCATTGTCAATTTAAATAAATGTGGGAAATACTAGCTGCAGCGTGGCCTACTTGTGGCAAAAATAAATGTGGATAAATACAGACGGAAATGACAAAAAAATAAATACCACAAAACCGGGAGCCCTAATTATAATAGTCCTATGGGTCCGGGGTTGAAGGCGGACTAGGAGCTGGGTCATCGTCTGCACCCAACCCCCCCCCCCCCCCCCCCCCCGCACCTGAGGTGGTATCATCATCTGCTGGTGGTGGAGATGAGGGTGGAGATGGAGAAGGGAAATGATGTGGAGGGGGAGGCAAAGGTGGTGGTGGTAAAGGGACTCAGAGAGGAGATGTTGCAATGTCTCTCTTCTTTGGTGGAGATGCGAGCCGGTAGAGGCATGTCCATTGGTCTCTTTTTAGGGCTTATAGGGAGTTGCCCCGTTTTAGGTTCCTTAATAAGCGTTTTTTGCAGTGGATCTGGTTGAAAATGTTCTTCTATTTGAGGTTGACCTTTAGGTGCCGATTGTTTTCGGTGCTGAAGGCTTACGCGGCACCGATTCCGAAGCAGATCTGTGCTCTTTTGGCTTGAGAGTGTGAGGTTTTTAGTCTCGGAGGGGACCTGCGGGACTGGTTGTTGTCTCGGTTCCGAGGGTTTTTTCGGTGCCGGTGGTGTCGAACTAGGTTCTGATGGCTTTTTTTGAGCAGATGGCTGGGTACCAGTATGTTTAGGTGTTGATGTAGTAGTCGGCACGGTGGAGGAAGAGGCTTTCTTTTTCGGTGCCGGGGTCTTGGTGTCTGCTCCGACAGCAGGCTGACTCGAGCCCGAGTGGCCTGAAGGCTTAGTTGTAGACTTCTTTGCTGGGCCCGGAGGCGGGTCGTGAGAAGTAGTGTCCCGGTGAGCACCTATGCCCGAAGGAGAAGGTGTCACCGAAGCCTTTTTGGGTGCTTTAGGGAGTGGGTCGGGGTCGACGTCCGTACTTACGACCCGCTGCCCAGGAATGATGTCTTCGACGTCGGAGTTATCTTCGGAGTCGTTGCAGAGGTGTTGTTTGGCCTGCTCCTTCTCTGGTACATCTACGTCCTCGTGGAAGATGTCGTCGGGAATGGATGTCAACGAGCGAGCCATGGTTCGTCAAGCGACGGTCCCGAATAGTCTTTTTGGAGCTGAAGAAGGCACAGGCGGGACAGTCTCTGGCCTCGTGCTCCGGTGAAAGACACAGGTTACACACCTCATGAAGATCTGTGTGTGGAAACTTTGATCCACACTGAGGACACTTTTTAAATGGAGTCCTTTGCATGAGCCACGTGCTGTGGCCTAGATAGGCCCGAAGGCCTTGGTCTACGACCGGAACCGAAGACTTCGAAGTTGAAGATACGCGTCGATTAGGAATCGCGATCGAAAACAATACCGGAGAAAGGTGAAGGATTGCACGTCAAGAGTTGTATTGTTCACGGTACCGAACTGGAGCGCGAGAAACACATCCGAGCCCGATGGTGGAAAAAATAATCTGAAGATGGAGCAGATGCCCATGCGCACTATATCGTCCAAAGGAGGAATCGCGTATCTCGTGACTTCCAAAGACTTTTCCAGGACAAAAACCAAGTGCAAACATCCGGGCACAACACCAGATGGCGATCTATGCACAGTGTGTGATCTGCAGCTCATATGCCTCGAACATTAATTCCCCTTCTTGAATTAAGTCACTAGCTTCTAGCAAAAATGTTATACATTTTTCTAGCTAGTTATAATGAGCCCTGTCATAGCATGCTAAGAGAGTTTGGGTATTTGCAATTCGCCAGTGATTGGCTGCTTGCGCAGCTACTCTTTTGCCAGAGGCATCTATGAGTTTGGACTCCTTATCAGGAGAAGGGGCATCTCCTGTGGTCTGTGAGTTTGGTCTTTTGCAAGCGTTAGACTACCATGGAGTCTAATGTAACTTGGCCCTTGATGTAGACAGGGTCAGTAGGTGCCGCCTTATACTTCTTGCCTACTCTGGGTGTGACAATCCTTGCACGCACATGGTCTTTAAAAATCTCATCTGGTTGTTTAAGCATTCCCTTGAGCAGAGGAAGTGTTTTTGTTGCTCTTTGAGAGGAACTTAAGGTCTCAAAGAGAAAATCCTCTTCAAGAGCCTCCTTATGAAGTTGTATGCGTGTCATATAATGTCATCTGTTGGGGAGGGTTTGGAAGGGTATAGATCCGATTTATATCAGTATTAAGTTCTGTATATAATTCTCCCATGGATCAGGAATAATGTCCTGAGGTAGATCACCCTCCATATCCCCATCATCTTGGTGATCAGGTGACTGTGGCGATTTTGTGGGTGTAATCAATAAATTTGGGTCAATGGGTGAAGGAAGTGTAATAGGAGGAGAAGGATTAGTACCCACATTCTTGCTTTTAGGAGGAATGTGGTAGTCCTCTGGTAATTGTGGTTTCCTTTTAGCTGGTAATTTCACATGAATATGTCCAGTGTCTGGATTGATGGCCTGTTCCTTTTGTTTCAGGTCCGTGTTAAAAGGCGGAACGTTTAAACGAGGCTCTTTGGATGGAAGAGGAGGCGGTTTGGTTTTTGGGGCCAGAATTGTCGAAGGGTTTCGGACCTGAAGATGTAGTTTTCGGTGTCGAAGGGATGGTCACTAGTACATGCTTGAATTTCTATGTTGAAGATTTCGGATCAGTGCCCGAACGGGGCCGACTCGATCCCAAGCCGGAATGCTTTGCTGTACGTTTCGGTGCCGAGCCGCAACGATCGAAACTTTTTATCGGTGTGTAAAATGATGGATTCATTCTTAGGCAATCACAGCATTTCTTGAAGGTATGTGGTTCAGTGTGTATAGAACTTTCATTTGGAGGCAATTAATGGTGGATGCTGTTTTACTTCTAAGTTTTGCATTTTGGCTTGTTTTTGAAAGGTTGCTCGCTGGGGTTCGCCCTGGCCGCATTGAATGAAAGATTCATGTTTGACCTCCAAGTAAGTCACAGTCAGCGTTTTGCTTTGAGGGAGCCCAGGCCAAAATATTCATAGTTTTCTCCTTTTTTGGTGCAGATAGTGATATTGGCATTCTTGATATCGCCAAGTGGCACAGTTGGTGCCAGGACAAGGTCTACACAAGGTAAATCAGTAAAACCTATAAGAGAGCTGAAGCTGGTTGGAGTGTTTGAAGACTGAAGTGGTGGTAACACGTGCACCTTTTTTCTCTGTTTTTTAGCTCATTTTCCTGGTTCTGAGGATAACCCCGCCAATACATTATAGGGGTTTAAAACGCGTAGACCGTTTGTTACCAAACAAGTGTTCTGCAAAATGATTCGAGTATCGAGTCAACAGTTGATTATGCCAACTAATGATTTTGAGTTTCTTTTCTTGTTGACCTGAATACAATACTATTTGGCTTACTGTTTCCCTGGATTTGAGTTTCTCTCACATATTCCAGATATATCGGTGTATCTTTCTAACCTTTCCCTTGGGTTTCTTCTCCATCCTTTCTTTTTGATCTATCTTTTTCAGCTTTCATTGGAATCTGAGCTTGCTCACGTCTTAAATGTTTTTAAATATGAAATGTAATGTAGTATCATATTTGTGATTTGTATTATATGGTTTTATTGTTTTGTGGTCCTACAAATATCAGGCATGTTCATGAAAATAATAACATGAACCCAATCTTTCAATTAATTGTTTAAAACAGACAAAAAACACAAAAAGAAAATAAACATTTGTTTTACAATCACTATGAGTGCCACGTGTGATTGGTACGAATGAAGTGTGAAAAGACATCAGTATTGGCATTCGTTTTGGTATGTTTAGTATAGATAGTTCCAGCCTTACTGATTAAGGGCCAGAACCCTTTATTGATTTGACGTTGACCTTGACCCGAGGGCAGAGGAGGGACCGGAGCCTTTTTCTTCAATAAGTATTGGGGCAGAAAAGTGTCAGTACTCCGTGTATGCAGACCTGGTGTTACTTGCTCTTCCGTGTCTGAGTCGGCTCTGGACACGGAGATGTGTTCCTCCTCTTCTTTGGCTCCTTCTGCGTGGAATTCTTCCTGGTCGGAATCTTCTCCGAAGATGTCCGATGTAGAGCCGCTTTGTTGATGCATTTTCGGGACGTCGAGCCCGGCGGTCAAGGAGCGTCTTCGTAGATCGAATTGATTATGAACATGCTTAATAAAAGGGAAATTATGCAATTGGAAGTGGCTCACTCTATTCTGAGCTTGGATATGGGTTGAAGATTTGTACCAGAATGAGCATCCAACATGTCAGCAGGTTCCTACTGCAAAAAAAACCTTTGCCCCCACCCCCGAGGGTGATCAATATTCACAACTGAATGACAATTTTGAGGACTGATTGCAACAACCAAAGCCACAATCGTCACATTAAGAGGCTTTTGGTTTAAGCATATCTATTAAAAACTACAAAGAAATGACAAAGCCACCACGGCAATGTTTTCAAATCCATGAGGCACAAGCCAATGTGTCGAAAAAGCCCCAGCCGTGTCTCTTAAAGAAGTCAAGTACTTTCTTGGCCTTTTGACATGCTGTGAACAAGAGTTCTACAATGACAGCAAAAAGCCTAACAGGAACCTATCGCTTTAACTTACATTTTTTCTCTCTCTCTGAAAAAGGATCAGTTCCCTAGACAGCAACAATATGGAAGATAGGAAATGTGTAGTGTGGGGACGCCCATAGTGGACTTGCCACATAAGCTGTATTTTTACCCGAAAATCAAGATATTGGCTGAAAGGAAAGATAATTTGGAGGAAAAAAAGTAAATACTTTGCTAAATCTTGGAAGTGAAAAAGCGTTACAGGAGAAGGCTAAACGCAGAAAACTTGTTTCCACATGGGAAATAAATGAATTGTGTACTTAACTGCCACTGTGGGATTCAATTCAACTTCTTTATTCGTGGGATTCATTAAGCAGTAGCTACCTTAATGTAGCAGCTCCCATTTTCTTAGTTTAAGGATTTGTTGTTAGTTTCCATTCGATTTTCCCCAACTTAATAAATATGTGGAAAAGTGAAGGAAACAGCAAGTATTGTTTTAGATTTACTTTTTAATCATGTTTGGTTATTTAAAACTGAAAACAGAAAGAAACTAGCTACGCAATTTAATATTTATATAGTTTTCTCTTCCAATAGGTGTTCAAAGATACTGTGTACAGATGGAGATATTGACTGATGAATACTATAACTGAATACAAAGAACTATCCTATCTATTTGTGGACATTGAACAAAAAGCAACTGAGTTAAAGAGCAAGAAATAACATTTTATGCCACAAACAAGGTTTATAGGAACAAAATTTATTCCAATTTCAAACAGTTTATTCTGAGGAGAAAGGTATGAAAATCAATTTCCATTGCATATTTCTGGAATAAGAGTCCAGCTCCAGGCATCGAAGCACAGCAGGGGCACAAGCCACCTCCTTGAACACCAAGAGAGGTTTGACAACTGGAGCAAGGGCGTTTATCCAGAAACACTAACCCCCCCTTCCCTCCTGCAACCCCCAAACCCAGCTTTCGTTCCCCATCCCCCCGCACAACAAACAATACATGCATTTCAAATGACAAAAGATTTAAAAACAGCATTTTATAGAGCATCTTAAATAGGATAAAGTGTAATGGTCTGTGATCAGGTCCTATATTATACAAGCATCTCAACCACATTGGCACTTGTAAAGAGACTCGGCACAAACAAAAAGGGGAATTGGCACAACTGTTCCTTTTTTTTTTTTCCTTTGTTTTTTTTAGCTGGGCGCTGTGTTCATACTTAAGAGGGACTTCGTAAAACAACCTGGGGTTTTGCACAGTGTAAGCCGGGAGAAGGGGTGAACAGTTTCCAGTAGCACTTTAATGCACACAAGGTAATAACCGAAAGATGAAGAAAAGACAGTTTAAGATAGTTGACTGAAAGTGGTGTATAAAGAGATCAGACAGAAATGTTGGTTGAGAAGGGGCAGTAACTAAGGGATAGGTATGAAACAGTCACCTACTCAATTTGGAAGGCATGCTCGCCAGTTACGTAGCCTGTCACAAGAGTACAGAGCACATCAGAATATTTTTTTTATTGTGGTGGAGATTTGGAAAGGCCCTCTGGCTTCAGACACCAGGAATGAAAGACTTTGGAACTGCAAAATTAACCTCTCTGCACCAGGAGCACTGCAGTCCCATTGGGCCCGCAGAAAGTAACCAAATACAGAAGAAGGCGCACACAGCTTTGAGCTGTATGACCAACAGCATGTGAAATGGAGTAGTTGAATCATATTCCCAAATTCTGTGAATTAATTAAAGATCTCAAGCCTAACGCTGCCTTTCCCACATATTCATCAGATCTGCCTCCAGAACACCACGTATGGATTGAGAGCATTTTTCAGATATGCTAACAAGGTTAGTCTGCAAAAGATGGAGCTTTAGAATTTGGCACTTTATGAGAATGGAAAAGAGCTTCCACTAGCAGTTGGGGAGGCAGTAGAGACTGATCAACTTTGGCAGATTATGCTGTGCCTTCTTCTGGGGTAACAATTACATGATACGCTGTTTACCGTCCAGATTATATTTCTACCTAAAATTAACAACTGTTTTTTATACAGCATCCATAGGTATAGGGTGAAGCATTGATTACAGCAATTTCTTCTAAAAAAAATGACCGGCATCTCACATTGCCCTAAAATAACCTCACAAACAGCCAGTAATGAGCTTTCACACCATAAGAATACTGTAAAATAAATGGCACTAAATAGCCTTTGAAAAAGACAATTCTCTCAACTGTTGGCAAAACACTTAGTGATGTAGTGCATCGCAGCAAGATGAAGAAGCCCTCATCTCACTGTAACCATGATGGCACTGAATTTAAAGTCCACCGCGAAGAGGAGTCATGTTATAATGCTGGAGCACCTTGGTCACCTCCAAACCAGGGATCCCACCCATCACGCAGGCTTCTCACCTTAGGATGAGGCTGAAGAGTAGTGTGAAATGTTTTTAAAAAACTAGAGCATTGCTCCTCATAGCAGCATGATGGACCATGTGAGGAGATGCCTGACAAATGACTGCCTGTGGCTGGGAAACAATACAGAGGCAACAAATCTGTGGGTGCTGATCTATCTAGATGCACCCACAATTGTGTTTCCAAACCTGGTTTCAACCAATGCTATTTTGAGAGGGATAAAGTGCACCCACAGCCCCCGTTAATATGCTTTACGGTATACCAAATTTGTAGCAGAAGTACACAGTACTAGAACCTAGGAAGGGGGAACACTGCAGAAGTAGAATGATAGAACAATGAAATAAGTGGGCCACAAGATAGAACAATAAAATAAGTGGGCCACAATTAAACAATAAAAGTCGATATGTCCTTGGATTTCAGGTTTCTTTTGTGCTTATGATCCCTTACCAGATGACATCTAGGACAGTTCAACATTGGCTCTTCCAAAAAAGAACACTCACAAAAGTGGCAAAAGTTGTGCAACATATCAAGATTGAGTAGCATCATGATGACCGTTAGTGTGCAGCCACACTAAACCCCCTTAGGAGCACAAAAACATGATTCACAAACAGGCAAGAACAACCTACATGATTAAGGGTCATAATATCAGTGATGGGGCACAAACCAACCCTTCGGGCTGCATTCAGCTTTCACTTCTCGAAAGAAGCGCGGAGTAGAATGACCGGGTAAGGTTTATTTCTAGTTCCCCAGATGCAGGTATAGACTAGTATCAGTTTATGGGTGGGACTTCACGGAAGATGGCTGTATATTTGAAATAAAGTCATGTTTATGTGGAATATGATTCTGTAGTGTGTGTGTGCCATCAATATTTTCACTACACATTAGCACAAAATAATATCAGCTGTGTTGAAAGAAAGTCCTTAAAGGTTTCAAAGACTACAACATTGTTAAAGTTAGACTACAACTATGAGCAGCATGTTGCAGGAGGACAGGCAATCACAACCGTGCACCATGTATGTCGTAGCAAGATTGGCTGAGGTCCAATTTTTGGATTCTGGTCTTACAAACTAGCTCAAACATATCCAGTATCAGGAACAGTCTTCATGCTTAGAAACTGCCACCAAACACAGCTCCACCCTGGAGAAAGTAAAAACAACGACTCCCCGAAAAACTTGTAGAGGAGCAAAATACTATGCTCGAAACTTGCGCTGCCGACCTAAAGTTTGAGGAAGGCTGCAGGCTTCATTTTTTAAAAAAAATACATATGAAAAGGGTGTGATATTTGACAGTTTTCTTTTTAAGTAGCATTAGGGGTGTATAGCAGATCAAAATCACCTGTGTTCATGCAACATGTTCGCGTATACTATAGTTCCAAGTGTGACAACCTCTAAATGCAGGGGCTATTGCATATGTTTAATAATCTCCTCTTAAGTAAGATAGCGAGCAGGCCTCACTGCGGTTATTCAGGAAGTTTTACAGCAGCGATTCTTCTGCTACTCCCTAGTCTGCAAGCCTCAGTCAATTGTAAGAGAGGCAACAACCCATGGAGAGCCACAATTGGGAAAATTAGTTTCATAGAAACTAGGACTGAGGCACTACTCAATTTGACCAGCTCGTGGAGCACCAAATAACACCTCTTTTTGATCATTACCAATCAGAGAGTTTTGCATCATTTGGAGAGACAAGCTATGTCTGTCAATGTACGTGATGCTACCTGATCGCAGGAATGTTTCAAGTCCAGAGATGACTTTATATCTTCTTTATGCAAATTCCTAACCAAGTACTAAAGATACCTTTGAAGAAAAATCTGGTTGTGAAGTGAAATTATTGTGAAACATTTTTTGACTATCTCAAAACCTGCGTGCAGAAGAGGCACTTCGCAAAGTGAGACGGTTCTTAATCCACTATTTAGGAGAACGGAGGTTTGTTGGTGTGCAGGAAAAGACTCTTTGTACTATGAACTCAGATTCTCCCATATCCACTTCACTGCTTTGAGGCTGAGAAAAGAGCCTCTTCACAGGAAAAAAGTTCTACATATGGTAGAAGTGCACACTCCGAACACAAGGATTTAATAGACAAAGATACAGAGAAAAGTTTAAGAAACTCCGATGCAAGTCTGCATAGCAACCCAGCAGTGCAAATCCAAAAGATCCTGACTGCACTTTTATCTTTTCATGGATTTTGAAATTCAAGCTTCAGCTACAAAGAAAAAGACTAGATAAGGATATTTTTGGGAGTCTGTCATTGAAAGAGAAATGTACCTGTAGGTAGATGGTAGTCTTCCCCTTTCTACAATACTCTGAACAACTCCGCACATGCTTGTGGCTGTCCTCTCAGCTTTTGGTCCCAGAGACCTTCTCCACTCATGCATGCATTTCCCCAGAGCACTTCAATAGCTAGCTAACAGACAGCACTGCAGGCTATTATTGGGTAGCAGTGGGGGTCTACTTGAAATCTGGTCTAAGAGTAGTGTTGAAGTTCACACCAAATCAGGAATCTTGGGCCCATTCTAGAAGATCTAAAAGTAGTGTTTTCTCTTCAGTACACAAAGAAGCATACTCCAGTCTCGGTTTGCACTGTGCTCCCCCAACTAACACCCAAGTCCCTCTGCTAATTCCTATATCCAGTCCTCATATGAAACCAAGTGTGCCCTCCCAGGGCACACTAACCACTTTAAAATAAAAAAAAAGCTCTACAGGCTGAAGAACCACATAAACTTGCGTGGCCAACAGCTCGTCACTTTGCCAAAGAAGCCCTTCTATGGTCCCACAGCAGGATGTGCACCTTCTCCACCCTTTCACATTAGACATACTTTTAGTGCAAGACTCTGGAGCACAGCCACAAGAAGCTACACACACCTTGTTGCAGCTCACAGACCTTGGCCAAGAAAAGCCCTTTAGGAAGTAGTGTGAGGTGGAGGTGGTCGGGGGAGGGGGGTGGAGTAGTCAGCAGCACAGGCTAACTTCTTCACAGTCAATGGCATCTCTACCCAGCAAGCCCAGCATACAAGATGCACGCAGCAGAAGAGGGGTCTTGCTGCCAGAGCCCTTAGTGTTCTCAGAAATGTATCTTGCTACCACTAAATGTACGCATGGGTGACCCAAACCCCAATCATATTGTTTGTTGACGTCTCAGGCACTCAACAACTGGGGGGGGGGCGCAATTATGACTATTTATAAAAATCAACTAAAATAAATTGTTTTAAAAATCAAATCTCGGACAGTTTAAAATGGTTTGAATAGTGCAAACTTCAAGCTCCTTATTTGATGCTTTCCAAAAAGTCTGGTGAGACCTGATCAGTACACTATTTTGGCGGTCCGGTACTGAAGGATGCTTTTCGTTAGCCTAAAAAATAGGCATTCCTTTCCTTTATTAGTTGGTATGTCAGTGGTCTCCTCATGGCCTACATTTCATGCCGCCTGCATAGCCAGGGTATGGCTTCCAGAGCCGCTGCTTCAGTACAGCCATTCCTGGCTGATACAGGGCCATTCACCAAAACCAAAAAAGTAAACTACAAAGCTTTAAAAGAAAAAGCTGCAGTAATGATTAGATGTGGCTTTTCACAAGTCACCTAAACATTGCTAGACCCTTCTAACTACCCAGAAGGGACAGTGAAGGTATGACACAAACATTACCTCGAGTCCAGGTGCTCCAGCACACAAAAGAAACAAATTATAAGCTGCTACACTGGCACCCGACCAACTTTAATGGTGCTTTAATTTCCAAGGCTTTTTGCCCTTCACCAGAAAAATACAGAGGTGGGTATAGCCCTGCAACACTCTCTGCCTTTTATTAAGTGCTTCTTCAATGAATTTAGCAGCTATACTTTAGAATGGCATGAGCCCAAACTTCTCATTCCACAGCCAAGGTCTTCTGACACAGATGCGCTTCGCTTAAAATGCACTCCGTTACCCTCACTAAAGCCATCCACTCCTTGCAGCTTTCCTACAAATGGGCATCAGGATAACTTTTCATGCAAGCAACATTACCTGCTTCTCCTGTTGCCAGCAAAAGGTGAGAAGCAGTATTGGCCAATTGGCACCACTCTGCCTCCAAAGTGCCCTCATTTATCCCCATCTACAACGAAAAGAGAGCCAACTACAAGCAGATCTGTCAGCACGCGGCACTTATTTTGCTTAAATAAAGCATTGCATCTCCAGATCCATCAGGGTTGGCCTTAAAAACTTAGGAAATGCTCCCTAAAGGGATCTGAACCACAATAAATTGCTGACTATGCACCTCTCTACAAGCCTACCTCTGGTAGACTGAAATGAGAGCTGCCCTGAGGTCTCACTAGGCCCACTGGCTGCCAAGTACCCCAATACAGGCCATGAACAGAACAAATCAATGTGCTTAATATTGATGTGACAAATATTTTTGTTTTAAAACAAAACAGGCTTTAAAACAGAACCACCATATGTCCTCCACTGCTGGGAAATTAACATGGTCACAGCTAACCAAGTGTGTGCGGGAAGAATCAGGCACCAGGGTTCAGGCTTGGCTGCGGTGGAGAAGGGTTGGGGATGGGCTTTTAAAACCAGCAGGGCTCCACACTCCAAGTAGTCCAGTGAGTTTACAAAACTCAGCCCCCCAAAGCAAACTGTATTAAGAGGATGGGTAAAATCAACATAAAGGAGAAAATAAATTAAAAAAAGTCCTTTGGCGCAATGCATGAGAAGAAAAGGTGTTCGGTGTGTAGAACAAGTTAAGAGTTGCCCACCCATTGCCTTTCGCTCGCTGGGCTCAGCTGAAAATAAAAAGGTAATTTTGTTTAATAAAAAAAAAAAAATTAAAAAAAAAACACTAATCACCTACTCTGTTGGTGGAGGTGTGAAACCCCAGGATAACACTGAGTAAAATTTCGCAACGTCACTGATCAGACTATCTCAATTATTACATCATTAAAAATTTAAGATTTCACTTCCTGTAAATTTTATATATATTATATATATATATAATTTCTCATTTTCTGTTTCTTTTACACCCCGCAGGCCCATCCTGCCACTGCGATGGGGTCAGACCAGGTTGTATTCCTTCAAGTTGAGCTGCAAGATGGTGTCCTTGACAGCAGCAAACACAAAGCGGATGTTCTCCGTGTCTGTGGCGCATGTGAAGTGGGAATAGATGATTTTGTCGCTGTCAGGGTTTAGGTCCACAAACATCTTGAGGATGAACTCGCGGGCAGTCTGGGCATCTCGCTGAGGACCTGCAGCGACAAGGGAAATATTAGTGCTCACAAAAGTCTGGTAAAGAGGCCAGAGTGGTTTATCTGAAGAGGGTTGCAAAACCCACTGCACGGTCTCCTCCCAAAAACAAGCTATACTTTCCAAACCAACCGCGTCAGGCAAACTTCCAATCAGACAGGACATGGCTCTCCTCCCATCCTTCAAACGTTCTCCTGTGTAAAAGGTATTCACCTTCCCTGTTTCCACAGTATGACACAACCCTCCCGTGCATTTCATGAACATAGTTGACACACCACTACAAGTGGGCTACTGGTTGCACGGTCACACACGCAGATCCACCAGTCTGAAGGTTGCAATGCCCACAGGAGCACCGAGAGCCTATTAGCTCTTCAAATAGAAGCTTAAAATTTTGATATTTGTGGGCGAGTAGATTCAACAGTGGTCGTGTGACATCGGGTGCTTATTCCAGCACCTAACCTATGAACACATTACAATTCAGAGACCAATAGATTACAAAAATCCACAGCACTGTGAACCCAAATTACAGCAAATGGTCAACGACTCTGCACATGCTGGGTTGTCAAAATAACAGGGATACACACTGAGACTGCAGAACACATACAAGTTCTTTCCCAACAAAGAAAGTCAGGCGGTGCCATGTAATGACAAAGGTTACCCATTTTGCTTCAGCACCTGCTGTGAAGTTACTCTAGAAGCTTGCCAGAATGGATAGTTCATGAAGCACTCACCATCAAACTCTGGAAAGTAGTCCACAAGGTGCGAGTACATGATCTTATCTTCCAATAAGTCCTTCTTGTTAAGAAAAAGGATGACAGATGAGTTCTGGAACCAAGGATAGGTGATGATCGTGCGGAAGAGTGCTTTGCTTTCCTCCATGCGGTTCTGCAGACAAATATTACCAATATTAATGCACTACTATGAGACCTTGCACAAGTTGGAGGACAATGTACAGAAGCCATGAATACAGGGGTCTAGCAGTCTAAAAGGTGGTGTGCATACAACAGTGACTAGCAGAGTCTACAACTCAATGCGTACTCCAGACATACCTAGGCTCAAGGTACAGAACGTCTAGCAACATCTATGTATTCCCCTTCCATGGATGCAGACTTTCTATTCGTAGCATCTGCCATAGCATCCTTAAGTCTACACGGAGTCACATTACTAGCATGGTGGTCTGAACCAATAAGTAACCAAGGTAGATGCACTTCTGTACTTTGTGTAATGTTATGTATATAGGATCAACAACTCCCAAGGTGAAGCTACGTATTCTTCCACATTGTAGCCAAATAAGATAAGGCACACAATCTGAGCACTTCTGGTGGACCATAAGAACGTTAACCAGCATACTCAGCGGCAATAAGGTATCAAGTTACCAACCAGATTGTCAATTCTCCAGTTAGAAATGTTAAAATGACCTTTAATGTAAGCAAGTGCAACTGGATGGACATCACAGAGCATGGACTCCGTGTGTAGGAGGAAACGATCCAGTTGCTGGGGCCAAAACTGCACAATGGAAAGATTGGTATTTCTTTGGCTATCGCATGCAGGATGTCATGAAGCATCTCTGGTATCTTGCCATTAGCACGTTAGCTGAATGTGTGTGATCTATATTTTTTTTCCATTTCCAGGCACATCCATGGTTGATTCGCATAAAAGGAAAAAAAAGAAGAAA
This sequence comes from Triturus cristatus, assembly GCF_964204655.1. NCBI lineage: Eukaryota > Metazoa > Chordata > Amphibia > Caudata > Salamandridae > Triturus > Triturus cristatus. The sequence continues at coordinate 16,929,953 of NC_140595.1, forward strand.
AAAAAAAAGCAAGTGTGGTTTTCTGTGCTTGTTTTTATATGTCCTGGGGTGGGCCAGGGGATGGCACACGGAGGAAGTTACCAGACTCTGAAAGGAGGAGGGCATGCTTACCCCCACATCATCCTCGCTTAGGGACCCCATTCTCCCTGTGTATTTCTGTTCTGGAGGGTGCTGGGACCTCATCCCCAGATCCCCCAAGCCGACCCCCCCCTATGTGAAATTCTGCACAAGGGGTCCCCAGTCTGGACCGGTCAGCACGAGATAAAGAGGCACGATGCAGCAAAAAACAAAAAAAACCATCAAGGCTCTCCTGGCTCAGCAGGAGAGCCGATACTATATTCACTGCACCCAAAGGAGCGCCCCCATAATGCCCTGCGGAGCCTGAATGTTTTCACCTCAAATTCTTCCGTTTCTTCCATTGTGGTGCCCCCAGGACGACTCGGTCACCACCAACACCAGGAAGATGCAGCCTTGCGCCACAAAAGACATGAGCAGTCCCCACCCTAAGACGGGTGGAACTCAGACAGTAACCACTCCAGGATTTTTCTCATATTTATATTTTGATGCACTACCAAGGCAGGAGCTAGGAGTGCTGCACCCTCTAGGGGCCAAGTGTATGGTTGCAATACAGTATTATTACAATGTGATGCCCTCTTGGGGCTGCTTTTATAAGTGCAATGTGATAGTTGAAAATGTATCAAAAATACTCAAACGGGTTTTACTCATTCTAGATGCTTTATTGGTTCACCATGATGAGGGCTATGATTTCTACTTACAGTATATATGTTTTATCAGTATTCAAGAGTGCGTTCATGCTGGTGCATTATTTTTGTGTTGCACCTAAGTACACTATGATGATTATAACATGTGGTTTGTTGCTCTTAACCATTGACAAAACCAATACTCACTTGGTATGGTAATGTGGCCCCTTTATGAGGTCAAAGGTGATCAAACAATGTCATATATTGTATTTTCCAGCTGCCATTGTACAGATTTGTAAATTATTGCATAGTAATCAATAGTGTGTGAAGTACATGTACTACTACTTTTTCTGAAGACAAAGTACTGACCGGACAATCCCTTATGGAGTGTTATTATTGTGTGCCCGTGAATGGTGATTACTAGCCCACACCGCCTCCGCCGAGTATGCCTTGGACTGCTCAGCCTCACGACCCTGAGAGAGTCCAGCGCTACAACGGGGTGTTTGGTTCTCAGTAAGGACAATTGTGGGTCTATAACTTGCGTGGTGTAGGGTTGGCTGCATACATGAGTGGATGGCGCCGGTTGCATTAACGTAATGTAATTAAATATATATATATTTTTTGAACATAGAAATTCACTGAAAAAGCCCACCTACAGGGACGTTATAGTTGGGTTCAGATTTTACACACAAAACTATAGAAATTCAGCAGCCTTAAGATAACTATCACTTGTGTCCTCTCCACACACTGCTAAGTACCCCACATATTACATCACTGAACATCTACAACATCGTTGAGAATATCGCTGCAACATTTGCTATAAAATTGATAAGAAAACTGTGCATGGTGGGGGCACGAGTTATAGCTATTTGAGATAACTAACTAGATCTTTTGAATTTCTGTGGTTTTGTGTGTGTAAAATCTGAACCAAACTAGAACGTCCCTATAACCATTGTGCTTTTGGGTGACAAAAAAACCAAATAATATATGTATTGCATGATGAACAAAATTTTTCAGTTGTAGAGAAATATCTGGAGCCTGGTTTTGTGGCGAAGAATTCACGTGTAGTGCACCTGAGCAGTGTCAGATCCCGCTCTAGATGTGGAAGCGGGTAATTGTGGATGTTGCATTCAAGTTGCTGTCACCGGAATCAGACACGCCTTCTCGGTCTGGTGCACTGCGGCAGTTAGTGTAAAAGAAGGAATGTATGGAGCTACACCCTGCAGAGCCCCCCCCCACCCCCGCAGTCTACAACGGGGAAGAGGAGATCGGTATCTTACTGCATAACAGGACACTTGTATTGTTGAAGAAAAGCCACTTGTTGGAAGGTGGGTTATTAGCAGTGGCAAATATGAATCTGCCTCTGGCAATAAGGCCACGATCGCAGTCTATGGCTCAGAATAGTTCTCAGAAAATTATTTCCATGCTTAACCCTCAGTAGCTTGGCTGCGAGCAGGCGGGTCTAACTTCAGACAGGTATGTAAAGCATTTAAAAACACCAATTCAGTATATAATTAAGACAACACACAAAAAAACAAAACCAATTTATAAAAATAGGACATTTTCTTGTCTTTAAAATGCCACAACATGAATGAAATTAAATGTAGGGAACCTGAGATATGAATTTTTAAAGAATAAACAATTTTCTAGTCCTCAAAAAGCAATAGTGCCACTTCTGGACATTTGATCGCCTCTGACCGGGACAACGTCAAAGTTTGAGGCAGACTGCGCTGGAGTCCTAGTCAGATACACTAAGCAGGAGGCCCCGGTCAAGATTTTACCTTCAAACTTAGAAACTTTACTGGAGGATTTCTCAACAGCCTCGTCCAGCAGGAAGGATACGGTGAGGGTTCGCCGGATTGCCTCTGCAGGGAGTCCCGTCACCCTCTGGAGCTATTTCACCAAAGTTCAAACTTTTGGAACTTTTTCCTGAAGTTCCTCTTGAGGATCCAAAGTGTCCAAAACCCAATCCAAGGGTCTGGGATCTACAAGATGGTCCTTGAAAGGTTGGGACCACAATTCCCACAATGCACCTGGAGAACACCTTTAAAAGTCCACTGGATACACGCCAGGTAGGTTTTTAATCTGTGAGGACCTGGACCCCATGACTACGTCGTCCTGTCTATTTAGCTGCTTCAGTACCTATTCCAGCAGTAGTTATCTATTTCTTTCTGTCTCGTTTTGCACATTTATAAATGGCAGCCATTTTAGGGCAAGCGCCGATCCAAGATGGCGACCGAAACGGCATACGGTGCATTGCATAAAGCGCTCCATGCGTTACTTATAGGTCCAGGTGCGATGCATTGGATAATTGATGTTTTCGGTGTTGCACTATACTATAAAAAATGCCTTAGGCCCGCTTATTTTTACCCACTTTGGTTGGACGCTGACACCAGAGTGCTGCGCTGGACCCTGAGGGCTCCACATGAATCTTTTAAAGTAAGTACTTCTCGTGCAGAGTGTTTTCTAGTTAGACCTGCTCCATTTGCTCGTGGCATACCTTTATTTATACTTCATTAACTCCATCATTACTTTATAGATCTTTGGCATTTCCTGACCAGTAGTTTCCTCATTGACCACCCACATTGTATGTTGCTCAAATTACCACAGCAGTTTACGGAGCTACACTCACGGCTGGGAAGCCTGTTGTAACTGTCTGCCTATTCAGCCTTTTATTTTTATTTCTTCATAGGTTCCCGCATGACTTAATCCCTCTATTTTATTTTTCTAGATTTTTAAATCAAAGCCTTTTATTGAAATAACTTGGATCTTGGGGACCAACTATAGGACACTGTATTGTGTCCAGCTTGACCTACGGGTAAGCACATCTGCTATCTCCATCCAGTCGATACAGACTCGTTGGGGTTAGAGATGCTTATCTTCACCTGTAGTCTCCGCACCTCACCACCCGGTTGCAGTAGTATCTAGTTCGTTACTTGTTAAGGTAACTTTTCTCCTGTTTTTAGAGGCTCGCCTAACCTCCCCAGTTTATGCCGCTGCTAACTGTCGTTGTGAGATTAATCCAGTTTGGGCATAGTTTTATAGTATTCACTCAGATTGAGAGTTCGCTTCTATCCGGATTGGGGGGACACCCTATGGGTCACCTTACCGTAAACTGCAATTTGTGCGCATTTACATCACGAGGTGCCAATGAGTATATCACACTTTGCTGTTCTGAGTCACATTTATGCCATCTCCATCTTTAGAACTAAGCAGTTCACTAGGGATTGCTCCCTAGGCATATTTATGTCATCAGAAGAAGTGACTTTTGGAAGATCCATTCGGCAGAGTCAGTTCTAATTCATACCTAGAAAGTATGTGTATTTATGTATCTTTAGGAGTCATTTATTTTCCTTTTTCTCTACTTAGTTTACTTTCATAATCTTGCTTTCTGTTGTATACTTTTTGTGGTGATAACAGACTGGGGTCACGCTTGGTTTCGTTTACTATGATCCCTCACAGATTGGATTGCTCCCCACTTTTAAATACTCCATCGGTAATTAGTTTCAGATCGCTATCTTGGGTTACCTAAACTCTCCAGTGCACCGATATGTGCATTTTTAAAATTGTAATATGATGTTTTGCTGTTCCTACAGACCTTTTGGTGACATGTATTGACACAGAGCCCCCTGCACTACATATTCAGCAACGGCGCATGTTATACGCATGGCTTTCAGCCACTGATCTAGTTGTATTTTCAGTGCCCTGATGAAGGAATTCTCTATGTATTTGCCACTTCCAAAACGCGTGTCGGCGCTTTTCTCTTTGAAACATGTATGAATAAGGATTTGATTAGCTGGGCATATATTGAATTTTGTTAGTGTATTTTCCTTGTGTTTATATTGTTCGTTGTCTGTTCATTTGTCTTGACAAGATGTTATGTCTCCTGTCATGTTTCATTAATTGACTTACGTATAATATGCTCATAATAACATTTGATGTGTTAAATTTCTATTCAGAGTTTGTTGGTGTATTTTTTATAATGAAATATATGTATTATATCAAAGAAAAACGTGATTTATAAATACAGTATATATTTTTAATAATAAAAATTGAAAACCATCGATCTGTTGGAAAAGTGTAATTATACCTTGGATGTAATACCCAATACTAAATAACTGGTTTTGAAGAAGTGTTCTTTGTTATATATTGAATATGCTACTTACCAGTATGCATCTGTTCTTGGCATGTAGGGCTGCTGACATTCATATCTGTGCATAGATCGCCGCCTAGTGTTGGGTCCGGATGTTTGCACGTTGTTGTCCTGGAAGAGTCTTCGAAGTATCCTTGGATAGGTGACTCCTCCCCTGGACTACAGTGCGCATGGGCATCCTCTCCATCCTCAGATTGTTTTTCGCCATTGTGGCAGTGATGGAGTAGATACAGAAAGTGATGACCATGCTTGCAATAATTCTGAGAGCTGCAGCTGCGACAGGCGCCGGGGAGGAGGGAGGGCGATATGAATGTCAGCAGCCCTACATGCCAAGAACAGATGCATACTGGTAAGTAGCATATTCAGTTCGAGGCATGTGGGCTGCTGAATTCATATCTGTGCATAGAATACATAGCAGTGCCCTCTATTGGCGGCGGCTACCCGTGCCAGCTGCAGCGGTCTGAAAAAGTGTTTTGAGAACAGCCTGTCCTACAGCTGCCTGCTGTTTTGACTGCACATCTACGCAATAGTGTTTTGTAAATGTGTGTGTAGTGGACCATGTGGCTGCTCTGCATATATCATGCAGGGGAATGTTTCCTAGGAAGGCCATGGAAGCCCCCAACTTGCGTGTTGAGTGGGCTCGTGGTGGAATAGTTAATGTGCGTTTTGCCTTTTGATAACAGATTTGAATACACTTAACTATCCATCTGGCTATCCCTGCTTTGGAGATGGCGTTACCTTTGTGGTGTGGGGCAAAGGCAACGAACAGTTGTTTTGTCTTCCTGAAGGGTTTAGTCCTGTCGATGTAGTACATGAGGGCCCTCCGTACATCTAGTGTATGTAATGCCCTCTCTGGAACAGTTTGTGGGTTTTGGAAGAAAACGGGCAGTTCAATAGTCTGGTTCATGTGGAACTGCGATATTACCTTGGGCATGAATTTGGGGTTGGTACGTAGTACGACCCTGTTGGCGTGAACCTGAATAAATGGCTCTTGAACGGTTAGTGCCTGGAGTTCACTAACTCTTCTTAGGGAAGTGATCGCTACCAGGAAGGCTACTTTCCAGGTAAGGAATTGAATCTCGCATGAGTGTAGAGGTTCAAAGGGTGGACCCATCAGGCGTGTGAGGACCAAGTTGAGGTTCCACATTGGAGCCGGTGGGTGACTAGGTGGAATGACTCGTTTGAGTCCTTCCAAGAATGCTTTGATGGCAGGCACTCTGAAGAGAGAGAGGTGCTGCCTGGTTTGCAGATAGGCTGATATTGCGGTCAAATGGACCCGTATAGAGGTGTACGCCAGATTGCATCGGTATAGGTGTAAGAGGTAACATATGATGTTGTGGATGGATGCGTCCAGCGGGTTAATGTCATTATTACCGCAATAAATGACGAACCGTTTCCATTTGGCTGCATAGCAAGCTCTTGTAGTGGGTCTCCTGGCCTCCTTGATGATGTCCATACAGTCAGGTGGCAGATTGAGATAGCCAAACTCTAGGACTTCAGGAGCCAGATCGCCAGGTTCAGCTGTTGCGGATCTGGGTGCTGAACCTCTCCATGGTTCTGCGTCAAATGCGCGGGTTTGATCCGCAGCCTTTGATGCGGTACCACGGAAAGTTCGAGGAAGGTGGTGTACCACGGCTGGCGTGCCCACGTGGGAGCAACTAGGACGAGTGTCAGGGAGTGTTGTCGGAGTTTGCGAGCCACCAGCGGTATCAACGGTGCTGGAGGAAAAGCGTACGCAAATTTGCCGGACCAGTTCATCCATATCGCATTGCCCTGCGACTGCGGGTGTGGGAATCTGGCGGCGAAGCTTTGGCATTTTGCGTTTTCGCTTGTCGCGAATAGGTCTATTTCTGGGTGACCCCACTGCTGGAAGTACGGTTGGAGTACCGATGGGTGTAACTCCCACTCGTGCATCTGGTGGCTGTGTCTGCTGAGCAGATCCGCCATCTGGTTGTCCTTGCCGGGGAGGTGTTCCGCCATGAGGAACATGTTCCTCTGAATGGCCCACTTCCACATGCTCTGAGCCAGATGAGACAACTGTGGAGAGTGTGTCCCTCCCTGCTTCTGTATGTAGTACATTGCGGTCATGTTGTCCGTCCGGATCAACACGACCTTGTTGCACAGATGTACTTTGAAAGCCTTCATGGCCAGGAAGATTGCCATCAGTTCCAGAAGGTTGATGTGCATCTTCTTCTGTTGTGTCGTCCATAGTCCCTGCACTGTGTAGTGGAGTACATGAGCTCCCCATCCCTGGAGAGACGCGTCCGCTGTCAGTACTATTTGTGGAACAGGCTCTTGGAACGGTCGGCCCTTGCAAAGGTTTTGTGGATTCCACCAATGCAGAGAGTTGTATGCCCGACCGCTCACCAACACTAGGTCTTTCAATTGTCCTTGAGCCTGATTCCACTGACGTGCTAGGCACTCCTGAAGTGGGCGCATATGTAATCTCGCGTGCGGGACTATGAAGATGCAGGAGGCCATCATGCCTATCAACTGCATAAACACTCGCGCTGGAAGCGAGTGGTTGGGTCTGAACTTGGAGATCAGCGCTTGTATGCCGTTGATCCTCACTAAATTTGGCTGAGCTGTGGCCGCCAGAGTGTCTATAGTCGCACCTAGGTACTGTTGTACGTGTGCGGGCTGGAGATGAGACTTTGGGTAATTTAGTGAGAATCCCAGACTGTGAAGAAGGTGAATGGTACGGGACACGTGGCTTGCACATTGCTGGGCCGATCTCGCTTGAACGAGCCAGTCGTCTAGGTAGGGGTAGACGTGTATGTGCTGTCTCCGTAAATGTGCCGCCACCGTAGCTAGGCACTTTGTGAAAACCCTGGGCGCTGTTGTCACGCCGAAGGGAAGGACTTTGAACTGATAGTGCTGCCCCTGAACAGTGAACCTGAGGTATTTTTTGTGTGAGGGGTGGATGGGTATGTGAAAATACGCATCCTTGAGGTCCAGTGATGCTAGGAAGTCTCCCTGCTGGAGAAGCGGAAGGACTTGCTGTAGAGTGAGCATGTGAAAGTGCTCCGAAAGAATGTACTGGTTCAGGGGTCTCAGGTCTAATATAGGCCTGAGCGACCCGTCCTTTTTTGGAATTAAGAAGTAGAGGGAGTAAACCCCCGTGCCCCGCTCGTGGACGGGTACGACCTCGATAGCGCCTTTTAGAAGCATACTTTCTACCTCTTGCTGTAAGAGCGTCAAGTGCTCTGAAGACATAGGACGGTTTCTTGGTGGTATTGTGGGTGGAGTGGAAGTTAACTCCAGACAGTAACCGTATTTTATAATATCTTTGACCCACCTGTCCGTGGTGATGGAGTTCCACGTGGACAGGAACCGTTGTAGCCTTCCCCCGACAGGTGTTATGTGGTCGGGAGGAAGGGAGAGGGCGTCACTGCTTGTTCTTGGGGGAGGACCTGGTGTTGCCGTAGCCACGTCCTCTGCCCTTGGTACTGGAGCCACGATAGCCACCTCGGGTGTTCTTATCGTAGGTGGTCTGCGTATTACCCTTGTTATATGTTTGTTGTGACCCCTGTCCTCTGCCTGCTCCCTTGTTTCCGGGGCGACGAAAGGAGCCGCTCCGAAAGGACTGAGTTTGTAGGGCGCCCATGGACTTTGCAGTGTCCGTGTCCTTTTTTTATCTTCTCGAGGGTGGCGTCAACCTCAGGCCCGAACAAAAAGTCGGGGTTGACAGGCTGATTAAGGATATTGTTTTGTACCTCAGGCTTGAATCCTGAGATACGTAGCCAGGCGTGACGTCGTAGGATGACGCTAGTGTTGATGGCCCTGGCAGCCGTGTCAGCAGCGTCTAGTGCACATTTGATGGCAGCATTTGTGAGTAGCTGTCCCTCTCTGATAAGGATTTCTGCACCTTCTTTGTAGGGGTCAGGGAGGTGTTGAAGGAGTTGCTCCATTGTGTCATAGTGCGCCCTATCGTAGCGAGCGAGGAGCGCTTGAGTGTTAGCTATGCGCCATATGCTTGCAGCTTGTGCGGCAACTCGCTTGCCGGAGGTCTCCAGCACCTTGGACTCCTTGTCCGGGGGAGGAGCGTCACCCGTTGTCTGCGAGTGTGCCCTCTTGCGGGCATTCGCCACAACGATGGAGTCGAGTGGTAATTGTCCTCTGATGTAAGTAGGATCCCCAGGTGCTGATCTGTATTTCTTATCGATCCTGGGGTTTATCACTCGTGCCCTGGTGGGTTCCCTGAAAATGTCAGTGGCTGGCTTAAGGACCCCCTTCAACATTGGCAGAGTCTTTACATGTCTTTCTGAGGATGCAAAGGTGTCCATTAGAAAGTCATCTTCGATGATATCAGAGTGAAGCTGTACATCATGGTTGTTCGCCGCCCGTTCAATCAGAGCGTTGAACGCCGCAGTATCCTCTGTGGGTGACGTTTTTGCCCCATATAGTTGTGGGTCCTGTGCATCAAGAGGTGCACTGGGGTCTGCAGGGTCGCCCCAAGTTTGGTCAGGGTCCTGCTGGTCATCAGGGTCCGTGTCCACATGGTAGGGGACTTGTTCACCCATGTAGTCCTCCAATGCATCCGTGTCGGAGCGTGTGGGGGAGGCCCGGTGTGGATCCTGGTAGGGTGAATGAAAGGGTTCATACAGGAGAGGTTCTGTGTCCACAGGCAGCTTCCTCTTTAGCGGGATCCTGAAAGGTTCCAATGGCGGTTCCGAAGTTATCCTTCGGTCGTGGAGAATCATCCTGCCAGTGTCGGCGTCGATGACGCGTGACGGTGACGGCTCGACAGGCGTAACCGCAGTTTTGGTGGCCTGTGTCCTGAGTTGAAACGCCTTCGGGATTGTGGATGGAGGCAAGCCGAAGGTAATGCTGGTCGGCACCGACGAAACCGCTGGATCGATCGAACCCGACTGGTCCTGGAGGGCAGCCTTGGTTTTGCAGCCTGGCATTGCGCCAGGCCGTACTCGGGGCGCCTTAGAGGTCGTGGCCCCCGCCAGGGTCGTCGAGGCGGCTGCAGATATCTTCTGCGCCCGTGGTGCATCGAGCCGAGGTGCGGAGATCACCGTCGACGTCTTCGACACGTGAGGTTTCGGTGTCGTCGAGGGGGTGCTGCGAGGCGTAGCAGGCGGGACGGCCCTCGGTGTCGGTGGCGTCGACGCCGGTAACCGAGCAGGTTTTTCGGCGCCGATGGCCTTCTTCCGTTTGTCGACTCCCATGTCGCCCGTCTCGAGTTCGGCACCGAAGTCCCCCTTGGTGCGGTCGGTGCCGACACGGTGCGCCGGCGTCGAAGGTGTTGAAGGCCTCGATCCGACTAGCGCCACTTTCAGTTTCGGTTTCGTAGGAACCTGAGCAGCTTTCGGTTTCGGTTTCGTGGAAGGGAAACCAGCTGGCTTAAGCGGTAATGGCTGCCGCTGAACGTCCGAGGCCGGGCCCGAGGGCGGGGCCGAAGGACTGCGTGATAGGTCTCGGGTAAGGCCCGAAGGCGATCCCTCGACCGGAGCCATAGTCTGTGGCACTGGTGAATTCTCGGTTTGAACAGGTAGGCCTTGTTCATCATCGGAGCTACTCTCTTCGGCCCCTAAGGCCTCCTCGTCGTCTCCTACCTCGGTGTCGTCTTCACCTCTGTGGAAGAGTGACTCGTCGGCCTCGTCCGATCCGGGTTCTTGGTCGGAAACGGGACTGGAGGGTAAGACTTCTACTTCTTCGACGTCGTCCGCGTCGTCGAAGATGTCAGCTGGGGCCGGTGCCGCGTGCTGCGCTTCGAGCCTCGCCGCTCGACGATTCCGCAGAGTCTTCTTTGAACGGAACCGGGCACAGGCCATACATGTCGACTCGTCGTGGTCCGGCGAAAGGCATTTGTTGCACACCGGATGGACGTCGATGTGTGGGTACTTCGCATTACATACCGGACACCTTTTGAATGGCGTCCTCGATTCCATCGTCGAAGTAGTTGATGGACAGGTAAATGCGAACAAAGTCGGTGCTGGAAGTTAGTAAACTAACAGAGAGTATCGAAAACCGATCGATAAACAGTACCGACGCGAACTAAAGGCCTCGACAAAATTTTTTCCTAACTTGAGCTAAGATAGCACATCCGAACCCAATGGCGGAAAAAAACAATCTGAGGATGGAGAGGATGCCCATGCGCACTGTAGTCCAGGGGAGGAGTCACCTATCCAAGGATACTTCGAAGACTCTTCCAGGACAACAACGTGCAAACATCCGGACCCAACACTAGGCGGCGATCTATGCACAGATATGAATTCAGCAGCCCACATGCCTCGAACTGAATATGCTACTTACCAGTATGCATCTGTTCTTGGCATGTAGGGCTGCTGACATTCATATCTGTGCATAGATCGCCGCCTAGTGTTGGGTCCGGATGTTTGCACGTTGTTGTCCTGGAAGAGTCTTCGAAGTATCCTTGGATAGGTGACTCCTCCCCTGGACTACAGTGCGCATGGGCATCCTCTCCATCCTCAGATTGTTTTTCGCCATTGTGGCAGTGATGGAGTAGATACAGAAAGTGATGACCATGCTTGCAATAATTCTGAGAGCTGCAGCTGCGACAGGCGCCGGGGAGGAGGGAGGGCGATATGAATGTCAGCAGCCCTACATGCCAAGAACAGATGCATACTGGTAAGTAGCATATTCAGTTCGAGGCATGTGGGCTGCTGAATTCATATCTGTGCATAGAATACATAGCAGTGCCCTCTATTGGCGGCGGCTACCCGTGCCAGCTGCAGCGGTCTGAAAAAGTGTTTTGAGAACAGCCTGTCCTACAGCTGCCTGCTGTTTTGACTGCACATCTACGCAATAGTGTTTTGTAAATGTGTGTGTAGTGGACCATGTGGCTGCTCTGCATATATCATGCAGGGGAATGTTTCCTAGGAAGGCCATGGAAGCCCCCAACTTGCGTGTTGAGTGGGCTCGTGGTGGAATAGTTAATGTGCGTTTTGCCTTTTGATAACAGATTTGAATACACTTAACTATCCATCTGGCTATCCCTGCTTTGGAGATGGCGTTACCTTTGTGGTGTGGGGCAAAGGCAACGAACAGTTGTTTTGTCTTCCTGAAGGGTTTAGTCCTGTCGATGTAGTACATGAGGGCCCTCCGTACATCTAGTGTATGTAATGCCCTCTCTGGAACAGTTTGTGGGTTTTGGAAGAAAACGGGCAGTTCAATAGTCTGGTTCATGTGGAACTGCGATATTACCTTGGGCATGAATTTGGGGTTGGTACGTAGTACGACCCTGTTGGCGTGAACCTGAATAAATGGCTCTTGAACGGTTAGTGCCTGGAGTTCACTAACTCTTCTTAGGGAAGTGATCGCTACCAGGAAGGCTACTTTCCAGGTAAGGAATTGAATCTCGCATGAGTGTAGAGGTTCAAAGGGTGGACCCATCAGGCGTGTGAGGACCAAGTTGAGGTTCCACATTGGAGCCGGTGGGTGACTAGGTGGAATGACTCGTTTGAGTCCTTCCAAGAATGCTTTGATGGCAGGCACTCTGAAGAGAGAGAGGTGCTGCCTGGTTTGCAGATAGGCTGATATTGCGGTCAAATGGACCCGTATAGAGGTGTACGCCAGATTGCATCGGTATAGGTGTAAGAGGTAACATATGATGTTGTGGATGGATGCGTCCAGCGGGTTAATGTCATTATTACCGCAATAAATGACGAACCGTTTCCATTTGGCTGCATAGCAAGCTCTTGTAGTGGGTCTCCTGGCCTCCTTGATGATGTCCATACAGTCAGGTGGCAGATTGAGATAGCCAAACTCTAGGACTTCAGGAGCCAGATCGCCAGGTTCAGCTGTTGCGGATCTGGGTGCTGAACCTCTCCATGGTTCTGCGTCAAATGCGCGGGTTTGATCCGCAGCCTTTGATGCGGTACCACGGAAAGTTCGAGGAAGGTGGTGTACCACGGCTGGCGTGCCCACGTGGGAGCAACTAGGACGAGTGTCAGGGAGTGTTGTCGGAGTTTGCGAGCCACCAGCGGTATCAACGGTGCTGGAGGAAAAGCGTACGCAAATTTGCCGGACCAGTTCATCCATATCGCATTGCCCTGCGACTGCGGGTGTGGGAATCTGGCGGCGAAGCTTTGGCATTTTGCGTTTTCGCTTGTCGCGAATAGGTCTATTTCTGGGTGACCCCACTGCTGGAAGTACGGTTGGAGTACCGATGGGTGTAACTCCCACTCGTGCATCTGGTGGCTGTGTCTGCTGAGCAGATCCGCCATCTGGTTGTCCTTGCCGGGGAGGTGTTCCGCCATGAGGAACATGTTCCTCTGAATGGCCCACTTCCACATGCTCTGAGCCAGATGAGACAACTGTGGAGAGTGTGTCCCTCCCTGCTTCTGTATGTAGTACATTGCGGTCATGTTGTCCGTCCGGATCAACACGACCTTGTTGCACAGATGTACTTTGAAAGCCTTCATGGCCAGGAAGATTGCCATCAGTTCCAGAAGGTTGATGTGCATCTTCTTCTGTTGTGTCGTCCATAGTCCCTGCACTGTGTAGTGGAGTACATGAGCTCCCCATCCCTGGAGAGACGCGTCCGCTGTCAGTACTATTTGTGGAACAGGCTCTTGGAACGGTCGGCCCTTGCAAAGGTTTTGTGGATTCCACCAATGCAGAGAGTTGTATGCCCGACCGCTCACCAACACTAGGTCTTTCAATTGTCCTTGAGCCCGATTCCACTGACGTGCTAGGCACTCCTGAAGTGGGCGCATATGTAATCTCGCGTGCGGGACTATGAAGATGCAGGAGGCCATCATGCCTATCAACTGCATAAACACTCGCGCTGGAAGCGAGTGGTTGGGTCTGAACTTGGAGATCAGCGCTTGTATGCCGTTGATCCTCACTAAATTTGGCTGAGCTGTGGCCGCCAGAGTGTCTATAGTCGCACCTAGGTACTGTTGTACGTGTGCGGGCTGGAGATGAGACTTTGGGTAATTTAGTGAGAATCCCAGACTGTGAAGAAGGTGAATGGTACGGGACACGTGGCTTGCACATTGCTGGGCCGATCTCGCTTGAACGAGCCAGTCGTCTAGGTAGGGGTAGACGTGTATGTGCTGTCTCCGTAAATGTGCCGCCACCGTAGCTAGGCACTTTGTGAAAACCCTGGGCGCTGTTGTCACGCCGAAGGGAAGGACTTTGAACTGATAGTGCTGCCCCTGAACAGTGAACCTGAGGTATTTTTTGTGTGAGGGGTGGATGGGTATGTGAAAATACGCATCCTTGAGGTCCAGTGATGCTAGGAAGTCTCCCTGCTGGAGAAGCGGAAGGACTTGCTGTAGAGTGAGCATGTGAAAGTGCTCCGAAAGAATGTACTGGTTCAGGGGTCTCAGGTCTAATATAGGCCTGAGCGACCCGTCCTTTTTTGGAATTAAGAAGTAGAGGGAGTAAACCCCCGTGCCCCGCTCGTGGACGGGTACGACCTCGATAGCGCCTTTTAGAAGCATACTTTCTACCTCTTGCTGTAAGAGCGTCAAGTGCTCTGAAGACATAGGACGGTTTCTTGGTGGTATTGTGGGTGGAGTGGAAGTTAACTCCAGACAGTAACCGTATTTTATAATATCTTTGACCCACCTGTCCGTGGTGATGGAGTTCCACGTGGACAGGAACCGTTGTAGCCTTCCCCCGACAGGTGTTATGTGGTCGGGAGGAAGGGAGAGGGCGTCACTGCTTGTTCTTGGGGGAGGACCTGGTGTTGCCGTAGCCACGTCCTCTGCCCTTGGTACTGGAGCCACGATAGCCACCTCGGGTGTTCTTATCGTAGGTGGTCTGCGTATTACCCTTGTTATATGTTTGTTGTGACCCCTGTCCTCTGCCTGCTCCCTTGTTTCCGGGGCGACGAAAGGAGCCGCTCCGAAAGGACTGAGTTTGTAGGGCGCCCATGGACTTTGCAGTGTCCGTGTCCTTTTTTATCTTCTCGAGGGTGGCGTCAACCTCAGGCCCGAACAAAAAGTCGGGGTTGACAGGCTGATTAAGGATATTGTTTTGTACCTCAGGCTTGAATCCTGAGATACGTAGCCAGGCGTGACGTCGTAGGATGACGCTAGTGTTGATGGCCCTGGCAGCCGTGTCAGCAGCGTCTAGTGCACATTTGATGGCAGCATTTGTGAGTAGCTGTCCCTCTCTGATAAGGATTTCTGCACCTTCTTTGTAGGGGTCAGGGAGGTGTTGAAGGAGTTGCTCCATTGTGTCATAGTGCGCCCTATCGTAGCGAGCGAGGAGCGCTTGAGTGTTAGCTATGCGCCATATGCTTGCAGCTTGTGCGGCAACTCGCTTGCCGGAGGTCTCCAGCACCTTGGACTCCTTGTCCGGGGGAGGAGCGTCACCCGTTGTCTGCGAGTGTGCCCTCTTGCGGGCATTCGCCACAACGATGGAGTCGAGTGGTAATTGTCCTCTGATGTAAGTAGGATCCCCAGGTGCTGATCTGTATTTCTTATCGATCCTGGGGTTTATCACTCGTGCCCTGGTGGGTTCCCTGAAAATGTCAGTGGCTGGCTTAAGGACCCCCTTCAACATTGGCAGAGTCTTTACATGTCTTTCTGAGGATGCAAAGGTGTCCATTAGAAAGTCATCTTCGATGATATCAGAGTGAAGCTGTACATCATGGTTGTTCGCCGCCCGTTCAATCAGAGCGTTGAACGCCGCAGTATCCTCTGTGGGTGACGTTTTTGCCCCATATAGTTGTGGGTCCTGTGCATCAAGAGGTGCACTGGGGTCTGCAGGGTCGCCCCAAGTTTGGTCAGGGTCCTGCTGGTCATCAGGGTCCGTGTCCACATGGTAGGGGACTTGTTCACCCATGTAGTCCTCCAATGCATCCGTGTCGGAGCGTGTGGGGGAGGCCCGGTGTGGATCCTGGTAGGGTGAATGAAAGGGTTCATACAGGAGAGGTTCTGTGTCCACAGGCAGCTTCCTCTTTAGCGGGATCCTGAAAGGTTCCAATGGCGGTTCCGAAGTTATCCTTCGGTCGTGGAGAATCATCCTGCCAGTGTCGGCGTCGATGACGCGTGACGGTGACGGCTCGACAGGCGTAACCGCAGTTTTGGTGGCCTGTGTCCTGAGTTGAAACGCCTTCGGGATTGTGGATGGAGGCAAGCCGAAGGTAATGCTGGTCGGCACCGACGAAACCGCTGGATCGATCGAACCCGACTGGTCCTGGAGGGCAGCCTTGGTTTTGCAGCCTGGCATTGCGCCAGGCCGTACTCGGGGCGCCTTAGAGGTCGTGGCCCCCGCCAGGGTCGTCGAGGCGGCTGCAGATATCTTCTGCGCCCGTGGTGCATCGAGCCGAGGTGCGGAGATCACCGTCGACGTCTTCGACACGTGAGGTTTCGGTGTCGTCGAGGGGGTGCTGCGAGGCGTAGCAGGCGGGACGGCCCTCGGTGTCGGTGGCGTCGACGCCGGTAACCGAGCAGGTTTTTCGGCGCCGATGGCCTTCTTCCGTTTGTCGACTCCCATGTCGCCCGTCTCGAGTTCGGCACCGAAGTCCCCCTTGGTGCGGTCGGTGCCGACACGGTGCGCCGGCGTCGAAGGTGTTGAAGGCCTCGATCCGACTAGCGCCACTTTCAGTTTCGGTTTCGTAGGAACCTGAGCAGCTTTCGGTTTCGGTTTCGTGGAAGGGAAACCAGCTGGCTTAAGCGGTAATGGCTGCCGCTGAACGTCCGAGGCCGGGCCCGAGGGCGGGGCCGAAGGACTGCGTGATAGGTCTCGGGTAAGGCCCGAAGGCGATCCCTCGACCGGAGCCATAGTCTGTGGCACTGGTGAATTCTCGGTTTGAACAGGTAGGCCTTGTTCATCATCGGAGCTACTCTCTTCGGCCCCTAAGGCCTCCTCGTCGTCTCCTACCTCGGTGTCGTCTTCACCTCTGTGGAAGAGTGACTCGTCGGCCTCGTCCGATCCGGGTTCTTGGTCGGAAACGGGACTGGAGGGTAAGACTTCTACTTCTTCGACGTCGTCCGCGTCGTCGAAGATGTCAGCTGGGGCCGGTGCCGCGTGCTGCGCTTCGAGCCTCGCCGCTCGACGATTCCGCAGAGTCTTCTTTGAACGGAACCGGGCACAGGCCATACATGTCGACTCGTCGTGGTCCGGCGAAAGGCATTTGTTGCACACCGGATGGACGTCGATGTGTGGGTACTTCGCATTACATACCAGACACCTTTTGAATGGCGTCCTCGATTCCATCGTCGAAGTAGTTGATGGACAGGTAAATGCGAACAAAGTCGGTGCTGGAAGTTAGTAAACTAACAGAGAGTATCGAAAACCGATCGATAAACAGTACCGACGCGAACTAAAGGCCTCGACAAAATTTTTTCCTAACTTGAGCTAAGATAGCACATCCGAACCCAATGGCGGAAAAAAACAATCTGAGGATGGAGAGGATGCCCATGCGCACTGTAGTCCAGGGGAGGAGTCACCTATCCAAGGATACTTCGAAGACTCTTCCAGGACAACAACGTGCAAACATC
Source organism: Triturus cristatus (assembly GCF_964204655.1). Taxonomy (NCBI): domain Eukaryota; kingdom Metazoa; phylum Chordata; class Amphibia; order Caudata; family Salamandridae; genus Triturus; species Triturus cristatus. The sequence goes on from NC_140595.1 coordinate 16,947,241, forward strand.
CGGACCCAACACTAGGCGGCGATCTATGCACAGATATGAATTCAGCAGCCCACATGCCTCGAACCCTGTTCTCCCTGCCTTCTTCTTACGTATTTATACTCAGGGACCCTCTAGTTTTTTTCATACACTCCAGGTAGGGGACTGTTGGTGGAGTTGATGCAGGTAAGCTTTGTTATCCTGTAGTTTGGAGTGAGCCCACTCTTTATTCCTCTTTAAACAAGGTACATTGAAGGGCTGTAGTTCCAGATAATGCAGAGGGCAAAGTCAGTCAGAAGGAAGGGCCTGATGGTGCAAATCAAGGGGCAGATTTACAAGAAAGTGACGCATCTATAGAGATGCGTCATTTTCCTTGCGCCAACCTAAAAAATACTTGTGCCACCATGGATGCGCCGTATTTACAATATGGCGCACCATAGCGGACGGATTGACAGATGCGTCAGAAATTGACGCATCTGTTGGGGAAAAGGTCACGCATTGCTGGAGTCGTGTCACAAGCACGACGCAACTCCGGCAATGCATTTTGTGGCCTATTCCCACTATACTGCGTCACTCCTTACGCCTGCTTTAAGCAGGCGTAAGGTTTTGACGCAGTGGCGTCCTAAAAGTGATTTCACTGCGTCACTTTTACGAGGCTTTCCTGCGTGGGAACGCCCCCCTCCATACATTATACCTGAAGCAGGTATAATGTGACGCAGGGCTTTGCAACGCGACTCATCTCCCTAGATGCGTCACCTAAATAGGGCGCATTGTTTGCGCTGCCGGTGCGTCAACAAAAGTGACGCACTGGTGGCGCAAAGAGGCACAAGGGGCTTGTAAATCTGCCCCCAAGTTTCCAGCTTGCCGTCCAATCTTTATTCCTATTGAAGCAAGGTACATCCAAAGGGCTGTAGTTCCAGATACTGTAGCAGGCACAGTCCGTCAGAATGCAGGGCCTGATGGTGAAAATCAAGTGTCCAGCTTAGCCATGCCCCTTCTCTGTTTCAAGCAGCAGAGCCGAGAGGCCCCCTTGACCCTTCTTAGGCAGGTCGCTCCCCACGCCGCACAGCACCGTCTGTGTGTCCTGCCCTTAGCCCCAGCTGCCGCTGCTGAGAATTCGAGGACCGCCTCCACCCGCAGGCTGCCACCTGCGCCATCCCTGGTGGCCAGTGGTAGGCCGGTTTTTGTCTTGCTGTAATTGTCTTGCTTCCCATCTGTTCTTGTATTGTAAATTGCCTTATATGTTAGCGTTTGTTCCCCCTTGTTCCCCGCTTCTTTATTGTGTGCCCCGTGCCCGTTCCCTCCGTAATTGAACCTGTTCTGCATTATTGGTTTACTGTTTCTTCCCACCACTTCTTATTCTGTGCCCAGTTTCCTCCGTAAGTGTATTGCCTTATCTGCTTAGCGCTTCTTCCTCGTTGCCCGTTTTTCTATTCTGTGCCCCTTTGCCTTCTGTTTCCTTTGCCTTTCCTGCCCTGTTTTCCCGCCGCTACATCCCCACCCCCCCCCCATTCGTCCGCTCCCCCCCACTCCCAGCTGCCTCCCACCTCCCCTTCCTATGGCAGCCGCTGCGCTGCCACCCAGCAGGTGTGGCGCTGGTGCGCCTAAGACAAGCCCGTCTGCACCAGTCCACGCCCAGCGCTAGAATCCCTGGCCCCCGCAAACGCCACCCACCTCTGCTACGATGCCAGCACCCTCCACGCACTCAACACCGGACGATCACACACCTGCTTCCGGGCCGTCCCGAAGCGCACCCAAGGACCATTCTCCGGCCAGAACTGCAGCTTCCCAGACAAGCCAACCCGCCCACTGGTAGAGAACCCAACTACCTCAGATGCAGTCTCCTCAACACCCGCTCCGCACGCAAACATAACAGTGAACTCTGGGACCTACTAGACTCAACCTCCCCAGACGTCGCCTTCCTGACGAAGACCTCGGCACCAGACATAGCCATCCCGGAAGACTACAAGATCACCCGCAGGGACCGCACCAACGGAGTAGGAGGAGGAGGAGGAGGAGGAATCGCCATCGTCCACAGGAACACTCTAAGAGTCTCGACCAACACCGACAACACCCTCAGCACCGCCGAACACCTGCACTTCCAGATCCACACCGACCCAAACACCACCCTCAGAGGAACCCTCGTCTACAGACCCCCCAGACCCCGACTACAGCTCAGCGACTCCATTTCCGACTTAATCAGCACACATACCCTCACCTCCACGGACTACATCCTCCTCACGGACCTGAACTTCCACCTCGAGAACAACGACGACACCAACTGCTTCACCCTGATTGACAACCTCGGACTCAGACAACTCGTCACAACACCCACCCACTCGGCCGGCCACACGCTTGACCCCATCTTCTCCGCAAGTCCCCAAGTCTCCTTCAACCACACCACCGAACTCCACTAGACTGACCATCGCTGCATTCACTTCACCTTCCAGAAACCCACCACGCACCACCGCCCCCAACAGATTCCTCGCCACTGCTAGAGCCAAGTAACCGAAGACCAGCTCACCACCACCCTCGCCCGGAGCCCACCTGCCTACCCCACCGCCACCCAGAACCTCAGACAGTGGATCGACGACTGCACCAACACCCTAGCCCCGTTCAAGAACCCCCCCCCCCCCCCCCCCCCAACAACCACACCAACAAGAAAGCCAGCTGGTTCACTGAAGACCTCCAGGCCTCCAAGCAAACCTGCCGAAAGCTAGAGAAGAACTGGCACCGTGAACGAACACCGGCCAGCTACACAGCCCACAAGAACGCCACCCGCAGACACCATCACCTCATCAGATCCGCCAAAAGGGCCTCCTTTAAAGACCGCCTAGACAACAAGGCACACAACAGCAAAGAGCTCTTCAACATCGTTTAGGAACTCTCCAACCCCAGCTCCAATGACATCTCACCATCGCAAGACCTGTGCAACTCACTTGCCACCTTCTTCCATCGCAAGATCGCTGACATCCACAACAGCTTCAACGCCACGACCGCCCCAACAACCACGGAGACTCCCGTCCCCACGACCACCATCCGCACCTACCACCTGCTCTCCTAGACCAACATAAACGACGACGATACCATCAAGATCATGAACACCATCCACTCTGGATCCCAGTCAGACCCATGCCCACACCACATCTTCAACAACGCAAGCACTATCATCGCACCCCATCTCCGGAAAGCTATCAACATCTCTTTTGAGACAGCAACCTTCCCAGAGAGCTGGAAGCACGCAGAGATCACTCCTTACTCAAGAAACCCAAAGCGGACCCAAAGAACTTCCGGCCCTGCTTCCGTTCCCAGCAAAGGTCATCGAGAAGACAGTCAACAAACAACTGACCCGCTAACTCGAGGAGAACAGCATTCTGGACCAGTCTCAGTCCGGGTTCCGTAGCAGCCGCAGCACCGAAACTGCCCTCATCGCCGCCACCGATGACATCAGGGCCCTGCTAGACAACAGAGAAACCGCGGCCCTCATCCTTCTGGACCAGTCAGCCGCCTTCGACATGGTCTGCCACCCCACACTACGCACACGCCTCCACGACGCCGGGATCCAAGAGAATGCCCTGGACTGGACCTCCTCCTTCCTTGCCGGCAGAACACAGAGTGTCTGCCTCCCCCCCTTCCGCTCCGAAGCCACCGAGATCATCTGCGGCGTACCCCAGGGCTCATCCCATTGCTGTTTAACATCTACATGGCACCGCTCGCCCACATCGCCCGACTGCACGACCTCAACATCTCCTACGCCGATGACACCCAGCTGATCCTCTCCCTCACCAAGAAACCCCACACCGCCAAAACCAACCTCCACGAAGGAATGAAAGCCGTCGCCGATTGAAGAACAGCCGACTGAAGCTGAACTCAGACAAGACGGAGGTCCTCATCCTCGGATCCACCCTCTCGGCCTGGGACGACTCCTGGTGGCCGACCGCACTAGGAACAGCTCCAACACCCACCGACCACGCATGCAACCTAGGGGTCATCCTCGACTCTACCCTCTCCGTGACAAAGCAGGTCAACGCCGTCTCCTCCTCCTGCTTCAACACCCTCTGCATGCTCCGCAAGATCTACAAGTGGATCCCCACCGAAACAAGAAGAACGGTCATCCAGGCCCTCGTCAGCAGCAGGTTGGACTACGGAAACGACCTCTACGCAGGAGCCCCGGCCAAACTCCTGAAATGACTTCAGCGCATTCAGAACGCCTCTGCACTCCCGATCCTCGACACCCCTCGCCACAGCCACATCACACCCCACCTGAGACCTGCACTGGCTCCCCCTCAGCAAGAGGATAACCTTCAAGCCCCTCACCCACGCACACAAGGCACTCCACACCACCGGACCAGCGTACCTCAACAAACTCCGCTTCTACACCCCCCCCCACCCGCTGACCTCGCCCTCGCCACAGTTCCCCGCATCCAAAGAGCGACCTCCGGTGGTATATCGTTCTCCCACCTCGCCGCCAAGACCTGGAACACCCTCTCCATCCACCTACGGCAGACCCAAGACCTGCTGACCTTCAGAAGACTCCTCAAGACCTGGCTTTTTGAGCAGTAGCAGCATCCCCCCTCCCCCCCAGCGCCTTGAGACCCTCACGGGCAAGTAGTGCCCTTTACAAATGCTATGATTGATTGATTGCCCTCTCAGATACTTATTCAGTGTTTTATGGAGTCACACAGGAGGACATTCCTACCCAATGAGGTGCAGGGCAACACACCAGACCATGACCATTTCCTCCAAAGTGTGGCACAATGGTCTCCTAGCAAGCACTATATCGTCAAAATTCAATATGGCTCAAGTCTCATCAGAGGGGCAAGAGCTGGCTAAACCAACCTACAGGATGGCTCATCTCCACAGACTCCCTCCCCCTGGCATCTGCACATTCCTTCCTTATGCCTGCTATCTGGCTGTGTTCAGAGGGTAGGGGTGTAAATGATCATGGTTTACAACCCCTCCCCCTTGCTCTAGTATTCCTATGCAGCAGAACCCACTCCTCCCAGAATGTCTTTCACCCCAGGGGCTACTTATCACCTCATCAAAGCAGCCTGGCTAATCCACTTAACTCTGACCAATCAGGGTAGATCACTGGAAGGATGAATGGTGACTTATAGACATGAAAGTCTTAGAACTTCTTGTCTGTACATTTTAGAATAAATTCCGCAAAAGCATATTGGATTTATCAATACCATTCTACAAAGTCCTTGAATTATATTTTTCAGTTTTTCCTGGTAGGAGTTGTTAATTAATAACTTCTCACCATGTTAACCAATATGGCTGGGGATCTTCAATAGGGAAAGTGAACTGGGCGATTTCTCCAATACTAGTGCTTATAAAACATCTTTCATAAGGACCCTCCCTATATCTACAGGACCCCCCACCCTGGGGAGACTTTAAGGGTTCTGAATAAGAAAATAATTGCAGATCCTCACACCACAAAGCTCCAAGTACAAAATTCGATTTTGGGAAGCACTTTATTACGAGGGAAGCGAAATGTTTAATTTCATTACCCCCAGGGCATATAAAACGTATTTTATAAGGGTCCTCCTTATACGTACCCGACCCCTGAGACACCCTGCCCTATTATGTACTAGGGCCTTATATGGGGGGTCATGCCAATCATAGGGGTGCCCAAACCATAGTGTACCCTAGTGTATGTAGGTGTTTTCACTGTATTCCAAATGTCTTTTCAGCATAGCACTGGCCCAGGGACAGTCAGAGTCAGTTACTACCAGTCAGCAAAAAAATGGGGGTGTCCAGGGCACAGGATGACTTTACAACACCAGTCCACAAAGACTCTTCCGCAGCCAGAATTCCAAGCTACATCTGCCGACAGGAGTCGGGCATTAATATGTGCTTACGGCTCTGTATTGGCCATTTTAAGTATACGGCCTCCCACAACGAAGGGTGAACAGTGTCACATCTGTGAAGCGGTAACATCTCAGTGCGGCTGAATATAAATGGAGGACTGTGAAACAAGGCTTTGTTGTGCAGATTACATGCGACATCCATTGAAGGAGGAACATGTTATTCTAACTTTGGACATGTATACTGGCATCTTAACAGTTTATTAAAAGGCTTGATGACATCTGATTATGAACAATGTTAATAGCCCAAATGTAAGTAAGTACTATACATGGATTTGGCACTCATCTTTTTATGTCCTCGAAATTCCTCCAATGAGAACAGTTTATCATGCATTTAAGGCTATGCAACTGACACCGCCTATTCTTTTACCTGCTTTGAGAAAAGCATGAGTGCCGAAACGCATATGCAAGGTAAATATTATCTGGAAACTTGTTTTGTGGCGAGAAAGTCAAGATGAGTGCGAGTGTGTCAATTCATTTTTACCAGCCGCTATGCCTCGACAGTTCCTCGAGCTTCTTGTTCTAACAAGTCTCTTGCCATACATCTATAAACACAGGGCATACGCATGTCCCACCAACACCTCCTCTGCAGTAGTACACATCTGAGTGCATAAAAAAAATAAAAAAAAACAATTGTGTCACTTGAGGGCAGATGTCTAAGAAACATGTTTTGGCTCACTCATTTTTGATTCTGAAATGTTCTTTTTCATAGATACTTTAGGGGAGCCCTTGGCCCCCACATTTTGCAACGCTCAGTAATCATTTCCATGACTCCTCAGCAGTTTAGCCTACACTCAAGGACTTTTCAAACTGATATTTTTTTAACCGATTTTGGCCATCGATTCTTTTCTAGTGAAGTATAACGAAGGCTTCTCTTGCCATTTTTCTGGTACGCACACACAATCAGAGCATGGCTCACCTTGCACTGTGAGGATGTGATTGGTCCACCGTCGCTTCAATTATTGATCATCTTTTGCTTCCACATCTCGATCGCAAGTAATCCTATTAGGACAGTGGGGCAAAGCCCTTTAACATCTCTTGTGCAATGCAGTGGCTTTACCATGTGTCCGCTACCACGAGGCGCACCTATTGTCCTGCTAAAGTAATGGCTTCTCGGGGGTCAAAACGCCTACTATAGCTTCATTACTGAACAGTTTTTTTTTTTAATTATATATGCTGTTAGATAATCTATTACACATTACTGTGCTCTTACCAGCATACATTACAGCCAATAAGATTTATGTAAATCAATTTTTTATTTTAAATAACTCATGTTGCAATGCAGTGTCATGTTGGAGCACCTTGAGATTTTTGTTTTGATGTTTAGCATTTGCATGAGTTCTTAATAAATTATTCTTTCATGTATGTATGTAGGGCAGTGAGCCCAATTCAATGTGTTATTGCATGTGGCCACCTTGTATGATCCATTTAACATTGACAAAACTGATTAATAACTGAAGCAGCCATTAATTTATTGTTTTCGCATTCTAACCCCTTTTGTGTGTCGGACAGCCGGGAGCCGTCCGACTTCACAGTAAGCATGCGCGTCGGACGGCTCCCAAACGTCCTTGCACCCACCCACAGGGGATGCGCTGGCCCTCCTCCTGTGGGCTGCCCTTCCTGTTGCCCCCACCAAGGATGGCAGCGGAAGCTCTTCCGCTACCCCCATCCCTCTCTCCACGTCATCTAATGACGTCAGCGCGCGGACCTCATTAGATGTTGCTGGTCGCGCTGGAAGCCATTTGCTTCCAACCAACCAGGGGGGAGTAAGGTAAGGGTTTTCCTTTTCAGCGCCGTCTCTTTGGAGCATTCCTGCTGCGCGATCGTTCATGGGACTATCATAGTGCAGCAGGAATGCCCACTAGACACCAGGGATTTTTTTATTTACTTTACTGAATATAATTATGGCAGGGAGCGGCCCTTTTTAAAAAAAAGCTTGGGGTTTGCAAGAGATTCTGGGTAACAGAACCAGAGTAAGACCCACACAACTCACCTCATCCTGGACTTCCCTGGATGTCTAGTTTTCAAAATTTTACAAGTTTGCTAGGTTTCCCCAGGTCCTGGCTGAACTAGGTTCCAAAATCCATAGCTAGGCACATTGCGAAAAAAGGGTCCGTTTTCACTGTAAAAAAATGTGATGAGGCCATGTTGCGTTTTGGGGGCATTTCTTGTTGCGGGCACTAGTCCTACCCCCACAAGTGAGGTACCATTTTTATCAGGAGACTTGGGATGGGGGGGGGGGGGACGACACAGAAATGTAGAACAAGTGTTAACAATTGGCTTTCTATAGATTTCTACCTTCCAAATATATGACAATGCGTAAAAAAGATCTTATTTTGAAAACTGTCCTACAATTCACATGCTAGTACGGGTACCCACAATTTTGGAGATGTGCAATTAACTACTGCTTCTAAACTCTATATTTTGTTTCCATTTCGGATATACATACGTGTCCTTGATACCTATTTTTCACTCTTTATATTTTACCAAATTGCTGTATACCCATTACACAATGAAAAACCATAGCAAGGCGCGGCTCAGGTATTGTCTCTGGGTTCCTCGGGTTCTTGGTGAACCTACAACTCCTATTTATCACCACAACAAGACTATTGCGGACCTAATGGTATCCTGCTTTCAAAAATGTCTGCGACACTTGGAAGAAGTTATAGGTGAAAACATCTTAACAAAGGGCTGTTTTTTTCCAACACAATCACTTTTTTTTTTTTAATTTTAACTGTTAGCTTCCTAAGGGAAACCTTCAAGGATCTACACAAAGGATCCTTTGCTGAACTCAGAATTTTGTGTACTTGTATAGCTTTCCAGGATTCATTATTGCTTTTATACTCATTTCTACCACTAACTGAAAGGAGGTTGAACGAACACACACACACACACAATTAGGCCAAGCCCCAGTAAAATGCCAAAACCATGTAGAATAATTTTGTTTTCTGACAAAAGTCTGCCTGTTGCTAAAAGCTGGTGATTTTAGGAACACAAACCCTTTGTTGATACCATTTGCGGAGTAAAAAACAGACTCTTATGCAGCACTTTCTCCCCATACTGTGACCTCTTGAGCGGAGAGTGGGATGGCTCGGGGTATGGATTTGGCAGCCAGGAGTTCTTTTCTATTGGAAAGTAACAATATTGTGACACTACACGGAGCTCTAATAGCAGCTAACATCTAGGCTTAAAAGCAGATACCAGCGAAGGGTGGGCTGATACAAACTAGTTAGCAGCGTTGCTCACCACTCACAGCTTGGCTAGATACTACAACTGTGGCGAATCCTCTTCAGTACTCGTAGCTGGGCTCTGGAATAAAATAAAGCCTTCGGGTAAAAGTTTCAGCGGAAACTGGAAATAAAAGAGGTGAATGACTTTCAAGCTAGGAGAACACACAGTTCAGATGACATCCTTTTAGCTGGAGTTTCAATTCAGCTGTGACAAAGGCAATGCTGCCATCATGTGGCCACATGCAGGCAGCTCGACATTTCTAAGACATTCTGATATTTTCTTTTGAACTAGTAGGAGTTTCTGAAACACTTTTCTCGGTTATCAGAAACGACATCAAGTCCTTCAATAATCCACATAAATGGGGCATGGAGTAGATCTAAGCGTTCAGTCGACAGGTGTGTGGGGTTACTAAAAGACAGCGCAAAAAAAAAATACACTTGAGCAACAGAGTAAAAGTGGATTTTATGGTGATTTTGAAGGTCAAAGGGATCCAGCAGGGAGGCTAAGGTGGAAATAGAACTTATTTCCACAGGACGTTGGAGAAAGGCATATGTTGTTGCACCATGTGAGCCTATATTCTTGAGGGCACCCTTATTCTATTTTATCCCTGTCCCGTCCCTCAAAGATTTCCCAGGCAGAACCGAACTAGCCTGATAAAAGCTGCTACATAAATACAACCAGAATAAAGCAATAAGCATGTTTCAACATACCAGGGTAGATGACACTACAATAACAGTTTACCAAGTGTTGTCCAGGAGATTGTCCATACATTTCCATGCCCAGATTAGGCTCATCACGTCACCTTAACCACAGGTGTCACAAAGTGGATTAATATACCAATGTAATAAACACTTGCTGAGTCACAAAACACGAATAACCAACCCCCTGCTCAATCCTCTGGTAGCAATGGCAAAAGCAGCAGACAAACACCCAGACAGACGTGTGCAAGGTTCAAGCAGTACCAAACATTCAAGTTGAGAACAAATCCAAAAATAGCAAAAAAAAATAATAAAAGACAAATTAACCAAAAAGTGCTAGGTAAAATATGGATTTTTAAAGCATTAAGGAAAAAAAACAGTGGGAAAGCTAAAGAACCACTCAACGTTCAGGGTGGACTGTGATCTATATGCGTTTACGGGCAGACCATGATCAAGTAAAACCTTTAAGTTTCTCAAAATCCTTCAGTGGCTTCAAGACAGGATACCAACAAGAGTCCTTCCAAGTCGAGGTTTACCTCCTTGCATGGTCATGCTTTTGGATCTCAAAAATCTCCTGGGGACAAAGATGACCAGCAGTAGCCAGTCAATGTTTCACAAGACCAGGTACCTTCACTGTGGGTTAAGTCAACGCAGAAAGTTCTTAGTATGATAAGCCTGGAAGACTTCCATGTAGGATGTGCGCCCACCTACTTCAGTCTTAGCACTTCAACTTGGAACAAAAATTGGCATAGCCAATAGGTCTCGCCTTTAGGACCTTATACGTATTTAGTTATGCAGCACAATATCCTTGTTGCAACAACATCAACTGTTGTGTGAGTAAACACTTATAAGGTCCCAAAGGCGAGACCTATTGGCTATGCCAATGCTTGTTAATAGTTTTAAGTCGGGGGTCTCCAACCTTTTCTCTACTGAGAGCTACATATGTTCAATGAAACACATTGGGAGCTACTAATATTATTAGTGTTGTATAATTTAAATTTCGTATAATATATCTTTTCATTCAACCAAACAAAAGCTTTCTAATTTAATAAACTGGGCTGCACACAGATGAGATACTCAGAGGTAGCTGGAGAGCTACAGTAGCTCACGATCTACTGGTTGGAGACCCCCGACTGATTCCATTCACCGAATGAATACCTCAGCAAGCGGCTTTTCTTAAGTGTTAGACACAAGGTGTAGAATTCGTTCTGTTTTGCTCTATAACACTTTTTCTCCAGTTCTTTACTGGGATGCGCATACATATTGCAGGCCTTTCTCACTCCAGCTGGTGTGCAAGCAGGCAGATGGGTTGCAGCACGTTTTTAGGTCTGGCTTGAGTGCCCAGTTCCGATCTCGACCTTTTTTTTCCCTTTTTTTGGGGGGTGTTTCATAAAGCGCAGACATGACCCCAAGGGTATCAGAGCGCTGTACACAAGATTGATATACATAAACAAAGAGCTTCTAATTAAAAAAAAAAGAACAGCTAACAGAAGCATAGACCAACATTTAAAACTCCAGTAAGATATGGCTTGTTGTAACAGACTTATAATTAAGTATCTGCTATTCATTTATGAGTCACCGGGATAGGTTCTCCAGAATGGGTTTTTAGGAGTCTGCTTTGCGTCCGTTCAGTTCCAGGTACCCGGGGGACATGCTTGTGTGGGTTCTAGTGGCATGGATGGGCTTCTGACATGTATTGCAGCTAAACGATAGGTGGACCATGCTTTAAGAGGTGGACACTGTATGAGAAGAGGGCATTAGCATGCAAGAAGGGCACAATGATGGCAGAGGGGGCAGTGATAGGACAAAGAGGAAGTGACGAAAGATGGGAGGTGTCACGTGGGAGAGGGGCAGTGATGTGAGAGGGGGCAGTGACAAGAGTGGTTGAGACTGACATGGACAATGACAGGAAGGGTGCCAGTGACAGGAGACGGAACAACAGGAGAGATGGGCGATGATAGAGGGGGTAGACAGAATGAATGAGTTTATTTATATTGCAGTTACTTAAAACCATTTGCAATATGACTTACATACAATTAAAAAGAGTTAGAACAATCATGGTTTAAAAAGCATTTATAAAAAATGTGTACGTACAGCACTATCAAAACATAAAAGGGTGGGTTATATGCATTAGTAAAACGGAGAGAGATTGCCAGTTCAACCTTTTTGCTAATTTGTTCCAGGTACTAAGGTTTAGTAGTTAAAATGGCGTCATCACAAGCTGGTTACTGGAGACTTATTGTTTAATAAACCAGATTGTCTTTTGTATTGCCTGGCCCCTCTTCTCCCATAAGCCTAAGACGGAGCTCGGCCATGCATCTCCCAAAACCGAGGTGGCTTCTTACACTGACCGGACCCAGTTACGCATCCATAGTTGTTGACGGGGCTGAAGCATGCCGGGAAAGCAACAAATCAACTGTAGCAGATTCATGTTTGAAGCTGCAGATTCTACATCTGATTTTGTGTTCAAGGGACTTCCACCCAGGGTTTAATTCTTTCATTGGGAGTTGCACTAATCTGGCCCATAGAATGTTTTTGACTGCTTTCCTTCCCGGAGCTTGATTGAGATAGGGCTGGATTTTGTGCCCTGCATATGTTATCAGCTCTGGTGGACCACTTCCTGTTACCAACTTTCGCATAGAAATAACCTAGCAGAGTATGTAACATTTTTTTGGAGTTTTTAAATGGCCAGATAATTTATCGACCCTTGGTCCCAATTTTCAATTGCTAAACCCAACTTTTCCACTGCTTTCTCCATGTAACTGCCACGGGTTGACTTAGCCAGCACCCAAAGTAGTTGTAGGATTTCCCAGTAGCGTTTTCTTTCCCCCACATGCCATTTCAATAGAGCTGTTTTAAGGAATTTACCAAAAATTTACGACTCATTTTTTGTGCATTTATTACAAGCTCATTTAGATAGTGAAGAGAAAGATGGTCAGAGTTGAAGGGGAAAGGTAGAGGATAGACCCTGGCTGAGGAAATGGTCACTGATGAGCTAAGACACTGAGGAAAACGGGACGGCGACAGACGTTGACAGAGATTGGAGAGATGGAAATCAAATGGACAGATGGAGTGCCAGGATATTTGCACAGTGAGGTGGGTGGCAGGAGAGATGTGCAATGGCAGAGGGTAGGGGAGGGATTTGGGAGGATCACCGTCAGGAGCGAGAGGACCAGTGAGAAGAAAAGACATGGAAAGTAAAATAAGAGTGTTAAGAGAGTAAGGGTCCATTCCAGCACCACTAGTGCCCAGTACAATCCCCACAGAGCCAACAGTTTCATAAGCTTTCAATCCTATCCATACTGCTCATCATTTAATCCCACTACCAAGGTGTGAAGATAACTGGGATTGAAAATATTTTGTTCAGGAGTAGATTTAGCATTGCAACGTTCGAAGACCACTAGTGCATCAGGTCCTGACTTATCTAGAAAACAACAAACCGTAATGATGTCCCAGCATACTCATCTACCAATCCAGAATGGTGTTTCGGTCAGGACTGCATTTTGGAGAGGCCGTGGGTTGGCAGCGACTGTGGAAGCTTATGGAAGTCTTGTTGGGTATGGTAATGTTGCTAAGGCTCAATAAGGAGTGAAGGACCTATGACGAACATACAGGGTTTTGCCTGCTAATAGAATGGATGCACTATAAGGAAGTGATGGAGAATTTGATGCTGCTCTCACTCAATCTGACATTCTGGATTACTGATAAATAGCTGTCTCCCAGTGAGGGGTGGCTTTCAGAGGCAACTGTTTGCTGAGATGCCGAACTTGCATTGCTTTGAAAGTGCAGCTGGGCGGTTACTGTTCAGAAACATTGGTGCAGTTTCCCACAGATGTGTGGATTACTTGATCTGTGCATTGAACGTAACCTGGTGTCTGTAGATCGGTCCACTGCCTTGAAACTAGGATCTTAAAGTATAACTAGAGCACTGTGACATTTGTACATAATGCGACATAGGCTGGTGGAATGTTCGCCTAAGTACTGGGGACGCCAGCTGGTTGTTTTTAGGTCTCGCCTGTCGAAAGCAGCGCACGCGCTGCTCTCACATGGAGAGCACCTTTTGGAATCAATTCAGAAGAGGGCTTGTATGCGCGCGTCTGCATGGGCAAACATGGCTGCTCTTGCCATGTGTCCATAGCAAACAACAGCATGCGCTTGTCCGTAGTGACTGTGGACAGCCCGGCGCCATTTTGCATCTTGGTGTGTCCTAGCAACGTAAATGCACGTTATCCCCCCCCCCGCCCCCTCCGGCACAGGTCTTGTTGTGATTGGACACCCGCCTCTGTCGCTTTCCCATGCATTGCCTTGCAGTTGGTCCGTCTGGCCGTCATGTGGTGTGCGGCTTTCTGCTGGTGTTGCCTCTTCTGTGCTTGTAAGCCAATTCACAACACTGCTCCGAGTTGCGCCTGACTAGTCTGCCGTGGCTGCCAGTAGTGGGGTAGGGTTGGTCAGTGCATTTGCGTTCGCCTCATAAATCTGCAGATCACAGGTCCGGATCAGTGCGTCATCCTTTCGAGGACGATTAACAGAATACCACTGAGGTAGCATAATCTACTAATGGGTTACAAACGTATACAACCCTGGCAGCAAGTGCCACGTGGAATGCAAGCCAGGCATATTCTGAAAACAGGCCTACTGAACGCAAAACGTGTAAAAAAAAAAAATCATCATCATACTTCAATGGATGACAAGGCAGCTTAGCTGGTTAATGCATCTGCTACAAAGCCTTGATTGTAGCCTGTTTGGCACTGGTTACGGTTCCAGTGGAATGGACTCTGCCCTTCACCTATCTGAGGTTGATAAAATGAGTACCACTGCGATGAGGAATGGTGTACAGCAGGGACAGACAGGGATAAAAAAAAAAATTAAAAAAAATAGGACTGAGCACCAGTTAGCGAACTACATAGCTGAAAAAAGTAGGCCATATTTTCAAATCGAGCCTATTTTAAGTCACGCTGTATGAGTATCTTGCAAGGCGTGCAAGACTTCATCTATTTGTGTTTAGTTTGTTGTTACTTTTTTTTTTTTTAATCTTTTCTTTTTCATATTTTTATCAACAAACAAAAACAATTACCGTTAAAATAAAACATGAGTACATTGTAGGAAGGTGCATCAGTACAAGAAATCACATCAGTACAGTTAGCTGCATGCAATAGTTATGGTAATATCAGGTCTCGAAATCAAGGTCCCGTACAAAGAACAGCAGGTGAAACAAACCAGCATGCGAAAATCTCCAACTAGAACTGGTTTATTTTTTTCATTTCAAGGGATTGGAGGGCAACGTTATTTGCCGTGACTCACACGGTTTGTTGGGGTGGGTGG
This sequence comes from Triturus cristatus, assembly GCF_964204655.1. Classification (NCBI taxonomy): domain Eukaryota; kingdom Metazoa; phylum Chordata; class Amphibia; order Caudata; family Salamandridae; genus Triturus; species Triturus cristatus. The sequence goes on from NC_140595.1 coordinate 16,962,338, forward strand.
TGAAGCCGAGATAAAAGCCAACACATACTCACTACACCTTTCCCAGTCTGTGCACCTGCTGGAACAGAGGGCTTGTTGGTACAGTGATATTTTTGCAGACATTACTGTAACCCCATTCTGCTCCAGTTCTGAATACATCTCCTACAGCGGTGCGTGTGGTATCGGCCCACTGGAGAATGTTGTTCGTAAAGCGCTCGGGCACCTCAGGGTAAATGGCGTACTTAATAAAAATGCATAAATGAATACGTTGCTTTATATTAGACTGGACCCTGCAACTGATCGCTGCGCATTGCAAAAAGCCGCACCAGGAACTGTTTTTTTTTTTTAGTTTTCCCCAATGTGCCCCTTTTACACTTGTCACTTGCCTGAACCTGTGAGTGGGAGAGGCAGGGGGGGGGGCTAGGAGGGGGGATGGGCACTTGCATTGAGAACTGTATAAAGATAGTTGCGAGGTTGACAACAGCTCTCAAGGAACTAGATATAATTGGAGCCTTGCGGGCAGGGGCTCTTTGTATCCTAGTTTTGGGTGGGCGTATAAGCATATGGACACCCAAGGGAAACAGATGGGGTAATTCCAGACGAAGGGAATCTCGAAATGACACGGAGGAGGAAACTCCGGGGTGACAGACATGGGCTCTTCGCAGCAAGCTGGTGGTTGGGCACTGCCTAATCCTAGTGGGCGCAGAGTCTGTTCCTATAACTTGACAGTTCTTATTTTTCGTTATGTGTTAATTGACTCTTCAGCTCAATACACAATAACTTCTGTTGTCACTCTTGAGTACAAATGTGTGTCCAGAAACAGTTGCATATGACTAATATTTAAAACTGCAATAAAACATTTTAAACAAGCATTTGCAATGCAATAGGTCTCGCATTAACGCGAGTTCAAGCTATTGGCATTGTAACTGACAATGATTTATTTAAGTTTCAAAAACCAAAACATAAATAAAAGGCCTTTACAATGCCAATAGGTCAAGCTCGTTTAAAGGCGAGACCTGTTGCATAGCAAATGCTTGTTTTACTTTCTTGTATTATTTTAGTTCTAGAGACCTCCAGTTTGTGAGACCCATAGTAAGTGCCCTGGGTTTGGATGGAGGGTTCGGGCTGGTGCTGAAACATTCATACAGTAGGCCTCAGCCTTTTTGTGTGATAGGGTGTTATATCAAACGTGAAAGCGGTCCAAAAAACTAAACTAATTTAGAGACTACCTTACAGGATTAATGAATGGATAGATGCATGTAGCCACAGGAGTGAGTCTCGATGATTGACAAGGAGAAGACAGTCTTGCATAGAATTACTCTGCTATGGGGTAAAGCAGTTACATGAAGCCCCATCTCCTGATCCAGGGGCCGCTTCATCAGCTAAACCGTTCTCGCCCCGGATAGGTCTACCCCGGGCGGTATTGGTGATGCTCACAGCGACTGCCAGAATCTGAATCGGTAAGAATGCCAAGGCCCTGTCCTTTGGAAAGTAGGGGGCAGTGACAGTGCTGCTGCCATAGAGGTCAGAGGTAAGGATTTGGGTGCTTCCTTAAGGATGTGCCCGTCCATGACACCCCCACAAAATTTACGCTGGGCTGAGAAGGGCCTCTACAGTGGAGTGAGCGAGATTTAGAGTCCGGTTTTCCATGTGTCCCTCGGTGTTCGCCAGCAGGTGTAGCATCTCAGAGTACATAGGATGGAAGAAACAGTTAGTGGAATGACAGGTGCGTCATGCAAAGTATGCACCTGAATGAGTTCCTTTAATGTGTGGGCCCTTTGTTTCTCTTCTCTCTTATGTAAAGCGGAGGCACTAAAAGATTTAACTTGTAGGAAGACAAGAGAGGGTGTCTGCACACACCACATATTCAGCACGCTAATTACATCCCTTACTCGGCTCCTTCCAAAAAAAGGCTAATCTTTGCAGAAAAGGCAGCGCCATCTCTATGACGGGCATTGCCACTCATGGCACTAAAGGGCTGCCAAGCGCTACATTTTCATAAACAATGCACAGTGTAATACCATACAACAAAATAGCTCAGCACACTTGTAAATATTAAATATGAACAATCCACAATAAAATACGTCTACAGCACAATTGTTTTCCCAAAAAGGACACGATATGTTCTGTTGGTATTGAAATTCATCCTTTATTCACATATTTTATGCAACCGCCGGAAACAGACAGATTCAAGCACTTCCAAACCTCAGTGGGTGAATGTCGTGCAAATGGAAAGAACGAGCATATAAATTAATATGGTAGCCATCTTCCTCAAAATATGTTTTTACCCTCTGGCAACGGGGCAAAATTGTCCACCAATCAGAACATCGAACGTTTCATAAATGTCCAAAGGTGTGCGCGTAAAAACATTTTAAATGTGCTGCCCGCATCTTTATGCGGACCTGTGAGCTCAGTCACACAATCTCCAGCATAATCACAGCCTCCACAGAACGAGCGATCTATTTAAGACCTACGCAACAGCAGAGGCTTTGATTTTGACAGGAAAAGAACACCAAAAAGCATCGGCTATGAAAGCCCTTCTCGAACAAAAAGAAAAGCAATCAGACTGGCGTGTGATCTCAAAAGGCAGAGCACTTTTTGGCGATTTGATGGACAGTGATTAGCAGGGATACCACTCAGCGTGGATGCCCACCCGCGCTGTGTTTAATGACGCGGCTGCAGTAACCTGATCCCAAGTGGGGGAGGTATACTGTGTCTGCCTGCTGGAACTCAAACAAGCAGCAGCTGTTTTGAAGCACTTGGCAATGTGCTGGCATCCGCCTTGTGGGAGCGAGCAGCAACAGCGCAAGAGCCATAAGTTTTCAATTAGCACGCGCACCGCTGCTCGCTCCCACAAGGTGGATGCCAGCACTAGCACGAGTGTTTGAAAAGAGCTGACCAATTTCTAAAGGTCATCTCCTAGAGCAGCACATGCACGCTGCCTAGGTGAGACCTAAAAATGATGAAGTACCAAAAGCTTCACAATGCTTGGAAAAGTACTCCTGCAGCCTTCAGATCCTAAGGACTGTCTCACAGGCCCCAGTTCTCTCCAGCCAGGGTTCTCTCTGGGTCCAGTAGCTACTGGTCAGCTGAGTTATCTTCAGAGAAGGGAGGCCCTTCTGCCTTTTATGTCACTAGCGAAAGCAGGCCATCCACTTGAGTTGGAAACCTGTTACAGACCCTAAATACCAGAAGTTCTCCAGTATTATATCGTTCTTACATTCACATGCTTGAATCATTCCCCATCAAAGTGGGAGTCCCACTGTACTGTAGAAAACAGTATCATATCATAGGCTATAATGGCAATGGAAAAGTCAGTTTAATAGCCTGTGTCCTCTAAAACACTAGCCAGAGTCCCTCAGATTTTCTACCGCATGTCGTGTGAAGGAAGTCTACCTGAGCTCTGCTCAGAGTCTTCCGCTATTACTAATTTTTTGATCATCACAGGTTATATTACATTTCTCGGATTCTGGCACCAATTTGTCAGAGTAGCAGAAAACACGGTAATGGACTAAAAAATAGGTCTGTCGTTTTCCTCAAAAACTCACGTTCAGAGAGATGAGACTATTATTGGGACTACAGAAACTTAAATCTGTCACTTCTGAAGAGGACAGTGGGGATTCCTTCACCTCACTGGTGACGTCAAAGGGAAAGGTCGTGCCAAGGGTCTGCAGAAGGCGTGCATCAGAAAAAAGATTTACCATGAGTCTTGATAAGGCACTTTTGAGAGAGCGAGAGAAAATTGGAAAAAAACGTCCTCGAGGCAGACCCTACAAACCCCTCGTCAGCCCCGACACTACATGAGGGAAATCCTCATAACCGGACAATGAGGCGTCTACTGCAAAGCTGCCGTCAAAATGAATAACAACAATTATGATGACAACGATGACCACAACCATGTTGACGACTGGCCTGCCTTACGACTGGCCTTGTCGGCGACAAGCATGGTCAACGTCAGCCTAGTAGTCTACGTCCCCCTCATCTACTACGATCTTGACAATACAAACTACAACGAAAGCAATATAGTCATCAACAAGAACAAAAGTCAGATAATTCAGAATTACTTAATGTCAAGAATTAAGGGGACTAAAATGAGCATGTCTACAACAGTACAGTGAGCAATATATGGAGGCAATATGTGGAGCAACTGCACTATTTTGCTCGGCCTTCAACTTCAGAGTATGGGTGAGGTCTGTGTAGCTCTAGTACTAGACCTACAGGACATGTTACAAGATCACTAGAAACACTTTACCGAGCCCACAAGGTTATGTGTCAAGAGTAAGGCCCATGGAACATAACTGCACATTTTCTTACATTGTCCTCTTTTTGCACAATAACGTTACTGCTGTGACCTTTTACACATGTTCGCGTGCATGACAATATTGGATTCGTTTCTCTGAAACTACTTCTGTTTAAACACCTGGCTTCGCAAGACATTGTCACGATGTCGCAGAGACCAAGTACAAGGCCTTTATGCACAATGTACAAATGTCATTCTAGCTTCATCCACGGTGGCGATAGGGCAATCTACATAACATTGCTAATCTATACGTACATTGCAAGGATGCTTTTTATTATATATATAAGCATCTCAGAGGATTAACAGAGTAGGGACTTCACTCATACAGAGGCTTCCTGCATGCTGAGACTTCGCCATGCAGCGGTCTGACAGCTCCATGAGGGTTGTCCAGTTTGTGACCTGGACAGGCTTTTACATTCTCTCCTCCCAGGTAATGGGGTTGGGTCATCCCGGGGGGAGGGAAATTCATGGCTACACACACAAAGAATAGGGTTTGCATAGTGGGAGTACGTCCAATTACCATACTTGTAACATGTGTGTACACACCCACCCACACACACACACAGCACCATGGTGTAACTAGATCTTTTGGTGCTTGTAATCACTTTCACCTGCTTCTGTCTATTTACCATCGCAGCACGCATATTCTATACAAGAATGTGGTTTCAATAAATATATTGAAAACGTCCCACTGTGTATTGTCTATATTTCTCTGGGAACAAGCAAGCAGGATTGACTGAGCGGAAATCTTCTAGATTTGATCCCTGAGGGGTCAGGGTTGTCTTGTTCAGTGGCTGCCAGAAACCATTCGCTCCCGGTTAGGGGGCAGGTGGCGGCACTGAGCTAGCTGGTCTCAAGGCCAACATAACCTGCGGGGTGCTTGGAATCTGTCTAGGTACTTAACCCAAAGTTTGTTGTCCAACAAACGCGCAGAACCTACGGCTTAGGGGGGAAATACACAACAAGGTCATATCGTGCCCGATAGGTCAGCATACTCTGATGCTTCTGCCACTCCAAAAATGATCGCAGTGTCAAATATTACCATGCTTCCTGGGAACGACCCGTTCACATCTGGTGATGGAGAGAAGGCACACAAACAGCGGATTCCCCACCAGATGATTTTTGATGGTTTTCATATTCTTAGGAAACGAGCGGCCAAGCGCTTCCAACTTCAAATAGCAAATAAGCAATCTGTTTGTGCTCTTCAGGATTCTAAATAGAAAAGCTGCGAGACCTATCCCATTGTTGCTATATCCGAGAGGAATTCCAATCATGGAAATCCCTGTCACTCATAACCCCACTTAACCAACAAGGAGACGTTTTCAACTATGCCCGGTGCTACTGTACAAGCTGCCAAATCACTGGCAATAGGGGGCAGGTGTTTCCACCAGATGTGGTTAGCCATTGCAACATACATAGAATTTCTGCCCTTAAACAGAAAGTGAAGGAGAAAAAAAAGAAAATTCTGCAAGGGGTCAGAACTTCCTCATCAGAAAACATATTGCGCTATAGATATTGATTCAACAGGTTTCCTACAACTGGCAGGGTTAGTGGTCCTTTAGACACCAAGGTTGGCTGAAGGCCACAACATTTAGAACCGGAGGTACAAATATATCTAATATTTTACCTTGTCATGGCGATGCTCTGTTTGGCAAGCACATCCACAACGCCTTGCAAGCAGTCAAGGCTGACTGACACCGCAAGATCTTTTGGCACATTACAATTTCAAAAGCAGCACCCTTTAGAGGGACCCGCAAAAGAGACCGGTCTGTAACAAGGAGGATACCAGCAGTATCAGACTTAAAAAACCCTCTCAGTAGCCCTTAGGTAGCTTAACTACAGTGACAACGTTCTGGTGCTGCTTAGGCCATCCTGTAGGAGACAATTACAAAAAGAAGTCATCTATTGCAGAAAACGCATCAGACAAATAAGTACTGTATTTCATCACTGTGAAAAGTTGGCCTTGCATATGCTGTCTCCTAGTTATAGGGACACCTTGCACCAGTCCAATTCGACTCTTATTGATGATAGGTTTAAGACAACCTTTAAAGAAAGCTATCCTTGTGGTAGCTGTGGAGAGCAGCCTTCAGGCTAAGTCTTGAAGGAGTGTTAAGCTTATTGTTTTACCATAATAACCTCTTGAATAACCAAATGAAAGAGTAGCCCACACAGGTATATATATATATATATATATAAAATATATGTATTCTAGACAGAATCCCACAGTCTCTTTATGAAGCAGTGGCAAAGTTACAATAGCAAACAAGCATGGATAGACACAATAAATAGCACTATTAACATTGGGCCCCAGGGGGGACCAAACCATATACTAAAAAAGTGGTATAAGAACCACGACAATTCTACAGGCAATGCCTAGGGCATTCAGGATCGCTGGCCCCTTTAGAATCCACCCCAGGTTATGAGGCAGGGGACCCACGGAAGGCGCGTGCAGTGCAAGTAGCTGCTATCGGGATCTCTATTACAGCCTATGGAGAATGTCGCAGTTGGAAATAAACAGTTTAAAAATACTTCTAGCAGGAGTACAAAGTTAAAACTTTAGACTTAAGCTTTGAGATGCCCACAACCACGAGAGTACCGAGGTACCACTGTTACCTGCCCCAGGGAAGCCGGGTGTATAGGTCGTTTCTGCTGTCGGGTCGCGGGCTGATTTTCAATGGGAAAATAGTCAAAAGTTCTGCTAGCCAAAAGCGTCGATGCCGTGAAGATCAAAGATGTGAAGAATGTAGAGAAGAACCTGAAAGCAGAGGGGACAGAGTCTGGGTCACGGCAAAGTGACCAGGAGGCTCAAAGCAAAGAGCCCTTCGATGTCGGGTGCTTCAGGTGGAAAGTGGTGTAGCTTGGATCTGCAGACACGGGCTCCGGGAGGCTTCAAGGAAGGCCAGCTTCTGGAGGGCGACTGTCCCACGTCGGATGAGGGTCGCTGCGGTGTTAGTGTCCGGAATGGATCCACTAAGCCTTGGCAACCGCAACCCACGAAGAATGAACAAATATGCTACAGTGCAGACCCACGAGGTCTGGGAGAGGTCTCCTTCGAGGAGACTGTAGAGCAGGCCTGGAGCAACCAGGGGAACTCTTGTTTTCAAAGATACACCTCAGCTAGGGCCCACAAGTCGAGAGACAAGGGACCGCGGGAGGGCAATTTGGCGTGCGTAAAAGGGCACCCACGGGCCACCGGAGGAGACTAGGGCGCTGATCTTTGGCACAATTGCTGTAGAGTGGTTGGCTCGTAAACGGGCCAAAGCACGACTTCCCCACTGGTCAGGGTCGTGTGCTATGCAAGAGGTGGCCGGGGTCTCGGGGTATTGGGGATCTCGGCACCCACGCGGTCCTCGGTGCCCAAACTCGTTGAGCACACTCACTGGCCTCTGGGATGCGCTGGAAACCCACCTCAAGGTTTCTGGAAGTCGTCGAAGTTCATGAGAGCAGCGAAGTTCCAACCGGGTCACTTGCAGTGTTTCAGGTGCCTGCCAAGCAGGGGGATAACTCCTTTATCCCAAGGGAGATTTCTTCCGTGAGCTGGGCAGCAGCAAGTCGAAGGTCAAGACTGTAAAGTTCAAGATTAATCTGAGGCTCTGGGGCCACGTTATTCACCTTTATCCACAAGATTAGGGGAGTGTCCAGAGTAGTGTCCACCAATGAGGGGTGAGGCGGGAAAGGGTGGCTACACCCTCTCCCCTTTGTGTGTTTTCCGCCAGGGCGAGGGGCAGGATGCCCCTGAACCGGTTCCAAGCGGTGTATGCAGAATTAGGTCTCTGCAGCTGCCTACGTGCAACTCTGAAAGGACATTTGGTGCACCCACCCTGTTCCAATCCACATTATCCTGTCTGGGGAGATGCTAGCACCTCCCTGCCACAGGAGCCCTATTGTCCAGCTGGCGAGGCTGGGGTTTTCCCCAGCAACAGCCAGCCAGGGTCGTGTAGGTGGCGGGCAGTAGCCATTTTGTGAAACTTGTGCACTTTTAAATTGGTGTCTAAATTCTGCTGCTTTTCCCATATCGCCCTTCTAGCAAGGGGGAATCGTACCCTCATGCCCACGGCTGGACTGGGGGTATGATTCCTACATGTTTGACACCAAACACGATATGGTTCTGTGTAGCCATTCTCAAGTTATCGCGATATCACAATACTTATAATGCGGTTAAGAGTATATGGTATGGCTACACTACAAACAACCCAGTAACGATTTTACGAAGGTTGCAGAGAGGCCCTACTCATGTAGGGGTCCCCCCTCACACATACCTCAGCACCCTGCCTTGTAGGATTACCAAGGCCTGCTATACGGGTGACCTATGAGAGTATATGTGTTGTAATGGGGTGGGATATAGGATACCTATATCCCTGTAAGGGGTGCTAGCACCACCTTACCCAGACTACAGTAGTGGTCTGGTGGTGTCATTTTGTATGGCTGTCCCAGGGTGGCACAATAAGTGCTGCAGCCCTGGTAGGCCTACTGAGGGACCCATGCCCTGGGTACCATCTACAAGGGACTGTCGGGGCATCCTCAGCATCCAATTAGTTTGTACCTAGGGTACTTCACATTAGTTTTAGGGAGAAAGCAGATAGGCTGGTGTCCTGGATAGCAGGATCCCAGCCAGACTAGTCAAAAACCACTCAAATACCAGGCAAAACGTGGGGGCAACCATTAGTCAGATTCCACCTTCCTACAATCACACATGGACGTTCTAGTTCACCCAGATTCTGCTCACCACTTTACCAAAATGAGGGCACCCATCTCCATCTGCATCGAAAGAGAGTGCTAGCTACGCTAACCAAAGGTTCTATACAGAAAGGCCTGCATTCTTAGCACGGAACAGGCTTCTTCTATTCTCGCTTTTTCCTCATAGACATGAAAACAGAGGAGTAGCGATCCATCATAGACCTCCGAAAATTAAACAAATTGTTTGGAAACAATGCTTTTACATAGTCACACTCTCAGACACCACATCACCGCTCTGAATTTGCAGGATTCATACTTCCACATTTCCACCCACCCATCAAAGTTGTCCCATTTGGCTTAAAATCAGCTTCCTGCATAGCCTTGTGGCTGCTTTTTTCAGGAAGGACAGTCTTCGGGTATTACCCTACTTTGACAACTGGTTGATAAAAGCACTGTCATTTAAAGTGTCAAGGGGCACAGAGGCTTGCCTAAAGTGGTTGCACAAACTAGGTCTGTTTGTGAATTATCAAAGATAAACTCCTCCACCCAAGAAGATACTGTTCCTGTGCCATAAAACTTAATACTGTCCAAGACAGACTTTCTTATGCAAGACAAGAAACGCAGACTCTAGGAACTGGCTCTCGAAATACATTTTTTTAAAATAAATATATATAAATATGTGTTTGTCTGTTCAATTAGCTTCTGTGCATCATACCCTCAGCGATCAATATGATCCGTCTAGCACGCCTGAAAATGAGACCCTCACAGATACAGCTACAAAAACAATAGATTCAAACAAAGGAATCTTTCAAAGGCCTGGTGGTCACACAGGTATGATGGAAGCTCTAGTCAGGTGGTCCGAGACCTCCCACCTGTTAAAGGACCTCCCGTTCCTACCGCAAATACATCACTTCATAATGACTATCGGATGCCTTGCTGGAGAGCTGGGCGGTCATCTACCGAACCTTCAAATTCAAGGAAAGTGGTCTACACACCAAAAGAGCAGACATATCAATCGCCTGGCGCTCAAAACCATCTAACCAGTCTCCAAGCTTTCTTGCCAATGATAGCAGAATATTCGATGTCAGTTCGCACGGACAATACCACCAGCATGCGATGAAACAGCCTCCACGAGCTGCGTCAGATATTAGCGCCTGCTTCGCGGATAATTAATCCTAGTTATTCCAGATTTTTGGGCTCCTCCCTTGTCGAACTGATGGGCACACCAGGGGGCATTCCCCCTTTTGGAGATTAGTGTCTCATCCTTTTTTGAGCACCTGCGATCTGTCTCAGGAGAATTCCGTAAGAAAGAACATAGTCGAGTATCTTCTCTCCAGGACAGTAAGAGTTCAATCTCCCTTGTACTTTTAGAGATAAGATTCATCTCTTTGACAAGACGTTCTGAACCAACTATATAAACGTGTTATTTTTAGTTTATCAGTAGAAAGTCCAGCAGAACAGTTCATTAATTGTCTAGGATAATTGTAGATATTTTCCTCATCTCTACTAACTGCAATGAATAGGAACAGTGGATGAATAGACAGCAAGAAGACAGAAGAAAAAGGAAAAGACTATTTACGTGACTCCAGAGAGTGGGGCAAGCGTCCAAATGATTCAGATGTGAAGTGAGACTGAAGAAAGGGAGTGTGTAAGAGATTATTTCAATGTAAAGGATGGGGTAGAGGATGTAGCCTAATGGCTAGGGTAGGTCAGGGGATCTCAAAAGTGGGTGAACTGGGTTAGAGTCTGGGCAAAGAGGCTCAACATCCTGTGATGAATCTCCATGCCTAACAAAAATGAATGCGTCCTTATGTAACGCAACTGGTGCTCACATAAAGCGCTCTGATACCCAATACCTTCCAGTCAAATTTGTGTTAAAAAAAACAAAATTCCAATGTTTCATGTAAGTAGGATTGATCTAATGATAAGTGCATTGTTGTTTTGTACAGGTCCTGTTATTTCTTTACCAGATAAGAGTACACTATCCTAACACATGCGTCACATGAGAAGTCACTGGTGGTTACTGGATCTGGCGGCAGTCTGTCTTTCTTTCCCATTTACCCCATGCGCGTGAGTTGTATAGATTAGTAAACGGTCTGTGGACTCAGCTGCAGAAGGGAGTTGGGACTCAGCATCTGCTCCTGTTGAAGTTTGGCTCTTGTCGGTGTGCCTTCTGACAGCAGGTGGCTAGGGCGAACTTCTTGGTGTTCAAGACACATTAGGATCGGTTGAGGGCGTCTATGAACTGTTTTAGGTCCTCAAGGGCCTTACTGGCAAGCCATCTTCTCTCCTTCTGTCTGCAGTTCAGTTTCTTGTTTTTCAGTTCTGCAGTGAATTAGTCGGGTGGGTTTCCTAGGTGCGACTTAGTCAGCGCCTGATGTGAGCCACTTAGTGAAGTTGTCTGCCGCTCGTTCTGGGTCTTCGGTCGTGGTGGGTAGGTGTGAGTTGAGGTCGTTAGTCCATCGCAGCTCTGATACCTTTGCCCAACGGTATTGTCTCTCACTGGCAGTGTGAGACCGCAACTGAAGAGAGGGGGAGACGGAGAGAGGGATGGGACTTCAGGCTCGTTGCTCAGTTGGAGGGGCACTGGTGGTTCTGTGGGGCTACAGGTAGGAAAAGCTGGTGCCGGACAAGCAGAGGGGCGGACGAGGGCAAGGGCGGGAGGGGTAACTTACCTGGAACTATGGTGAAAGAGGGATGGCCCAGCCTCATCCGGGCGTGGAATGGTCCACTCTTGGCCTGGGTACCACCTGTGCACGCCCCGTGATGTGGTAGCCGGCACGGGAAGATATGGCCGCAGGAGGCGGGAAAGAGAAAGCAGGTCTCCTCCCAGTGGCAGAGGCTGCTGGAAGGTGTAGTCTGTCTGCAGGAGGGAAAAGAGCAAGTGCAGCGATGTGGGAGTCAGCGTGGGATGATATGGCTGGTGGAGGCATGAAACCGGTTTGTCCCAATGGCAGAGACTGCTGGGAATGACAGAATTAAATCCTTTCTTACAGAGAAAACAAGTGTAGAAAACTGAAGCTTTATGTGAAGCTAATTTGTGTATTTTTATAACTTAAAATATTATAAACACATCTCTGATAGACTCTACAACTAAGATGTTGGGCAGAATTTTATTAGCTCTTCTAGCGGGTGAACCATGGCCACATCTGTTCTGCCTGGCATTCAATATGGGTCCAGGGAGGGAGTTTGCACCACTGACCTCTCTACCTTATAATCTATAAATATACCAGGGTGAAGAAGGGGTATTTCCAACAAGCATTCATGGACCTGAACTCTACCTTTAATTGTGTGAACCGATCAAGCTATACCAAGGTATACTGGCAATGGGAGTTGAGCCCCCTGTAATGCACTCTCTTAGGCAACTTCACCCTGATGTTACAGCATGGGTCAGATGTAGCCACAATGGCCAGTGCATTTTTCCTATTAGATGGGGGGGGGGGGGGGGGGGGGGGGCACTGGCCTCTTTTCATCTAACACCCTCTTATAGGAGTAGGGGCTGACCACCCCAGAGAAGGGAACAGGCCACTCCCAGTATTATATGTTGACGACTGTGTCCAAATAGCAAGAACCGCAGTGGGCCTTTGGAAGCTTTTGGATGAATTTAACCGGTTTATGGACCAACTAGATTTGTCCACAAATGCATCAAAATCGTATTCCACTCTATGTGGTCAGCTGAATGGCACATCGAAAATGCATGTTCTTAAAGTGACCAGACTTGTGTGTCGCAACATTTACTTACCAGGGCATACCATTACACAATAAAGGTACTTGGTAACACCTTATATAAGTAAGGCAGTCCCATTCTGAACAGACCATTTTCTGCACTTTCAGGAGTTTTGCAAAAGTGGGCTCTGAACCCGTGGATACGGTGATAAACATCTATAAAGCAAGGTAAAGATCTGTGGCCACTCACGGTGCAAGCATTTGGGGATCTGGCGACTCATCTCCTTTACAGGTCAGTGAAAATGACTTCATGAAGGTCACTCTGAAAGGGGTGTCCCGTATCTTGAGGATTATGTTAAATTATCCCCTTTAATTTTATGGCTATCTGTCTGGTCAAAAAGCAACACTAACCTCAATCAAATTGTGACCCAAGAGTGCCCTGGCTGACATATTAAGGAGACATTTTCCATATTGAGGAAGTTGAAACTTATTTCTAACCCCAAGATGCCATTAAATCTGAATTTTTATCTTTGTTAAATGAGCAAAAGAGAACACTTTCACTGCAGTAAGAAGTTGGTGGAGAGCGATCAACTTATAATCTGCCACATATTTTGTAACCTTATCTGCGTTTCATACTGCATTCCTGGCAAACCTTTTATTTGTTTGGGTTTCATTATATTAAAGCCCGTCTAGTTTCCTACCCTAAAGATACGTATAGAGACCTGTGCCCTTGTGATTCAAAATCCGCTCAGTGTTGCATTTTTTTAAAAATTTCTATTTAATATACATCACTTAGGAAACGTTTTTAGTTCCTTTGCTGAGGTCTCTTTTATATAAAGAAATGCAGACCTGCCCAGCTGCACCTTAAAGTACTTCAGTCTGAATTTGTATGCATATTCTATAACTTTATTTCGGCTGCAGTAAGGCTGAAAGGCATGGTGGGCAAATGATTCGATGCTTTGATGAATTGAAAATATGACTCGATTGATTGTATTGTGCTCCTTTTATGACGCCTTTGATGCGTATTAAGGCAAATCAAGAAGTCGCTAATCATGATTTGGTTGAGGTATCCCAGGATTTGCCTAAGTGATGAAAATTCTCTGCAAAGCACTATACACATTTTATGTGTAAATTCAATAGAAATGTATTATTCTGTTATACAAAGCCATGGATTCAGAATTTCAAACAATGTATGCTCGCTACTATTTATTTGCAAAGATTGGAGTAGTGTTATGCTTATAACTCAACTCAATTTCCAGAAAGGAATGCAAGAAGTCGTTGACTGGATGACCAACAGCTGCCTGAAACTCAACGCCGAGAAGACAGAAGTCCTCATCCTTGGAACCACCCCCTCAGCATGGGACAACACCTGGTGGCCAACCGCCCTCGGGAGCCCACCCACCCCCGCAGACCACGCCAAGAACCTGGGTATAATCCTCGACTCCTCATTCACCATGAACCTACAAGTCAAAGCAGTCACATCCAGCTGCTTCTACACCCTCCACATACTTCACAAGACCTTCAAATGGCTGCCCCCTGAGTCAAGAAAGACAGTCACCCACTCACTCATCACCAGCAGCAGGCTGGACTATGGAAACGCACTCTACGCCGGCATCAACTATGGAAACGCACTCTACGCCGGCATCAACAAGTCCCTACTACACAAACTCCAGACCATACAGAACACCGCAGCCAGACTCCTCCTTGGCATCTCCCGACAAGAACACATCAGACAACATCTACGAAGACTCCACTGGCTACCCGTAGAGAAAAGAATTACTTTCAAAATCCTCACCCACGCCTACACAACAACGGACCCAAATACCTCAACGACAGAGTCAACTTCCATGTACCCAAAAGAAGCCTCATCTCCTCCAACCTCACTAGCCGAAACCCCGTGAATCCAGAGAAAGCGAAAGATCCTTCTCCCGCATCGCAACCAAGAAATGGAACGAGCAACCGGCAGACCTCCCTGAACACCTTCAGAAAGACCCTCAAGACCTGGCTCTTTAGCTAAGCAGCCCAGCGGGATATCCTTCTCTTTCGCAGTCGTCTTTTCCTTCACAGTCTTCGTTGGTCATTAAAAACAATTTTTTTTCCAAAACCTTTCAGAGCTCCTCCGTGGTTTCCAGATCCAACCAAAAAAATCTATGAAGAGGACTACTACGCATAGGAACACCCGGGGTGCCGTATGATATTCATGGAACAGGCCTACCAACAAAGGGTGGTCGACAACACCCACAAAAAAGAAAAAAAAAAAAAAGGACATTCTGGGCCAAACCACTAGATGGCGGAATAATGCACAGCATGTGAATCCAGTAAAAGATTAATGCTGCAAAACCCCGAGCAGCAAGCCTGAGCATCTGCAAGTAGCAGACACAGGCGCCACTATTTGCATTCATGACACTTTCAGGCCCACAAACATGGAATCAATTAGACTGGTCTTGAGCAGTGTACAGAGTCCTAATTTGGGACCAGATCTCTGAACCCGTTTTGGCAAGGGTCTTTGCCCAGCCCTACCCCAAACTTAAATTATGTATATATTTGTTCTATTTTGAGGAACACACTTTGCATGAAGACACCCCTTACCACATTACATTTTACACTTGCATTGGAAGAACAGAGGCTTTTCAGTTCCCAGTCTCGGATGACTACCTGCCTGTTTCCAGACCAATTTAGACAAGCATTTACAATGCAATAGGTCTCGCATTTATTAAACTTGGAGCAATTGGCATTGAAAAGGACAATATTTTTTACTTGTGCTTTTCTATTTGCAGTAGAGTAAATATATTTGCATAGTGCTATTGATATGGTATGAGCTTGCGACGCTGGAGAACAAGTTAATGGGCAATAAAAAGAGCGAGCCTAAAGGAGGGACAGTGTGACAAGTAGAGCGAAGAGACTGCTATGAAGTACTGGTGGAAGAGCCGCATAGAGAGACTGAATGGATAAGATGGAGGGACTAAAAGGCTGGGATGAAAAAAGGGACAGGCTGAGAAACCGAGACATTCTGGTGAAAGGAGTGACAGAATGAAGAGGGGAGAGATAGGCCATGAAGTAACGGAGGGTAGTGCCATTAGAAGACAGTTAAAGGCTGAGGTGAAAGGAGGAGTCCACTAATAAAATGAGAGCCTCTGGTAAAGAGGAGGTACAGTGTGACGATGTGAAAGAAGTGACAGTGTGACAGTAAGACAGCAATGAAGTAATGGTAATGTTTTTACACGTTTTGTTTGCAGTGTAGCTTTTTCTTTTTTAAAGTATACTAGAGTTAAAGCTATATTGAGGCTGTAAATCAAGCGATCGGCGCTCAGGAGACAGCGGGAAGCGAAGTGGTTCAGGGTGGGAGATGAAAGGCTGGGACATGAGAGCAAGTGAACAGCGGGGAGGGAGGGTGGGGGTGATCTGGGTACTGGAGAACCACCAGCTGCTGGCTCAGCAGTTTCGGAAAAGCAAATCAATTGGTTTGCCAGTGTGAAATAAAGAAAAGTAAATACGTTGTGAAAGCAACTCCGTTTTAAAGAATGAAAGGCGAGCTTAAGGTCAGAGCGTCGCCGTTTTGAAATCAATGAATAAAGATGCGAGGCGATGCGGATGGCTCGCTGCCACACATTCCTATCTATTTCCCAATGTGTTTACTTCTGTTTCCGATTGTAAACAAATCATTAGGTAAATGAGCCTTTTGGATCGGACAACAAATTGTTAACATTTAATTGTATAAACCATGTACTTTTGTTCCACATGGAGGGCGAATTACGGAGAAAAATATGAGACTCAACACCAAATGTGCCCATGCTATATAAAAAAACCACAAGTAGTCCCCAAAGAACAAGGAGTTTTGTGAAAAGACCTCTCTACTGGGCTAGGGGATGGTTGCTACCTGTAAATATGCTGTGGATTATTGACATTATCGTGCGAGGACATTAATCTGGCTGTAGGTACGCAAGTGGGACCGACAAGGAAGGGTTCCTAAAATCAGCTTTTCACTCGGTACTTACACTTGCAACGTGGAATATGGTGCATACGAACGCGTGTCCCAGAGTCTCACCTCGCTTGCTGTTTTGGAGGCACCTTGTCGTCAGAGGGAGGGTTAGAACAAATAAAATTGTTATGCGAGGGCTGCTGATCCATATTCTTCGGTGGAAAGGACTAGCCTAACAGAAGCCGTTATGGCAACACTGTGGCTCGGATATATACCAAACTGCGACCTCTAGCCCTAGAAATATAGGGCGGATACAAAAGTGCAGTAGCTCATGACACCCATCTACTTCGATAGCACGGTGAAAGGGTACGCCCTATGGATAAGCCACATGCGAAAAATCACGAAGGCATCAATCTGCCACTAAACCTCAAAGCAACAAGAGGCAAATACATTGGTGAATGCTCCACTAAACAACCATCTACCGTGAATAAAAAATACCCAGGAAAAGAAGACTTTTTGAACTACTATGTTCTGGTGGGTGGCCTGAGGCTCAGGGGTGCAACTATGGGTCCACTGGATTGCTAGGCATTGCAACATGGCCACACTCCGTGCATGGAAAGGTAAAGGAGATCACATCCATCCCTCCGTGATGAATTTAAATTGCTTTAACTTAATCAGAAGTGTGAAAGAGGTGCTTCTCTCTCCCTCTCCTCTACCCCCAGGAGTCCTCACCTTCCCTCCGTCCCATACCTCGCATCGTTGATGGGCTTTCCTGCATTTAGAAGACTGTAGTAAACACCCATCCACGGAGGGGGGAGAGAACGCTTACAATTTGACCTGGGGAACAAAAGGCAGAAGAGGAGCCAGGGAGGGGGTTGAGTGGCTAGAGTGAAAAAATAGACAGAAGTTGGAGAGCTGCTGCTGCGCTCCAGCGCTTCTCACTCACCGCAGCCCCTGCCATACCCCCCCCCCCCCCCCCCGCAGCTTCCCAGAACATCCACAGGAGATAAATGGTGTCTGTTTATCTGATCTTACACTTGGGCTGGCAGACAATTTTTCTGTCATTTAAGGGGTTATATTTACAGGGATGGAAAAGAAAGTATGGCGAGGCAGAAAAAAACAACTCCGAAAGCACACCGCTACCTCCATCCCACCGCCTGAAGTTATGCAGCAGGGCATCGGTGGTCGCCCCCTGATCTATTTGCATGTATGCGATGCATTGAGACAACATACTTATTGTGCATCACGACGTTATGGTCAGACTGATGCGGCAACCCCTCCGCATGGGTGACTAAGACATACCTGGCAGCTGTCTCCCCTCCCCTCCCACGACATTAGCACGATCTGGTTTCGAGTGTTTTGGTGGTTCCCTGGTTCCTGTTGGCAATTGGTTCCTGGCGAGCCTCAGAAGTGCGGGAGGTGTGGGTGAAAGCCTGGTGGGGGGAGGGGGGGTTTAGGAGGGGAAGCGGCGAGCTGGTGTCGTTCCGCTGCCGAAGGACTGCCACATTGTAATCTCCAGTATATTAGCCTGTGTAGTGGCAACAGGAGCACGCCTTAAACAAGCGGTAGGCGTGGTGCGAAAAATATAATGCGTCCCAGCTAATGAAGTAGACCGTGTAACGCCGGAAGTGAGAGATCCAATCCCGGTGGGCGAGGCCAAAAGTGGACAGGGTGGTAACAAGGAAGGTTTAAAAAGCCTCCATCATGCGCCAGCCTTTAGCATGGAGGATGACGCCAGCGAATGAAAAAGATGGGCGGGGCTTCAAGTCGCCTCTGAAAGCTTCGGAATCCATATGGATTCCAAGAAGCCCTCGCATGGCGAGAGCAGCGCATGCGCAACTAACGCCAAGCGAGACCTAATAAAGGACCTGCTGAACCTGGTTCTCGAACCTTTTTCTTCCTGGGAAAACATCTCTCCACCACAGGTAAGCCCGAATCCCCCAGCACATACACTTTTAATGCATATGGAACTGTAGTGAAAGGCTTGCAAATGTTGCAACAGCTCACCTGACAAAATCATAACTACTTTTTCATTCAAAGTTCACTTTCAAATTCCCAGAACTAGGTGGCAGGAGAACACACTGCATGCGAGTTAGAGCACCACATGCTGCAAAGAACAAGTTACTTACCTTGGGTACAGCTCTTTCTGTTGGATACTCTGACTGCAGATTCCTCACCTTTAAACAATCCACAGACGCCAGTCTGGATCTTGAAGACTAACAGTATTGCTCCCGAAGGCAAGTAGGTGGTGTCAAGCAGCTATGCACCAACTTTAAGCCCCGGAAGTGAAGAACGGAGCCATATATGAGCGCCAGCTTACCCTGTGCACTGACAGTTTCTTTCTCAACTCTGTACATGGGATGAGATGCCCACAAATAATTTGCTACACCAGTTTGCAGATTCCTAAATTGGGACCTTTTTAGATTGGAAAGGAAGCCGTTCCACAAAAAGTGCAGGTGTGAGGGGGTAGAGCGGAATCTGCAGTTAGATGAATTATCCACCAGGAAAAGAACCTAACCAAAGTTAGTTAATGTGTTCTGATGGACGCCTCTAACACAGATAGATAAAAAATAAAAAATAACAGTAAAGTAGCTGTAAAGCCAGTAGTGATTGGTGAACGTGTATGTCAAATACAGCCATTATGCATGGCAGTGTAGTGGTAGCAGCTTGTCCCTGACGGAATGGGCCCTCAAACCTCCCAGCCGCTGCCTCTTGGCCAGTGCACAGCAGATCTTGATACAGATTACCATCTGCCTTGAGAAATTCATTCTCTGCACTGACTTGCTTGTCTTCGCCCCAGAGAACCCCACAAAAAAAAGCCGATTGTGCAGCAGATGGTCTCCAGTGCTATCTTGGTTAAAGCGTAAAATAGTTAGCGTCTAGCCTTTCGAGGGTGAGGCATGGCAAAAAATATTGAAGGAGTTATGATTAATCCTACGTGAAAAGCAGTGACAACTTTAGGCCAAAAATGTCGCTTTGGCCCATAGTGCCACTTTAAGGGAAAAAAAGGCAACATAAAGTGACTGCGTTGGGAGAGCTGGGTGCAGACGAGACCAGTGGTAATCACTGCGACCTCAAACAGAGTGTTTAGGGTAGACCTAGTGGGCAGCGGTGCAGGGGTTTGAATAGCCTGAAAATACAGAAAGTGAGGACCAAATTAAGCTCCCCTCTCATGGCATGACAAAGGGGTTGGGAAGAAACAAATGAGTTAAAGCTTTTGGAAACATAACAGGTGATTTGAACAAGCGCGGCTTGTGCAGTAAACGCAACCTTGAAGAGTGACCGCAGTGAGTCCTTGCTGGGTCAGGTATCCACAACTTTGGGAGGAAGATCGAATGCAGTAAACTGCCAACTCTCAATCTCCATGAATGGAGATGCAGGTGCAGATTCTGGTGCAGGACCGTGCCTTGCTACAGACACAGGATACCCTGCCGAAGTGGTCACCTGATCAGAAGACATAAGCTCATGCCAAGCTATGCTCAATCTATAGTAATTAGGATGACTTGGGGCCAGATATTCCCAATCTTCTTCAGAACTTGGGGAAGGGGAGGCAGCAGTGCAAAGGAGTCAAGTGCTCCACTCCAGTCAGGATGCATCTCAGGACAGCCTTTTGGGAAACTCAAAGATGCAGAATGTTTGACTTTGAATGTTCTCGGTGTGGTCGAAAAGTTCAAGGCTGGGTTCTCCCCACTGCTGAAAGATACCATGTGCGACCTCTGAGTGTAACTGCCATTCGTGATCAGTCAGCTGCAGAGACGAAGTGCCTCCTGGCACTGGACACAGAACCCCAACCCGCCATGCTTGTTGCAGTACCACACCATGGTGGTGTTCATGAGTTTCTGAACATGTCTCCCTTTTATAGACGGTAGGAAAGCCATCAGAGTCAAGCGAACAGCTTGCAACTTTCACAGGCTGATTTGGAGACTGGTCCCTGCTGTAGAGCAAAGTCATTTGATACCCACCTCTTACATATGATCACCATCTTTCCCAAATGACCTCACCTCACCAGTGGCACATCAGCCAGCGCCATCGGCTCTGGTGGGGCTGGGAGAGGGTTCTTCTGCCTACTGTGTCGAGGCACCACTAAAGATCTTTTGCAGTTTGCTTCGAAACCTGGATGGAATCGGAAATGTCCTCTTGTTGATGGGGACACTAAGACTTCAGGGTCCGTTGTAGAGCCCAAATGCCAACTGGCACAGCAGCTGAGCAGGATTACAAAGAGGGCCAGAAGCCTCGGAGCCACTCTCAATGAGACAGATGACTGAGGCTAAAATATCAGGATAATACCCTTAATGTCCTGGACTTGTGGTGGTAGAACGAAGGCCTGAACTTGCACTGTATCCAGGATAGGTCCAGTGAAACAGCGTCTCTGAAGGAGTCAAGTGTGACTTCGGCACACTGATCCTGAACCCCAACATTGTCAAGGGGTTCGCCGCCATCAAGAGATGGACTATGAATGACTGTGGCAAGCCCGCCTTCAACAGCCAGTCATCGAAGAAGGGAAATACTGGGTTCCCCTACCTTCGGAAGTGTGCCTCGATCATAGCCATAACTTTTGCGAACACCTGGGAGGCGCTGATGAAGTCATAGGGGAGCACGACAAATTGAAAATGCTCCAGTGGGTTTGCAGAAGGGGTAGAAGAAAGTGAGTTTCCTGAAGATCTAAAGCCACTATTCTGTTACCTTGATTTAAGGCAGAAAAGACCTGGGTCAGCGTCGGCATCTTTAATTTACTCTTCCGTAAGAAGATGCTCTAGACTCAGGGCAGAGATCTACAATAGGACAAAGATATCCGTTCTTCAGCTTGAAGAAATAACAGGAGTAACAACAAATTCCTATTTCTTGGGCTGAAACCCTATGGACCCTTTGGCCAAAATAGCCTACACTTCCTGGAGCAAAATTGACTAGTGCTCCTCAGAGATGTTCTGATGTGGTTGGAAGGTGCGGCAAGTCGAAAAGGTATGGCAGAGCACAGTTGTGTTAGACTATATGGAGGATCAACCCGTCTGATGTTATGTTTTACCATCCTTGGAGGAAATATTTGTTCCGGACTCCAGAGGAGGGTTGTGTACCATAAAGGGCAAACTAAAGCACAGTGAAGGTTGATGCCAGAGAGGGTGTGGTGGGGGGGTTGGTTAGAAGTTCACTGTCCTGTATAGCCTTGGTCTTGTCTACTTAATTCCAAACTCAGAAAGGACTGGGGTAGCTGTTGCTGAGACACTGGTGGTATGTCAACCTGCTGAACTTAGAAAAATTGAAACTCTGGTTGGGATACTATCTGACAAATTGGTATAAAGGCAGAGGGACCTCTAAAATGTTCCAATGCAGAATCGGCCTTCTTGCCAAACAGCAAGACCCATCAACCAGCACATCCCTCAAAGAGGCTTGCATGTTCCCAGAGAAAAGCCCATGTATTTCATCCAAGCGTGCCATCCAAATCACGTTCGTGCCAAATGCTCTGCCCCAGCACTCAGTGTTCAGTCCAGACAGGATAATATACTTTACAGCATCTTGACCATCATGGATGCAGTGTGAGCCAACTTGACCAAACATACCCCATGCACTGCCGGCAAGACCTATTCAACCATGTCCCATAGAGCACGGGTATATCTACACACCAAACAGCTGGGTAGTCTGATCAAAGAAAACATCCGCTTTCCAAAGTCTCAAACCATTTCAACTCTGTCAGAAGAGTTATAGGGAAAAAGAATTGAGATTTACTCTACCAGTGGAAGATTGAAGCACCTTACTCTGGTGTAGAGTGTTGCCTTACCCTGTGGCATTTAGCAACTGACCCATTCACCAGGAAACAGGAACAGGACTTAACCTAGGTGCCCATAAGGATGTCAAGTCAGGGCCTCATTAAATAGAGTAGGGATTCCGATGGAGTCTGCGCCAGTTGCAAAACTTTGGTTAGGATACTGCTTTTGGCTTCCTTAGTGGGTAGTTTGACTTCTAAAATCTCTGCCGCAAGTCTTATCACTACGGCAAAGGAGGCACTCTTCTATTAGTGGTCCAAGTGGAGAAAACAAACCCGTGTCTAGAGAAGTGCCCAGCCTACTGGCACCCATCCTGCAAGTCCAGCTATAAATTATCAGAATGTTGGTGAAAATACTCTCCCCTTCAGTATGGTCATTCTCAAAAGTAAATGGCTCTGATCATGGTTGTTAAAGCCCTGTGGTGCAGCTCCAAGATATGGAGCATGGTTCTGTCTTAGTCGGATGGATCTGGGTGAGCTGGTGCAGTGTCTAGACAAGACCTAGGTTGAGGCAGAGATGGATTTGCCTTTGAGTTGGAGAGAACGATAGGAGTGGGGTTTTCTGGCACCCGCATTGATGTTGCCGGGACCAGTGTGGATCTTGGTGCCGGAATGAAGTCAGCTCTGGCACAGCAGAACCTGAGGCGGGTTCAGGAGGCACAGAATATGCAGAGGGTAGACTCGATGGTCGTATCCTAATAAAAACCTCTGCAGAACCTTAGGACCCAAAGGCATGCAACAAGGAGCCAGAACGGTGCCTAAGATTCACGTGGAGATCTGCCAAAGATCTATTTGCGACAATCACTACAAGGCTCAACACCTAGAGATTTATGATGGGACGTAGTTCCCTTACACATTGGAAAAAAGGAAATTGTCAACTGTTAAAGAAAAAGTAGAGAGGGAGCTGTAGATCCCGGTATAAAGGTGTGGAAAGAAAGGACCAGAAATCAGCATCGAAGTGTGGCGCTTGGATGCGACTTGGTTCATCACTTCAGGGATGAAGCGAAGTAAATGCAGAGCCATGACACTATACATACTGGAGGGCTCAAGCAATGCGGTTAAATCTTCCAGATTCAGTTGGGCGCCTGGAGATATGGTGAGGAATCTGCGATTAGAAGTATCTGTCACAACACAGGTTGACCCCAAACCAGAAAGGAATTTCAAGCTGGACAAAGCAATGTTATAAATACATCTAGTAATTTTTGCTGTACAATAGTATGTGGCTTAATTTCAAGCAGAATCATCAAATGTGGATGAAGATATTAACCTGTACTACACGCACTTAGAGACCCATGTTACACCAAAGATAGACTAGTTAGAAATAACATAGGCAACAGCCTCCAAGTCCTAGCATTAGGAAATTAATTTCCAGTGTGCTGTTAACATGCCATTAACCTGGAAAAAACTCTAAATGATTACAGGGGAAGTCAAATGGAAACACACACTCCCGTTTCACACTACAACATTGCCAGCATTGTCAAAGAAAACAGAAAGGTAATAAGTGGAATACATGCAAGTCTTGGGTGCACTCAAGCTTGGGTCCTGGACACCCTGCACCATAACAAGGTGGACGACTATGGCGAGACCCAACAAAGCGGAGAACAATTTAGGGCTGCCTGTGTTCAAATTCGGAATGGGCACAGCCTTGACTGTTTGGACTGGATTAAGACCAAGACCAATTTACATATGGTTGCTCCCTGTGGTGCAGTGGGCAAAATATGAAGGACTGGTATGAGGCCCAAACCGAATACTGCTTTCTGGGTATACTGCAGGCGTGGCACCAATGATCTTTAGTTTGAAACAAAATAAACACAACTGCACAAAAAAAGTATTACAATACGAATAAACAGTTTATTTTTCTGAGCGGACATGAGAGGTTTGGTGTTCAAGCTAAGCAAGAGCAAAAAGGAACAAAAGAGAAAAGGGTGGGAAGGGGGCTCCACCTTGTTACTCTTACCTCATTGTCGGATTCCACTAGGACTTGGTCATATTCACTAAGGGCTACTAAGAACATAATGGATGTCACATTTTCAAAGCAGTGGATCCATTTCCTCCGTTCCGACCTCTGACCCCCAACATCCACCATTCTTAAAGGGAAAAGAGAGAACACAAATCAGCACCTTCCAACAGCAGTAACCCCAGGGTCAAAACAAGTGCTCTGAAAACATATCCAGCTCAGGTATAAGAT
This sequence comes from Triturus cristatus, assembly GCF_964204655.1. Taxonomy (NCBI): domain Eukaryota; kingdom Metazoa; phylum Chordata; class Amphibia; order Caudata; family Salamandridae; genus Triturus; species Triturus cristatus. The sequence goes on from NC_140595.1 coordinate 16,986,825, forward strand.
GAGCAAACTTGCTAGTATTCCATTGATCTAACCAGTATGCACAAAAGAGGTGCTCACTTAGTTTTTGAGTTCTTAAATAGTCAACACATTAGATTTTCACCAAGTCATTTATTTAGAGAAAAGTCCAAAAGAAAAACATCAGTGCATTGTGGCTCTTTCAGCTAATTTTTCTTTCATTAACAAAATATAGTAAAAGGTCTTCGCCCATCAGAACTGAATCCCTTAGGAATACAGACTGTAAAACTAGGGCGGCATAACTCCCAGGCAATGAAAGCTGTGACTACTTCCAAATGAGCTAGCTCTCAACGTATAAACTGGTTTCTACAATTAACAGCTGGCTCATCCCAAGTAGTTTGCTCAAGAAACAAAGCTTCTCTCAGAAAAAACGGAATCTATAAAAATGGACTAAAAACTCAAAGGTTTTCAAGTTAGTTAATAAGAATTTTATGTAAAAAATGTAAAAAGAAAGGGCATCTGTTGTAGGGATCAAAGGTTAGAGCAAGGTTTCTACAAAGACCTATTTAGGTTTTGCCTATGGAGCTTAGTCAAAGTTTTATTGTGCACCCTGTCTATTCTGAATAGCTGTTGGTCATCCACTGAGGGAGAGGTGTGGCGCCGGGGCCAGGGCGACTGACTCCGAAATCTGTGGATCAAGGTTCGATCCCCAGCGCTGGCGGCAGATTAGCCCAGCACCATGTGACTCTGGGCAATAGCTTGCTTAATCTTCCCGACGGCCCCCAGCGCCTAGAGACCCTTATGGGGGATTGTTCGCGCTTTTCAAATGTGGATTATCATCCATTGCTTACCACTGAATGGCTTCATTACCCATCACATGTTCACGCATCGTATTCCATGGCTTTCCTTCCTTCTTGGGTAGGTCTCTTCCCCTGAAGCACAGCTTCGTTACCATCATTCTGACTGGATGACTTGTATTCGTCCACTGTTTACAGTCATGAACTAGCTTTTTTCTTTCAGCACTCCATTGGAGTAAATGCTTCCTGGCTCAACTGCTCCAGTAGTATCTGTTGCACTGGACGTGAAAGAGCACTGACTTACTCCCCAACAAGCCCCAATCTCCTTTATTTTTCTTTTGCAAGCAGCTCCACTCTGCTGGGGATGTTCCCTCGACATTAAAATGTAGTTTGCCTCTGTTCATTTTTCCACATTCGCTTACCCTTCCACTGAAACTCTGAATGTGAAGAGGTTTCCTATGCGAACTTAGAAATACATTTTTTTCTCCCCCAATGGTGCACTTCTAAGCTGGTACAGATTTCTACAGCTCTGAATGACTGGCAGTGCTTATTTCTATAACGTTTATTCATCCCAATTTTTCCTCCAATAAGACTTACCATAGTCTACAATTCAATGGCAGACGGGAACCCTCTGTGGACAGCCCACAAAAATTCCAGAAAAGACAAGCAAAAATCACTTCCAAGTTTTGCAAATCCTGATCAGTCAAAGAAAGAATTCAGAAGTTTGTAGGAAAAAAGGAGTCTTGTTTCAAGGTTCAAAATATTTTATTTGGAATTTTGATGAACACCAAAGCCAAGTCAATATGAGTTCGCAACTTATTAACTAAAATATGTTGCTTCTTCAGGGTAAACATTTAAATATTTCAAGGAGTATAGAAATATTGTTTTCAATCCAATAAATTAATCAGAAAGGCAATCCAATAAATTCATTAGAAACGTTCTGGCTCTCAAATAGAACTAAGGGTGGCCACCTTCTAAAAATGGAGTATAGGAAGACATTTTAATGTGAATGCCAATTTAGGCAGACACATGATAACCGCACTTATCTGAAATTCATGGGATAGATAGACTGGAAATGTACAGGGGATGAAGAGTGGGGCATGAGGTGGGATGAAGAGTGGGGCATGAGGTGGGATGAAGAGTGGGGCATGAGGTGGGATGAAGAGTGGGGCATGAGGTGGGATGAAGAGTAGGCAACCTTGGAATTTTTGATATAAAGAGAGTGGAAGGAGCAGGAAGGCGGGGAAATCAAGAATGGACAGAATTGGTGTTTATGGGATGGAGACACTAAGCTTAAGTGTGGTGGAAGAAAGAAGTATGAGGGGGAAATCAAGACTAAGCATCCTAGTAGAAGGGGTAAATGACAACAAGAGCATAAGGAGATGGGTTTGCAAGGGAAAAAACAGTTTCTTTGCACTTATTTTTTTGCAGCTTATATACTAACTCCTAGAATTCCATGCTGCTTTCCAGCATGGCAAGCCCTCACTAGAAGTTGTAAAACATACAATACAGCAAAGGAAAGCCTTTACCACTCCAGGTTAGTGTTGGCGTTTAGTAGACACTAACCGAAAGGTAGCAACTTTAAGTTTTCAAATACTCTAAATGTTTGCAAGTTACTAACGCACATGCAGTGCAATGTATATCACTTACATTTTAGTGCACTCTGTTAGCGGACTTAAGTCAATTTCAATTAACATTTAGAAAAATGTATGTCGTCCACAATTGGCACGTCTTGTCAGAGGGAATGATCCAGACTAGTTTACAGGTAGCCAAAATGAACACCTTAAACTCAAGGAATCGAGTGCTTGCTTTACTTATAGTAGGACATATTTATTTATTCTTTATTCATGGCCTGCCCAAAATCTTGTTCTTATCTAAAGGGAGAAAAGGCGTTTACATCGCTTCACTAAATCCGAACCCTTTGAATTCAATATGAGAAAGCGGGTTCCGGTCATGCACACCCTTTAGCCTATAATCACAGACGCCAATTCTACAAGCAGCCACCCATCTTATCAGAGACATGAGAATGCAGGCATATCACACAGGATCTAACGTACCCTGCTATCACGAGTTACACTGACTCACAACAGTCAGCCTTAACTGCAAGGCAGATTGCCCCAAAAAAAAAAAACACACTAAGAAGAACTTTGAGAAAAGCAGTTTCTTCATTATCAAGCTTATGGTAGGGAGTTTAAGATCAACCAAAACATCAAACATTTTCAAGTGTTTAGTGAAAAATATAGAAAAAAAATTCTAAAACGGCAGTACTTTAAACTGTTACCACAAAAAAATGTGCATGGTCAAATGCAGCTCAAAAGACAATAAAAAAAACAGTCTACTTATAAAAACGGTGCCCGGTTCGCGTCAAATTCTGCCCATTTCTGCTCCAGGCTGGGAATGATCTTCTTCATGCCTAGAAAATACAATGTCGTCGAGTGCCATTCAGTCATAGCATCAGCACCCCCCGTTAACTGTGCTGTGATCAGCTGCCTTCCTGCACAGCCCTTGTAATGAGCAAGGGATACGCTTGTTTCTTGGGTGACTTAAACAGTGTGCAAGCTGGGAACCTGGCAATAATCATTCTAAACATGCAATCGGTAGTATCCAAAATATTCAACCAGGGCTGCAGCTTGGGGCAATCCTCCACCTTCGCATTCCCTCCAGCATGCATCATAAAGTTTTGCATCCCTCCCATCTGTATAGTTAAGCGGGCGTGAGCTATCAGTGAAGTATTAGGTAAGGCACAGCTTCACTTTGTTTGATGCATTGAGCTGGCGTCTGTCTCTCAGGGACTATGTCCTCCCACTCTCAAGCCTCGATCTATGAAGTAGCTTCCCAATTGCTCCTCCCACTGAACTACCCTAGGGACTTAAAGGTCAGCTTGATGTGCAATTGCAGCCAAAATAGGTCAGAGACCATTTTTTTGTCATGGTCCTTAGTGAAGTGTAATTTTTCAAACAGCTCGAGACGCCTTAAAGTCCTCAAAAGAATGCTTGGGTGCGGGATCCAATGACTCACCTGATATCAATATCATTCTCCTTCTGGGAGTGAGAAACTCCAGCTTTTAGAATGGTTTGATCACACTGTCCTCAAAACAAATTCTGCAACCAGAGACACTATCCTTTTCCATTCCGCAAACAGATCTTCCCACGTGTTGGAGTGGTCCCAGTCACTGGATAAGTCCCCAGCTGCGACGGGTTTTGCATAGCTCTTTTTTTATTTACATACCTAATAAGGTTTCATCTATACACCAATACTTTTCGGACTCAGTTGTGCCCCGCTGTATCATGGGTCGATTTCAGGATGCCCGATAGCATCTTGCAACATTTGGCACTCCCCGACCTCCTTCACTCAGTAGCAAATACAATTATTTATATTTGATTTGAGTAATAGGTCTTTTCTGACTGGCTTTTCATTTCATGCATCACAGCTTCTCTGCATATTGAACTACAAAAGGTTTGTATAGCAGGAAACATGTCACTACCTTTCAGCAGAAAAAAGAATCTGCTGATGCTTGTCATGCATTTCGACTCCAGGTCGACACCATGAACCACACTGACTCATGGCTGAAAAGCCCACAATAGCTGAATGTTTCATATGACAGCAACTTGGCAGCACTGCAACTCACATGCCAGGATCTATCTGCCAGGCAGACTTTGAGGAGAGTCATTCAATTAACAGCTTTAACACTGACAGGCTGGCAAGAGCAAGGAATAAGTTCACAACATACCAGGATCACTTGGTACACCCCTCCCCCTCCCCCCAACACCCAAAAAAAGGAAGACAGGACAACAAAGGGCATTAGGGCCCACTAATAAGGTGTGCCTCTGAAAGGCTGGCAGGATGTGCTGAGGCAGAATCAGCCATGTTAATCATGCTTACATGGCTAAAAGGGCAATAGACTTGGCAAAGTCAGTCGATCCCCAAACACATTAATGACTCTACATTTTCAGTAGTGAATCAAACCATGAAAATGAAATCTATATTCATTTGCAATCTGACGACGTTATATTTTATTCTACTTTAAGAAAACATTGTTGAACAGAGATCTTGAGGGTCTAGTAACTGTTTAGTTTCTTCCTTGGCATTTAAGTCGGGCATTTTGTTCATTTTTCAAGGCCTCTTCTACAAAAAATACACAAATGCAAACCAAGTGCAGCGCCATCTCCAAAACAGCAGGTGGTTTAGAACTGGACAACATGTGCTCAAATTTATAGAATATACAGGACTGGACACCTTTCTCTAACAGCCAAAGAAACTAAATATTGTTACCTAATAAAAGGTGCTTTTTTTGTTTTCATGACCTTTAACCATTTGATAATTGTCATTTCACTTCAAATGTCAGGTGAAATAAAACGCAGCAAATGAGAACCTGTATAAAGAACAAACTACACAGGAGAACATGGAATCTGACAAACAGCAACAGTGCAGCCTGAACACTGGATATCAACCCCTCATGTAGCATCTTACCCTGCCAATGGCAATTCTTCCCATCCACCACAAACCTCCATTCGGCACAGTCTACAGCATTGCCGGTCAGCACAACAAGAAGGCACCATGTGAAAGCACTCATCCTCCGGCATACTCCATGTATCCAACAGCACATGCACGCTTCTACCATCAAAACCAGCACAGCAGAAAGTAATTAACAATAATAAAAATAAAAAAAAAGTGCCCATTTATACTGTACCTGAAAATAATATTTTCCAGATCGAAAGGGTACTCTATGATGCCAGTTGTGGGAACTCTGACACGCAGTACATCCTGCTGGGTGGGCAGGTATCCTGGCAACGAAATTCGGTCCACGTCAGTAAGGTAACTGAAAAACAAGAATCAAGTCAGTCTCAGGGCCTACATTTTCCCCACTTACATTTGAGGTCACAGCAGAAAAATGTAACAGGATTTTAAAGGACAGAAAAGCCAGACCAGCAGAACACCAGATGGAAAGACATCTACTAATATGGACCCTCACAGTGAATGTTTACCAAGACAGAACCCATGCCGCAGTGAATGAAACCGGCCACACACCTACCCTACACTCGGAACCCAAAAGTGCTTTCAGACCCAACCCTTAATCCTTACCCGATCAACTGCCCACAGAAGAGACTTTAGCTGTTCTGGAACAAGAAAACAAATCCTCTGAAAAGATTCTGGACTGGCAGAGATGTATATGTGGTATATACAAAAGGTGCTTTTTAACAGTTCACAAAACAAAGAGAGTAAAGACCCCCAAACTAAGGTACATTCTGCAAACCTTTTGGAGCAACAGGTGCATAGAGGAATGAAAAAAATACCTCCAGAAAAGCAGCTGCCTGGCAAATTCCTTTCAGGACATAATTACTTCTTCCAATAACAGATCTGCATCTTAAATAGTCTGCACTCCTCTTCCGTTATGCCCATGAGCCAAGCAAGGGGGTGCGAGCTTAAGATCTTCATCTGGTCCTCTAACTTCCAGCATTAGGCAAATACCACTATCATTCCAAAGCGTTTGACCTGGGTGGAGACCTTCCTGCTCAGCAATGTGTAGAAGTTCTACTCTAATTTTTCACATTCAGCTACATTTTTGGTCAGCTTGACTTTGCATTAACAAAAAAACAAGGAAAATGTAAAGAGTTGGTTAAAGGGTAAGCTACAAAACTGAAAATTAAATACAGGTGGAAACATGGTGATGGCAGACAGGATTATTTTTGCAACGGTGTAGGGTTTCTGGGTGGGATGAGCAAGACAAGACCATATCTTCCCCGACGGAGACTCTAGAAAATTAAAGTGGCAGCTATGGTACAAAATCAAACAGCAGCAGGATTAAACCTAACAGGACATCTGCTAATCTTGCAAATGCAGCTTAGTGTCAGGCAAGAAGAGTGATACTTACTATTTGGCGGAGTCGGACAGCTGATATTCTCGCCTTCTATCATAGCACTCCTGGATTCCAGGGTCATTCCACAGCATCTTAATGGCGCTGATGTAGGGTTGCTCGAAGGTACAGACCTTTTCAACATCCACCTCCCGCAGGAGAAGTGCATTGGCCTAAGACAATAAGGAATTACACATTACTGACAAGTCACACAAACAAGACCTACTAATCAAGAACACCTGCTCTAAACCAAACAAATGTATGCCCTGCAACAAGACACAAGAACTGGACCAATCACAAGCAATCTTCATCTCTACAAACCAAATACCACAACAGAATACTGTCCGTTAACCAATTACCTGACAAAATCTTACTTTTATTTTAAATTGTGAGACTCTTAATTAATCAAACGTCATCTCATTCAAATGAGTGCACTCTCATGCGTACATGTAACAAAAAGCCTAGTGGATGCAATATACAGGCCTGCTAGAACCACAAGAGACAGAAAACCAGCATTAGAAATATGCCAATTACATTTCAACTCATGTTTTAGTTCTATAGCTACTTCTGGCTTTGACCAACTACAACCAGAATGAGGACTGTCTAGTAGGTGCACACGATAGTGAAGAGTTCCAAAGTATCCATTAATGCTGTACATGGTTAACATGCAAGCAGAACTTTCGGATGGTTTCAAAGCCAGATGTTCTAATGCTGCATGAGTTGGTTAACAGGTTCTGCATTGGCCAGGTCTCTTGCCGAGTTTTAAAAAATGTTTATGGCTCTGCAGGACAATGGGATAGATGAGCCCGTGAATCACTGCTGCTCTACAAGTTCTTATTTGTTCCTTCCTAAAGAGCTCCCGAAGGCCCATTTTGCGCGTTTCTGCCAAAGCAGGGCAGATGCATAGTAGGTGCAGTAAGGACTCATCCCAAGCTCCACACAAGCGGCATTCCTTTGATTGCCATACATATTTCCATTTTGGGGTCAGGTCCTCTGATGGGTAAGACCCAAGCCTTAATAAACTGAAAAAATGTTTTTCTGGTGCGAAAAGTGATCTAGCAGGTAGGATTGGGGTTGCAACCTCTGGTAAAACTGAATCACGGCCCAGGCGTGTTTGTTTTTTGCTAAGGCAGTTTTGTCTAATAATATGGAATGCCGTTTTATGGCTTTGTTGTTGACCAATAATTTAAAGCCAGAGTAGGTGGGAGCTGTAAGCCATGCCTCCTCTAACTTCAGTGCTGAGAGGGAGGCCTTCAGAGCTTCGAAGATTGAATTTTTTGAAGCTTGCTTGCTTTTCGATTTCTAACCAACAATAATGTGCGAGTGTGTTTTCCTCTGCATCCCGCATCCTCCAATAATACTCGACTAGTGTACCTTGTTTGTCAGGGATCTGGTTTTTTAGACAATACTCAAGTCGAAATCACAAGCAATCTCCATCTCTACAAACCAAATACCACAACAGAATACTGTCCGTTAACCAATTACCTGACAAAATCTTACTTTTATTTTAAATTGTGAGACTCTTAATTAATCAAACGTCATCTCATTCAAATGAGTGCACTCTCATGCGTACATGTAACAAAAAGCCTAGTGGATGCAATATACAGGCCTGCTAGAACCACAAGAGACAGAAAACCAGCATTAGAAATATGCCAATTACATTTCAACTCATGTTTTAGTTCTATAGCTACTTCTGGCTTTGACCAACTACAACCAGAATGAGGACTGTCTAGTAGGTGCACATGATAGTGAAGAGTTCAAAAGTATCCATTAATGCTGTACATGGTTCACATCTGGCACAAGGCCTTACACAAGATTTCTTCAGAGACGTGCCCCGGGCAACATAGCAACCTATTGCGGTCTCTGCCAAGACTTCCCAAGAAAAGCAGCAGCAGATAATTACCTGTGTACTGCATCCGCAAAGAGCTTTGAAAAAACCAACAGTTGCCCTGAGCAGCAGACACGACATGGCCATGATCACAGAGAATGTTCATGGCTCACGGGCCATTAAGAGCAGGCACACTCCTGCGCTCAGATCAACAGACACAAGACGGTTACAAGACAAGCAACAATCTGTACTTTACTTACTTGGGGCCGCCTGGGCACAATAAACGGCACACGAGAGAGCAAAAGGGGGTGTTTAAAATGTAGGTGTGCCTTCCTGCCATTGGAGAGCAACACCTTACTAAGTCAGTTTTGGGACAACTAGCTGTAAACTACCAGAAGAGAACTGATTGAGCGTTTTTTGCTGGTTTAATTTACAAGTCAACTTTTTTTTCAGAAACCGGTCTCTTCTGGAGGTAGCACCACCGGACCAGGGCAGTAAGAAGAGATCAACTAAGCATTACTCATTTATAGCCACTTGGATTTCTATGGCGTGATGGCCAGTAAAATTCCAAACAGACTGAACCATAAATCATGGGTCCAGTAAAGAAATAACCCAACCAGACTGCAGATAGCACAAGAAAGTCCTTCCAAGCTAGGGGTGCTGGGCTTTGACACAGTGGACCATCTCGGCCAAGGTTTGTTACGATCGGGGTTGAGTGAACAGTCCATTAGTAATACACTGCTACTCTCTCCGATAACAGGCAAATGGACAGTCTCTCTTCCCAGTAACTCTCCACACTATGCAACGAGGTGGACCATGGCAGTCGTCAAGCTTGGTATATGCCACTGGCTTGCTGTCCGATCTAATCCTACTCAAGACTGCACATTTGACACTTACACTATTAACACCCAAAAATAATAATAAATGCAAACTACCACAAAACTTAAATAAATGAGCTCTCCGGTCGAACACCACAAAAACACTCCAGAGAGACCGGTAAAATTTAAAGAGCAAGACAAAAGAAATAGAAAACTAACACCTTTACAGTGACACTCCCTCTTTGGAATGACAACTGTGTAAAGGGATGTTGAACCTTGCCCTGGCTGTACTTATCTCTGGTGTTCTCTGAACTCAAGAAATCTCAACTGCCTTCAAACTACAGCAGATCTGTAACTGTGAAAAACGGTGCGCTCTCTCCCGGTCAAACATGTATGGGAGACATCTATAGGAGTCTTCCATCCCATCGTCTACACAACACATAGCATAAGGCTAGTCATCGGTAAGGGGCATGCATGCCAGACAGAAGGCACGAGAAGATCTACTTTTAATTGAACTACTAAGTAGCTGATCTAGAATCAGGAGACAGCCTGGCTGATGAAATCTAAACTACTGTAGAGTACTCGTTTAGTAGGCCTGAGCAAAATTACAATTACACCAGCGCAAAACACACGCTCAAGTTATTGAAGTGTAATTATGCCATTATGCAACATGCGGTAACTGGAACTTGCTCGGCTAAAAATCCTTTATGGCAGCTGGGTAGCAAGTCAGAAGAAGAATACTTATGAGATTTCGTAAAAAGCCATAAAAGAGTGGAAAAATCACCATGAATAAAACTTGCAAGAATATACATTAGAATTATTTTTGTAAAAAATATAAAAAGTTAACATGCAAGCAGAACTTTCGGATGGTTTCAAAGCCAGATGTTCTAATGCTGCATGAGTTGGTTAACAGGTTCTGCATTGGCCAGGTCTCTTGCCGCGTTTTAAAAAATGTTTATGGCTCTGCAGGACAATGGGATAGATGAGCCCGTGAGACAGTGAATCACTGCTGCTCTACAAGTTCTTATTTGTTCCTTCCTAAAGAGCTCCCAAAGGCCCATTTTGCGCGTTTATGCCAAAGCAGGGCAGATGCATAGTAGGTGCAGTAAGGACTCATCCCAAGCTCCACACAAGCGGCATTCCTTTGATTGCCATACATATTTCCATTTTGGGGTCAGGTCCTCTGATGGGTATGACCCAAGCCTTAATAAACTGAAAAAATGTTTTTCTGGTGCGAAAAGTGATCTAGCAGGTAGGATTGGGGTTGCAACCTCTGGTAAAACTGAATCACGGCCCAGGCGTGTTTGTTTTTTGCTAAGGCAGTTGTGTCTAATAATATGGAATGCCGTTTTATGGCTTTGTTGACCAATAATTTAAAGCCAGAGTAGGTGGGAGCTGTAAGCCATGCCTCCTCTAACTTCAGTGCTGAGAGGGAGGCCTTCAGAGCTTCGAAGATTGAATTTTTTGAAGCTTGCTTGCTTTTCGATTTCTACCCAACAATAATGTGCGAGTGTGTTTTCCTCTGCATCCCGCATCCTCCAATAATACTCGACTAGTGTACCTTGTTTGTCAGGGATCTGGTTTTTTAGACAATACTCAAGTCGAATTTGGGCTTGCGGAATGTGGCGGGGATTGCAAACAGCTTCTTAAAAAGGATTGATTGTTCCAGGTTCAAGCCTATAGCGTCCTTACCATTCAGGATTTCTGTACCATATGAGATAGAAGGCAGGAATTTTGCTGCTATAACCTTTAATAGGTGCCCAATAGATCCACCTGCAAGTTTGTTTTTTTTAAATTTTGAAGGCAAACTGCAGCTGTTTGGATTTCGTATGACCTTGGGACAGGTGAATCTTGAAGATGAGTTTGCGATCAATTTGGAAGCCAAGATATTTGTATGAATCCACCTCGGCCAAAGGTTGCTTGTCCAAAGTCCAAGTACATTTGCGGTCGGCTTTATGATGTTTGTTAAAGCACATCACCTTCGTTTTTTTAGGTCTCGAGACCTATTGTCGCCGAGATGCCTCTCAAGGGAGACAGACTGGGGCACGCGCAGTGTTGTGGTGATTGCTGTCTGAACGCGCTTCACATGAACAGCATTTGCGCGTTGAGTGCTCCTCTCCGGAAGACCTGCTGGCACGCGCAGAGTGTTGTGATTTGTGATTGCTGTCTGTGAACGCGCTTCACATGAACAGCATTTGCGAGTGGAGTGCTCCTCTCCAGAAGACCTGCGGAGTTAATTATAGGTCTGCAGCGTGGGGCGCCTGTCGGCATGCTGTGATAATGACCTTTTTCGCTTAGTTGCTTGGTCACTCTGCTCATAGACCGTGGAAATTCAACAGGTGTATCATACGGATTTAGCACATCCTACAAAAATTCAAGAATTTTCCATTACCACTCAATTCTAAATTATGTCCATAGCCTAGATGTTTGTTTGGCCAAAGGCCACGCCGAGATTCCTCTCAAGGGAGACAGACCGGGGCACGCGCAGAAATTGGGGTCGGGGTCTGTGGACGCGCTTGCGCAGACGCACACACAGACACACCCGCACACACACACCCCGCCGCTGCCGACCCTACTCACCGCATCCACCTAACGCGCGCGCGCACACACACACACACACACACACACACACCTCGTACTGACTTGCTTCGGAAGGGAGACAGGAGATGGGCACATGCAGGGCTGACTGGAGGTTGTGAACGCGCACGTACAGACACGTGATGTGCACATCTCCTGTCCCCCTTCCGTCCTCGCAAGCCTCATGCATTTGTTTTTTTTAATGCGCACGCTCGCTCCAAGCTCGGCGCGCTTTACACGTACAGCATGCCCCACTTACCGGCTCCTGTACATTGGCGCTGCAGATCTGGACGATGCAGTTAAAACCCCGGGACGGGGAGCGCTGCGGGTCCAAGTGCCCGTACATGGCGGCAGTAGTGTCTTTTTCTCGCTGCTGTGAAGGCTTCCCAGGTGCTACCTCCTTCGATCAAATACAGTGATCTGACTTGCCCCGGTACTGCTCTCAAAGTGTTAGGTCCGCTATAGTCTGGTCTCTGAACCTGCCCCAACTGTCAGCTGTGTACTCAAATACCCATACCACACATTCGCCATGCGCAGAGCACGCACCCCTTACGGCAGGCGCACTTGATCCTTACGTGCTACGTCACAAGGGCTTGTTGTCAATTGTGATGAGTAACCTGGGAGATGGAGTGGCCTTGCACATTTACAAGGCCTGGAGCTGCTGTCAGAAGGTGACATGGGCAGAGACCCTCATGCAGCCTCCCTGCCAGGGTCCCACGGTCTGTTATGAGCCGGGTCAGCAGGGAGCGTTTAACCGCAGTGAACACAAAGTGGAAAGACCGCCTCGGTTTAATATTATACAAGCTCTGCTGTCCCTGACTGACTTCAGACCATCAAACAACAAAGGTTTACATCTAGCAGCAACGGTTGGAGTACAGTCCACTGCCCCCCCAACCCAGTCACTCTCCTCCCAACCCGGCTGGGCCTCCTCCACGGCCCTGGCATCTAACTAGCGCTCAGCCCTGCTCTAAGCGCTACATAAAAGATTTGGGGTGAAAGGAGTCGGGGGTTGGTGGCGGGGGGGTTGTTATATTATCCAAAGTAAAGAAAGCCTATTCTTTACATATTATCTTCTTTTGGGGAGTCGACACCTGCTGTGTAATCCCCCAATGCCCACACCGGCCCGTCACAAAAGTGAGTGGTTTCAGCCCCCGCCAGGGTGTACAGTAGCCCTGCTTGCATCTCCTCGCGGGGGGGCTCTCACTGCTCCCCCTCTTCTTCCTGAGGGGCTCATTAGGGTCCGGAATGTGACAGCTCCTTTGTGCGTCTCTGATAGCAGAGGAGTAATCGCCAAACCGGAACGTGGTTGCACACTTAGACAATAGGTAGGCTGTTCCGTAACGAAATGGCAACCACAGGACAGTGAAAGGATGAAAGGCTGTAACAGCCCTGCCAACATTAGGACCCGTGCCCTGTATTGTACGAAGCTCCTAGGCGACTTATGTCATGCTAAGATAAAGGCCAGTGGGAAGGAATCTAGGACCCTGCACGTGCGAGTCACCATACTACTTTTCAATACCCACGGGCATTTTATTAATACTCGAAACTCCCACGGACCACGAAACACTCTTTCCAAATTGCCTAGGCGCTTTACAAACGGTGCTGCAGAGCTACGCTCGCAAAAAAAAACAGAGCACTCGTTTTATGGACCTCCGAAGGATGAAATGCTGAGTAGACCTCAGTGGGATTTGGACCTGAAACAGCGCAGATGTTGACAGACACAGTGGTATCTCTAGAAGTGATTTCTAGGGGCTTGGGGACAGGGGAAGGAGATGCAACAGGCCACAAATATAATTGGTGGAGCCATCTATAATGGGCAATCGTGAAGGGTGTTTGTGCACGTGTGTGTGTGTACACACATCTGTACTCACGCACATACAAAGTTATAGTAATCGCATTCACAAAACACTGTCCGTTACAGACTCATGTATTTCCTTAGTCACTGATTTACAGTGAGAGGTACTTGGACAACATGGGAAAGAACAGATTTAAATTGTTTTTCACCATCACTGATGCTAACACACCGAGTGCCAGCTGAAGTGCACAGCCTTTCAAAGCAACATTTGCATTCTGTAGCTTGTGCTCCAGTGAAAGTTTATATGACTGTCGCCTACTCAGGCTGACGAAACGACACTGGAAGAAACTGGAGCACACACGGAGAGTGAGCCATAATCTGCAGACAAAGATGTTCAAATCCACACTAAGATGCGACCAGCAGCAAATCCGGAAGACCAAGCGCACAGCCCCCCAAGGCCTCATCAATGGCAGCACCAGCAAAAACAAGCTTTTGCAATGCAATAGGTCTCGCAGTTACCAGAGTTTAAGCTAATGGCAATGCCTTTTATTTAGGTTTTAAAAACAAAAATAAAAGGCATTGCTATTTGCAATGTCAATAGCTCAAACTCGCATAAATGCGAGACCTATTGCATTGCAAATGCTGGTTTGTAGTTGATGGTCAATTGGACCGAGGTGGTATAGGCTCCAAGTTCAGTAATAAATCATTGCAAACCAATTGGCGTTTGCGCCAGTAAGACGAGGTCAAGTCAAAAAGCGAGCAGCTCTTGTGCATGGCACCAGTTTATTTTTTTGCACAAAAGGCATACACGCATCCAAAATTTTATACACTAAAATATAGCAGAAAATGCCAGACTGCGATTTTGCGTAATTTCTGTGAAAAGTCACTGAATTACACAAGAGGAGATGATGAATTTTCCCACTTTTTTATTGCAGTGATGATAGAAAACAGATGCAGGACATGAGGGAGAATGAGTGCACCATCCACTGACGAGCAAGCCGGAGTGTGTTTCTGTGTGTGTGCATAAGGGTGCAGAGTGGGGAGGAAGCATGAAAAAAGTGATTGAGGTGTGTAAGGTTGCTGGGGATGGGGTGCTGGTAGAGATGCGAGTTGAGTATTACATGTCTGTGTGCGGTGGAGGGATAAAATCAAGTGTCTTACACGACCTGTGCTGAGAATTCTGCCCAATATCAAAGAACTCTGCAGAGGTAAGACTATTCTAGAACACAGCTGGGATGCCAGAGCTAATGTAAGCAAGTCACAGCAATCAAGCACAGACTCCATTAATTGCTTAAGATTCCTCTCTGCCCCCCCCCATGTTAATATTTCTGCATCAAACAAATACACGTACCAACTAATGAACCTACACACGCGACCAAAACATCAGCACTTTGGAGCATACCTAGTCTTAGGAAATCAAAGGCTCACCATTACAAACAATCGCAACACAGCACCCAGCCCTTCTTGCATGAACAGTTCCTCCACTCATTACTAATTCACCTGACGTTTTCTGGCTTTTCCACATTTTCTGGTCATATCTTTGACTTTCTTGCCACTTTGTAAAGCTTGCATGCCCCAGTGAGTATGACCAAGCTATACTGGAAAATATAAACGATCGTAAACAACTATTCTCATGCTACCACACACACACACACACACACACACACACACACCATCTCTAAAAAAAAAAAAAAGGCCCAAGCACGGAGTGCAGTCACAGGGCAGTATTAAGATAAATTGAATAGGGTGAAGGGGTCCAACAGAACTCTTCCCGTAGGGGTTATCTAAGGATCAAATTATGGGCTTCTCCTATATTCGCACTTTGTGGAGAGGTCACCATCTCTACACCCATAACACACGTATCACCTCTTTCCTTCATTTCAATCCTGTTTCCAATCAAGCATCTGAGAGTCTCACTGAAGTTTGATGTTGGGGGCCCTCAAGCTCAACTCTTCCAAAATAAAAGTTCTCTACATCACTTAACCAGCCTCCTTTCAATTCCCTCCCAAAAGCCTGATCTTTTCCTAGGAGAGCAGGCCTCTAGGTAGATGGACGATTCTTCAATGTGCATGGAAAGATTCCTAAGGCCACTACTGCAAGTAATCAAGATGTAAAGATACAAGTCTGCCTGCCCATTCGAATCACTAAGGCAATAATTAATTCACTAGGACTTGGAAAACTAGAAGTATTGCAACAGTCTGCTAGCGGTTTACCCTTAGTAATCCTTTACGCCACTAGTCTTAAACCTCGTTCCTGTTCTGGCCAGGACACTAATTGTTCAGGCTCTCATCTCCCGGCTTGATTACGGCCATGTCCTTGATTTGGGCTCCTCCCATTATGTGCCAAAGAGGCTCCGGCCTCTACAGAATGCTGCTGCTCCGCTCCTGGTGAATCTTCCCCGGCATCAATCCGCAAAAGCGGCCCTGAGAGACGATCTCCATTTAAAGCCTTATGCATAGGTCCCTTCACAAGAAAAGCCCTGCTCTCTCTTTTTTGTAAACTCTCGTTATTAACATTGCTCAATAGACCATACGTTACAGGAATTACTCACATTGATACACAGTGAGTTGATACATTACATCAATAATAACATCACGAGGGAACAGGAGACTAAAAGAACATATGAAAAGTTTTCCCGGGTAAGCCTACATACCATGATAAATTTGTGTAGCTAGTGTCACAGCTCGGGTCATTACAACCCACCGCCACTCCACCCCATTTCAGCTGTTTGCATGTCATTCTCTCATGCACATCCCTCTGTATCTTCCTCAGGGCACCCATACTCTTTCCCATTTTTTGACCCCCCCCCCCCCCCCATGTTTTTATACACTGTTTGTCCAGCCCGCTGGCACCAGTCGAGATCTCGCCCCCACTCTTCCAGTGTCGGAGGCAAAGACGACCCCACCCACCCCCTGGCAATATTTCGCTTAGCAATCCCCGCAAGAGCCAACCAAATACCCATATATCTGGACCAATTGGAGTCCCCTTTAATCATTAATAGAAGCCATTTAGCATCCATTGGAACCGTCACTTCTACCACCCTGGACATAGTATCTGTGACTTTCTACCAGTATCTGACGATCTCTGGACATTCTCATAGAATATGTAGGAAGGTTCCCTCCCGCTGGCATCCCCTAACGCACAACGCTGTGGGGGCCTTGGCCCAGGTGTATGGGTGTGTACGAGGATAATAGGTGCGGTGTAATATCTTAAGTTGTACCAACCTAAATCTGGATCGAACCGCGATCTCTTGGGCTCTGAATGTCCTCCTGCCACTCCTCGGGATTAATGCTTCCTAGGTCTTTAACCCATGCCACCCTGAGGGTTGTTAGGGGGTCAGGTCCATTGTTTATCAATTCATGGTAAATCGTGGAGGTCGCCTTATGGGGAATGGGGTCTAGTAGCAACCTATCCTCTAATGGGGAATAATCCGGGAAAGAAGCGTCGCTGTGGGTGTGTAGTGCATGCATTAGTCTCAAATGAAGGAATCTCTGGGTCTGGTGTGGATTATATTGCCACTGTACTTCCTCAAAGAAAAACCCTGCTCTCTTGAGATCAGTAGCCACTCCTTATATCCCTGGAAGGTCCTTGCGATCTTCCTCAGCTCATTTGCTGCAGGTCCCCAAAAATAAGATCTTGTTGGGGCGGCTGCTCATTTTCACATCAGGGTCCCAGTCTGTGGAAGTCCCTTCCCTTCGATCTTTGCCGGCTATCATGCAAGCTTTCCTTTCAAGGTCATTGAAAACCTAGCTTTTTGGCAAATGCCTATGTCGACTACGATTACATGAATGTTCCAGCGCGTTGAGGCCTTCTGGTAGCCATGAGCTCAACAAGACTGTCGGAATAGTCAAGGTGCTTAATTTCACTACAAGGACTTAACTCAACCTCTCAAGATACACAACCACCACTGTACCACACGCAGTGGAGTGGCTCTCACCTAAAAATACAGCACAATACAAGCCGTCAAAGTTCAGAGGTACATGGTACTTCTCTAAGCCAACAAACATCGCAAAAAAGATTCCCGCAAGCTCATTTAATTCTCTTTTTTTTTTAAATTAGAAAAATCTTGAGCCATTTTTAACTCACCAATCGCATCACAAAAGTTTCTATTATTTAACTTTCATTTTTTTATGAAATATTCATATTTTTAGTATAAGAATCATCATAGAGTTATATATCCAAAGTGATTACTTCTTCTAATAATACATTAAAAACACTATTTCATCATAATTTCAACAGCATAAAAAAAGAATGAAACAAACAAATGCAAGTCAGTTCTCACATCCACACCAAGCATACACTGCCACACACCCTGAAGACACTCCAGCAGTCAATGCAAGTTCCTGTAGCCTCGATGACTTGTAACAACTTTCTTGAGGATTTCTCATTTAATGCCCGTTTTCTCATTAAAATTTATGAGGTTAGGCTATCAAGCACTGTAGTTCCTGTATACAAGGCAGATCATCAACTGATCGTAATCTTCAGACTTTGTCAATAGTGTTCACACCCCTCCTATCCAGTTGGGGTATATATGGCCTTGTGGGTTACAAAATCCTTCACATCACAGGGCGCATGTCACTCAGATCCTTTCCAAATGCCACCACGGGAGATAGGCGATGGGTTTAATCATTTGTACGGCGACCTAAAACTTGCTAGTGTCATCCTCGTTGGCAACAGTCTCACACTAATGGTTTCGCGGCTCATGCCACCTCGCTGATTAAGGCACTGACCTGAGCTGCTACGCTTCTTCGAACTCCTAAACTCTAGTCCTTATCTTACATTCTCCCATCACTGTAATGCACAGCCTCCTGATGGGAGCGTGCCCCACAAGTAATGAAATTAAAAGCAGTTTCAAGAATCATCTTGAGCTATCAGAAAAGAACAATATGTCACAAGGTAAATGGTATCCAAAATGGACTGGCCCGTCCAGGACATGTGTTTGTTTTTCAGCAGTCATCGTCCGTGTTCAAATGCTCCAATCAAACTTCTGTGGTGTATGTTGTCCCCTAATATTTCTGGAGTTCACACTAAGCAGCGTTTCAGCCGATGCACAAAAGGATTTTGCGGTCGTAAAGTCACTGTTTACAACTGCAAAATCCATTTTTATAATGTACAAAACCTTCGTAAAATAGGCTTAGGGACCCGTACCAAATGGAAAGGAATGTTCCTTCTAAATTGTGGTTCAGCAGTATCTTTCAATTACTTGTGATCACAAATCCGGGCCCAAACCCTTGAAAAGTAACTACCTCATTCAAGGAGGTGGTAACTGATTCCCTTTTAGTACTCAAGGTGCAAGCCTTGGGGAAAGTATTCAGGGGTCCAGGGGACCGATGACTGATCCTAAATGAAGTATTCCGAAGAGGAGAGCAGAACCAGTTCCCTTCAGGAACATGGACTGATAATTAAATTTAAAAAAAGAATTAAAATAAATCCTGTTTTGAAATATAACAGGGATAGTGGTCTTGCAGGCAACCATCCGGATGATTACACCCAATCACAAGGTGTTGCAAATTGCGAACTGCCTAATAAATATTAATTAGGCAGAGGACTTTTGACCTCCTGCAAATGGTGATTTAGCAAACCAACTTAATAGTACATAAGTCAGTTCTCAAAATCAGATACAAATTCGAAAAAAACGATGTGCCACAACTTTGTGAATGCAATCTTTGTAAATCTGGCCCAATGTTCCCGAAGTAAATTAGGGTTTGGCAAGAGACTTAGAAAGGCCCAACCTTGTTCTGTTCGTACTTGTACAGGATCTTCAGCGTCTCCATTGCACGGATCATGGACTGCATGGCAGTGAAGATGTTCTGGTACACCAGTTTCGTGAAGCCCTTCTTGTCCTCCTCTGAATATCCCGAGCCATGAATTATCCGCATCTGTTTGATGAATGTGCTCTTCCCGCTCTCGCCTGTGCCTAAGACCAGAAAGAAAAAGAAAATGTGACTAGGACAGTAGACCAGCTCGAAACTCGGCATGTATGTCCACCTAACCATGCTGTGAGCACTCCCGACAGTTAAATGGTCACAGAAGTGAACATGCTAAAGTGATATTTCCCCCAGATAGGTTATAAACAGTTAAACTTCAAGTTAAAATATTTTACCTCCGGCATGCAGTGTACAGATCAGAATTCATCATATTTGCACGAAATCAAAGAGATAGGTGGTGTAGTAGAAACAGTACAAACGTCATAACATCCTTGCTGCATCAAGAACACAAAGCAGTATTAGAAAGCTGTATAATGAGCCGGTATTAGCAGACTAGATCAGGGATGTCAAACATAGGTGCAGGAATGTTCTTGACATGTTCATTTTAAAGATACCCATGAGATGCATTTAATACCATTTATAGAAGGGATAATTTATCAGTTAAAGGTAATTCAGTGGTTACCAGAAAATCTCTCCCATACAGGCAAATAAACAGCATTCTTTAACCAGAGCTTTTACACCAGATTTTCGTTCACCAAGGTCTTCAGAAAAGTACATCACATCCACCCATTTGTATCTCTGCTTCTACAAGCGCAGACTAGGGACTATTGGGGAACCACTACCAACGGTGAGAGGCTGACAGGAACATCACTAATAGAGGTGCGTTCTCACACTGTTTTACAGCTAGGCAAGACAATCCACATCAAGCTGGTGCACACCGAAGCAAGCCTGATAAACCTTTTTAGAAAAAAGGATGTTGAGTGTTTTACAGAACATTCCTGTGCCTCAAAAGCTCACAAAAACCAGATGCAGAGTATTTTGGAAGCTAATGACAAGACCGCCTGACATCCCACTGCAGTTCAAAGAAGGGTTTCCAGAGCAGCTCAAGTCTGAAGGTTCTATCAATAATCGCACTGCTGCAGATTAATGATTCAGTGGTGAGGCAGGATAAGTATAACCAGATTTGGATCCAATGTGTCTGTCACTCTGAATGTTCTAGGGCATCAAGGCAAGAGCCCAACAGCTGAGAAAGCCTTCAGTTGAGCTACATCTTATCATAGAGATACAAGGAGCTATGCCGAAGACTCTCAGCTTCCGATGGGATCTTACACTGAAGAGTCTAAAGCAATGGCTCATGCAAAAATTATAATATTAAACGAAAGCAAGATAGTTGGAGATACATCGACAGCTCCTATCAAGAAAGCTACAGCAGCTACTGAGAGAAGCAAATGATTAGATATTGGGCTGTCATGATCCTTCTGGGTGGCAAGAAAAACTTAGATAGCGACTTCTGGTCCTTTCGCTATCCCCCTTTCAAGGAAACCATGCAGCAGCTCCTCCCGGCTAAATATGGAAGGTTACTAAGGTTTAACCCCTTCCATGCTCATGACGGAACGGTTCCGTCATGAGCCACGGTTGAGCTGTGCTCATGACGGAACCGTTCCGTCATGAGCCCGCCCGCGCTCGAACCCTTCAGCACCGCGGCGGAATTCGCCCAGCGCTGAAGGGGTTAAAACACAAATCTACAAAGGAATCATCCCTGAACAGCAGCAGTGGTCGAATCTGCAGATGCAGGAGAAGGGTAATGGAAGCAAGCTCACACAGAAACTAATATGAAGGTGGAAATGCCACGTCGAAACCAATACGGACTTTGTGAAACTGTAGCTTATAGAATGGAAATGCTATGCTTCAAGGAAACATTAAAATGAAAGGACAAAAGTATATTAAACACAAGGCGGCAGGGCTGGTGGCTGGACAACACAGGAAATACAAATTTACATGGCAGAGCCAAACCATGATCCATGAATATGGAAGACTAAGTTTCCAGTGCATTGAAATTTTTGACAAACCAATAGAGATTAAGTATTAGCATTCAAATAATTAAAAAGTAGGCAACGTGAAACATAAATCTGGGACGGCAGGTCAATATCACATGGACATCGGATTAAAAAAGGGACAACGTCTTCCCTTGTTTCAATGCAACACTTTCACATTGTGGGCAAATTCTACGAACACGATATTTGGGAAGGCTTACATGCAAGCATTGCTGCAATTGTGAGCAAAAAGGTTGTGTTTAAACTTTGATGATAAACGCAACACCTGTTAATAGCATCAAAAGGCAATCCAGCTAGTATATGCTTTGTTAAAAAGTCATCATTGATTGACATTACCAGCACTGACAAACTTATTTTTGCATGTTTTCACACCTAATACACGAAATGAAGGAAAGGATTCACATACGTCAAGTATATCATATTCACCAAGGGCCTGATTACGAGTTTGGTGTTAGTCGGGGATCGCCACACTAGAGTCCGACCACCGTACGGCGGTTAGACCTTGAGTGGACCGCTGCAGCCACCAAGGATCTGCAATCCCTTGCACTGGGGCAGCGGTCTTGAGGCTGTAATATGCTTGGTGGTGCATTTGTAAGGGTGGCAGAGAGGAAACAACCCCCCCCCCCCCCCCACATGGCCCATGGGATTCATGCAGAGTACACATGGTGTGCCCCCGTGTGTTCATGCACCCCTTTCCTGTACGGCATGAACTTTACAGTCCAAGTCGTGCAGGAATGAGTTTGGACGTTCCCATTGCAGAACCTTTTTGAAAGGCACCGCCGTGGGAACGTCAAATGACCGACCGCCAGACCAGGGAAAAACTCCTAATCAGGCGGGCAGCTGGTTGCTGGGTTTGGCGGTGCGGGAGCAGGGCCCTCGTTCCAGCACCGTCAAACTTGTGATCAGGCATTAAGTACTTTGAAGAGATATCTGGATGAGATTATGGTAACACTTCTAAAGTGGCCACTACCCAGTTCCACGGACAAGCTAATGGTATGCTCTGGAGGCCACACACCTTGGGATAAAAATGTGGAGTCAGCCAAGAAATTGGGTAAAGTTGAATGGTAAGCTTGAGAGTCTAACTAGGCGGGCACACTCAGTCTCAAATCTGCTAGGATATGGGGACGGCTTTAGTATGAGAATTTCTACTCCAAGGTTCAGACTGCGCTATATTAAAAGGCGATGAGGACAAGAAGTAAACGAGAGCCGGCAGCCTGTACAAACAGAACATAAACAAGCATTGGCATAGCCAATAGGTCTCGCCTTTGGGACCTTATAAGTGTTTAGCCATGCAACAGTTGCATAAACTAAATACTTATAAGGTCCCAAAAGCCAGACCTATTGGCTATGCCAAGCGGCCGTGAAAGTAATCGCGGTCAAGCGCGGCGCGTGCGCCCGCGCACATGCACTGTAGCTCTAGGCTGGCCTGGTAGCTCTTTTTGGAGCCCTCTCAATAAGTCTCGCCAGACCAGCGCATGCGCTGGGTCAGGCGTGACTTAAAATGGCTCCGAGGTTCCACTCAAGCCTTAGACTGACTATACGCAAATCGGCTCAACTGCAAGAAACCTTGAGAACCACAAACATTTCCAGTGCCCAGAAAGACACTCTCTGGATTAGCCTAAGGCAATCCAAGGGGGCAGAAATATTTGACCATATCCTGATACTGCTTGCAGGATCACGGAGAAGCTTGTCTTATCCAGTTCCAGAAACCATTTTAAGAAAGCTGTTGCAGTTTGTAAGACCATGCCAGGCATGGTTTCACTTTAGAGATTCTCTTCAAACGTACAAGGGCAGGATTCATGCTGCAGTAAAAGTGAAAGGGTTTGGTTCCTCATAAAATGATTCTAGGATACTCTACAAGGCTCTTAAGTGGATGGTACTTCCTCACCTTGGGTACAGGTATAATGAATTACATGTAAACAAATAACACTGCCTTCAACGAAACTTTTCATTCAGAGACTAAATGAAGCAGCTGTGGCATGGTGCTACATGCTCGTGTGAAGCATGCACAGGGGCAGCTATGGAGGCTGTAGCTTCAGGACTCCGACCATAACTTCCGCACCTAGAGAGGATTTCCACGTCTTCCTACATTCTTATCCAGGGGATTGCAATACCAGTACTAAACAAGGGAACTTCAATGTTGAGTTTTACTGTACGAAAAAAATAAATATATTTTTTAATAAAAAAAAAAAAAAAAAAAAAAAAAAAAATCGCCAAATACAGTGGGGTAGGGAGAGAAATTAATATGCAAGACCCAAGGGCTTCAGTCTTAAGACTTCTTGCAGCAGGAAAGTAATGCCTCCATTAAGGCGCTCATTGGCCTGGAAAATGGGCAGTAATCTTGCAACTCTTGTAGTAAATGATACCGAATCGGAAGCACCAGTAACTCCAAAAATGTGGAAAATCCGGCAGATTATAAGGTGGACCATTAGGGTCCACAACACAATCAGGAACTAAACAGGACAATTCCCGGACATATGTCCCATTTTTCTGCAGACCAACACAGATTATAGCTGTTTTCAGTACTCAAAATCTCAGTTTGAAAGTGGAAAAAGTACAATTCCAAGAGGGTTGGTAACTGCTATTACCTAATTAAAAGGCGCTTGTAATGAGGGCCCAAAAATATTCTATCAACAGGAGCTTTCCACCTACTATGGAAATTTTTGGTGCAGCTTTGCCATCATTTTGCCGCTACCATTTGACATCGGATACACAACTTTCACTGCTCACACGCTGCTGCAGGTATAAACGAACCAGCAAGCCTTGAACATTCAGTTTACATCTGCATTTCACATGTGATGGACTGGAACTTTCAATAAATGTATTAACATTAAAGTAAGGCTGAATGTTGTCAGGTCTACATCTAAGAATGCAAACCTCCGATATTCACCAGTTAAGCTCCCTTGACTCTACCCTACTCTGCACTTCAAACCTTTGCTGCTGTCTGTGCAAGACCACGTTACACCTCTGGTGGGTTCCGTAACCAATCATGGTTTAGAAACGTGTATGTATAGTTGCGTCAAACGCTGCATCAGCAAGAGTGAGCGACCGTACAAGCACAGAAACACTGTACAATTTGAAGTTTATTTTCTTTAAATATCCGCCAACGCATGACTATGTCAGGATTGAAATGGAAAACAGAAAATCATAGCTCGCAAAGAAGGTTCTTTTCAGCAAAATGAGAGCACTCGGTGTGAAGAGTTCCAAAGCTTGACTTGACCACGGAACGGACGGTTCTGGAGTAGAGCCGATTAGCATTCACTGGACAGGTACATTTTCTGGCTTATTGGCTGCAGTTTCCAAACTTCAATAGTGCTTAAATAAGTGGCTGACAATGACAACATTACATTTCAAAACTACCAGAGACAGAACGTTGAGTTCGGCCAACGTCTGAATCTTTCTCCACCAACACCTAGATGTAGATAAATTTCATTTACTAAATTACAGATAACTACATTTCAGAGAATTCCTTCAAATATAAAGACAATAAAATGCATTGAAGATAGTGGTACTGAGTGCCTGTGAAATGTAGCAATCTGCTCAGCCGCTCTTTCACTAGCACATCTGTAGCAATGCCTACACCAGTTGATCAACAGTGAAAGTTTTTGGTTTACTTGATGCACTCAACTCACAAAGAGGAGGGGGAAATAAAAAAGTAATTCACATTAAGATGTAACCTGCAAGTCTTGCATTAATTAAACCTAAAGGGTGGTGATGAAGGTTCCATAACAGAGTGGTGTATACGAAATCTTCAAGCTAATTTTTTATCGTCGGTGGCACACAGGAGATATTGAGTTAAGAAAACCTGGTCTGCACACCCAGCAGCAGGCGGGCACAACAAAAAACCCTGTCCAATGGGCGCCGTTCACAACCAAGCATTCTACCAAGCACATGCCAAGCGTGACCAAAAGCCTTTTCCATCGGGAGTTCGGGGTGAGGACAAAGGCCTCCTAAAGACGATAACAAAAAGAAATTCAGTGACAAAACTGAAGAACATTTATGGTTATATTCGAGGCGCCCGGTTTTTACAGATAAATATAAGGGGGGGGGGGGGGGGGGGGGGGGAATATTCTAAATGCTGACAATCATAACTTCCAGGCCAATGGCCATGAACATTGACATGTAAGGGAGTCAAAACAGGATAGGACGTTTCTTAATGAGGCATAAACCGCTGTAGAGGTGTAAAAAGTGGATTCTAAATTCTACATGTTTTTATACCAATGTATTGATTTATCACTAATGGGTATTCATGCCACTGAAACATGTCAGATGATTAAGTATAAGTGTACATTGATTGGTTAAATAAATATTGCAATCTACTAGTTTCAACTTATTTTTTTTCATAAAACCCCAATTAATATGGATATAAACAGAAATGTAACAAAATAAATACCATAAAGCCAGGAGTGCTGGTTAGAATGAAATACCACATCATAAATTAGTAAGTTGTGGTCACCAATGGAACCACAACACTAATGCGGTTGGAAGTCACTGAAAGAAGCATGGATTTGAGCAGGTCCATGCTTAGAACAATAGAGTTTTAGACGGCAATACAGAGATCAAGGGAAAGGATTACTTACCATAGGAGCATACTTTGAGAAATACCCCCAGTGGATTTTCCAGAACATTATGGCATTGGTTACAATTTTCTACCCCACCCGTTATAGGAATTAACGATTAACTTCAATGGCCAGTGTGAATGTAAAAATCTCAGGAGGGTAACTTGCCGCAATCTGAAGTCATACTCGGATCACAGAGCAAGTGAAATCTCTAGTATCTTGCGTCCAACCTCACAACGAGGACACGGGGCAATCAACTGCAGAAGGCAATCCCAACTAAATCGAGCACAAGGACTATTGAGAAGTGAACACCAGAAGCAAAATATACATTTCTTCGAAGCAAACTACTAAACACTTCAGTTAGCTTTCTCATATATTTTTCCTTTTTTGTTTTTTTACAGACGTATTTTGTTCATGCAGCAGCAGCAATGATTTTTTTTTTTAACAACGTAAAACAAATGAACAATTGGGCTTGAAGTTTTTAGGAAATTACGTGTGGCTACGCCATTACCATAGTACAACTGCCAGCTGTCTGTTTACCTGGTTCTTGCCCACTAAAAATGTCAATGCACAACTACTCCGCTTTAGTAACTAGCAGACCATGGAGCACTGGCAGCTCAGTTTTTACCAGGAGCGGGCTGGAGTGGACCGGTTTAGGAGATCCATTAATATCTTCGGATTGTGTGTATCCACCTATCAGTCAAAATAAACAGAAGTACATGCCACTGCGTTTATCAACCGCAGCTTGACTCTCAATTGGAAAAAAGCAGGGTTGGGAACAAATGGTCGCAGAACAATAAAAATAGAAAGTTAAACCAGTAACCAACGCACTAGAATTAGATACTCCAACTCATCCAAGAAATGGACCTCTTTATATTTCAATCCACGTTGAGTTCTAGAAAGTCCCACATAAATCACATGCAGGATACCTAATAAAGTTTGAAGGTACCAGACTGGTCTGAGAAATTTTAATCTTTCATTCAGATAAATATAAAAAGTCTGGCAAGGTCTTGAAGCAGTGAAAGAAAAGCAAGTCAGACTGCTGAGTTCTGTAAATGGTCAATCAGTGAGAATGGCACCAAAAAAAAACAACCTGGACAACGCCTCACCGGGAGGAAGCAACTCTAGTATCTGTTTAGCCCAAATCCACACATGCACGAGGTGTCCCTGCAGTATTACTCAATGAACAAGTGCTGGGGAAACTGGGCAAGATTGCTCCAATAGTACGCCATTGTTATATGGTTACGTAATGGGAAGAAAAATCTGCCAAGAGATGAATCTGAGCATCATTCGAGATAAAAAGCTTCGCAACCAAGAAGACATACGTCAAGACTACCAAAAATAGTTTAATCAAAAGAAAAAAGAGAGAGCAATCCCTATTTTATTTTGACTTGTCTTAAAATCGATACTTAAAAGTTTGGACTTCAAGAGGGAAAAGAAAATGTCTCAACAATAACATTTCCATACACGTCTTTTTAAATGATTGTTCTCAGGCTTCACAGAAACAACTCACAACTAGGGATATGTTCATTATAGGAACCCATAGGAAATGTTTAGTCCGATAGCCTTTAGAGACATCAGATGGATGCTATGGTCCACAAACATTCCGTCAGATATAGTATGAGGCTTGTTGTAGTCCCTAAGTTCACTGTGGTAAATTCAGCATCAATGCCCTAGAAAAACATGAACAGTGAATTCATAATACATTCAAACAAAACCCGTCAAATATCCAGTAGACAGACAAAAGAGCATTAAAATGATTTAAAAATACATGTTAAGATTGTTTTGTTTGGATGGTGTCTTTTATCCCGTGTTCTTTTATTTTGTGCAACACACTTAGTCAACTACCGCTACAGAGCACTCAATTGAAAAAGAGCACATTATAAAAAGAAATGCCATTCACGGAGATGGAATCCAGCAGGAAGTACACACTCATACGAGATCCACCAGCTCTCACATATTCTCTTTGTGATGACAAGTCCTCAGACTAAACCAATTCCCAAACTCAATTCTGTTTTAAGGCTTCTCTGGATTCCAAGATAGGTGGGATGAGCCCAGAGGTGTGACAAGGTCTTATAAATCGGGCCCATGATGTTACCGGAGGTCGTTGGGGCATCAGATGAGGTGATTGCATATAGTCACTTGCGCCCAAGTGAACTAAAAATGAACCACCACCAATGATTTACAGAAGAAAGCTTACCACATGCAAAAAAAAAAAACGACCTCTTCCCACAGGTGTTCTAAACCCCAAGGAGATGGTAGTAGAAGGTATAAACTAGACAGTAAATCAAAGAGCATAATGTCTATTAAGTGGTTTAAGAAGTAGTCGCAGAACTATGAGATGGAATAGCTGCACTTATAAACAGAAATCCACCAGGATCACTTGAACAGACGTTTCTGTTGTAGTACTGTTACAGTATGCCAACGAGTTCAGGACGCATTACTGGAATATCACAAGAAAAACTTCTTATAGTTATTCTAAGGGATTTGGAGAGGGTGAAGTGGGATTACGGGTTTGGCAAACCTGGGACTGTTATTGGGACCAGTTTCTCCCCTACAAAATGAAACCATATAATTTCTACGTTATCGCTACAAAACACAAATTGTCGCCTCACTCACTGCATTAGTTTCAGAATTTTCTTCGGAAGTAGACTTCAAGTTGCCTGGGACATGTTTTCACAACGTAGAGTTTTCCCTTCTTTCACCTACTGCCTTTCAATTTTGGCGGAGTGACCCTAATAAACTAGAGCTGCTGTGTCTTCTAGGAGGAAAACTAAAACCGAGATGAACAGTCAACACCAGCACAAAAATAGCAAGTGAAAGTCACAAGCCAACAAGAATACTAAACTGCTGAGATTCTGAAGCTAAAGAAGGCATCCGACGTAGAGCGTGTAAGCACATACAGTTTCAAAGCAGTGATCACATGCACACCTTGACCCGCTTCATCTTCAGGGAAAAACATCAAATGAGACCCCACTTCTTCCTAGGAGGCAACGGCTAAGGGACAATTTCATAATAAAAAGATCAAAACTGGAATACAACATAACTTATCCCAATGAACTACTAATTCCCATAGTCTTTACTACTGGCTCTTCATCACCACCAACTCCGGCCTACTGTACTGAATGCTCGCTTTCCTACAAGCCAACCTTCAGGCATTAAATCGTAAAGTCAAATATATTTTTTTTTAAATGCAGCTGGCAATTGTAAATAATCTCTCTCCTAAGAGGGCCTAAGGAGAATTATCAGAGTGCATGAATTCCATCAAAAGATCAGAGGATAACCAACAGCAAAACCCTTGCCTACTGGGGTAATCTGGAGATTTAATGTAGCAACATACCCCTGTACACACTTTAATATAGAGTAATAACAACCCATCATTAAATAAATACCAACCAACATGCTTTTCACAAGAAGTGCAGGGCAAACTGTCTATCGTAATTTTTCATAATAAACATATCAACCCTTTAACCTTGATCATAAGCTTCACACCATAGCTGTTGTAGTGAGAATGAGATTCCCCACAAGGCAAGAAGTAAAATAAATGCACACTTTCTCAGTGGAAGCACAAAACTCCTGCCTGAGCCGAGTTGCAGGCTTGTAGAAAGTCATGAATTCAACGAGAGAGCACAAACACTGCAAGAGATCCAAGCAAGAAGCAGTAAAGCATGTGTCTGTTTACAAACACATAGCTCTGATTAGTGAAAGAGTGAGAGACTCCTGCACTAGATGACCTGCGTTCTCCTACTCTTATATCTTAATTAACAAAGGAAAGACAGGCACAGCAAGCATCTTCTCGGTGGGCAAGAGGGAACGTAGCAGCCTTTTTGAAATTACAAAGAAAATAAGCATTCCTACATCGACTACATTATTTCTCATAACTATGCAATTTGAAAAATATTTTTCAACAATACATTTTTTTTAAATTCTATTTCTGCCAACAATATACTTGAATCCAAAAAATAACGATCTCAGGTCACTACCGCAGCCTCAGTCAATGTGAATTAGACACCTAGTTCCAAAGATTTGCAGACAACCTTCAAGATGTAATGGCTAGAGATCTCATGTGAAACATGTACACATTACTCTTAACTCAATGGCACGTTCACTTCATTTGTTACAGTTTCTCCACCTTTTTTTTGTTACATCCTCAGAGCCCAAAAAAAAAGTTTTACTGCTACTGGGTCGTGCAGCATGAAAACAACTTATCTGAGCTGCATGGAGGGTGTCCCCTTGTTTGTTGTCACATCATCATGTAACTAAATGGCCATGTTACGTCCTGTAGGGGTGATAGAGGCACTCTTTTTGTGGAAGCTAACTTTTTGCCTAATCAAAATCTGTACTCAGGTAAACCAATATATGGACAGACCCAACCAAAGTCACTCACTCTATGTGTAATACTCCTGAAAGCTCTTATTAGATTGGCAAGCCAGACCTAAAAGGATATTTGCTGGTAATAAACCAAGCAGGACACATCATGAAACCCTTACCTGGGATGTGATATGCGAAAACAATACACAAAGCAAACCAGTACAAAAAAAAAAAATGTGTGAGAGGCTGCCATGCAATACCAGTAGGTGCTAATAGTTGTACAGTTCACACACTCTCAGTAAGCAGAAATTGGCAAGACTTAACAGCACAGAGACCATGTTTAAGAGACAGAAGACTGATGGTTATAGAAGTCAGTGGATAAAAGGTAAACAGCCTAAATGTGAGTAACCTCTTGCAAAACATTTAGTGGCACAAACCCAAGAAGAACATTTATGCAAAGACAACGTTATAACAGAGGACCAACAAGAACAAAAGAGTTAACCCGCGTCTCTGCGCCTAGAAAGTGATAAACATGCAAAATCTGTGTCTTGTTAGGCTTACAGAAACCGGAAACACCACCACAAAAATCAGAAACCAAGACTGGTTAGATATCTGGCAAACACTTCCTGATGGTTCACCACAGAAGCAAACAAACAAACTAAAAAGGAAGGCGGTGTATGGGGTTCTACGCGACTGGTTCTCTCTGCACACCACGGTACCTGCTCTCTCACAAGCATACGTCTTCAAAGAACAGCTAGCCAAGCTAGAAAGCACAGCAAGATGCGTCTGCGCCCAGAACTGCACGTCCCTGCAGGTCGGTTGCCTTTATGCACCTCAGCTTCAGATATGAATGCACAGATGTACATAAGTTCATTTATTTATGGCATTCCGGTGCAATCAGTTTGGCCAAGTTTCCCAAGATAGGCTTTTCCAAGGACTCGTCTACCAAGACCCCAAATGGTTTGAATCTGCTTAGTCTCAGCAAGACCAGGGCTTATCCACCGCTCTGTGGACTTTAAGCATCATAAATGGACTGCATTTACAGGGCGTGAACTGCCACCACAAACCGTGATAAGACTGCCCACTGTGCAGCAAGTTTGCCAACACCGAGCAGCCAAACAAGCCACATACCACCGAGTTATGCAGTAGCACTAATAAAGGAAGCAGGCCTGAAACAGCCCATTAACTCATACAGCACGCAATATTCTACTTTCACTCAGGGCACTTTTGTGTATCAAATAAAGATCCGGACGATGAACTCGGGCATTGATGAACATATCCTACTTTTTAAACTTTTAGCACAGGGTCTAAAGATGTAGGATGCTGCTTACATGAAAAGCCATCATATTGCTGGTCTTCAAACAGCTACAAGGCCCGAACAGGCTTTTAAAAACAGAATACAACTTGTAAAATGGTTTAAAAGAAAAATAATTTAATTATGCTATGAAACCACCCCAATACAGAAGCTACCTTTGATCCAAAGCACTTAAATTTGTAGTAAATCTGGATAAAGAAACGTCGCCAGCTGCAAAATCCATGAACACAAAGACCGCTGCAGAAATCAGATTACCTGTTTTCTCACTCACGCTACAGCAAAACCCTACCTAGCCTTGCAGTCACCATGCTTTGCAAGAAGGAAGATGCGCGAGCCCATTTTTTTAATGACCGTGTTAGAAGATAAAGGAAAGGGATTCAAGGGTCAGGAACAGTTATTCGGCAAATTTGTTTGTACCATATGGTATATAGCAATCCCTCTTCAAACTTTCTTCTGAAACTAATGCTATGAATTTATTTTTCTATGATATCCCATACAACTATTTAATTTACATCACAGCGCCAAGGACTTCAGCTTGAAAGACGAAATCAATGCCCAGAAAATTTGGAAAAGCATCCTCCCAGCACCGTGCATTCTTTATCAATTGTAAAATGCAACTGTGGGCACAATTATATGTCTTATAATTATGCTTCTCTTTCCTTACTATAAGGAAACACAGCAGCCAAATCCAAATCTTCAAATATCAAACACTTCATTTCCCATGAGTCTCTAACATATTGATTTACCAATAGAGCCCCAGTAGCCCCTATACAGCCCCAAGGTACCAGAGTCTTTTTTCTTTAGTGCAGCACAGTACATTTGATTTCTTAGTCTTTTACGGATATGGTGATTGAATGTGATTGCTATTACTGACTTGGCGCCTTGCGTGGGATAGCTGGTCCCCACCTTATGCCAGCATGGAGTGGGGATCTTTCTGAGGACATGTGGTGCTCGGTCCTCTGTCTATTGTGAACGCCTTGCATGCTATTACTGACTTGGCGCCTTGCGTGGGATAGCTGGTCCCCACCTTATGCCAGCATGGAGTGGGGATCTTTCTGAGAACATGTGGTGCTCGGTCCTCTGTCTATTGTGAACGCCTTGCGTGCGTACTGAAAAACTAGCAAGATTGGCTCCCGATTTGGAGAGCGTGTTGCTGGTGAGCGTCAGACGGCGGAGACTCTGCCTCATCCCTCCTCATGGGCAATCGCAAGAAGAGGTGCAGCCTCCCGGTAAGCGCAAACACAAGACACATAATGTGTCTGGCGCTTCAGCAACTCCTTACTATAGGAACCTGGGGTTTTACCCGGATGACATCATCCACCCTCACGCCACGAACTGGGTTCCATGCCCTGAAGTGGCGGAAGATGTGAGGTCACATCTTTGCAAGGGACTTGAGAATGAGATATGCAACCCTGTGCTCTGAATGCCCTAGGTCTTCTACAGACTAAATTGGCATCTCTCACAGATTAGGATCTGAACATGACCATCTTTCTTTAAATAAAAAAAATAAGCCGAAGACCCCAAAAAAGGAATCGACCGATATTAGCGTAGATGTCAGGATAAGCTATTGGATACATCTGATCCCCATACTAAAGTTTTGGAGTTGACCGTCCAAGTCAAGGAAGCGAGTACCCAGTCACTCCTGCCAAAGGAAGCAATAGGGCCCTTTCGCCCACACCCAAGGGTTTTGTTAGCTCTTGTTCAGAAGAAGGGCAGAGGTTTCAGTCTGGTTCTCAATCTCATGCAGTTCAATTCTTGGATGGTCTAATGAAGGTATACATCTTCTGCAGAATCGGTTAATCGAAGGAGAATGGATAGTCAGACTAGATCTGAAGGACGTGACTTGACAGTCCTGATCTTCTCTCTTCACAGGTTTCTCTAATTCTGTTGCTGTCAACGATGATATGAGTTTACTGTATATTCTTTTCGGTCTCTTCTCGGCCCCTTGGTGTTTCACAAAGTTGTTGCGGCTGGTGGTTCAATACCTCAGGGAGGTGCATTTGTTCATTTCGATGATATGGCCCAGTACCAATTATCGGTCCTTCATCTTTTCTGGGCGATTCATCATCAATCCGGAGAAACTCCTTTTGGTTCCGTCCCAGTTGTGGGAATTCCTGAGATTTCAGGTGGATTCCGTATTGGTCCAACTCAAGCAGCCTTTGACAAAAATGGTTTCCATCAGGAAAGAGTTGAGACGAGCCCTTAACCCTCGGATAATATCCTTACGGATATTGGCCAGGCTGGCGGGTCTCCTGGCCTGTTCCATCCATGCCATCTTTCCATGTCTTCTCCACTATTGGGCTCTTCAGAGGTTGAAAATGTTTCCCCCCCTGGAAGGGGATTGGCCTATTAGGAGCAAGTGAGCATATTAGAGGATGCTCACACTGACATTTCCAGGTGGCTGGATCATATGGACGTCTGAAAAGGCAAGGAGATTGTTGCCTTGATTCTGGAGGTGAGCATAGAGTCAGATGCCAGACGGTGGGGCTAGGGAGCAAGGTGTGGTCAGGTGGACCCCCAGGGAGCTTCAACTCCACATAAACTGCCTCAAGCTCCTTGCAGGTTCTTTTGTGGTGAAGCCTGTCAACTCACGTGGTGAAGTGTTGAACTAGCGATGAGCGCGGATGGGTTTCTCCAGTCTTGGACTGGGAGCTTGCTTTGCGGTTTTCCTCCCATTCGCTATAACTTTTGAGGGTTCTGGCCCATGTATGTCGACAGCGTGCCGAGCTGATTCTAGTGACCCCTTGCTGGGGGCACAGTCATGGCTCCTAGTGGCAATGCCTGTCATGTGCCCCACCAGTACATATACAGCCTTTCCAGGAACTTAGTTTGTATCCGATCGGTTGTCAACATACTCTGATCATGGAGGGACAGTTATCCCTCATTGCTTGGAGAGTATCGGGAGACGATGAAAGTGCCAGGCATTTTGGAGCAAACCAAGTTATTTCTTTCCCGAGAGTGATATCCCGGTACCCATAAGAGGTATGCCTCCCCATGGCAGGGATGGGTTCATTGGTGCGGTGAAAGGAAAGTGGACCGCTTGGGGGCCAGAATGCCGTTAGTGGTAATTTTGTTTGTCAAAGTTTGCTGCTCAGGGTTTGGCATGCCTGTAGTGGAGAATTCTTTGGTTAGGAAACTCCTTAGAGGGATCAGAATGGCTCATTCACCTAAGCCCAAGTATTCCGTCCTATGGGATGTGGACATAGTGCTTTGATTTTTGCGTGCCTGGCCTGCGAATGAAAATCTTTCTAGGAAGCAGCTTTCAGCTAAGCAGACTACTTTAATGCCCGATGTCGTGTAGATGAGTGCCGGATGTCAAGGCTCTGGACATTACAGGTACACCTTCTGGAGTTTCCTTTTGGATTTCTAAATCGCATGAAAACAAATCCACATCGTGTAAGCTATCCAGCACTTCCAGATACTCAAAAATTGGGTGTTAAATGTCTTGAGGTTTATGGGGATGTTACACAAGAGTTTCGCAGAGACAGAGGGTGCAGCTGCTCATTTCTCTCCATCGACCCTTGCATCATGTGTCTTACGCCACCATACCTAGGTGGGTCCGGTAGCTTTTGGGGGAAGCTGGGATCGATAGCCATTTTTGAGACTCCTTCAGTTCCAATATTGACGAGTATTGGTTATGTTTTTTGGCTGCTGTGTTTTCTTGTAGTAAATAAAGAAGCATTATTTTTGCCTCTGCGTCCTCAATAGAATGGCTGTATTTTTATCTCCTATAACTGACAGGGGGAGGAGGACAATGTGCAAAAGCTCTGAATTTAATCATAAAAGTGTAGGAAAATGTATTTTGAACATTGGAATGTTGTGAGCTCCATTAAAGACAATTAAGTGGCTCTAGCTTATAGTGGCTGGTATAAGCCTTCTGCTCTAACATTCCGATGTTTGCCTTTCTGTTGCTCCTTTTCAATTTACAACTTTCTACCTTAGTGGGTGGAATGTTCCAATAGTCTAAGAGCCCTTCTGCCTCGGAGTATTCACGTTGTTAAAGGCCCTCCCTCACTATTGTTACAGGCCCCCACCAACTTGTATAGCACTTAGCAGCATGCTATAATGTAACTCAAAAACTTAACAGGAACAGCATTTTGGGCCTCCTATATCACTACACATGCAAGCGCAAGACAGATATAGGGTATCTTTTGCTTATGGTGAGCAGCACAGTGCCGGAAAACCCAGAGTATTTTGTTTGAAGAGGTAGGGATTTCTCATCTAACCCTAAATAAAAAAATAAAAAAATTAAAAATAAAAAACCACATAATTTAACTCACTCAAAGACCGATTATTTTTCACATCTGCCGCTTGTAACCTCAGATGGCAAACACCAGAAACTTAAGAGATAAAAAATAAATAAGTCACACCCTTAATGTGAGGTGATTTATTACCTGCATACTTTATAAAGCAAGGCTAAGACTGCAAGTTATCAATACGTACAAAACCTATACACCCTAAACATTTAAGCTCCAGAGACTCCCAGCATGTTTGAGGCACTGCTAAGAGGCAATGGTAATGCTACTTGCCTTCTACTGTCTTGGATGATTACACAGAATGTTCTGCTTCTAGAAACTGCAGACAGAGTGCATAACAACAATGTAGACATACAAACTATCTTAATCAGCAACCATCAGGAATCTGTGCAACAAGAACGCAAACCAGCGAATAAGACCCTTCACAAATGTTAAGTGCAAGTGGTACAATTTAGGAGTTTTATACTGTGTTTCAGATCTCCTTGTGATAACGTTGAAATGATCCACTGTTCGAATTGCATGTCCAGGATCATTGGTGCAGCAGGAGACTGTAAGACTTGACCCCTGTGTGTTATTCTTTACTTGTCATGACCAGTTCTGGTGACTAGTTAAAATCTATTCAGAAACATACCACATTTCAGTAGTGTAGCTGAGACATTTCTAAAGATCTCGCCAGTCCAGCACGTGGAGTAGAAGGTGCATTTTTCAAGACAAGACCAGACAAAAATTGAGGCCCTCATCCACAGTGTTGACTGGCTTTGGTAAGCATGCCTAAATCAAATACAGTACGCTAGAAAAGTAGCGCCATGAAAACCACCAATACCGCGTGTTGTAGCCAATCGGCCAATGTTTGAGGGGGCACTGGTGTTAAATGAAAGCAAGAGATCAACAAGTATGTTTACATGCACCGGAATACAGGAGTCTGGAACGTCTTCTTGCAGCATGTGCACTGCACACCAAGTCAGACTTAAATGTCCATTCAGAACTGTGCATAAGGCAAATTAGACTGAATATTAAACATGGTCATTTGCATAAAGCTTCAGAGAGATCAGAGTGAAATGACAACATGTTAAAAGAATCTTGAACTACATTATTCAATTATAAACATTAAACAAGGTCTTGTGAACCTCAAATTAGGGTGACCAGATTTTGGAAACCAAACAGTGGGACATTCAGCAAACAAAGAAGGACTACAATTAAAAGGACAGCGAGTGTACATCAGCAGAGGGGCCTCAATGACAGCGCTCATCAACATAGAAACTCAAATAATGAAGCACTGAATTAAATTCAGTCCCATGCATGTAAAGTAAACTGATTTGTGATAAGAGCTGCTAACTTTACCTGTCTTGGAAAACAAAAAATTATGCCTCCCTCCTTTTAAGTCAATCCTCTTTGAAAATCGAAACATGGGCTAAATTTGACCAAGTCGGCTATGATAGCTAGTGAAAAAAAATCGAGACTGTCCTGGCAAATGCAGGACGCCATGCACCCTATCAGAAATGCCGACTAAAAGTTAGAAAGGGGAGCAAAATCTGCTTATGGATGGAAAGAGGAGAGAAGGGCATTCTTGTATCAATACATATAGAAAACGTGACAGTCAACATTATCCTTAATTATTTAATTGCAGGGGATATCTTTCTTCCCTTTGACAAAATAATCGCTGGTCTTGACATTTTTCAGGTGGTGCGAATCTCAACATGATTGGGAAAAAGAAATCCGCCACAGTATGCCAAGTGTTGCCTGCAGCGCCCCACCTGCCCACCCTTCAACAATATAAGCACCTATAAAATTCTTAAAGCACAGTAGAAAAGTTCTCAAGTCACAGACACTAGACTTCAGTTTCACTTGTACTTCCTTGATTTATGGCCAGTATTTCTCAAAACACAACAACATCAAGCAAGCACACCCAAGCGAATAGAGGAGTTCTTCTCAGACCATGACAGCGAGCAAGAAAATCCTATTGTTTAAAACAGCCAGGTATGGCACCTTGCAGAAAGGGTATTAGCCTCTGCCATGCATGCATATTAGGATTACTGCAATCATGTTTCTATAGATGCATAAAAAGGAATGTTTGAAATGCATGGGTGAAGAAAAGGTTGAGTAGACAATCCCTATGGAATCCAGGGTGGGCTCCGCCAATAGGACCACAAAGGGTGTAAGATATGCGACAAGGGAGTCTCCCACTTGGGGTTCACAGCCATAATTTGTAAAGGGGTCTGAAATTCACAGTTCTCTCGCCTAGGTCATATTATCAGGGTTAGGGACAACAAGATTCCTTTCATGGTCATTTTGTTCACAAAATAAGTAGGTGCTACCCCTGCAGCACAAACCCTTTGGCTACCAATTTACAGTACAACATCATGGATGTGTAAAAGAGGATTGCCTGCCACTAAAGCTAGGTTTACATTTATAGTACTACCCCTGCAGCACAAACCCTTTGGCTACTAATTTACAGTACAACATCATGGATGTGTAAAAGAGGATTGCCTGCCACTAAAGCTAGGTTTACATTTATAGTACTACCCCTGCAGCACAAACCCTTTGGCTACTAATTTACAGTACAACATCATGGATGTGTAAAAGAGGATTGCCTGCCACTAAAGCTAGGTTTACATTTATAGTACTACCCCTGCAGCACAAACCCTTTGGCTACTAATTTACAATACAACATCATGGATGTGTAAAAGAGGATTGCCTGCCACTAAAGCTAGGTTTACATTTATAGTACTACCCCTGCAGCACAAACCCTTTGGCTACTAATTTACAGTACAACATCATGGATGTGTAAAAGAGGATTGCCTGCCACTAAAGCTAGGTTTACATTTATAGTACTACCCCTGCAGCACAAACCCTTTGGCTACTAATTTACAGTACAACATCATGGATGTGTAAAAGAGGATTGCCTGCCACCAAAGCTAGGTTTACATTTATAGTACAAGTATTTATGCAAAGCCCTCTAAAGAAATACTGAGGTCAGTCTGCATTACTACCAGTGGTTACAGTACAAAATGTGTACTTACTTACATAATTTGGCAATGTGAGGCAAACTACGCTGCTCTCAAATACTCCGAGTGTATGCAAATACATGTATAAGCATTAATGCGAGATTGAGGATTGCTTTCACACAAAAAAAATGAGAAAACAAATAGTAAACTTAAAAAAACGGTTTTGCTAAACTATTGTAAAGCTTTATATACCTTTTCTCTTAGACATAATTAAGTACAGTGGTCGCCAAACTTTTTAATGCTGCACTCCCCCAGTGGGTGGGGGAACATTACCCCCCCACACAGAATTGTTCTCAATGATCCTATTAAATTGGCAATGTTTCAATATGTCTGGACTTATTTAAGCATTGCAGTTAAGTAGTGTTACCATTTTAAAAATGCAGTAAAATACATGATTGCCTATCATACTATTCTGGTCATGCAGGCCTTACTAATGCGTACAAGTATCCACAGTGTGTTTATTCAATCAATCAATCAAATTCTTTATTTCGGCCGATTAGGCCATAAAAGATACAAAAACAATTATTAAAATACATCCACATTGATATAAGAACATGATAAAATACATAAAACCATCATTATGTAAAAAGAATTTCAGATTGCAAAAAGAGTTAAGGTTCATAACCAAAGGAATCAATCTTTAAGATGTTTTGACCTTAACTGCCACATGGCCATTAAAAATTTAGCAACTGCAAATACTATGTGGGGTGCCGTGCTCGTTTTTAATATTCTAAGCGAATGGAGATAGCTCCTCAAGCCCAAATTTCTGCATAAAGGAGCTAGCCAAAATTTTCTGGGTCGATTATATGCAGGACAAAAAAACATAATATGGGCTTCTTCCTCATCATAAATACAACATCCTGGGCAGATTTTATCCGTCCTTTTTGCCCAGTTGTGGGTAAATATTTTGATGGGAAGAGTCCCTAGCCTCCATTGGATGAACAATTTTCTAGCTAGTATGGGGAAAATGATATCCATAAACCCTTCGAATTGGTATGAATCCTTAAAATCCAAAAATCTAACAGTCAAAATACCTTTATTGGGAGCGGAAACAAGGGAGGCAAAACTTTTCTCCCTATAAATACCCACAAGGCGTTTGCGTGACACCCTGGAACAGCCTTGTTCGGGGGAATCCCATAGTTCGGGAAGACCTAGTCGGTAAAGTTCTTTCTTTATAAAAACCAGCCACGGGATTTTATCACAGAGATTGTAGTTCATGACATGGGCGAGCTCTTGTCTATAATGTTCGAGCTCGGCTGTGGACCAAAGCCTATGCCAGTATCTCAGTGGCATTAATTCCAGGTCTTCTCTTATAGAGGGTAGACCCAAGTCTAATCTTAGGGGGAGAAGGGGTGTGCCACAAGGAAGGGACAAAAGGCGCCTTATAAAATTGTTCTCTACTTTTACAATTCCTAAACCCACTTTATGCCCCCAAAGTTCTCCACCGTAGGATGCGGCGGCTTTTGCTTGCGTTTTATACATCTCAACTGCCGGACTAATAGGTTTGTATGTAGAGGAATTTGCCACTTTCAAAATTCCCCCTGACAGTTGAGAAAGCTTGAGCCGGCTTCTAGTCACCTGAGGTTCCCAAGATAGATTCTCATGGAGAGTTACCCCCAGATACTGAAAGGTATTCACCCTCTCCAATCTTTCAGTGCTCAGAGAAGGATTAGGTCTGGTCTTAGGTGATGGATTAAATATCATGAACTTGGTCTTTCCTGTATTAATTTCAAGACCATGTTGTTTGCAGAAAAGGCCAAATCCATCTAGGATCCGTTGGATCCCCATTGGAGATTTCGACAGCAGGAGGGTGTCATCCGCAAACATAATGGCGGGAACCCTCCTGCTGCCCAAACAGGGGGCATCATTGTCGACAACAGTGTCAAGATGTGCTATGACACTGTTAACGTAAAGACAGAACAGGGTTGGTGCAAGAACACAGCCCTGCCTGACCCCTCTGAGAACCGGGAATTTTGATGACAGTGCTCCCAACCTCCCATGCCTGACCTGTGCATAGTTATTCTCATGGAGCCTGATAATGGCATTTAATATGTGGGTCGGAACGCCTAACTCCTTTAAAGTCTGCCATAATTTTTTCCTGGGAACTAGGTCGAATGCTGACCTCAGGTCCACGAACACCATGTACAGCCTTCCCCTCTCGATGATTACAGTTTTCCAGTAAAGGAGAACGAGGCGGAAGATCTGGTCCATGGTGGACGTTTTTTTCCTGAAGCCAGCCTGGAGAGGGCTAAGAATTTTATTATCCTCCATCCACTCCGAGAGGTGGTTCAAGAGGAGGCGAGAAAATAATTTTTGCGGGACATCTATGAGACTTATTGGCCTGTAGTTGGCTGGGAGAAGAGGAGAACCCTTTTTAAAAATCGGAATTATCTCCGCCCCCAGCCAAGTACAGGGAATCTCCATCCCACCCAGAATGGAATTAAAAAATATGAGGAAATAAGGGCCCCAAATGTCTGGATGAAGACGAAAAAGGTCGCCAGGCAACCTATCAAGACCCGGTGCCTTGCCCTTCGCCAAACCCCCGATAGCATTAACCACCTCGTCAAGAGTGAATTCCAGATCAGGTGTAGAGTCATGGACAATTGTAGAAGCCACATACCCCTCTTCATCGCATTGAAATGGTTCTTGATAAAGCTGTCCAAAGTGGGCCTCCCATATAGATGCTGCAATGTTTGGCTCCACTGCAGCTTTGGGTTCTGCCGTACCGGCATTTACCAGAGACCAACATTTTCTCATATCCCTCGTTTCAAGTGCACATATTCACAATGGGAGTGGGGGGGGGGGGGGTGATGAATATTTGGAGTCCCTTCCCTTTTGACACATACTCCTAGCTAGGAAATAAATGATAAAAGGTTAGTGATGGGCAATTCGCATAGCATTTTACTGCTGCTCATTTTTTCCACTTAAAACAAAGCAGTTGTCAGCATAATGCTTCTTTTAGACAGAGCCTGGTCCCCCCCCCCCCCGCCCCCCCCCCTCTGGGATCACTTGAGGCTCCGTAGGCAGCCCACAGTTTGAAGACCCCTGATTAAGTAGGTGTTTGAAGCGCGTACATACCAATACTTAAAAAACAGAGTGAATGGACAATTAGTGCAACAACATTATCTACAACATCACACTGAATTAGAGACTCAATTCTTAAAGAAAGTCAAAGTTCACTCGCATGATTATGCTCTTACAATGGAGAAGAGTAGCAGCCTTTAGGAATTCACTAGTGTCTGGAAATCATACTCCTAGCAAAACTTTTATAAATTCCATTTTCACATGAACAAACAAACGTGTGCACATTTGCACACAATGAAGTCTGCTGAGCAGTTGCAAATGTACCTTCACTACAAACGTTTTCCGCAGCCCGTTAAACACTTATGCCCATCTTTATCACAGTACATGTTCAATGCTTGTCAGTGTGGGAAGAATTTGGAGGTTAGTTAGTGAATAATCCTAAAAATGTAACTTGGTGGGTGTGCAAAAACATGCAGGTTATTCCAGCCTTGGAACTACCATGTCCCATCTACTTCGAAGCGCTTGTATGTAAATAAGTAGATTGGTAGGACAATTAGAACAGTCTGCAATTTTGAGCGAGTGGAGGTGGCATTCTCGAAAGAGAAGTGAGCACAGGCTGCAAGGACCACCAAATGGTGGTGGGCGCCGGCTGGTACTCCTTACATGAGGATGTGGGCATTGGCTGCAATCTGCAAGGAGACGATGACAGGCAGAAAACCATTAGAATGTAAGGTGGGAACAAGCAACAATCCGCAGAATTAGCATGGGGGGCACGCTGTAATCTCCAGAGAGGGGTTTGCACAGGCTGCAATCCCTCGGGTGGGAGATGGGCACAGGCTTCAATCTGGAGAGAGGGGTTGGGATAGG
This sequence comes from Triturus cristatus, assembly GCF_964204655.1. NCBI lineage: Eukaryota > Metazoa > Chordata > Amphibia > Caudata > Salamandridae > Triturus > Triturus cristatus. The sequence continues at coordinate 17,029,548 of NC_140595.1, forward strand.
TTGCAATCTCCAGAGAGGGGTTGGCGTGGGCGGCTATCCCTCAGGAAGGGAGGTGGGCACAGGTTGCAATCCCTCAGTGAGGGAGTATGGCAAAGGCAGCATTCTGCAGAGGAGGTTGGTGCAAGTTACAATCTGGAGAGAGGGGTTGGCATAGGTTGCAATCCCTCAGGGGGGGAGGTGGGCACAGGTAGTCTGCAATCTCCAAAGAGGGGTTGGGACGAGCTGCAATTCCTAAGGGAGAGAGGTGGGCACAGATAGTCTGCAGAGGGAGCTGGCACAGGCTGTAATCTCTATATAGGGGTTGGCAAGGGTTGCAATCCCTCAGAGAGGGAGATGGGCACGGTAGTAGTCTGCAGAGAAAGTTGGCAAAAGCTACAATCTCCAGGGAGGGGTTGGCACTGTCTGCACTCCCTGAGGGAGAGAGGTGGGCACAGGTAGTAATCTGCAGAGGGGATTGGCACAGGCTGCATTCCCTCGGGGAGGGAGGTGGCCACAGGTAGTAGACTGTAGAGGGGGTTGGCACAGGCTGCATTCCCTCGGGGAGCTGGCACAAGTAGTAGACTGCAGAGGGGGTTGGCACAGGCTGCATTCCCTCAGGGAGGGAGGTGGGCACAGGTAGTAGTCTGCAGAGAGGGTTGGCACAGGCTGCAATCCCTCAGGGAGGGAGGTGGGCACAGGCCCTGGGAAGGCGACCATGGACTGCAGCCTATGGGGAGAGTTATGGTACGAGAAGGTAAATACATGCAGCAGCGTCCCGGCCCTGACCCCGGGTCTCCCCACCACGCCTCACCCCCTCGGTGCCACCTTCACCCCAGGCCTCCCTCCCGGCAGCATTGTCGGGAGCGCCCCGGTGCCTCCCCTGCCAGCGCCCCGGGTGCCCCCCTCACCCAGCAGCAGCAGCTTGAGCTCTCGCCGGGCGTCGCGCTTGTCCTTCCGCAGCTGCTTCTCGATCTCGGCGTTGATGCGCTTGGACTCCTTCACCTCGTCGCTCAGGCAGCACGCCATCATGGAGTCCAGAGTCATCCCTCCGGAGGTCCGGGGGGGCCCGCTGATGCTCACCCGCCGAGCATGAGACCCGCACCACCCGCCGCACACCCGGCCCGAGCCCCGCTCCCCTTAGAGCCCAGCCGAGCGCAACCTAACCCGACCGCGCGCCTCAAAACAAGCCCCTGAGCGACAGCCCGGCGAGGCCAATGGGCTCCCGCGCTCAGCCGACACGACCCCGCCTCCTAACCAACGTCAGCGCTCGGCTCAGGCCTGCGAACGCCATGAGGGCAGGCAGGGGCGGGGCAGGGAGGAAGAGGGCGGGGCCATCAAGGTCGGTTGAGCTGTGCGAGGATCGAAAGCGCACTCGGCCGGGGCGTGGCCGCTGGGGATTGTGGGAACATGGAGGACTGAGCAGATTCCGCCCTCCCTGCTTCCCACTTCCGGTTTCCCAAGGCCTGGGGCTGGGCTCAGCCAGTAACCATGGCAACAGCAGGCAGAAGGCTAGGGCTATGGCATGGAAAGGGTTCTATGGGCACCAGACAGGAAATTTCCTCCATGGACTTCCACCATTAGTCTCCCAAATGGGAAGGGGGAAAGGGAGTTTGAGAGAGGGGCATGTGGGTCCCTATGGGGGGAAGGGGCGAGCATTAGATCATCTGCAAAAACAACTGGAAGTAAACCCTTTGTTGACCTTTTTCAAGAGCTAAAAAGCTCCAAAAATGTCTAGACTGACAAAGACTTTCAAAGTTTCAGATGAGCCAACTTGCAAAAATTTCCACAGTGTGTCCATTTTTCACATTCATGGATGTGGTATGCATCTGACTGCTCATAGTTGAGTGAAGGAGGGGTCTACAACCTTGAGTGCTTGATTGTTCCTAAAGTGTCCAACACCCCAGTACATTTTTCGATGTAAACCACAGTTTTCCCCTCCGCCTTCGCTCACATCACTTATCAACATTTTGTCTTAAAAATACGGGTGAAGTCAGGCATGCTTTGGACTGTGATCCCATTAAAGTGAATAGAGAATTAACACTTTTTTGGAGGGTGATACAGCTTTGAAAAGTGGGGAAGTAGCGGAGTGAGGCGTTAGCCTTCCTGGCTTAATGCCTCACTCCGCCACTTTAGAAACGCGGGGCTCCACTATATTTACAAGAATATGGTGTAGCCCTGTGCTTCCCCCTGCACTAGCGCTACACTTACCAGCCTAGCGCCAACGCAGGCACTCTGGCATGGTGCAAAGGTGTCTGCGTGCAGGGGAAGATTGTTTATGTACAGGAAGATCCCTCTTCCTGCACATAAACAATCTTTAAATGCTGTTTTGTAACATCTGTGTGTGCTTCTTAATGCAGCACACACAGAAGTTGCAAAACAGCATTTTTAAAAAAAGTTTGTGTATGTGCAGAAAGGGGGACCTTTTGTTCGTGGAGATTTTGTGCACTGCAGAAAAGTCATTTGGAATAAACATGATATTAGGAAATAGTGATGTGTTAAGTGCAAGACAAGTTTTAAAACATTTGTTGAATATATTGCCATACTCTGCCATAGTGGAAGTTTACTTCCAGTAATTGTCAGAGTGTGTTTGCTGAAGTTTAGAAAGCAAACTAGAATCTGGTGTAACCTTTCAGATGTGTTCTGCTACATTGGAAATAATTATAAAGGAGGCCTTTCTTGACCCAGTAAAGACAACCAACATTTGGAGAATATTACACTATCATAATAATGTTGCAAATCATTTCTGTGTTCCACATTGTGGGGTTAAGAGCCAGACCAGTCAGTTTTTCAAAGCTTCATCATCAATTACATTTATTTTATCATCTCTGAGGCAAAAGTGTACGTGTTCTCCAGTGAGAATGTTCTTGACTATTGCTCCTGTGTGGACTCTAATATAAAAGTCCTGTAGTAGAGGAGCTATCATTAACAACACATGACAAGGTCATTGAGCGGCTGGATAACATCTTTGCAGCGTGGGGTATCCCAACCACTCTTAAATCTGACAATGGTCCACCATTCAATAGCAAAGAAATCAAGGAGTTTATAGTCAGACTAAACGTCAAGCATAGAAAATGGACACCTTTGTGGCCCCATGCCAATCGTGTTGTGGAACGATTCATGGGTACCCTCAAAAGGGTTATTCAACTAGCCTCAATGGAGGGAATCTCATTAAACCAGGACCTGTGTGAAGCCATCCATGCTTATCGTTCAACTCATCACTCCACCACTGGTGAGAGTCTGCCACCTTGCTATCTGGGAGAGCCATCAGAATCAAGCTGCCACAGTGGACATCAGGTCGATCTTTGAACACTGAGAAGGTTTGTGTCACAGACACTTCCGAAGGTGCAACATGAAGACATATACCAATCGGTATCAACAAGTTCAGTAAACAGTCTTCTATGAAGATGACTGTGTGCTGATCAAGCAGAAAAGACAACAGAAAACAGACATCTCATTTGCTGTCAATCCTTTGAGGGTTGTGACATGCAAAGGACACACGGTGACAGCACATCGTCCCGAAAAGTCCATTACACGGGACTCGCCACACTTTGAGCACCTACTTCGATGATCGTCAGCTCCTGCAATCATGAATGAGGCAAACCTGCCTAACAGTCAAGATCAAGCATCAGAACCTGTGCCATCGGGGCCAAATCAGAATACATCTCAACTACCTCACACCCTTCAATCTGGTCGACCAGTGCAAGCACCTCAACAACTTATTGAAGAAATATGATGTGATTGCTGTGTGTGGTTTTTATTTAACAAAGGGAGAGATGTTGTGTCTTGAGACTATGTATGGTGGGGCCCTTGCGGTTCTGGGTGGATTCAACAGAGGAATTACATAGCTTGCTGGGAGGTGTTAAGGTGTGGTTATTAAAATTAAAGGTGATGACATAATGAGTGATCAGTGTGTGATCGTATGCTGAGGAATAAAGACGTCTGTTACAGAGCTTTGTGTTTAGCATATTAATTTGCATGCTCCTGGGCTTGGGAAGATGCTACAGATCCCACCCTTTGGGACCTACCTATGACACTCCAGCTTGACATAGTCAATAATAATCCTTGAAAGATGCCATGGATCAAGTCAAAGTCAGACATCCCATCTACAAATCTATGTATCAATTCATCCAGTTGGAGCACACATTTGATCCAATAAAAGGTAACTCTACCATGTTGTGGTATCTTCGAACGGAGAACACTGTAGGGGTGAATAACTATACTCCAGCAATGCTCAAGAATATATCTCTGTAGCTTGTATCCCTTGCTCTTACTTGTCCTCGTCCTCTTTCAGACCTCACCTCCCATCATGTTCTCCCTTAGCTGATGGAGCTCTAAATGTCCATTTCCTTCACCACTTCCTGTTCATTCCTTCCCCCTGAAGTGGTGTTAATTGTGGGAGGATTCTGAGCTTCAAGGGCTTACTGTTTGTGTGATGACACAAAATGTCCCTGAGAAGAAAATTGAAGACATCACACAGTCCATAGGGGATTTCAGAGTAAACCTATACCATGTGAAACAGATAGTGACTCAACAAAAGGGTGGGGAGTAATACAGCTATAATTTATTTTTGAAAAGGTGGAAATTTAGAAGATGTAATTAAATTTGACATTAAGGGGAAACACATGTTAGCGTAATACAACGATGAGCAAAGACAAGGAAAAAGGCAATTTCCTTTATTGGTTAGGCACCTCGACCTATGTACATATTTCTCCTGCGTTGGATACCTGGTTCTTGTAGGCAAAGTCTCCATCCATTGGGAAGCTGCCTTGTACACATTGCCCTTACCCAAGGATTGCTACTTTAGGCACTTCCTCAGACTTGGCAGCAGTGACACTCTGGTTCCTGAGCCACAATCCCCTTTTGAGGGTGGAGACTTACATTTACAATGACATTGAGCTGATGAGCAGCATCAATTGACCTTGAGCATGTAGCTAACAGCACAGCATTGTCAGCTGTAGGAGGCACCACCAGCCCCAGAAGGTCTTTAGCCCCCAGGTCACATGGTGTTTGCAGGTAGATAACCAGGACTTCCAGCACTCTGTACCCATTCTGCTGCTGTTACCCAGTTGATATCCGTTTCTCTCTGTGATTAGTCTGTTGTTATGCTGTCATGGATAGTAAAGGGCTTGTTATCAGGTGGCAAGGATTCCACTTCTACTAGGCTGTAGTATGACATCTGGGTGGAAGAAATACGGGGCAATATCCAGAATCTGAGCAAATGAGAGGGCTCAATCATAGCAACACACAAAGATAATGCACAGAATGCTGACGATTGTCAAACATTCCCCCCACCCCAAGTACAGAGATCTGGGCCTAAATCCATCATTATTTTGCTTACCATGCTGTTTCAGTTTGGAACCTGCCATTTGCAAATCACTCTTGAACCTGCACCCCATGAGAACAGTCCTGCCCCAACTTCCAGGCCAAATCCTCCCTGGACCGCGCAACGAAATTCGTTTTATTTATTTAAATGTGTACTTACCTCCGTTCATCCATATTCTGGTGTTTACATTTCCCCACCCTGTCCCTCCCCCGCCCCGCCTCACCGCCCTACGGAACTCCCTCCACGGACCGCTACTGGGAGCATGTGACCCACATCTGAGCATACTCCTCCCACTTAAGGTGACTATAATAACACAAAAAGATGATGGCCAGAATGCTGAGCATTGTCAAATATTCACTCCCAGTACCAAGATCTGGCACTAAATCAATAATTTATTTTGTCCACCATGCCAGTTTGGACCCAGCTAAATGCAAATCAGTCTTGCCCTGCTCCCCATGGGAACAGTCCAGCATGAACTGCCAAGCCAGATTTTCCCTGGACTGAAAACAAATATCCTGAGTCCGGTTTCAGGGTATCACTTCTCATCAGCCAGAGTAGCTTGAATCCAAGGGCATAGTGTGCAACGGGCCCATGTCTGGGCATAACCTTCCCACTTATGGTGAGTATAACAACACCAAAAGATGATGGACATAATGCTGAACATTGTCAAATATTCACCACCATGTACAGAGAGCCGAGTATAAATCCATAGTTTTTTGCTCACCACACCTTCTCAGTTTGGACTTAGCCATATATAAATCAGTGTTGATCCTGCTCCGTATGGAAACAGTTCATCCCGAGCTGCCTGGCCAGATCCTCTCTTGACCTGAAACAAGCATTCAAGCACCAGTTTCGGGATATAAACCCTGGTCAACCAAAGTATCTTGAATCCAATGGCATGGTAATCACAGGACACACGCCTGGAGCTACCCTTCCCACTTAGGGTGACTATAATAACACCAAAAGGTGCTGGATGAATGCTGAACATTGTCAAACATTCTCTGCAAATACAGAGAGCTTAGTTTAAATGCATCATTTGTTTGCTCACCATGCCATTCCAGTGTGGACCTAACTATATGCAAATCAGTCGACCCTGCTGCCCATGGGAACAGTCCAGGCCGAGCATCCCAGCCAGGTCCTCTCTATACCGGAAACAAGCATCCTGGGACTGGTTTCAGGGTATCATCCCTCATCAACCAGGTTAGCGTCAATCCAATGACTTAGGGAGAACGGGAACTACGTTTGGCCGTACCCTTCCCCCTTAGGGCGACTATAACAACACAAAAGATGATGGAAACAATAGTGAACATTGTCAAACATTCACCGCAGTCCAGAGATCTGGGCCTAAACTGATTGCATTTTTGCTCACTATGCCATACCATTCCAGATTGGACCCAGCCATATACAAATAATTCTTGACCCTGGTCCCCATAGAAACAGTCCAGCCCAAGCTGCCAGACCAGGTTCTCTTAGAACCTTGTTATAGGTCCGGATGTAGAAGGGCTTACAATGCTCCACAAAACCACCTCTTCTCGTGAGAGTAAATTCCTTGCCCTCTGAGCAGAGAAGCATAGATAGATGTTTGCTTTTTCTTCTTTTAGAGTGTACCAGGCTTGTCATCTGGAGAATACTTTGATAAGAAGTGAAAATGTGCTGTAGATAGAGCCAGTGAATCTGGAGAGGAACGTCAAGTGCGTGCTAGACCTGTTTGGGTAGTAGAACTTCTCCTTTGAAAAATTCCACCCACCCATTCGCTGAATACAGACAAGTTAAGAAATAGAGGGGATTTAGAACTCTGAGAGCTGTGCGTGCAAAGGACAATAAGCAACAGTATTGTTGGGATCCACATAGCAACACGCAACACTTGCCTGGTGATAGGTCTTTTCAAAGAACTCTGTAAAGAAGTAGGACGGGTGATGCAAACTGGAAGCTAAGCTCATTCCCTTCTAGGGGCACTTATCATGCCTGTGACTTAAGATTCAGTTACTTCGCTTTCTGCCCATGTGCCTGGAGGCTGTCATGGAGAGAATGACGTCTGGCAAAGCGTTGTCAGAATATTATTTGACGTTAGTATTGTGTCCTATATGTTGTCTACCCTAAAGGAATTAATAACAGAAAATCCACAAACACTAGGACAATATTTTTGTAAAGGATGTTTACGACACAATACTTATGTCCAAAGATATTTCTGTCTACGATATTCTTTCATGCACTGTAGTAAAAAGCTTTATCCTGAGCAAAAATCCCCAAATTCAAGTTCCAAAATTCAAGATTCTCTGTAGTGAGTCTATGTTTCCATTTAGACAAACAGTCTTGAGTCTGTCTCCAACTCCTCTCAAGTACTTGCTTTGATTATAAGGTATACTTTGATTTATTTTTAATTGATTAATATATTCTGGGTATTTGTTTGAGAACCGGGTGACGGTGAACCCACAGACCAGTGTTTGGATTTCTATTGGATGACTTTGAAGCTGCACAACATGTATTGATAATGCCACCACCAATAGACCCAGCATGGCAAGCAATATTCTCAAACAATTTGAAAAGTCAAAAAAACTTGGGCTCAGCTCTCAAAGGGGCTCATATTGAGCTTTTCCCTTGTCATCCCGACTCTCTCTCTACTGGAACCCAGCTGAGGCACTGATTGTGTATAACTGAATCATGTGTGATACAGTAGTAGCTTAGAGAAACTGTACTTTTATTTCACAAACAAAATAGAATGATGCCTTCCTGCTTCTGCAATTCTCATCTTTCAGCTGACGAGGCGATGAGAGTGAGGAATACGTGAGAGACCTTGCTTCATAAGGGAGGCAGCAATATGGAGTGGTGATGGGTGGGTATGTGGTGGGTGAGAAAAGCACTCAAGGGAAAGAGCTAGAAAACACGTGCACTCTCATTGAGTGTATAAGCAAAATGAAAACATGTAGGGGCATATTTACAAGCCCCTATCACCACTGGAACGTGACTTTTAGTAACGTTCCTGTGGCAATAAACCCTTCGCCTTATTTACAGGGCAGCGTTAAGCCGCTTAACGTTGCTTAATGCCACCTTGTAAATAAGGCCCCCTTTCATGCTTCACTTAGCGTGAAAGGGGCGTGCAATGGGTTTTGCGGTGGCCATTCCGCTGCAATGCACATTGATTTTGAAGCTGCCCCTTATTTACAAGGGTGGCGTAAATAGGAGGCAGCGCCACAGTTAAGACCAGGGAAAACCTGGTCTTAACAAGGTGAAACGGGGAGAAATGCTTCATTTCTCCTTGTTTTTGCTGTTTCTATTTGTGCTACATTGTGCAGCACACACAGAAACATTGCATTGCCATCAATGATTGTTTATGTGCAGGAAACATGAAGCCCAAGAAATAGTAAAAATTGGCAAGAACATGGAGACAGAACAGGAAGTAGCATTTGTTTTGGGCTCAGGATAACTGGTGAGAAGAAGGGAAATGAATGACGTTGGAAAAGTGCAATAGCTAATAGGTCTCACCCTTTGGATGTGAATGCAGACCGATTCGTTTTTCTATTGTTTTTTGCCGATATTGTTCAGCATCAGCAGAAAAAAAGTAAATGTGTGATGTGCATGTGTGCCCATGTAATTATAAGATGTGGAGGTGGAAGAAAAAGCAACATGGATTGATGAAATGCAGCACATAAGTGAGAAAGCATGGGAAGATGTACTCCCATGGAGTGGTGGTGTCAGAATATTGAGCAGAGGATTGACATCTCATGAAGCGTCTAAGAGCGAGTGCACCATAAAATGCACAGATGTGCATGTCATTGGCAGCAGTAACCTTGGGTTCGCATATACTTAGTATGTAATCTGATGTGCAACACACATGACAACGTATTACAAACGATGCAAGAACAACTAAAAAAACAGATATTAAAAAACATGCACGCAAGGGGCAGAGATGCTCTTAATACTTCACGTCTAAACACCGTACTGAGGACATGAGAGCTCCATCTGGTCGCTGCCATGCCTGTGCGTGGAATGCAAGTAAAATAAGGTGTGTAAAGGGGAAGAGGTGTCGAGTCTCTAGTTAGTGTTCTGATGATGGTAGCGGCCATACTGTAGTAGTCAATTGAACATAGCCCATGACGCTTTGGTTGTAAAAGAGAGTGAGACTAGGAAATCTGGTTTAAAATTCCAGCTTCCCAATTTGACCAATTTTGAGAGACTCTATGTACATCATCCTTACTTAACTGTGCCTTACTATCTCTCTCTCTCTCTCTCTCTCTCTCTCTCTCTCTCTCTCTCTCTCTCCTCTCTCTCCCCCCATCCTTCTGTCCTTCTGTCTCTCTCTCTCTCTCTCTCTTTCTCCCCCTCTCCCTCTCTCTCTCGCTCTCTCTCTCTCTATTTCTCTATTTCTCTCTCTCTATTTCTCTATTTCGCCATCATTCAGTCTCTCGCTCTCTTTCTCTCCCTCCTCTCTTTCTCTCACTCTCCCCTCTCTCTCTTTCTTTCTATCTCACTCTCTCTCTCTCTCTCTCTCTCTCTGACTCCTTCTCTTTCCATCCTTCAGCCTCTCTCCCAGTGCTTTAAATGGGAAAAAATAAGTGCGGGTACTCATTAAAATGAGCTACAGGTGTTGTGAGGGGGCGGGGCTAAAGGCCAGACATGATTATACTTAACGACTTCTATATTAGTTGCAGCACATACCAAAACACATGAGAAATGTGGTTATATAAACAAAGCAAGTTAACTTATTACACAAAAGGAAAGAGAAATGCGATAATATGTTAACATTTCCTTTTTTTTGCAATAGTTGCACCTTTTTAATATCATACTTTTAATTGCTATATGGCACAATACTATATATTTTTAAGCATACGAGTAGGAAGAAACTGAAAATACCCCCACTTCGAACAAAAGATCTTATGGCACCAAGCAAATGAAGAAAACAATCATGACCCTCCCCAGAAGAAATCTCTTGTCTCTTCCATCGATCTATCCATTCATCCTTTCATCCTACCATTTACCTGCTGATGTCCACCATTTAACCTTTACATTCTATTGTCTATTCAGTCTTTCATCAATCATTCCGTTTTTCACCATTCCGTCTATCCACCCTTCATATCCAAACTTATCCATCCATCTCCAAACCTATCCATTCATCCTTTCACTCATGCATCTCTTTATCCACCTTTTCCCTCATCCATCAATCCATTCGCTCATCCATCCATCAACCCTTTCACTCTTTTATTCCATCCACCTTTTCATTCCATCCACCCTTTCACTCAATCCCTCCTTTCACTCATCCATCATCCACCCTTTCATTCATCTATCCAATCTTTCACTTATCCACCCGTCATCCGCCCTTTTAGCCAATCATCCACCCTCTTTCACCCATGCATGCTTTCACTCATCCATCCATCTATTCAGAGGTGTGGCGCCGCGGCCAGGGCGACTGACTCCAGAATCTGGGGATCACAGTTTGATCGCCGGCACGGCGGCAGATTAGCCCAGCATCATGTGACTCTGGGCAATAGCTTGCTTAATCTTCCCGACGGCCCCCAGCGCCTAGAGACCCTTACGGGAGATTGTTTGCGCTTTACAAATGTGGATTATTTATCCATCCATCCACCCTTGCTCACTCATCCATCCCCTCACTCACCCACCCACCAACCCTTTTTTTCGTTATTTATAAATCTTTGTCGCCGAGCAGACATGTACACACAAAGTGCCACCCATTTTCTTTAAAATACCTCCTGAGGGTGTCTTCATTCTCTCTCTTTCTCTCACTTTTTTCTTACAAAAACAGGCGCACAAATGCAGGCAAACACACAAACATAGCAGACACGCAAGGGCAGAGATTGCATGAGCACCAGTCACATTACAGAAAGTCACATTCATTTTTGTTTTAGGCCGAGGACAATGAAGTCATTTGCTCAGAATCACAGGATGTTGAGCTGAAGCTGGGACTCAAACCTATTTTCATAGTTCCTTGTTAGGCAGCTCTGACCGGCCCTAACGTTACATCCTCTCAATCTTCCTATCTGGGAAAGATGCCTCACAGCCTATGCAAACATAACCCCCCCCCCCCTGAAAGACACCGGAGCGAAGGTGCTAACAACAGGCACACAGCAAGGCCAATTCACTGACTCTTCCCCTTTCCCAGCAAACTATAGCTTCAGGGCGTGTAATACACCCCCTTTGCAGACTCCTGCTGAGAGGTGCATTCATCAGAATCCCGCACCTGCAGTGTGATTGAGTGGGCAGGGTCTCATTGGACCCTTCACTTTTACTCACAGAGGGCCACAGGGCATTCACAACCCTAAACAGCCCTTAAGTGATGCTAATGAGCCGCTGCTGGATTGCTCAGCAGCGGCTCCATTCAGAGGCATTCACTGCCCCTCCCTCCATTCTGCCTTCTCTTTTTCGGCAGCAGCCGAGCAGAGCACTTTCTGCGCAGCACAGTCTCCAGTGCCATCCAACCTGCACTGCCTGACTTTCCCCTGAGTACCGGTACTGTCCTTGGCGAAGGAAACGTTCAGACTCAAAGGGAGAAAAATAAAAAGTGGCGGTACTCCGTACCGGTGAGTACCGGCCCATTTAAAGCGCTGCGTTCTCTCCCACTTTCCCTCCCTCTCTTTCTCTCTTTCTGTCTCTCTCTCTCTCTTTCTCCATCCTTCAGTCTCTCTCTCTCCCTCTCTCTCTCCCTTTCTCTCTTCTCACCGCTCTCTCGCTCTATCTGCCTCTCTCTAGCTCCCTCTCTCTTGCTCACTGTTTCCCTCCATCTCTCTCTGCCCCCTCTCTCTCTGTCTATCTCTCTTTGTCCCCCTCTCTCCAGCCTTTAGTCTCTCTCTCTCTTTCTCCCTATCTCTCCATCCTTCAGCCTCTCTCTCTCTCTCTCTTTCTCCATCCTTCAGTCTCTCGCACCCGTTCCCTCTCCCTTTCTCTCTCCCCCTCTCTCTCTAGCTCCCTCTCTCTCACTCGCTCTTTCCCTCCCTCCCTCTTCTCTCTCTCCCTCTCTGTCTCTCCTCCCCTCTCTCTCCATCCTTCAGTCTCTGTCTCTCTTCCCCCTCTCTCCCTCCCTCTCTCTCCCTCTATCTCTCTGCCCCCCCCCCCCCCCTTATATCTTCGTGTCACCCTTTCGTCCTCACTCTTCGCTAAGGAACTTCCCGCGAGAGCCGCCCCTGGAGAAGCATTGGATCTGCTGTTTAATTTATTTATTTAATGCAGTTTTATATAGCGCGCACTCTAACCAAAGGTGTCAGAGCGCTTTACAAAAGGACCAGGGAAAGTACGTTACCAGGAGCCGTGGCGATATCATTCTTAAGTGCAACTACTGACAAATAAAATCAACAACGTAGACAGAAATACAATTACATGTAACGTTTCGTAAATAAACGCGGGGGTCATAAGATAAAAAGCCCATGGACCTGAGCTGAGGCTGGAGACGAGTCCCCCCTCTCTGCTAACGCCTGAGTTTTCTATGTAATAAGATGCAGCGCCTTGAACCTGTGCGCCAAGCAGACGCCTTCGGAGACTGCTCGGAAGGTGCCACTGCCAGGTGTCCGACAAGGAGCAGGAATTCTGTTCGCAGCAGCCGGTGCCCCTGGCTAAGGTTGGCGCTTGGCAGGCGAGACTGGTGCCTGCTGGGGCCCAGTGTGCAGGGAGGCGCTGCACAGCATGTAACAGCAGCTGACACCCCCCAGCGCCATACAGCGGGCCAAGAAAAACATTCCCAGTCGGCTGCCGCCATCTTGTGGACACAGTGGGAACTGATGGGCGCTAATATATAAACAATTCGCCACTGGTGCAATTTTTGGGTACACATACTTCTTTCTGGAAAGCCTTCTGAACGCTACACATCGACACCCATGTCAGGTAGTACACCTGCGGGTGCAGATGAACGAACTTCTTTGTTAAATGGGTTCACCGAATAAACAGCAGCACGTGCCACAAAGCTGCGATGCCCGGTGCGTTGGTTAGCAAGAGTGCTGGACGTGCACGGAGCCTCTCCTTGGAGTGTGCCCACCTTAGTATGTGTTGGGCGCGTGTCACTTAGAGGTCCGGGGAGAGGGCGCATCTATTCCCCATGGAATATTCTTCCATCAGGAGTAAATGTATAACTTTGGTGCGACTCCCAAATGATTTCCGGTGTCCTCAGACAACCTACAGCGGTCAAGAATGCAGGCAGGGCTTCCACCAAGAGAAAAACAGTGATGTGTAAATCTGCCATAAAACGTCTTTTAAACGTTTGTGTTTTTTCTTCATGAGGGAAATATCTCCCCCCTGCACCCCATGAAATATGGAAGTGTTCACTCCACAGCCTCCCCTGGAAAGGCAGGCACAATTTTTAACAAGAATACATTTGAACACGTTTCCATGGTGGGAAACTTTGTAAGAGGTACATGATTTCTGGCCAACCTATGAGTTTGGGGTGTTGATCTACTTTTCGGGGATACCCTCCCAATAATGCCCAGAAACCCACTCATATTTCTATATCTGCAAATGGAGAAATTCCACTCTAATATTGGAATTCCAGCCGTTGCACATTCACTTTGTGCTCATAAAATTCCACCAGGGCCAATTGAATGTATCCTGGGAGCACTACCCGCCGCACCACGTAAAACCCTAAACCTGCCAGGCTGTCAGACTCACCTTCCGGGGAAGCAAAAACGAGACCCAAGATTGCTGGAAGAAGGCGTCCGAGAGGGGCCCCTGGGACGACCCCGCGGCGGGCTCCCATCGGTAACATCGAGTCTTCCGCCCCAGAAGAAAGGAAGCCTGGAGATCCCCTGTTGTTACACCTTACATGGCTGCTTCTTGCTGTGGATACGCACTTTCACTTTCACTTTTAGGCTTCAGAGCAGGAAGACGGTTAAACCAGCCTCTTTACCCCAGCAGCCTCCTCTTCTCTCGGGCTGGCCCAGGGCTGGAAATAGGGGTGCAGGGTGTCCTGCAGCACCCCTAAAATAACCCTGCTGGAGTCCCAAAGGTGAACGATCCTTCAAGATCATTTAAGTTTAGTTTTTATCTTGTCACATTTGCTGTGAGCCATTTCTCTTCCTTACCTGGAGGCGGACTCATCTGGCAAAAGCAGCGGTAACTTGCACGGGACAGCAACGCTGTGTCTCACCCTCGCCGCTACTCACCTCGCTGGATGCGGCTGGGGGGACTACAGCTCCCATCACCCTCTGCTCCTGGCTTACGCATCCCACGTCACTTCCTGCTACCAGTGCGCTCGGAGGCGCTACTTAACCGGCAGGCTCCCTCCGCGTCGCGGGACGCGCGCGGGCGGCGCCGGGCTAAGCCCGGGACAAGGGCGGGACCGTCTGTGGCCGTCCGTGGACGGGACGGGCCGCGAACCCTGGTTGAATCGGACCACATCTTGCACAGGTATCCACACTCTGATAACTCGAGGGTTAAACTCTGCATCTGGTAGTAATTGTGACAGTGACACTAAAACCCATTTTCGCCAGTGCAAGAGGTTAGTGAAATACTGTTAAAGACCCAGGGAGACTCAAGGAGTAAGGAGGATAACACTGTGCTTTCAACAACTATATCTACTAAACCCAAAACCAGGTCAACCAAAAGCAAATTAGTGACCCCAGCAAAACCCCAAAAGTCAGTGTCTGAGAATGTAATTGCCGCTCCACACAAGAGTACCCCCACTGCAATAGACCTAATGTTACAGAAGGTGGCGGGGGAGATAGAGAGAACGGAAAGACGCATATCTATGTCGCTAATCACTGTGCCACTTTCACCTACCCAGCCGGGGGCTGAGAACTCGAGTCTCCTAATGCATGGGGTCAGTCATGAGGAATCAGGTGATGAGGTTCCATGTGCCCAGCTAGTCAGGGAAGAGGACCCTTTGACAAACAGGGAAGGGACTGTAGCCCCGGCGACGAAAGGGAGGAAAGATGGGAGGAAAAACACAAAAACACGTCATCAGAAGTGCCCCGTTAGAAAGTCCAAACAGAGAACTATGGACCACGAGCACTCCAGACAAGAAACGAATGCCCGTTTTGTCCCCCCAGGTTGGCTAAATGAGATAGTCTTAGACCTAAAAAACCATCTAGAGGCATTTATAGCCAACCAAATTAAACCACTGATTAGCAAACTGGACAAAATAACACATGAAATCCAGAAACAGGCTAAAGTGAAGGACATACAAACCTCAAACCAGGGAGGTACGATCACACCAGATACGAATGCCCCATTGCAACGACCCCGGCAGATAAATAATTGCGTAAGCACTGCCAAGTGTAGCATCATACAGGTACACACTGAGCCAAACACAGCAGAAGAGAGGGGCACTGAGGGAATAGGGAAACACCAAGGGAATGGGGGAAGTGAGCTACCACCAAGACAGGAATTAGTTACGCGCTTACCAATAGGACCCTCTGCTGCATTTAAACATGATTCCAAAGATCACGAGAGACACCAAGCTCACCTCCCATTAGTCAACCTCCCCCCGGAAGCAAGCCCTTTTGTAGTTATATTTACAGGGGTCCCTGAAAATAGAATAGGGCAGAGAGAATCACAACTGGAATTGAATGGTAAAATTGCTAATTGGCTAAATTTTCACAGACCCCTACAACCAGGCCAAGAGGGAGAAATCCAACACGTGAGAAGGGTTTACTGGGTAGGCTCTAGAAGGAAAGACAGGGAGGGTAACTGCGTCATCGCACATTTTAAAAACCCAAATTTGGTGGAGTACATATTAGAGAATTGCAATAGGAATGCCACAAGCACAATTAGGACCATGCCGGTAGCCTACTTCTATCCCAGAAAATTGGGGGCTTATCCACAAAATCCAAAACAGGGGAATAGAGACAGACATGGGGACGAGTATTGGGCAAGGCAAAATGATACCAGTACACAGCACTACCTACATCAACTAGGCCCTCAGTGGACAAATAGATATACCCCCTTGTACTCACTCGATGGAACAGAATGACTAGGGTCTCCAGGAAGGCCTAGCATAGCTACTGATAATGGAGGGAGGAGTATAGTGATAGGATCTATGGAACGTATGAACCCAGAAATGAAGCAAGTACCAGATGCCCCGACGCTTAACGCTATAAAAGCGGGGTCAGGGAATTGTATAAGTCCAGCACGACAGGGCCAAGTCGGAAGTAGTATCCAGGAGACCAAGACAAAAATCCTATCTTGGAACATTGCAGGGCTAGCTGGTAAATTTGAAGATCAGGAATGGAGGAAGGATTTGCAAGGTTATAATATATTAGTTTTCCAAGAGACCTGGGCAGTTGATCCGGCAAGGTATCAAATAGAGGGCTATAAGTGCTTTGGGGTCCCCGCACAAGAAAGTAGATCAGGAAGAGCGAGAGGTGGGTTATCTATCTATGTCGATTTAACCCTGGAAGGGAAGTGGACAATTCCACACTGGACATCACATACGCTCCAGGTACTCAAGCACCAGGGTAGAAGGCACAAATCACAATTCTTTAACCTCTATAATCCTGGGCCCACACTAGGGGAAAATCCAGTATTAAGGGAATTAGATAGCAAACTGAGGGAACAGGTAGAACAGACAAATAAGGGGGGAAATCCAATCATCTTTTTGCTAGGGGACTTTAATTGTCACCTTTGCCCTCACCTCGCCACTTTAGAAAAAGACTGGGACAGCTGTCCGCAGCATAAAGGACCGCATTTTGAGCATACGCAGGAGGGCACACTATTATCCTCAATGTTGGCTACCTACTCACTGGCGCACACGATGGACATGATACCTCGGGTGGGGGAGGACTCATATATCCCCACATTTAAAGGCAGAGGTTGTTCCTCCACAATTGATTATATAATTTTATCAACCTTCGGTTTATCTAAAGTCACTAAGGTAAAAACAAAATGGAGTCCCTTTAGTGATCATAACCCTTTAACTATAGAACTGACACACATGGACCGTAGGAACAACACAAATGAAAGGGAGGGGAGATTGCAGCCTGAAGCTCGAGGAAGGCGCCTGAAGTGGATGAAAATAAACCCACAGGACTTCTATAAAACTCTAATTTTGAAAGGGGGGAAATACGTTGAGGATTGCTTAGACCTCCAAATAGAAGGTTCAGACCTAGTGTCCTCCTTTGAATCACTAACAAAATTAGCAGACACACTTTTAGAAACAAAAGGCCCCAGCAAGATATCAACTAATCCACGGTGGTTTGACTCCAACTGCTCGAAAGCTTTAAGGAACTTGAAACAAGCACTAAAAAGCAAACCAAGGGACACGGCAATAGTGGCCAAACTGAGGCAAATCTACAAGGCCAAAATTAAGGAGAGAAAATCAGTAGTACAGGCAGAGGTATGGGCAGACTTGAGAGAGGCAGGAGAAAACCGGGACTATTGTGAATTCTGGAAAATAGTAAATAGGCCTTGTTTTCAAGATAGCTCCGCCCCAACTATTAGCACTAACATTCTCCCAGAACAATGGGTTAGTCACTTCGAGGGACTGTACAATAATGCGAAGGGGGTATTGCAAGAGGGTAGGTGGGAAGGGGATAGGAGTGTAGATTTAACTTTCTCCCTGGAAGAGCTCAAATTAGCAATTCAAGGGCTCACCCCCAACAAAGCACCGGGACCAGATGGGACACCTCCAGACCTGTATAGAAGCAATATAGACCTGTGGGCCCCTATTTTAACAAGGGTCCTAAATGCGGCGATTAGGTCTGGTCTACCACGCTCCTGGTCCACCGCCCTAATAGTACCTATCTTCAAGAAAGGGAGCCGAGAAGACCCGAAATGCTACAGGCCGATTTCTCTAATCGACGTCTCAGCGAAAATTCTGGGACGGGTGATATTGCACAGGCTATCAAACTGGACAGAGGAACATTGCACTTTAGTGGACACCCAGTATGGTTTCAGAGGGGGGAGGTCAACAAGCGACCAGTGCCTGAATCTGTATTTGTTAACAGCTAAATACACCAAAGCCTCCACTGGAACCGTTTTCATGGGGTTCATGGATTTGGCAGCTGCTTTTGACAATGTCAATAGAACTAAACTCTGGGCCATGATGTTTAACCTGGGTATGGAGGCGGAGTTGATTAACATTCTAAAGGAACTCCATTGGAATACTACGGCTAAAGTACGTTTCACCTCGGATGGGGGCTGCACGGATGCTTTTCCCTGCACAGGAGGAGTAAGACAAGGATACATCCTTGCTCCTTTTCTTTTCTCGCTATACATAAATGGCCTGGAACGACACCTCATCTCTCTAGCCGCAGATTGTCCAAGAGTAGGATCACGACAAATACCTGTCCTTTTGTACGCGGACGACGCGGACCTGCTGGCCCGCACACCAAGGAGTCTACAAATCTTGGTGAATGGGTTTGTTGAATTCATGGCTGACCTAGATCTGGCAGTGAACTTGAAAAAATCATTTGTCTTGGTAGCAGGGAAAAAACCAGCTAAGAAACCACTGTTCAAGATAGGGCCACATGTCCTGGAAACGGTAAATACTTTCCCTTACCTGGGCCTGCTCCTGGACTCTAACATGTACTTTAAGCCTTTGGTAGACGAACATTGTTCAAAACTTACATCATCCAATGGGGCAATTTTAAGCTTTGCACACAGACTGGGTCGGTGGAGCCCGGAACAGATCATGACACTCTATGGGTCCATCACTAAGTCAAAGGCCCTATACGGGGCAGAGGTGTGGGGATTTACGGATGTGACTAAATTGCAAATCGAAGAAGACAAGTTCCTCCGCCGAATTCTCAGAATCCCAAAATCCACCCCTGTGGACATTGCTCATCTTGAACTGGGGATGGGCTATATCTCTGACGAGGTAAAGATCAGACCAATTACTATGTGGACAAGAGTATGGACCAACCCAGAGGCGGAATTAACCAGGGAAATTGTAAAAGACTGTTTGCTAAGGGAAAACGCACTTGAAATTCCATGGTTGAAATATGTTAAAAATACCTTGAAAAGTATTCATCAGACACATTTGTTCTTAGATCATACGCAGATTACAACCATGTCTAAACTTATAGTAAAGAAACTGTTACTGGAAAACTTTGCAAGTGCTAGACTCAAAGTGGGACAACTTAAGAGAACAGTAACTGCACATGGTTTGGTAGCAAACAGGGCAGGCATGGAACCATATTTGTTTTTAATGCACAACCAACAGGACAGATTTTTAATGTGCCGTTTTAGGCTCAATCTTTTACCTAACATTTTAGCTTACCCCGCAGGGTTCACCACAACGATTGAGCAGAAGGGTGCCTGCGGCTGCGACAATAAGTCTCCGCAGGACACCCTTCACTTTGTACTTTTATGTCCATTTTATCAATTTCCAAGGCGCCGCTTCCTGGTCCAAATACTGAAAAACCAGAAAATACGCCAAGCAAAAGCAGCCCTGTTGTTTTTACAAAAAGCAAATGATATGTATACTCTCTATGCTATCTCAAATTTCCTAAAAATTACTGTTAGACTTAGGAATACAAGGAACTAATATAATCGTATTTACATGTTCTTTCTGCCCCTGACCCACAAATCATGTCCCTAGTATATGTTTTTAATCCTTCTCTTTTTAAATTGTTGAAGTTCAGGAATGAAATGTGATAAATTGTATTTTTATGATGATTTTTAATTATCGAAATAAAAACGAACTGACTGACTGACTGAATGCATCAGGATTGCTTGCGCCTTCAGGGAAAATTTAGCACACATGGGGGCATTTTTACAAGCCCCTATCGCCACCACAACGTCACTTTCAGTGACGTTGTGATGGCGCTAGGGGTCTCATCTCATTTACAAGGCAGCGTTAAACCACTTTACGTGGCTTAACGCTGCCTTATCTATGAAATGAAATGAAATTAATTGGTACAGACCTCTTCCGAGATCCACAATATGTTAAAATAGTATATACAGATTTCCAATTCCATAGTACCACGAAATATCACAAAAGACCTTATATACAAAAGAGATTATTATTCTTATTTAATACTCTGCCTTGTAAATAAGGCTCCCTTTCACGCTACACTTAGCGTGAAAGGGGCGTGCAGCGTGTGTTGCGGTGGGTGTTCCACCGCAACACCCATTGATATTGACGCTGCCCCGTATTTACAAGGGCAGCAGGAATAGGAGGCAGCGCCAAAATTAAAATCAGGGAAAACCTGGTCTTAAACAGGCGAAACGAGGAGAAGTGCTTTATTTCTCCTCGTTTTTGCTGTTGTCACCTTGTAAACCCATGTGCTACATTATACCTGTTTCAGGTATAATGTATGCAGGGTGGGCGTTCCCACTCCAGAAAGCCTCGTAGAAGTGACACAGTGAAATCTACAAGATTTCACTGCTCCACTTCTAGGACACCAGGGTGTCAAAACCTTACGCCTGCTTGGTGCAGGCGTAAGGAGTGACACAGTGCAATAAGAATAGGCCTCCCCCAGGCATTGCTGGAGTTGCATCAGGCTTACGACACAACCCCAGCAATGTGTGGGTTTTGCGCCGACAGATGCATGAGAATTTCTGATGCATCTGTCAATCCTTGCGCCATGGTGTGTTATATTGTAAATACAGCGAATCCATGGTGGCGCAAGGGTATCACTTGCAGGCGCAAGGAAACAAGCGCATCGCTGCTTTAATGCAGCGATGCGTCAGTTTCTTGTAAATAAGCCCCTAACACCTTCAACCAGTCCTGGGTTATTAGCCAAGGGTGCTTGCATGATTCGTCTTGTAGGTGATGAGTCTTTATGACCCATGTGTGAACACAAATTTTACTAATAAGATCGATAACTGGTGAAACAGGATGCAACTTGCTGCCACACACCATCCCTTCTGGTCGTATCTTCCTTGAATGACACTATGTATCAGGATTATCGAGGTCCGAACACAAAAACAGTCAAATAAAAAAATATAATAATCTATTGTAGTAACTTCAGCACTTTTTTTATACACAATAATTTCACCTGTCACTTCCACATTCAGTTTAAAACACAAGCATTGGCATGGCCAATAGGTCTCACCTCTCAGATGTGAATGCAGACCTACTAGTTTTTCTATTGTTTTTTGTCAATATTGTTCAGTATCAGCAGAAAAAAGTAAATGTGCGATGTTGTGCATGTGTGCACATGTAATTCTAAGTTGGGGAGGTAGGAGAAAAAGCAACCTGGACTCACGAAAGTGAGAAAGCAGGGAAAGACGTACTCCCATGGAGTGGTGGTATCGGAATATGAAAAAGAGGGGCATATTTACAAGCCCCTATCGCCACCACAACGTCAATTTCCACGACATTGTGGTCGAGATAGGGGCTTCGCCTTATTCACAAGGCAATGTTAAGCCACTTAACGTGACTTAACACTGCCTTGTAAATAAGGCTCGCTTTCATGCTACACTTAGCGTGAAAGGTGAGGGCAATGGGTGTTGCGGTGGGCGTTACACCACAACACCCATTGATTTTGACGCTGCCCCATATTTACAAGGGTGGCATAAATGTGGGGCAGCGCCAAAATTAAGACCAGGGAAAACCTATTCTTAAAGAGGCGCAACGAGGAGAAATGTTTCATTTCTCCTCGTTTTTGCTGTTGCTATGTGTGCTGCATTGTGCAAGGCCATTGATTGTTTTCATGCAGGAAGGTGACATTAAGCAGCACACATAGAAGTTACAAAACGACATTTAAAGATTGTTTATGTGCAGGAAGGAAGACCTTCCTGCTCATAAAGAGGCTTATTTATGAAAACTGTCGCATCGCTGCATGAAAACAGTGATGCAACAGTTTTCACTGCGCCCTCCTTGCGACAAGATGGATGCGCCGTATTTATTGTACGGAGCTGTATGTCACAAGGAGTTACAGATACCTCAGTACTTGTGATATATTTGCAGGTGCAAAAGTGGTGCATTGCTGGGGTGTGTCTGAAAATAGATGGAACTCCAGCAATGTGTTCTTTCACATGGGACAAGCCCCATGTGAAGGGGCCTGCATCAGTCTTATGCCTGCTGTGAGGCAGGCGTAATGATTTGACGCAGTGGTGTCCTAGAAGTGTTGCAGTGAATTTTCATAGATCTCACTGCACCACTTCTATGACCCTTTATTGTGGGGGAATGCCAACCCTGCCTACATTATACCTGACACAGGCATAATGTAGTGCAGGGGTTTACAAAGTGACGCATCTGCTTAGATGCGTCACTTGGTCAATATGGCGCAACGTGGTGCATTATTTACACCACCGCAGCATCACAAAAAGTGATGCAATGGCATTGTAAAAGTATCGCAGGCCTTCATAAATAAGGCCCCACCAATCTACCCCTCAACGCAGATACCATAGCACTATGGTGCAAGGGTATCTGCGTTAGTGCTAGGCTAGAAAAAATTGTGTGCACCGACGCAGGGGGAAACACAGGGCTGAACCATATTGTTGTAGATATGATTCAGTCCTACGTTTCAGAAGTGGCGGAGTGTGGTGTTAAGCCAAGGAGGCTAACACCGTGCTCCGCCACTTTGTAGTAAATAAGCCCAAAGTTTTCCCTGGTCTTAATTTTGATGCTGCCCTATATTTATGCCACCATTGTAAATATGGGGCAGCATCAAAATCAATAAGTGTTGCGATGGAACGCCCACCACAACACCCATTGCCAGCCCCTTTCACGCTAAGTATAGCGTGAAATGGTGCCTTATTCACAAGGTGGCGTTAATACGCCATCTTTTGAATAAGGCGAAGCCCCTATCGCCACCACAACGTCGAGAAAAGTGACGTTGTGATGGCGATAGGGGGATGTAAATATGTCCCAGGGTTTAGCGTCAGAAAATAACTCACCTTTTAACCAGGTACTATGGAGGGGAAATGCTTTTTTTCTCCTTCATTTTCTCAATTTGCATGTGAGCTGCACTGTACAGCACACATACAAATTGGGAAAATGTTTAATGTTAGCCTATGCATAGTATTTTGTACTGGAAGTGTATCCTTCCAGTACAAATCCTAAGCTTGACTCACGGACACACCCTTGCACTATGGCGCAAAGGTGTCTCCGTGGTGCACTGCAGCTAATTTCAGCGCCTGAGCTAGGGTTAGGGGAGGAGAGTGCCATTTGTAATTTTGGCGCGGTCCTGCTTTCTCCATCTCACGCAGCACAGTGCGCTGTTTGTGGCTGCTGCCCTGTGCTGCGTGAGAAATTGGTAAATGAAAGCATTATAGCAGCTCTCTCCTGTGCCCTGCAGAAATAACTGTACTGCATCTTTAATTCTAGGGAGTGGATAACTAAAGATAGTTTCAAACTTAAGTAAGGCGAATCTAAAAAAAAACAAGACATCACAAAAAAACTATATTGTGAAAGAGCATTGAATTGCAATCATACTATCAGCCTGTAGAAACGGTAAACAAATTTGATTCTTACAGGTTTTTATCAGTTTCATATACAAAACCCCATTTTAAAAAAAAACAAAAAAAACTGCTAACCATACAACAAAAACTACATCCATGAAAAAAGTTGAACATTTATTGGCTGGCAGGGAAGGTGATGATTTTCAGGTCACCCGCAACTTAGAATGAGGACCTGAAAGTTGACAGGAAAAGCGAGACCACAACGTGCTGAGCAATTTGGTGATGGTCCCATCGCCCTGGTACCACTATAGACTGAGATATGGATGAAAAGGTGTTTTAAAAGCAAAGCCCCGCAAAGCATTATGGGGCGAGATTGCAGTAGGCACAGAATTTTATAGTAGTAGCTCTCTTGCTGTGCTGGAGAGAGACCCTGTGATATTTGGCATTGGAGCAAAAAAAGCGAATGAGTATTAAAAAGCAGCCATACTGTCAAGAATTCCTGTCATGCGAGGGGAGGAAAACGGTAACCAGCGAAAACGGACTACATCTCCCAGGATGCTTAGCGGTTGAGAGGTTATGTAAACAGGAGAGCTGTTACATAACTCAAGGAAAACACGCCCTTATGTAAACAGGAGAGCTGTTACATAACTCAAGGAAAACACGCCCTTATGTAAACAGGAGAGCTGTTACATAACTCAAGGAAAACACGCCCTTATGTAAACAGGAGAGCTGTTACATAACTCAAGGAAAACACGCCCTATAAAGGGAGGAACCGGGAGGTACAACGCTGTCGGATATTGTGTTTACACCGACGTAACTGCTTAGTGAAGAAGCAGTGTTCCGGAGTGGTGCTCCAGTAAGGCAAGAACGGAGGTAGGTCGAGTCGTTACTCCCTGGGCCGTGTCTTGCCCCATCGTCACCTGTGAAGGACCCGGAAGCTCTACCGGATAACCATTGAGCTTCGCTTTTTGACTCGGCTGAGTCAAAGCGCAGTGGCGCTTTTGCTGGTTGGAGTCGTAACTCCCAGCCCGACCAGAGATACAGGGACTGCCAGCGGTAACGCACACCAGGAGGTGTTTGCCGCGTTACAGACTCGGAAGTCCACAGGATCGATCGAGCGGCTGCTCTCGGTTCAGTCTTCTTTGCTTGTGATTGGGGTATCGGTGACGCATCACCAGGAGGTGACTCCGCGTCCCGGTGCAGTCTGAGGAAGAGGTTGAGCGGCTGCTCCCTTCAGGTAGAGACCCCGGCTGGGTGTTTCCCTGACTCCTCGATTCTCCCCAACACTCTTCGTGCCCCTCACAGCCTACCGATTGGCATTGTCGGCCATTTCATTTCTGCCCTCTGTTGGCATACGCCGGGATCGGCGTATATGCAGAGGACGGTTAGGACCATCCGTGCTGTGGGCTGGTAACGTACTTAGCCTGGAGGATTCCAGTGACTATAACCTTTGTTTATTCCTTGTATTATTTTTGCCTTCATTAAAATAACTAAACCTTCACAAGTGGTTGCGTTCTCATTATCGTGTCTGTTAAACGATCCTGAGACGTTCAGGGCGTTACAAAATATCCGACCTTAATAACACTAACTGTCTCCCGGTCGATAACAGACATGGCAACACTTGATGATGTGCTGGCTGCTTTAGCGACCGTGCAAATTGAATTGGCTGCCTCCAGGCAAGAAACAGCCGATGTAAAAGCCAGACTGGATGCTATCCAATTGGACCCGCTCACGCCCAGCACCTCCCTCACGAACCAGACCCCTGCGGTAGTAGTGGAAATGCCGGTAGCCGTCCCCTTGGCAACACCAGAGAGGTACAGTGGGGATCCTAACACAGTGCAGGTATTCCTCACACAAGTGGCGCTACATTTATCGTGCAAACCAAGGGCGTTCCCCACGAGTCAGGCTCGTGTGGCTTTCCTTATATCCTATTTGGCTGGAAACGCGGCACAATGGGCCGTACCTCTGGTGAGCAGGGACGACCCCATCTTATGTGATTGGGGTGCTTTTCGCGAGGAATTCCTGAAAGTCTTCGACAGAAGGGCTGACTCGTACACGGCGGACCGTGAAATGCTTGAGTTGAGACAGGGATCCAACGACCTGGTGCAGTATCTCAATGCGTTCCGAAGGCTGGTTGCGGAAACCAAGTGGCCTGTTGCTAAACAGACGGCGCTCTTCCATCACGGGCTGTGCGATGAGCTCAAGGACGCCGTGGCTCATATTGACCCACAACCCAAGACATGTGAGGGCCTTATCAACCTGGTATTACGGCTGGAACATAGGCTAAGTGAAAGAAAGGGGGATCATGGGAGAAAAGGAAAATCCCTTCCATCCTATGTGACAGTGGGAAGTCCTGAAACTTCCACCGCATCCAAGGGAGAACCCATGGACATCGGCGCAATACGAGCGAGCCTCACAGCCACGGAGAAAGAGTCACGCCGTAAACAAGGATTGTGCCTATATTGTGGCAAAAAAGGCCACTACGTACGTGAATGCCCTGCCAAACCGAAGACGTCACGTTATCGGGCCAACCGGGCGGTAACAGCCGTGGTGAACGTACCGGTAGAAAACTAGAGGACTCCCAGACCAAAGAAGGGGCATCTCGGAGTCACTCATCCATCCCTTCACTTTCCAACTCGGTCACTAAGGGACAACGACACCTGTTTCTCACGGTGCACGTGGGAGTGCATGACCAGTGGATACCCGTTGTGGCCATGGTGGATTCAGGGGCCACTGGCATGTTTATGGACCACAACGAGGCATGCAGGCTAGGGCTAGTGCTTCTTCCCAAAGCTGTACCCGAAGACGTCTATGCTGTAGACGGAAGGCGATTGGTGACGGGGCCCATCGGGCAGCACACGGGGGTCCTTCCGATGAGATGTGGGAGGAACCATTTGGAACAAATCGATTTTAACATCATCCGAGCGCCCCAATATGGCGTCATATTGGGATTGCCGTGGCTACAGAAACACAACCCCTCTGTGGATTGGCCAACACATCGCATCGAACTGACGTCACCGTATTGCATCCTGCATTGTGGAATAAGAACGGAATCCCTTGACGCAGATGAGAGCGGGAGTCAGACGGTGGCTACAGCGGCAGAAAAAGATGTGGCTCTCCCCCAGGCTTATCACAGTTTTGAGGATGTATTTGATGAGGTGAAGGCGGAAGTGCTACCACCACATAGACAGTTTGACTGCCAGATCGACCTGGTGCCAGGGGCCAGCGTTCCCAGCGGCAGGCTGTATGCCCTGACGGAGCCTGAAAACGTGCATCTCCGGGGGTACCTGGATAAACTCCTCAAGCTAGGATTCATCCGCCCGTCCAAGTCTCCGGCCGCCTCGCCACTCTTCTTCATCCCGAAGGCTAATGGGGAGCTGAGAGCCTGTGTGGACTTTAGGGCATTGAATGCGATAACCGTAAAGAATCGGTACCCCTTGCCTCTCATCAGTGTACTTCTGGAACAGGTCAAGAAAGCTTGTATCTACACCAAGTTGGATTTGAAAGGGGCATACCATCTGGTGCGCATGAGGGACGGAGACGAGTGGAAGACCGCCTTTAAGACCAGGTTCGGCCTTTTTGAGTACCTCGTCATGCCGTTCGGTCTGTGCAACGCCCCGGCAGCCTTTCAGTACTTTTTGAATGAGGTATTCAGAGAGGAGTTGGATATCTACGTGGTCGTATATATCGACGACATCCTCATCTATTCGTCCAGTGTGGAGGAGCACGTACACCACGTCAAAGCTGTGCTCCAAAAGCTGAGGGAAAACATGCTGTTTTGTAAACTCAGCAAGTGTGACTTCCACGTCACATCCGTGGAATTCCTCGGAGTGATGCTGAGTCCAGAGGGACAGGAGATGGCAGAACGAAAGATCAAGGCGGTGAAAGAATGGCCGGTGCCCCAAAGCGTGAAGGACGTCCAAAGTTTCATTGGCTTCGGCAACTTTTACAGGCGGTTTATAGATGGATTTTCAGGATTGGTGGCCCCAATCACACAGCTACTGAGGAAGTCCAAGGAGTTTGTCTGGTCCCCTGAAGCGAACAAAGCCTTTGAGGCCCTGAAAAGCGCCTTTGGTAAGGCGCCGGTGTTGGCTCACCCCGATCCGGATCTCCCCTACGTGGTGGAAGCGGGCGCATCGGATGTGGCGCTGGGGGCTATCTTGTCCCAACGCAACCACGACACAGGGGTGCTTCATCCCGTTGCGTACATGTCCCGCAAACTCAACGACGCCGAACGCAACTACCATATTGTGGAGAAGGAGCTTCTCGCAATCAAGGACGCCTTCACCGAATGGAGGCATTGGTTGATGGGGGCAAGACATGTGGTATCGGTGTACACGGACCATCGGAACCTACAGTTCATGACGGCCACAAAACACCTTTCTCCCAGACAGCTGCGGTGGATGATCTTCTTTGCGGGGTTCAACTTCCGCATCACATATCGGCCGGGGACGGAAAACCGGAAGGCGGACGCCCTGTCCCGTCAATCTGCAGTTAAGGAACCATTGCCTGCGACCGAGCATTCCATCATTTCCCCGAGGATGGTATTGGGGGTTATCCAACCGGCTACTTTCCTGAGGGGAATAAAGAGAGGGATCAGGTCATTCGCATGGCGGAGGTGGCTCCTCAGTCACAGAGAATGGCAGCTGAAGGACGGGATACCCCTGAAGGGCAGGTGCCTATTGATACCCACGCCTAGGCTAAGGAAACAAGCATTCATCTGGTGCCATGACTCTCCATGCGCAGGTCATTTGGGCTTTGAAAAAACGGTGGCTAGCATGGGACGGCATTTCTGGTGGCCAACCATGAGAGTGGATGTCAGGAGGTGGGGACAGGAGTGTCCTACGTGTGCTACCATGAAGGCCGACCATGGCCGAACCCAAGGGCTCTTACATCCACTTCCGACCCCGGATAGACCATGGGATAGCATATCACTGGACTTCGTGGTGGGCCTACCGGTAGACCAGGGGATGACGGCAATACTGGTGGTGGTGGATTACTTGACGAAAATGGGGCACTTCATCCCCTGCAAGAGAGTCCCTACGGCCGGGGAATTGGCGTCACTACTCCTAAAGAATGTGGTACGACTGCATGGATTACCTGGGGTGATCGTGTCGGACCGGGGGTCGCAGTTTACTGCGCAATTCTGGAAGACTTGGTGCACTGCGCTGCATGTTAAGACCGCCCTGTCCACCAGCTACCACCCTCAAACGGACGGCCAAACCGAGCGCCTGAACCAAACGCTCAAACAGTATCTGCGATGTTTTGTGGACCAGGGCAGGGAAGAATGGGTCGACTTGCTATGGGTTGCAGAGATAGCCTATAACAACGCCACTCACAGCTCCACACAGTCATCTCCGTTCTATAGCAACTATGGCCAACATCCCAGGTTCTTGCCATTTCTACATCCGTTCAGAGAGGACAGGATTCCCGCCACAGCGGACAGGGTGGCACACATAAAAGACACGTTGATGCGCTCAAGGGCTGTCCTAATAGAGGCCAAGAGAAGATACAAGGCTGCGGCAGACAGGAAGAGATGGCCCGGGCCACTGTACCGCACTGGAGACTACGTCTGGATATCCACAAGAAACATGAAGTTTCGAAAGAACAGTGTGTTCCATCCCAAGTACATGGGCCCCTATCGAATTACCAAGTGTATGGGTCCCGTGAACGTGAAGGTGTGCTTGCCCCAGTCATTGCGGATACACCCTGTCTTTCATGTATCATTGCTCAAACCAGCCCCCTCCAAGCCGTCTGGGACACCTCGGCCGGTATGCGTGGAGTCGGAGGTGGAGTATGAAGTGTCGGGCATACGGGCGTCCAAATGGCGCAGGGGGAAGCTGTGGTACCTGGTTGCGTGGAAAGGCTATGGCCCGGAGGAGCAGTCATGGGAACCGGCTGAAGGGGTTCATGCTCCGCGCTTGGTCTCCTTGTTCCATCGGCGTTTTCCTGCCAGCGCTGGACCCGTGGGGAGCCGCTGAGAGGGAGGATGTACTGTCAAGAATTCCTGTCATGCGAGGGGAGGAAAACGGTAACCAGCGAAAACGGACTACATCTCCCAGGATGCTTAGCGGTTGAGAGGTTATGTAAACAGGAGAGCTGTTACATAACTCAAGGAAAACACGCCCTTATGTAAACAGGAGAGCTGTTACATAACTCAAGGAAAACACGCCCTTATGTAAACAGGAGAGCTGTTACATAACTCACGGAAAACACGCCCTTATGTAAACAGGAGAGCTGTTACATAACTCAAGGAAAACACGCCCTTATGTAAACAGGAGAGCTGTTACATAACTCAAGGAAAACACGCCCTATAAAGGGAGGAACCGGGAGGTACAACGCTGTCGGATATTGTGTTTACACCGACGTAACTGCTTAGTGAAGAAGCAGTGTTCCGGAGTGGTGCTCCAGTAAGGCAAGAACGGAGGTAGGTCGAGTCGTTACTCCCTGGGCCGTGTCTTGCCCCATCGTCACCTGTGAAGGACCCGGAAGCTCTACCGGATAACCATTGAGCTTCGCTTTTTGACTCGGCTGAGTCAAAGCGCAGTGGCGCTTTTGCTGGTTGGAGTCGTAACTCCCAGCCCGACCAGAGATACAGGGACTGCCAGCTGTAACGCACACCAGGAGGTGTTTGCCGCATTACAGACTCGGAAGTCCACAGGATCGATCGAGCGGCTGCTCTCGGTTCAGTCTTCTTTGCTTGTGATTGGGGTATCGGTGACGCATCACCAGGAGGTGACTCCGCTTCCCGGTGCAGTCTGAGGAAGAGGTTGAGCGGCTGCTCCCTTCAGGTAGAGACCCCGGCTGGGTGTTTCCCTGACTCCTCGATTCTCCCCAACACTCTTGGTGCCCCTCACAGCCTACCGATTGGCATTGTCGGCCATTTCATTTCTGCCCTCTGTTGGCATACGCCGGGATCGGCGTATATGCAGAGGACGGTTAGGACCATCCGTGCTGTGGGCTGGTAACGTACTTAGCCTGGAGGATTCCAGTGACTATAACCTTTGTTTATTCCTTGTATTATTTTTGCCTTCATTAAAATAACTAAACCTTCACAAGTGGTTGCGTTCTCATTATCGTGTCTGTTAAACGATCCTGAGACGTTCAGGGCGTTACACATACAATAATAAACCTATATAGACCTCAACAACAAACTATACAGTTTTTGGCTTTCCAAAGCTGCAACAATATTATTAAATACAAAGCATTTAAATAAATAAAAACATTATCAGCTGGAAAAATCAAACCGTGATATAGCTTGAACAAACATTGTAAGGCAGGGAAGGTGATGATATTGAGGCCCCCCCACCAACTTAGGGTGAGGAGCTGGAAATTGACAAGAAAAGCAAGGCCATGTCACTCTGGGACCACCATAGGCTGGCCCCCTCCCACTGGGACCACCATAGACTGCGATATGGGAAAAAAACATTTTAAAGGCGAGGCACCACAAAGCATTGTGGGGCGAGATTCCAGCAAGTAGTGAATTTTTATAGTAGCTCTCCCCTGTGCTCTTCTGTTTTGCAAAAATAACTACTTCATTGTTAATTTTTGGGAGTGAATAACTAAAGAGAGGTTCAAACACAATTAAGAGAGATAAAGAAAGGTGAGACATCACAGCAAAACTGTATAGTGAAAGAGCATTAAATAGCACCCATACAATCGGTCCCTAAATAGCATTCCTATTGTATTATACATTTTTCAGCATCCCAGACCTCCTACAATATAACCATGCTCAAGGCCTCTAGAAAACAAACCACTCCTGGGTGAAGAACAAAAGATCCAACCATGAAAAATCATGAAAATGCATTGCAAGGCAGGAAGGTGATGACTTTGAGATGCCCGGGAAGGCTACATCATGGCAAGGCCCTCCAAAGCACTATGGGCCACATGTGCGATAAGCAGTAAAATTTATAGTAGCTTTACCCTGTGCTCTTTTATTCCACATAAATAACTGTACTGCATCCTTAATTTTGGGAGAGAATAACTAAAAATAAGTTAAACACAATTAACAGAGATCAAGGGAGGAAAGACATTTGCCTAACATTGCATGGTCAAACAGTATTCAACTACAGCCACATGAACAATTGATTATACATTTTTCAGGATTTTTAATTAGCTGTCAAACAAAAAACAACTAGAGAAATAAACAAGTTTAGAACAAAAAGCCCAACCATGGGAAAACTTGAAAATTCATTGGAATGTAATGATTGATTTTGATGTCCCCTCCAACTTAGGGCGATGACCTGGAAGCTGACAAGAAAAGCAAGGCCACGCCGTGCCGAACAGTTCGATGGTGGTCCCCTTCGCCCTGGTGCCACCACGGGGTGAGATATAGCTGAAAAGGCATTTTAAAGGCGAGGCCCCGCAAAGCATTATGGCCCGAGTTTGCAGCAAGCAGTGAATTTTAATGTAGCTCTCCCCTGTGCCCTTGTGTTCTGAAGAAATAACTGTACCGTACTGTATCTTTAATTTTGGGGAGTTGATAGCTAAGGATAGGTTCAAACACAATTAAGAGAAATCAAGGAAGGCAAGACATCACAGTACAACTGCACAGCAAAGGAGCATTAAATAGCAACAAAACAATCAGCCCCTGAAGGGCGTAGACACATATGCAACACATTATACATTTTTCAGGTCTCCAGATCTTCTACTGTTATATTCCCAAGATAGGCTCATGTAGCGAAGCAGCTTATTTCATACATTTTCCTCACAAATAACTTTTCAGCTGTGACCTTTTACACATATTTGCATCACAACAATGTTGGATTAGCTTCTCTGAAACAAAACTTGTTTTCACATCTAGCTTTGCACAACATTATCACAACGCCCTGAACATCATGTAAGAATTCTCATTTTGCACTACGTAGAACTGTCATCGCTATCTTCATCCACTGGGCGACAGGGCTATCTACTTATCCATAACTTCGCAAACCTACATGCACACCGCAAGGCTGCTTTCCATTATAAAAGATGAGCACCCCAATAGATTTGCAGAGGAGGCGATTCCGGAGACATCGATGGCCTTGCCTGCTGAGAAATCACCACGCAGCGCTCTGACATCTAGTGAGGGGTGTCCGGCTCGTGACCAAGATGGCGTCCTTCACTCTGTTAATACAACAAAGGAATCTGTCAGTCTGAAAAACAAGGGCACAGTCGCTGGGAAGTTTAGAATAAGCGAAGAGTTTGAAAAGGGAGCCTCAGAGTGCTGTAGGATTCATTAGGATTTCCATCAAAAACCAGTGATTGGTGTATATCATCATCTGGATATCCACTCCTTCCCACCACTGTGATTCACTCCATCTTGGAGTTTCATTCGTGGTTAGTTAGTAACCGGAGCACATTTTTATGAGGCCCATGGAAAGGGTAGGAGAGAAGGGGAGAAGGACAGCCAAGCCACTAGTCAGGGCAAGGTATGATATATATACCAAAAAATGATATATAAGTGGTGCAGTGCAGTAAGGTGAAATGTTAAAAAAGGATAAGGAGGAAAAAAGAAAGTTTATTGAAAAATATTCCTGCCAGTCCTTAACTAAAAATGGTGCAGAAACAGCTTCTAACAAATAGGCTGTTTGACAATAGGGTCGACATGTTTCAGCCTGCTTGCCTGGAGGGTCAAATGGCTTTCGTCAGGACCTTCATTTTATTATCGCTACTGCAGCAAAAGTGAGTGGGAAAATTATAAATTGTGAGACAGTGTTAAAAAATACAACCTTATTATGGTGTACAACTTCTTCGTATTGTCAGTGTGTTTATGAACATCTGTGGAAATACGAAAAGAGAATCACAAAAACAACACAGTCAGTGAAACTATCTGACAAATTTTCGCTTGAAACGCTGTGCCTTAATCTCAAGTGCTTACCTGATCAGCACGAGAAGTGAGCCTCACCTCACCCGGTAAAGACTCAGGGTAGAAGGAGGCCCCGCCCTACAAAATTGAATAAGATGTGGGGAAAATTCAGTACAATGAACCATGAGATACGATGGTTCAAAATCTATAATTTGAGACATTCTTCTGAAAGTCCGTTGTATGCTCAGCTTTGAACGCTGCGGTGACTTCACTCAAGAAAACAGAACCACAACTAAAATGATAGACTATGCAGACGCGCAAAAACTAGGGCACCGGTGGAACACGCAGTGCTCAATTGCGCCGCATCTGTTACAAAGAATAAGAGTTTCAAAGTTTTGAACTCTAGATCGCTCACCTCTCCGTCGGTACCTCGATGTGGAATCTGAGCCGTTTGGGAGGTAACCGGCAGCACAGGTGAGAGGTGTTAAAAAGCATGCCCTTTGGTTAAGCGACGACCTGATTCGTCAACGCTGGGCCAATGGGTTACTGTGTTTGATTTGGTATGGTCTCTGATTGGGCCCTGGAAAAGCCCGAGGTCACGCGGGATTTCGAGAAAAACTACAAAGTGATGTCAGCGTGTCAGGAAGGTGTAGTTCCAATGAGGTCGAGGAAAACTCGAGGTCACGCGAGACTAGAGAATGACTACTGAATGACATCAGCGTGTAAGGAAGGTGTAGTTCCATGTATCTGATAAAGCTTTATCAATCAGTGGGACGCAAACATACTTTCATATGAAGGATAGAAGGGGTTTAGCAATTAGTGCATATCTAGATGAGGTAGTCCCAAACCATGGGAGCAAAGATCTTTTACCAACTGCAACAGTGAAGATTTAATCTATATGATTGAATGCCCCTGTAAACTCCGGTATATAGGGATGACCACTCGGAAAGTCAGACAGCGAATGCTAGAACACAAGAGCACCTTTCGCTGCAACAAGACCAATACGAGACTGACACGCCACTTCCATGAAGTGAAGCACCAAGCCAATGATTTTTGGTGGACAGTCTTAGAGAAACCCTTTATTCCATCACATGTAAGTGACACATCTCGCTTCTTGTTTTTAAAGGAACAACGCTGGGTGTTTAAAATTGGTACTTTTCAAACAGGATTGAACGATGATATTCCGTGGAGCTCATTATAACTCTCCACTGATCTAGGTTCATCCAGAGATAGTGATCAAAGATTGGGACTACCTCATCTAGATATGCACTAATTGCTAAACCCCTTCTATCCTTCATATGAAAGTATGTTTGCGTCCCACTGATTGATAAAGCTTTATCAGATACATGGAACTACACCTTCCTTACACGCTGATGTCATTCAGTAGTCATTCTCTAGTCTCGCGTGACCTCGAGTTTTCCTCGACCTCATTGGAACTACACCTTCCTGACACGCTGACATCACTTTGTAGTTTTTCTCGAAATCCCGCGTGACCTCGGGCTTTTCCAGGGCCCAATCAGAGACCATACCAAATCAAACACAGTAACCCATTGGCCCAGCGTTGACGAATCAGGTCGTCGCTTAACCAAAGGGCATGCTTTTTAACACCTCTCACCTGTGCTGCCGGTTACCTCCCAAACGGCTCAGATTCCACATCGAGGTACCGACGGAGAGGTGAGCGATCTAGAGTTCAAAACTTTGAAACTCTTATTCTTTGTAACAGATGCGGCGCAATTGAGCACTGCGTGTTCCACCGGTGCCCTAGTTTTTGCGCGTCTGCATAGTCTATCATTTTAGTTGTGGTTCTGTTTTCTTGAGTGAAGTCACCGCAGCGTTCAAAGCTGAGCATACAACGGACTTTCAGAAGAATGTCTCAAATTATAGATTTTGAACCATCGTATCTCATGGTTCATTGTACTGAATTTTCCCCACATCTTATTCAATTTTGTAGGGCGGGGCCTCCTTCTACCCTGAGTCTTTACCGGGTGAGGTGAGGCTCACTTCTCGTGCTGATCAGGTAAGCACTTGAGATTAAGGCACAGCGTTTCAAGCGAAAATTTGTCAGATAGTTTCACTGACTGTGTTGTTTTTGTGATTCTCTTTTCGTATTTCCACAGATGTTCATAAACACACTGACAATACGAAGAAGTTGTACACCATAATAAGGTTGTATTTTTTAACACTGTCTCACAATTTATAATTTTCCCACTCACTTTTGCTGCAGTAGCGATAATAAAATGAAGGTCCTGACGAAAGCCATTTGACCCTCCAGGCAAGCAGGCTGAAACATGTCGACCCTATTGTCAAACAGCCTATTTGTTAGAAGCTGTTTCTGCACCATTTTTAGTTAAGGACTGGCAGGAATATTTTTCAATAAACTTTCTTTTTTCCTCCTTATCCTTTTTTAACATTTCACCTTACTGCACTGCACCACTTATATATCATTTTTTGGTATATATATCATACCTTGCCCTGACTAGTGGCTTGGCTGTCCTTCTCCCCTTCTCTCCTACCCTTTCCATGGGCCTCATAAAAATGTGCTCCGGTTACTAACTAACCACGAATGAAACTCCAAGATGGAGTGAATCACAGTGGTGGGAAGGAGTGGATATCCAGATGATGATATACACCAATCACTGGTTTTTGATGGAAATCCTAATGAATCCTACAGCACTCTGAGGCTCCCTTTTCAAACTCTTCGCTTATTCTAAACTTCCCAGCGACTGTGCCCTTGTTTTTCAGACTGACAGATTCCTTTGTTGTATTAGTATATTGGATGGGGGATTGAGTCTGTCTTGGTCTTTAAATTCTCCCTCGGACCCTCCCCTTTTTGGTCCTTCACTCTGTCCCATCAGTTAATGGGGTTGTTTTGTCCCTTGGGGGGATTTTTGGCTTTACATTTTCACACACTCTAGGTACACTCAGAATAGGGTCCGCTTCGTAGGAGTACGCTCGATTACTGCCTTGTGTTATATGCCTGCATATATATATTGTTTTAGCACCATGGTAGAACTATATCTACTATTTACACTTTTGGTGCTTGTAATCATGTTTATCTGCTTCTGTATTTTATGCAAGAATAACATTGGCTCAATAAATATTATTGAAAACGTCTCACTGTGTATTCTCTGTATATTTCTCTGAGAATAAGTGAGCATGAGTGACCGAGCGAAAGGTGCTGTACTGTTTCCACAATCCCTGAGGGGTCAGGGTTGTCATGTTCAGTGGTTGCCAGGAACCATTTGCTCCCTTGTAGGTTAGGGGGGCTTACGGTGGCACTGTGAGCTAGCTGCTTTACAGGCCAACATATTCTGCGGGGTGTCAGAAATCAGTCTAGACACCAAGCCCTTACTTTATGTTGTCCAAACAATGCGCAGATCCTACAGATTGGCAGGAACTACACGAGATGGCTCCACCAATGTTGGTTGGGTTTTTGTTTAATGAACAATCTGAGTAGTTCAGTTGTGCTTTCTCAGAGACCCCTACTCTCATTTTAACAGGAGACGTCCGTAGTGGGAAGGGAGAAAAATCCGCCTCAGCTGAGTAGGTGTACCCTATGAATAGGCTGTAGGTTAATCAAGCTTGAAGGTTTAGAAGTTCCCACATTGTGCATGCCATATCTCTAATTTTAGCAAAATACTACCCCTCTGACAGTGACCGAAAAAACGGAGGACATTGAAGAGCAGGTAGTGACTCTAAATATTTCAGAAAATTGCAGACAGGCAGTTACCATGAAAATATTACAACATGGCCTCCCGGCAACGGGTGGAGATATTACCTTCGTGGTTGGGGCACCTGAAGCATTCAGAACAGAATTATTCTACTCTTGGGTTAAGTTCCCGCCTGCAGATGCACACTCACGGTTAATTCATGAATACATTGAAGTAGAACCACCAGATGAGTATTTCCATACGTGGACTTAGAAGTCCCATTAACTTACCAAGAGCACATTAATTGGTTTAAAGGTGCCTTATCCCATACCACAGAACACGTGAGACTCAGTCCGCTCAGCAGAGAAGGAGCGACCGGACGGTCTCAGCCTCATATACACCGCATCCAGACATTGCTGCTTTATCAGCAGCAGGAATGCGTACACTCTACAGAGATTTGGTAAAAATCTACAGAAATCTTCCACAACACATAATGAGAACATCAACAGTTCAACCTGCAAGGGCTGCTCAGGCTACACAACCAGACATGGCTACTACAGGTATTAGCCCACAAACCCCAAATGCCATTATGGGAAAGGTTCCCACCAGCCGGAAGCAAATCCCATTCTGGATAGCACTAAAAAATGGCACATCTTGAAGTAGGTTTTGCCCATTTGGGTCCGCAGGAAAAACACAGAATACTTACAATTTACTTGCCAATGGAGATGGCTCCCCCGATAGAAGATTTTGCCACTTGGGGTACAATCTGTGCTGCTGTATATTCCAGAACACATGGTACCCCTTCAATAGCAGTCATACCAGATGTACTGAAACAGATTCAGAATGAGTACGGGGCAGAGCCTGACTTAGATCTGGGGATGAAAATAATGGGCAATTTTGCCCAGGTATCGGCCATTATGTTGTGTAACATAAAAGGGGAGGCAGCAGCAGTGGCTATATGCCAACGCCTAAGGGAGAATTGCCTAAGATTATCGAAGACACATATGCTTCACTTGGTAGAGATAATCTGGGAGCCAGACCTGGGAAATCAATAGTTAAGAGCAATTCTGAAAAGAATAACTCAAAGCAAGCACCTGATTCTTCAAAGAAGAAATGGGATAATAAACAAATAAATAAATAAAACAAATCACAGTCACGGGGTGGGTCTTCTCAACAGGAGCACACAATTTGAGAAACCATGACAATGATAGAAAGCCTGACAGGTATCAGGATACTGATACACGTTCCACTCGTTCTTTTCAGGAGTCATGTGAAAAACGTTCTGAGAGATAATGACTGTCAGAGTACAGATCGGAAGAGCGAGTCAAGTCAAAGAGGGAGACACATCGCACTTTGGACTATATAATTAAACAAGAAGATAAACAAAAGACTTCTAAACCTCAATTTAAGAAGAAGAAGCTAGCGGGGATTAAACTTAGAAATTTCCAGGCTACTAAGGACTCTGCTTCTGAATGGGGAATGGGCAGTGACAATGCTGGACAGTGCGGCAGAAGTCACAATAGCTTGCCAGAACCTGATGGATTATCTGGGGGTAGTAGCGCTGATTGAGCATATCCCGGTCGAAACAACTGATACAAGGGTAAGTGTCCCACATTGTTTATACGAAATAACGCTCAAAATGGAGGGGGACATACCCAGGCAAGTATAGTGACTCTTTTGGGACAACTTGACATATGGTTACGGTATTCTTTTGGCCGAAAAGGATTGGCCACGAGTTCGTAATTTGACTGCCCAAGGGGAAAAGAAGTTATTTTACCTGCTTTCTCCGACCTTGTACCAGAATCAGTTAAAAATGAATACGTTAGCTCCTGCACTTTACTGCAATCATGTTGGATGGGATAACACGTCACCTCATCACGAAATCCCATTAAAATCAATTCCTCAACTACAGAGACAAAACCTGATTAAACATGAGGCAAAGAAACAAGTCAGGGAGATGCTAGATCAACTTGAATACCAGGGTGTGATAGAGAATTGCACCTCACCTATGAATAATCCCTTGTTTCCTATAATGAAACCCGATAATTCATAGAGTCTGGTCTTAGATTATAGACATTTAAATGCATCCACATGCACATTTGCAGAACTAAATTCACATAGTGCCACACTAATGAATAATATTGTGAGGAAGAAATACAAAACAACACTAGACTTCTCAAATTGATTTTTCTGCCTAAATATAGTGCCCGGGAGCAGATATTTGACAGCATTCTCAGCGCTAGGCTCTTAATGCCAATTTTGTTGATTACCACAAGGGTGCAAGAACATCCCGGACTGTTTTCAGCCAGAGTATTAGAGTTACTTCAAAATTTGAACAAGGAGGCATTGTCCTATGTAGATGAAATCTATCTGATGGATGATGAATCATTGTCTAGCGTGAACCACATAATTCTTGGATTCGCCCACCTGGGAAGCAAATTCAATTAAAAAAAATAAAAAAATTACCCACCTCAGTGTCCTATGTTTAGGGTACGAATTGTCAAGTGAAGGCAAAAGTATGGCGGCACAATTTTTAAAAAAATGTGCACTGCTCCAACCTCCAAAAGACTACAATCCATTTTAGGATTTCTACATTTTGGCAGGACATACATTTTGGATTACTCAGAAAGGGTGAAACCTTTCTATGAGTTAATTAGACCGTATTTTTCAGTATATCATTGGACACAGGAGCATACAGATTTTCTATGTTCCGTACAAGCTGACATGATAGCTTCCAAACGTTTACACACACGTGTCAACACAACTAACCAGGTGATCCGCGTAGTCACTGGTCCAACTGGGTACACATACATCACGTTCAATGAAGGTGATACAGTCCCTACTGCATACAAATCACATTTGTACACGAACACTGAAATGCGTTTTGCACCAACTGAGAAGATACTCACAGCGGTACAGACTGCTGTAGTGAGAGAGAGAGCACTAGCACAGGGGAAACGCATAATTGTCATGACCCCGGTACCGGCCCTAGAGGCCTTTGCGAAGGCAAGTATCCCAAATGGTAAAGCATTACATCCACGATGGATTCAATGGGCTAAGTCTCTCACTGTAACAGATGTAGATTAGAGATGTGACTCTACATTACAAACACAGGCATTCTTGCAGTACAAATAAGATTATCCTCTGACGAATGAAGTAATGTCTCTAGATCGATATGAATGTATCATTTACACCGATGGCTCTGCCTGGGAAAACACACACTCCATCTCTAGGGGACTGTATGGCGCAGCTGGCGGAACTAAAAGCTCTGGTACTGACACTACAAAATACGGATCGTGAATTCCCCACACTCATTGTGTGTGATTCATTTTACTGTGTCCAGTCCTATAATGAATGTCTACATTATTGGGGCCAAAATAGATTTAGGGATTCCAAAGTATGCACAGTAAAGCACAGGGGGGCAGTGTTACAAGCCCCTTGCGACATGTTTATGCCACCGTTGTGTCACTTTTGTGATGCAGCGGTGTTGTAAACAATGCACCATGTTGCAACACATTTACAACATGACGCATATAGGGAGATGCGTCACGTTGTAAAGCCCTGCGTCACATTATACCTGCGTCAGGTATAATGTATGCAGGGTGGGTGTTCTGATGCAATAAAGACTTGTAAAAGTGACGCAGTAATCTACAAGATTTTACTGCGTCAGTTCTACGATGCCACTGCGTCAAAACCTTACGCCTGCTTGAAGCAGGCATAAGGAGTGACGCAGCACAATGGGAATAGGCATTCCTAGCATTGCTGGAGTTGCGTCGTGCTTGCGACATGACTCCAGCAATGCGTTACTTTTACGCCAACAGATGCGTGACACATCTGTCAATCCTTGCGCCACAGTGCGCCGCATTGTAAATGCGACGCATCCATGGTGGCGCAAGGGGTTTTTTGCGCGACGCAATTGAACTGACGCATCTCTGTTAAAATGTCGAGATGCGTCAGTTCTTGTAAATCTGCCCCAAGATGCTTTGGGAGCAAGTGGCAAAGCTGAAAGAAGGCCTGCCACAGGCTCATGTTAACCATATATTGAGTCATCAAAGTGTTGGTATCCACGTTGAAGGGAATTCAATGGCATATAAAGCCGCCATGGCAACAGTTTGTACTGCTGCCTTTGCTGCAATTACTTGCTCTAGTATGAGAATAGACGTAACAACTATGATAGCTGTCAATGCCATGCGCAACAGCTCAGTCCTACTGAAAGGCTTTCCACTCAAGTACTCCTACAAGTTAGATGCACAAAAAATTCCGTATGCTCAGATTCCAGGAGGGGGGGTTAGAGTAATGCCAAACATGTATCACCATGGTTACGCACCTGCGCGCTACGAGAGGTACTAGACCTGATACGATTTTAGCAGCTTACACAGCAACCCCACACATTTTCCTACTCCCTGCTGACGAGAGGCAACTACCTCGAAACACGTGTCCAGGGATGGCACACGCCACGCATACTTGCATTCACACTCGAGCATAGGTGTATCCGCCGACGCTGACCTTCAGGGACCATTTTCATTGGGGGAACACGCCTGGTAGGTGTAGCAGTGTGCGACCAATCTGGTTTAACTTTATATTCAGGCTCCCTTGAGCCGGTGGAGTCGACGGACTCATGGTTACGCACCTGCGCGCTACGAGAGGTACTAGACCTGATACGATTTTAGCAGCTTACACAGCAACCCCACACATTTTCCTACTCCCTGCTGACGAGAGGCAACTACCTCGAAACACGTGTCCAGGGATGGCACACGCCACGCAAACTTGCATTCACACTCGAGCATAGGTGTATCCGCCGACGCTGACCTTCAGGGACCATTTTCATTGGGGGAACACGCCTGGTAGGTGTAGCAGTGTGCGACCAATCTGGTTTAACTTTATATTCAGGCTCCCTTGAGCCGGTGGAGTCGACGGACTCATGGTTACGCACCTGCGCGCTACGAGAGGTACTAGACCTGATACGATTTTAGCAGCTTACACAGCAACCCCACACATTTTCCTACTCCCTGCTGACGAGAGGCAACTACCTCGAAACACGTGTCCAGGGATGGCACACGCCACGCATACTTGCATTCACACTCGAGCATAGGTGTATCCGCCGACGCTGACCTTCAGGGACCATTTTCATTGGGGGAACACGCCTGGTAGGTGTAGCAGTGTGCGACCAATCTGGTTTAACTTTATATTCAGGCTCCCTTGAGCCGGTGGAGTCGACGGACTCATGGTTACGCACCTGCGCGCTACGAGAGGTACTAGACCTGATACGATTTTAGCAGCTTACACAGCAACCCCACACATTTTCCTACTCCCTGCTGACGAGAGGCAACTACCTCGAAACACGTGTCCAGGGATGGCACACGCCACGCATACTTGCATTCACACTCGAGCATAGGTGTATCCGCCGACGCTGACCTTCAGGGACCATTTTCATTGGGGGAACACGCCTGGTAGGTGTAGCAGTGTGCGACCAATCTGGTTTAACTTTATATTCAGGCTCCCTTGAGCCGGTGGAGTCGACGGACTCATGGTTACGCACCTGCGCGCTACGAGAGGTACTAGACCTGATACGATTTTAGCAGCTTACACAGCAACCCCACACATTTTCCTACTCCCTGCTGACGAGAGGCAACTACCTCGAAACACGTGTCCAGGGATGGCACACGCCACGCATACTTGCATTCACACTCGAGCATAGGTGTATCCGCCGACGCTGACCTTCAGGGACCATTTTCATTGGGGGAACACGCCTGGTAGGTGTAGCAGTGTGCGACCAATCTGGTTTAATGCCAAACATGGATCGCAGATTGGAATTGATACTAGCTGCACACGAGGATCTGGGTTCCGCTCATGCAGGGATCAGGGCCGCAGTTTCCTACTAAAGCAACGCTATTGGTGGCCAGATCTTAGTAAACAGACCAAGAACTTTGTCCTCAAATACGACATCTGCCAGCAGATGAAGGGCTCCACCATAGTACGTCCACCACAAACACCTTTATTGATCTCAGACAAACCTCTCACAGATGTATATTTTGATCACTGTGGCCCCTTACACTCAGACAGGGCTTACAAGTACATTTTGGTGGCAGTAGATTCATGTTCCAGATTCCTGTGGGTTTGGCCCCAGCGCTCGCCTGACGCTCAAACTGTTGTAAAGGATTTGCAAGTCTTTATCAGCACGTATGCAATTGCCCACTACATTTCAACCAGGGTCCGGCGTTTAGCTCTCGGGCTTACAAAAAAGCCATGGGAGGTTTGAGTGCGGCCTTGGGGTACTCCTCCCCATACCATCCTGA
This sequence comes from Triturus cristatus, assembly GCF_964204655.1. NCBI lineage: Eukaryota > Metazoa > Chordata > Amphibia > Caudata > Salamandridae > Triturus > Triturus cristatus. Next base: position 17,072,808 of record NC_140595.1, read on the forward strand.
GGTAAATTCGGTCTTTGAGAGGAAAACCCCTGAGTTAAAGCAATCCTTGTCAGGCAACAGTATTAAGCTCAGTTGGTAGTTGGGTCAATCATCTATATGGGGTCCAGAGGGCACTTAATAACATGCCAAGAAAATCCCTGGGGGGCCGTGCACCTTATGAACTCTTGTTTAGGGTGAGGATGTGGGTACCTGACCTCGATAGTGTTAGCATGGTGGTGGCTGAAACCTCATTTGACATCAATGACCGTTTGGATGTTTGAAGGGACCTTAAAGAATACCAAGATTTACAAAGCAACATCCAAGTAAAACGCACCCCAATGGGGAAGTGAAAACAGTATCGACAAGACCTGCCTGGGTCCCGAAGATTGGGTACCTGGTCAGAGAGACAATTGTGGACAAGAAATAATTTGGGCCATCTTACAGAGCGCCTGTACCTGTCCTGGCTGTCGAAGGTACTAGAACTGTACTTCTTCCGCCACTAGCCGGTCGCCGAGACAAGAGGTTTGTCTCAATTGATCTGATCATACCAGACTATGTGGCCGATTCTCAACAGTAGGCCCCGTGGGATCCTGGATAGCCACCACATTCCTCTCGTTACCGTGCAGGAAGTTCAGATGGAAGCATTACTAACGACTGAAGACTCCACTTTCCAAAGAGAAGCTGAAATTATACTTCTCCCAGGTGAAACAACTACAAGATCGAGTCATCTACCAGTTTTACAAAACCTGCTGAGCTGCCAAGAATAGACCAGATGGCTACTTCGTGCATTATGATGATTTTTCATCGGATCCAAGTGAACGTGAATTGCCAAAACTGCCTCTCCCTTTCAAGCTACGAGTGTATGCTTTTTACCTTTGGCTGAAAAAGATTTAGCGGCATATTTACTAGTAACGTGGCAAAGCGTGTCATTAAACCAAGAAGGCTAACAACATGCTCCGTCAATTTAGAAACACAGGGCTGCACCATATTTACAAGAATATGGTGCAGTCCTGCGTTTCCCCCTGCGCTGGTGCTAAATTTAGCCGCTAGCGCCAACGCGCATGGGTGTCTGTGTTGCAGGGGAAGATTGTTTATGTGCAGGTATCCCTTCCTGCATATAAACAATCTTTAAATGGTGTTTTGTAACTTCTATGTGTGCTGCTCTATGCAGCACACATAGAAGTTGCAAAACGTCATTTTTCTAAAATGTTTGTTTATGTGCAGGAAGGGACACCCTCCTGCACATAAAAAATCATTGGCATTTTGCTGTTTCCATGTGCGTGGCACAACGCAGCCCACATGGAAACGGCAAAAATAAGGAGAAATTAAACATTTCTCCTCGTTTTGCCAGGGTAAGACCAGGGGGCATATGTACAAGGAGTTAACGCCGCCGTAGCATCAACTTTTGACATTACGCGGCTTTTTTTTAATCACTGTATTTACAAGCTGCCACTAACTCCAGTTAGCGGCAGTTTTCAGGCATAGACATGAATTTTTAGGATCACCACTTCTGTTAGTGAGACTTAACGAAAATGAGATGCAAGGTAGGCGTACCCGTGCAAATACTGCCACTAACCCCCCACTTTGTGATATTTACAAGGAATTCCTTGTATGGTGAAAAAACTGCCTTTAACTCCAGTTAGAGGCAGTTTTTTAAGACCAGTAAATAGTTGGTCTTAAAAATGGTGCAAACACTTGGGGCCTAATTTCAGAAGGTTTTGGTGCTGGACAGCGCTGCAAGGAATGTTGCTGCGCTGCCCTGTGACAAAACTACAGGGCAGGAATGCGCACCATCAATAAAATAGGGCGCATTCCTGGGCCTCATTCATGAAAAGTGTTGCATCGCTGCTACAAAACAGTGTTGCAACACTTTTCACTACGCCCTTCTTGCGACACAATGGATGCGCTGTATTCACTGTACGGCGCTCCATGTCGCAATTCATGGCAGATACGTCTGGAATCCTGGCCTATCTGTCAGCGCTAAAGTCATGCATTGCTGCAGTTGTGTCACAAGCATGACACTACTCCAGCAATGCATGGGGCCAGCCTATCCCTGTGGCACTGCGTCACCCTTACGCCTGCCATGAGGCAGGCGTAAGGTACTGACTCAGTGGCATTCTACAATTGTTGCAGTAAAACCTGATGGATTTCACTGCACCACTCCTATGAGGCTTTGTTGCGTGGGAACACCCACCCTGCATACATCATACCTGATGCACGTATAATGTGGCACAGGGTTTCACAAGGTCACACATATGCCTAGATGCGTCATTTTGCAAATACGGCGCAATGAGGTGCAAGAATCACGCTGCAAGTATGTCAAGAGAATGACTCACCGGTGGGGTGAAACTGTCAGAAAGGGATCATAAATAAGCCCTCCTGTCTTTTTCCACTACTTTGGCACACAGTGGCTGCCATGCGCCAACGCAGGCACCCTTGTACCATGGTGCAAGGGTGACTGTGTTGAGAAGTTGATTGATGTTGTGGCTCCATCTCTTCTCGAGACGTCTGCAGGTGGGGCTGGACGAGTGGAGGGTGGGAGTGAACCAGTTGGCCTTCTTGGAGTGTTGTTTGCCTGGTCTTTTCTTGAGGGGTGCCAGGATGTCAGCGCAGTTGGAGATCCATCGGTGGAGCTTGCGCATTGCGGTGTTGGTGTCTGTAAGCGTTGGCGGAGTGGTGATGCTGAGGGAGTTGATGGAAAGTTCTTCGGTGGCCTTGATCCAGCTGCGACGGAGGGGCAATGATGGCGATGGTGTACAGTGGGCGTGGTGAAGGCGTGATGTAAACAATGATGGTTGGTACAGGAGAGTCCTGTGGTGTGGCGAAGATGGACTGGAGTGTGTGTCAGGCTTTGTGGGTTGGTGCGGTGACTAGCTGCTTGAGTCCGATGTTGGCGAGGTTCCCCAGAAGGGGGGTGTTGTTCTTGTCACTGAGGTTGTCCAGATGGAACTTGAGGTATCCGAGTAGGATGTAGTCGTTGGATGGGAGAGCCTGGGTTGCGATGAGGTCTACAATGGAATCGGTGAATGGGGCCTCATGGCCCGGGGGGCCTGTAGATGAGGGTGCCACAGAGGGTTTTGTTGGGGTCGGTCCGGATCTGGAAGTGGAGGTGTTCCATGGTCACCGTTGCGTCATTAGAGTGCATGGTCAGTCGAGTGTGCTTTTTTTTAGACAATGGCAATGCCTCTCCTGCACGGTCAGAGGGGTCTTTGCGGGTGATTTTGTAGCCGTCGGGGTTGGCGATGTCCGGTCCGGAGCAGAGGTTGGTCCAGGTTTCATTGGAAAAGGCGATGTCTGAAGAGGTGGCTTTAAGGAGGTCACAGACTTCTGTGGCGTATTTGTTGAGGGACTGCACATTGAGGAGGATGCAGTTGAGCTGATCGGGTGTGCTGTTGGTCGGCTGGGCAGCAAGAGGTGCTGGTGTGCTGATGTGGCAGTTGGTGCTTTTGCAGTTATGGCAGATTCAGGGTGCAAGGGTATTCTTCGGTTATGCTAGATGGCAGGTGGCATGGCGTCCAGGTTTGAGGGCGAGGAGGATGCTGGTGTCGTATCTGTGGAATGTCCGAGAGGTAGGGTCCCTGGTGCTGGGTGCGGTACAGATGGGCTTGCCTTCGGCTCACCAGTGGCATGCCTGCTGCGCATGGCTGCACAGCATCCACCATTAAGTAGTGCTGCAGGGGGGCTGGACAGCTGGGAGACAGGAAACATGGAAAAGGACACTGGAGGGGGCAGGGGCGCTGGGGATCGCAGCGGCAACAAGGGAGAGAATAGGGGAAAAGGAACTGCAAAAAAGCACAGGAAAAACAAAGCCAAGATTAGAAAAAGACAGAGGTAGACAAGCAACGGAGAAGAGCAGAAAGATGAACAGCAACAGCAGAAAAGAGGGACAGGAGGGCAGTTAAGCTGCAGAGCAGTGAAGTTCTACCACTCGACCACCAGGGATGAGACGAAGGCAGAAGCCTGCGGTGAAGGAGGAACTCGAACACCTGACCTTCGGGTCAGAGGAACCAGATGCAGCAGATCGGGACAGCATCAATAGCAACCAGACTGCGCAGCGCTGTGGGAAGAGGAAGTCCACTGAGGGTTAGTCCTCTGTACACCCAAAAGCAAACTAACAGGGGCAAGGAAAGGCAGCACCACCCGGTTGCCTCTTCCGATCTGACAGTGGTGACCAGATTCCGTGTTCCCCAGTTTCCTAGTGAGTAATGGCGGATCAAGCTGCATACCTAAGGGCCTGAGCCAGAACCGGCCCCAGTGCCCCTAGCACCCACCGCCACCAATTGCCGATCCCAGTGACTTGAGCTAGTTAGTGGAGTCCCCCACCAGTCTTGTGCATTGCCCTCTGTGATGTAGGTCAGCCACATAGCAGGGGTTGCTCAGGGCACGGTGTGCATCACCCACAGGCACTAGGCCTGGGCCTGACTCGCCCCCGGGCCTCCTCCGCTATGCGTCCCACCTTCTCCTCACCTTGACATTGGCACCGGGGCTCAATGCGCTGCACTCTCTCCATATCTGTGACTCAGACAGCAGGAGCTTAAGCCAGGTGGGATTTCAGAAGTCTGGGTACAGCGGCCGCCGCTAATTTTGCAGGGGAACCTCCCGATGCAGGTGATGCAACAGGGCCCCCTTAGGCGTGAAGTTGCAGCGTTCACGCACACAAGCTTGGTGCAGGTCATGGGCCTCACCCTCCACAGCGTCCGGCCAGTGCAGCATCCTCTGGCCTGGGATGCAGAGAGTCACTGCCCACCATTGGTAATCTCCTCCTTGCACTCCGGTGTAGTGGTGGCGCCTGGTATGCGATGCAGACCTCCCTACTTTGGTGCGCAGGAGCGCCTCTACTGTTCACAACTCCAAGGTCCACCAGGCGGTCTTCTCACACAGGTCAGCAAAGTGTCTGCATGCGACCTGCCAGACTTCACAACCAGGTAAGGGCGATCGCTGACACCTTAATGTCTACCACCATTGCCCAGCAACTCCACAGCACCTCTGCCTCCCAATCCGAGTCACAGGCACGGGCCCAGCGAGGCTTCCGGGCCACTTTCAAGGTTTTGTCTGCCATTGAGTTGCAAGGAGGGCGCGATAAAAAGTGAAGTATCACTCGTTTTTCACCAGCTATGTGCCTCGTTTCATAACTGTGGCCCTGAATCTGCATTTCTTCTTCCCCTGGGACTCAGGCTGGTCATCTCGGCAGTTGGAGGGTTGGGGGGGAGGTTGTTGATCTGTGTTGCACTTGGCCCTGGCTGCTCCATTCTGCATTCCATTGGTTTTATTTCCTATTTTTCATTGGAGGTTGGACTTATAGGCTATTTTTACCTTCACAGGCAAAAAAAGTCACGTTGGGCTTACTAATGCGAGTTTTTTGCTGCTAATTGGCCTTTCGTCACTCTTCTCTTGTTAATTTCAACATTTTTATCGCCTTGACGCTAGTGTTAGCGGCAGTTTTCACCGCGGCTAGCTGTTACTAGCGATGTATTGTTTTTGGTGATTTTAAGAAAACTGCTGCTAACGCTAACACTAGTTAGCGACAGTTCCGGTACATATACCCCATTGTTTTTTAAACTGCCCCATATTTACAAGGGTGGTGCAAATATGGGACAGCAACAAAATTAAGACCAGGGAAAACCTGGTTTTACCCTGGCACAATGGGGAGAAATGTTTAATTTCTCCTCGTTCGCAGCACACATAGAAACAGCAAAACACTATTGTTTATGTGCGGGAAGGTGCCCCTAAATGCAGGCACCCTTGCACTATGGTGCAAGGGTGCCTGAGTTGGCGCTAGGCAGCAAAATTAGCACCAGCACAGGGGGAAACGCAGGGCTGCACCGTATTGTTGTTAATGCGGTGCAGCCCAGCGTTTCAGAAGTGGCGGAGCGCGGCGTTAAGCCAAGGAGGATAATGCCGTGCTCTGCCACTTCCTTGTAAATATACCCCCTGGTTTGGTTAGCACCTTTCAGACAATAATCGCAGAATAATCGGCGTTATACCATCTTTCATGCACTCTGTGTTGAGAAGCGCTTTTTGGAGGGCTCCCACTTGTCCTGCTACTTGTGGCAGGAATACTGAGAATGGAGACAGCCCTGCTAGTGCGGCGCTGCCGTGAGAGCATGGTACACTGCTTCGGCACACCTCAGCTTCAAGAACGAAATAAGCATTGGATCTTATCGTTCAGGCCGGTCTGGCATGGCAGCATACAACCTGTCTTCCACTGTCTGCTTTGCAGCCATGAATGCATCCTGGATATATGTCTCGGATCAGAATTGGTTGCGCCGCCGGACATTGATGTACTGATGTACCCCTTAAAGGCCAATGCATACTGCTGTCTCCAGCGTATTCCATTGATGATTAATGCATTCTTAGAGCCATCCTATAATGGTTTTTAAAACATCTGCTGACTTATTAGATTGCTTTTTAGATATCGACCCTTAGTATTAGGACTAGGTGTTATATTCCCAAGATAGGCTCATGTAGCGAAGCAGCTTATTTCAGGCATTGACCTCACGAATAACATTTTCAGCTGTGACCGTTTACACATATTTGCATGCATGACAATGTTGGATTAGCTTCTCTGAAACAAAACTTGTTTTCACATCTAACTTTACACAACATAATCACAACGCCCTGAACATCATGTACAAGGTCTCGTTTCACACTATGTACAAATGTCATCACTATCTTCATCCACAGGTCAACATGGCTATCCACACATCCATAACATCGCTAATCTATACAAACATCGCAAGGCTGCTTCCATTATAAAAGATGAGCATTCCGATAGACTGGCAGAGGAGGCACTTCTGCAGACACCGAGGTCCTTGCATGCTGAGAAACCACCAAGCAGCAGTTTGACATCTCATGAGGGGTGTCCGGTTCGTGACCAAGACCGGGTCCTGCACTCTATCCCATCAGGTAATGGAGTTGGTTTGTCCCTTGGGGGAATTCTTTGCTCTACACCTTCACCATCTCTAGATATACTCAGCGTAGGGTTCGCGTCGTAGGAGTACCCTCGATTACTGTCTTGTGCTATAGACCTGTATATATACACAGCTTTAGCACCGTGGTAGAACTATATCTACTATTTACGCTTTTGGTGCTTGTAATCACGTTTATGTGCTTCTATCTACTAATCATTGCATCACATTTATTTTATGCAAGAATAACATTGGTTCAATAAATATTATTGAAAACATCCCACTGTGTATTCTCTATATATTTCTCTGATAATAAGTGAGCACGAGTGACTGAGTGAAAGGTTCTGTACTGTTTCGACGATCCCTGAGGAGTCAGGGATGTCATGTTCAGTAGATGCCAGAAAACATTTGCTTTCTGGTAGATTAGAAAAACTTACATTGACACTTAGAGATAGCTGGTCCACAGGACAACATATGCTGCAGGAGTGCCCCGAATCGGTCTTGACAACAAGCCCATAATGTATGTTGTTGAAACAAACCGCAGATGCTACAGACTGGTAGAAACTACACAATACTACAAAATCACCATGTACAAGACCACTATAAAACAATTAACTCCCAAATATAGAGCAAATGTTCTAGCCAGAAAAAAAGATTAAAAACACTTAGAAAAGCATGGAAGGTGATGATTTTTGCGATCCCTTCCCACAACCCCCCAACCTTAGGGTCATAATTTGGAAGATGGCAGTAAAACCAAGGCCAAGTCGTGCCAAACAATTTGGTGGTGGTCCCGCCACCCTGGTACCACCACTGGCTGAGATATGGGCCAAAAGGCAAATCATTATGGGCAGAGTTTGCAGCAAGCAGTGAGTTTTATAGCAGCAGTTTTCCTGCTGTGCTGGAGAGAGCCCCTGTGAAATATCTTTGTTGTTTTTTTGAGAATGAGACCTGGCTGTTAGTTCTATATTCCAAAGTAACACCATAACATCCTGTTCTATATCACCTCATAGAAATTGTGCTCTACAGAATTAACTGTAATGCAACTGTAAAAAGTGGATAAATAAAGATAAATTAAAAGAAATAAGGCTTCACAGTAATACTGCTTTGCCAATAAACATTGAATCAAAAATATAAAATCAACCCCTGGAAATATTAACCACACATCACATATTTCGTAATACTCCAAACTACATACAATATAATTATAAACAAAGTCCATAACATAAAAACAACTCTTAGCTGTACAACAAAAATTCCAACCTTGAAACAACTTGAAAATGCATTGGAAGACGGGGAAGGTGATGATACTGAAATCCCCTCCAACTTAGGGCGAGGATCTGAAAGTTGAAAAGAAAAGCAAGGCTACGTCGTGCTGAAGAATTTGGTGGCGGTCCCGTCACCCTGGTACCACCATCGGCTGCGATATGGGTGATAAGGCAAATTAAAGGCAAGGCCCGCAAGGCATTATGGGCCGAGGTTGAAGCAAGCAGTGTATGTTATAGCAGCAGCAGCTCTTCTCTGTGCTGGAGAGAGCCCTGTGATATGTCTTTGTTGTTGTGTTGTTTCTTTCAGGCTGAGGCCTGGCTGCTGCTAGTCCTATATTGGAACGTAAAACCACGACATTCTGTTCTATCGCGACATATACATATTGGGTTGTACAGAAATAACTGTACTTGAACTTGAACTTTGGGGAGTGGATTACTTACAATAGATTCAAACATAATTAAGAGAAATAAGACATCACAGTAAAACTGCATAGCAAACAACCATTAAATAGCAACAATGCAATGAGCCCCTAAAGGACATACTCACATATGCAATACTTTATACAGTTTTCAGTTTTCTAGATCTTCTGTAACATTACCATGCACAACCCCTAGAAAACTTGGGGGCATATTTACAAGGCGGCAATAGAAAATTATCGCCGCTTTTGCTGCTGTTTTCGGCCAAAAAGCGGCGATAATTTTATCACCTAATTAGGAAGGTCACGCTAACGCGTGAAACCTTGCATTAGCGTGGGGATTCCTAACGCCCAGCTTTGCATCTCTAATGAGATGCAAAGTGGGCGTTCCTGACCTAACATGACAGGAGAAATGTCGCTAAGCGACATTTCTCCTATCATCAAGCCCCACGCTATGAAGCATAGCGTCAGGAAAAGTAGCGATAACCCCTGTTATCGCTACTTTCCTTACGCCTGCTTCAGGACTGACTTAGCCATGATATCCTATGGAGGGTGGATATCATGGCTAAGTTTGTGAGTCCCTATCATAAAGCTAACGCCACATTTCGTGAAATTATCGCTGGGTTTACAGTGATAATCTCACGTTAAGCAGTTAGCGTGAGGATTTTTATCGCTTTTGAGATAAGCGTTGCCAATAGCACGCTATCTCAGCGATAAAAATCCATGCTAGCTGGCGATAATTATCCTCACGCTAAGAGCGCTGAGCGATAATTATCGCCGGCCCTTGCTGATATGCCCCAAAGTTCTCCCAGCTATAGAACAAACACTTCTACCACAGAAAAGCTTTAAAAAAAAAATGAAAAGCAAAGAAGGTGATTATTTTCAGATTCCCTTGTCACCCCCCCCCAACTAAGGGTGATGGTTCAGACGTTGACAGTAAAAGCAAGGACAAGTCGTGCTGAACAGGTTGATGGTGGACCCGTCGCCCTGGTACCACGACAGGCGGAGATATGTGCGATAAGGCAATTTAAAGGCGAGGCCCTGAAACGCATTATTGGGGAATTTCCAGCAAGCAGTGAGTTTTATAGTAGCATCTCTCCTGCTGTGCTGGAGAGAGCCCCTGTGATGTATCTTTGTTGTTTTTTGAGAATGGGCCAGGCTGCTCGTTTTATATTATAAAGTAACGCCATGACATCCTGTTCTATCTCATCATATAAATATTGTGTTGTACAAAAATAACTGTACTTCATCTATAGAAAATGAATCACTAAACATTGATTGAAACCAAATTAAGACATCACAGGAAATCTGCTTCGTAAAGGATCATTGAAGCAGCCTCTAAAAAAAAAAACATGAACAAAAGATTATATTTTTTATAAACTTTCAGATTACCTACAATATGCTTATACACAAAACTTCTCACAAACAAACAACTCTTAGCTATAGAACAAACGTTCCAGCCTTTAAACAACTAAACAAAACACATTGGCAGGTGGGGAAAGTGATGATTCTGATGTCGCCTCCAACTTAAGGCGATGACCTGAAAGTTGCCAAGAAAAGCAAGGCTACTTCGTGCTGAGGAATTTGGTGGTGGTCCCGCCACCATGGTACCACCACCAACTGAGATATGGGCCAAAAGGCAATTTAAAGGTGAGGTCCTGCAAAGCATTATGGGCCGAGTTTGCAGCAAGCAGTGAGTTTTATAGCAGCAGCTTTCCTGCTGTGCTGGAGAGGGCCCTTGTGATATACCTTTGTTGTCTTGTTGAGAATGAGGCCTGGCTGTTAGTTCTATATTGAAAGCACCACCACTACAACAACATGTTCTCCCCACATAAAAATAGTGTTCTTCAGAAATAACTATACTGCAACTTTAAAAAGTGGATAAACAAAAATAGATTAAAAGAAACAAAACTTACTAATAAAATTGCTTTGCCAAAGAACATTTAAGTATAGACATAAATCAAACCCTGTAGATCATAACAACACAAACAATACATAAAGTATTTTTTAGTCTTTAACTTTATCTAGCTTATTATTACTCACTAAGCCTTTAACAAAAAAACAATGCTCAGCTGCACAACAAAAGTATCAACCGTGAATCAACTTAACAATGCATTGGCAGGCGGGGAAGGTGAAGATTTTGACACCCCCTCCAACTTAGGACGAAAACCTGAAAGTTGAAAAGGAAAGCAAGGCCATTTGGTGCTGAACAATTTGGTGGTGGTCTCGTCGCCCTGGTACCACCACCGGCTGAGATATGTGTGAATAGGCATTTCAATGGCAAGGCCCTGCAAAGCATTATGCGCCGAGTTTGCAATTAGTAATGAGTTTTATTCTAGCAGCTTTCCTGCTGTGCTGGAGAGAGCCACAGTGAAATATCTTTGTTGTTTTTTTGTTTTTTTTAGAATGAGGCCTGGCTGTTAGTTCTATATCAGAAAGTAACACCACAACATCCCGTAATTTCTCCCCACATAAAAATTGTGTTCTACAGAAATAACTGTACTGCAACTTTAGAGAATGAATAAATAAATTAAGATAGATAACAAGAAGTAAGACTTCACAATAAACTCACTTTACCAAAAATGTTTGAATTACAAGCATAAAATCAGGTCCTGGAAAAAATAACCACAGAATCAATACAATTATTTATTTAACAACCATCCAAACTACCATCAATGTGATTATATACACATTCACTGACAAAAAAAAGAACTCAACTGTAAAACAAAAACTCCAGCCTTAATATAACTTAAAAATGCACTGGAAGGGGGGCGTGGCTTGCCGAGCTGCGGAATGGCCGCTGCCTAAGCGAGCTCCGCCGGCCGGAACCTAATCCTTTAATCAATCCTGCACGTTTGGGCGCCCTGAGACCGCCGTGATCTGCGACGAAGTGAGCGCATGGAACAAGGCACCCGCCGGTGCAATCTTGACGGCCGGGAGGCTTAGACGGCGAAGATGCAACGCTGCGGCTGCTGAGGCGGAGCGCGAGACCACTGCTGCCGGGACAGGGAGGCGGCACAGAGTAAACTGAGACCGGGGCGCCCACGAGGCGGAAGGCCTGTCGGCTCTGATCGGCGGATCGCTCGGGACCTGGCTGTCTGCTGAGAAGCTGGATGGGGTACTGCTGCCCAGACACCCTTATGATTGGAGTGCCCTGTTGGCGAGGTGAGACGGTGACGGCTTGGGACCTGCGCTGGTGTGCGCTCCGAGTGGGGGAGGTGCTCAGCGGCCATAACTGAACGAGAACTTGAGGTGGAGGAGGCTGCGAGCGCTGTACCCCTGGGGCCCTGGAGTGTTTGGCCGAGGCGCTGTCTTCCGTCGGAGCCCAAGACCTGCCCAGCTGGCGCGGCGAGAGGTCGTGGCGGATGCGGAGAGACCCCCGGGCGAAGTGACCTCAGAGCGAACTGTGCGGAGGGACTGCGACCCTGTGCGGCTGGGCCGCGGGACTGCGACGACGCATCGGAGCGGTTTACGGAGGTGAGCGGTGGCCCTAGCGAGGGGAGTGTCGTATGGCCCGGGGTGTTGCAGCTGAGATTGCCCGGAGCCGTCGCGGCTGGAGCTGTGGGGCTGTGTCTGAACTGTGAAGCGGGGAGGCAGGAGCGACGGGAGGCCCGCGGTCCGCTGGCGGCTGAGAGGGAGAAGTTGGCCACCTATCCTGCCGTCTTGAGCCCTATCACGGACTAGAGCCTACCTGGGATATCGCCGCGGGGAGTGCGGGGTCCTGTGCTTTGTCTGGGAGGGCCGCCCATGTGCTGGGGGTCCAGGCAGGGCCCCTGAGGCGGCTGTCATGGGGAAGCACGATGCCAAGCAATCGAAGTTAACCTTCGACAGCAAGCGGGCGACGCGACAGGTCGACGCGGGAGCGGAGGCCCCGGCGGAGGGCGGGCCCGCCCTGGTGGTGGAAGATCGAGGGGAGGATTTGAGGACCTTAATGTTGGAGATGAGATCCAGCCTCCGCAACATTGACACCAAGCTGGACACCCTGACGTCGCAGCTAGAGTCGGTCAAAACGCAGGTTACGACTCACGAGGCGCGCCTGGACACGTTGGAGGGGCGAGTGGAGGACCTCCATGAGTTTCGAGTCGAGACTAAGGAGCAGCTCCTGCACATGGACCGGTTGCTGAACGTAATCAGAGCCAAGAATGACGATTTAGAGGCCCGATCGCGCCGCAGCAACCTCCGAGTCACGGGGGTCCCGGAGACGACAGCTATCACCAAAATGGAGAAATACATCACCGACCTGCTGCACGAACTGTTTGACCCGCATCTCTCTGCGGTCTTCGTGGTGGAGAGGGCACATAGGTCGCTGGGCCAGAGACCGCCGGTTGGAGCACCTCCGAGGCCCATTATTGCCAAACTCCTTAACTACCAGGATAGAGACGTTATCCTTCGACTTGCGAGAGAGAGAGGGAAGATCACGCATCAGGGTAACGCAATTTCATTTTATCCAGACTTCACTCCTGCAGTGCAAGCGGTGCGGAGGGAATTCGCACCGGCCAAACGACTTCTGCTCCAGGCGCAGATCCCGTACTCGTTGCTGTACCCGGCAAAGCTCAAGGTGTCGTTTGAAGGCACCACACATTTCTTTGCGGACGCTAAGGAGGCGATGAAGTTTGCCAAGCATGTGGGCGGAAAGAAGCCCAAAAGACGGATGGAAGGAGCGGAGCTTGCTGTTGGACACCTGAGTGACAATGACTGATATGGGTATCGTATTGCTAGGTAGAACTTTAACTGCCTCTGCCGCATGGTGGTAGGTCTGATGTGGGTCTGTAAACGTCCGCTTCCCATTATAGGAACTTTTGCTATGTTGCCATGCACCCTTATTCTATACATGTGATCTCGTGCGGGCCGGGCTGCCTGCAGATTTTCTGGCCGCCCTGTTACAACCAGGGTTAGACGCTGGCTTGGGCATGTCCCCCTGGGAAGGTTCCCGATTATGTTGGAGGTTTTTGACTCTGGGGTGGGTAATACACGACCTAATTGGGGGGTTGGAGTGGGTGGGGGGGGGCTGTTGGGGTGTTCATGTTTCGTTCATGGTTCAAGCCTACATGTCATTTGCTCTGTGGTTGTCCGAATGCATAGAAATGTGGAGAATACTGGGGGCGCTGTTCAGCTATGGTCATGACTCAACAACTGCCTAATGTCTTAAGCTGTGTGACGTGGAATGTGCGGGGTCTGAATGACTGCAGAAAGGCCAGGTTAGTGCATGCATATTTAGTCCGGCATAAGGTGGATATTTGCCTCCTACAGGAGACGCATCTGAGCTCATCCTCGTCTCCCCGGCTTCGCCATGCTCGCTGGGGCCATGTGTACTCTGCTACGTACTCCACTTATGCACGAGGGGTGGCCATTCTAGTTCGCCGCGGGTTGGATTGGAGGGAAGAACTAACGCACTGTGACCCAGAGGGCCGATATGTATTAGTCCGAGGCCTTTTATGTGGCATATTGGTAACGCTTGTGACCGTCTACGGTCCGAATGTTGACGCCCCTGGGTTTTTTCAGGATGTCTGGGCGAGGGTGGGGGCGGCTGGCTGCAACACCGTTCTCTGGGGAGGGGACTTCAACGCAGTGTTAAATGATGATTTGGATAGGAAGGGTACTGTCCGCAGCCTACACCCTGCGGCGGGCGCTGCCCTGCGGGCGATAGTGGAGGAGGAGGGCCTGGTCGATGTGTGGAGGGCTAGACATGGTGAGATGCGGGAGGGCACTTGCATAACAGACCATCACTGCGCCTGGTCCCGACTGGACTACTGGCTACTGTCCAGAGACGCGGCTTTGTGGACGATGGAGGCCGAACATATGACACGCTCGCTCTCAGACCATGCGCCCTGCTTGTTGCGACTGTCGCTGCCTAGTTTGCCCCCGCGGGGCTTTTCCTGGCGCCTTCCGCGACATGCCCTGCTGGACGAGGCATTCAAGGAGGAGATAAGGGCGGACATCCTTGATTATTTTGAGCTAAATGCGGGATCAGTGGGCACTGAGGCGTCCCTATGGGAGGCCTTTAAAGTGGTGATCCGCGGACAGTGTATTGCACGTCAGGCCGGGGTGTTGAAGGCTATACGAGGTACGCTCGCATCGCTGGAAATCGACATTAAAGATCTGGAGCGCCGCTTCTACGAGGCGAACACCCCGGACATACTGGGTTTGCTGAAGGCTAAGTTGCTGGAGTATGATGCGGAGGCGCAGCGGGAAGTTAGGTTCCTGGGTAAACATGCAACGGCTAGGAGATACGGGGAGGGAGATAGACCGGGTCGCACCCTAGCGAATATGATGAGGCCGTCCAGGTCTGCGACGTTTGTCCATGAGCTCCGCTCGCGGACTGGGGACGTGATCAAAGGTCGGGAGGACATTTTACATGCCTTCTCGGACTTTTACGCCGATCTATACACCACCACCCAGGGGGGATGCCCTGAGGGGCTGGACTCCTTCCTAGAGTCTATAGCGTTGGTCTGGTTTAATAATAAACATAGAGAATATATGGACCTCCCGATCACAGCCGCAGATGTGGCCCAGGTGATCAGAAGCCTGCCGCTTGACAAGGCCCCTGGCCCAGATGGCCTGACGACGGCCTTTTATAAGGCGTACGCGGAGGAACTGGCCCCCAGGCTGCTGGCAGTGTACGAGGAGGCTTTGCAGGTGGGCATGCTTCCCAAAACAATGCGTGAAGCGTCGATCATCACCCTGTTAAAGCCGGACAAACCGGAGGCTGAGCTGGACTCCTACAGACCTCTGTCCTTAATTAATGTGGATGTAAAGATTCTGGCCAAACTGCTTGCTAACAGGATACAGCCGATGCTGCCCCTGATAGCTTTGCCGGACCAGTCGGGGTTCATCCCAGGGCGGTCAACGTCGCATAACCTCCGTACGATTTTTTCCATACTGCACTACTTACATCCGGATGTGCATGCTGCAGTGGTATTCTTGGATGCCACCAAAGCTTTAGATACACTGGAATGGCCATATTTGTTCACGATATTGACTCGCATAGGGTTTAGTCAGCTCTTAATTAACAAAATCCGCCTACTTTACAATATGCCTTGTGCCAGAGTTAGGGTGAATGGTATGATCTCTGACCCGTTTCCAATCTCGCGGGGAACGCGCCAGGGATGCCCGCTGTCCCCACTCCTCTTCGCAATTGCGATGGAGCCGCTTGCAGCCCGTATTCGCCAACACCATACCGCACGTGGCATAGGCCTCAGCGCGCGGAGTTTGTTGATATCGCTCTACGCGGACGACGTCACGCTCTATCTCACTAGGCCCGAGGACAACTTGGACGTAGTGCTGCGGGAATTCATTAGATTTGAGGGGCTTGCTGGTATCGCAATTAATTGGTCCAAATCGGTGATCTTCCCCTTGACGGAGAGCACCCCGAGGATGCGGTCGGAGTACCCCTTACGGTGGGAAATGGAAGCTGTTAAATATCTCGGCATCTGGGTGAGTCGAGTGCCTCAGGACATTTGGAATCTAAATTTCGGGCGGGCGGTCGCGTGGCTGGAGGAGAGGATAAAGATATGGGTGAGATTGCCCCTGTCATTGACGGGTAGGATAGCTCTGGCCAAAATGGTGGTTTTGCCTAAATTCCTGTATTTGTTTGCGAATATACCAATTCCGTTGACGTCGCAGTTTTTTATGACGCTGCGGTCGCATCTGATTGAGCTGGTGTGGGCTGGCGGCCAGGCGCGCGCATCCTGGAACATGCTGACATTACCGTTAGCACAGGGAGGGCTGGGAGCGCCGGATATGCGTTTATACGCCCTATGTGCGCAGGCCCAATTTTTGCACTTTTGGGTGCATCAGACGCCCTTTCAGCCGCATGTGGCGGTGGAGCAGGACGCTGTAGCGCCGATCCCACTGAATGTAGCAATTTGCGCGAAGGCGCGCCGCCCCCGCGGTGACGTGGACACTGCGGAGATGCTGCGATGGGTCTGGGCGGAACTCGGACGCAGGGCGGGTGTGCCGCTTCTATATGCACCGTCTTTATCCCTAGAACGCAACCCGCTATTGCCCTGTCTTGGAGACGGACTCAGCCCGCCGCTTTTGCGTAGGTTACACTTGCGTACATTTGCGGATCTTTTCCCGGATGACACATTCCTGGAACCGCCGACGGCGGAGGAGGGGCGGGCGGTGCCTTTTTCTGAGTTGTTTCTATATCACAAACTACGGGAGACATGCCGGGCGCTGAGCGTAGACTTCCCGGCGGCCCCCCCGGTGTTCCAGGCACTGGAGGGAGTGGTGGGATCCCCATCCCCTCGAAGATTGGTCACAAGACTATATAGATCCATGCAGAGTGTGGCGCCGGCGGTGCAGCCCCAGTCCTTGCAGCATTGGAATGAGGAGCTTGACTCTCCCCTATCGGAGGAGCAATGGCTCTTCTGCTGTGGACAGCTGGCTGACCTTTCCCCCAACTATAAATTGAGGCTAATACATTTCAAGTATTTGCATAGATTCTACAGAACACCGATCGCTTTACATAGGATGGGCTTGCGTGAGGGGGTAGGCTGTTGGAGATGCGGGGGTGAACCTGCCTCGTTCTTGCATATGGCGTGGTCCTGCCCCAAGCCTTGGGAATTTTGGTCCCGGGTGTTCGCGATAGTAAACCAGATGCTGGGTCGCACTGATGCCCCTTCCCCTGAAGTTGGGATATTGGGATATGTCAAACATACGCCACCTAAGGAGCGCAAACTGCATGCCATGCTTCTATTGTTTGCTAAACGACAGGTGGCGATCCACTGGGGTAGAAGCCGGGTGCCCTCGGTGAAGGGATGGCTAGCGGATGTCGCTTACGGTCAGGAGCAGCTTAGCGTATTCTGGGACTTGATGCCATCCACCTCTCGCCCGCGAGACATTTGGGAGCCATTTCTGCGGTGGGCTCAGGAACAACGGGAGAGAGAGGCTGCACTGGATGACTGAGTGTGAGAGGTGCGGGGTGGGCCCGGTGGGCTTGGAGGACGGGGGAGGGGAGATTGCCGGGGGCAGTGGGGAGGCGACGTGGGAGGGCACTTCGGGTGGCGGTCGCACACTTAGACACGGGGACGGCCGGGTCTGTTGGGATGTACAACTGGCTGGGAGAATTAATAGGTCAGATCTGACCCCGCGGGGATAGGCTCTTGAGGTGACGTTGAACACGCTGTCTGACGCACCCAACGCTTTGGATACGTATAAGTGAATGCATTGACATGTACCACAGATGTAATAAGAATGTGATTCTGCTGGCTTGTGTTGTTGGTTACTGTTTGTAATGTTATGTCAACTTCAATAAAGCTTTCAAAAAAAAAAAAAAAAAAATGCACTGGAAGGCAGGGAAGGGGATGATTTTGACACCCACCCTTACATAGGGCGATGACCTGAAAGTTGACAAGAAAAGCAAGGCTCAGTCGAGCTGAAGAATGTGGTGGTGGTCCTGTCGCTCTGGTACCACCACCGGCTGAGATATGGATGAGAGGGCAATTTAAAGGCAAGGCCCGCAAGGCATTATGGGCCGAGGTTGAAGCAAGCAGTGTATGTTATAGCGGCAGCAGCTCTTCTCTGTGCTGGAGAGGGCCCCTGTGATATGTCTTTGTTGTTGTGTTGTTTCTTTCAGGCTGAGGCCTGGCTGCTAGTCCTATATTGGAAAGTAAATCCATGACATTCTGTTCTATCGCGACATATACATATTGGGTTGTGCAGAAATAACTGTACTTCAACTTGAACTTTGGGGAGTGGATTACTTACACTAGATTCAAACACAATTAAGAGAAATAAGACATCACAGTAAAACTGCATAGCAAACAACCATTAAATAGCAACAATGCAATGAGCCCCTAAAGGACATACTCACATATGCAATACTTTATACAGTTTTCAGTTTTCCAGATCTTCTGTAACATTGCTATGCACAAATCATTTTTTTTAAAAAGAATTCTCCCAGCTATAGAACAAAACCTCCTACCACAGAAAAGCAGTGAAGGTGATTATTTTCAGATTCCCTTGTCACCCCCCAACTAAGGGTGATGATTCGGACGTTGACAGTAAAAGGAAGGCCAAGTCGTGCTGAACAAGTTGATGGTGGACCCGTCGCCCTGGTACCATGACAGGCGGACATATGGCCGATAAGGCAATTTAAAGGCGAGGCCCTGAAAAGCATTATTGGACGAATTTGCAGCAAGCAGGAAGTTTTATAATAGCATCTCTCCTGCTGTGCTGAAGAGAACCCCTATGATATATATTTGTTGTTTTTGAGAATGGGCCAGGCTGCTGCTTTTATATTAGAAAGTAACGCATTGAAATCCTGTTCTATCTCATCATATAAATTATTTTGTTCTACAGAAATAACTGTACTTCTGCTCTAGAAAACGAATAACTAAAAATAGATTAAAACGAAATTAAGAAAAATAAGACGTCACAATAAATCTGCTTTGCAAAAGATCATTTAATCAACCCTTAAAAAGAAAATTCATATGAACAAAGCCTTATATAGTTTTTCAACTTCCCGACTAGCTACGATGTGATTATACACACAGCAACTCACCAACAAACAACTTTTAGCACTAGAACAAAATTTACAGCCTTGAAACTAAAAATAAAATAAAAAAATGCATTGGCAGGTGATGAATCTGACGTCGCCTCCAACTTAGGGCGATGACCTGGAAGTTGACAGGAACAGCAAGGCTACATCGTGCAGAACAATTTGGGGGTGGTCTCATCACCCTGGTACCACCACCAAGTGAGATATGGGTCAAAAGGCAATTTAAAGACGAGGCCCTGCAAAGCATTATGGGCAGCGTTTGCAGCAAGCAGTGAGTTTTATAGCATCAGCTTTCCTGCTGTGCTGGAGAGAGCCCCTGTGATATACCTTTGTTGTTTTGTTGAGAATGAGGCCTGGCTGTTAGTTCTAGATTGGAAAACAAGACTATAACACCCTTTTCTATCTCACCACATAAAACTTTACAATGAAATTACTTTGCCAATAAACATTGAATTATTGGCATAGAATCAACCCCTGGAGAACAAATCAACACAAACAATTCCTTTTGCATTTCCTAATTTACTTACAATGAGAACACCCACAAACCCTCTGACCAAAAAACAACTCTCAACCGTAGAACAAAATTCCCAGACTTGCAACAACATAAATATGCATTGGCAGGAGGGGATGGTGATGATTTTGACACCACCTCCAACTTAGGGCGATGACCTGAAAGTTTAAAAGAAAGGCAAGGCTACGCCGTGCTGAATATTTTGGTGGCGGTCCCGTCACCCTGGTACCACCACCGGCTGAGATATGTGTGAACAGGCAATTCAATGGCAAGGCCCTGCAAAGCATTATAGGCCGAGTTTGCAACAAGCAAGGAATTTTATAGCAGCAGCTTTCCTGCTGTGCTGGAGAGGGCCCCTGTGATATATCTTTGTTGTTTCATTGAGAATGAGGCCTGGCTGTTAGTTCTATATTAGAAAGTAACACTACAACATCCTGTAATATCTCCCCACATAAAAATTGTGTTCTTCAGAAATAACTGTACTGCAATTTTAGAGAGTGAATAAAAAAAAATGAGTTATAAAAATAAAACTGCAGAGCCGAATTGCTTTGCCAATGACCATTGCATTATAAGCAAAAATTCAACCCCCTTAAATCATAACAACACAAACAATACATGATACACTTATTCACCTTTCAGACTACCTACAATTGAATTATTCACAAAGCCCCTTACACAAACAACAACTCTGAGCTGTAGATGAACTATCCAAGGCTTGAAATAACTCAAAAGAGCATTGGAAGGCAAGGAAGGTGATGATTTTGACCCCCCCTCTAACTTAGGGCGATGACCTGAAAGTTGACAAGAAAAGCAACGCTACGTCGTGCTGAACATTTTGGTGGTGGTCCCGTCGCCCTGGTACCACCACCGGCTGAGATATGTGTGAACAGGCAATTCAATGGCAAGGCCCTGCAAAGCATTATGGGCCGAGTTTGCAACAAGCAAGGAATGTTATACTAGCAGCAGCTTTCCTGCTGCGCTGGAGAGGGCCCCTGTGATATATCTTTGTTGTTTTGTTGAGAATGAGACCTGGCTGTAATTTATATATTAGAAGGTAACACTACAACATCCTGTAATACCTCCCCACATAAAATTGTGTTCTTCAGAAATAACTGTACTGCAATTTTAGAGAGGGAAGAAAGAAAAATTGATTATAAGAAATAAAACTGCACAGAAAAATTGTTTTGCCATTGTCCATTGAATTATTAGCAAAGAATTAACCCCCTTAAACCATAACAACATAAACAATACATTACATATTTTTCCGCCTTTAAAGCTACCTACAATGTGATTATTCACAACGCCCCTTACACAAAAAAACAACCGTTAGCTGTAGAGCAAATATCCCAGCCTTGAAACAACTCAAAAGGGCATTGGAAGGCAGGGAAGGTGAAGATTTTGACACCCCCTCTAACTTAGGGCAATGACCTGAAAGTTGACAGGAAAAGCAAGGCTACGTCGTGCTGAAGAATTTGGTGGCGGTCCCGTCGCCCTGGTACCACCACCGGCTGCGATATGGGTGATAAGGCAAATTAAAGGCAAGGCCCGCAAGGCATTATGGGCCGAGGTTGAAGCAAGCAGTGTATGTTATAGCAGCAGCAGCTCTTCTCTGTGCTGGAGAGGGCCCCTGTGATATGTCTTTGTTGTTGTGTTGTTTCTTTCAGGCTGAGGCCTGGCTGCTGCCAGTCCTATATTGGAACGTAAAACCACGACATTCTGCTCTATCGCGACATATACATATTGGGTTGTACAGAAATAACTGTACTTCAACTTGAACTTTGGGGAGTGGACTACTTACACTAGATTCAAACACAATTAAGAGAAATAAGACATCACAGTAAAACTGCATAGCAAACAACCATTAATTAGCTAAAATACAATGGGCCCCTAAAGGACATACTCACATATGCAATACTTTATACAGTTTTCAGTTGTCCAGGTTTTCTATAACATTACCATGCACAACCCCTAGAAAACAAAGGGGCATATCAGCAAAAGCCGGCGATAATTATCGCTAAGCGCGCTTAGCGCGAGGACAATTATCACCGGCTATCACTTGATTTTATCACGGAGATAGCGTGCTATCAGCAACGCTTATCTCCAAAGTGATAAAAATCCAAGCGATAGCTGCAAAATGTGCAATTATCACTGGAAATCCAGCGATAATCGCACAGTGATAGGTGATTCCTTGTTGATAGAGGAGGATGTGCTTATGCCCACAGTCCACCTACCATAGGTTTATATGGCTTAGTAATGTGGTAAATAATTTAATTACCGGAACTTAATTTGATGCGGAAAATTAATAAGAGTAGCTCAGTAAAATAAGAGGCAGAATCCGTGGTATTAGAGGTTCGGAACGGGTTTTATTCCTATACAAAGGAACATAATTCGAATTATGGGCCTTCTATTCCATCACCACGAAAGTTCAGGAAGGAAGGAACAATACTTTACTGACAGATAATCATTTTTATAGAAGAGGCATTACAGTGAAACAGATGCAGGGGGCGTAACAGTTGATAACAGAGATAAAAACATACATGCGTAACTAAAATGGGTGTAACTAGGCGTAACTAAAGAACGTCATTAGGTATGATTTCACAAATGGGTGGTTCCATGAAAGAATTTCGCAATGTCAGCAAAAATACTTGGCAGAGATGCGCGCGCAGCAGCATGACGTATGATTGACGTGCAACTAGAGGGTGAAGGGGACTTGACATTTAGCTCTACATGTGGAGACAAAAGTCTGGGGGTCAAGTCAACCTAATCCCAATCATATCTAACATCCTATGTTTAAAGAACTGTGTTATCCAAAAAGAGAGGTCTCTTAGCATAAAATCTTATTCTATACTGACTATACTGACTGTTAGTGCGTGTACAAGCGTCTAAGTGTCTACACTAGATGCGAGGGCAGAAATCTTCCATAGTAACAGGGCTATGAATTACTTGCATAAAGACAGAGAAGCCGGGCCCTTTTGCACGGTAGCTAGAGGAATGTTTACTTAAACTGCTAGACAGGAATGCATTGGATGAGGAGCGGAGCAGAGCAGATAATCTTGAAGGTGAAATACAGTTTTTGGCAGGCAGACAGGCCGAGTCAGGCACCGTTAGCCGCGCAGGGAGTAGGACAAAGTTCATGGATACAGATGCGAGCTCAGACTGGAGCTTTCAGAGGCAGAAGGCAGGAAAAGGCTTAATGGCAGAATCAGGGCCTACTCGCCTGGACTGTAAAATGGGATAAATGAACCATATAAAGCCGGTGGCCTTTCATACTTAGGAATAGAATATCCGGCCCATTCATGGCGGATCTGAAAGAGGACATGTTGACGGTGGACGCACATGTGTTTGCGTCTTCATAACTGGAACTGGAGGGAACATACATGTACTTGTGACTTATACATGAAACCGTTGGGGTCCAAGATAGGGGACATAACTGATCATAGAAATCCATATTTCCACATTCCCTCCTTGTCCCCTACTTGCCCTTAGGAGATATCAATCTTCATCAATCCGTCGATCTGTTCATATAGCATCATTTGTTCTTCTTTCTTCTTCCGGGATGAATGAAATCTTGGTGGTGGAATACACGATGTGGCACACAGACCACAAATCGCTGGTCCACATTGTAGGCATAAGCAGCAACTGAATAGTATGAGAAAGCCAATACCTAGGAAGGATAGGACCCTCCATCCCCAGGCTGACAACACGCCCCAGAACCAACCGGACCAAGTCCAGGTGCCTGGACTCTGGTGTATCTGGCTTACAATCTTATGAAGGCGAGTTATGGCTTTATATACTGACGGCGAATTTTCTGGTATGAAAATGCAACAACTTGATCCGATGACCCTACAAGCTCCGCCCCTATCGGCCAGGATGACGTCAAGGACAAGACGATTTTGAAGCACAACAATCCGCATAGCAGACTGCTCTTCTGTTAAATTGCCTAAGGCGGAAATAGTTTCGTTCACTACTGCTTCAAGGGTTCTGGTTAATCTACGTATCAACTTACTATTAGTGACTGTACCTATATAGGGGAAGAAACCTTTATTGAAATCTGTGTATTTTTCCCATGCTGTTTCAGTGTAATCGACAATTGGGAGATCTCTCTGCTGTCTATTGTGTACTAAATGAGTATTTCTGTGATAATCAGGAGGAGCTAGGAAAACAGGTGGCAAAAGGAATCCGATGTAACAGGTACCATCCCAATCTAGAGGCAAACGTATATATGCAGTCTGACCACATACGAAGTAGGAATGGCGAGAAGCTCTAAATGTAGACTTGCCTTGATCACTGAATTCTATTACAGTGGTGCATCTACTATGGCCCATATGTATGGAACCATTCTTTCTTACACACAATTCACCTTTAACTGGAAATACTGACATGGCGGGCAAAATTGGTGCAGCTTCGGATTCAACATTCAGGATCATGAGATTAAGCGTGAAATTACCTAATCCATATACTTCATTTTCTAGATCAGTTCCTGTTCTTTTGGGAAGTCCTTCCTTGTTAGGGTAGCAGACTTTAAGCAAAACTAAGTTCAGGTTTCCCCATACCCAGTTGTCTTGATAAACTGCGGAATTCGAATCTAGGGAATTAATTAAACTAAACCATGCTCCACAGGAGCCATTGTGTGTGAATGGATATGGAAAGAGAGGCAGAATTCCCTTATAGTTCTGATAGGGAGGGAGTCGGCCACATATCCAACAATTTGTAGCATTGCTAGTCTGATGGGAATGATGTAACATACTAATGAAAATGTTATTGCGCAGCGCAAATCTATAGGACAACTCATGCGGGGGTAATTCACTAAAAGAATGTTCAGCAGTAACATTGTAAACATGTTTAGAAATAGGATAATATATGTGCAACAATATACTTGCAGTCATTATTAAAAGACTTAAGAAAAACAAAATTAATAACGTCACTGTGCAATGACTACGCAGTGATTTACAGTACGCATGTTTTTTCAACTGCATCGTTCGGTTTCTTTCTCTATTCAGGTCGAGGGGATACATGTCAGAGACAAATTCGACCGATTCACCTTGGAGAGGACTTAAACAATCAAATTGTCTGACTTCTTAGACCGTAATTTTAGTTTGTATAGTTCCTTATCGCTTAGTTCAACCAAAGGAAGCTTTGAGTCAATCGGTGAAGACACGCGAGGTGTAACGTTTACATCAGACGGTAGTCCATGAAATTTCTTGATATGACTTGAATGTATCCAACCTTTGCGACCTTCGATCTTCACGGCTGTCCTCGTGGTGAGCAGTACAAGTTGAGGCGATTTCCACCTAGGATCCAGCTGAGTCTTCCGGTCGAAATTCCGCACTAACACCAGGTCCCCGGGAACTACGTCATGGGGTTTCACCTCGGTGTTGTCGGGAAAGGCTGCAGCTACCTGTGAACGACAAGATTGTAGTGCAGACATCAAGGAAGCCAGGTAATCTGTCAGCATATTACAGTCAACATCAGTTATTTTGCGTGGTATAGGCGTCCCCCACATATTTGGTGGTCTGCCAAAGATCACCTCATAAGGGGATAGCCCTGTTCGAGAGTGCGCCACCATTCTCATGTAAAAGAGTGCAACATGGTAAGGCTACTACCCAATCGACACCTTTCTCCCTACATATTTTGGACAATCTTATTTTCAGAGTTTGGTTATGTCGTTCCACGAGACCTGCTGCCTCGGGGTGTCGGACACAGTGAAATCTCCATTGATAGCCTAACAAAAGTGAAACGTGTTTCATTAGTTCGGATGAGAACGGCTGGCTGTTATCTGAGTAGACAACACGTGGTAAACCGTACCGTGGGAAGAATTCTCGAACTAACTGTTTGGCAGTAGTCGGGGCAGTGTAATCTGAAACCGGGTATGCCTCTGTCCAACGGGAAAGAGCACAGACAACTACGAGAACATATTTGAATCCTCGACATCGTTCCATCTGGATATAATCCATCTGGAGGACTTCAAAAGGGTGATCAGGAGGCTGAAATCCACCCTGTTCTACGGGAATGCTTTTACCTGGGTTAAACTGACAACAGATCATACAGGTACGAACTTTTTGTTTAGCTGCTGCTCGTAAATGTTTGTTGAACCAAATGTGTTGAATGCTGTCTAGCATAGCTTTTTCTCCTAGGTGTGCTGGACTATGTATTGTATTAATGATAACTTGAACCATTGAGTCGGGAAGAAACCATATAGATTTTTCCTTCGTCATCCATCCTTGATCTGTTTGGATCCCTCCTAATTCAGTCCATTTCTTTATTTCTTCTGGTGTAGCATGTGTCTGTATGTCAATTACGTCAAGAGCGGGATCCTTAACCGTCATGCAATGTGTTGGTGTCAGAACTATTGTCTTTGTCATGTCAGATGTGTGAGTTTGAGTTTGAGCAGTCTGTTTAGCTGTTCTATCAGCTAGATCATTGCCTTGGGAAATGATATCAGTAACTTTCGTATGAGCTTTACATTTCATAATTGATATTGCAGTGGGTAGATGTATTGCATCTAATAAGGCATGAATGAGGGGTCCGTGCTGAATGTGGGCACCGTGAGAAGTTAAATAACCTCTCTCTCGCCACAGCACGCCGAAGTCATGTACAACTCCGAATGCATAACGTGAATCAGTGTATATGTTGACTTTCTTATTCGTAGCTTGAATACAGGCTTGTGTCAGAGCGATGAGCTCTGCTGCTTGAGCTGACAAAGTGTTAATACAATTTGTTTCAATGACTTCAGTAACTGTTGTGACTGCATACGCGGCCACAAGCTCTCCTGTACTTGTTCTCATACATGAACCATCTACATACAACGTCAGGTCTGGGTCTGACAATGGGACGTCTGTCAAGTCTTGTCTGGGTTTCGTCGTGATAGTAATAACTTCAATACAATCATGTGCTAGTGGGTCTGTTCCGTCTACTGGCAAAAGTGTGGCAGGATTCAATGTACTACAACGTCTGATTTCTATGTGTGGCTGAAACAATGTTAATTCGTAACCGGTGAGTCTTGCTATAGTCAAGTGTTGTGTTTGCGTTCGGTTCAAGAGAACCTCTACTGCGTGTGGTACTTGTACTGTCAATGGATGTCCTAACACTATGGCATCGCTTTGTCTGATTGCTAAAGCTGTCGCTGCCACTGATTTCAGGCACGCAGGCAGAGCCTGAGCTACGGGATCTAATGTACTAGAAAAATAAGCACATGGTTTGTGTGATCCTGCTTGTTCCTGTGTGAGTACTGACAAGGCAGTACCTTCGCGTTCTGTAACAAAGAGTGTAAACTGTTTATTGTAACATGGTGTTGCTAAAACAGGTGCTTGACATAAAGCTTTCTTTAGGCTTTCAAAAGCTTGTGTATGTTCCTGAGTCCAAGGGAGGACAGTCGATGTGGCTGCCTCCTGTGTTGTCAACTGAATGAGTGGTTTTGCTAGAAATGCATACTGAGGGATCCACTGCCTACAATATGAAGTGAGGCCTATGAAAGCCCGTACCTCCTTTTGTGTCTTGGGTATTGGCATGTTAGCAATTAACTGGATGCGATCTGACGTAAGCTGCCTTCCCTCCTTGGACAGCGAGTGCCCAAGGTAAACAACTCGCTGGACACAGAATTGCAGCTTAGAAGGGGACACCTTGTGCCCCTTTTCGGCCAAAAATTGTAAAACCGTCAGTGAGGCTTTTTCACATTCAGGTTAGCTTCTAGCGGTGATCAGCAGATCATCGACATATTGAAGCAGGGCAGTGTTGACTGGCATGTGGATACTGTCAAGTTCTCGTTTCAGTGCTTGGCTATAGATGCTGGGGCTTTCTGTGAATCCTTGAGGTGCGCGTGTGAATTTAAAGCTTCGTCCATTTAAACTAAATCCGAACAAGTATTGGCTTTCCGGATCTATTGGGACGCTGAAAAAGGCATTCTTGAGATCAATTACAGTAAAGAATGTTGCTTCGGAATCAATGGCTGTCAGTAATGAAGAAATGTCTGGGACTACGGGGTATTGTGGTACAATACATTTATTTAATTCGCGCAGGTCAATAACCAATCGATATACTGGCGGGGCTTTTGGATCAGTTCGTTTAAGAATCGGAATTATCGGGGAATTACATACATTGGAGTCGGTTTCCACAACCACTCCTTGGGTAATAAGCTCGTCAATGATTTGCAGTAAAGCCACTACAGCATCTGGGGGTAACTTGTATTGTCGCATTCGTGGTAGTACCACTCCTGTCTTTAGTGTGACTCGATATGGTGTAATGTTCATGCAACCAACATCTGTAGGGCCTTGTGCCCATAAATGTGTGGGTAAAGTCTGCAGTCGGTGATCCATGTCTCGGGACACATAGTGCCCTTTGAAATCACGTAAAAACAATCTTACTCCTTCCGGAGAACAACATATTATAGCTCCTAGAGCTTTCAATGTTTTTATACCTAACAGGTTTTCTGGACATGATTTAGTAAGTAATAAATCTGTAGTTCGTGTCAAGGGACCAATCGTAAGTGGAAGAGGCTGTGATACTTCGTTAATGATAGGTTTTCCTGAAAAACCAAGGGAAATATTCTGTGAGCCTGAGAGGGGTGCCCCTGGAACTTCACTACGTTTTATCGTTGTTCGGCTTGCCCCTGTATCAAGTAAAAATTTTCTATCTTGGCCTAATAGTTCACTGTGTACATAAGGTCCTTCTTGATCTACAGGGACCTCGATAAGGGGTAAGCCAACTTCCCTCTCTAGGCTGTTTCATGAGTATCGTTGATAATCAGGATAGTCATACTGTGCAGTCTGGTACATCTGTTGTGTCGTTGTTTGTGTGGCAGCAATAGGCTGCGGTGGTGGAGCTGGCATAGACTGTTGCGGAGCTGGCATGGACTGTGCATGCTGCGGGGCTCCTTGTTGGTTCTGATCCTGTCTAAGTGGCCGTGGTCTTTCTTTTGTATTACCTATGGCGATATTATGTTTTAAAACTGGACAATCGTGTACATAATGACCTGGCTGTTTACAATAGTTGCATGTCCCTTTTACAGAACCTGCTGAAACACTGGACTGTGTCATACCCTTTTTATGACCGTCAGCTGGAACTGTCTGGGAAACTAGCATTTTCATTTTCGTGTCTTTCATGCGTCTTTGTTCATGTTCTTGTTCCTCTCTAATTCTATTGTGATGGTACTGTAACATTTGTAACATTTGTGACGGAGTGTTACCTTGCCAGGTACTCTCGAATTTCAATACTCTATTCTTAACTTGGGGCAAGGCATTTTCAACTAATTTTGTCACAAACAGATGTGGATACGATTCGCTACTTGCTTTTATTCCACTATTTATACCAAAACATTTTTCGAATCGGGCATAGAAATCACTAGTGTCTTCATCTTGCTTTTGTTTACAGGCTGAGATTGCACCCCAGTCTTCCTTTTTCGTAGTTAATAAACGTGGCAGTACCTGTACTAGTAAACCTGGTAGTGTTTTGGTCTTTTCCCCAAGCCCTAAACCTGGGCCTCGAGCTGTTTCTTCGTTTTCTAATGCTGTCCAATCTATCTTTTGGTCTCCCACCTCCCAATCCTTTTCCTTGAGTTTTTCGTAAATGCCCGCAGGCATTAATACCTTTAATATTTTCATAATGTCGGGATAGGTATACTCTCCCATGAGCAACATGTCTTTAATTTCACGGTGGAAACCCGCTGGGTCTTTGTCATGACTGGGTACCACTTTCTTCATTTCTAATAGTTCCATTTTAGATATGGGTGTGTATACAAACACACGTTTAAACTGATTGTCATCACCTTTTATCGGGTGCACTTCGCGTAAGGGATTCTGTCTATCCATATAATACGTCGTTCTTTCCTTGATGGGCAGTGAGACATGTTCGGGGCATGCATAAAGAATGTACTGCTTTCTGGATTCTAGTATTTCTCTAATTAACTCAGTACCTGAACTTCTCCATTTATTCGTGAGTAATTCAGTCAATATATCAGGTAAGGGACCAGGATCGGAGTGTTGGCTTTTATATAATATAAGGAGTTGTTGAATCATGTAGATACCAGCTAAACGCTGTTCATCTGGGGTGAGGTTCAAAAACGTGTGTGCTAATGTATCATCACTATATTTTCCGGGACTGTCAACCCAGTGAACGGCTGACCTGGCTAATTCTTGTTCATCCATAGAATCGAGTATATGATAACCCCTTCGTTCTCGGAGTAATTTGTCAGCGGCTTGGAACGAATGTTCGGGGGACCTTATATTTATTATAGGGTTTTGGAAATTTCTGTTATTATCTGGACGTATCGGACGTATCGGATCAGTAAAGCATCTAGTATTATTACAAGATCTTCCTCTACCTACATAGGCCATGGTTTCTAACTGTCTTGTGGGCAGTTCTAATTCTTCCTCCTCCTCGTTTTGTTCAAGCTGGTCTACCGCCAATCTTTCTTCGTGTATTCGTTCTACTTCTTTGCGGATCTTTCGGCACATAGCTACTATACTTAATAGTTTATCATGTCTCCCCTCTGATATATTCCGACTCCATGTGGTAAGAATTCGCATTTCTTCCGGATTTACCCCTGGTCGGTCTTGATTTCTGATCACACAATTTATGAGGAAACGTAACAGTTCCCCCTGTATGTCCACTTTCTGGTACTCCATGGCTCTATTAATACTCTCAGAATCTCGCCCTGACTGAACAAAGTGATATATATTTTCTAAATGTGTAGTCATTCCTGGTAGCCTCCCTAAATATATTGCAGCTCGTCGGATACGTAATGATGCCAGCAGCATTTCGTCCTCTTTGCCGGGCACAGGATCATATCTACAATCTACTAGAAGTTCCTTAAGCATGTCGGGAGTTACTAGTTTGGGCGTACGTTGGTGGGCTAATTCTTGAAAGGAAAGTTTATTTACTCTGGGTGGCGTGGAAAAAATGTTTGTTGTACCTCCTGTAGCACCGCCTGAGGTGCTGGATGTGAAAGGATTCGTTGAACGTGATATAGCAACCATAGGTGTGGGTACAGCTGTAGAAACAGATGTGCTTGCCGGAACTTGTGTCGGAGTTTGTTGTTGCGGAGGTACCGACGGAGGGTCTTGGCGTTGAACCCCCTCGGCAGGCGGTCTATGTGGTGCAGTATTAGCATACTCTGGAGCTGCGTCGTCTAAATAAGAGGAAAGGAAAACATCTTCTGCGGTTCTGGGATGCCCTTTGGGATGTGCTTTTATCGGAAACAATGGAGGTGGCAAGTCTTTTGGTATCTCCGGAGTAGCCTTAGGTAACCCTTCGGCCAGAAGAGGATACATACCATTCATAAGGGCATTTCTTTGTCTGTCTACTTGTTCTGATTTTACTCGGGTACCTTCTTCAATTAATAGATTTTCTCGGATTTTATTTGAATTCTCCTTACTTTTCTCTTCCTGTCTGAGTGCTTTTTCTGTACGTCTATATGATTCTTTACGCCATAATTCAATGGCATCTTTCTGTGATTGTCTAGCTTTCTTTTTCCATAATTCTTCCTCTACTTTCATGATGCAATCTGCATCCCAGGTCCCAGCTGCGGGCCACCTCTGACTTTCTGGTAATTCCTTAGTGTAGTCTACCCATAAATCAAGAAATAATATGGCGTCTAGGCCATGTTTATGATACATGAAGTACCCTGGAGTGTCCCTAGGAGGAATGGGAACAGCTTCTTCGAGTACCCCTTTTCTAGTTTTGATCTGTCTTAATTTCGAAAAGAGCGGCATATTGAGAACTGATCTGATACCTAATTCTGAACACGTTTAATACAACAAAACACAATAATGAACAGTCATTCATACCACAATATGCTGAACGTATTTAAAATATTTAACATTTAACATTTAATGAACAACAATGATGGCCATTTAGGGAACTAGTCACTAAGCATAATACTCGGCACTAACTAGGTAATTCTGAATTATATACTAGACATACTTGATATACTGCTAAACAGTACAGATACACTGCTGAAACAGTGCAGACCGGATTTGTGTACCCAAACCCGTCTTGACCGGCACAACCTATGTGCACGTCAGAACGCCTCCCCGGCAATGGTACTCACCGGGTAGCTCGGAACGGAAGGCCTCGGAACTGAACTGAACTGGACTTGGACCAGACTGGACTCGACTCGAAACTTCGGAAATTCGGAACCTGGTGGGCCTCTGTATACCTCGGATCTTGCTCTCTCAGCTAGGCTCTGGTCGGGATACTTCGCACTTCTCACCGCCTCGTCTGGGTGTTGATCGCAGCCTCAGTTACCCCCGCTCGGCAGGAGGGAGATACAGGAAATCCTGTGGGTACGCGTTGTTGTCCGTCCAGCTGTGGCAGGAGACCGGGCCTGCAACGCACCTCCGGCGCGTGAGATGAGAAAGTGTCCCTGTTCGGGCGCCATATATGTGGTAAATAATTTAATTACCGGAACTTAATTTGATGCGGAAAATTAATAAGAGTAGCTCAGTAAAATAAGAGGCAGAATCCGTGGTATTAGAGGTTCGGAACGGGTTTTATTCCTATACAAAGGAACATAATTCGAATTATGGGCCTTCTATTCCATCACCACGAAAGTTCAGGAAGGAAGGAACAATACTTTATTGACAGGTAATCATTTTTATAGAAGAGGCATTACAGTGAAACAGATGCAGAGGGCGTAACAGTTGATAACAGAGATAAAAACATACATGCGTAACTAAAATGGGTGTAACTAGGCGTAACTAAAGAACGTCATTAGGTATGATGTCACAAATGGGTGGTTCCATGAAAGAATTTCGCAATGTCAGCAAAAATACTTGGCAAGGATGCGCGCGCAGCAGCATGACGTATGATTGACGTGCAACTAGAGGGTGAAGGGGACTTGACATTTAGCTCTACATGTGGAGACAAAAGTCTGGGGGTCAAGTCAACCTAATCCCAAATCATATCTAACATCCTATGTTTAAAGAACTGTGTTATCCAAAAAGAGAGGTCTCTTAGGATAAAATCTTATTCTATACTGACTATACTGACTGTTAGTGCGTGTACAAGCGTCTAAGTGTCTACACTAGATGCGAGGGCAGAAATCTTCCATAGTAACAGGGCTATGAATTACTTGCATAAAGACAGAGAAGCCGGGCCCTTTTGCACGGTAGCTAGAGGAATGTTTACTTAAACTGCTAGACAGGAATGCATTGGATGAGGAGCGGAGCAGAGCAGATAATCTTGAAGGTGAAATACAGTTTTTGGCAGGCAGACAGGCCGAGTCAGGCACCGTTAGCCGCGCAGGGAGTAGGACAAAGTTCATGGATACAGATGCGAGCTCAGACTGGAGCTTTCAGAGGCAGAAGGCAGGAAAAGGCTTAATGGCAGAATCAGGGCCTACTCGCCTGGACTGTAAAATGGGATAAATGAACCATATAAAGCCGGTGGCCTTTCATACTTAGGAATAGAATATCCGGCCCATTCATGGCGGATCTGAAAGAGGACATGTTGACGGTGGACGCACATGTGTTTGCGTCTTCATAACTGGAACTGGAGGGAACATACATGTACTTGTGACTTATACATGAAACCGTTGGGGTCCAAGATAGGGGACATAACTGATCATAGAAATCCATATTTCCACAGTAAGAATAATAGCAGGCGTAATGTAACCAGCGATAAGCGCGGTTAGCGCTACTTCTCTCGTCGCTAGGAAGGTTATCAACGAGATTGTTGATAGAGGATAGGTCAGTTAGCGCCCTTTCCCATGTTACTATACTCGGGTACGCCCACTTTGCATATCATTAGCGTTACTATGGTAGTCGTTAAGGAAACCAGCTTAAGGCATAGGAACACGCGTTAGCGTGTCCTTGCTGATGGTGCGATAAAATTATCGCCGCTTTTCGCCCAAAAACGAACGCTAAAGCGGCGATAATTTTATCGCTTCGCCTTGATGATAGGCCCCAAAGTTCTCCCAGCTATAGAACAAACACTCCTACCACAGAAAAGCTTAAAGAGACTTTGAAAAGCAGAGAAGGTGATTATTTTCAGATTCCCTTGTCACCCCCCCAATCTAGGGTGATGATTCAGACGTTGACAGTAAAAGCAAGGCCAGGTAGTGCTGAACAATTTGGTGGTCCCTTCGCCCTGGTACCATGACAGGCTGAGATATGGGTGAAAAGGCAATTTAAAGGCGAGGCCATGCAGAGCTGTGTGAGACGAATTTATAGCAAGCAGTGAGTTTTATAGTAGCATCTCTCCTGCTGTGCTGTATAGAGTGTTGTGTAGTTCCTATTGAAAATAGACAGGATCTGCGCGTTTAGACAACATACACTGTAGGTTTGGTGTCAGACGAATTCTGATCACCCCCACCGGGTATGCTGGCCCTTTGGTACCAACTAGCTCACAGTGCCAATAGAATCTCCTCTTACCAAGGAGAGAGTAGTTCTTGGCAACCATTGAATATGACAACCCTGATCCCTCAGGACCGTGGAAACAATATACTACTTTTCGCTCGGTCACTCGTGCTTACGTAGCTTGTCTCAGAGAGATACACCGAATGAAACAAGCTGGGTGCTTTCAAAAATCATTTATTGAACAGTTGTTATACTGGTGTCAAATAGATGTGCTGCAACGACCGTTATACAGTATAAGATATAAATGATCAGCAGTACTATAAATGTAAAAGAATGGTATAGTTCTACCATCTTACTAAAATCATAAATACATTCGAGTATATAAAATACATGATAAAAGATGCGTACTCCTACGCTGCCTCCCTATCTAGATGTACCTAAGTGTACCTATCATGCGTGTAGGTGTTCAGCCAAGAATTCCTCTAGGATCTAGTCAACCCCATTACCTTAAGTGAGACTGTGGGACCCCGCCCTGGTCTTGAGCTGTACACCCCGCGAGGGATGTTAGACCACTGTGAACTGGAGTGTCTGCGTGCAGAAACCTCAGCGTCTCTGGTCAGTGTGTCGGCCGGAAAGTCTCGGTCTCCTCTAACCATTTTAGATAGATGTGATGTATGTATAAACGTAGGTCTACCCAGGGGTCCTAACTTGCTGTATTACTGTGTCGGCCTAAGGATGACGTTGGGCATGAACTTTGTACATAGATTTTATACAGGAGATGGCAGTCCTGCTGTGCTTCCAAGAACCCTCATGCATAATGTATGAGATTTCAAACTTAGGGAAACCCCCGTGCAGAATGCAGTGTAATATCTAGCTAAAAGGTCAGTCCCTGTAAACCGTGACAAGTGTAATGTAGGGAGAGAATATAGGTGAGGGGTTACGAGTTTACTGAGGCTTATATTATAGTACCTATATGGAATATAATAAGAGCCCCTGTGATATATTTTTGTTGCTTTGTTGTTGTGTTTTTTAGCATGGGGCCTGGCTACTAGTTCTATATCATAGGGTAACATCTTGACATCCTGTTCTATCTCACCATATAAATATTGTGTTCCATACAAATAACTGTACTTCAGCTTCGGAGAGTGAATAACTAAAAATCGATTCAAACAAAATGAATGCATCACAGTTAAACTGCTTTGTGAAAGATCATTGAACTATAACCATTTACTCACACCCTAAAGAAAATAAACCACAGGAACAAAGCATTATATTGATTTTAAACTTCCAGACTATCTACAATATGTTTATACACAAAGCTCCTCACAAACAAACAACTCTCAGTTGCAAAACAAAAAGTCCAAGATTCAAACAAATAGAAAAATGCACTGTCAGGTGGGGAGGGTGATGATTTTGACATCCCCTCCAACTTAGGGCGGTGACCTGAAAGTTGACAGGAAAAGCAAGGCTACGTCATGTTGAACAGTTTGGTGGTGGTCCCGTCACCCTGGTACCACCACAGGCTGAGATATAGATGAAAAGGCATTTTAAAGGTAAGGCCCTGCAAAGCATTATGGGCCGAGTTTGCAGCAGGCAGAGTTTTAATAGCAGCAGCTTTCCTGCTGTGCTGGAGAGAGCCCCTGCGATATATCTTTGCTGTTTTTTTGTTTTTTTGAGAATGAGGCCAGGCTGCTAGTTCTATACTCGAAAATACCACCATCGCCCACATAAAAATTGTATACTACAGAAATACCTGGCACTGCCATTGTAGAGAATGGATAAATAAGTTTAGATTAAAAGAAATAAGACTTACCATTAAAATTGCTTTGCCAAAGCTTAATGATTTATAGGCATCCAGCCAGTCTCTGGAAAACATAACAACATAAACACTACATTATAATTTTTGTTACTTTCTAAACTATTTACATTGTGGCTATACACAAGTACTCTAACCAAAAAAAACATAACATTATAACTGTAGCTCAATATTATCACTCTTGGAACAACTTAAATGAGTAGTGGAAGGTGGGGAAAGTGATGATTTTGACGACCTCTCCAACTTAGGACGATGACCTGGAAGTTGACAAACAAAGCAAGGACCCTTCATGCTGAACAATTTGGAGTTAGTCCTGTTGCCTTGGTACCGCCCCTGCTGAGATATGGGTGAAAAGACAATTTAAATCCAAGGCCCTGCAAAGCATTATGGGCCGAGTTTGCAGCTAGCAGTGAATTTTATCGTAGCAGCTTTCCTGCTGTGATGGAGAGAGCCCCTGTGATATATCTTTGTTTTTTTTTTAACTGAGGCCTAGCTGTTAGTACTGTATTAGAAAGTAGCAACATGACACCCTCTTCTATCTCACAATATAAATACTGAGTTCTACAGAA
This sequence comes from Triturus cristatus, assembly GCF_964204655.1. Classification (NCBI taxonomy): domain Eukaryota; kingdom Metazoa; phylum Chordata; class Amphibia; order Caudata; family Salamandridae; genus Triturus; species Triturus cristatus. Next base: position 17,109,067 of record NC_140595.1, read on the forward strand.
ATAACTGTACTTCAACTTTAATTTTGGGGAATGGATAAATAAAGATAATAGGTTGAAACACACTCAAGATAGATCAAGCTTGGCAAGAAATCACAAAAAAATCTGCATTGAGAAAGAACAGTAATTTGCCACCATATAATCAGTGCAGAGAAAAAATAACCACCTGACCAATTCAATTTATATTTTTTTGGTCATCCAGGTTTGTAACAACCATACTATATACAAAGTCAATAAAGAACTAACCACTGTAAAACAAAAAATACAACCAAGATAAAACTTATAAATGGATTGGACGGCAGTGAAGGTGATAGTTTTGAGGTCCCCCCTACCAGCTTAGGGTGAGGACCTGGAAGGTGACCAGAAACGCAAGGCTATGTCATGCTGAACCATTTGGCGGTGGTCCCATCACCCTGGGACCACCACAGGCTGAGATATGGATGAAACTGCATTTTAAAGCCAAAGGCCCTGCAAAGCATTATGGGGCAAGTTTGCAGCAAGCAGTGAATTCATAGTGGCGGTTCTGTGCCTGGAGAGCTGGATAATGTTGATATTGACTTGTTGATAGCTTTGTGTAGCAAAGTGGTCAACTCTAATCATGTATTAGAAAGTAACACAATGACATCCTGTTTTACCTCATCATGTAAATATTGTGTTCTGCAGAAATAACTGTACTACACCTTTAAATTTGAGAAGTGGATAACTTAAGATACATTCAAACACAATGAAGAGAAATCAAGGGAAACAAAACTTGACAATAAAACTGCACTGTGAAAGAGCATAATTACATGAACAATACATTATGTATTTTCCTGTCTTGAACAATATTACCAAGCAGACCGTTTATAAAGAACAAACCACTCCAATTTGTGGATCAATACAAGCGAGAACTGGAGGCAGGGAAGGTGATGATTTTGAGCTCCCCCGCAACTTAGGGTGAGGACCTGGAAGTTGACAAGAAAAGCAAGGCCACGTTGTGCTGATCAATTTGATGGTGGTGCTATCGCACTGGGACCACCACAGGCTGGGATATGGATGAAAAGACATTTTAAAAGCAAGGCCTCACAAACCATTATGGGGTGAGTTTGCAGCAATCAGTAAATTTAATAGTAACGGCTCTCCGGCTGTGCCTGGGAGAGCTGCGGTGATATTTCCTTGCTTTTGTTGTTGTTTTTTTTAAACGTGGCCTTGCGTGTACCAAAGCAATTAACACTAGCTCTGTAATAGGAAGTAACACTGTGACATTTACACTCGCCGCAATCTACTCCAACTTTTTAGAAATAATCTATGTGAGGAGATAAGAACAATAATTACAGCCGTTTATGGAGGAAGCCTGGAGTAAGTGCTGCAGGGATGAGGGGGCGCTGTAGTCCCGGACATGAACAGATAAGCACTAAAGTGGAATGTTACCAGTAGTTGGGTGGTGCTCTGTATGAGTAAACAAAACACAAAAAGGAGGGAAAAAGGGGATGGATTTACCAACAGCAAGCAAGTATTTTTGAAGGACAATGGAAGGGACGAAGAAAAAGGCAATGGGCGGGCTGTAGGTTCACAGAGTGGATAGAGCATGTCTCGAAGAGACAGGGGGGCTTATTTACAAGCCTCTTGCGCCGCTGCTGCATCCCTTTTTCCCATATTAAAATGTGCTGCCTAGGCTCAACCTAAAAAATATCCATCCTGCTCAGCTGTTCAAGGTGTGCTAGGCTTTTACTTATTACCGTTTTTATGTAATTAGAGTTTATTCTGTTTGTTTCTTCTCCTTGAGTGAATCTTCAACTTGTATATATGCAACTCTAACCTCTAGTGTCTGTAGTAGGCATATGTACTGACTACTGCTCTTTTGCGATTTTAGAGTTGTTCTGTCTGTGGGCGATAACTAACGCTAACCTAGCTGAGCGCCAGTTTTTCTATCGCTGTCTATCGCCTGTTTCTTCCACCCTGTTATCGCTCTATAATTAACACGGCACTAACAGGCGATAGCTTCCGCAAAAACTTCCGCTAACCGCTGCGAGACGGCGATAGGAAAACCGGCGATAGCGGACAGAAACAAGCGATAAGCGCAGACGTCACGGACGCAAGTCCAGTGGGGCATCCAGGATCTCATCATGGTAATCCTGGATGTTGGGGGGCTTGAGGGGGGTTGTTGATGTGTGCTGCACTTTGCCCTGGGTGCTCAAATCTGCATTTAACTGTAATTACACATCTTTTCTATGGAAGGTGGACTGATAGGCTATTTTTTCAAAGTCCACACTTGCGGGTTAGCGTGCGTTTTATTATCGGTAAGAGCTTATTGCTTGTTTCTGGCTGCTATCGCTGTTCTCCTATCGCCATCTCGCAGCAGTTAGCGGCAGTTTTCGCAGAAGCTATCGCCTGTTAGCGCCGTGTTGATTATAGAGCGATAACAGGGTGAAAGAAACAGGCGATAGACGGCGATAGAGAAACTAGCGCCAAGCTAGGTTAGCGTTAGTGATTGCCAGTCCTTAATTATATGCCCCCTGGTGCTATCGGGGCTTAGCGTGACTTTTCTTGTCTCTTCGCGGGTCCGGGGCATTATTGATAATAGTGTGATGTTGTGTTAGCCACTTTTTCCGTGAAGTTTTGGGAGGGAACGCCTACTTTGCATGTCATTAGCAATAAATATCGCTGGCATGCAAGGCGATAAAAAATCCACCTGCTATCGCCGAAAAGCTATCGCTAATGCCTGTTAGCGCCAGCTTGATAATAGCGAAGTAAAAAAAACGCGTTTCGTGCCGCTAATGCGGCAATAACTCGCTTGATAATATGCCCCTGTATCTTTTATGTAACTCATGTTCTCCATAGTCCTTATGTAATGTAACTGGTCCTTTTGTAAAGCGCTCTGACACCTTTGGGTAAAGTTTTCGCTATATAAAAGAGCATTAAATAAAATAAAAAAATAGGCTAAAAGGGAGATAAACCGGATTGGCAGGCATATATATGTGCGTGAATTCCTTGTTTTTTAATACAAGGCGCAGTACTAAATACTGCCCAGTAGATGGGAGTGTTACAACGCGCTGAAAATTATTTCCATTTCCAGAGGTTTTCAGGCTCCTGCATTCGTCCTATCGCTGAAGCTGACATTGTCCGTCAAGCAGTGCTTGTAATTAGCAGGCGTGAGACTGGAGACGTCACGCAAGGCCCACGTGACAGTGCATGTCGCCCTCTAGTGGTGAAAGCCATGTTAGCGTCCACGAATAAACAGGGTAGGCTTGCTTCAAAATGTATACATACTAAACAGATGATGCAGGTCACGCGTGGCACCCTGAACCAGTGCAGAGCCCTTCCGGCCCACCCCATATGGTTCCACAAATACTTAATGTCTGAAAATGTGGCGGTACCACCTTGTCTCGAGCCCAGGGCAGTGAGTTGGTAAGTGGGCATTGCCCTGGTGGGTAATGTGGGGTTCGTCTGGCGTGCCACGGCCACCAATGCCATTGGATCAGCAGGTGACTTTCTTTGGGTACTTGACTCTCTGTTAGTGACGCCAAGCAGCCGAGGATTCGTCTGGATGTTGCGGGGGGTTAGAAAGACGGATATAGCACATATCATGCAATTAAATACATGTTCCAACAGAACTACAGCTTCAAAGATAAGAAGGGATTTTGTGCATATTTAGAAGAATTCACAACCTAAAAGAACCCAGTCTGGGCTCCCACTAGGCTGTGCGCGTGAGTGCCGCCCTCCTGACTCCTTCAGTGCGCTGTGCAAACATCACAATAACAACTCATGGAAACCCCACCGGACAAGGGCTGAGGGGCTGGTACCAGAGGTGGGTGCAGGTACCAGAGGTGGGTGCAGGTACCAGAGGTGGGTGCAGGTATCAGAGGTGGGTGCAGGTACCAGAGGTGGGTGCAGGTACCAGAGGTGGGTGCAGGTGCCAGGGGCGGGTGCAGTATTAGAGGTGGGTGCAGGTGTCAGGGGTGGGTGCAGGTGCCAGAGGTGGGTGCAGGTATCAGAGGTGGGTGCAGGTACCAGAGGTGGGTGCAGGTACCAGAGGTGGGTGCAGGTACCAGAGGTGGGTGCAGGTGCCAGGGGCGGGTGCAGTATTAGAGGTGGGTGCAGGTGCCAGAGGTGGGTGCAGGTATCAGAGGTGGGTGCAGGTGCCAGAGGTGGGTGCGGGTATCAGAGGTGGGTGCAGGTACCAGAGGTGGGTGCAGGTGCCAGAGGTGGGTGCAGGTATCAGAGGTGGGTGCAGGTGCCAGAGGTGGGTGCGGGTATCAGAGGTGGGTGCAGGTACCAGAGGTGGGTGCAGGTGCCAGAGGTGGGTGCAGGTGCCTGAGGTGGTTGCAGGTATTAGAGGTGGGTGCAGGTATTAGAGGTGGGTGCAGGTATCAGAGGTGGGTGCAGGTGCCAGAGGTGGGTGCAGGTATCAGAGGTGGGTGCAGGTGCCAGAGGTGGGTGCAGGTATTAGAGGTGGGTGCAGGTATTAGAGGTGAGTGCAGGTGCCAGAGGTGGGTGCAGGTATCAGAGGTGGGTGCAGGTGCCAGAGGTGGGTGCAGGTGCCAGAGTTGGGTGCAGGTGCCTGAGGTGGGTGCAGGTATTAGAGGTGGGTGCAGGTGCCAGAGGTGGGTGCAGGTATCAGAGGTGGGTGCAGGTGCCAGAGCTGGGTGCAGTATTAGAGGTGGGTGCAGGTGCCAGAGGTGGGTGCAGGTATCAGAGGTGGGTGCAGGTGCCAGAGGTGGGTGCGGGTATCAGAGGTGGGTGCAGGTACCAGAGGTGGGTGCAGGTGCCAGAGGTGGTTGCAGGTGCCTGAGGTGGTTGCAGGTATTAGAGGTGGGTGCAGGTATTAGAGGTGGGTGCAGGTATCAGAGGTGGGTGCAGGTGCCAGAGGTGGGTGCAGGTATCAGAGGTGGGTGCAGGTGCCAGAGGTGGGTGCAGGTATTAGAGGTGGGTGCAGGTATTAGAGGTGAGTGCAGGTGCCAGAGGTGGGTGCAGGTATCAGAGGTGGGTGCAGGTGCCAGAGGTGGGTGCAGGTGCCAGAGTTGGGTGCAGGTGCCTGAGGTGGATGCTGGTATTAGAGGTGAGTGCAGGTATTAGAGGTGGATGCAGGTATTAGAGGTGGGTGCAGGTGCCAGAGGTGGGTGCAGGTATTAGAGGTGGGTGCAGGTATTAGAAGTGGGTGCAGGTACCAGAGGTGGGTGCAGGTACCAGAGGTGGGTGCAGGTGCCTGAGGTGGGTGCAGGTGCCTGAGGTGGGTGCAGGTGCCAGAGGTGGGTGCAGGTGCCAGAGGTGGGTGCAGGTACCAGAAGTGGGTGCAGGTGCCTGAGGTGGGTGTTGGTGCCAGAGATGGCTGCTGGATCTCCAAACCGCCACCTTGAGAAAAAGGAAATTAACTTTGTGAGCTAAAGCTCTGTGTTCTGGTTGTTTTTATAGCGCCCACGTTATCCCAAGGGATGTTAATTCTTCTACAACTAGTGGGGAGTTTTTAGGTGTCATGAGACATAGGTGCCTTAAAACTGTTCATTACTTTGAAAAAACTCAAGAATATTTTTGATAACCAAGAGGTAGGTAATGCAGTCTAACATATGCAGTGGTTTTTGCTGTGCCATGCTGCTGGAGGCTGAGGGGGGGGGGGGGGGAGGGTGTACCAGGTTCACGTGTGTAGAGCTGGGACAGCAGAAGGGGATTTTTCAGCTAAGCTTCGGAAGAGGGGAAGGTTTATGGTAAAGGGATAAACTTACAGCAGGTTTATAGTACAGGGATAAACTTACAGTAATGAACTGAACGGGCCTGCAGCCTCTGCCACCCAGCAGGTAGAACAGGTGCCAGGGTGGAGGCCCAGAGATGGAGTACATGCCAGCTGGCATGTCCACCCTCAACGAAGGAGGCCCGAAAGGAGTCACCACGTGTGCAGCGGACACACAGGGTGCAAGGGGGCCCCACGTTCATTCATCAAGTAAACATACACACAACAGGAGGACAGATACTCTCACACATTACACATACACACAGCTGTTCCACCTGCCGCACAAAACAGGAAAGAAAGGGAACCTAGTTAGGGGAATAGGAAAAACCTCTGCCTATTGAGAGCAGTAGAAAGTCTCGACACAGAAGAAGATTTCAACAACCCTGGGACCTTCACTAGAATCAGACGACCACCACTGCCAGTCCCCGCACAGCCTGTGGTAAGGGACTTTAGCCCGTCCCCGCACACCCTGGGATAAGGGGCTTTAGCCAGTCCCCGCACAGCCTGGGATACGGGGCTTTAGCCTGTCCCCGCACAAGATAAGGGGTTTTAGCCCTTCCCCGCACAGCCTGGGACACGGGGCTACGGGCTTTAACCAGTCCCCGTACAGGATAAGGGGTTTTAGCCTGTCCCGACACAGCCTGGGATACGGGGCTTTAGCCAGTCCCCGCACAGCCTGGGATACGGGGCTTTAGCCTGTCACCCCACAGTCTGGGATAAGGGGCTTTAACCAGTCCCCGTACAGGAAAAGGGGCTTTAGCAGGTCCCCACACAGCATGGGATAAGGGGCTTTAACCAGTCCCTGCACAGCCTGGGATAAGGGGCTTTAACCAGTTCCCGTACAGCCTGGGATAAGGGGCTTTAATTCAGTCCCCGCACAGGGTAAGGGGCTTTAGCCAGTCCCCGCACAGCCTGGGATAATGGGCTTTATCCAGTCCCCGCACAGCCTGGGATAAGGGCCTTTAACCAGTCCACGCACAGCCTGGGATAATGGGCTTTAGCCCGTCCCCGCACAGCCTGAGATAAGGGCCTTTAACCAGGCCCCTATCAGGGTAAGGGGCTTTGCCCGTCCCCGCAAAGCCTGGGATACGGGGCTTTAGCGAGTCCACGCACAGCCTGGGATAATGGGCTTTAGCCAGTCCCCGCACAGCCTGGGATAAGGGGCTTTACTTCAGTCCCTGCACAGGGTAAGGGGCTTTAGCCCGTCCTTGCACTGCCTGGGATTAGGGCCTTTAACCAGTCCCCGCAAAGCCTGAGATAAGGGCCTTTAACCAGGCCCCTATCAGGGTAAGGGGCTTTGCCCGTCCCCGCAAAGCCTGGGATACGGGGCTTTAGCGAGTCCACGCACAGCCTGGGATAATGGGCTTTAGCCAGTCCCCGCACAGCCTGGGATAAGGGGCTTTACTTCAGTCCCTGCACAGGGTAAGGGGCTTTAGCCCGTCCTTGCACTGCCTGGGATTAGGGCCTTTAACCAGTCCCCGCAAAGCCTGGGATAATGGGCTTTACCGAGTCCCCGCACAGCCTGGGATAAGAGGCTTTAGCCAGTCCCCGCACAGGGTAAAAGGCTTTAGCCCGTCCCTGCACAGCCTGGAATAAGGGCCTTTAACCAGTCCACGCACAGCCTGGGATAATGGGCTTTATCCAGTCCCCGCACAGCCTGGGATAATGGGCTTTAGCCTGTCCCTGCACAGCCTCGGATAAGGGGCTTTAGCCCGTCCCCGCACAGCCTGAGATAAGGGCCTTTAACCAGGCCCCTATCAGGGTAAGGGGCTTTGCCCGTCCCCGCAAAGCCTGGGATACGGGGCTTTAGCGAGTCCACGCACAGCCTGGGATAATGGGCTTTAGCCAGTCCCCGCACAGCCTGGGATAAGGGGCTTTACTTCAGTCCCTGCACAGGGTAAGGGGCTTTAGCCCGTCCTTGCACTGCCTGGGATTAGGGCCTTTAACCAGTCCCCGCAAAGCCTGGGATAATGGGCTTTACCGAGTCCCCGCACAGCCTGGGATAAGGGGCTTTAGCCAGTCCCCGCACAGGGTAAAAGGCTTTAGCCCGTCCCCGCACAGCCTGGGATAAGGGGCTTTAACGAGTCCCCGCACAGCCTGGGATAAGAGACTTTAGCCCGTCCCTGCACAGCCTGGGATACGGTTCTTTAGCCAATCCCCGCACAGCCTGGGATAATGGGCTTTAGCCAGTCTCCGCACAACCTGGGATAAGGGGCTTTAATTCAGTCCCTGCACAGGGTAAGGGGCTTTAGCCCGTCCTCGCACTGCCTGGGATAAGGGCCTTTAACCAGTCCCCGCAAAGCCTGGGATAATGGGCTTTAACGAGTCCCCGCACAGCCTGGGATAAGAGGCTTTAGCCAGTCCCCGCACAGGGTAAAAGGCTTTAGCCCGTCCCTGCACAGCCTGGAATAAGGGCCTTTAACCAGTCCACGCACAGCCTGGGATAATGGGCTTTATCCAGTCCCCGCACAGCCTGGGATAAGGGGCTTTAGCCCGTCCCCGCACAGCCTGAGATAAGGGCCTTTAACCAGGCCCCTATCAGGGTAAGGGGCTTTGCCCGTCCCCGCACTGCCTGGGATACGGGGCTTTAGCCAGTCCCCGCACAGCCTGGGATAATGGGCTTTAACCTGTCCCTGCACAGCCTGGGATAAGGGCCTTTAACCAGTCCCCACACAGGGTAAGGGGCTTTTGCCCGTCCCTGCACAGCCTAGGATACGGGGCTTTAGCCAGTCCCCGCACAGCCTGGGATAAGGGGTTTTAATTCAGTCCCTGCACAGGGTAAGGGGCTTTAGCCCATCCTTGCACTGCCTGGGATAAGGGTCTTTAACCAGTCCCCGCAAAGCCTGGGATAATGGGCTTTAACGAGTCCCCGCACAGCCTGGGATAAGGGGCTTTAGTCAGTCCCCGCACAGGGTAAAAGGCTTTAGCCCATCCCCGCACAGCCTGGGATACGGGGCTTTAGCCAGACCCCGCACAGCCTGGGATAATGGGCTTTAGCCAGTCCCCGCACAGCCTGGGATAAGGGGCTTTACTTCAGTCCCTGCACAGGGTAAGGGGCTTTAGCCCGTCCTTGCACTGCCTGGGATTAGGGCCTTTAACCAGTCCCCGCAAAGCCTGGGATAATGGGCTTTACCGAGTCCCCGCACAGCCTGGGATAAGGGGCTTTAGCCAGTCCCCGCACAGGGTAAAAGGCTTTAGCCCGTCCCCGCACAGCCTAGGATACGGGGCTTTAGCTAGTCCCCGCACAGCCTGGGATAAGGGGCTTTAACGAGTCCCCGCACAGCCTGGGATAAGAGACTTTAGCCCGTCCCTGCACAGCCTGGGATACGGTTCTTTAGCCAATCCCCGCACAGCCTGGGATAATGGGCTTTAGCCAGTCTCCGCACAACCTGGGATAAGGGGCTTTAATTCAGTCCCTGCACAGGGTAAGGGGCTTTATCCAGTCCCCGCACAGCCTGGGATAAGGGCCTTTAACCAGTCCCCGCAAAGCCTGGGATAATGGGCTTTAACGAGTCCCCGCACAGCCTGGGATAAGAGGCTTTAGCCAGTCCCCGCACAGGGTAAAAGGCTTTAGCCCGTCCACGCACAGCCTGGGATAATGGGCTTTATCCAGTCCCCGCACAGCCTGGGATAAGGGGCTTTAGCCTGTCCCTGCACAGCCTCGGATAAGGGGCTTTAGCCCGTCCTCGCACAGCCTGAGATAAGGGCCTTTAACCAGGCCCCTATCAGGGTAAGGGGCTTTGCCCGTCCTCGCACAGCCTGGGATACGGGGCTTTAGCCAGTCCCCGCACAGCCTGGGATAAGAGACTTTAACGAGTCCCCGCACAGCCTAGGATACGGGGCTTTAGCCAGTCCCCGCACAGCCTGGGATAAGGGGTTTTAATTCAGTCCCTGCACAGCCTGGGATAATGGGCTTTAACCAGGCCCCTATCAGGGTAAGGGGCTTTGCCCGTCCCCGCACAGCCTGGGATACGGGGCTTGAGCCAGTCCCCGCACAGCCTGGGATAATGGGCTTTAACCAGTCCCTGCACAGCCTGGGATAAGGGCCTTTAACCAGTCCCCACACAGGGTAAGGGGCTTTTGCCCGTCCCCGCACAGCCTAGGATACGGGGCTTTAGCCAGTCCCCGCACAGCCTGGGATAAGGGGTTTTAATTCAGTCCCTGCACAGGGTAAGGGGCTTTAGCCCATCCCCGCACAGCCTGGGATACGGGGCTTTAGCCAGACCCCGCACAGCCTGGGATAAGGGGCTTTAACGAGTCCCCACCCAGGGTAAGGGGCTTTAGCGAGTCCACGCACAGCCTGGGATAATGGGCTTTAGCCAGTCCCCGCACAGCCTGGGATAAGGGGCTTTAATTCAGTCCCTGCACAGGGTAAGGGGCTTTAGCCCGTCCTTGCACTGCCTGGGATTAGGGCCTTTAACCAGTCCCCGCAAAGCCTGGGATAATGGGCTTTAACGAGTCCCCGCACAGCCTGGGATAAGAGGCTTTAGCCAGTCCCCGCACAGGGTAAAAGGCTTTAGCCCGTCCCTGCACAGCCTGGAATAAGGGCCTTTAACCAGTCCACGCACAGCCTGGGATAATGGGCTTTATCCAGTCCCCGCACAGCCTGGGATAATGGGCTTTAGCCTGTCCCTGCACAGCCTCGGATAAGGGGCTTTAGCCCGTCCCCGCACAGCCTGAGATAAGGGCCTTTAACCAGGCCCCTATCAGGGTAAGGGGCTTTGCCCGTTCCCGCACAGCCTGGGATACGGGGCTTTAGCCAGTCCCCGCACAGCCTGGGATAATGGGCTTTAGCCTGTCCCTGCACAGCCTGGGATAAGGGCCTTTAACCAGTCCCCACACAGGGTAAGGGGCTTTTGCCCGTCCCCGCACAGCCTGGGATATGGGGCTTTAGCCAGTCCCCGCACAGCCTGGGATAATGAGCTTTAGCCAGTCCCCGCACAGCCTGGGATAAGGGGTTTTAATTCAGTCCCTGCACAGGGTAAGGGGCTTTAGCCCGTCCTTGCACTGCCTAGGATAAGGGTCTTTAACCAGTCCCCGCAAAGCCTGGGATATTGGGCTTTAACGAGTCCCCGCACAGCCTGGGATAAGGGGCTTTAGTCAGACCCCGCACAGGGTAAAAGGCTTTAGCCCATCCCCGCACAGCCTGGGATACGGGGCTTTAGCCAGACCCCGCACAGCCTGGGATAAGGGGCTTTAACGAGTCCCCGCACAGCATGGGATAAGAGGCTTTAGCCCTTCCCTGTACAGCCTGGGATAAGAGACTTTAGCCCGTCCCTGCACAGCCTGTGGTAAGGGACTTTAGCCCGTCCCCGCACAGCTTGGGATAATGGGCTTTAGCCAGTCTCCGCACAACCTGGGATATAGGGCTTTAATTCAGTCCCTGCACAGGGTAAGGGGCTTTAGCCCGTCCTTGCACTGCCTGGGATAAGGGCCTTTAACCAGTCCCCGCAAAGCCTGGGATAATGGGCTTTATCGAGTCCCCGCACAGCCTGGGTTAAGGGGCTTTATCCCGTCCCTTGAATCGGTCGAAGTACGGCACCACTTGGGACCGCATTCATCTAATTATCCCAGAAGATCACCTTACTACATACTCACAAATCACTACATATGTTTTTACTCAGGACAATCCAACTCAATTATACGTTTCTTCGCTTAACTTTCACTCAGTTGCCATAGCTAGGAGAATACTCCGCCCTCATTGCAAAACAATACTGCGAGAGCGATAAAAGCGTAAATACAATATTTACTTTTCCAAAGTACAATACATGGGATTAGAGGACACTTACCCTCCTGTTTATATACCTCTGCTTCCCACACTTTTTGGATAATGTGTGACTCTTTTCACTGCGCACAGATTGCGCGGTGCGTTTCTCCTCTTCCCCATAGTCCTTGTAGATGTGCATGTACCCACAGTTGGAGTCAATCACTCAGTGTTTTGCACATTGGGGTTTGAATCAGGGAGTTACCTGCCTTATGTCTTATGCTGTGATTACATACATGCAATGTTCTGATGGTGACTAAATGTTCTTACAGCCTTGACGAAGCCTCAGGCTTGTGCGCCACATGGGGGCAAAACTTGTGTTGACTGTGGCTTTCCCAAGAAAGGAAGACGTATATAAGAACTCCACAAGCGACTTGGCTGTTTTATTGTATTTGTTACCTGAAACAAACCTTTGTTTCTAATTGCATATCTCTTCATTTCTTCTCTGGGTACGAGTATGGAAATTCTAAATAACAAGGTGAAAGCGTCCGCTACCCCCTGATAACATACTTTGGGAGCCTGCCTGGTAACAGAGCTCAGCTCAAATGGAAAGAAGTGAAGTTACAAACTGGAGCACCTTCGGCGACCTGGCATGAGTAAGTGAGCAAGAAGGAAGGCATTAGGATAGCATTGAAAATGTATAGGACACCGCGTCTTTTCCAAGCCATACAAAGGACTTTCATCCTGAGAGTGATTGACATCCTGGGACTTCTCAAACTCTTGAGACTGACAGCATGATGTGCTTCTCGACAGCAAGAAAAATGCTATGTATGGCACCAGAGCTCAAATTCTTCTTGGAAGGTGGATTTTCAGCTTACAGCCAGAACACTCACCAGCAGTCTAACCTCGCTGACCGCGTTATCCAGAAATAATGGAGCAGTCACCTCAAGCAATATGTCACTTCAGGTACTCTTCAGAGGTGGTCATTCTTTTGGGTGTGGACGAGGTGAGACCTGGGCATGCTTAGAAGCTTGGGGGGTTTGTTCTGACCTTTCCTGCCCCATTTTCCCTGGAGGAGCTACCCACCTCAGGCTAAGAGTTATTCATGTGTCCTTACTTTGGGTCACCCCTGACAGGAGACTCCCACCTCCGCCCCACCTTCCCGATAATATCTGACAACCAAGACCAGGACTTGGACCAGTCTGGGAGGAAAGAGAAAAAGGTAGGAATCGCCCAAAGCCAGACTCAGAGCTGACTGGAATACAAGACACCGGCTGCACCCTTGGTTTGAAGATAGGACAGAAGCGTCCAGCCCCGGTGCCATTTCTCTACCAGACTCTGTGGTCTCCCCGAGACACCCTCCGTGCTCAAGGATGGGGTATTGATCGCCAACGCCCCTTGCCAGGCTTGGCACCAGACTACTTTCTCTTTTAAGAGAAAGTACCAGCTGAACATGCATTTATTAGTTGCTATTGTATGATTTGTTGAGTTCTGAGCCTCTCACCACAGACCCCCCGCTGAGTAAACTTTGGGCAGCTCGACTCCACAGCTCTGAGGGTCAAGTGCTAAGTGCGCCTGGGTAAAATTTGAATTACGCTGGCATAATTCATGTAATTTCTGGAATTTCGTGTTATGCTTGTTATGCAAAATTTCTACAATTATGCTGGTTCACATAATTACCTGTCATTGGTGGTAAAAACGTACTGCAAACGCCGAGGAACAGCAGATCGAGCGCCGCTGGTGTTGGCGGCGCTTTACTTAAATGTGCGCTCTGGCTGCAAATTGACACCAGGGCGCATTCTGCGCTAAAATATAGCACAAGAGGACAGATTAGCATTTCACATATTCACGCGTAACTTCGCGTAATTTTGATTCTTTTTTCCCATAATGACACATAAGCAAATTAAACAAATTTTGTACACCCCTAGTGCGAAAAGGATGCAGTTATTGCTACATTTTAGACTCTTTGGGCTCCTCGGTAAGGTTAAGTCCCACAACGCCAGCAGTAAAAGGCTCTGATAGCCAAAATCTGAGCCAGTCAGCCCTGCAACTCCTGAAAATATTTCCACAGTCCTTTTTTAATTGACTTAAAGAAGTTAAAAAAAAGTCAGTGGATTTTGGATGAAGTGTACAATCCGTGGAAGCGTCCGCCGGTGGAATCTCCTCTGTCAAAGCGACTGGGCACGGATGGAAATTTCTCCCATGAGTTTTACTTCAGGTGTAGTACTTTTTACCGACATTGGAGGCTTTGACATCGCCATCAACAATAAAACGGAATTCAGAGGGGAGAAAATGTCACCGTGAAACATCCCCCGACTTGGACGGTCCGGGCGGCAACGCTGTGCTGCTAACATTGAGGCCGAAAGCCTTTAGGATTGAGTTTTGCGGGAAATAGACCTGGGCATGCCAGAGATGGGCGCCGCGCAGCAGGAAACGGCGTAAGAAATAGATGTCATGTGTGGCTGTGGCGCGCCCGCGCGATGAGCGGAAATGTTGCCCTGGGCTTTGATAAACTCTTGCGTCACACTCGGCAGCGGCGCCCTTTTTATAGAAGTAAAAATGGAAACGCAGAATCCGTGTGAATATCAAGATGACACTGGTTTAATGTCTTCGCTGTTGGTGAGGCGGACACAAAACGTTTCAGCCGAGAGATAAACACAAGGCGCGTTTCCGGGCTCCTTCCTGTGTTAGGGGAGGGGGGCCAGGCCCCCCCCCAGGCAGAGCTCCGCAGCCCAGCAGTGCGCGGTGTTTGTCACGGTTTAATATTCACCTTCGGCTGCGAACGGCGAGGGGCAGGGGTGGCGAACGCTGATTGCACCTCCTGCAGCAAGGCGTTGCAATTATGGCTAATTAGCGGGTAACGCAAACACCGTGGGAGGGGCCAGGCTGCCGAGGGGGCGCGAGGCATGTGCCAATTATCGCATGGGAGCGGGGAGGGTTGGTTGGCAGAGATACAGAGGAGCGGGGCAGGGAGGCGCCGGAGATGGGCCTGCTGATTACCTGGGCGCTGAGGCTCATGATTACACAGGGCCCTGCTTATAGGATCATGGCAGAAGGCGGCCCTGGTGATGGTGTCAGCGTTGGGATCCCACGAGTGGTGTCAGAGACGGGACCAGTAGTGTCAGAGGTGGGATACTGGGAGTGGTGTCAGCGGTGGGATACCAGGCACATTGTCACTGGTGGGATACCGGGAGTGGAGTCAGAGGTGGCATACCATCGGTGGTGTCAGCGGTGGGATACCAAGAGTGGTGTCTGTGTTGGGATACCAGGAGTGGTGTCAGTGGGGGATGCCATCAGTGGTGGCAGTGGTGAGATACCAAGAGTGGCGTCAGCGGTGGGATACCAGGAGTGGTGTAAGCGGTGAGATACCAGGAGTGGTGTCAGCGGTGGGATACCAGGAGTCGTGTCAGTGGTAGGATACCATCAGTGGTGTCAGTGGTGGAATACCGGGAACGGAGTAAGTGGTGGGATACTGAGAGCGTTGTCAGTGGTGTGAGTGGTGGGATACCAGAAGCGGTGTCAGTGGTGGGATACTGGGAGGGGTGTCAGTGGTGGGATACCGGGAGCGTTGTCAGTGGTGGGATACTGGGAGCATTGTCACTGGTGGGATACAGTCAGTGGTGTCAGTGGTGAGATACCAAGAGTGGCGTCAGCGGTGGGATACTGGGAGTGGTGTCAGCGGTGGGATACCAGGCACATTGTCACTGGTGGGATACCGGGAGTGGAGTCAGAGGTGGCATACCATCAGTGGTGTCAGCGGTGGGATACCAAGAGTGGTGTGAGTGTTGGGATACCGGGAGTGGTGTCAGTGGGGATGCCATCAGTGGTGTCAGTGGTGAGATACCAAGAGTGGCGTCAGCGGTGGGATACCAGGAGTGGTGTAAGCGGTGAGATACCAGGAGTGGTGTCAGTGGTGGGATACCGGGAGCGGAGTTAGTGGTGGGATACTGGGAGCGTTGTCACTGGTGGGATACAGTCAATAGTGTCAGTGATGGGATACCAGGAGTGGTGTCAGTGGTGGGATACCAAGAGTGGCGTCAGTGATTGGATACCATGAGTGGTGTCAGCGGTGGGATACCGTCAGTGGTGTCAGTGGTGGGATACCATGAGTGGTGTCAGTGGTGTCAGTGTTGGGATAACAGGAGCGGTTTAAGTGGTGGGATACCAGGAGTGGTGTCAGTGGTGGGATACCGGTAGCGGTGTCAGTGGTGGGATACCAGGAGCGGTGTCAGTGGTGGGATACCAGGAGCGGTGTCAGTGGTGAGATACCAGGAGTGGTGTCAGTGGTGGGATACCGGGAGCTTTGCCAGTGGTGGGATACAGCCAGTGGTGTCAGTGGTGGGATACCAGGAGCGGTGTCAGTGGTAGGATCCCAGGAGCGGTGTAAGCGGTGAGATACTGGGAGCGGTGTCAGTGGTGGGATACCGGAAGCGGTGTCAGTGGTGGGATACCGGGAGCGGAGTCAGTGGTGAGATACCAGGAGTGGTGTCAGTGGTGGGATACCAGGAGTGGTGTCAGTGGTGGGAACTGATAGAGGTTTAGTGGTGGGATACCGGCAGTGGTGTTAGGGGTGTGGCACTGGTGTTAGGAGTAGGATACTATACACTACTAAGGCAAAGAAGGAAAAAGAGTCCTTCTTCCTTTTTGGCTGTGAGGGCTGAGAGGACAATACACATGGGAGTACACCCTCCCATATTTTAAGATACTGAAACACAACAAGTACTCCTGGGATTCGTAGGCAAAATTCAGGTATTTCTATATAGTAGACCCAATGGGGTGTTGGAGGGAAGTCCTGTCTTGAAGAGACACCCTAGGGAGTGGGGAAGGAAATAATTCCTTTTGTTTTAAATACCGTCACACATCCTAGTGGTGTCATGCTTCATCATCCGCTCACCCTGGCCCCTATAAGTCAGGGTGGGCTCGACCGTATTGCAGGGAGCTCTTAGTGAGAAAATGACCAGGGAGAGTTAAAGATTAAAAAAACATAAACAGATCCCATTACCTCTTTATTCTTGGATCTGTTGTAGTTATTAAAATATGAAAATAGGGTCAATTGGAGTATTTATGGTCCTATGACCCTAAAGCCAACATGTTTCAGTCCTGTTTGGGCCTTGTTAGGTCCTGGACTTTCTTCAGGGCAATGTGATACCCTCCCTGGAAGGCGCAGATGGAAATTCCCTATACTGCAGTTTATGTAAGGGCAGATAGCTAGCTGCTCCTTATCAGTTAGTTCAAAGACAAATTATCTTTTTTATATTAATTTTCTTTTATCACTCTATCTGTGGAAAAAGGGGAGAGAGAAGAAAAGAAACAAACAAAAATACATCATTGTATATAGGTCACTGGACGTTTGACACTGCTTCCCATTCGTGATGTGCTTGCTGGGACACCTGTGTTGTGTAAACAGTCTGTAACACACCTCATACCCCATACCTAATTTTGTAAGTGAGTCATAGATTATATTTAGTTTTACCACACTCATCTAGTTGGGCAAATTTGGTGATGTGGCGATGTGATGTTAATCTTTAATGCCCCCTGGTCATTTTCTCACTAAGAGCTCCCTGCAATACGGTCAAGCCCACCCTGACTTATAGGGGTCAGGGTGACCCGATGATGAAGCATGACACCACTAGGGTGTGTGAGGGTATCTAAAACAAAAGGAATTATTTCCTTCCCCACTCCCAAGGGTGTCTCTTCAAGACAGGACTTCCCTCCAACACCCCATTGGGACTACTATATAGAAATACCTGAATTTCGCCTACGAATCCCAGGAGTACTTGTTGTGTTTCTGTTAGGAGTAGGATACCAGGAGTGGTGTCAGTGGTGGGATACCAGGAGTGGTGTCAGTGGTGGGATACCATGAGTGCTGTCAGTGGTGGGATAATGTAATGAGAGAGAGGGCCCCACCCACCAAGGGGACAGGGCATTCTTATCGAACAGTAACAACAAATCTCCTCTCATGAAAATGTCATGTTACTAACAAGCCACTCAATCACTACGCACAAAGATCTTCTTTTACCCAAATACCTCAAGGCAGCAGAGACTTCTTTAATGAAACTAGTACCACCACGATACGGAAAAACTATTGTTTTTTTAATAAAGTGTTTCATAAACACCATACATATTTAAAAACATAGATACAAATAATCCAGGATCAACTCACCCTCAGACAAGTTAAAACATTGTTACACAATGACATATTATGTTAAAGCACACAAAAAACGTGATTCAAACAAAAAAATCAAAGTATAAAAGAGGGAGGAACATATAAGACAACAAACACTTATCTCTTTTGAAAATACCAATCTGCTCAAACCAAGTTTTAGCCACCTTCTTCAGGACAACAACGAGCAGTCTCCCACCCTCTGGGGGTGATTCAAATTTTGTGGGAATATACCCTGAATCAGGCAATGAGCTTTGGCTGTTTTAAATGAAATAGTACTTATTAGATATACATATGTCACTTTTATTTTATTTTTATTCCACAGGCTTTATGTATTTTTTACTATATTGTGTGGGAGACTATACGTTGTTGTCCTGAGGAAGGTGGCTAAAACTTGGGAAGCCTGAGGTAATTTCGCAATATAATAGATGTTTACTTTTCCAAATATCACGTATAGTATATAAAGGTTTGAACAGATGGGTATTTGCAAAATAGGCAAGCGTTTGTTGTCTTATATGTTCTTCCCTCTTTTATACTTAGACGTTTTCGAATTTGAGTCATGTGTTTTGCACCGAAACTTAATATGTCAATGTGTACCAATGTTTTAACTTATATGAGGGTGAGTTGATCCTTGGATAATTTGTTTCTATGTTTTTAAATATATATGGTGTTTATGAAACACTTTATTAAAAATCAAGAAGTTTTCCGTATCATGATGGTGCTAGTTTGTTTGAAGAAGTCTCTGCTGCCTTGAAGTATTTGGATAAAAGATCTTTGTGTGTAGTGATTGAGTGGGTTGTTCGTAACACAACATTTTCCAGAGGAGAGATTTGTTTTTACTGTCAGTGGTGGGATACCGGCAGTAGTATTAAGTGTGGGATACCAAGAGTAGTGTCAGAAGTGGGATACAGGCAGAGTCAGGATATCATGAGTGGTGTTAGGGGTGGGATATCAGGCCTTTTGACTAAAGGAGGCAATTGCTGCCACTTCACACTCTGTCCTGCATGGAATGTCCCCGCCCTGCTGCTCCCTGTTGGCCAGGACATCTCTCTAAGCAGAACATAGGAGTCTTTGTACAGTGCATTTTCACCCAGAGGGGTTCCTTTACAGGAAACAGCCTTTACTACACAACCGTTACAAAGCATGCCATTACATCGCATGCCGTTGCAACTAAAAAGGTGTGCAGCAGTGGGTAGAAGGTGTTGGTTTTAACTCCAACACCTTCCCTACTGTTGCACACACTGGAGTCGGAATAGAAAATTAATCTATTCCAACTTCCAGTGCTCCCCCCGACAGAAAGTCGGGGTAAAGGTTGGCGTTGCAACGACATGCGATGTAATGGCATGCGTTGTAACGTCACAAATTCTTCCTTGACACAGTATAACAAATGTTTAATGTTACCCAACTCAATGATACTCAGTTTTTAGATTTCAGTAATATGAAACACTGGGAGAGAAGAGACACAGACAGTCTGTGATGTGGAGACAAAGAGACAGTGGGGAAGAGGAGAGACAGACAGTCTGTGATGTGGAGACACAGAGGCACTGGGGCAGAGGAGACACAGACAGTCTGTAATGTGCAGACACAGAGGAGACACAGACAGTCTGTGATGTGGAGAAATTGAGACACTGGGGAAGAGAAGATGCAGACAGTCTGTGATGCGGAGATACAGAGACACTGCACAGAGGAGACAAAGTCTGTGATGTGGAGACATAGACACATTGTGCAGAGGAGACACAGACAGTCTGTGATGTGGAGACATAAAGACACTGGGGAAGAGAAGACACAGACAGTCTGTGATGAGGAGATACAGAGACACTGCACAGAGGAGAAAACTTCTGTGATGTGGAGACATAGACACATTGTGCAGAGGAGACACAGACAGTCTGTGATGTGGAGACATTCAGACACGGGGACAGAATAGATAGACAGTTAGTGATGTGGAGACATAGAGACACTGGGCAGAGGCGACACAGACAGTCTGTGATGAGGAGACATACAGGGTCAGAGGAGACAGACAGTTAGTGATGTGGATACATAGAGACATTGGTACAGAAGAGACGGAGACAGTCTGTGATGTGGGAGTCTGCGGCAAAGGAGTCACAGACAGTCTGTAATGTGGATATACAGAAGTACTGGGGCAGAGGAGACACAGTCTATGATGTGGAGACAGAGACACTGGGACAGAGGAGACACAGGCAGTCTATGATGTGGAGACACAGAGACACTGGGACAGAGGAGTGAAGGCTGTAAATGTGAAACACAGACTTCTGATGGGAGGCGTGGTGTGCCCTTTGGCTCAGCCATGTACACGAAGATGGACAGTCAGCCACAGACCAGTCAGGAATGTCTATGAGAGGGGAACCGTATCCCTGGGGTTGCTGTGGGTAAATTGGGGTGCTTCCAAACCGCTACCACTGCTAGCGTGTAGTAACGTATGGTGGGGCATGCTTGGCCCACGGTAAGACAGTGGTGCCTGAACAATCTTCAGACTGGTGGTGCTGCAATCAATGTTACATCACTGAACTCATAGGGATTCTGAAAAATCAAAGCATCACACAAAGAACCAGTGTCATAAATGAGCAACGCCCATTCAGCATAAGAGTGGTAGGGTGTGGTATAGGACCGTCAGCAGCCGTCAGCAGGAGAGTGGTAAGGGCGTGGTATAGGACCGTCAGCAAGAGAGGTATAAGGGTGTGGTATATGGCCGTTAGCAGGAGAGGTGTAAGGGTGTGGTATATGGCCGTCAGCAGGAGAGTGGTATGGGTATGGTATATGGCCGTCAGCAAGAGAGGTGTAAGGGTGTGGTATATGGCCGTCAGCAGGAGAGTGGTAAGGGTGTGGTATATGGCCGTCAGCAGGAGAGTGGTAAGCGTGTGGTATATGGCCGTCAGCAGGAGAGTGGTAAGCGTGTGGTATATGGCCGTCAGCAGGAAAGTGGGAAGCACGTGGTATATGGCCGTCAGCAGCAGAGTGGTAAGTGTGTGGTATATGGCCGTCAGCAGGAGAGTGGTAAGGGTGTGGTATATGGCCGTCAGCAGAAGAGGTGTAAGGGTGTGGTAGATGGCTGTCAGCAGGAGAGTGGTAAGGGTGTGGTATATGGCTGTCAGCAGGAGAGTGGTAAGGGTGTGGTATATGGCCGTCAGCAGGAGAGTGGTAAGGGTGTGGTATATGGCCGTGAAAACAGAAGGTATGCAGTTCCTAACGTGAATGCAAGGTGTGACAGAATAACAATAGGGTACCAAGTTGGTGACAGGGAACTGAAGTGAATAGCAGGAGTGAAAGTTACTCCTTATTTGGAAAAGAAGACCCTCACACACCCAACAAGCGGGTGTCTTGCTTCATCACCGGGTCTTTGCTCCTTATCGGGCCGGCGGGTGCAATGCCCGATCAGGCACCTAATAGGGCCTTCCTAACGGAGATCTTTTATTCCAACGCCGGTGAGTGATGTGTGTGTGGGGGAGGGAAAACAATATTAAGACATAAGTGAGTGTAGGTGCATATGAGGTTAAAGTGAAGAGATTAAAACAGGGGTAGGTGATCCACTAAATAATTTTAATACAGTGTGGTCACCATCATGGTTAAAAAATGTATAATCCGCACATGTGACACCAGTAGTTATGTGAGTGTATGTGCTAACGTGATCAATAGGTCAACATGTTTCTTGCCTTTGTATATAATAAATGGCAATTCATCAGGACCGGGGAATTATTGCGGCTACCTACACCTCTTTGGTGGTGCCCAACATCTATAAGAGATTAAGTGGTGGGTACGCATACAGCACCCTAAAAAAGTGTGGTACCGTAGCTAAAAAGCACACCTGCAGAGAAGGAAAATAACAACGAGTAAAAAATATTAGCGACAAGTAAAATTTAAAACAACATTAGCATTGCAACAACAGTTACTTAGGACAATTGGTGGTGTCAAGTTAACCGTGGCATGCAAAGCTATTGAGCAATGTATGGAGGACTTGTAAAGAACCAAAAGCAAATGCAAAGAGGAGGCACAATATCCAATCATTGATACCAGAACCCATCAGATTACAAGAGAAAAGGCATCCAACAAACTCACCCTCCTGGGCTGTGCTGCATACAGGGCCGGGGGGAGTACACACTAAATTCTAGTGTCCTGGGATGAGGGAAACAAAGAGGATACCGAACCGTTACAAATTGTTGTACAAATGCATCCAACATGGTTCGGAGTAGTCCGGAGAGCGGAATTACAAGTGCCTCTACTGTATTACTTCTCGCAGGACAAGCGGTGAATGACTCTGTGTCGTCCGCCTCGACACGATGAAGGGAAGGCTATGGTAATGAAGCCTCCAAATTAACATGAGGCAGGTGAAGAGAAATAATCAAATACGGATGTCGCCACCAGTACGGGAGCTACAAAGGTCGACCTCTCAAGCACTGGGGGGAAAGGACAAGGGAAAGGTGGTATAGCCATTGCAGACCGCGCGGACCATGAACGCATTTATGGGGCCAGCGTGGTGCAAAAAATTAAAGACATTGCATAAGAAAAAAGGAAGCGTTGACGTTAGTGAAGACGCTACCAGTATCCTGTTACTGTACTCACGGTTCCGTGACTCCGAAGACGCCGTCCACCTAGTAACGCGCCAGCCGCTGTAGACTGGTGGCGTGTGTACGAGCCAGTCCTGTATAACGCCACCCACCGGCGAGCTCACGCGAGAGGCAGGTCAAGCCGGAAGTGAGCGTGCTGACATCGAGCATGCTAGAGCGCTAACAGCCCAAACGTAAGGAGCTGCGCGTCCTGCTCGTTGTCATGGTAATGAGGGAAACGCGAAGGCAACCCAAAATCAGTGAAAAACGACACGCGCCAGATCACAACAAATTGGCGATGTACAGGGGGCACTCGGAGTTCGAAAAAGACTCCATTGGGGTCAAGGTGGCGCGCAAGGGACTGCAAAGTCAAGATGAAACTCAGGAGTTCATACTAAAAGAAAACCACACAAGACACTCATAGTTACTAGCAGAAATGAAAATATTTTTTAGGAAATGCTATCAAATGGATGCAGCAACTGGAGGAGTGTAGAGGTGTGTAGAGAGCAGTTATGGTGAGATCAGGTCAGCATACTCCAAGGAATTTCCTCATTAAGGCCCGTGGTATCCGCAGCCATTCTAAGGACCCACCGCTGTTCGAGTCTAAAGAGGCTTCTTTGTGACATTTGAGGATGTGCTTCAAGGACAATCCATTGGAAGGAGTTAGGGGCATGGTGTTCAAGGTGATAATGAGTAGTCATTTTGGTATTGGTTTTCGCGCATCGAAAGCTACTCTTGTGTTCTAACATGCGTGTCTTAACTGGGCGGGTCGTCATGCCTATATAGGGAAGACCACAAGGACATTTCATCATGTAGACGCAGTTCGAAGAGTTACAGTTTGTGTGTTTGGAAATGTTCCATGTTAAACCATTAGGGAATGTCACTTCTTTGCTGGTAAGAGTCTGGGGACACATGGAGCATGACCCACAGGGATAGTGCCCTTTGACTGGGGGAAGATCCCATAGCATTCTTTGTGAACTGCTGGTAGGTTTCTTTGGTCTGGTATGGATCAGTAGATCCTTAAGGTTACTTGTACGCTTGAATGCAAATCTGGGGGCCTGTAACTCCAAATCACCAGTGTTCAGAATGCCCCAGTGTTTTTTTATGATGGATTTGATCCTGTTGGAGTCCGGAGTGAAGGTAGTGACACATGTGATGGATTTATCAGGTACCTTGATGTTAATGTCCAACAAGCTCTCCCTGTTGTTGTTCCTGGCTCGTTTACGAGCCTTCGCTACCACATGACGAGGATAGTCTCGTTTAAGCAGATCATCCATGAGCGTGCCTGATTCTTTCTGGTAATCTGTCACAGAACTGCAATTTCTCCTGATGCGCAAGAATTGCCCAAACGGCAGATTTTCCCTCAATGCCTTTGGATGAAAACTGCTAAAGAGGAGCAGGCTATTCCTGTCAGTGGGTTTGCGGTATAGACTCGTGGTGACCTTGTCGTCACTGAGGCGGATACAGAGGTCCAAGAAGGGAACTTCTGAGTCAGAAATGGTGTGTGAGAATCTCAGATAAGGGTTCAATGTATTCATCCAGGTGCAAAATTCTATGCACTCGGTGTACTCTCCTTTCCAAAGGATAAGAATATCATCAATGAACCTTTTCCAGAGCAGTACATTCGCGGAGTAGGGGTTGGAAGGGTGGTGTATGTCCCTAGCTTCGAAGGCCGACATGTACATACATGCTAGACTCGGCGCAAATGTACTGCCCATGGAAGTCCCCTGGATTTGATGATATAACTGGGTATTGTATTCAAAGAAATTTTGAGTGAGGGCAAGACTAGTACACTCCATTATGAATGGCACAGGAGTGTTGGATGAATGTTCG
Organism: Triturus cristatus; assembly: GCF_964204655.1. Classification (NCBI taxonomy): domain Eukaryota; kingdom Metazoa; phylum Chordata; class Amphibia; order Caudata; family Salamandridae; genus Triturus; species Triturus cristatus. The sequence goes on from NC_140595.1 coordinate 17,133,027, forward strand.
CTGTTCATCAAGGCATCCTCAATGACCTTGAGAGTCGCTTGTTGAGGTATATTAGTGTAAAGCGACTCAACGTCAAGAGTCACCAGAAGATCTATTTCCTGTGGGTTTTGAAACCCTTCAAGAAGGCGCAGGACATCAGTCGTGTCGCGGATGTAGGAGGGTGTCATGGTCACTAAGGGTTGAATAAAATGATCAACAAATTGTGACAACGGTTCCAAGGTGGACCCTATGCCTGACACAATAGGTCGGCCGGGCACCGGTGTGGTCCCTTTGTGTATTTTAGGGAGACAGTAGAAAAAGGGGGTTACCGGTTCTTTTGCTGTCAGAAAGATGGCCTCCTTTTTCGAAATCCAGCCTTCTAGTTCAGCAGTCGCGACCATGGCACAAATGGTTCTGGTCAACCTCGGGGTGGGGTCGTCTTTGATAGGAACGTAGTATCTAGTATTGTTAAGTTGCCTCCGGCATTCAGTATCGTATTCATCTGAGGACCAAATCACAGTGGCACCACCTTTGTCCGCTTGCTTGATAACGATAGATTTATCATTGGCCAAGGTTTTAATGGTCAATGACTCAATATTGGACAGGTTATTGAAGGGAACGCGATTGGTCTCAGCGTTCAGGTCCTTGAGGACTGCCTGTTCAAAAGTCAGTACTTCTGGAGGGACCATGCTTCGAGTGGGTGTGAAGGTAGATGGTCTATGAAGCCCTGAATCATCATTGGTTGGCGGGGGGTGATCCTGGAAGAATGCTTGTAGCCTAACTTTGCGAAAAAGGTTCTGAACCTCGCATGTATCCCGAAACCTGTCAATTTTGGGTGTAGGAACATAGCCCAGTCCTTTCTGGAGTACTATTTCTTCCACCGGAGTGAGAACTCGAGGGGAGAGATTGACAATCAATCTCTCATGTCCCTGGTTTGACTCCTGGTTTCCATTGTCCTGGGGGGGAGTTCCTGCCACTGTACTCTTTTTTGTTGTCGCCCTCTTCTGCGCCCTCTTCCTCTGCCCCAGCCTCTGTCTAAAAAAGGTTGTTGCATGCCAGGTGGAAAAAAGGGCGGTGAAGGGCCTTGATGGTACATAGGATATTGCCACATAGGTGGTACCTGGTATGGGGGCATATTAAATGCCAGAAATCCTGGTGTCTGGAACGGTCTTGCTTTCCTGTTATTGCCGTTCCAGCTCCCTGTACTAGAATCGCTGTTTGTTGAGGAATTCCGTCTAGAGGGTCCTGAACCTTCATCTGACGAATACCCTGTGACTGTTGAAGTGTAATCTGCTTTGAGATAGGGGTATACCTTTTCTGCAGAAAACTTCTTAATATCTTTCTGAAGCTTGGATATCTTTTGCTTCATCAGGTACTCCCTATTCTCAGCAAGTTCAGCATTGATTTCTGCTAATTTGGTTTTGTATCTCGTGGTTTGAATGATGACCTTAATTGCACCCTCCGCTGTCTGGATCTTGATTAGCAAGGCATCCGCTATTCTCTTTGCGGTGTTAATAATAAGAATGAGCCAGTCCCTGGTGCATTTCCATGCTACCAGGGACCACTCTTTTTTGAATAGGGCATCCTCTAGGAATAGACGGGGAAAGTTGTTCACAATCAGTCCGAGCTCGCCGATGGGTGGCGTTATACAGGACTGGCTCGTACACACGCCACCAGTCTACAGCGGCTGGCGCGTTACTAGGTGGACGGCGTCTTCGGAGTCACGGAACCGTGAGTACAGTAACAGGATACTGGTAGCGTCTTCACTAACGTCAACGCTTCCTTTTTTCTTATGCAATGTCTTTAATTGTTTGCACCACGCTGGCCCCATAAATGCGTTCATGGTCTGCGCGGTCTGCAATGGCTATACCACCTTTCCCTTGTCCTTTCCCCCCAGTGCTTGAGAGGTCGACCTTTGTAGCTCCCGTACTGGTGGCGACATCCGTATTTGATTATTTCTCTTCACCTGCCTCATGTTAATTTGGAGGCTTCATTACCATAGCCTTCCCTTCATCGTGTCGAGGCGGACGACACAGAGTCATTCACCGCTTGTCCTGCGAGAAGTAATACAGTAGAGGCACTTGTAATTCCGCTCTCCAGACTACTCCGAACCATGTTGGATGCATTTGTACAACAATTTGTAACGGTTCGGTATCCTCTTTGTTTCCCTCATCCCAGGACACTAGAATTTAGTGTGTACTCCCCCCGGCCCTGTATGCAGCACAGCCCAGGAGGGTGAGTTTGTTGGATGCCTTTTCTCTTGTAATCTGATGGGTTCTGGTATCAATGATTGGATATTGTGCCTCCTCTTTGCATTTGCTTTTGGTTCTTTACAAGTCCTCCATACATTGCTCAATAGCTTTGCATGCCACGGTTAACTTGACACCACCAATTGTCCTAAGTAACTGTTGTTGCAATGCTAATGTTGTTTTAAATTTTACTTGTCGCTAATATTTTTTACTCGTTGTTATTTTCCTTCTCTGCAGGTGTGCTTTTTAGCTACGGTACCACACTTTTTTAGGGTGCTGTATGCGTGCCCACCACTTAATCTCTTATAGATGTTGGGCACCACCAAAGAGGTGTAGGTAGCCGCAATAATTCCCCGGTCCTGATGAATTGCCATTTATTATATACAAAGGCAAGAAACATGTTGACCTATTGATCACGTTAGCACATACACTCACATAACTACTGGTGTCACATGTGCGGATTATACATTTTTTAACCATGATGGTGACCACACTGTATTAAAATTATTTAGTGGATCACCTACCCCTGTTTTAATCTCTTCACTTTAACCTCATATGCACCTACACTCACTTATGTCTTAATATTGTTTTCCCTCCCCCACACACACATCACTCACCGGCGTTGGAATAAAAGATCTCCGTTAGGAAGGCCCTATTAGGTGCCTGATCGGGCATTGCACCCGCCGGCCCGATAAGGAGCAAAGACCCGGTGATGAAGCAAGACACCCGCTTGTTGGGTGTGTGAGGGTCTTCTTTTCCAAATAAGGAGTAACTTTCACTCCTGCTATTCACTTCAGTTCCCTGTCACCAACTTGGTACCTCATTGTTATTCTGTCACACCTTGCATTCACGTTAGGAACCACATACCTTCTGTTTTCACTTATTCATGGGCATGTATGCTGGACCTTGATAGCAATAATATTCATTGTTATTACTTTAAGCCCTCTCTTCCCTCGATTTGTTTGATATTGTGGTATATGGCCGTCAGCAGGAGAGTGGTAAGCGTGTGGTATATGGCCGTCAGCAGGAGAGGTGCAAGGGTGTGGTATATGGCTGTCAGCAGGAGAGTGGTAAGGGTGTGGTATATGGACGTCAGCAGGAGAGTGGTAAGGGTGTCGTATATGGCCGTCAGCAGGAGAGTGGTAAGCGTGTGGTATATGGCCGTCAGCAGGAGAGTGGTAAGGGTGTGGCATATGGCCGTCAGCAGGAGAGTGGTAAGGGTGTGGCATATGGCCGTCAGCAGGAGAGGTGCAAGGGTGTGGTATATGGCTGTCAGCAGGAGAGTGGTAAGGGTGTGGTATATGGCCGTCAGCAGGAGAGTGGTAAGGGCGTCGTATATGGCCATCAGCAGGAGAGTGGTAAGCGTGTGGTATATGGCCGTCAGCAGGAGAGTGGTAAGGGTGTGGCATATGGCCGTCAGCAGGAGAGTGGTAAGGGCATGGTATATGGCCGTCAGCAGGAGAGTGGTAAGGGCGTGGTATATGGCCGTCAGCAGGAGAGTGGTAAGGGTGTGGTATATGGCCATCAGCAGGAGAGTGGTAAGGGTGTGGTATATGGCTGTCAGCAGGAGAGTGGTAAGGGTGTGGTATATGGCCGCCAGCAGGAGAGTGGTAAGGGTGTGGTATATGGCCGTCAGCAGGAGAGTGGTAAGGGTGTGGCATATGGCTGTCAGCAGCCGTCAGCAGGAGAGTGGTAAGGGCGTGGTATATGGCCATCAGCAGGAGAGGGGTAAGAGTGTGGTATTTGGCCGTCAGCAGGAGAGTGGTAAGGGCGTGGTATATGGCCGTCAGCAGGAGAGTGGTAAGGGCGTGGTATATGGCCGTCAGCTGGAGAGTGGTAAGGGCGTGGTATATGGCCGTCAGCAGGAGAGTGGTAAGGGTGTGGTATATGGCCGCCAGCAGGAGAGTGGTAAGGGTGTGGTATATGGCCGTCAGCAGGAGAGTGGTAAGGGTGTGGCATATGGCTGTCAGCAGCTGTCAGCAGGAGAGTGGTAAGGGCGTGGTATATGGCCATCAGCAGGAGAGTGGTAAGAGTGTGGTATTTGGCCGTCAGCAGGAGAGTGGTAAGGGTGTGGTATATGGCCATCAGCAGGAGAGTGGTAAGGGCGTGGTATATGGCCGTTAGCAGGAGAGTGGTAAGGGCGTGGTGTATGGCCGTCAGCAAGAGAGTGGTAAGGGTGTGGTATATGGCTGTCAGCAGGAGAGTGGTAAGGGTGTGGTATATGGCCGTCAGCAGGAGAGTGGTAAGGGCGTGGTATATGGCCGTCAGCAGGAGAGGTGTAAGGGTGTGGTATATGGCCGTCAGCAGGAGAGTGGTAAGGGTGTGGTATATGGCCGTCAGCAGGAGAGTGGTATGGTTGTGGTATATGGCCCAGGAGAGGTGTAAGGGTGTGGTATATGGCCGTCAGCAGGAGAGGTGTAAGTGTGTGGTACATGGCCGTCAGCAGGAGATTGGTAAGGGTGTGGTATATGGCCGGTGGTGCATTTGGAGCACATTGTTGCATATATTTCACTAAAACATGGTATGGTAGCCACTGTCATTTTACAGACAGCACATTTTCCATTGAAATGACCTCTACATTTGTATGGAAATACAGTTTAAATGATAAAACTACAAAGTGCACAAACAAAAATGTCGGGAAATTGTTTTTCACCAAGTAAAGTGTCTTGATTTGTTTTGATCCTATACAATTTTTGTTTCCGTCACACTTCATAATTTGAAAAAATGTGCTTCATTGGTGCTTTCCTAACTGCTTACTTATCTTTAAATATGTGTACAGTTAATTTACAGGTATTTAAACTTTGTTGTGGCGTCCTAGATCATTTTCTTTCACACCAGCAAGACTGTCCACCCTGGGTGGGGGGCCTTAGCAGAAGTTTGTCTTTGGTGGTCTCTCTGTGTTCTTGTTAGCACTTGGATATGTCACAAAAAGTGCAGTAACACATTTTATGGGATACCCGTGACCAGGTGCAACACATTCCCTACAAGGCCTGTTGTGCAGGGAGTAAGGCTGGCCCCTACAAGTCCTGTTGCAGGGGGTGCCCCCAACCCCTCAGGGGATCGTTTCCAAGGCAAAGGCCAATGAAGATTTGTGAGATATGGAAGACTCAGGGGCCCCTCATCACATTCCCGAGGGGTGCCCCCCATCATTGTGCATCACACCACTACTGAATTGTAACACCGCCCTGGTGCCCCTGTGAAAATGTTTTCAAGTCACTTTTAATCATTTCTCGTAGAATACATTGTTTTATATACATCAGCGTCTGGTCCTGCGTCACCCTCGTGTGTGCACAGTGGAGTAGCAAGTGTGCCATGGGCCCTACTGAAAAGCTGTTTGTAAAATAGAACAATAATCAGGGCTCAGTGGACTCCGGTGCCACTGCACCTGCTGCATCATTCAGAGGTACATCCCTGTTTGTGCAGCTCTATGGTTGTGTGGCGATGTCATCTGTTATTTAGATCTACAAGGATATCACTTGTTTTAAACCAAGTGAATCTACGTCATTGGATGCACCACCTTACAATCCGGGGCCTACAGATAACAGCATGATGCAGTTAGAATCATTCATAGAAAAAGTGAGAAACATTTCTTCAAAGTAAAATCGTATTTTAAAAAATGTGTGCAATTTTGTACAAAATTACTATTTTCTAGGACTGAGAAAAATAAATTTTTGAACCGCTCTCCTCTCATTCCAGGGCCTATGTGGTGCTATGGTCCATCTGTTTTTAGTAGCAACAAATGCAAGCTGCTCTTACGTACTCTGGTTGATTAGGGTTCAAAACTGCTGTCCTCCACTTTTTTTTCGCATTTTAACATGGGCTTTTGAGCACCTGGGGCCTTATGCACAAACACATTTTCCCATAGACACAGAATGGGCAAAATCCTTTGATACATCTTGCCCTTTGTCTCTCGTCAATGTAAATAGAAAACAGGGTGCACAATCCTTCCCGTCACACCTTCATCCAGAGAATGTCTCCCATGTGGCTTCTAGGAGATTGCAATTTTTGGCAGATAATGAAATCAAGGCACGGGGAGATGACAGATATGCTCAAGATCACACTATTCTGTAAAACTATTCCGTGCCTACCAAAAATGAATGTGTCCTCGTGTAATGCAACTGGTGCAATGTACAGCGCTCTGATACCCGATTCGGGTCAAGTTAGCACTTTATAAAACTCTGTAAAAAAAAAAATATGGAAAGCTGTAATTCCCACCACATATATCGACAATCATTGCCATTACTATTAGTTGACTTTCTTGGCAATCTCATTTGTTTGCTTCTGATTCAATGTCTTGCCTGCCTCTTCTTGTGTGTTGTCTCTCTCCTTACATTTAGGAACTACTCTACTTTTACTTTGAGCACTCCATGGGAGTGCATACGTCTTCTTGCTCTCGCCCCTTCCTCCCTGTGTGATGCACATTCCCGTGCCACTCCCAGTGACATCGTTTTTAAAAAACGTTAACCCCTCCTAACAGCATCTCCTGTGCTCTGCGCCCCTCCCTGGTCACCTTCCTGCACACTGAGCTGCTTGCCACCGTTCTGTTGTCCCGCCGCCCCTTACCTTCCTCTTTCATTCTTTTTAGGTCTCGCCTAGCGTTGCTGCGCACATGCGTAGCTCGCTCAGCGAGATTTATTGCTAATGAGGAGTTTGACAAAAGGGCTTTAAGCCCCGCTTCTCATTTCCATTGGCTGGCGTCACCGTCTATGCTAAAAGGTGGCCAGCCATTGGAAATGAGCTATCTATGTTGCCTCCCTTTGGCTTTTTGTGCCGGCCCACTTGGACTGGCTCGCCTGCTTTCCTTCTGTCGTAAGCGATTTCTTATCTTTATGGGGCCATGTGTTTAAACACATGGCCCCATAAAGACAAGAGATCGCACCCGGTAAGGATTCGCTTTCGTTCTGTCTGCAGCTTCGCTTTCTTTGTTGGGAACCATGGCGAGCGCTTGTAATATTCTGCCGCCGGAGGCGTGGAGGACCTGCGCAAGGCCTCGGTGTGCGCCCGCTGTGTGCAATTAAATCAAGCACGAGCCTCTGACAGGAGCCTGAGTGCACTTAGCGGATTTCATTGTCCGAGACCGGAGCCCCCATGCGATAGTAATTAGCCGGATTTGATCCTCTCTCTGTCTCTCACGCCTGCCCCCGCCCTCCCGCGCGTCTCCTACTGCTCGCTTTACAAGTGTTTGTGTGTATATTTAAAACTCTGCCGTGTGGCAGGCCACGCTTACAGGTGAGCCTCTGTGCGCAGTATTACTTGTGCAGCAGGCGGTGCTGTAAATTAACGCTTTTTCCACCCATCCCACTCTACACCCCCTCACACCTAAACCGGTTATCTGGCTTTGCTCAATCTAGCCGTTTAGCGGAACGGAACAAATATAGCGGAGCAGCGGCCCGGCACGATCTGTGAGGGGGCGGGAACCAGCTGTAACTTTTGGTTTCAATAGATCAGGTTCATAAAACAGGAAGTATACCCATTCATAACTCCCGCTGTCGTTCTAGCAGCTGGCTGTGCGTTGCAAGCCTCATTCAAGATTTCACTGGTGAGTATAGAAATTGGGAGCTACAATGGCGAATCATCTGTTTAATGGAACCCCTGGAATGAATATGCCACTCACACAGCGGTGACGAGTTGAAACCTCCTGCCCTTCCCTGACAACACAACATTTAGGGCTTTACATCTTGCGCTGATCCCATTGCTCGAAATATACCTGAATTACTTGTTGCTGCCTCTTGCAGGGGGGACTATGGGTGTGCCTGCCTGCTTCCTAGACAGGCGAAAGGATCCAGCAATGCAGGCGTCGGAACAAAGCGGGACTCAAAGGTACACATCTCTTGTTTACTGACCTATAAACCCGTGGCGGGCATGTGGTGACAGGGCTGACAGAGGAGGGTACCCCTACCGTATTACAGGAGAAGGTAACGGGAATGAATCAGGCGTGCAACGCCCATATGGCTCAAAGGGCTTTAGAAACCTCCCCCCACCCGTCGTGTGTCAGCCCGGGCTGAGACTGCTTCCCCGGCATACACACAGCCGCACCCGAGTACTTCACAGTTCTTTAAAAGACCATTCGCTTGTTAATGAGACTTTGTTGTTTGTTCACCCCTTCCTAGAGCCCCTGCACCTCTACTCTACCTATTGCCCAGAAGAATTAGCCCCCCACGAAAAAATTTCTCAACCCCCCCTCTCCCCCCCCCCGAAATTTGGCTCTAGTTGCGCCTCTGGAATGAATGAACTGACAAGCGCACGCACAGAGAGGGGAGAATGTAGAGTTGTGGTGGGTCGCTCTATTCGATGTACTTGATTATGCGCAGCCCGTGTTCTTCTAAACGTAATTCAAATTTGTACAGATATTGTGCGGATGTCGCATTATTATTGTACCTGTAGTTGCGATCCGTTTTTGATAGGGCATCTAAAGTGTCACTATATTGTGTGAGCATATCAATTTATTTACACGCCTAAACGTAATCGCGTCTGGGTGTGCCGCTTTATAACCGGTAAATGTCAAGTCACTGAGTATGTCAAATTACTTTATGCCTGAGCGTCACGTGACTGACAGTTCGAGTGTGTCAAGTATTGTAAGCCCAAGTGCTATATACATATTTAAATGTGGGGTTACATCAATGCTTGATTTTATTTATGTGTTATACTTCGATATTATCATGTCTGCTTCACTATTATTTACTAAAGTCAGCCTGCAATATAAAGAGCAAATAATTAAGCGGTGAAAGCTGAGGGCGGTAACAGCACAGTCCCCTAGTGAAATATTCCAGGAAGCCAGACATCCTGCTGGTAAGAGTGTAGGAGTCAAAAAAACAAAATGAATAACTTAAGTAAGATGGTGTCCGCTATCCTGAATGAATTAGCCTCTTTAAGAATTATCACTTTCAATTCCTAGCACAATAGTTGTCCCTACTTCTGAGCTGAAGGAAGAAAAAACACAGTTAAACAAGCATTTGCAATGCAATAGGTCTTGCATTCATGGGTGTTTAAGCTATTGGGATTGTAAATGATAATGCCTTTTATTTATGTTTTAAAAACCAAAACATAAAAAAGGCATTGTCATTTACAATGCCAATAGCTCAAACTCGCGTAAATGCGAGACATATTGCATTGCAAATGCTTGTTTATTTAAGAGGGCTTACCAGCAATAATTTGCTCTCTGGCCACTGCTTTCTAAACAATACTCTTTCACACACTTTTTATATATTTTATATTTATGGATATAAGATAGGTGTCCGCTATCTTGGAACGGTGAATTAAAATGAAACAAAGATAATTGAAGCATGGTAATGCATATGTGCACGTGTGAAAACACAGGCACGCATATACATTAACACGCTGGTGGGGTTTTTTTGCTGATACTTTTCAGCATCGTCAATAGTTTTCTTTTTGCCGATTTTAAACAGAATTAGCAATAAACTTTGGTAGAGCGAATGCGATTCCCATTGGCTTTGTCAATGCTTGTCTGCCTTTAAATCTGCAGTCCCTGTGCTGACCATAGGTTTTACTTCTGCTTTGGCTTGGGTTGTAATGGGGAGACTGATCGTCCCAGCTTTAAAATAGTAGAGGACAGGAAGCATCCATGAACCTCTAGTCTCTCCCATTGTCTGTGTTGTGGGGCTATCAGGATGGGACACTATTTACTTGTGGCCTGCTGCTCCTCTGGTGTTTCTCCACTCCCATCAGCTGTTCATGCTCTCTTTGCTTCTACTCTCAACAGTTCATGCTGCCACCTCTGTTCTCTCTCCCATTAGTGATGCTTTTTGACATTTTCTGCCCTACTCACTCCACATCAGCTCCTGTGCGGCAGCTTTAGAGTTTGTCTATTTACCCAGCAGTTTGTGAGTCCTTCCTTTTCGTCCATCTCCAGTTCATGCTCCAGGACGCCTTGCTTTTTCCAAAACACTCTTCCATTATAAGCGCCCACCTATCGGCTTTGGCTATCGCCTCTCAGCAGGACCATTAAGACCATCACAGTTTGCTGCTTTTCGGCACCACCACAAATGGCCACAAGGTGGTGGTAGGTTACAAAACATTACCCCAAAAATAATGAACTGTGGCAAAGCCAACAGGTCTGGCATTTGGCTGCAAGCCTTTTGGCTTTGTCAGTGCTTGTTTCATTTTGTTATGGTTAATTTGTACAACCTTATTGTTGAGTGATTTGCTGACACTCAGCAGTATACAATCAAATATTTGGCTAAAAGTATGAACATTTCTATGGTATCAGAAAGCAAATATTACCGTAGTAGTCCCTGGCACTGAAGGGAACTATTTTGTGTGTGGATGTGCTCCTAGTGAAAGAGCAGAATGCTGCCACTCAGAGTGAAGCTAGCTAATGGCAGAAGTGGGCTGAACCATTGCCCCATGCTGTGGAGGGGGGAACCAACATGTGAATGACACAGCAACAATGGATGAAGAGTACCGTAGCCCTGTGGGAGTGGAAGAAGCCTGTGTGAGAGACGGTGCAGCCCTGTGGTTCACACCCAGGCAATACTCTCCCCTTTCTTTTTGCAATGGACGTAGCTCTGGGATTGGCTACCCATAGCGCCTCAATCAGGACATCTAGGCACTTGGCAGGCATACGGCTGGGGCGGGGAGCAGCCCCAGGCAGGATGAGAAACTCCCAGTGGTGCCTCCGCATCGGGGTGCAACGGACACCTGTCATCAGCGCCTGCAGATGATATACTGTAAATGGCATTATAAGTGTGGCTTATATGTGTAGCAATCAGTGTTATTATTAAAAAGATTATTCCTTTTAATCTTATTGTTCGTGTTATCATTATTATTATACATCGTAGTATAAATATTATTATTGTTTTATCATTGGTAATATTATTACCGTACTCATTAATATTAATATTAATAGCTGTAGTAGGAGCGGCACTAGTATAGTTATCAGTATTATTATTTGTAATACTATCACCATTATTATTCTTGTATACAATTTTTATTAGCCTTTTTCAGAAGAGACACAAAAGGAGAAACCTTTCTTAGCAGGAGCTGTGCATTCCACTGTGGTACCATGACACTGTGGCTATCTTTCCACCAAGGATACATGATCTTCCATTGCAAGCGTGTATTACAGCACATTGCATCAAGTCTCTGTACAAGCATTCTGCTAACCAATAAGTATAAAAACGTTAACAGCAAACGCAATCCCCCCTCCATCATTCATATTATTATCACTATTGCCGGCATTATTAACAAGATCGCTAGTATTAACATAATTAGTAGTAGTAGTAGCAACTGTAGTATCAACATCACTATTATTATACTATTGGTAGTCGTAGTATTATCACTGTTTTATCAATTTTATTATCATAGTTCACAGTTTTTTAAATGTGCTATTTTTTGACAAATATGGAAAAAATTGGTGAAAATCTCTGTTTGCTTTAGGACAAAAACAAATCGTCAAACCGACTTCTAAATTTGAAGCATAACCTCAACGGCGCAACAATGGTCGCACGGCTCAGAATCCCCGACTGTGCACAAACTCCTGGTTACAATGCGCTTCGAACCAGGGCCTCAGGGAAAGTTATCTAGAGTGAGGCCTGATTGTGAGCGCCCTGGCGGGAGATCATATATAACACATCCGATAAAATCAGTTAGCCGGGACTTAGCATTAATTTGATGTAATAACTATCACAAATTACAAGTAAATGTCCTCCAAAATAGGTCAGGGCGTGTGGATTTTGGTACTTTCTGCCCTAAAAATCTGCAATTGCTGGTATTATTCTGGCATATTCCACAGGTAAATATCAGCAGGTTTCACCTGCTGATATACATCTGGGAAAAATTATTGGGCTATTGACTTCATTGCACAAGGTAATTACCAGGTGTGGTAAACTCCGTACAACTCACAGTTCAGACCCCTGTGAAACAGTGGTTTGCAAAGAGGTTGTTTGCAGACAGGGCAAGTTTCCCAGCCTTCTGTAGTCATGGCCAAAATATACATTATTAGTATAAAATATGTCTACAGCTTGCGCTAGAGTTATTTTCCATGCAATATATTAGTAGTATCTACGGTTCAGCAGCCTATGCCCTCCTAAACCCTGGAAGAGGTGTGGCGCAGTGGCCAGGGCAGCTCACTCCGGAGCACGGGGCTCATGGTTTAATTCATGGTGCCGGCGGAAGCTCAGTACCAAAACAGTGCTCCACGTTGTGGGGAGAAAGGAAAGGGAGAAGGTATTGTGCATCAAGTGAGGGGGACACCATAAGCCACCCTGAACTGGATGGTATTGACGTTGTGTTTGGGCCCCTAGGCTCCAAAGGACAAAGAGCGGATTGATGGCACTTGAAGCATTCAATATAACAATGATCCCTGTGAAACATCTATTACATCAGGGAAGGGTTGCTAGAATCTCGTTTCCAAAATGGACCGAAGAGTTCAAATTACTGTTGACAAATCTGACGGATGCGCTCGATTCACTTCAGATTGAGGATTGCCCGCAAGTCGTGATCGTGCTTGACCCAAATAGGCGAACCTGTTCTGTATTACAGATCTGTCCTGAGGAAGACCCCGCCGAAAGACACTAGCAGCCTACTCTTCTATTGGGGGTTGAAACGTCGACTGTGTCATTGTTAGTTTATGTTAGTTTATGGACATGTCAGAGTTTAGGTGGTGTGGTTAATAAAAAGGTTGACCCCCCCCATGTGCATGTTCAGTATTGTACCACAATTCTGTAATTCCTGTCTGCTAAATTGAAGGCCACGCCGTCACAATGCAGCGGTGTAACTTCTATTGGTGCAGTAGCACCGGAGCCCAGAGGCCTGAGGAGCCCTGGTTATTGCTCCAAGTTTTCATTCAAACAGTAGCCGGGAGGTACATTTCCCTCCTTGCACTAGTGCCCCTGGCACACTGGACACATTACTGTAACAATGGTTGCTGTTCAGCCCTAGTCTGATAGAGCTAAATAATTAAATATGGAACAAACCCATAATCCTAATTCGAGCCCTTGTCCTATTTAGCATTGTTAGCATGAGCCAGGCTTTGCCCCCCTTGTTGCCACCCTGGGCACCAGTGCTGCCACAAGAGGGCGCTGACATTGGTGGTGTCGTTATTTCCACTCTTTCATTGGCCAACTCGGTGGTTCATTAGCCATTGGCCTACCGTCATGGGCCTTGCGATGATTGACAAGCCTGTCAAGAGGCAAGACGTTATTGGACCACATATGTAGAGTGAGACCTGCGATTGGTGTGTGACCGGGGACCCTTTTAATTGGTTTGCCTCCAGGGGGCACTGTGATTGGTCTGTCGCTAGGTGGCGTTTGTTGATTGACAGAGCTGTCACAATCGGCGCTGTCTATTGGGCGGCACTTGATAGGCGAGTGCTGTGATTGGTCAGCCTGTCTGCAGGGGGCGCTGCGATTGGTAGACCGATGACAAGTGGCGCGGTGATTGGGCAGGGTGTCGGCAGGTGGCGCCCCAGCGCTGCTTCCTTCCTGAGCCGCCATTACGGGAACCTGCGCCGCAGTGAGAGGCGGAGAGCGGAGGCGGGGGACAGCGAACGAGGCCAGCCAGGGAGAGCGCCAGGGGAGCCGCGGGGAGACGCCGACCCCCCTCCCGGACACCGCCCGACGGACATGATGTTTCCACAAAGCCGGCACTCGGTGAGGCTGAGGGGCGCCGCGAAGCCCCGAGTGACAGGAGGGTGGTGAGGCGCTTGTCACCTCCCTCCCCGTGGTAGGGGTGGGGGCCCCTCTGGCGACCCCCAGATGACAGGAATAGGATATGAGCGGCACACTCTGGTGGAGGTGGGGGTCTGTGATTGCCCCCCCCCCCCCCATATCAGCCCTCAGGCGGGGGGGGGGCTCCTGCATGCAGCGGCCGGCCCAGACCATCAGGGACATAGGCCCCTCCCCAGACACTGGCAGGGGCTTCCCCTTAGGTGGTGATGAGGGGGCACCAGTCGCAGGTAGGGGGGAGGGGCAGTGACTCTTTCTACCCCTATAGTGGTCACTTGGGTGGGGGTGTTAATGGCAGGGGGTTCCTCCCCAGTGATGGTGAGAGGGGTATCCTGTCCCCACGGTGATGGGTTTTGGTGGGGGGGGGGTGTTAGGTGCAGGCACTATGGCGTCCCCCTGGTGAGGGGAGGGGCTCTGCCTGCCCCACATGCTGATGGTTTTGTTGGGAGAGGGATGTTGGTGACAGGATCTACCATTGGAGAGGCTCCTCCAAGTGATGCAAGACCCTCGAGTGATTGGGGGGGGGGGGGAGCGGACACTCCTCCAGATGGGGGCTGTTAATGATGTGCAAGAAACAAAGGGGGAAACTGGTGACTACTTGATTTCACCTGCCACCCCTGGGGTGTCTGGATGGGAGAGGAGCTTCAGATCCCTGTGTTGTGCGCGGGGGCAATAGGAGTGATGGGGCAGCATTTGCCTCATAGAGGGTAGCCAGTAAAAGCTATAGGATTGAGGTTTGCAGGGACCGAGTAGGCCAAAGGGGGTCTAGGGTAGTTAGCACCACATTCGTTCCCTTAAACCTTCCAAACTCCTCTGCTTTGGAGCATGTCACTAGCACCCACCTCCTGCACACACAAAAGCAGACCAAGGGTTGCGCCTTTTTATACCTGACCTCTAAAGCCTGGCATGACCTTTTGAAACTCATTAGAGCTGCCCCTCTCGTCTTAACTTCCAGAAGAAGCTGAATACCTGGCTCTTTGAGTAAGCTCTCCGGGGCTGACCTCCCACACTGGCTACTAAGACCTAGATACCCTCACGGGGATCAGCACTTATAAGTACCCTGTTAACAGGACAAGGGTGTAGTAGGGAGGGGTATGAAAAATTTGTGGAGGGACACCAAATAATAAGGTAATGGGGTAGTAAAGCTCATGACGTAAAGAAGTAGCATAGGCTGCAGAGAAAGTTAGCTGTGAGAACAATGGGGAGGGTGTTGAAAAATCTGTCGGTGCAAGTGGTAGTAAACACTATTGTGGAGCGAAAAGAGGCATTGTGAACGGTGCACCATATGGAGACGGGAAGGAAAAGCCTTAAAGGATTGGTGGAGTTAAAACTAGAGGAAAGGGGGAACTGGGCCAGAAAATGTCAAAAAGAAAGGAGTAGTTAAGGCAATTAGAGTGGAGAAATGCAGTTGTAAGTCATATGGCAAAGGACTATTTAAGGCAGTAGAGGAGCAGTAAGGACTGCGAGGATACATGGAACCAAACGACGTTCTTTGGCCAGCGTGAACCTGTAATGAAAGGCCTCTGGGACAGTGAAGGGCATGGGGATTTGCAGGTGGAGTCAGCATCCGGGTAAACTGAACTACTGATTATGTGTAAAGGTGTGACGCTTGAGGGAGGATTTGGTCGTTGGTTTGAAAGGGCAAAGCCGCTGAGTAACAAGACAATGCAGTGATTCCCATATGAGCAAATATAACTTGCAGTTCTTTAATATAGCTCCCTGTTGAGGCATTATCCATCTATAAAACTAACCCCTTAGCTTAAAAGGGAGCTTCACTTAAATAGTCCAAAGTACCTTTTTCAAAATGTGACCATATCCGGGAAGATCCTTATGGTTAGAAGCAAATGAGATATTGTCTACAGATTTTACCATTCTTGAGCCATGCACGTCCGCTCTGGAACTCTTATTCCGTATCTGAAAGATTCAAGCAGCCATGTGCTCCTTGAAAGTATACCGTCTCGACAAAGACCTTGATCTTGCCTATTGATTCCTTTGACTCTGAATGTAACTTAAAAACCTTGGTGCACATTTTACAGTATTTTAGCGTATGGTAGCGCCATAAGCCTTCTAAACGCGCTGACCTACGTCAAAGGAAAAGGGCAGCAATGCGCTGTATCTCCAAGATACAGCACATTCCTGTGCTTTCTGCCAGTGCACACTGCAGCCAAGCGCTGATGCAAGGGTGTTTGTGTTGTTGGCATGATTGTGTTAGTGCAGAAAGGGACGCCTTCCTGTTAAAAAAAACAATCAAAGGAGGCGTTTTCCTCGTTCTATGTGTGCATTCTGCACCACACGTGTAACGAAAAAAAAAAGGAGAAATGTAAACATTTCTTGTTACGCCTGCTTTGGGAAGGCGTTAGTTTTGGCGCTGCCCCAGATTTATGCTTGTTATTAATTTGGGCCAGTGTCAAAAACCATGGGTGTTGCGTGGGAACACCCACAGCGATATCCATGGAATGCCCCTACCATGCAGGGTGGCTTTGCGTGGCCTTTTAAATGGGGGCCGGCATACTGCACCTCAGTAGCTTTGTAAAAGTGCCGCTGGGGCATTGTAAATATGCACCCTCCACTTTTTTTAAACTGTTTGTTTGGTCCATAGACGCCTTATGATTCATCAGAGCAATGGACCAGAAAATTGTTTTAAAAAGTGTATGTCCCATTAGTATCATTAGAAAATTGGTAATAGGATAAACTTTTCCAAATGAAATTGCCGAACCTCTGAATTCACACCCCCTACATATTCTAGGCTCCTGCTGTGGCTGCTGTAACACTTTGTTGTATGTGCAAAGTTTTTTTTGTTAATTGTCCAGAACAGCTCTAATGCATTGTGACAAATTGTATCAGAGGGTATGTAAATATTGAGATGGTCTAACTGCGTCTTAGTCCATGAACCATGTTCATCATAGTAAATAAACAAGGCTGTGTGACATAATTGGGCATGGTAAGAGTTTTCTAGCTAAAAACCATTCAGGCCAATAATATGGGTGCCAGGCGATAAAATGGAAAGTGTCTGGTCTGCTAAGGACAAGTAGGGTGGCAAATAAGTGTGTAGTAGCGGTGTCTTTTGAGAAGCACACTGATAGGTCTGAGCCTGAACTTCTTGTAAAAGGTTCACTCTACAAGGCCCAGCTTCCCATTGATGTGTAAGGGGGATTCATGAACATTGACAGCTAGAAAGTTAGAGAGGGGTCTGTGTATGCGGGGACTGAACCTGGAATCTGTCAGCCTGTGGTCCAGGACCACACTAAACGTTTCACCTTGCAAATGATTGTAGCACGAGTATTTATGAATTTGAATGCTAACACATTTTGTTTAGTGTATTACACCTGGAAGACTGCACTATAAATACAGCGTTATTTACAAGCTGATATTCTCTCCCATTGAAGGGCTCGTCTCACCTGCCACAGCAGCTGAAGTTCACCACCTCCGACTCCTGTGACCGGATTAAAGATGAGTTCCAACTTCTCCAAGCACAATATCACAGGTAGGCTTTGCAGCACCACCGAGTGGGTCATCTGAAAAGGTGTCAGCCACTAGCCTGGTGTCCCGCAGCAGAATCTCAGGCCCCTTACCTGATGCAGCAACTGTCCCCACACAAGTCATCCAAGCACAATCGCAGGTAGGCCTCGCAGCACCAGCACTGTCCAGAGGGACACAGATAGTCATCATGGACACTCTTTCAGACACCAGCCTGATGTCCTTGCGCCGAGTCTGCGACCACATACTTGGCTCAGCATCTGGCTCCACAAAAGTCCCAAATTATGAAGGGGTCGAGGTGGCGGGCATGCTATGGCTGGTCTCTCTCAGCCGACCCCCTTAAAGTTGACCAAAAGAAGATGTCTTAAAGGCCTTTCTGAACCCTTTGACCACGTTCAGTGCTGTGGCCCGTGTTGTATCGAGTTTGTCACTAGCATATCTACCTCATTTCAATGCCCCAGGAATCTTGACTGAGCTTCAAATGTGAAGACACTTTTTGGTGACTATTTTCCAAATATGAAGCATCTAAAAAGCGTTTTTTTTTATTTTGTAGTGGTCTACCTTGATTTCTGAACCAGAAATGCAGGATCTGTGACACCTTCCTTCCCCGTCTTCATTAGATGGAGAGTGTAAAAAGCCAGGGTCTCTGCTTGGCCAGTGCAGTTGTTTAAAACAGATGTCTGAAGATAGCTGGGTTTATGCATGTTCTTTTCGTGTAAAAGTGTTCATGGGTGGCCATCCTGTGCAAAGAGGGCCAAATGATTTTTTTGCAATAAATAAAACTCTTCTCCATAGCCATTGGTTATCCGGTAACAGTCCTGGTTCAGTCCAGCTGGGCATCTGTTGGACTCCTGGATAATAATGTCCTCTTTGATCAGTGCTAGTCATGTGTTTTTTTTTTTTTGTTATTATTATATTTTAATGTATTTTTATTTTTTCATTTTTTTGTACCCTCTTTTGTGCCTACGGGCAGGTGGTCTTAGAGCAGATAACTGACCCTTTTGTGAGGCAGAGACTTTGTGCACTGGACTCTGCTTCCCATAATTGCTTTCAGTTACACGTATCTTCCGGCCGTATGACATGGTGGGTCACTGGTTGAGGAGGGGGTTGATTTTCTGAGGGGCTTCTCGTTGGTGGAGGATGCATACTCCTTCATCTCAGGGGTGGCTTACGTGCAGACTGGGGTTTTGTGCATAATTCATTGTGCTGATCCTTTGATGGCTGCTCAAAGGATTTTATGACCTCAAAGGAGATCCCGAGATCTCCCTGACTTAGGACCTTCATGGTCTGGGAACTCAGTTTCACACTTTTGATTTGGGGTGCATCCTTGCATTGGATTGTGGTGTACTTAACTAGCATGGGCAGGCGCAGAGATGGGAATTTGGGGAGGGAAGAGCAGCTCATCGTGCAGACAGGCTGAAGGGGGACTCTACAGCAGGGCACATCTTTGCCTTGTGTGGCTGTCGAGGAGGTACTCCAGACTCTGGAACGTTGGTGAGCGCAGCACCATAACCAGCAGCAAAGGAACATGGCAGTAATGGCCAAGCTGAGCACTTGTAGTGCCCACCTCCTCGCGTGAGATGATGAAGCATGGAGGACCAGCATGCAAGACCTGCTCACCTCACAATGTACTGTGTGAACTAGTGGACCACAGCAAGCGTATGCGCGCAGGTTTGGCCTTCAGGGATTTAGTATGGTTATAATAAGCAACAAGTGCCTTTTAAAAGCCTACATGGGAACAGAGCTAGCACAGGCAGCGGCAGTTTCGTGAGACATAGGCCATAGCAATTATATTAAGAACCACTGTGCTGCTTTGCCGCTTGCGTTGGGGCCCAGTTAATCTGATTGAGCTCTTACTGTATTCTTCATTTTCAGCTTGAAGTTGGAGTGTGATAAACTGGCCAGCGAGAAGTCCGAAATGCAGCGTCACTATGTTATGGTATGGAATCCGTGCTGTGGCTCACCTCCCAGCAACACTTCATTTCACTCGAAGCAGAATTGCTGCCCTGGATTAATGCATTGTTCGTCATTGTCTCTCTCGGCTTGCTGGTGCACCAGCTTGAGTGTGCACAGGTCTGAGGATAAATACCTATGCGGTACAACAGGTTGGCGACTTAATGGGGCAGTGATCGTTGCTTGTTGTGTTGAACAGCCCTTGTCATTATGGCTGGCTTAACCCTTCTCTTGGAAGACTTGTTTGTACTACTCTGCCTTGACTTGCGGGTACCTTAGTTACGGGACCTTTTCCTGTAGAGTATTGCTGCCACTACCCACCTCTGCTTCACAGGGACTAATTAAGAAGTGCTGTTTCCCCCCACTCTGTCTTCAGGTTTCTCTCCTTGTACTTTATTTTGTTGGTGTGTATTATTTAGCACCACGGTTCTTAGACAGTGGCAGAGTATTCCATCTATGGTAGAGCATTGATCCAAGAGGAAGATGTCTTTACAAAGAAATAGCCAGTTTGGAACCAGGTGCAAGAGTCAGGAGTGATGGGAAGAGTGCTTAGAAACCAGAGAGGGTGCCCTTCAGCGCTTTATTGGGGAGATCATGTTGGTCTCCCTGGAGTAACTCAAAGGCGGGTTGAGGAAACTAGGGCCAGTGCTTCTTCTCCAGAGAGGGTCTGAGTGGAGGTTTGGTTAGTCCAGGTCTTGTGGGTTTAAGCTTTATGGATGCTTGGCTTCTGAGCTGCTGCTACTAGGAAGGAAGGTGTGCTTGCCAGGTATGGGGGCCTGTTTTACAGGCCAGCGTGAAGGCTCCTCTCTATCAGTGGTTAACTGTGAAGCGCTCTGAAGACTAGGGTGAGGTTGGTGCGAAACAAACCTGAATCTGTGCACCACGTACCTTCATTTGTTTCTGAATTTTTGTGACGTTCCTAGTCTCTCTGGAATATCTGGTTAATGTCATCTTTGCCTCCTTTTTCTGCTGTTCGTCCCACTGGAATTGTCTCCTTTTGTGCAGCGTAGAATGTCTTTCTCCTGCCTGTTTTTAATCTGCCTTTTGGAGAAGCCAATCATATTTAATATGCAGAATCCATTTTTTTCCCTCCATTTGAAATCTATTTAAGTTTGCTGCTGTTGGGAAGAGATGTGCGGAATTCATAATGTGTGCCTAGATCCCTGGAATGGCGCTAACTGGGAGGACAGATGAACTGTATTAATGGCGGCGGTGGGCTCCGAACCGGTCTGAGCTCTCTGCGATGAGTGTGAGCCCCATAAGGTTGAGGGCAGTAGTGTGCAGCCTGGGTGCTGGTGGTTGTTGGTTGTGAAGCGGTTTGGTCCCTACCTTGGAAACTAGAGCACAGTTGATGAAGGTGTCCTGACTGTGGACTGGCCCTTCCATAGTGGAGGCCAGGGCAGTGGTGTGCTTCATCACACTTCCAGCAGGAGGCAGTGTTGGTGACTTTGCCAATGCACCGTTTGTGTTGCCCACCTGCTGTATTGAAGTCTCTCGCTTTCAATCCAGATTTCTGAATTATGCGTTTGTAGTAGTAAATGTTTATTTCGGATTGACAATACATAAAATGAGCACAATTATCATGATTTCAATAATTTATATAAAAATTATTTTCATTCTCTTACGATCCACTTAAAATATTCTGATTAGATCAATTATGCCACAACCTAGTTATACACAGTAATTCTTGTGTTGAGTTCCTACAGAAAAGCATTCCATACAGGATTAGATAAAAATTAAAAAAATATATAAAATTAGCAGCGTCCTGTCTGGCTAAGACTAAAAACTAGGAGAAAAGTAGATCACAATTTTATATGCCTTGTTCCAGGAAAATTCTTCTAAAATACCAAATGAATTTGGGTAAACTACAAATGAATTCCCAAATGGCACACTTTCCACCGACTGCGAATTATTCATGCAGCGTGCGTTTTTATATATGTAGCAGATGGACTTTCCATCAACTTGAAATCTAGTGCTAACATAATTCCTAAACATGTAAGTAGAAATGCAAAAATGTCTTTGTGGCCTAGAAAACATTTTCAGAAGAATAATTTGTTCATAATGAAGCACTTCAACACCCTACTATTAAACGTAAAAAAAAATTGAACAACTTCTATAAGAACTAAACATGAAAGCTTGAACTTCGAGTTTGAGTGTTGTTTTCAATTCCTTAGATAAGAAAGACGTTGAGGGAATTGGGTTTGAAAGTCAGCAGCCACACTAACCTGGAATGTGACAGTGTCTTATAAAGAGTGATGCTTCAGGGACCCAAAATGTCTGTCGAGCAAGAGAAACTTGATGTTTTGCAGGCTGTTCCTGTGTTTTGGGGTAACTTTGCTCATTTTTTCTTCCCCCAGTACTATGAGATGTCATACGGGCTAAACATTGAAATGCACAAGCAGGTAAGGGGAACGTTGCATTTTCTTGCAGCATGCCAGATGTGGATTCTGTTGTGTGCAAGCGTGTTGTGCCTTTGATGCTGATTGGTGGAAGGTTGCATGGCCTTGGGGGAGGAGGGCGTTGGGGTGGGTGTGCTGGCTGAGATTAGGTGTTTTGAACAGCAGGCGTGTGTAAATGCTTTATATTGCAGTAGGACGTGTGAGCCTTGCTGTTTGAATCGCGTACCTTGTGCGTGTACTTTGCAACTCCTTCTCCCTCATTGATTTGTTTTTAATTTTTTAAAATTTCAGGCTGAAATCGTTAAGCGATTAAATGGAATCTGCGCACAGGTGTTGCCATACCTTTCACAAGAGGTAACTTTTACATCATTGCTTTAGAAGGGTGGGTGTGGGGTTACCTGTAATAGATAAAAGGCAGTTTAGTTCAGTTGTTAGACATGTTTGCACACACGGTGTGTGTTTTCTGCTGCTGCTTGTTTTTGTGGTTCCAGACTCCTACTGTAGACTTGACAATAAAGACCAATGCCATGAATTCAGTACTGGCAATTTTTCAGATCCACAGACATTGTAAACTCTCCACATGTCCCTGCTGCCTTCTCAGCCTTTTCCTGAAGAGGTGTCTGTCGGGAGTGACTGGGCAGGAAATGATTTCATCCACGCATTCCTTCACTCTTAGTTCATAGTCCCCTGAAGTTGTGTGTGTGTGAGATGTCACAAACTGCTGTCTCTTTCATTTTTACTCAACCAGGTGCTTGTCATTTCCAACACTTAAGAGTCTCCAGTCCCAAATGTGAAGCTAGTCTGTCCTTTTAGTGCTCATTTGTTTTCTGATTGGAAATATTTAAACTCAATTGCCCGCCTTTATTACTTAAACTGCAGCTTAAAGTAGAGTAAATGTAAAAACTAAAATGTAGAGCAGAAGAGTCCAGCATTGGTGGCAAGGACTTTAACCATGCCACAAATTCGAGGTGTCCACACAGTCGCTTATCATGGTAGTATTGCAGGGATCTGTTTCTTGTACGCCTCTGTTGGACAAGTGTTCTGGAGCGATGCTCCATGTAGTGCAGCCAGCCTCCATAAGGTGTTAGCATGACTTATTTACCTAGAGCTGCGTTTAGTGGAGTGAGGTGAATGGTGGGAAGGCCGGTCAGGAGCGAATTACAGTAGTGTTCCAGAAAGCACCAATGGTTGAACCAGAGTTTGAGGTTCTTGCTCTGGACGAAGCTGCAAATTCCACAGCGGAAGTCAATTAAAGGAGCGCATTTGTCCATGGCGTTGAATTGGGATTGTTAAATTATATCCTGTCTAGGATGACTCTTCAGGATTTGGCATGGTCGGCGGTAAGTTTGCTGTTGAGGAAATTGCATGAGTCATTCCAGGGTTTCCCTGGGGGCTGGTGGATTGGATGAGGGGGAATGTGGTTTTGGGTGTGTTCAGTTTTAAACGATGGGTAGTCATCCACTCCTGAACCATGTTTAGAGTGCTGGCGAGGCATGAGATGTCCTTTAAGAGGAGTCCTCCTAGTACAATTGGGTAACTTCAGCATGTTGCTGAGAGAGGATCCCAGAGATTGATGCATTGGTTGAAAAAAGTCTGGGCCTGGGCTAGGATAGGTCCGTGCTGGACCCCTTGTGCTAAAGTCACCAGTTTTGAAATGCTTTATTTTTAGCTTGTGTGAACTGCCTGTGAGGTAGGATTGGGATCGTTTGCGGATACTCCCATTGATGCCCGTACTGTGTTTGTGAGCATCAAAAACCTTGCAGTGATTTACCCTATAGAAAGCCGCCGATGGGGCTAGAAGAATTGGACAGCAGAAGTTTCCTGAATCAAGGATGCAAATTGCATAGTCCACACCTTGGAGCAGGCCGCTACCTTCATTGAAACGGGTTGTTTTTTGATCTAGGTTGAGGGTGGCTTGGATGGGTTGGGTACATTTTCTCACTACACAATATTCTGATGAGCTTTGCAAGGAGAAGAGAGGTTGGAAATGGGACAAACAGTTTTGAGATTATTCGCATCTGCATAATGGTTTTTGAGAAGTGTTGCTACTTGTCCACTCTTGAGGCAGTCTGGAATAACTCTGTGGCTGAACTAGAAATTAACTAGTTTAGTCCAGTAGGGTTGCTGGTGCGTGGTAACGCTTTGGCAATGCAATGTTGTCAGCGATCGGCTCTACGAAATGTTTGGAGGATTTTCAGTAATTCCTGCTCTGCGTTGTCAAATTGCCAGCTCCTCTCTTTGCCATGAAGGGTCAGATTATTATTGGGAAGATCACCACCTCCCCCCGCCCTTTTATCTTTTATTTTTCACAACTTTTTAGATTTCCCCAGTCTGGAATTCTGCCTTGTAAAGAGGGAGGGAGCAGGGGAGGGAATAGAGAAGAAAGCAGTGAAGTGTGTGGGCTGTGCAAGTTTCTGCTTGACAGGATTCAAATGTTTAGAATATCAAACCGATACAGGGTAGGTTACCAAGAGCCCTGGTAAGGTGAGTGTCAGCCATTGCTTTTGTGCACCTCTTTGGGCCCTTGGCCGCCTAACCTGGCCTGCACCACTGTGGGCCCTTGGCCGCCTAACCTGGCCTGCACCACTGTGGGCCCTTGGCCGCCTCACCTGGCCTGCACCACTGTGGGCCCTTGGCCGCCTCACCTGGCCTGCACCACTGTGGGCCCTTGGCCGCCTCACCTGGCCTGCACCACTGTGGGCCCTTGGCCGCCTCACCTGGCCTGCACCACTGTGGGTCCTTGGCCGCCTCACCTGGCCTGCACCACTGTGGGCCCTTGGCTGCCTCACCTGGCCTGCACCACTGTGGGCCCTTGGCTGCCTCACCTGGCCTGCACCACTGTGGGCCCTTGGCTGCCTCACCTGGCCTGCACCACTGTGGGCCCTTGGCCGCCTCGCCTGCACCACTGTGGGCCCTTGGCCGCCTGGCCTGGCCTGCACCACTGTGGGCCCTTGGCCGCCTGGCCTGGCCTGCACCACTGTGGGCCCTTGGCCGCCTGGCCTGGCCTGCACCACTGTGGGCCCTTGGCGGCCTGGCCTGCACCACTGTGGGCCCTTGGCCGCCTGGCCTGGCCTGCACCACTGTGGGCCCTTGGCCGCCTGGCCTGGCCTGCGCCACTGTGGGCCCTTGGCCGCCTGGCCTGGCCTGCGCCACTGTGGGCCCTTGGCCGCCTGGCCTGGCCTGCGCCACTGTGGGCCCTTGGCCGCCTCGCCTGGCCTGCGCCACTGTGGGCCCTTGGCCGCCTCGCCTGGCCTGCGCCACTGTGGGCCCTTGGCCGCCTCGCCTGGCCTGCGCCACTGTGGGCCCTTGGCCGCCTGGCCTGGCCTGCGCCACTGTGGGCCCTTGGCCGCCTCGCCTGGCCTGCGCCACTGTGGGCCCTTGGCCGCCTCGCCTGGCCTGCGCCACTGTGGGCCCTTGGCCGCCTCGCCTGGCCTGCGCCACTGTGGGCCCTTGGCCGCCTCGCCTGGCCTGCGCCACTGTGGGCTCTTGGCCGCCTCGCCTGGCCTCCGCCACTGTGGGCTCTTGGCCGCCTCGCCTGGCCTCCGCCACTGTGGGCTCTTGGCCGCCTCGCCTGGCCTCCGCCACTGTGGGCTCTTGGCCGCCTCGCCTGGCCTCCGCCACTGTGGGCTCTTGGCCGCCTCGCCTGGCCTCCGCCACTGTGGGCTCTTGGCCGCCTCGCCTGGCCTCCGCCACTGTGGGCTCTTGGCCGCCTCGCCTGGCCTCCGCCACTGTGGGCCCTTGGCCGCCTCGCCTGGCCTCCGCCACTGTGGGCCCTTGGCCGCCTCGCCTGGCCTCCGCCACTGTGGGCCCTTGGCCGCCTCGCCTGGCCTCCGCCACTGTGGGCCCTTGGCCGCCTCGCCTGGCCTCCGCCACTGTGGGCCCTTGGCCGCCTCGCCTGGCCTCCGCCACTGTGGGCCCTTGGCCGCCTCGCCTGGCCTCCGCCACTGTGGGCCCTTGGCCGCCTGGCCTGGCCTCCGCCACTGTGGGCCCTTGGCCGCCTGGCCTCCGCCACTGTGGGCCCTTGGCCGCCTGGCCTGGCCTCCGCCACTGTGGGCCCTTGGCCGCCTCGCCTGGCCTCCGCCACTGTGGGCCCTTGGCCGCCTCGCCTGGCCTCCGCCACTGTGGGCCCTTGGCCGCCTCGCCTGGCCTCCGCCACTGTGGGCCCTTGGCCGCCTCGCCTGGCCTCCGCCACTGTGGGCCCTTGGCCGCCTCGCCTGGCCTCCGCCACTGTGGGCCCTTGGCCGCCTCGCCTGGCCTCCGCCACTGTGGGCCCTTGGCCGCCTCGCCTGGCCTCCGCCACTGTGGGCCCTTGGCCGCCTCGCCTGGCCTCCGCCACTGTGGGCCCTTGGCCGCCTCGCCTGGCCTCCGCCACTGTGGGCCCTTGGCCGCCTCGCCTGGCCTCCGCCACTGTGGGCCCTTGGCCGCCTCGCCTGGCCTCCGCCACTGTGGGCCCTTGGCCGCCTCGCCTGGCCTCCGCCACTGTGGGCCCTTGGCCGCCTCGCCTGGCCTGCGCCACTGTGGGCCCTTGGCCGCCTCGCCTGGCCTGCGCCACTGTGGGCCCTTGGCCGCCTCGCCTGGCCTGCGCCACTGTGGGCCCTTGGCCGCCTCGCCTGGCCTGCGCCACTGTGGGCCCTTGGCCGCCTCGCCTGGCCTGCGCCACTGTGGGCCCTTGGCCGCCTCGCCTGGCCTGCACCACTGTGGGCCCTTGTGTTAGTGCTCATGACAAACTCTTTGCACTACGGTTCTTAGTCTATCCTGCTTGCACCTTGGTGTGAGCTGTCCCCTCCGTGCCTGCTGTTTGTGGGCAGTCCCCTCCGTGGGTGAGCTCGAAGGTTCCTACAGGTGCTAGAGATCAGTCACTAGCAGGCATGTCCTGGGCTGGAGTTTCTGTGCTCCAGCCATATCCGGGTTGGTGAATTTGTAGTCGTGTACTGGTGGGGGGTCCTTGGCCCTTTTAGAGTTCATGGAGATGCTCTCCATCTTTTCGTGTTGGGAGCGAGGCACTTGATGGGTAAGACCTTTTTAAAAGCAGCGTTGTGCCATTTCTCTGCCTGGCCAGCCCTTGCACAGTTATGAGCAGCTGACCGGCCCTCACCGCTGCTCACTCACACTTATTCACATGCTTCCGATTCCTGCTCAACACCAACCGTTAAACATCTGTGTGGGATCTTCACCTCGAGTAAAGCAGTGAGAAGCCAGCTCCGCTCTGCTGACACTATAGGAGGAGGCTGCCAGCTGCCCTTTATTGCCCACTGCCTCTGAGGTATTGTAGGATCTGCTTTCCTGGTTACCCCAACTTTTTGCCTGGTGTCAGTGTGTTTTTGACCTATTCTGCTGGGATCCTGCCAATCGGGACCCCAGCAACTGCTTTCTCCCCTAAATGATTCTGGTAAGTACTTTGGTACCTCCACAATTGGCTACTGGTGTACCCTTTCAAGTCCCTAGTATATGGTACTAAGGTACCCAGGGGTCTTCCATGGTCTGCTGCATGTATTATGCCACCCATGAGAGACCACTCAAACTGTGACTACGGGCCTGCCCTTGCAGCCTGTGTAAGTTGGTGCTAGCAGCACTTACGCCATATATATGTTCCCTTATATCTGAGGTAATTGCATTTTAAACCTATTAGTCACCCCTATGGCAGGCCCTTCAGTCCTGAAGGCAGCGTGCTTGTTTATAAGTGTGAGGGTGCCCCTGCATGAGCAGGACACCCCTACAAACCCCGGAGTCGATTCTCCAGGCTTTGTAAGGGCAGTCAGCCATTTTAAGACCTATAGTAGACGTAAGTCAATACAAGATGCCAACTATATTATGGCTGCACTTAATCCGGTCATGTTTGGTATCAAAGATATTGGAATCATACCCCAACACTGATTCCAGTGTTGGAAGTATGATCCTATGTACCGGGGACCCTCTGTACTCCTGGTAACAGCCTTTCAGGGTCTGCCAGCAAGCTAGTGCTGCTGCCGACCTCCGACTCTATTTTGTCTTCTGACGCTGAGCCAAACTAGAGCAGGGAAAGGTAGGAATATAGGTTTCCTCTCGCTGGGAGGTGTGACCTCCTCCCTGACAGAACTTGGTGTATTGGGCTGTGGTGGGGGCGCTTGCCAGCGCCACCAGACTTCTTTGAAGGGTACTTTTAGTGCCCTCCTTGCATACTACAGTTTGAACCAGTTCAGAAACCTTTGGTTCCCGCTCTGGAGCGAAACTGGACAAAGGACATGGCCATAATCTCCCCTCTGTACAGTGCCCCCCCCCCCCCCAGTCGTCCCAACCTTTTACTTAGGGTACTTTAGGGCTCCTCCGTGAGATGGTCCTCAGATTTGTTGTGGGACCAGACTCCACCCTGAAACTACGTCGCTCTTTAATCATCTGGGCACTTGGACTTTGACTGATACCAGGACTGCACCACGGAAGACTCCTGCTGCTCCTGGTCTAGCTGTTCTTCAAGTCTTCTGTGTCTGCACTTCATCCAGGTTCTTCAACAGACCTGTGGTCATCAAGGACACCCTAAGAAATCGCCCTTGGAGTGAAGGAGTCACTCCCCTGCATCTGCAGGCACCGCAATGAAGCGGGCTGCTCCTGACGCCCCACCGGTGGTTCTGCGGCTCCCTAGAGGCCGGTTCGGTCTTCCTTGCAATTTGGAGGACAGTATCCCTCGTCTTGGCTGCTGAGACCTAATACCTGTGCACTGCATTATCTTGCTGTTGCCAATGCTGGTTAGCTCTGCATTCCAGAGAGATTCTGGCTACAAGAAGTTCCAGCACGCGCTTCCTGAAGAACAGAGTCCTCCCTGCTTTGTGGGCCTCCAACTTTGGTGAGCTCCTTGAGGTCCTCTTGCAACACCTGTGTCTTCGACCTGTGGCTCCTCCTGAGGGTTTTCTCTTGCTTCAGTGGGCTCCCCTGCTTGCTCTGACTCTCCAGCCTTAGAGTTGCTTGGACCTTGCTGGTCCCAGCATTTGCCCCTTTTCGTTCTTCCCGCCAGTTGCAGGTACCAAGGCTTGTTGGTGCTCCCACCGGACACCCTAAGTGGGACAGCTTGTGCACGGTTCCTGGTCTTTCTCAGCGTCACCTGGTCCTCACAGCTGAAGGAACAAGGTCACAGTCTCTTCTGAACCTCTCGATATTGGTGGGCATTGTGCTTCCATGCCTCCTTGTCACCTCCGGGTAGCATAGACTCTGTCCCCTCTGCTTGCAGGTTCTTCACTTTCAGAATCCACCCTTGGATTCCACTGGACTCCTTCAGTCTTCTCCAGAGGCATCTTCTTCGAAGTCTCCCATTGTCTACAGCAGGTTTTGACGTCACTTCACCTCTATGCACCCGGCCTCCCTAGTGCAGTGAACCTGGTTCCTGTGGTATCCACGTCGGGTGGCTCTTCAACCTCAGTCTTCCAAAGGGTATCTTCGGGGTCCTCTGAGAAGGGTCCTTCTGAAAAACTGCAACTTTGACTTCCATTGGTCACACAGCTGTGTTTCCACTCCGACTACAGCCTCCGTGGGGTTCCTAGGTACTTACCTTGGGGGGTTCCTTGTGTCCTCAGCTACTCTGAGTCTTCTGATCCAAGTCTTGTTCACCTTTGCAGTTCACATTCCATTTTCTTAATATGTGGTTTGGTCTCCCCCTGGAGACCAGTGTATATTTGTGCTACTTCCCTTCTTTATTTCAAAGTATTCTTGTGCGTTGTGTTTTATCTCCGGGAAGGAGATAATCCAATGTGTTAGTGAATGTGTTGTGTAATAAATAGACTTTATTTTTTATAAATACACTGTGTGGTTCATTTTCATTTAACTTGCACTACTTATTAAAGTTTGGTAAAACAAGCTGCTTTACACTCCTTAAAGATGAGCCTAAAGGCACTCTCCACAGCTACCACTTGAGAGTAGAGCTTTCAAAGGATGTCGGAGACCACTAAAATCACTATAAGGTTTGTCTGGATTAGTGCATCACTTAAATAAGTGTGTACCATATACTAAGCCAGCCTCCTTCAGGTATCCTGCTAGTCCTCAGCCATGCAGTGTCTCCCCCGGCAAAGCTGCATGTGGCAGGTATGTTATGGGTGACCACTTTGAGGTGCACGGATGTGCTGTGGTCATGCACACCAAGTTTACTTGCTTCTGTGGACTGTCTTATGTTATTTTTTTTACCTTGATTATAATGTAACTGGTTCTACTACACGCCGACCACAATCAGAAGCAGTGTAGTTAACGCTATATGCTACGTAAATGGTCTCACTTACTAGGCTCCGTGTTAGCTTTTTATGTTTTGTTGGTAGGATGATTGGTCGTGGAACCTACTCCCCCTTCTGGTCTTTACCAGAGGTCTGTTACCTTGTAGGAGCTCCTAGGGTCGAAGGCGAGGCTGCATGTTTCTTATTGCGCGGTATGCTGAGGTACTGGGTCTTCAAAGCCTCATTTACTTGGATGAGTAGTCGAGGCTGTGGGGAGGGAGGTGGGCGGTTCTTACTGGACTATTTTTGCCGAGTATTTCAAGAAGCATCTTGTAGAAGAGAGCGCTCCCCTTTTCATCTTCCTAACCCAATCCCGCCGGGTCCTAGCAAATACATTGGGTGAATCTTGGAATTACAGAGCCCTTTGACTCCGAACACAGCTGAAACTCCTCACTGGGAAATAATTGGATGGAGTGAAGCGACCGTTTGGGACAAGTGCAGCAAGCTACGAGTCTTTTTGGCTTTTTATTTTGTTCCAATCCTCTTTTCACCCTTCATGTGCCTGACCCAACACCTTCCACAATAATGTGGTCTTTCGCTGGGGATGCAGGCTTCTTCTTGCATATTTTAGATGGCAGATGTGTTTGGATAAAATGTAATGGTGTGCTGGGAAGTTTCATAACACACCACCGTTAACACACCATCTTCACTAAGGTAGGTGCCCAAGTGACAAGTCTGCGTTACCAGTATTCATTACTGTGCATTGATTTGAGCAGTTTCTGCAGCACTTCTCAAGATGGTGGTATTTTTACATCACTCGTGGAATTGTCCAGGGCAAACATAAGATTTTAGTCTCCCTTCAAGAATATGCTGAGAACATTTGATACATCACATGAGCACGCATTACTTGCACCATTCAGAAAACAATTGTAGGAGTAAGTCACATATCTGCCAGAATGGGGGTGTAGACTGTTGCAGCCTAGCGTAGGAAGGAGTTTGGAAAGAACACTTATTCTGCACCACAGAAAGAATCCATTTGAGTGTGGAATCCTTGCTTCACTCTGACTCCAGTCTCCAATGGTGTCAGTTTGACATTTTGTGGTCACTTTGCCTGAAGGAGGTTTGGACACTAAGGATTGGAAGTTTTCGCATTATACAGTATCCTCTTTGATGGGTGTTGGCCCGCGGATAAAATGCGTTGTCCATATGCCAGGCTTAAAAATGAGAACTGCTGCTTTGGTGACCGAAAAGGCAGCTGGTGCTTGAGGACTGCAACCAGCCAGCTGGAAGTGGCTCGACTCGTGCTTTTGAATCGATCCTTTGAGGCCTCCACTTACACCTTGTCTGCTAGCCAGAACCCTCTTGGCTCCTTCCCATCTGGGAGCAGCAGGTCCAAGTGGATCCGGTGCAGTCTCTACTGACTTGCCTTCTAGTTTTGTGTTTTTTAATTATGCGCATGTTGAGTCACTCCGTACCCTATAGCGAAACTGCTTAGCGTTGATATAGTCTATGTAGTAGAAGGTAGATTTCTGAACAGCCCAGCGTTTTGTAGGATTGGAGAAAACTGTTGCATGTCCTACATGTGACTGAGTGTATGCACCCCTTTTTTGTGGAAGTGACCTGCCTATTGGGTAATGTTCAGGATTTTGCTTTAGACCACGGTGCTTCTTGTGTGCTGAGTGATGCAGGCTGCATCTAGTTTGGTGAATTATAGGCCAGTGCCAGCAGCACATTCTGACCATCCGCATCGTGCGATAGGCACCTTGGCGACGGCTGCCGTACGCATGCTCATAGTGTCATTCAAATTATTCTTGCTTATGTTGAATTATGCAGATTTTAGGCACAGCAGCTCAGGCAGTGGAGTCTGCGTCACCTCCCCTCGCTGTGTTCTAAACATGCACTGCTCCTCACAGATGATCTGCAGTGGGTGCGCTGGAAAGCTGCACCTTGGCTGTGAGGGCAGATTAAATGAAAGAGGATTAGGAAACAAAACGGTTTAGAAAGAATTGGGAGAAAAAAAGATGGAGTAGCCTAGCTTCCTACCAAGGGTGGCTGTGCTGCAGTGAAGATTGCTGGCACAGATTCTTCTTGCGGTCTGTGAGGTCTTCTACATGTGCGCTGCTCTTGCCCCGACTCTCGAGTGGTTGACGCTTGCCCTTGCATGTCATGATGACCCAAAGGAGAGGTTTAATAGCGGACCTGTCAAACTCACTCAACCCAGGCACCATTTGAATACACTTGTACTAATTACACGAGTTTAGTAGTTCTCATGTACCCTGGAGTTTGGGCTCTTTGATGCTGGAGTGCTGGTTGTGGCTGGCAGAGTTGGACATGAAAAGTTGCACGTGGATGGAAACGCATCCCCTTCAAAAGGTTTATGTGTGAGGGAATATTTGAGGTGGTCCTGAATATTGTGTATTTTGAGTCAGTCAGGAGTTCAGCGGAATACACTTGGAGGGGGGGGGGGGGGGGGGGAGAAAATGCTACTGATGGCATTGATGACCGTGAAGCCAGGGGTCCAAGAGTAATTTACAGGGTATAAGCAGCTCCTTGATGTTTGCTTTTGCGATGTGTCAGTGGCAGCATCAAATGGACACTTCCTGTGTATGTGCTGATGGCAAGACTCCTGTGGCTGAAGGCCCACACAGGACCAACCCCAGAGATTGAACAACTTGCGTCTGGTTTAGCTTGTGTGGGTGCATTAAGTTGGTCACTCTCTGATACCACGGTACCTGACAAGCCCGTCCTTGGAGAGCCATTGCAGTTCGAGGTAATGGAATGTATTGGTTCCTCAACCAATCCTAGTAGGCTACAGGCTCTCAATTGCAATGGGGCTGTCTTTGTGGTGCACAATTCCGTTTCCTTTGTATTTCGTATTTCTATCTTTCCTATTCTTTTAGTAAAGCTAAATATTGGCCTTGAGTTGCTATTTCCCCTGTCCCGTCATTTAGATTATTGGAAGTCTGCATGGTTCTTGCATAGCTACCCTAGTTCAGTGGCGAGAGACTTTCTCAAATGTTTTGCGAAGGAGTGTGTTTTGAGCAGATGATATTTAATGGATCCACAAGATTGATGGAACTTGGTTCATTTCTCAGATAATAAATCAAATTAACGCTTTCACGTCTTCATAATCCTTACTTAGGATTGCTGCTAGACTTCTAATGATTCTTCGATACTGAAGACCAAAATTTCAAGTATGGCCTGCTTAAGTCTGTGAATCCCTTTTGGGGACAGTGGTCTTTGTATTGTGTATTGCTTAAACTTTATTCCGTTCAGCCCTGCTTTTAGAAATGTTAGGGGATGTTTTACTGTTACTGCCATAGAACGTGAGAGCTGTTGCTGAATCAGCGGATCCTTGCAGGCTATTGCGTTGGGCCTCATAATACTATAAAATACCTGCAGTAGAAAAGGGATTCATTTATGAGGGTGTGCCATTGGAAGACTTGGGCTTGAGTATTCAATATGGGGTCACTTCGTTTTTGGGGAGTGAGGGTGTGGAAGTATTTGAGGTTTAGTACCTGTTTGTCAAATGCGGCTGGCTGGTCTGCAGAACGCTCTTGCTGCTGCTTGGTGAAATCCTCAGGGTGTTTATTGATTTCGGCTTTCTTTCCTCGCAGCACCAGCAGCAGGTTTTGGGAGCCATTGAACGAGCCAAGCAAGTGACTGCGCCCGAGTTGAACTCCATCATCCGTGTACGTGAGATGCCTTTAGGAACACCTTTGCTCTAATGAAGTGTGCAGGCGGGGTATGGAAGGGCTGATGGGCCGGCGGGGAAGATGACCGATTCTCACAGCTGCAACATGAGATGCAGGGGTAGCTCTCGAACACACCTGACGCTCTTATTGCTTGATGTTTACCTGTTTGGTTGTTGCATCAGCAATCCTGTCTCTCTGGACTGGCACATGATATTGTGGGTACGGCATATCAGCAGCGGCTTGCAGCTGCCATTTTCAACTACGCCAATGACCCTAATGCAGGAAGTGCAGGAGGCAGGAGTTAGTGGTCTGAAAGCAGGAATGAGGCTTGTGAACTGGGAAGGATTTCCATCTAGCTGGGGATAAAGTGGATTTCTTGCAAGGCTGGGCGTGCAAAAGCTAGAGTCTACCAGTCTTTATGGAACAAAGTTGTAAAATGATGTGCCTTTTTAGATGTTTACTTCTGAATCTGTTTTTTTGTTTTTAATGACCTCAATGTGGTTTAGAAATTGTATATCTTGAAAATAATAAACTGTCAATCCCTACCTCCCAGGACTGGGTGATCCACAATCACGTGACTCTGAATTAATTTAATTTGTGGGACTCTTACGGGGCCAAGGGTTCTGGTTGACATGAAACTAAGTTTATCAATGGATGTTAACACCTCGAAGAAAACAATGTTCAGTTTTAATGGATCCTGTTTGTATTTCGAATTTGCGGTGGACTTTCCTGCCATTGCACAGAACATAGTCACTTACATAGATTCTTTATTTCTAAACCGTCTCAGAAAAGGATTCACTCTCCTTCCATTATGTACTTTAAATCATGGGTCACATTTGTGAACCCTCTAGGCTCTTCCCCTACTGTGTTACGTGCAGAATACCCCTCCAGTAGACTGGCTGAAATGCTTTATTTGTTATTAGGGGACGGGTTATGAGCAATGGCAGCATGCTGAGTCTACCCTTTTGAAGCTGACATGTATGCACATATCTCCGCACCCTCACCCCTCTTAGCACTGTTTGAGCCCACTTCTGAATGCTCTTGGTGTGGTAGGACCTTCCACTGGTATCTGATATGAGATGTCCCACATTTCAATGTATATCGCCTTCTCTCTCTGTTCTCTTGCTATGTGCATCTCTTCCTTTTTGTTGAATAAAGTGGACTTTGCATGGCCTCTATATGACACACAACCTTTGAAGAGTCCTGTCCGAGAAGAACTAACCTAATAAGAAATTATGGAATTGGTACTTTAGGTGAAGTAAATGGTCTTGTTTGACACAGAGGTAGACTCCATTGGAGGAGCGGTGTGTTGGGGCTGATGGCTAAACGTTGGTTCCTGAATGTGCACCTCTCCTCTTCCCTGTGTTGGAGGGTAGATCATAGCGGGGCTTACCGGATAAAGTGTTTCATCTGCACGAGTACTGAGTCGCATCTATTGAAACGTTAAAGATAAGATGTTTTCTTTTTGTTTTTTTCTATTTCTCACCATTCATGCGTCAGATTAATTTCTTGCTTCAGTTTTAGAAAATCCAAATTCGTATGTTTGCTTCTGGCACAGGTGGGTGACCTGCCATGACTATTGGTG
Source organism: Triturus cristatus (assembly GCF_964204655.1). Classification (NCBI taxonomy): domain Eukaryota; kingdom Metazoa; phylum Chordata; class Amphibia; order Caudata; family Salamandridae; genus Triturus; species Triturus cristatus. Next base: position 17,168,216 of record NC_140595.1, read on the forward strand.
TGTAGGTTACTTGGGATACAGGGAGAAATGTTCCCATACTTAAAGCTTTGCTTGGAGCGCGGACAAAAACGTTGACTAATATTTTTGGATTGAAAAAACATTTCAGTCTGGACACAGTGATCAATTCGATACCTGGTATATTGGTAATTGTTTGGGGGCTTCTTGGCTGCACTTCATGAGGAAGACTTTGACTGTTAGTATTCACGAGCAGTTTTCTGCTCTGTCGACATGGTGCTTTCATAAGTTAAGTTATTGAGAACTTACTCACCTTCACCCACTTGTCAGACCGTGTCTCCAACTCAGATTGTCGAGTGACATAGTAATATCAACTTTGAGGTTGCATTTGTTCCTCCCTGGCAAGGGCACTGTGTTCTTGATTGAGGAGGTTTGATCTCCAAGAACTAATTTGCACTTCCTGAGTAATTTGTCTGAGCAGCGAAGGCCCAACTCGAGGTCTGTGGTGTGAAGCTTAAGCCACATGTGTTGTAACTGAGTGATCACACACAGTAAATGGTCATCTCTAAACATGGCTGCTACATGAAAAAGAAAAATGCTAATAAATGTTAGAATTGTATTCCAATAAAAATGATAGAATGGTAAAAGTTGAGTGTCCTGAACCATCGTAAAGATATGAATGAAAATGGGTTTTGGTTAAAGTTCTGTTCTACATTTGATTCCTTTTTCCATGCGTCTTCGAGGTTAGTTTCACCATAACCCATCTACTGGGATAAAATAAGCGCTGTTATGAGAGTTCTACCCCATGGACTGATACGTTGCTGTCGCGAGTGCTGAAAGATTTTGATGTGGAAGGCTGATGAGCTCCCTATGGTAATGGAGGGTAGTAGAATCACTTGGTAGCGCTGGGGCAAGTTCCTGCTGCCTCCCAGGGATATGACACGTGGTTTTGAACTATTTTCTGAATAGGACAAAGTAAAGGTGACGGAGCAGTCCCAATATCTCCATTCCATCTGGTCCTTTTGCAAATATTTTAGTTCCCCTTGGGTTCTAGAGTCTTTGGTGCCAAGGTTTGGGGATCCCAGAGTCTTCTCCAGCAAATATTTTCAGATGTAGCATTAAGAGTTGCAAAGTTCTGGTGAGGTTACTGGTGCAGCCTTTTGCCAAGGTGTATGCCCCGAAATTGCTAAACATTTGATCTCCGGCTCTAGGCATTCGGAGACCCAGTGCCCTTTGCCCTCTGTGGCCAAGTGGTACTGCCTTGAAAATGTGGAGGGTTGTCTCTGGTCTTGAAAAAACCATTACAACCCAGGTGGGCCAAAACCGCAAATTGACCTTTCATCCCTGTACATAAGCTCTGCATCCTAGAGCATGTACTGGGCAGTGTGGGTCCCTTACAGGACCTGCAATTATTGTTGGTATTTTGGTCTGTGCGACAGACGGTACTGTACTGAGGTTAGCAGTGAGTGAAGGAAGGTTTGTTGGAGTGCTGATGAACAAATGTCGGAGTGTAAATTCCACCGTGAATTGTTTACTAACAATATAGGTTTATGGCAATGTAACTGCTTTCAAAGTATGTTCATTATAAAAAGGTTTTGAATTCGATAACTCTGGAATGTTAAAGTTTGTTTTCACAAGTTCGGGTAGTGGGAAATGCGGTGTCTGAATTTTATTGATAAATGTGTGGGTGCTTGGTATGATCGTCGTGGTCTTCAATGGTATATCAGTGTATAGGGGTGTCACTTGCTTCCCTCAATTATAGATGCAAAATCTGCAGATTGAAATGAATCGATGCCTTGGATGCAGTTGTAACTCGGGGTAGTGATGGAGACTTTAGTGCGATCATGCCTGAAAGCAGCATCCGTACTTTAAAAAAGTCTCCTTTGGAGCTCATACTATGCTACTAATGGCGATATCGTTATTTCTAGAAGGGATAGCTCTCTCACTAGTTATTTGTTAAAGTGTCCTTGCATATTGAAGCTGAAGGTCTCTATGCCCATTGCTAATGAAACTGGGGTTTGCCTGGTCATGTCAATGAACTGGAATGATTGGAGCCACTCTGTACCTGCTTGACATGGGAGGTGTGCAGTACCCTGTGATGCTGATCACACTTTACCTTGCGGCAGCCTGTGGCAGAGTAGACCACAACTTTTTGGTCTGTTGCCTCCGTCAAAGTTGGAGTAAAGGGGAAATGCCCTTGGTGGTATGCCTTCTTTCTAAGTAATTGTGCCCTGGTGGTAGCACTGGCACAATTTTTGGCAACACTTTTGTTAACAGTGTGTACTTTGGTCCCCCCTTAAGATTTTGTATGTTTATGTGACGCCTCTGAAACAAATGTTGAAAAGGCTGGAGGCTTTCCCGCATCAATACCTTGTGTAAATTTCTATCTTAAATCAGATGCACTTTGATTTGAGTTCCAATATTGAGAACTTCTTTGAGAACCGATGTAGGCTAAAACAATTGCACACAAATTAAGGGTATTTTGATAAGGTGTTAAAACCGTTAACAGATCTAACTATCCCCATTGTGGAAAAAGTAATCCATCTGAAGATTTTATTTTGATGTCAGTGAGTGAGTCCTAGAATTAAGTATGTCACTGTTAAGACCTTTTCTGTCCCTAATTTGCTCTAGGACTTCACCTGTAAGAGGTCAGTAGACCTAAAAGGTTGTGTTACCTACTAGAGCCATTTGTGTGTAAGAAGTCCCTGACAAATTACAGTACCACTTACTTCATACCAAAGTCCTGAATGATCCGAGGAAAGAAGATTGAAGTATAAAGCATTCTTGGAGCGGCACCGGATGGTTTCTCAGGCCCATAATACAGAAGACAGATAACCGGAGATTCATTTTCTTCAATATGGGAGACCTATTTGCTTGAAATGCAAGATGCATTTCTAGATGGTGCTACAAACACCTTCCCCCCCCCCCCCTTTATTTTTAAGTTCAATTACTTGTACTGCTCCACTCTTTTCCCCCCCAAAAAACTTGTGTGATACATATCTTAAACAAAAAAATGTTAAAGGGAAGCTATGATTAACTTCAGTCATAATGCTGTAACTTATTTAAAAGAAAAATACAAAACAGAATTTCACTCACAAAACTTTAACATGCAGTCATGGATTCTAATTAAAAAAAACACTGACATTTACAAGTTATGGTTACCATAGCAATGCATGCCTTGCACAACAGCCATGCAAATCCCAATTCGCACACTAAATGCAATGCTCATGACCTTAAGCTTGATGTGGCTGTTACATGTAAATGTCAAAAGTAATCTTATAAATAAGATTACTTATCATATTTTCCTTAACACTATGAATAGAGTTTTTTTGGGTTTTTTTGAGCATGCACGCGTACTGAATTTTCGAATTACGTTGTGCTCGATGTTACTACTTGTTATAAATATTTGTGTGGTAGTAAGTATTTAATTGGTGGATTGCATTTCCACAAATGCATAGTTAAAAAAAAAAAAAAAAATGTAAAAAATCTTACTGTCGCTTCAGTTTCCTCCGTTATTTTACTTTACATTGCGCCAAAAACAATCCTAAATTCCATGCCCCAAAACAACCTTGAAGAGGTACTTGTTAGTCTTGGAAAACTGCACACAAACTGCTACTGACTTGTACATCAAAACTCAAGCTTTTTATGTCAGTGTTGCAGTTTCCAGATAAACCTGGCACAGTTGTCCAAGTTAATCTGTTTACTTCCCCCCCATAGTTCCTCCTCAGGGGCAACGAAACATGAATCCGCTGTAAAAAGCACCAGAAGCCAAAAATTGTACGAGTTCCACATAAATGTTGGCCGCGATGTCCTGAGCTTGAATTGTCTGCGATCCCACATTGTGCTCCCAATGACGTGGTGCACCATCTGTGCCAAAAAGTCCTTATTTGAAAAAAAGAAATCCCTTATTTGAACTTGAAGTCCAAATTGCAGACTTGCTCAGGACTGCTTTCAGCTTCATAAAAATCTTTTGCAGAAGATTCTGGTTAATAACTTGGAGGTGAAAGGCTGCTTAAACTCATATTGCCTCTTCCAGTGATCGGAAAAATGTACTTTGTCAGAGTACGTAAAGTTATTTTTGCTGGGTGCCTGTTCTTTGTGTAATTTATTTTTCTTTCCATTTGTGTATATTTTAAATGCGGAAAGAAAGTACTTTTTAGAATTGTTGATGTGAATTTGAAAGGCTTTTTTTCAAAGGATTTCTCATCTACATAATGTCCAGAATATTGTCTTCTGGTGCAATTCTCTGTAGAGTTTGAACAGTGGCTTCATCGCTGTAGATACATTTTGTTAGTCTGCACGGAGTTTGAGTAGTGGTAGGACAAATGCACTTTTTGCATTCTGAAGGGGCAACACAGTACCCTAGGCCAACGAATTACAGCAAAGATATGGCCAGTCGGTGTGCATATTTAGCCCTCAAGGTTTCTAAATCTTTTTATTTTTGTGTATTTTTTTCATTTGGTTACCTGGAGACTCTGAAAACGATATATTTTTTCATTTCATGTAAACATTTCTCGAACCATATTGGGTATGATTATTCTCTGGCAGGAAAACTTCGGAGTATGGGGAAACGCATCAGATGTTGGCTAGCTAAGTACTGATTACGCTCCAACCCCGGTTTAGTTCTTCCCAGTTATCTGCTGATGAGTCCATTAAAAGTCTTTTAGGAGACCAGCTCCAACTACATGCAGCCAAGGCGGCTAAGGGAAGTTTGTGTTCACTGCTGACTCTGTATGACCTGCAGATTCAGAGTTCATGTTCCAGCTTTGCCAGCTGTGTACATCTGAGACGATGAATTAGTTTCTGTTTAATTGGTAATAATTAGCCCTTAAATGTATAGCTCTTAGAAGCTGCAAGAACTATTACACTATTCATTCTTTGTTTACTGCATTATCTGGTAAGAGAATATTTACAACGGATCAGCATGTTTCACAGTTCAGAAACTTGCATTTTTAATGTCCATATTTTACAAATTAGAAACAGTGTAGCTTATAAAATCTTGACTAATGTTAACTAATTGTTAATTCTGAAGGAACTACATGGGCTTTCTCTAGAAGCTGCAAAATCGAGATCCGTGGTCTCACTTTTAAAGCCGTTCGTCTTGACTCACCCTGCTCGCCATTCTGACGATTCTCAGGTGATCAAGAAGGTTTTGGATCAAAACTTCCTTGAACCTGGAAATGCCCAGATTCAGAACCTCCTGTAGCTCTGATCCCAACTTTCTCTGTTGCTACAGAAGCGTTCAGGAAGTAATTTCCACTGCCCTAAAGATGAAACCATGCTCCTACCATTCAGGGGGTATTTTAGAAATGACCTCTTTCTGCACATACCTTAGTAACGTCTCCCATTGAACCCTTGGTGCACGACGCAAAGGTCTCGTTTTCTGTTCAGTAATGTACCTATCAATGTATCCTGTCCTTCCTTCTACTAGTAAGACCTCACATACCTACTGGCACATGCACACTGTTTAAAAGCATTCGTTAAACATTACTGGCGGTTTCATTTGCCTTGCATAAACTAATAACTTCCAACACTTGTACGACCCTATAAAGAAAAACTATTTATTTTTCTCTTAAAGTATCTGGCCTTCCCCCTGAAAGAGCTTTTGCTTTGTTCTGGTCTGAAGTATCTTGTGTCTACCCCTATCTATGATGCTGATCCAAAATGCAGTCCCGTGGTCTGACTCCTGATCCCTCATCGGCTGCCCAGCCCAAATGCAACTCCTGATCTCGTTGTAGCCAGGTGTCCTCTGTGTAGAGTTTTCACGAGCGGTCACATTGCCTGAGTTTTGGTCAAGTTGTTCGGCTTGGAGCAGTGTCCAAGCCAGGCAAACGGACTAGACAGACTGAAGGACAAAGCTCTTCAATCCATAGAAGCACAACCGAGGTTTTCCTGCGTCTTGGCTGCACTGAGGAGTATTTCGTTGAAATATTACTTTTGCTAGTTCAATAGCCTTGGCCTTGGATAAGAGTTCATCTTCCATCTGTTACTTGTGGAATGTCCACACATTCTTGCTCAGTGTCCAGCGTGCCTCCGTCTGATGTATATCAGGGGTCTAACCATTATTTTAAGGTTTTAAAAACGATATTGCGCTGTCTCCAATGCCCTCTTGGTGCTGCGTCCAGCTGCAGTGAATCCAACTGGTCATTAAAGCTAGGGTGGGCTAACTCGCACAATTTGCTGTAGTCCTTTCATGAAATTAGAAGAAAATTATGAGATCACGTTGAATTGCGCAAAGAATGTAACTCTGCAGTAGTGCAATTTTCTTATCTCCAAATGCACCTTCACATCCAAATAGACCAGAGGATACATTTTGTGATAAGAAAATGGCAATAAATGCAACAGGACACAAACAGCAGCTGCTGCTCGCCCTCTGTCCTGTGCGACTGGGCATGATCGCATAATTTTCAGTAATTTTGCATCACATAAGTAATGAGAAATTACTCCAGTCAATTAAAATTTCTCCCAGACCTAATTCTGTCCGTTCTGCGAGTATGTTGCTCTTTGGATATGTTTCCAGCTGGGCGAGCCTGTTAATCCTGCATTATTTTCCTTTAGTGTGTTTGACTTTAATGGTCCTCTTTAACAGAAGATTTCCTCCATTGTAAAAAATATAGGACGTTGTCTCTAAATTTAAAACAAAATCTATAAAGTTGCTTCCCCAAAACTGTTCATTTACACCGCCTTTTAGTATATTTTACAGCTTAAAAATACTTTTGGGGCCTCGGTGTTTTAGGGTGTTTCATAGCCTTTTAATTCCCTGTTTCTGGTAGTATGATTTAAAAAATGTTGCTGTCGGTGGTAATTGAGATGCTGGAGCGCAGTGACCGCGGCTGGTGCTGTTGGTGGTAAATGTGATGCTGGACAGCAGTGACTATGGCTGGTGCTGTTGGTGGTAAATGAGATGCTGGACAGCAGTGACTGTGACTGGTGCTGTTGGTGGTAAATGAGATGCTGGACAGCAGTGACTATGGCTGGTGCTGTTGGTGGTAAATGAGATGCTGGACAGCAGTGACTATGGCTGGTGCTGTTGGTGGTAAATGAGATGCTGGAGCACAGTGACCGCGCCTGGTGCCTTTGATGGTAGATGAGATGCCGGACGGCAGTGACTGCAGCTGGTGCTGTCGATGGTAATTGAGATGCTGGAGCGCAGTGACTCTGGCAGGTGCGGTCTGTTGGTATTGAGCTGCTGGAGGGCAGTGACTGCGGCTGGTGGTGTTGGTGGTAGATGAGCTGCCCGAGGGCAGTGACTGCGGCTGGTGCTGTCTGTGGTAAATGAGATGCTGGAGCAAGCACAGTGACTGCGGCTGGTGCTGTCGGTGGTAATTGACATGCTGGAGGCCAGGGACTGCAGCTGGTGCTGTCGGTGGTAATAGAAATGCCGAAGGGCAGTGATAGTGGCTGGTGCTGTTGGTGGTAATTGAGATGCCGGAGGGCAAATATAGCGGCTAACGGTGGTAATTGAGATGCCGGAGGGCAGTGACCGCAGCTGGTGTTGTCGATGGTAGATTAGATGCTGGATGGCAGTGACCACGGCTGGTGCTGTCTATGGTAATTGAGATGCCAGAGGGCAGGGACTGCGACTGGTGCTGTCGGTGGTAGATAAGATGCCTGAGGGCAGGGACCGCTACTGGTGCTGTCGGTGGTAATTGAGAAGCCGGAGTGCAGTGACTGTGGCTGGTGCTGTCTGTGGTAATTGAGATACTGGGGCGCAGTGACTGTGACTACTCTATATCTGGGTCTACTTTGCTTCAGAGAATTTAAGCTAACTTTTTCTGGCGATGCCTTTCTCTTACCCTTCATGGTGGTGAAAGAATGTGACTGCTTTGCTCTCCTGGCAAGCATGCTTATGTGAGTCTGCTTTCTACCTTCATTGGTGATGGAAGCCCTGTGTTTGATTGCAGGTGCTGCTGGGCACTACCTGTTTTCTCGCGGATATCCTGCCAAGAGCTCCAAATGGCTTGTACTCCTCTGGCTCGTTGATGTATGGGCGCCGGGTCTTTTCCACTATACTTAGCAGTACCCTCCATCACAGTTGTGCCAAAAACTGATTGGCTAAAGACCTGAGGTTGGAGCAGTTATGAACTGACGGTGCAGGATGTGTGGAAGAGTGTGTACCTGGTCACTGCTTGTCATGCTAGCTGGAAGTATAGACTAATGTGGATAGAAGGGCCCGAAGTGGAGGGTGCCAGTAGCGATGGGTGCGCTGAAAAACGAAGAGGTAGTGAGTCCATACAGCCTTATCTGTGTTTGGGGGGAAAATAAATCCTAAGAGCAGAACTGGCTTGGTACCAGAAGAGAAGAGCTCAGATGTTTTGTTTTTTGAGGAGTATTTGTAAGAAAGCCAAATTAGTGGTGCAGCTGCTGGGTTACCTCTTCATCCAGCCTCAATAGCCGTTTACTTGTTATAGGCTTTAAAGGTTTGCATGTGTTGCCATGTTTAATGGCCTAGCCCCAGATGGTGAGTCTATGGCCAAGCTGGTAAACTGCAGCCTGCCGCAGGCTTGCGACTCTCCACATGGGGTCCCATGATTGAGTTGCGTTCTGCATCTGCATTCACACTTCACTCTAGACCCAGTGCTTCTTTCGTCACCTTGAGTCCAGCTCCTACTTCAGTGTGCTGTCTTGTCAGGTAGGAAGAGTTCTCCCTTGTAGGGCCCCCGTCCTCCCAAAGTTTGGCGAAAAGGGGAAGGGAGACGGTTTTTAGAAAAATGTTTTTTGGGCAATCCTTGCTATGGACGTGGTGTGCAGCTGGCAAGTGTCCTTGAAATGACTAGAGTATGGTTGATCACTCATGGCTCATCTGTAGTACTGTATTGGTGGATTTCTGTGCTCCTGCTCAGCACAGGGTGGTAATGGCATATATAATGGACGTTACACTTTTAATTCCTCCGATTGAGAGTTGTAAACCAGCTAAAATAAGGAAAGGATGGTTTGCAGTGTGAAGCTTCTTGTTGTCCAAGTCCTGCTGCTGTTAAAGAGGGACTTTCTCTCCTTATTCTGAACTAGTTTGGTGATTATTTTTTTTTCTGGGTTATTTCGGTACCTCCTTGGCTTCATATTTATTTTTATGCTGCCCCTCCTGAGTTTCAGTTCCAGTGAATCTTTCTCTTTTTTCTTCTTCTTTAGAATGAAGATATTGTTCCTCAGTAGTTGTCCTCCAGCTGTTGGTGATGTACACAATGTGAGCGTTAGTCAGTGGAACAGATGTTGAGGGAGATAAGACATGCCAGTGTCTGTAATCTGTGATCCAGCCATTATGTGGCCCGAGGTCACAATGATTCCCAGTGATGTGAGCAAGGGACATTCTAGCAACCCCTTATTTTGGTGACCTCACCCTGGTAGCACCAGGTGTAGACTGAATGATGCGGTCTCTTTATGGTTGGTGTCCGCACTAATGTCCTTGATACAGTATTGAACCTGACCAGTGGTAGTTCTCAAGAATGGGCATGTTTTGATTAATGTCTTCCTATGTAATAATGATTGTGGGCCTGGAATACAAAGGTTAGGAGCAGTTTCCAAGATAATTGTAGGCCTTGTGTGATTAGAGGATCCATGCGGAAAGTGCTGAGGCAGAAAGGGTTGAATAATTGAGAATAGGACACGCTTGGGAAGCACGAGTTTGAGAACACACTGCCCTATCAAAGATTGCTCACTTGGGAAGATCAACAGTGGCTTATAACCCCAAGAACACTTTTTCTGGTTGTTTATTGGTGAAAAAACTGAAAGCAAATGGGGGTTTCTAGAGTTTAGACGGATGCTGGACATGTCCTAAAAATTGGCAGCGATCTTGGCCGTCCTATGGAGTTTTCTTGGGGATACATGCTCAATAGGCCAGATGGGACATCTGCCTGACTCAAAACAACCCCCTTAGTGTTGGTTTCTCTGTTCTGTGGGCATTTGGCGGGAGCGGAGATGGCAAGGAACCTGTAAGCGAACTTTGTTCTCAACTTTGCGAAACAAGATACCATGTAGTTGTTTGGGAATAGTATAGTCCTACCTCCAGGGTGTTCTGTGCAGAGATTGTGCTGCAGCGTTATTGAGATAATGTGGATTCTGTGTCTGTCTTGTATGCGCCATCCTGCTTCTTAAGTCGTCGCAACCCCTTCTGCAGAGGATCATGGCTTTGAACTTGAGTCCGCTCTTGATAGGAAACCACCTACAAGGCCTCTGTTTGGAAAGTAGAGAGAAGGGTCCCTAGCAGTGGCTTCTTGTGAATTGAGACTAGGTGCCACAGTTTTAAACGTGCTGTCTGCTCCTGTACCTTTGCCAATGTTGTGTTGTCGCGCCTTTCGACCACCGACTATTGCTTGCATATCTGTGTGTGCTCTTCATCACCCATAGGATCTTTACTGTGGCAGTAGGTGTCGCTGCTGTCAGCTACCCTTGCTCAGCTTCCACTGATACACTACTTTAGTGACTCTTCTCTGGGAAGTGTGTAGCATCTGCTGCAGGCAGTGTCCTGAGCATGTTTGGTCCATTATAGGGTGTGTGACGTAGGCCATGGAGGGAGTGGGCTATACTGGACTACTGCATGCTACTCTAAGCATATTTACTTTGATTTGACCCCAAGTACTTGGTGTTCTAGTTGAGTAGAAAAATAGGAAGACCTCCTGCAGCATGCTCCCTCTGACTCTCAGGAAAAGTACCATGTCTGCTCATTGCGCATTGAACGGTATAGACCGACTCGGGGTAAATCATAACGTGCCCTTCTGGAATGCACTCGCTATGGGATGTGACCCACTTTTTCCAAATGACAAATCTTGTTTTCTCTCCTCCTTCTCTCCTCCTTGTCTTCTCTACAGCAGCAGCTTCAGGCTCACCAACTCTCGCAGCTCCAGGCTCTGGCCCTGCCCCTGACCCCGCTACCTGTCGGGCTGCAGGCTGCATCGCTGCCGGTCAGCAGCAGCACCGGGCTCCTCTCCCTCTCTGCCCTGGGCTCGCAGGGCCACCTGACTAAGGAGGACAAGAACGGCCATGACGGCGATGCTCACCCGGACGATGAGGGCGATAAATCTGATTAATGGGGCGCATAGAGGGAGGAGAGATTGCAACTGAAGACGCAGTATCACTTTGGCCAATCCCAGGTGCAGCTGCTGTAATTATTGTAACTGACAGTCCAGCCCAGCAGCAGTCTGCCCCAAAAGCCACCAGACCTGGAGAAATCTCAACAGGTACAGAGTGTGCACTCCACAGCGTTTGTCCCGCCCCCGCGTGGCATGTGGCACTCTGTGCCACACCTGGGCCCCAGTGTCCGCTGTCCATTTTCAGGGTCCAATAATGTACCTTAGGCCAGTCCTTGACCACTTGGAGAGCAGTTGATGCACACAGCACCACTACCAGAGTGGACAGTGCGTGTTGGTGTGGGCGAATGCGTGTTTGAGATGCATGTAGCTGACTGTAAGCGATCCCTATGCTGGCTCAAGAATCGGGTCTTTCAAGTATTTCGAAGCCACTGTGCAGACCTCCACCATGCATGCCTCTGATCAAGGGTGCTGAGCTAATATGAACCCGCCCTCTTCTGTGATCTCTCATGGTGCCCACATGGATCATCACCAATCAATCTTGTATTAAGAGTGGGTGGGAGATCTCTGCTGGGGAGCGAGCGCCCCAAATGATACTGTAGCTTTCTCTCATCAGAGGTTTTATTTCCGTAACCTAGTGTCTTTCCAGCTACTTGTGTTTGTACATAGTCACGTAGAGGATCCTGTTTCATTTACTTGTCTTTAATCTATACTAAAAGCAGCAACAGCAAAAAAAAATGTATAAAAAGATTTGAAGGTTACTGGGACGAGTACAGCTTGGAAACTCTGCTTGTCTTTTCAATAAAGAGGTGTGAAGGATGATGCCCCTGGACTCCAGTATTGTTTTTTGATGTTTGTGAAAATGATGCGTGCTGTAGTTTAGACAAAGGAGAGATTTATTTGCAAGTTTGCTAAGGGAAATATCAAGCTAATGCATATGAAGAATTAATTTCCCTGAAAGATTTTATCCTAGGTTTTATTTTGTTAAATTTTCGTGCTAATGATTTTGCTCCTTCTGTAAAGATGCATTTTTGAGCACACATTTATTTTGATTTGCTGCTTGAAGATTGGCATTCGCTATCCTGGATGGGTAAAATAATGGTGTCCGCTTCATGGTAATGTGTCTATACAATCTCGCTTGGCAGCCATAGCATCATGACTCTTACATGTGTATGCATCATGATGCACACATGTGTAGATATTTTGTTTTCGCATATGCTGAACAGCATTATCAACACCAAAAGGTATGACCTATTGGCTTTGCCAGGGCTGCTGTTTATTTTGCAGTGGGCACACGACGGGTTCCATGCTGCAGGCTGTGTTCTTGGGGACATGGGTGGTAAGAATTGCAGGTCAGGATAAACTGAGCTCTGCCAGCAGCTGATGCTCATAGAAGCATCTCTTTCAGTAGCACCCGCTATTGAACAGGGGAGAGGGGTTGCACGGGGGGGGGGATATAAAATAAAGACTTGCCTGGGTGCTGCTGGCCGCCGCCTCGTCCGATGTCTTCGCCGCACTGCAACAGGAAGCAAACAGCCTCCCAGAAGCTCCTGGCCAATCACAACGCTGCAATGCTGTGTTTTGATTGGTCTGAGCCGTGGTTCGGTGCTCAGATGGGCACAGGGATGCTGTGCATGTTCTCTACCAGGCTGTGTAATGCAGCCTGGTGGGGAAAATGCCAAGTGCGCAGGACTGTTTGGCTGGCCCAAGAGGGCCGGCCAAATCGTCCTGTGCACTTTAGAGTGTCTAGCACTCCCCTCCCTGGCCCCTGCTCTGGCCAGCCCAGCCCCACCGGCACCTAAGCAGGAAGGAAAACTAAAATGATCATAACATTAGTTATTATCATTTTAGTTTTCCTTTTGAAACTGCTTCCAGAGCAGTGAGGTGACGCCCTCCGCCTTAGCGAAGGAGCCGCCAGTGCTGCCTTTGTAGATGCTTTCTAAGAAGCAAGGGGAGAGCACATGCTCAAGCATCAGTTAAAAACAAGCATTGGCAATGCCAGTAGGTCTGGATTTAAATGAATATTGCATGTTAATATGAAGCATTACTAGATGCCTGGGAATGGATATGTATTTGTGTAGAAGCATAGAATTGTAGAATAATATTGGTGTAGATTAACCGATCAGAAGACAGTTGCACTGTCAAGCCAGGCCTAAAAATCCATGTAGGTTAATGACTGCCCTCCTTCCATCTGTGCTGCTGCTGGAAAAAACACTATAAAATGTCTAGTTATTCAAGACACTTTAATAGCATTACAAATAATGTGTGCCACTGAAAAGTTCAAGCTCAGGCAGTTGGATAAATAAACAAAATTATTACAGCTGTGTGGAGATCAAGCACTTGTTTGTGGTAGCAAACTACTTCTGCCCAATCAAAATGTACTTCTGGCTCCCAACATGCGGGTGGAGGCAAAGCCCCTCCCTAGTAATGCTCACATAATTGTCTGGCCACAGTTGTGCTGTCAAGCCAGACCATAAAAATGTTGTGCATATGGGCTGTTCATAGGGTTAGTTGCTGAAGAAGTGATGCACTGACACCGGCTGTCGAAAGCACTGGTTTCCCATGGTCATCGGATGCAGAGCATGACCTACCAATGGAAGTCTCTGGCCTCTTATGAGCACTGTGAGGAGCCAGATGAAGTAGGGTTTTCACCTGCCACTAAATGAGTTTGTGGTCTGGTAATGCTGACGGTAGTCAACTACGATTTAAAAGAATAAATAGTCACTTTGGGTGGTCTCCGTTGCTCCAGTGGAGACTAACAATCTGTGAGTAAGACATCATAATCGCATGAAGCTCTGATCAGGAGCTTTAGGTCACTTGTACCATTAAACTTAATGTTTCTGCCAGAACTTTAAATGGAGAAGGTAGGTTCATCCATCGCCTGTGTGATGTCCGGCAGCGTCCTGGAAGTTCCTGTGCTTAATGGAGAAGAGGAGCCTTTTCGATCCCGTATGATGACTCCGCTGGTTCAAACCACGTGGTTGGAGAATGAAGAGGGTAGAGGCAGAAAACAGTCAAGTTCTGCCCTGTGAGAAGTTGGCTTGGTATATGCTGCTCACTAGTTAGTCGCCACCTTGCACCAGTACAATTCGACTCTTATGGTAGATGGGTTTAAGACAACGTTTTAAAGAAAGCTATCCTAGTGGTAGCTGTGGAGAGCAGCCTTCAGGCTAAGTCTCAGAGGAATGTAAAGCAGCTTGTTTTACCTTATAATCTTTTGAACCACTAAATGAAAGGACACCACACACACACACACACACACACACACACACACACACACACACACACACACACACACACTTTTTTTTTTATTACTAGACACACTCTACTAATCTCTTTATGAGATTAGAAGTCAAGGACATATGCACAAATCAACAAATTAAGCACTTATAAGGCTGGGGCCCTAGGGGCGTACCAGACCATATACTAAAAGAGGTATAAGAAGAACGACTTGAGAAGGCCTAAGGTCTTCAGAAGTGCTGGGGCCCTCACTAATCCACCCAAGGCAGGTAAGTAAAGTACCCATGGGAGACGCATGCAGTGTGAGAACACAGCTGTGGATCGCAATAGACTTCAATGGAGCAAGTCGCGGTTGGAATTTTAAAGTTTTAGGATACTTCGGGAGAGTCTACAAGCAAGTAACTTACAGGGTAAGTAGTTCTAGAGCCAACACACAGGAGCACCGGAATACTCAAGTTACCTCACCCAGGGAAGTTTGGTGCATAGGTGTCTTTTGATGTCGGGTCACGGCGTCGTTTTCAATGGGAGCCAAAGAAGACTTGCTGCTTGTGAAGACAGGAGAAGTGTCCGGTGGAATCCAAGGCTGGATTCTGAAGAAAGAAGACCTGAAAGCTGAGGAGACAGTGTTCAAAGTCACTTGCCAGTGACCCGGGGCCAGGAAGCTGGATGCCCACAATAGTCTGGTGATTTCAGGTGATCACTTGTGTCTTGACTCTTCAGACATGAGGTCCATGAGGCGTCGACGACGACCAGGAGCTGGATTCGGAGTGTCCCACGAAGTCCGCAGCTTACTGAGGTGTCGGCAACCGGATTGGAGCCAACAAGCCTTGGCAACAGCAAGTCTCATGGAAAGTGAAGAAAGTCAGCGGTGCCGACCAGCAAGGTCTGAGGGACTCGCCCAGCAAGCTAAGTTAGGGCAGGCCTGGAGCAACCAGGGGAGCCCTTTGGTTCTGTAGAAAAGTCTTCAGGAGACCCACAAGCCAACCGACAAGGGATCGCGAAGATGCCTCGGGATGAATCACTCACCAGGAGCCCACGGTCACTCGGGACGAGGTAGGCCTCTGATTTTCAGAGGAAATCCTGCTGGAGGCTTGGGCCACACGTGGTCCAAAGCACAAGTTCGTCAAGTCATGAAGGGGTTGCACTCGACAATAGTGCACGGTACCTGGGTATTGCTGTTCCTCGTCACTCGTGGGGTCCACTTGCCTCCGCTTCGCTGGGGACTCACAATGGTCGTCGAAGTCAGGAAATCCACTTCCGGGGCTGCAGGGACTTCGGACTCCGGGAGTGGGAAAGTTTGCGACCGTTTATGCAAAGTTTTGGTGCCTTCCAAGCAGGGGAGTCACTCCTTGACTCCAAGGGAGATTCTTCAGTCTTCCAAAGGTAGTGGAACGTCGAAGGTCCAGGATTCTTCTTCAGAGCATCGTCCAGGGATATCTAGTTTGCCATGGCAAGGGTTCCCTAACTTATACTACAAGGAAGGGAGGGACTAGCTCTATGACCACTCCTAAGGAAGGGTCAGGGGAGTGGGTGGCTACACCCACTTCCCTTTGTCCAGTTTAGCGCCAGAGCAGGGGCTGGTAGCCCCTGAACCGGTTTGAGCTGGCATATGCACAGAGGAGCCTACTGCTCCCAAGCCCCCCCCCCCCCCCCCACCCAGTACAGGACTTCAAAGCACTCTAGGAGTGCACCCACCCAGCCCCAATACACTAAACCCTGTCTGGAAGGTGGTTACACCTCCCTGTGACAGGATGCCTATTGTTGGGCCTCCTCCACTGCGACTTTCGGTCATCAGCAGGAGGGCAGCCCAGTGTCTGTGACTGGTGTCATCCATTTTGTGATGCCAGGGCTCTTCAGGATTCTACTGTGTTTCCACAGTGGGTACATGTCTATTCCTCTAGAAGGGTGGGATCATACTCCCACACCAGTAACTGGTGTGGGGTATCATTCCAAGTTGTTTGACACCAAACACGACATGTTTTGATGCAGCCAAAGTTAGCATTTACCGCTAGGTTATAATGCACTTAAGAGTATATGGTTTAACCGCATCCACAAACCGCTACAGAGAATGGACTCTGAGCTGCAGAGGGGCCCTGCTCAGGCAGGGGCACCCCCTCACATGGAAATCAAGCACACTGCCCTCAGGATTGTTAGGGCCTGCCTTAGGGGTGACTGATAGGTTTATATGTGTGTGTAAGGTGAGATATAGGGAATCTATACATCCTTGAGGAGTGGTAACACTACCTCACCCAGGGAGCAGTAGCAGGCCTGTGGTGTCAGATTTAGTCTGCTTCCCAGGGGTGGCATTATACATGCTTCAGCCCCTGGTAGGCCTGTGAAGTACCTATGACCTTGGTACCATATACTAGGGTCGCATAAGGTACCACAGTAACCAATCACTAGTGCATCTAATATGCACTTCAAGTTGTTTAGAGAGAACAGAGAGGCTGGGGCCCTGATTAGCAGGGACCCAGCCAGACTATAGTCAGAAACCAGTGTGAACATCAGAAAAAAAGGGGAGGGCAACATAAGTGCAGATCCTACATGCCCCAACTGTCATCACAAATTTGCACAAAGAGACCCCCACGAAGTTTGCAATGTTTGTCTCCCGAAGGACCACAAAGACAGTCCTGTTAGAGTTTGTACCAAAGACACTCGAGACACGACGTTGGCAGAAGCTAGAGTACTACACCATGGCCAGCACTCGGAAGACACAGGAATCGCTCAAAAACCTAGACTGATCCAGCGAGGAGAATGTGGAGGAGGCTGAAACAGTCAAAGTAGAGAAGTCAGACGTCAAACTATGCAGTCGATGCCGAAAAGAAGCAAGTGTCGAGAGGTGGCAAAAGATGCTGAAAAGAAAAAAAAAAGTAACTAAACTGCTGAAAGGCACGGGCATTAAGTCCTCGGACACCAAGTCTTCAAAGGTGGCCTCTGTATCGAAACATTCGTTGACCCAAGGTCTGCAAAAACCTAGAGGGCCACACGGATCCCGACTAAAGGATACTGATGGGGCAAGACTGTTGAAAACCTTGATGCAGCCATCTGCTTGAGAGGGAGTGCAAGAGAAGGACATGGCCAGGGAGATCTGTCGACATCCAAAAAGAGACCAACAGCTACTCTGGATGCTGAACAAAAAGCGCTCTGAGTTGAGCAAAAGAAAAGAAGGCTTGAGGCTTAAATGGCCACCTTACAACAAAGGAACAGGAGAAAGAATTCCACATCCCTACAAGACCTTTAATGGCCACAGAAGCGGAGGACAACCAATTGGGAAACCCCAGAGCCTCAAGAAGAGGAGCAGTAGTAGTTCTATGCACTTGAGGGGGTCGAGAACCTGAAGGATTCGATGACCAGAGCCAGTTCGAGAAGACCAGGCTCGATCTTGATGCCGAGGCTCCTGAGGAGGGGGTCGAAACCTATCCTTTGATGCTGTCTCTACCAGGTGACCTATCACCCTGCAACAGCCTCATCAAGAGGGCTGCAGAGACATATGGGGTGCAACTAGAGGAGGCAAAGGAAGAAGCATGCAACATTAATGCCCTCACAAAAGGTAAATCTATATCTGCCCCTGCTCCCTAGCATCCTGGACCAAGGCCCTGAGTGAACTGACCACTGCAAGGGCTGTAACACCAAGAGTGGAAAAGAAGTATAAGAATTCTACTCCGGATCCAAAATACATAAAGGTCAATGGTCCAGCAGACTCCATTATAGTAGCAACTGCTATGAAGAGACACACAGCCCCCATGTGCACAGGACTGCCGCCAGATAATTAAAGACTAGGTTTGACTTGGGAAGGAAGATGGAGAGAAAAGCAGCATCCTACTGGAGGATTGCTAACTCCCAACGTTCTCTTGACCGCTAAAGTCCCCAGCAATGAGACAAAATAGAGGGCCTCATGCAGCGCCTCCCAGAAGAATATCACAAGGAGGGGCGGCCAAAGATGTAATACATTAAGAAAATAACACTGCCAATACCTGCCTCAAGTCTGCCCTGGATGCAGCAGGTATTGCCAGCAGGCTGATGTGCATGGGGACAACACTAGGGAGACACACCTGGCTCAGGTTGTCGGGCTCCAAACCAGGTACAAGTCTCAATCAGCATGCTGTTCACAGGTGACGCTCTGTTCGGTCAAGCAGTGTATGATACCCTTCAACAATTAAAGAAGAATAACGAGATGGCTATGGGGGCAGTTCAATTCAGGGTTTCTGGCGTTCCTGCAGGAGAGGAGGAACTGCAAGCAGAAGGCACACAGGCAGGGGACCCTTCACATCTGGGCAGAAACAGCAGCTCCAAGCAGCAAACATAATGCTACACTTCAAACATACCAGCAGTGGCAATATCCGTCGAGACTGCCCTTTCGAGGAAGAGCAAGGGGGATAGGCCAACTTCCCAGAGGGGGAGGACCAACGGGCTAGTAACTCATGTAGAGTTTAACCCCACCACAAAACAACTCTGGGGGGAGCAGGTGTAAGGGATTCCCCCAGAAATGGCGGAAAATTACATCAAACAATTGGTTTTGAACATATGTAATTGATACTGCATAGAATTAATCAAAACTTCCACTAATCCCCCCCCCCTCCCCCCCACACACACCAAACAAAAAACTTCAGGGGACAAGAAAACATACAACTTAGAAATGAGGTCAGAGAGCTCTTACAAAAGAGAGCCATTGAAAAGAAGCCAGCTATGAAATCTACTCCCCCCTACTTTGTAGTACCAAAACAAGATCGGACTCGGAGCAAACCTAAACCTCCGATTTCTAAACAAGTTCATCCGTACACAACACTTCAAGATAACAATACAGCAAGGAGTAATGCCACTAAGAGAAGATGATTATATGCCCACCTTAGATATAAAGGACGTTTATCTACACATATCAATGACTCAAAGTACCTGAGAATTGATCTAGACAGGCGCATTACCAATGCAAGGTACTACCATCTGGTATAAAGTCAGCACCAAGAGTATTCACAAACTGCTTGGCGGCGGTAGCAGCCCACCTAAGAATACTAGGAAGCATTGTCAACCCCTACCTAGACGACTGGCTAGAGAAGGAACAATCAAAAGAAAAATGCCACAAAGGCATGCAAACAGTTATTGCGACACTGCAGTGTCGCAATAAACCACAAGAAATCTTTTCTACAACCTAAACAAGTAAAGGCGTTCCTGGGAGCAACCATAAACTCCAGGACTGCACAATCCTGTCCAGTCCAGAGCAGAGCACAGGCAATTGCACATCAGACTCCCCTTTACCAGAAGGGTCTGTCTCTGACCGTGAGGACTGTCATTAAACTCATTGGTACTATGCATCCCACTCATACCTCATGCAAGATTGCATACGTGCCCCATTCCGCAACGGATCTGCAACAAATGGCCACAAGCTGCTGGGAGGATCTAGTGGTTGTCACAGCAAAGATAGAAGGGGAAATACAATGGTGGGATTCGAAAAACTTGAACACAGGGAGGACAATTCAAGACCCCGGCTCCCACTGTGACCATAATGATGGACGCATCCCACAAGGATTAGGGAGCGTACACAGGCAATCTGAAGGTGCAATGATTTTGGAACAGTAGAGATGCAATAAAACACACCAACTATCTGGAGATGAACACTGTATTTCTAGCCCAGAAGGCTTTCCAGGCACATAGCTGGTCAGACTGTACTGATTGAAACGGACAACACCACAACCAGGTTCTATCGCAACAAGCAGTGGGTAACCAAATCCTTCACCCGGTCCAATCTAGCCCAATCGATATGGAGGTGGGAGAGCCAAAGACAGATCACATTAAAGAGTCCACCTACCAGGAAAACAAAATACAGAGGCCGATAGACTGAGCAGGCTGGACAGCACCTCCCGCGAATGGGAGAAGCCGGATATACTGGAAAAGATCTTCAAAGTCTGGGCAGGCTAAGCATAGACCTGTTTTCAATCCCCCAAAATGCAGACTGCCAGCACTTATCTCCCAGGTTTCCACACCACCAATCAAAGGGTAATACCCTGTCACTAAACTGGTCAGGGAAATTTGAATAATCAATCAGTTAATTTGTAAAGCGCACAACTTACCCGAAGGTCAGCAGGTCTTTAGTTTGTCGTAGGTAGAGGGGGAGGGTGTTCCAGGACTTGGTGGCGCGGTGGGAGAAGGACCTGCCTTCGGAGGTGGTTCTACGGATGCGTGGGACCGCGGCCAGGGCTTGGTCAGCGGAGCATCGTGTTGGGTATGTAGAAGGAGAGGCAACTGTTGAGATAGGCTGGGCTGGTTTTGTGGAGTGCCTTGTGTGCGTGGATCAGGAGCTTGAAGGAGATCCTTCTGTCGACGGGGAGCCAGTGCAGGTTCCTCAGGTGGGGGGTAATGTGGTTGCGGCGCGGGACGTCGAGGATCAGGCGTGCAGAGGCGTTCTGGATTCTTTGTAGTCTGTTGATGAGCTTGGACGAGGCTCCGGCGTAGAGGGCATGTCTGCTGCTGACTAGGGCCTGGGTGACTGTCTTCCTCATGTTTGTTGGGATCCATCTGTAGATCTTGCGGAGCGTGTTGAAGCCGGTGGAGGAGACTGCGTTGGCTTGTTTGGTCATGGTGAGTTTTGAGTTGAGGATGACTCCCAGGTTGCGTGCGTGGTCGGTAGAGGCCAGGGGGGGTCACCAGTGATGCGGGCCACAAGGAGTCATCCAATGCTGAGGGGTTGGACCAGAGGATGAGGATCTCCGTCTTGTCTGAGTTCAGCTTAAGTCGGCTTTCCTTCATCCAGTCGGTGACGGCCTTCATTCCCTGGTGGAGGTTGGATTTGGCGGTGAGAGGGTCCTTGGTGAGGGAGATGATCAGCTGCGTGTCGTCGACGTAAGAGATTATGTTGAGGTCGTGCTGTTGGGCGATGCGTGCTAGTGGTACCATGTAGACGTTGAACAGCGTCGGGCTGAGGGAGGATCCCTGTGGGACGCCGCAGATGATCTCGGAGGCCTCGGACCGGAACGGGGGGAGGCGGACTCTGAGTTCTACCGGAGAGGAAGGAGGTGGTCCAGTCCAAGGCCTTCTCCCAGATTCCTGCATCTTGGAGGCGCGTGATTAGTGTGTGGTGGCAGACTGTGTCGAAGGCGGTGGAGAGATCCAGGAGGATGAGGGCACCTTTCCTCCAATTGCCCTGATCCCAATGGTACCTGACAAAGCTCATTCTCATAGCCCCACAATGGGACGTGCTGACCTGGTATTCTGGAGAGCGTGCTTCCCCTACCTTATGCTAATCCCCAGGCAAGTCACTGAAAAGCTACTGTATGGTTTCTAGATCCCTATACCAGTGAGCATGACAATCATACATGTCTACTGAGAGTTTCCCTGTTTACCTGAATTGAGACCCTAGAGCTTGGCTCTGAGGTAGAGGAGGCATGCCTAGTGCACCCTTATTTTTTAGAGAGTGGCTACTGCCCTGTCTACCCAGGCTGTCGTAGACTGACAGTGGTGGCAGCAATACATCTATAGTCAGGAGGGGTGAATCACTAGCAACCCTCCTGATCAATTCTGTTCAGACTATCCATTGCCTGGGGTCCCGTTTCCTTTGTTTACCTGACGTGTGTATGAGAGCCAGTGGTTGCACTGGGGAAGAATGGTGAGTTGAGCCATGGTGTGGAATTCGAGCTGTTTCGCTGAACATCCCAGCTCCCGTGCCCCTCCCCATTTCCTTGGAGTGGGCTGGGGTAGACACTCGGCTCTTATCTGGGTTTAGCTGCACTAACTCTGATAAGAGGACCTTCCCCCCCTCCCTTTTAAGGACTAGCACAGGCTGGTACCAGGAAAGACAGTAGGTCATCTGTGCATGCTTTGGTCATGCATTGAACATGCCATGAATGGTTTGTGATTGGAGGTTTAATCAGGATGCTAAAGTAGCAGACCCTCTGATTGGATCAGCCTATCAATCAGAGGTGATAAAAGACTGGCCTGAGTGGTCAGCGGTTGTTCAAGACTGGTCTATGACTGAAGAGGCAGCTCACACCATGTCTGTCCAATGGAAGCCAGACAGGACCCGCGGTGGGAAGGCAAGAGATAAGACACTTGCTCACTGCGTCTGGAATTTGGGGAAGTTTTTTCTTTGGCTGATGAATTCTGCTGCAAAGGAATGTGCCAAGACCATTTGTTTCTGTAAGGTTTTACGAACTGGAGGTTTGAACAAGGAAATTGCAGACAGCTGTGCAAGGAGGAAAGGAAGCTTGCAGCACATCATGGGAGCTCGTGTGGAAAGGATGCTTGCCACAATCAAGGGAGCCAGAGAAGGGGAAGCTTGATTGTGCTTGGTGAGATCTATTTCCCTAAACTCCTCCCCTACATTGAGGGAGCCGGTACAAGCAGTAGCTGGGGAATAGGCGCCAGTGAAACAGGCCCCCACCTTTCTTTTTGGGGTATCAGGGTGAACTGGCACTCTGTTCATCCACTACCCTCTTACAGCTAGCCAGTGGCTACTGAACTAGTGGGACTCCAGTAAACTGTGCCAAGACATCAGGCACCTGTGATCAGAACCCTGATGCCACTAGAGCAGTGTCCTCACTCAGGACCCAAGGGTACTTCTGTTGCTTTGGGTGGGGGTTACGGGCTGATCAAGAATGTTTGACTTAACATCATTTGTTGAAACAATATCCTTTTAATCCAAAGATTGGTAACAAAGATAGTGAATGAGAGCAACCTTGTGCAACTTGGCCTGCAATATGCAATGCTAATTGTGTGTTTTCATGTTAATTGTGATTTTATAGTGCTTGACGTCAAGGCGCCATTTTGGGGGTCAGAACTCTGGCCCAGAGGGATGTAGACATCTAGTTTTCACTGGTTATCCTAGTTTTATGTGTAGTATAATTCTCTTGTGTGTATTAAAGTACTTCTCTTTTATAAAAAGTAAAGCACTGGCTGGACATTGATTGTATCAGCTGGTAGTACGATGTGCATTGTATTCTGAATGTCTAACCCGATACAGTGTCCCACCGCATTCTAGTCACCAGACTACATGGCGCCGGCATACAAGGAACAGCCCTGGATTGGATCCGATCGTTCCTCACCGGAAGAAGCCAAGGATCAGACTACCACCCTTCCGCTCCGATGCGATGAAACTCACCTGCAGAGTCCCACAGGGGTCATCGCTGAGCTCGACCCTCTTCAACATCTACATGGCCCCCCTCGCAGCCATCGTATGACAACACTGCCTCAACATCGTATTCTACGCCAACGACACCCAGCTCATCCTCTCCCTCAACAAAGACCCCACAACTGCCAAACTCAGTGTCCAGAAAGGAATGCAAGACGTGGCAGCCTGGATGACCAACAGCTGCCTGAAGCTCAACGCAGAGAAGACAGAAGTCCTCATCCTTGGAACTACCCCCTCAGCATGGGACTTCACCTGGTGGCCGAACCCCCTCGGAAGCGCACCTACCCCCTCCACGCCAAGAATCTCGGCATCTTACTCGACTCATCACTCACCATGAACCGACAGGTCAACGCAGTCACCTCCAGCTGCTTCAGCACCCTCTGCAGCCTCCGCAAGACCTTCAAATGGATCCTCCCTGAGTCAAGGAAGACAGTCACCCACGCACTAATTGCCAGCAGACTGGACTATAGGAACGCGCTCTACGCCGACATCAACAAGTCCCTACTCTGTAAACTCTAGACAATACAGAACACCGCCGCCAGACTCGTCCTCGGCATCCCCAAGCACGAACATATCAGCCAACACCTACGAAGACTCCATTGGCTCCCTATGGAAAAAATTCACCTTCAAAATCCTCACTCACGCCTACAAATTTGTACACAACAACAGACCCAAATACCTCCTCAACAGAATCAACTTCCACATACGCAAAAGGAACCTCCGATCTTCCAACCTCGCACTGGCTGAAACCCCGCGCATCCACAGAGCCAGAGCAGGCGGAAGATCCTTCTCTCACATCGCAGCGAAGACCTGGAACAAGCTAACGGCAGACATCAGAAGCGCCCCCTCCCTTAACACCTTCAGAAAGACCCTCAAGACCTGGCTCTTCGGCTAACAGATCTGCGGACCCACCCCCTTTAGCGCCTTGAGACCCTCACGGGTGAGTAGCGCGCTTACAATTCCCCTGATTGATTTAACCTCACCTCCTTGAGTAAGACTTGAACTGCTCTGTCTCGCTACCCTGAGAGAGCCAAGTGCTGGAGAGGAGGACTTGGTTATGCAATCTGGGTCCACTAGTACTGAGGCCCCAGGACACCAGCGGGGAACACTCTAGTTGATGCGATTGGAGCGCAGTAACCCTTGAGTGCCTCACAGCCCAGCAAGCCAGGTCTAACACAATGCAAGACAGAAAAGTGTACCACCCAGAACCAGCCCCGTTCAGCCTAGCGGCATGGCCCTCGAGTATCTAGAATTTGGTCATCAACAGCTTCCACCCAGTACAATGGAAATTCTAAGGGAAGTTAGAAAGCCAAGCGCAAGGAAATGCTATGTAGAAAAACAGAGCAGATGCATCCTTTGTTGCACAGCCAACAGGAGAATGGAAACAAGGACAGAACAGTAGTAACATACCTCACTCTCCTGTTAGACAGTGGGATAACCTACGCATCGCCAAAGGTACATCGTGCAGCAATAGTAGCCTACAGCAGAGATACATCATGTAACTGCTTCTCCACATCCCCGGTGGTGAAGAGATTCTTGCAAGGTTCTAAGAGTTGCATCATTAAGATCGATTCCAACACCATTGTGGAATTTGAACACCCTACTAACACAGTGACCGAACCCTTTGAGACAATGCACAATTCAGATCTAAAGTCACTCACACTAAAGACCGCCTTTCTGATTTCAATCACATCACTATGCAAAGTCAGCAAGCTACAAGCATTGATGCTACAGGAACCAAACCTACAAATCCACTAGGACAAGGTCCTTAGAATCAATCGACATTTCCTACCCAAGGTGGTGACCCAGTTTCATGTCAACCAAAACATACAGCTACCAGTTTTCTTCAAAAGCCTAAAGAGCCCTTCGCACACTGGGTGTGTGGAGAGCTTTCATGTACTATCTGCAGGAAACCAAGGTGTTTCGGAAGTGGGACCAATTATTTGTCTCCTTTGCTAAAGCAAGCAAGGAATCACCGGTGACCGAAGGAACAGTCACAGTATGGATGGAGGAAACAATACAAACTTGCATCTCCAGGGCGGGAAAGACCCTACCCGTGCACCCCAGGGCACACTCGACTAGGAAATAAAGCTGCTACACTGGCTTTGTTAACGAACATCTCCATAGATGAAATTTGGGAGCAGCTACCTGTGAATCTCCACCCACCTTTCCCAAACATTGTTGTGTGGACATTCAGATGAACAAGTAAACATAGGTGGGATAGAAGGTACTACAACACCTGTTTGCTAACACATCCACATTTCAACCCAACCAACCCATGGGAAGGGATACCACTTTGTTGGACCCGGCCTAGTGGCGTGGTCCTGACTTCCCTGGGGTTGGGCCCGTTCCCCGCCCTGGCCTCCACGGGCCACCCGTTCGAGCCGCACGAGGTCGCATACACCTCGGGGCTCCACCATTTTGTTGCCTGCCACGTGACCCTGCACACCAGTCCACCTGACTCCGCTC
The DNA here is from genome assembly GCF_964204655.1 of Triturus cristatus. Classification (NCBI taxonomy): domain Eukaryota; kingdom Metazoa; phylum Chordata; class Amphibia; order Caudata; family Salamandridae; genus Triturus; species Triturus cristatus. The sequence continues at coordinate 17,194,022 of NC_140595.1, forward strand.
AACCCGGCCTGGGCCCCAGCGAGGCCCAGACATTGAGGCACCAAGAACTGGCCAGGGGGTATCACGTGAACACCTCATCGCCCTGGCGGAGGGCGGTATCGATGGGACCCCCAACCGTCCCCACACACCGAGGTGCGATCGGCCTCCATCTCTCCTGGGCCCGGCGCCTCTCCTGCTGGGCGTCTGGCCGCTCCCACCCGGGCCTCTCCGCCCCTCCGGGCGCAAGGGTCCGGACTTCAAAGGGCTCCAGGCCTATATCTGGGGCGACCCCGCAACAGACCGGCAGTTGTATCCCGGAGTCGAGAGCCCTGCTGATTGAATCGCGGCCGACCCTACGGAGAAGAACTCTTGCTTGAAATCACCACGAGCCCTGCAGACTGCGTCGCGGCTCCTTCTTGCTGAAACCTTGAAGCCCCCCGGAACATCGGGGCCCTGCTGACGCTGTCGCGGCCCAACCTCGCTGAAACCTCCCTCGGAGCCCTGCTGACGACGTCGCGGCTCGAGCTGAGCAGAAACCATCTTGAGAGCCCAGCTGACCTGGTCGCGGCTCTCCACGAACTGAACGCCAGAGCCCTGCTGACGCCGTCGCGGCTCGACCCCTCCGAGGTCCGGAGGCCCTCCAGCTTGAGGATAAGAACTGGGCCCCAGGTACCCTCGTACCAAGCTCCTGCCAAAGACTGTCCCGCTACCCCTTCCCTTCTAAAGAGACACTGAGTCTTTTGTGGATCCCTTGATCCCTTTTCGTGTAAATATTGATCCCGTAACCTTTAAGTGCTGATAAAGAATTGCTCGTCTTGAGACAACCTCCTTGAGTCCTGTGTGGTGGTGTTACTGTGCTAGTACATAATAGGAGAAGGATCTCCCAGGAGGCTTCTCTGCAGCGCTCGGCTACTTCGTACAGTGTGGGGGCCCCTCTGGGTGGTCTCTCCGACTCCCCGAGGTCCGCCTTCCAACACACTTCATAATCTAATGCAAAGCATGTGAATCCAGAAAAGTATTCATGCTGCAAAACGAAATGGCTACTTAACAGTAGGAGTAGTTTTGCAGCTTGAAGAACTTTCTGGATTTACATGCAACCCACCCACCTCCCCAGAAATGGGAGAAGCAGCAACCAGGTGGAAGGAGGAAAAAGAGGAAAGAAAAAGGACTGCAAGGGAAAGAAAAAATAAATTGGAGGATGGCGACTAGGCACAGGAACTTCTGGGGTGCTGTCTGATGTGACACATGATGGACCTACCACAAAATGGTGGTCGACAATTCCCACAACATCAACAAAAAGAAGAAAAACAAAAAACTTTCCGGACCCAACCACTAATTGGCGGAATAATGTTCAGCATGTGAATCCAGAAAATGTTTCAAGCTACTAAACTACTACTGGTGAGTAATTTTGTTCTAAGAAGGAGAGTCCATGGCCACAGATGGAAAGTGCCAATGCCTCTATACGGAAGGTGTAAAATGAAGTTCTAGGGAGAAAGGTCTATAGCAGTGATACTCAAAGTACGGCCCTGGGGCCGCATGCTGCCCTCTGACCTTTTACATGCGACCCTCTGGACTGGACCCGACTCAGCACGAACATTTAAAAGATGTTCAATAAACAGGCAAGCGTATTTTTAAGGTTAATTTAAGTTAAAGAAAGGAAGTAGCGAGGATGTTCTGCACAGCATGAATTTAGAAACCCCTTTATTTTTAAGGACACCTTGCATGAAAAGTGTAAAAATATGATAAAAGTCTGTTTAACATCAAAAAGGTGTATATCATTAACATGCACAACCGTTCACCTTAGTACATCAGATTATATCAGTGCATTTAGAATTTTTTTTAATGATATTTTAAGTGATAGTTTTCAAACAAGAATTTAGAAAAATGTTATTCTCCAACCCCACACCCTGACAACTATGCTAATAGTGAACTAAGAGGCAAGTCAGTTATGTGCGCTATTTGGGTGGCTGGGTTTATATTACACTTGAACAACATTATGGCTCATTAAATCAAACCCAGGAGAAGGTTTCGTTGAGCACGCATCCTGAAGTCATGTATTTCGACATCCTCGTGTGATCATGAAAAAGGAGGAAAACTGAAATAAAAAATTGCCTAGGATCACTCAGATTAGTTAAGTGGAGAAGCTGGGATTAATTCCAAGTTTTTGGTTTCAGGTTGTGCAATTAAGACACTAGATGTATATACTTTGCTTCTCCTACACCCACCGTAATGCCAATACCCCCCCCCCCCCCCCGCCACCCTGCTGGCATCAATGCGGCCCTCCGTCACATCGCAGACCAAACTTTGTGGCCCAGGGAAAATTTTTGTGAGTTCCCATGGTCTGTGGTACCTCATTCACTGCCATAGAAATGGCAAGGGCCTCCAGGGCAAACCTGACCATTCACCATAACTGATTGTACAGAGGTTTTCAGAAGACCTCCCAGGGCCTAATTGAAAGTGGTGAATGAGGGCATGTTTGATTTAAACCAGGTCCTTAGTTCCTCATCAGATGATAGGGACTAGTTGACCTTATAGCGATTAATCTCATCTCAGATTCACAGGTTTTTAGACCAACATGTATTCGTAAATAATGATCCTCATGCATGACAAGCGGTGCCCACTGCATGACTAACTGCCTGCAGCTAAACCCAGACAAGGCGGAAGAGTTCATCTTCGGCAACAGCAGCAATACATGGAACTACTCCTGGTGGTCATCAGACCTAGGGCCCGCACCCACTCCTTCCGACCACGCAAGAAACTTCGAAATCATTGACAACAAACTCACCACAAAATCACAGATCAACACATTTCCTCTGCCTGTTTCTTCACTCAGTGCATGCTACGTAAGATTGTCAAGTGGCTATCCCTACACACTGTGACACAGGCCCTCATCTCCAGCCGACTGGCCTATGGTAGTGCACTCTATGTAGGAATCGCCACACACCTCCTCCAGAGACTTCAGACCATACAGAACGCCACAGCCAGGCTCCTCCTCTGCCTTCCCTGACAAACCCACATCACACCCCACCTCATTTAACTCCACTTGCTCCCTGTACAGAAGATATACCAATTCAAGCTGCTGACCCAACCACACAAGGCTCTACACAACCAAGGACCTGCCTTTATTAACCAACGCCTGAACTTCCACCAACTGTCAAGACTGCGATCCGCCACCCTCTCACTTGCCCACCCTCCCCACATCTACTGAAGCAGAAGTGGAGGACGCTCCTTCTCCCACATCACAGCAATGACCTGGAACAACCTCCCCACGCAACTCCAGACCATCCCCTCCCTTACAGAATTCTGAATGGCCCTCCAGACATGGCTTTTAGAATAAGTCTCTGGGATGTGCAAGTGCCTGGATACCCTCTCGAGTGAAAAACTGTGCTTTATAAATCCCGAGGGAGAAAATATATATATATATATATATATATAGTCACAAAAAAAAGGTTACAGGGATATTATAGTTAGGAAATAGAATTTTTAAAAAACCCTTAATTTTCTAAAAAAACTAAAGGTGACGGGGAAGGTATAGTTAGGTTCCAATATTACACACACAAAACCATAGAAATTCAGCAGTTGTAGTTAGTTATCCCAACTAACCACGACTCGTGCCCTCAGGTAACTATATTTTGGCCCTCCCCATGCACTGCTAATTACCCCACATATTACATCACTCACGACATCTATGACATCATTTATAATGTCACTGCAACATTTGCTATAAAATTATTGATGAGAAAATTGTGCATGGCGGAGCGCGAGTTAGAGTTACTTGAGATAATTATAACTGCTGAATTTCTATGGTTTAGTGTGTGTAAAATCTGAACCTAAGTATAACGTCCTGAAATTGACCGGTGGGGGCGTGCTTGCCCTTCTCCCATTATTAATGAGGCTGGGCCCTGGTGGTTGGGGCCTCCGAGGCTGAAATCAGGGGCCAAGTGCAAACCCCCCCCCCCCCCCCCACCCCCCACCCCCAAAATAACATAAAATTCCCCCTCCCGGGATCTGTCTCGTCCATGGGGTGGCAAAAAAAATAAACGCGCAGGAGACCTCGCTTGGTTGTTTTTTTTTTCTTTTAAATTTTGCAGCAAATCCACTGCGAAGTTGCAGCAAAATAAAAAAAATGTTTTGGCCCACTGCGGGGCCCAGGTGGTCAGGGTATTCCTACCCTGCACCTTTTCTTTTTTTTGAAAAAATTTTTTTAACATTTTTCTCGGACTGGCCGAGTCCCAAGGTGACTGCCACCACTTCCTGGTTGAAGTGGTGACAGCAAATCCACTCTCACAATGAGATCTGTTGAATTCCTGGAGGATTTGCGTCCCTAGATACACACAAATCTTTTTTCTCTGATAACTCCAAAACTACTGAACAGATTTACGCCAAATTATAAAAAGCACTCTTTCTGGACCAAGAGCTAGGTTTCTGCCAAATTTGGTGTAATTCTGTTCAGCGGTTCAAGCTGTAGTCGTGTTCTAAATCCCAATGGGAAATTGCATTGGGAAAATGCGGTTTGGGGACCCCCCTTTTTTGTTTTCTGCCCCCGTTTTACGAATCAACCTGAAACTTTCCTGGCAGCAGCTCAAGTGAGTGGCAAACTAACATTTGGTGAAAATTTGTCTAACTGCGCCAAAGTTATTAGCACAATAAAAAACACTTTTCCTATGGAAACTAGGTTGTAACTTTAACTACCCACTGGTGACCACCAATAGGAAATATATATATGTGTGGGTGTCTGTGTGTATATTACCTACTGGCGGTCGCCAGTAGGTAGTTATAGTTAGGACCCTGTTTCCATAGGAAATCCGCAACATTCTATTTTGAATAACTTTGGCGCCGGTTGACGAATCCTCGCGAAATTTTCTAAACTAATGGGGCGCTCCGCTCCTACCCTGAAAGTCTCGGGGTGATTCGTCAAGTGGGGGCTGAGAAAAAAGGGGGGTCCCAAAACGCGTTTTCCCCATGCATTTTTCCATAGGACCTTTAGACACAGCTACAGCCCGAACGGCTGAACAGAATTACTTGTAATTTGGCAGAGAGGTAGCCATAAGGTCAAGGAAGTGCCTTTTGTAGGTCTGTTCAGTAGTTCCTGAGAAAATAGCATTTAAATCAATATATATATCTGTGGCAGCTTACCGTGCGCTTACCGTGCGCTTACGGTAAGCTTACCGTGCGCTTACGGTAAGCTTACCGTACGCGTACGGTGTCGTGCGCGAGCGCGTTTCTGATTGGTTGTTAGATCAAAGTAAACATTCGAATCGGTCGAAACCAGGAAGTATCGGCCGCCATTTTCTGTCTCTCGCACTGAAAAAAAAAGGTTGATAACATGAAAAGGGGGCAATGAAGAGAGTTGCAGACCCCCTAGCGTTCGTCAGGGGGTTCACGAAGGACCAAAAAGTATGAAAAATGAATTTAATAATTTTTAAAAAAAATCGCGGGGTGCGCGTACGGTAAGCTTACCGTACGCGTACGGTAAAAAACAAAAAAAAAAAAAAGAATTAACAATCACATTTAATATATAAATCTAAGGACCCACAAGAGAGAAAAAAACAATTGATATTTTGTAAAAAATGGCGAGGCGTGCACGGTATGAAATGCGCCACGTGGGCGCTTGGTGCGCAAAGCATTTAAAAAACCGTACAAATTCACTGAAAAAACCATAGGTTTCACACACGTTATAGTTAGGAATTAGCATTTAAAAAACCTTGCAAATTCACTGAAAAAACCATAGGTTTCACACATGTTATAGTTAGCTGTACATTTCACTCGTAAAAAACCAATGAAATTCCACATTATAGTTAGATCAGGTAACTATAACTTGCGCGACCGCAATCCACAATGTGTCATTTCAGATGTCATCATTGATGTGAAGAGTGATGTCACTGACCATGTCATGAGTGATGTAATATGTGACGGCATCAGCAGTTTATTGTGGGCACGCAAGTTATAGTTACCTGATCTAACTATAACGTGGAATTTCATTGGTTTTTTACGAGTGAAATGTACAGCTAACTATAACGTGTGAAACCTATGGTTTTTTCAGTGAATATATATATATATTCACTGAAAAAACCATAGGTTTCAGGGGCGTTATAGTTAGTTGGACATTTCACTCGTACAAAACCATTGAAATTCCCCCGTTCTAGTTAGTTCAGCTAACTATAACTCGCGCGCCCGCAATGCACTGCTGATGACGTCACATATTACATCACTCATGACATGGTCAGTGACATCACTCATGACATCTCAAATGACATCACTGATGACATCATCCAGTGAATGTGTGTTTTTCTGAAAATTAAATATGTTTTATATATGTATCTCTCAAGGTCGATGGAAGAATAAATGGGTATATAAGTGTCTAAATGGATGATTTTTTTTTTGTAAAATTGATTGTATAATTGATTGATTAAGGGTATCTTACTGAATACATGGGTTAGTGAGTAATGTTTAAATATGTAAATATCTGTATCAGTCTCACTTTGTGTATAAGTGGCTGCATGGGTTGGTGAGAAGCTACATGAGTGTCTATATGGGTTAGTTGGTTTTTTGAGTATCAGTATGAGTGTCTGTATGGTTCGGTGGGGGGTATTACTTAGTGCATAGAGGCATGAATGAGTGACTCACTGTTTGTATGTGTTGAAGACAGCATGTGTGCAGGACTGTATAGGTGGATGAGTGTGTGTATGGGTGTGTTATTGAGTGAATGACTGTCTCATTAGTGTCTTTATGAGTAACTACATATGTTTTAAACTAGTATATGTGAGTTTTGGTATATATAAGTGAGTATATGTGTGAGTAAGAGATTGGAAGAGTTCCTGTATAAATTAGTCTGTGTTTCTATAAGTGATGGCTTAAGAGAGTAAGTATGTGTAAGTTTCTATAGAAGTAAGTGTAGTAGTGTGTGTATAACTGTATATGCAAGTAAATGGATGTTTGATACTTTCTTTGCATGTGTGACTATGTGTGTGAGTAACTATGGATGAGTGGCGGTGTGTAACAGGATGTATAGGTGTATGAGTACATATGATTAGTGAGTACATGTATGAGTGACAGTATAGGAACTGTTGGTGAATGAGTGGATGTATGTGTAGATCTTGGAATTACTAAATAGGTGTGTTGTAAGTGGTATTGGTGTCCATTGTTTTGAAAATGTTAGTTTCTATTTTTGAGTATGTGTATCAAAGGTTATATTAGGGTGAGAGGAGGTCTGCCACTCTATCACAAGGATGATGTCATCAGTGATGTCATTTGAGATGTCATCAGTGATGTCATGAGTGATGTCACTGACCATGTCATGAGTGATGTAATATGTGACGTCATCAGCAGTGCATTGCGGGCGTGCGAGTTATAGTTAGCTGGACTAACTATATCGGGGGAATTTCAATGGTTTTGTATGCGTGAAATGTCCAACTAACTATAACGCCCCTGAAACCTATGGTTTTCTCAGTGAATTTAAATGTTTTTTTAAATGCTAATTTGTAACTATAATGTACCTGAAACCTATGTTTTTTTCAGTTAATTTCGAAGGTGTTTTAAATGCTAGTTTCTAACTATGCTTACAGAGGTAGGACATGTGAAGAAAGAAGAAAAAACGCACAGAAAAAAGAAAAAGAAATGCAGAAAGAAGCAACAGAAGTCCTCAAAGACGAAGAAAAGTACAGGAAGAAGGAAGACATGCAGAAAGAACAAACAGAGGAGCAGAAAGAGGCCTTGTTGCAAAATCTTCCTGTACCCTCAACTTTTTCAGATGGGTACTAGTGGTAACTGACTCTGACTAACCAGTCCTAGAGCCAGTGCTATGCTAAAAGACACTTAGAATACAGTTAAAACACCTACATAGACTAGAGAACACTACGCGTTGGGGTACCCCTGTTATTAGCATGACCTCCTCTGTAAGCACCTAGTATATAATAGGGCAGGGGGATTAAAACTACCTCTTAAAACGCGCCACAGGGCGTGTTTGCACACTGGTGAAAGGGGGGGGGAGGGCTGAGCTGACGTATGCAAACGCCCTGTGGCCGTTTTAATTTGGTGGATAAAGTCCCCTTGAATCCTGAGTGTCCCTTGGGTACAACTAGACCACCAGGTATCTCCAGTTAGCGCCGCAGAGCTGCGTTGCAGAGAGGTGTAAAAATGGGCACGGCCTGGACCACCTCTCTGCAACACAGCGCAGTGGCGCTTACTGGAAGCACCTGGTGGACTAGTTGGCCCCCAGGGGCCCTCAGGATTGAAGGGGATTTATTTCCCCAACTTAAAACGTGTCACAGGGCGTGTTTGCACACGTCACATCAGGCCCCGTCCCCTCCCTTCCCCACTGTGTAAACACGTCCAGTGGCCGTTTTAAGTTGGGAAATTAAGTCCTCTTGAATCCTGAGGGTCCCTAGTGGCAAATTAGCCCACTAGGTACCTACAGTAAGCACCATTGCAGAGAGGTGTAAAAAGGGGCACAGCCTGCACCACCTCTCTGCAACGCCGCGCAGTGGCGCTTACTGGAACCACCTGGTGGGCTAGTTGGCCCCCAGGGTCCCTCCGCATTGAAGGGGAATTATTTTCCCAACTTAAAATGCGCCACAGGGCGTGTTTGCACACGTCACCTCAGGCCCCGTCCCCTCTCTTCACCACTGTGTAAACGCGGCTTGTGGCCGTTCTAAGTTGAGAGATTAAGTCCCCTTGAATCCTAAGGGTCCCTAGGCTCAAACTAGCCCACTAGGTACCTCCAGTAAGCGCCACAGAGCTGCGTTGCAGAGAGGTGTAAAAAGGGGCGTGGCCTCGAACACCTGTCTGCAACGCAGCTCCGTGGTGCATACTGGAGATACCTGTTGGGCTAGTTGGTCCTCAGGGACCCTCAGTATTGAAAGAGAACTAATTCCCTAACTTACAACTCGCCACGGGGCGCGTTTGCACAATGGTGAAGGAAGGGGGCGTGGCCTGAGGTGACATGTCTGCCTACACGCCCTGTGGCGCGTTTTAAGTTGGAGAATTAATTCCTCCTCAATCCTGAGGGTCCCTGGGGGCCAACTAGCCCACCAGGTACCTCCAGTATGCGCCAGAGAGTTGCGTTGCAGAGAGGTGTTCAGAGGCCATGCCCTTTTTACAACACTCTGCAACGCAGCTCCGCGGTGCTTACTGGAGGTACCTGGTGGGCTAGTTGGCCCCCAGGGACCCTCAGGATTGAAGAGGTATTAATTCCTCAACTTAAAACGCGCCACAGGGCGTGTTTGCACATGTCACCTCAGGCCCCGCCCCCTCCCTTCACCACTGTGTAAACGCACCCCGTGGCACGTTTTAAGTTGGGGGATTAACTCCCCTTGAATCCTGAGGGTCCCTGGGGTGCAACTAGCCCACCAGCCTACCTACCATTAAGCGCCACAAAGCCGGCCCTGGGGCGTGGCGGTCTCCAGGGCCATCATTGGCTCCAGGGGGGGGCCACACAGCCCCCCTCCCACTTAATTCAAAGCCTTGGGGGTGGTGGTCCCCAGGGCTTGGGGGTCCGTAACGACCCCCTATTTTAAATATTTAGTGCCCCGGGGAGGTGGCGGTCCCCGGGACGTGTGGGGCGGCTTGGGCCCCCCCACACAGGTTTTTTTTTTTAATTAAAAAAACCCACAAGCCCCGGGGTTTGGGGGGGCCTTTGAGCCCCCCCAGCCGTTTATTTACTTAGCCCCGGGGGTGGCGGTCCCCGAGGCTGGGGGGGGCTGTGAGCCCCCCCCACATATTTTTTATAAAGCCCTGGGGGGTGGTGGTCCCCGGGGCTGGGGGGTTCCTCTGGGCCCCCCATTACAATTAAAATATTTCTCCCCGGGACTTGGCCCACCCGGGGGGCTAAATAGTAACGAAGCGTGGATTTTGCCGATTTAAAAAAAAAAAAAAAAAAAAACATTGGGGGGCCCTGGGGGTCCTTGTTGGACCCCCTAAGCAGGCCTAGGGGGTCAGGGTGTTTCTACCCTGCCCCCTTTTTGAGTTTTGTGCACTTGTTTTGCTTATTTCTTGTGCCTCGGTTCTACCGAGGCACAAGATGGCTGCCAACACTTCCTGGTTTGGAGTGTTGACAGCCAATTAGCATACAGCTCGTGATCGGGAGGGTTCGCGGATCCTGCGCGGCCATAGATACATCTATGTTTTTACTTTTGATTTTCTCAGCAACTACTGAACGGATTTACACCATTTAACAAAAAGGGTTCTTTCTGAACCAAGAACTACCTCTTTGCCAAATTTGGTGTAATTCCGTTCAGCAGTTCGGGCTGTGGCCCCGGCTAAAGTTTCCTATGGGAAATTGCATAAGGAAAACAGGTTTTGGGATTCCCCCTTTTTTCTCAGCCCCCGCTTGACAAATCACCCCGAAACTTTAAAGATAGGAGCGGACCGGAGCGCCCCATGAGTTTTGAAAATTTTGCGAAGATTCGTCAATCGGCGCAAAAGTTATTGGGAATAGAATGTTGCGAATTTCCTATGGAAAATAGGTCCTAACTATATATGTATATATATATATATATATGTGTGTGTGTGTGTGTATATAGATATATATATATACATACACACTGGCGATTAATTGCATCAGATGAAAGTGAAAGTTAACATAAAAGCCTTGGGACTGTAAAGTAAACTAGAATGGTCATAGTTGCTTTAGAGTGACCGCGCCAATGGTGTTTCACAAACAGTACATTTATTGGCCCAATCACACTCGAGGTCATGCAGAGGGCACCTGCAACTCAGGCTGAGGGGCTGATTCCTGCAGTACAAATAAAACCTTGAAACTTGATGGCCGGATGTCTGATTTTTTCTGATGTCCATATTTGAATGCTCATGAGACTCCATTACATTTTAATGGGCATAGTGTGTTATTACAGCAGATGATGTTAGTTGGAGAATGTTTTGCACCAGAGGTGTGGAGACATCCGTCAATTCTGTGAGTCAAGAATAAACAATATTGTTTTTTATTCTGTTTGTCAACGTATGTCCTAGAATTTACTTCTGTAAACGCTCGCTTGGAAGCTACAAAGGAATCTACATATATTTTCCCAAAAGATATTATTTACTGGCCCATTGATTAAACGTGTTTTTGAGAGTTTTTCCTTTGCTTGAAACTCTGCTGTCCCTTCAGAATGCTATATTGTCTTCTTAACCCTTTATTACTCTACTCGACTTGTGGCAACTGGCAAAGCTTGTTTGCACCATCTTCCCTTGCAGGTTGCGTTCCCAGAGGCTATCACTTCGACACACAGGTTTAGTGAGAGCCAGGTTTTGAGCCAATGAGCCCTGTGCCATTTTTTCCTAACAGCAAGGTGATTTTAAGAAACCATCCAACGTTTCAAAAGCCGCTTCCTATCTCCAATTAACACCGAGTATTTCACCCTAGTTCTCCCTCTTTTGCATACGTTTCCCCTATTCTTCTCACACCCATGGTAAGAAAAGGATTTTTTGTATTACTTAAACCAAGTGAGAGGTTAGAAAGTCGAAAGAATTGTCCAGTATGGCGCCTTCATACCAGGGTGGAAACGTCCAACCATCTACTGTGTGAATTTTCATGTATTATAACTGGTTGCAAAAAGGCTGAGACGCTCATTTCAAGGACGCCCCTTTGCCAACAATACTGACATGAGACAGTTCAGTCTGAAGGGCCCTCAAAATCCCATATTCATGAGCTCGGAAATATTGGGCAAAAGTCATAGTACTAATGTCTCATTTATGCATCTTAGCATCTCTATTGAAACCCACGACAACATAATTTCTTATTATCTTCAAAATTCGGTAATGACTGTCTGTTCTCTCCCCAGTGGAAATCCATTCCTCCCGTGAAGAAAAGGGAACACTCTTGGGCAATGTTCCCTCTAATTCTTTTCCTCTGTGTGCGGCAGTGTAATGTCTGTGTGCACTGAAACCAAGGCTATGTGCGCCGGGAACCAGACCGCGTGTGTGGGTGCAGCGCCAAATATCACTCCAAACGTTTGCTTAGTGGTAGTGTGTAGTGGTCAATTTTTTTAAACCCGGGCTGTTAAACTCTGTTACATCGTTTAGACTACCTCTAGATCCAACGAGATAAGATGTAGGCCTCTCCAACGGGTTTCTTCTACCAACATTCTGATTCGTCAACCCCCCCAGCCAAGGGAAGCACCAAGCTTACTTCTAGCCTGAAATGAATCCAACAGCCCCATTGCCACCCTCACCCTGCAAAATCATTTTGACCCTTGTGCGGGATGTTAGACATAGAATGACTTGAGTCCCACATCAGCCCACAGCCAAAAACTCAACAATTCCTATCCGAACACCTGAAAGTGATGTCACACATGGCAATCTGAAACCTTGGCAGCTATGGGGTACAAGTCGTGCCTCAGATTTGCTGCATTAGTGCGCGGCTGACTGCGACCCTTTGAGATAGTATTCATGTTAATCGCAGCGCCCGCGTGTGAAGCAGTTATTAATTTGGGGGTGGGTTTTAATCACTTTACAATGAGCACATCCAATCTCACTGTCCTTCCCCCCTTACTTTCCCCTTCCCTTTCTGTTTGAATAAAACTTTATATCCAAAGGCCTTAGCCCAGATGAATAATTATAAAATTTGTAAAAACTCTACAAATTGAAACGTTAATTGACAGCATGGTGGGGATGGTTTTGATCTTGGTAGATATCTTCTTCCAGGGCATAATATCTTGCACCCCTCCCATTGAGGGAGGATTTCCGATACTAAAGCAGCTTACTTTTGCAATTGCATTTGGAATATGGAATGCCGCTCTCAAAGTTACCTTTATGGTATTGATGCTTTTTGTTCATTTGGCTCCAAAGTGTAGCAGGACACTTTACAGAGAACAGTTTCTTCTGTTAGCACAGACTGAAGGCCTACCATTTTGTTTGAAGCTAAATCTTGTCTTTGGGCCTTGCCAATGTGAAAGTCACATGCTTGGCTGCAGTAAACCATTTCACACGCAATACAGACACAGGGCCAGATGTATCAAGGGTTTTCCGGTTCGCAAACGGGAAAAAGCCTTTTGGGATGTATCATCCCAAAAGGCAATCGCAAAATAAGGCATCGCAAAATTTGCGATTCCCTATTTTGCGAATGCATTTAAGGAATCGCAAATTGCGATTCCTTAAATGCAATTCTGGAAGCACCCAAAATTTGCGCTCTGGCCTTAAGGAATCGCAAATTACCACCAACTTCAATTTGGTGGTAATTTGCGATTTCCCAGAAAAATTCACTTTTTTGCATTTTTCAAAGTGCCATGTGGTGCACATACATGCCCTTAGGGCATGTATGTATGCCACATGTGCACACATGCATATTTCAGGGGTGCAACAGGGTATCCTTTTGGCACCCTTGAAATTGCATACGCAATTTGCGAGTACCTATTGGGTATTCACAAATTGCACATGCAATTCCCATTCATTCCTATAAGCCTGTAGACCCATAGAAATTAATGTGAAGCCATTCCTTATTTGTGACTCGCAAATTTGCGAGTCGCAAATAAGGAATGCGTAGGAATCACTATTTAAATTGTGAAACCTGCATACATTGCATTTTGCGAGTCCTTAATAGCGAATCGGTAAAATTCGCTATTAAGGACTTGCAAAATACAATGATACATCTGGCCCACAGATTGTTAATAAAAATCACACACAGACCTATTTTGTTTAAATGCCACTTGCTACCGCAGTCCTACAGCTCGCTCACAATGTTAGGAAGTTTTATCATCGTTATTCAACTCAGTGGTACTGATTTTATTCAGCTCAGATGATAAGCTGAGCTGGCCACAGCAAGATTCAAACCTGTGATCTTCTGGCAGCTCTTGGGTTAGCCCAGCAGAAATATCAACTCAGTGAGCTGTCTTAACTTAATCTTAGCTGTATCTGCTGTCCAAGTGTATCTGCTGGCTAAATAGCAAAAGGGGTTAATGCACCTGCTGTAGGGATTTACGTTGAGTCGGCACTACTCAGGATCTAATAATGTAAAAATAGCTCAGGTGGAAAATGCACCTGCTACACATATATGTCAAAGACGTTCTGGTCGCCATTTTTAAAACTCAGGAAATAACTCGGGTGTTTAATTTGTGTAAATCAGTGCACCTCATACAACTCATAGATCACCGATTGATCTCTGGAAAATATGGCTCAGTGGGTTGAGGTTCATAACTTTGTCCACCTCAGGTACACTATCCGACTCTCACCACAACCCAATGTTCCAGTCTTGACTCAGATCTACGCCATACCGTTACAGCATAGAGAACTGCTAAGTTCCCCTTTCTCTCCCCAGTCCAAATGTGCTTGTTTCTATGCAAATGTGTTGGAATATGGTTGTTGGGAACCACGTCGCTCTGACAATATTACGGCACAAGGTTAGTGGTTGTACCCTCGCATTCCTAGCACTAGCGCCTCACCTGAAGTTTAATTCCAGGGATACTGCGTTCTGTACTGCGGAAAACGTGTTTTCTTCTGTTGACCTTTGCTTCTAGAACCGGTGACTTGCCCTACGAAGCCAAATGTGTGACATTTCCTGTCCAATGGGGTGCTCAGTTCCTCACAGAATTATGTGCTGCATTCCTTTTCCTAATAGTGCGCGGCTGCGGGGCTGATTGCTGGCCTTTGGGATAGTATTCATGTTAACTGCAGCGCACACTGGCGCTACCATTCACATGAATACTATCCCAAGGGCCAGCAATCAGCCCCGCAGCCGCGCACTATTAGGAAAAGGAATGCTGCGAGTGCAGGAGCCACTTGAAAGGACCGTTTTTTGTGCGCTCGCATTATAAAAGCGGCGGCGGTGGTAACGGTCTCAGGATGTGCTTTGTGTAGTATGTGCACGCTAAAAACGGGACACTGCGCGCTTGTGTTGACTTCAATGCGCGGGCGCGCACCTTATTGGGAATAGTGTTCTTGGGTTAGGTGACCTGCACAGTACACACATGCAGAAAAAAAGCATGCAACCTGCTGAGGTTGCTGAAGGGTGTCCAGAAGTTCATGCCAGATTATGACTCTAGGACCAGAGTCCAAGTGGCTGTCCTGCCCATTCCAGATAGAGAGTTTGAGGCGAGAGCTATATAAGGAACATATGGATGCTTCAGGGTGAGAGGCTATGCTCTAAGCAGCGACAGGATATTTACTGGTGGTTGTGAGAAGTTGGCCTGATATGTAGTGCTCACTATTCTAGTGATCACTGTGTATCATTCCAAACGACCCTTATTGATGATTGGTTGTAAGTCAACCTTTTAGACCAGCTATCCTAGTAGCGTGGATACGAGCAGTCTTTAGGCTAAACTCTAGAGGGCGTGTTAAGCCAGCTGTTTACCATCACATATACCCCTTGAACACCAAGTGAAAGGACACCACACAAGTTGTTATGAAAATAAAAGGATATTTATTTATAACAAGACTACCCTGGCTCTTTATGAGTCAGGGAGCTAAGCACACTACAAAACTCTTAGGAAAATACTTCAGTTGCACAATTTACACAAATGCCCGAGGGGCACGAGAAACCATCTACACTAACAGTGAAATGCGAATGGTTAGAGTCTGGAGGTACTGATTCCGGAGTGATCCGATCAGTGGGACTAAACGAAAAAGGAACTGGACACTTGTAGAGCGAACCTGCGATGGAGCACCGAGATGCTCGAGTTACCTAGCCCGGAGGCTGCGGCTGCGTGAAGTTCGGCAAGATGTCGGGAGTCCTCGTGTAGTCTCAGGAGCCTGAAAGAAGAAGTTGCTGGCAGGCGACCAGTGACGATGTTCGGAGCGATCCAAGCCTGGATCGGTGATGAAGGAAACCTGAAAGCAGAGGGGACTCAGTTCTCAACCGCTAGCCAGCGATCGTGTGGGTACCAGGAGGGTACCGGCTGAAGTCACCTCGACCAGGTGAGTGGGTGACGTCGGACTCGGCTGTTCCTCGGACCAGGAGGCGCGGCGGCGACCAGGATGGAGGGCGAGCTGTCCCACGAAGGTGTCTGCTGTCGATGATGCTGGGCCCAGGCAGGGGCAGCGGATCTTGGCAGTGGCAACCCAAGCGGGGGAGTCAAGATGGCGTCGGGAGTGGACCAGGAGGGTCCGTGGTACTCCTCTGTTGAAGGGGAGCAAGAGCCAGTCTGGAGCAACCAGACTAGTGATGAAACAATCGTGGTGCGTCGTGAAGAGGGCCACAAGCCGGTCGGCAAGTGGTCGAACAACGCGGTGAACAACAAGGAGCGGAAGGGCCCCCACGCAGATCTCGGGGATGCTGGGGAGGCAGACTTCGATGCTGGAGCTGCTCAGGGTTAGGGCTTCTCAAACCCTAGGTGCACTCACTCGAGGATCCCTCGGTGGGCGTGCTAGATAAGCGTCGTGCAGGTTCTGAAGATAGCCGGTCCCGCAGGTCTCGTCACACCTACGACTCTCAGCTGGGCTGATGAGGTAGGTAAAAGGTCAGAGATGGCAGGGTACTCGGGTCTCGTCGAGCTGGGAAGTCTTGATCCGTAGGAGAGACTTACAGCAAACCGCAAGCGCTTAGATGGTGCCTGCTGGTGCAGGGTGGCTACTCCTTAGCCACAAGGGAGAGTCTTCAGAAATAGTCAAGAGTTCCTTTCGTGGAAAGTAGTTCGTGATTCGGAGTTATCCGATTATCTGATTATCCAATTTGGGAAGGGGACCCGCTCCTACCTTTATTCTAAAAAAAGGGGCTGGCCCGTGACTAGGTTCTACCTATGGGTGGAGCCAGGAGGGGGGTGGTTACACCCCTATCCTTTGTCCGGCTTCGCGCCAGCTCAGGGGCTGGTGTGCCCCCGAAACTGGTTTGAGCCGGGCTATGCACAGTGAGCACCGGGGTGCCACTTGCAATCACCTTCCTTTCAGCCCTGCCTACCTGGGATACACAAACCCTGTCTGGGATGGTGCTAACACCGCCCTCGACAGGAAACCCTTTGTCCAAGCTCCCTTTGCTGGAAGGTCCCCCAGCAGCAGGAGGTCAGACTTGTGTCTGGTGGCAGCATCCATTTTGTGATGCTGAGGCTTGAGTCAACTTTAACCGGGGTTCAAGGTTACTTCCATGTCGTGTCCCTCTAAAAGGGGGGAATGCTAACCCCGTCACCAGGACTGGCGAGGGGTTCGTATTCCCATTCGTATGACACCTTACTCGACATGTATAGGTGATGCGATGCCAAAGTTAGCAAATAACCGCAAGGATTATAATGCATTAAAAGTAGTTGGCCCGCGTCACCACGGAACGGCTATTAGGACTTGGTTCCGCAAGCCGTCGACGGGCTCAGCTCGCGCCAGAGCACCGTCCCACATGATTCCCTGCACTCTGCCTTCAGGATTGATAAGGCCTGCTATAGGAGTGACTGATAGGAATCCATGTGTCCATTTTTAGGGTTTAGGTGTAGGAATACTACACCTACAGCAACGGGTGATTACACCACGTGGCCCCAGCTGTCGTGCAGCCAGTTGTGTCAGATTTGGGCGGCCATTCCAGGGGTGGCATAATACATGCTTCAGCCCCTGGTAGGCCCTGGGTACACCGATGCCCTGGATACCTGTGGTATGCTGAGACAGGGACTGACAAGGCGGCCCAGTTCCAATTAGTGGATGCACCTAACGTACATGTGTGTTAATTTCGAGAGAGAACAGCTAGGCTGTGGGTCTGATTGGCAGGCCCACAGCCGGAGAAAGTCGTAACCCAATGAAGCAAAAGCAAAAAAATCTGGGTGATCATAGGATTGCAGACCCTACTCTCCTACATGACCCCCCCCAAACTTCGGGACAATAAGCTAACCTTGACCAGGTGAGTCTTCTTGCTCTAAGTGGAAATACCTGGAGAGCCCATCTGCATTGCCATGATCAGTGCCAGGTCTATGCTCCACTGTGAAGTCCATCCCCTGTAGGGAAATGGACCACCTAAGTAGTTTGGGGTTTTCACCCTTCATTTGATTTAGCCACAAGAGGGGCTTATGGTCGGTCTGAATCTTGAAGTGAGTGCCAAACAAGTATGGCCTCAACTTCTTCAGGGCCCAAACCACAGCAAAGGCCTCCCTCTCGATAGCTGACCAATTCTTCTCTCTGGGGGTCAGCCTCCTGCTAATAAAAGCTATGGGCTGGTCATGACCATCAAAATTCAGTTGCGATAGAACAGCTCCCACACCCAGCTCCGAAGCGTCTGTTTGGACAATGAATGGTTTGGAGTAGTCTGGACTCTTTAGGATAGGTGCTGTGCACATGGCCTGCTTTAGGTCATCGAATGCCTTCTGACAGCTTGCTGTCCACTGAACTTTTTTTGGCATCTTTTTACTTGTCAGGTCGTTTAGCGGGGTCACAATGGATCCATAATTTCGGACAAATTTCCGGTAATAACCAGTCAGGCCCAAGAAAGCTCGAACCTGAGTCTGGGTGGTTGGAGGAGCCCAGTCCTGGATGGCCTGTATTTTGCTCTCCAATGGTTGAACCTGGCCTCCACCTACAAGGTGGCCCAGGTATACAACCTGTGTCTGCCCTATCTGGCACTTGGTGGCCTTGATAGTGAGGCCTGCCTTCTGCAGGGCCTCTAACACTTTCCTCAGGTGGACCAGGTGATCCTCCCAGGTGGAGCTAAAGACAGCGATATCGTCCAGATACGCTGCACAGAAGTCGTCCAACCCAGTGAGAACTCGATTCACCAGCCTTTGGAAGGTGGCAGGTGCATTTTTCAAACCAAAGGGCATTACCACGAACTGATAATGCCCACCCGGGGTAGAAAATGCTGTTTTGGGCTTGGCCTCCTCAGCTAACCTGATTTGCCAATACCCAGCTGTCAGGTCAAACGTACTTAAGTAGTTGGCCGAGGCCAACCGGTCGATAAGTTCGTCTGCTCTTGGTATCGGGTGGGCGTCGGTCTTAGTGACCGCATTGAGACCTCTGTAGTCCACGCAAAACCTCATCTCTTTCTTACCGCCCTGGGTGTGAGGTTTTGGCACGAGCACTACGGGACTAGCCCAGGGGCTGTCCGAGGGTTCAATGACTCCCAGCTCCAACATTTTCTGCACCTCTGTCTTGATGCAGTCTCTGACATGATCAGGTTGCCGATAGATTTTACTCTTTACGGGCAGACTGTCCCCAGTGTCGACCTCGTGGGTACACCACTTGGTCTGACTGGGTGTCAGAGAGAACATATGTCGAAAGGATTGAAGAACCTGTTTACAATCCTCTTGTTGATGTCCAGAGAGGCTGCCACAAAAGACAACACCATCTACTGATCCATCGTCAGGGTTCTGAGAGAGCAGGTCTGGGAGAGGGTCACTCTCCTCCTCCTGTCCCTCATCTGTGGCCATGAGCAAGCCCATGCCCTCCCTGTCGACATATGCCTTGAGCCTGTTTACATGGAGCACCCTGTGGGGGCTCCGGGGAGTTCCCAGGTCTACCAAGTAGGTGACCTCTCCCTTTTGCTCAATGATCGTGTGGGGCCCAGACCATTTGTCTTTGAGTGCTGCTGGGGCCACTGGCTCCAGCACCCACACCTTCTGTCCAGGCTGGTACACCGTCAGGACAGCCTTTTGGTCGTGCCAAGCTTTCTGTAATTCTTGGCTCGCCTCCAGGTTTTTAGACGCCTTTTCCATGTACTCCGCCATCCGCGAGCGGAGACCGAGCACATAGTCCACAATGTTTGATGCCGGCTTTCTGAGAGGTCTCTCCCATCCTTCCTTTACCAAACAAAGGGGTCCCCTTACAGGATGTCCGAACAGAAGCTCGAAAGGGCTGTAGCCAACCCCCTTCTGCGGGACCTCTCTGTAGGCGAACAAGAGGCAGGGTATCAGGACATCCCATCTCCGCCGAAGCTTTTCAGGTAGTCCGTGAATCATCCCTTTTAGGGTCCTGTTGAATCTCTCAACAAGCCCATTGCATTGTGGGTGATAGGGTGTGGTGAACTTGTAGTTGACACCACATTCCTTCCACATAGCAGTCAGATATCCCGACATGAAGTTTGCACCTCTGTCTGAGACGACCTCCTTAGGGAAGCCCACTCTGGAGAACACTCCAAGTAGGGCCCGTGCCACCACAGGTGCCGTAGTGGTCCTAAGGGGAATAGCTTCAGGATACCTGGTGGCGTGGTCCACCACCAACAGTATAAACTTGTGCCCTGATGCTGTCTGGGGTTCCATTGGTCCGACAATGTCGATCCCCACTCGTTCAAAGGGTACCCCCACCACTGGTAGTGGTATGAGGGGGGCCTTTGTCGTGCCACCTGACTTACCACTGGCTTGGCAAGTGACACAGGAGCGGCAAAACTCCTTCGTATCTTCGGACATGTGGGGCCAGTGAAAGTGTGGAACAATTCTGTCCCAAGTCTTATTCTGGCCTAAGTGACCTGCAAGGGGAATCTCGTGGGCCAAGGTGAGAAGGAAACCTCTCAGAGACAAGGGGATGACCAGCCTCCTGGTCGCACCAGGTTTGGGGTCTCTTGCCTCAGAGTACAGGAGTCCATCGTCCCAGTACACTTTGTGGGTACCTGTGGCGTTCCCTGCAGCCTCAGCAGCGGCCTGCTGTCTGAGGGGTTCAAGTGAGGGGCAGTCTAACTGTGCCTTCCCCAGGTCTTCCCTGGAGGGTCCCCCTGAGCCCAGAAACTCAACCTGACCAGGTTCAAGCTCTTGCGGCTCAGTTTCCCTCAGTTCTTTAAGGTCAGCCTCCTCGGAGACTTGATCCACGACCTGGGGCAAGGGGGAAGGCGAAGCCTTACCCTTACTGCTCCTTTTCTTGGAAGGTGTCTGGTCCGTTCTTCCAGGATCCAGCACCTGTTCAGTGGGGCATCTTTTGGCCTGTGACCTGGTCACAGCAAGGACATGTGCTGGCAAACCTAACATTTCCATGTGAGTCCTCTGCTCCACTTCTGACCATTGTGACGTTTCCAAATCATTGCCCAACAGACATTCTACGGGGAGGTCTGAACTAACCACAACCTTTTTCGGGCCACTTACCCCTCCCCAGGAGAAATCAACAACTGCCATACTGTGATTGGTAGTGACGTTGCTGGCATTGGTCACTAGGTAACTGGTACCTAGCATGATCTGTCCAGGGTCCACGAAGTTAGGCGTCACCATGGTGACACTGGCACACGTGTCCCTGTAGGCCTGAGCCACTTTTCCATTTATCAAAGGTGTCTGTCTGTATTTGCCCAAAGTATTGGGACTGGCATCAGGGGACATATCCATATCCCCGGTACAGACAAGGACGGCCTGAGTGAGTGTGCCGACCAAGTCGTCACTCCCCTCGGTTCCCAAGGTTAACCCAACTAATGCCTTGGGAGGCGCACTACCACTGCTGACTGTACTAGGGGGCGCAGGCGCCTTAGGGGCTGCAGTGGCAGGAGTTTGCCCTCCTTTCTTGGTGCACTCACTAAACCAGTGAGTCTTACTTTTACAGTATTGGCACCACCTTTTTGACTGGCCTTCTTGAGTCTTCTTCTTCTGTGAAGCCTGACCCCCACCCTCTTTGGTTTGTTGGGGACCTGTCGAAGACTTCTGGTCATTTTGTTCGTTCTTGTTACCCTTTTGGTCTGCTTTCTTCTGACCACCCTGGTTCTGATTCTGGTTCTGCTTGACCCTTGTTCTGACCCATCTGTCTGCCTTCTTTCCCAATTCTTGGGGAGAGGTCAGATCCGAGTCGACATGGTGCTGATGCAACAATTGGTTCTGACAGTTGTTTAAAATCTGTTCCCGCATGATAAGATTGTACAATCCTGTGTAATCAGTAACCTTGCTACCCAGCAACCAGCCTTCCAAAGCCTTAGTGGCACAATCGACAAAGTCAGCCCAATCCTGAGACTGAATTTTCTGGGTGTCCCGGAACAGCACCCGGTACTGTTCCGTGGTTAAGCCGAACCCATCAATCAGTGTGTTCTTCAGGACTTGGTAGTTGTTAGCATCCTCAGCTCTTGTAGTGAGGAGCTTGTCCCTTCCTTTACCTTCAAAGGAAAGCCACAGTATAGCTGCCCACTGACTTGGGGGGACGCACTGGACAGTGCAGGCCCTCTCCAAGGCAGTTATCCACTTGTGGATGTCGTCCCCTTGTTTAAAGGGGGGCACTATTTTACTCAGGTGTCTAGTGTCTATACCCCTGTCTTTCTCTCTATTGAGAATGCTGCCACCAGTGGGATCTAACCCACTTAATTTCTGCTCTCGGGCTAAGGCAAGTCTTTCTTTGGCGAGGGCAAGTTCTTCCCGCTCGATCCTCAGATTGACCTCCCGCATCTTCGCTTCATGCTCCCTCCTCTGAGGGGAAGTCATTCCTCTCTGAGAAGGTGCCTGAGAGACATGTGTATGAACCGATCTGCCAGAGCCTCTGGAGAGAGACCTAGCTCGTCCGTTCCCAAGGTTAAGCCTGCTTGAGCGTGGGCCCGGGGCTCCCCCAGTTCCATTCTCATGCCTGCTTAAGTTGGTCCTTGTAAGCCTGCCGACTACCACTGGACCTTTGTCTGCCTCGTCTCCCGATAACTCGTCCTCGTCCTCCTCCTCTGTGTGGAGGTCGAGGTCTGGGTCACCGAGGGTTCCCTCTAAGGGAGGCATGTTCCCATCTGCACTGGGGGGACCTGGGTTAGAGGACCTCCTAGCATCGTACGCCTCTAAGAGACCTATCAGTATTGCGATGGTAGGGTTAGAACCCTGGTTTAGCTTCCTGGAGGCACACAGTTGTCTCATCTCCTTGAAGCTAAGAGTTGCATATCGTGACACGACCTGTGGAGGGTCACTGACCACTAAGGGAGTCCCTGCAGACTCTCCGTGGACCGACATGCTTTTCTAGTGAGGTGTAAGTGTTGCACCTACCTACACTATGGGTTTACCTACTGATCCCTTGCTAAGAGTTGTAGTCAGGGTGTGCTAAGCCCTGTTACACTACAACAGCCGGTTCAGTAGAACTCGGAGTATTCTAAGTTAAGTTATATGTACCTGGGTACTTATGTGATCTTTCACTGCGATATTCTTAGGATACGTGTGTGGTAAAACAACAGCAAGCTCAAATCCCAACCGCTGCTCACCAATGTGAGAAGTTGGCCTGATATGTAGTGCTCACTATTCTAGTGATCACTGTGTATCATTCCAAACGACCCTTATTGATGATTGGTTGTAAGTCAACCTTTTAGACCAGCTATCCTAGTAGCGTGGATACGAGCAGTCTTTAGGCTAAACTCTAGAGGGCGTGTTAAGCCAGCTGTTTACCATCACATATACCCCTTGAACACCAAGTGAAAGGACACCACACAAGTTGTTATGAAAATAAAAGGATATTTATTTATAACAAGACTACCCTGGCTCTTTATGAGTCAGGGAGCTAAGCACACTACAAAACTCTTAGGAAAATACTTCAGTTGCACAATTTACACAAATGCCCGAGGGGCACGAGAAACCATCTACACTAACAGTGAAATGCGAATGGTTAGAGTCTGGAGGTACTGATTCCGGAGTGATCCGATCAGTGGGACTAAACGAAAAAGGAACTGGACACTTGTAGAGCGAACCTGCGATGGAGCACCGAGATGCTCGAGTTACCTAGCCCGGAGGCTGCGGCTGCGTGAAGTTCGGCAAGATGTCGGGAGTCCTCGTGTAGTCTCAGGAGCCTGAAAGAAGAAGTTGCTGGCAGGCGACCAGTGACGATGTTCGGAGCGATCCAAGCCTGGATCGGTGATGAAGGAAACCTGAAAGCAGAGGGGACTCAGTTCTCAACCGCTAGCCAGCGATCGTGTGGGTACCAGGAGGGTACCGGCTGAAGTCACCTCGACCAGGTGAGTGGGTGACGTCGGACTCGGCTGTTCCTCGGACCAGGAGGCGCGGCGGCGACCAGGATGGAGGGCGAGCTGTCCCACGAAGGTGTCTGCTGTCGATGATGCTGGGCCCAGGCAGGGGCAGCGGATCTTGGCAGTGGCAACCCAAGCGGGGGAGTCAAGATGGCGTCGGGAGTGGACCAGGAGGGTCCGTGGTACTCCTCTGTTGAAGGGGAGCAAGAGCCAGTCTGGAGCAACCAGACTAGTGATGAAACAATCGTGGTGCGTCGTGAAGAGGGCCACAAGCCGGTCGGCAAGTGGTCGAACAACGCGGTGAACAACAAGGAGCGGAAGGGCCCCCACGCAGATCTCGGGGATGCTGGGGAGGCAGACTTCGATGCTGGAGCTGCTCAGGGTTAGAGCTTCTCAAACCCTAGGTGCACTCACTCGAGGGTCCCTCGGTGGGCGTGCTAGATAAGCGTCGTGCAGGTTCTGAAGATAGCCGGTCCCGCAGGTCTCGTCACACCTACGACTCTCAGCTGGGCTGATGAGGTAGGTAAAAGGTCAGAGATGGCAGGGTACTCGGGTCTCGTCGAGCTGGGCAGTCTTGATCCGTAGGAGAGACTTACAGCAAACCGCAAGCGCTTAGATGGTGCCTGCTGGTGCAGGGTGGCTACTCCTTAGCCACAAGGAAGAGTCTTCAGAAATAGTCAAGAGTTCCTTTCGTGGAAAGTAGTTAGTGATTCGGAGTTATCCGATTATCTGATTATCCAATTTGGGAAGGGGACCCGCTCCTACCTTTATTCTAAAAAAAGGGGCTGGCCCGTGACTAGGTTCTACCTATGGGTGGAGCCAGGAGGGGGGTGGTTACACCCCTATCCTTTGTCCGGCTTCGCGCCAGCTCAGGGGCTGGTGTGCCCCCGAAACTGGTTTGAGCCGGGCTATGCACAGTGAGCACCGGGGTGCCACTTGCAATCACCTTCCTTTCAGCCCTGCCTACCTGGGATACACAAACCCTGTCTGGGATGGTGCTAACACCGCCCTCGACAGGAAACCCTTTGTCCAAGCTCCCTTTGCTGGAAGGTTCCCCAGCAGCAGGAGGTCAGACTTGTGTCTGGTGGCAGCATCCATTTTGTGATGCTGAGGCTTGAGTCAACTTTAACCGGGGTTCAAGGTTACTTCCATGTCGTGTCCCTCTAAAAGGGGGGAATGCTAACCCCGTCACCAGGACTGGCGAGGGGTTCGTATTCCCATTCGTATGACACCTTACTCGACATGTATAGGTGATGCGATGCCAAAGTTAGCAAATAACCGCAAGGATTATAATGCATTAAAAGTAGTTGGCCCGCGTCACCACGGAACGGCTATTAGGACTTGGTTCCGCAAGCCGTCAACGGGCTCAGCTCGCGCCAGAGCACCGTCCCACATGATTCCCTGCACTCTGCCTTCAGGATTGATAAGGCCTGCTATAGGAGTGACTGATAGGAATCCATGTGTCCATTTTTAGGGTTTAGGTGTAGGAATACTACACCTACAGCAACGGGTGATTACACCACGTGGCCCCAGCTGTCGTGCAGCCAGTTGTGTCAGATTTGGGCGGCCATTCCAGGGGTGGCATAATACATGCTTCAGCCCCTGGTAGGCCCTGGGTACACCGATGCCCTGGATACCTGTGGTATGCTGAGACAGGGACTGACAAGGCGGCCCAGTCCAAATTAGTGGATGCACCTAACGTACATGTGTGTTAATTTCGAGAGAGAACAGCTAGGCTGTGGGTCTGATTGGCAGGCCCACAGCCGGAGAAAGTCGTAACCCAATGAAGCAAAAGCAAAAAAATCTGGGTGATCATAGGATTGCAGACCCTACTCTCCTACAGTGGTGTAATCTTAAAGTGACTTGTCCGAGATCAAACAAAATGCGAGTGCTGAGCTGACCCGTGCACTCTGAATGCTTCCCATGCTGAACTACTGCCCAGAGGGATACTTCTCTTTGCTGGGTACTGTAATTGAGGCTATTAGGGGAAAATATGCTTTCGTGACAAAACGCAGCTCAGTCCTTGGTTTGCTAAAAGGCTCTGGCTGCAGGCGCAGTTCCACTAGGGTCGGAGGAAGATTGAATTTGTTTCAACGTCTGATGGGTGATCACAGCCCAGCCCGCATCACTGTCGTTAAGCCACCTTGTCTCCACCAGTGGTGTGAAGCCATCTGGGACCAGGTGTGATTCACGTCCGATAGCACCATTTTAGGTCTTGTCTTCCAGACACTGCAGGCTACCCGTTTGAGAAAATGCCTATTGTCGACTTCGGGTGAGCCTAGCGCCTGCCCATTGCTTACCATTGGTTGAATTTGTCACTTATTGTGTTGCTTTTTATTCATCAACTTGCATCAGCTTCCCTTCCTCCGTCTGTGTTGCTCCCTTCCCACATCGTGACTCCATGACTTGTCCTTCCACTGCTTACTTTTCGGATGCTACTTTTTTGTTAAGCCCTCCAAGAGAGTCTATGTGTTTTCCAGCTGTCTCCCTTGTGTACTTCTCTTCCCCTCCGCTGTACTCTGTGTTGCCTTCGACTGCATGTTTCTTCCAGGCCCTTTCCGTGTTGTTGCTCATTGGGTTCTACTCTGCCTGAATTGCTTTTTCACTTGTGTGTTTTTCCACCCGCTTCCCGTATCTCTCTCTCTCTCTCTAGCCCTTGGGCTTCTTTCTCTCGCGCTCGATGCTGCTTCTGCCCCTCACCATGTTGCTTCCCACCCCCTCTTGTGATGCGTGCTTTATTCGTGTTGCTCCCCACCTCCTGTGCACTCCTTTTTGCTTCCACCCAGGAAAAAACCCGCTTTTGCATAAACTTTTTTTTTTTACCTATCCAACTTGGATTGATTATATAAAAAATTGCGCCTCTGTCATTATGTAGGTTTGTGGATGCATCATGTGTGTTCTTACAAAATGACATGTACGCATGACAGACCCCTTTTTATGCCAAAGCCGATCATACGGCAGAGCTGTCTGGTTTGCTAACGACATCTTGGGAACATTCGGAAAGCTTGCCTTGGAATTCATTCCGCCTGTTGTTTACCATTGGCTTTGTGGTTTGTAACTCGCATTGCTTGCTTTCGATTTGCTGGCTCTCTTTGTTTTAGGCTGTGTAACTTGAGTTCATTCCTTCCTTTGCCCAAACCCTATTTATGGTATTCTTCCACATGCATTTAATTTTTGTAAACAGCCCTTTAAATCTTGTTCTTATCTTGTCAACATTTGCTGGGCATTCAAAGACAGAGGTCAAGTGTCAGGCTTCCAGGGAGCTTGGTGTTTTCTTTTCTCTTTTCTCCCCACCCAAAGATATCAAAACTCTCAACTGCACCTTCCTGAAAAACCAACGATGGTTAACGCGCAGTAACTGTGTGCTCAACAGACCTCATAACGAAATTCCTCCTGATCATCGCTCCCCCCCCCCCCCCAATTAATCTGCCCCCATAAAAGAATGGCTCAAACATCTTACCGCTCTCAACTGCGCAGTCAAGTTAATGACTGTACTAGATCGCTAGGTATACCGCTGGACAAACACTTGAATATTCAAGATCATATCATTGCAACCACCAGTGGAGCCAATGACCAACTGAGCACGCTAAGGAAACAAGCCCTTTTTGTGCCCGATGACTTTTGACAATCAGATCTCTTCCTTTAGTTTTTAATGCCACAACGGGATCTAAACTTGGTTTTTACTTTTTTGATGGGCTCTCCTTTTAAATCTCTTCACAGTTGTTAGTTAAGACTGTTGATGTTTAAAACTGTTTTACTTGTAGCGATTACTTCGGTGAGATGTCTGTGAGTTGCAAGCACTGAGCGTCCGTCCTTCTAATACTTTTTTTCCCCAGATCAGTGATCTCTTTGAACCAGCGCTTACCTTCTACCGAGGGTGGTGACACATTACCACCTCAGACAATCGATTACCCTCCCTTTTATAGCCTGCCACATACCACCAGGGAGGAGGAGAGGTTACACCGGCTGGTCTCTGGAGGAGTGTTAGTTACTTCTTTGAACGCACCAAGGAGATCAGGGAGGACCTCCAGCTCTTAGTGGGGTAAGCAGGAAGCAAGGAAGGCTTGGCTGTCCACAAGAGGACTTTATTCTACTGGGTATTATTGAGCATAAAGATGTGTTTCACCTTTGTGAAGAAAGAACCCCCTGAGGGATCGTGGCGCATTCAGCAAGGACAAAGCCTCCCACCTCGGCATTCGCCAGCACGGTCACCACGGCTCAGATATGTCAGGTGGCGACGTGGTCTTCTCTTCACACTGTCCCCTAGTATTGCTGTTGAAGCTCAGAGGGGAGACGGGATGGCCATTTCGCACGGTTCAGTGCTGCAGGATTTCCTTGTTTAGCCATCTCTTCAGATCCAGCTCCTGTGGTGGGGGAGAGCCAGGTACAGCTCTGTAATCTAAGAGAAAGGAATCTGCTGGTAGAAGTGTCCATCAGAAGAAAAAGTAACGATACATGCAAATTACTGCAAGGCATGAGATGTGCATCCAGAGAGAGGGACCCCACAAAGGTGTCCCTTTATTTGTGGTGATAAACGGGGTGGACGCGATGGTGCCGCAGTGGTTTGTGGTGTTGCCAAAGCCCTGTGATGCACTCCTCTCCTCGAAGAGCAAATTCTGGCATTTACACCCCGTCTGGACCAGACCATGCTGGGGTCTGTGGGGCTAGCACTGGTCCCCGTTAGGGATGGCGTTTTGCTGCCGCTGTGCCATCGCAGTGTGTTTGCACCGCATACTCGAGGGACAGTTGTGCAGCGTGGTGTATTGGCACAGTCTGACTTGCCCGCATGGCAGAGTGCATAGAGTGCTGCAGCACCTCTCTCCCAGCTGGCATCGCTGCTGGTGCCCCCAGCATGGCACCCTTGCCGGC
This sequence comes from Triturus cristatus, assembly GCF_964204655.1. Taxonomy (NCBI): domain Eukaryota; kingdom Metazoa; phylum Chordata; class Amphibia; order Caudata; family Salamandridae; genus Triturus; species Triturus cristatus. The sequence goes on from NC_140595.1 coordinate 17,222,583, forward strand.
AGGTCTCCCTCCCCTGCTCATTACTTATGCAGCAGCTGCTACCGGCAGAGAAGTGGAAACTCAAAGTCCATCAATAATTAAACTGCACTCAGCCGCCATCATCTGGGAGGTGCAGAGCTGCCAGCTCTCAAACCCAAGGACAGCCTGGAGCTGCCAGGCCCTTGGCTTCCTGGCACGCCGCTGGCCTCGTGCCCTGGCCTTCCCTTGGTGGCTTCAAGGGCCGGCGGCTGTAAAGGGCCTTGTTGCAGCAGAGGCAGCCCGGCCGGGGGCTGCTATAGGCCAGGTCCCTTTTGAAGGACTGCCTTTACCCCTTTACCATTGGACCTCTCCCAGACCACGGCCTTCTGTTACTTTCCATTGGACAGGCGATTCACAGTCAGATTCGAATGACATCTTTAAACAAGCATTGGGAAAGCCAATAAGTCTAGTCAGTGTGTTTTTTTTTTTTGCAGTCAATCAATCAGGGATTTGTAGAGTGCACTGCTCACCCGTGAGGGTCTCAAGGCGCTGTGGGGTGGGTGGGTGTGAGCAGCTCCGTTGGGGTCATTCCAAGAGCCAGGTCCTGAGGTACTTCCTCAGTGGGTGCAGTATCGGGCTTCGCCAGAGGTGAAGGGGGAGATCACCTCCGGCAGTAGACATTAATAGTGTCAAAATAATAAAGTAAAACTGCTGAAGTCTAAACGTGGTGTGGATAGGTTCTCAAAAAAGTAAGTAAAAATAAATAAATAAACATTAACTCATAGAAGTAAAAGAAAAGCATGACCTATGAACCCTAGAACTGAACTGGACTACATTCTAGGCGGAGGTGCACATGTTGAAGGGAAAAATGCCACTGCTCACAGTGAAGAGAGAAAACGGCTCGAGCGGCCCGACCCATGTCCTCGCGCTGGAGGCTGTGATAGGCCGAAGTGAAATGTGAATGACTCTTGAACAGACGAATGGCCGAAGACGGCTGACCAAAAGCCCCTCTACGTATATAGGCAAGTATGTATTTTATGCTTTTTATGTGGTTTACAAATGGTTTCAAGACCACTAAAGCTGTCTAAAAGCCAGACCTAAATGAAAACTTTAGCCCAGCCACGTCATAAGCGCCCTTTTTTAGCAACAGCAACAAAAAGAATGCGTCTTAAGTGCGGCCCCCTGAGCCCTTTTGTCTGATTTTTCTTGTGTTGACAGTCAGAGCTCGAGCTTGCTTTCAGTGTCTTGTCACAAATTTGCTACTCGGCTGCTCCTTTCTCTAGAACAGTGCTTTTGAACACGTATTATATTATTTTTTTGTTATTTACTGCTACAAGATTGGCAGTTGCTGTCGAGGAAAAATCGATTTTTTTCCTGTACTTTCAACAGATGTTGTGCTACATGGGTGAAAGTATAGAAAAGAAAAGCACTATGAGGCGGGCAATGCTGGCGGCTTCATAGCGCTATTTTTTTATTTTACATTCACCCATGTTCTACAGCAACCACGCTGATATCCAACATGGGTAGGAAAACCTTGACGAGGCCAATAGATCTTGTATACATATATATCTAGACCAACTTGCTTTGCCAATTCTTGTTATAATTTATAAGCGCTATAATAAACATTTTATTCAGCCCTTTTGCATAAAGGAGTCCTGCTTAGACCTCACGTGGCCTTCACTTTTGGCCTCAGATTGAAGTGCTGTGAAATCTAACCAATCCTATGCCATCTGAGGCGCTTTGACGTGGAGTCCCTCAGGTGCGCGCTGGAAAAGCTGGCACACATCAAGCGGATGAGGGAGGCGGCTGAAGGCCAAGTTGAGGGGGCGCGCGAGCCTGGATGGAAGGAGTGGCCCTGCATCCAGGATGGGGTGCATGTCTGATACAGGCAATGTGCGGTCCACGGAAGCAGCTGCAACTTCAAGAGATTGTCTTTACTTTCATCTATGTTACACACAGCCACGCTGCAGTGCAGCATGTTTGAAAGTAATAAAAAATAAAAATCGCTGTAACGTGTTCAATGCAGGCTGCGTCATAGTTCTTTTTTACGTTACTTTCAGCCATGTTGCACAGCGGCTGTGCTTCTGTGCAACATGGCTAAAAAAAATTGACAAGACCAATAAATCTTGGATTTGCCAATGTTTATTTTTTTGGGGTGGGGGGCAGGAAGGGCAAGCAATGCCGGACGGCGCAGGATGGGTGGCACCAAAGCGAATGACAGTGGGAGAGGGCGGGAAGATCAAGCAACTCAAGTAAGGGGCAAGGAGGGTGGGAGAGAGCAAGCAATATTACAGACAGTGAAGGAGGGAGCAAGAAACATTGTGTACATTGGGTGGATGGTGGGAGGGAGACGGGACAATCACCACAGGGCGTGGGACAGAGCGAGCAGCACCAGGAGAGTGGGAAGACGATGGGAGGTGGATGGACTGAAAACACATGCACTCTTTTGGAGTCCAACAAGTTAACTAAAAGTACCTCCAGAAGCTCATGGCCAGTGGAAGGACACGGGCCATGAACAGGAAGCTGTACATGGTCCATGCTCCACGGAATGGACTGCATGGACAATATACATCTGTTATTCAGCGCCTTAAGACCCTTGGGTGATACGTGCGCTTTGCAAATACATATGTTATGTTTGTTATGTCATATGAAGAGAAAGTGAAACTGGGAGGCGCTGACCAATGAGAAGCAAGGAAATGAGAGTGACGTTGATACCAACCAATAGTAACAGGTGGGCTTTTTAAGTTCTTTTTTTTGTTTAAATAACAATAGCCTCGCAAGCGACAGTGCATGTGTTGTCTCGGGCAAGACCCTAAAAAGAAGCCCAGTTCAGAGCAAAGCATATTGGCAAAAAAAATTATTTCTTTCAAGAAGCTGATGGTTGAAGATGTCAAGGAGATAACCTTTCACCACTACCTTAAAGCTGTTTAGGTTTTAAGACAATGCTTATAAGTGGCAAAGCGTGCTCTGAGGCAAGTCTTGCCACACCCGGCATGTAATTACTGAATGTGGGATTAATGACGTGATTTTAGGAATTTCACATAACACTAATGCAAGATTATTCCTGTGTCGGCAAGAGTAAATAACCCCCAAATCTATCAGTAAATAGACAATTTTGAGTTTGCTGTTTTTGTCAATTAATTGACTTCATCTTTGGAGGTTTGTCCTGTTCCCTGTGAGATTTTGTCACATTATGCAGCTGTCGCAAACCCGGGTGTGGTGGGGCGCGCTCCAATCAAGTATCTCTGAAAAGCAGGGCCTGTGGAGAAGCGAGGGAGAGCGGTCACACCCCTGTTTTAGGGAGGGAGTGCGGCCACACCCTCGTCTTGTGATAGCAGGGGCTCTGGAGAAAGGAGTGAGTGCTGTCACACCCTCGTCTTGTGATAGCAGGGGCTCTGGAGAAAGGAGTGAGTGCTGTCACACCCTCGTCTTGTGATAGCAGGGGCTATGGAGAAAGGAGTGAGTGCTGTCCCACTCTCGTCTTGTGATAGCAGGGGCTCTGGAGAAAGGAGTGAGTGCTGTCCCACCCTCGTCTTGTGATAGCAGGGGCTTTGGAGAAAGGAGTGAGTGCTGTCCCACTCTCGTCTTGTGATAGCAGGGGCTATGGAGAAAGGAGTGAGTGCTGTCTCACTCTCGTCTTGTGATAGCAGGGGGCTATGGAGAAAGGAGTGAGTGCTGTCCCACTCTCGTCTTGTGATAGCAGGGGCTCTGGAGAAAGGAGTGAGTGCTGTCCCACCCTCGTCTTGTGATAGCAGGGGCTTTGGAGAAAGGAGTGAGTGCTGTCCCACTCTCGTCTTGTGATAGCAGGGGCTATGGAGAAAGGAGTGAGTGCTCTCCCACCCTCGTCTTGTGATAGCAGGGGCTATGGAGAAAGGAGTGAGTGCTGTCACACCCTCGTCTTGTGATAGCAGGGGCTATGGAGAAAGGAGTGAGTGCTGTCACACCCTCGTCTTGTGATAGCAGGGGCTATGGAGAAAGGAGTGAGTGCTGTCACACCCTCGTCTTGTGATAGCAGGGGCTATGGAGAAAGGAGTGAGTGCTGTCCCACCCTCGTCTTGTGATAGCAGGGGCTATGGAGAAAGGAGTGAGTGCTGTCACACCCTCGTCTTGTGATAGCAGGGGCTATGGAGAAAGGAGTGAGTGCTGTTACACCCTCGTCTTGTTATAGCAGGGGCTATGGAGAAAGGAGTGAGTGCTGTTAGACCCTCGTCTTGTGATAGCAGAAGCTTTGGAGAAAGGAGTGAGTGCTGTCACACCCTCGTCTTGTGATAGCAGGGGCTATGGAGAAAGGAGTGAGTGCTGTCCCACCCTTGTCTTGTGATAGCAGGGGCTATGGAGAAAGGAGTGAGTGCTGTCACACCCTCGTCTTGTGATAGCAGGGGCTATGGAGAAAGGAGTGAGTGCTGTTACACCCTCGTCTTGTTATAGCAGGGGCTATGGAGAAAGGAGTGAGTGCTGTTAGACCCTCATCTTGTGATAGCAGAGGCTTTGGAGAAAGGAGTGAGTGCTGTCACACCCTCGTCTTGTGATAGCAGGGGCTATGGAGAAAGGAGTGAGTGCTGTCACACCCTCGTCTTGTGATAGCAGGGGCTATGGAGAAAGGAGTGAGTGCTGTCACACCCTCGTCTTGTGATAGCAGGGGCTATGGAGAAAGGAGTGAGTGCTGTCACACCCTCGTCTTGTGATAGCAGGGGCTGTAGAGAAAGGAGTGAGTGCTGTTAGACCCTCATCTTGTGATAGCAGAAGCTGTGGAGAAAGGAGTGAGTGCTGTCACACCCTCGTCTTGTGATAGCAGGGGCTCTGGAGAAAGGAGTGAGTGCTGTCCCACCCTCGTCTTGTTATAGCAGGGGCTCTGGAGAAAGGAGTGAGTGCTGTCACACCCTCGTCTTGTGATAGCAGGGGCTATGGAGAAAGGAATGAGTGCTGTCACACCCTCGTCTTGTGATAGCAGGGGGTATGGAGAAAGGAGTGAGTGCTGTCACACCCTCGTCTTGTGATAGCAGGGGGCTATGGAGAAAGGAGTGATTGCTGTCACACCCTCGTCTTGTGATAGCAGGGGCTATGGAGAAAGGAGTGAGTGCTCTCCCACCCTCGCCTTGTGATAGCAGAGGCTCTGGAGAAGAGAGGGAGTGCTGTCCCACCCTCTTCTTGTGATAGCAGGGGCTATGGAGAAAGGAGTGAGTGCTGTCACACCCTCGTCTTGTGATAGCAGGGGCTATGGAGAAAGGAGTGAGTGCTGTCACACCCTCGTCTTGTGATAGCAGGGGCTATGGAGAAAGGAGTGAGTGCTGTCACACCCTCGTCTTGTGATAGCAGGGGCTATGGAGAAAGGAGTGAGTGCTGTCACACCCTCGTCTTGTGATAGCAGGGGCTATGGAGAAAGGAGTGAGTGCTATCACACCCTCGTCTTGTGATAGCAGGGGCTATGGAGAAAGGAGTGAGTGCTGTCACACCCTCGTCTTGTGATAGCAGGGGCTATGGAGAAAGGAGTGAGTGCTGTCACACCCTCGTCTTGTGATAGCAGGGGCTATGGAGAAAGGAGTGAGTGCTGTCACACCTTCGTCTTGTGATAGCAGGGGCTATGGAGAAAGGAGTGAGTGCTGTCCCACTCTCGTCTTGTGATAGCAGGGGCTGTAGAGAAAGGAGTGAGTGCTGTTAGACCCTCATCTTGTGATAGCAGAAGCTGTGGAGAAAGGAGTGAGTGCTGTCACACCCTCGTCTTGTGATAGCAGGGGCTCTGGAGAAAGGAGTGAGTGCTGTCCCACCCTCGTCTTGTGATAGCAGGGGCTATGGAGAAAGGAGTGAGTGCTGCCCCACCCTCGTCTTGTGATAGCAGGGGCTATAGAGAAAGGAGTGAGTGCTGTCCCACCCTCGTCTTGTGATAGCAGGGGCTCTGGAGAAAGGAGTGAGTGCTGTCACACCCTCGTCTTGTGATAGCAGGGGCTATGGAGAAAGGAGTGAGTGCTGTCCCACTGTCGTCTTGTGATAGCAGGGGCTGTAGAGAAAGGAGTGAGTGCTGTTAGACCCTCATCTTGTGATAGCAGGGGCTATGGAGAAAGGAGTGAGTGCTGTCACACCCTCGTCTTGTGATAGCAGGGGCTATGGAGAAAGGAGTGAGTGCTGTCCCACCCTCGTCTTGTGATAGCAGGGGCTATGGAGAAAGGAGTGAGTGCTGTCACACCCTCGTCTTGTGATAGCAGGGGCTATGGAGAAAGGAGTGAGTGCTGTTACACCCTCGTCTTGTTATAGCAGGGGCTATGGAGAAAGGAGTGAGTGCTGTTAGACCCTCATCTTGTGATAGCAGAAGCTTTGGAGAAAGGAGTGAGTGCTGTCACACCCTCGTCTTGTGATAGCAGGGGCTATGGAGAAAGGAGTGAGTGCTGTCCCACCCTTGTCTTGTGATAGCAGGGGCTATGGAGAAAGGAGTGAGTGCTGTCACACCCTCGTCTTGTGATAGCAGGGGCTATGGAGAAAGGAGTGAGTGCTGTTACACCCTCGTCTTGTTATAGCAGGGGCTATGGAGAAAGGAGTGAGTGCTGTTAGACCCTCATCTTGTGATAGCAGAAGCTTTGGAGAAAGGAGTGAGTGCTGTCACACCCTCGTCTTGTGATAGCAGGGGCTATGGAGAAAGGAGTGAGTGCTGTCACACCCTCGTCTTGTGATAGCAGGGGCTATGGAGAAAGGAGTGAGTGCTGTCACACCCTCGTCTTGTGATAGCAGGGGCTATGGAGAAAGGAGTGAGTGCTGTCACACCCTCGTCTTGTGATAACAGGGGCTGTAGAGAAAGGAGTGAGTGCTGTTAGACCCTCATCTTGTGATAGCAGAAGCTGTGGAGAAAGGAGTGAGTGCTGTCACACCCTCGTCTTGTGATAGCAGGGGCTCTGGAGAAAGGAGTGAGTGCTGTCCCACCCTCTTCTTGTTATAGCAGGGGCTCTGGAGAAAGGAGTGAGTGCTGTCACACCCTCGTCTTGTGATAGCAGGGGCTATGGAGAAAGGAATGAGTGCTGTCACACCCTCGTCTTGTGATAGCAGGGGCTATGGAGAAAGGAGTGAGTGCTGTCACACCCTCGTCTTGTGATAGCAGGGGGCTATGGAGAAAGGAGTGATTGCTGTCACACCCTCGTCTTGTGATAGCAGGGGCTATGGAGAAAGGAGTGAGTGCTCTCCCACCCTCGCCTTGTGATAGCAGAGGCTCTGGAGAAGAGAGGGAGTGCTGTCCCACCCTCTTCTTGTGATAGCAGGGGCTATGGAGAAAGGAGTGAGTGCTGTCACACCCTCGTCTTGTGATAGCAGGGGCTATGGAGAAAGGAGTGAGTGCTGTCACACCCTCGTCTTGTGATAGCAGGGGCTATGGAGAAAGGAGTGAGTGCTGTCACACCCTCGTCTTGTGATAGCAGGGGCTATGGAGAAAGGAGTGAGTGCTGTTACACCCTCGTCTTGTTATAGCAGGGGCTATGGAGAAAGGAGTGAGTGCTGTCACACCCTCGTCTTGTGATAGCAGGGGCTATGGAGAAAGGAGTGAGTGCTATCACACCCTCGTCTTGTGATAGCAGGGGCTATGGAGAAAGGAGTGAGTGCTGTCACACCCTCGTCTTGTGATAGCAGGGGCTATGGAGAAAGGAGTGAGTGCTGTCACACCCTCGTCTTGTGATAGCAGGGGCTATGGAGAAAGGAGTGAGTGCTGTCCCACTCTCGTCTTGTGATAGCAGGGGCTGTAGAGAAAGGAGTGAGTGCTGTTAGACCCTCATCTTGTGATAGCAGAAGCTGTGGAGAAAGGAGTGAGTGCTGTCACACCCTCGTCTTGTGATAGCAGGGGCTCTGGAGAAAGGAGTGAGTGCTGTCCCACCCTCGTCTTGTGATAGCAGGGGCTATGGAGAAAGGAGTGAGTGCTGCCCCACCCTCGTCTTGTGATAGCAGGGGCTATAGAGAAAGGAGTGAGTGCTGTCCCACCCTCGTCTTGTGATAGCAGGGGCTCTGGAGAAAGGAGTGAGTGCTGTCACACCCTCGTCTTGTGATAGCAGGGGCTATGGAGAAAGGAGTGAGTGCTGTCCCACTGTCGTCTTGTGATAGCAGGGGCTGTAGAGAAAGGAGTGAGTGCTGTTAGACCCTCATCTTGTGATAGCAGGGGCTATGGAGAAAGGAGTGAGTGCTGTCACACCCTCGTCTTGTGATAGCAGGGGCTCTGGAGAAAGGAGTGAGTGCTGTCACACCCTCGTCTTGTGATAGCAGGGGCTATGGAGAAAGTAGTGAGTGCTGTCCCACTCTTGTCTTGTGATAGCAGGGGCTGTAGAGAAAGGAGTGAGTGCTGTTAGACCCTCATCTTGTGATAGCAGAAGCTTTGGAGAAAGGAGTGAGTGCTGTCACACCCTCGTCTTGTGATAGGAGTGGCTATGAAGAAAGGAGTGAGTGCTGTCACACCCTCGTCTTGTTATGTTATGTTATGTTAATCAATTTATTAAGCGCAACGGTTACCCTGGGATGTCCTGGCGCTGTTACCGAACCTATGTAGCTCTATTGCCAAAGAGGAAAGTGAAGGAGTGTGCAGGTTAGTGGATGAATAGCCATGTTTTTAGTGCCCTTCGAAAGGACAGCAGATCCGACAAATTTCTGAGCTGAGCTGCAAGAGCATTCCAGGCCTTAGCTGCCCCCACAACAAATCTTCTGCCTCCCCATGAAAGTTTTTTTATCTTGGGAATCGTGGCCAATTTGGCCCCTAGTGTCCGCAAGTTTCTAGAGGGTATATACCACTTTAGATGTTTTTGCAGATAGACAGGTCCAGTCGCATGACGTGCCTTAAACACTGTGCATAAGGATTTAAAAAGTATCCTTTTCCTGACTGGAAGCCAATGAAGTTTGTGGATTTCTTTTGAGATAGGTGCAAATTTAGGAGTCCCAGTAAGTAGTCTGGCCGCTGCATTTTGAAGCCTTTGTAGTTTGTTCAGGAAGCGTTCCTGGATATTTAGATAAAGAGTGTTACAGTAATCCAGTCTGGACATCACCAGAGCTGAGACCACTGTTTTCTGGCTTCCTGCAGGTAGGAAAGGCAGAATGTTTTTCACAGTCCGAAGAACAAATGACGTAGCAGAGGAGACTGAATTAATGTGGGCACCCAGATTTAGCTTGTCATCTACCATTACTCCCAAGTCTTTTACCTTTTGAACTGGAATAGGAAAAGATCCCATACTAGCAGGCCACTATGTAGGATTCCTAAAGGTTGGGGCATTTCCAAACACCATGACCTCCGTTTTATCGGAGTTCAACTTTAGGCAGTTATCCGCCATCCATCAACTCACTGCCATCATACAGTCTTGAAATCTGTTGATCAAGGTGTCCTCCTGACCTGGCTGCAAGGATATCACAATTTGGGTGTCATCTGCGTAAGATCCTAATTCAAAACCTGAGGTTTTAATAATGGGAGCCAGTGAGGACACATAAACATTAAACGAGGTCGGGCTCAGGGACGAGCCCTGAGGGACTCCACAAGGTAAAATAAATGGTCTTGAGTGGAAGTTGCCCATGGAAACCACCTGGGATCTGTCAGTGAGAGAGGATTTTATGAGCTTCCAGGCCTTGCCCTGAAGACCGCATGCCCAGAGCCGATCCAATAAACGTTGGTGGTGGACCGTGTCAAAAGCAGCGGATAGATCTAATAATATCAAGGCTGCCCTTCCTCCCGAATCTACCGCTCTTCTGATCTCATCTGTGGTGTGTCTTGTGATAGCAGGGGCTATGGAGAAAGGAGTGAGTGCTGTCACACCCTCGTCTTGTGATAGCAGGGGCTATGGAGAAAGGAGTGAGTGCTCACCCACCCTCGTCTTGTGATAGCAGGGGCTATGGAGAAAGGAGTGAGTGCTCTCCCACCCTCGTCTTGTGATAGCAGGGGCTATAGAGAAAGGAGTGAGTGCTGTCCCACCCTCGTCTTGTGATAGCAGGGACTATGGAGAAAGGAGTGAGTGCTGTCACACCCTCGTCTTGTGATAGCAGAAGCTGTGGAGAAAGGAGTGAGTGCTGTCCCACTCTCGTCTTGTGATAGCAGGGGCTATGGAGAAAGGAGTGAGTGCTGTCACACCCTCGTCTTGTGATAGCAGGGGCTATGGAGAAAGGAGTGAGTGCTGTCACACCCTCGCCTGGTGATAGCAGAGGCTCTGGAGAAGAGAGGGAGTGCTGTCCCACCCTCGTCTTGTGATACCAGGGGCTATGGAGAAAGGAGTGAGTGCTGTCACACCCTTGTCTGGTGATAGCAGGGGCTATAGAGAAAGGAGTGAGTGCTGTCACACCCTCGTCTTGTGATAGCAGGGGCTATGGAGAAAGGAGTGAGTGCTGTTACACCCTCGTCTTGTGATAGCAGGGGCTATGGAGAAAGGAGTGAGTGCTGTCACACCCTCGTCTTGTGATAGCAGGGGGCTATGGAGAAAGGAGTGAGTGCTGTCACACCCTGGTCTTGTGATAGATGGGGCTATGGAGAAAGGAGTGAGTGCTGTCACACCCTCGTCTTGTGATAGCAGGGGCTATGGAGAAAGGAGTGAGTGCTGTCACACCCTCGTCTGGTGATAACAGAGGCTATGGGGAAAGGAGGGAGTGCTGTCACACCCCTGTCTTGTGATAGCAGAAGCTGTGGAGAAAGGAGTGAGTGCTGTCACACCCCTGTCTTGTGATTGCAGAAGCTGTGGAGAAAGGAGTGAGTGCTGTCACATCCCTGTCTTGTGGCAGCAGAAGCTGTGGAGAAAGGAGTGAGTGCTGTCCCACTCTCGTCTTGTGGTAGCAGGGCCTCTGGAGAAGAGAGAGTGCAGTCACACCCTTATCTTGTGATAGCAAAGGCTATGCAGAAAGGAGTGAGTGCTGTCACTCCCCGTATGCTGGTACCAGGGGCTGTGGAGAAGGGAGAGAGGGCTGTCATACCCCTGTCTTGTGTCAGCAGGGGCTCTGGAGAATCGTAATTGTATTTCTATAGTGCTTACTATCCCTGAAGAGGCGTTGAAGTGATTTTCAGCAAGTAGCACGCTCCTCCAGAACCCACAAAGGATTTGTGGCGGATTAGTATAGGGAAATATGAGTTAATTTGAGCGGTCGACAAGCAAGTTTTTATATAAATTTTGATACAAAGAACTTTGTTATCAAGTAAGTACTTTTAAACATTTTGATATTAGCAGTTACATAAAATGTTAACTTGAATGCGTCTTTATGCACAATGGGAGAAAAAGCATATACGGTATACAGTTATTTGCGTTCGGTTTCTGGGGGTCTCCTTCGGGACTTAGGGTCGTAAGGGGCTAAGGTCCAAAGTAGGCCTGCGTAGAGTTCTGCTATGCGGAACTCCGCGAAATAACAAAAGAACTGCTGCGCTCCACAGAGTTCCGCAAGTGGCAGAGCGAGGTAAATCGCAATGATTTTTAGCGCCCGGCATTTGTCCCCCGCTGTAAAATCAACACTAACTGCACCACGCGCAGAGCAAGAAGGCGTAGCTTCTTTCTGCTGCTCTGCCGCTAAAGTATATTTCCTACTTGAGTGGCAGCTTCCTCACCAAGAGCAGCAGGTTTCTCAACGTGAGCAGTGGTGACCTACCGTGCCGCCTGTGTTGAGAAATTTCCCTGGGAGATGGTGTAGCGTTGGATTTTCCTCTCACACGCTCTCCAACTTAACATTGGCGAGACTTGAGAGAGGAAAAACTCCACTCTACGCCACTCTGCAAAGTTTTTCAGAACTCCGCAGGAAAAACTCTGCGAATGAAGAGGATTTTACCGCCCAGGCCTGGCCCAAACTACCACCAGTAGTAACTCATTACCTTCCCTTGGGCATCCCATTGCAGAGGTGCTGGTCTGGTTGGTAGCTGTGGGGGGGGGGGGGCACCTAGAAACAGGCTGCAGAGGGAAACTTGGGGACAAGTCTGGGAGCTCCCAACAGGGGAGGGGGGGTTACTGGGATCCAGGGGACAAAAGAGCATAGTCGGTAACTGTCCTGTGGCATTCGGTGCAGAGTTAAAAGGTCGGCTGGGCTCTGTGAGCCTTGGAATCTGGCGGTTGCTGGTCTCACTAGTAGAGGGTGCAAAGTCAAGACAGCTGGGCCTCTCTGGAACTGGGACCCTGTGGTGCTGACTCCCTCCACGGCTGCTTTATCCCTGTCTTGTGGTAGCAGCGGCTGTGGAAAAGGGACTGAGTGCTGTCACACCCCTGTCTTATGATAGCAGAAGCTGCGGAGAAATGAGGGAGTGCTATCACCCCTCTATGTTGGAGTAGCTGGGTCCGTGGAGAAGGCTGAGTGCTCTCACCCCTCTATCCTGGAGTAGCAGGGCCTGTGGAGAAGGGAGCGGTGCTCTCAACCCTCTATCCTGGAGTAGCAGGGCCTGTGGAGAAGGGAGCGGTGCTCTCTGTAAGGAAGTGGGTTTCTGTTGCAGTAAGCCCCCACTTTTTGCCTGATACCTGAAGCACTTTTCCTTGGTGTGCCCTGGGCCCATGCCAATCAGGTACCCAAGGCCTGTGTTCCTTCCCTAAAAACAGTACTAAAGCCTAAACCCAATTGGCATCTCTGTCCACATGTCAGCCCCTGGTAAATGGTACCCTAGGTACCCAGGGAATTGTGACCAGAGAAGACCCCTGGGCTGCAGCACTTATTGTGCCAACCTTAGGGGCCCTGTACCCTGACACACACACACTGCCTTTGCAGGCTGAGTGTCCTGGTGCAGAACTAAACACAGAGTCGACATGGCACACATCCCTGTGTGCCATGCCCACAAACCCACTGCCTTGGCATACATCAGCCACCCCTCTAGCTGGGTGCCCTATGCCAGTGGTGAGGACACAGGTGCATGAGCCCTGTGCCCCTACAGTACCCAGGGCCATTCCTGGGCACTGTAAATGCAGTGATGCCATTAAGAGTATATGGTGCTGGGAGGTTGTCATTACAAACTCCACAGCACCATAATGGCTACACTGAAGACTGACAAGTTTGATATCAAACTTCTCAGCACATTAAGCCCACACTGATGCCAGTGTGAGATTTAATGTAAAATGCACTACAGAGGGCATCTTAGAGATGCCCCCTGAAACCTAACCTACAATCCACGTCTTGTCTGAGAGGCTGCCTAGGCTGCCACACAGCAGACATGTTGCTGGACCCCTGGGTGGAGAGCCACCACTCTCCTGGGCCTGCAACAATGCACATCCTGGGCGAGGTGCTAGGTCCCCTCCCCCAGGATGGGCAGGGGGAAGCTTCAAAGGCATGCCGCCTTTGTGAGCTTCTCCAGGCCACTTGCTGTACTCAGCAACTCGCCCCCGCCGGTTCTGACCCCCACTCTGGCGGGAAGACTGGCGGGAAACCCTACGTGAGGAAAGGAGGTGTGCAGGCCTGTGCCAACTCCACCCCTCAGGTGGGAGAGGCGAGGTGAAGCACAACTCCGGGCTCCGGCCATCTTGAGGATGGGGAGCCCTGCCCAATCACAGCAAGGCTCCTGCCCCCTCCCACCGAAGAGGAGCAGGATTGGGGGTGTACTCACCCCAGGACAGGGACCCATTGGTCCCTGCCCTCACTCTACCTGTAACGCCCCTAAATTTAGTACTTGAGGGCACCCTGAACCTTCCTTCCTCAGATACCGATTCGAAAACAAGCAAGAAGATCAAGAAACCAGAAGACCCGCCGCGCAGCTGCTAAAAAGAGGACTACACCAACTGACTTGGCCCCAGCCCTACCGGCCTGTTGATCCTTGAACCTGCTCCTGTGGAACTCCGGCGCCTTCAGTGGTCAGCAACATCAAAAACCCCGGAGGAACTGACCACCTAGAGACTCTACCAAGACTGGGACTCCCACGAGCAGCGGTTCTGCTCAAACCGCAATACCCCTGGTGCCAGCCAGGAACCGCGAATCCAGCACACCCTGCACCTGCCGAGCCCGACCTGTGCCAGAGTGGACAAAGACCCTGAGGACGTCCCCCCGGCGATTCTGACCTCGAATCCAGTGCCCAAGGACCCTCCTGGAAGACCCAGACGACGCCTGCAGCCTCAGAACAAGGGACCCTCCAACCGCGACCAGCAGGGGGTAAGATTTTCCGACGTCAAAAGACACCCCTGCACCTGGCGCCCCACGACCCCCTGTGCCCAACTCCTAGGTGCCTACCAATCTTCCAAGATCCCAACTTACCCATCGAAGTGTTGGTCGCTCCTGAAGATCCTCCGTCCCCGAGCCTGCAGCCTTTGTTCACTTTCCAAGATCTCCATTGAATAACATTGAGTGCCCGACAGCTCAAAAGCACCCTGCACCCAGGTCCGGACTGGGAACCAAAACCGGCCCTGGCAAAGTGCTCGGCCGCCCCCGCGGGGGTTGGAGGTGCCGCCGAGCTCTTTGCCAGGGCCGGTTTTCGGCTGATTTTGTTACAGGGCCGATTTTGCAGCTGGGCTGCAAAAACGGCACTGTAACAAAAACGGCCCCTAGGGGCCCAAAACCGGCCCCCACCCGTGCGGCGCACGGGGGGATTGCCCGGTGCCCGCTACGGCCAGTCCGGCCCTGCCTGCACCCAGCCGCCCGAGTGCCCCTGGCAGTGCAACCTATGTCCTAATCTACTTCCCCATTTGCCCTGAGCAAGTGACCAGGAGCCCAGCTCCCACAGCCGCGTGGCCTGCTCGCCAGCAGCCACCAACCAAAGGCTCCCTGCCTCTCATTGGATAACATTGGGCCTAACTACCTCTGCACCCGGATGCCCCTGTGCCGCTGAGGGTGTACCAACTGTACCTACCTGACCCTGGGAGACCCCTGAGTCTATGCCCAGAACCTTAACTCTGCCAGTCGAGTACTTACCTAAAAGCCGATAAGTCACTTTTCTTCCATAGGCTAACATTGACTGGTTTCACTTGTAAATTCTTTTAAGTGTGGAGTTTTGGAACTTTGAAATATTCATTTAAAATCAGCCGAACAACGAATTCCGATTTACTCACCTGTTATCAGGAGAGACCTCAGTGCTGTGTCTTGTAGCTCAGTACTGACCCTGAAAAGTAATTTTAACCGTACTAACCAGTAACTTGAATTTCCTTCCATAGGATATCATTGCCTGCTTTTTGCTGAAAAAGTTTGTGTCGATTTTTGAAACTTAACAAATATTCTTTAAAAATCGTGCCAACGATAAAAACGTAATTACTTGCCTGTTTTAGATAGATGTCCTAGTGCTGAACCTAGGAGCCCAGCACTGGATTACAAAAGTAACGAGAACATACTTTACCCGTAACTCGAATTTTCTTCCATAGGAAACCATTGACTGTTTTTCTGTGAAATTTCTTCTGTGTCGATTTTGCAAACTTATAAATATTCCTTAAAAATCGCCTGTATAACTTAAGCGCAGTTTCTCAACTGCTTACAAGTGGTAGACTAGTGCTGGATCCAGGATCCAACACTGACCTAGAAAAGGTAACCATAACCCCACTTACCTGCTAAGTGAATTTCCTTCCATAGGATAACATTGGCAATTTGATCAGAAAAAGTTTCTGTCAACTTTTAAAATAGCAAAATATTGCTTAAAAATCACAGCAGTAACTAAAACGTATTTACTCACTTGTTTCCAAGAACTGTCCCAGGACTGAATCTAGGATCCAGTCCTGGAGTTAGAAAAGTAATCCTGAAAGTGATCAATTGCATATAACTTAAAATTCCCATTGAGCTCAATGTATTATTGTGTTTGAAATGGTGTTGCCTATTGCAACAAACTGTAACTTTTGCATTTCAAGTCAATTGCCTCTTGCAAAGTATTTAACTAAAGCATCTCATTCTGAGAAAGTATATATTAATACGTCTTGTTGGTTCTAAAATAAAACAACCATATATTTTTATATACAAACCATTGGCCTAGAGTTCAGTTCTTGAGTGTGTGAGACCATTTGCTGACTGAGTGTGTACAACAAATGCTTTACACTGTCCTCTGATACTGCCTTACTGCTCGACCAAGCTACCACTTTAGAGTGTAAGGTTATAGCTAACTTTAGCCTCTGCCAAACCTCTGGGGACTGTGGACTCTGTGCACACTGTACCTATTTGGGAACAGTATATACAGAGCCACTTTCTCACACTCTCACCCCTCTATCCTGGAGTGGCAGGGACCGTGGAGAAGGGAGCGATGCTCTCACCCCTCTGTCTTGGAGTAGCAGGGTCTGTGGAGAAGGGAGCGGTGCTCTCACCCCTTAATCCTGGAGTAGCAGGGTCTGTGGAGAAGGGAGCAGTGTTCTCACCCCTCTATCCTGGATTAGCAGGGTCTGTGGAGAAAGGAGCAATACTCTTGTTGCAGTGTGGAAGGTCAAATTCCCCCCTTCGTCACAGACCAAATATCGCAATAACACATTCACTCAAATACATTCACTGGTGGGGCACATAACACCAACACTCACACTTCATTGATCTGTTTCCCTAGAGGGATACATTTCCAAACGCTGACATGAAAGGAATATCTTTTCACCTAAACCCTTATATGTATTGAATACTTTTATTAACTTCAAACCTCGTGATATTTCCCTCATTTGGCGATGAATCAGTTAGAATCCTGGAGTAGCAGGGTCTGTGGAGTAGGGAAAGGTGCTCTCACCCCTCTATCCTGGAGTAGCAGGGTCTGTGGAGTAGGGAGCGGTGCTCTCACCTCTATCCTGGAGTAGCAGGGTCTGTGGAGTAGGGAAAGGTGCTCTCACCCCTCTATCCTGGAGTAGCAGGGTCTGTGGAGTAGGGAGCGGTGCTCTCACCTCTATCCTGGAGTAGCAGGGTCTGTGGAGTAGGGAAAGGTGCTCTCACCCCTCTATCCTTGAATAGGAGTCCCCTGGCCTCTCACACCCAAGTGCTACACTCTGAGGGTGTGTGTAGGCCCGAGTGCCCCTATGTGGCCCGCGCTCTACAAGAACTGCTCTCGGTGCCATGTGTCCCCAACTCGGGGTCCCTCCCAGGGGCCTTGGGCTCCGTGCCGCTCCCCTCCCACCGGCCTGGCCCCTCACACTCAGGAGCCTGGGCCTGTGTATATTTAACCCCCCCCCCCCCCACACACACACACTTCCCTCAACAGTAAGGGGGTGTCGGGGTTCTGCACCACTTCCTTCTCGCTACCTGCGACACTCCGTCCCCTCCCCCGCCTCTCCCGGTGAAAGTAACCGCATCATTCATAAACCATGAGGCATGAAATATTAAAGCGCCTCGTGCCTCTCTGAGGCGGCCAGGTACAGCTGCTGCCTGAAATATTTAAGGGCGTTTATATATATGTTTCTGTTGCTTTTCCGCCTGCATCGGCGGCGCCGAGGATGTCGGAACCGAAGGCTGCTTCCATCACTTGTCTGTAAATGTAATCTCGGGTCCGTTTAAGTAGTTACAATTGTAATCCAAATGAATGACCTTGACTCCTTGCTTGTACTTATTTCCACCGACCCCCTGCTCTTCTAGCGCTTCGAGGTTGGCCTCTGCACTGCATGAGGCGATTTATAAGCGAGTTACAGAACTAAACGGAGGGGTAGGGAGGCTTTCACCTCTGACGGCTGCCTTTGCTCTCTGTCCTGACGTCTGAGGGCCCCTGCCCTCTGTTTGCGGCCTCCTCTTGTCCTGCTGCTGAGGGCCCCCTGCCCTCTCTGTTTGCGGGCTCCTCTGGTCCTGCTGCTGAGGGCCCCCTGCCCTCTCTGCAGCCTCCTCTGGTCCTGATGCTGAGGGGCCCTGCCCTCTCTGTTTGCGGCCTCCTCTAGTCCTGCTGCTGAGGGCCCCCTGCCCTCTCTGCGGCCTCCTCTGGTCCTGATGCTGAGGGCCCCTGCCCTCTCTGCGACCTCCTCTGATCCTGATGCTGAGGGCCCCCCTGCCCTCTCGGTTTGCGGCCTCCTCTGGTCCTGCTGCTGAGGGCCCCCTGCCCTCTGTTTGCGGCCTCCTCTTGTCCTGCTGCTGAGGGCCCCCTGCCCTCTCTGTTTGCGGTCTCCTCTGGTCCTGCTGCTGAGGGCCCCCTGCCCTCTCTGCGGCCTCCTCTGGTCCTGATGCTGAGGGCCCCCTGCCCTCTCGGTTTGCGGCCTCCTTTGGTCCTGCTGCTGAGGGCCCCCTGCCCTCTCTGTTTGCGGCCTCCTCTGTTCCTGATGCTTAGGGTCCCCTGCCCTCTTTTTGTGGCCTCCTCTGGTCCGTCTTCTGAGGCACCCCTGTCCTCTCTATTTGCGGCCTCCTCTAGTCCTGCTGCTGAGGGCCCCCTGCCCTCTCTGCGGCCTCCTCTGGTCCTGATGCTGAGGGCCCCTGCCCTCTCTGCGACCTCCTCTGATCCTGATGCTGAGGGCCCCCCTGCCCTCTCTGTTTGCGGCCTCCTCTTGTCCTGCTGCTGAGGGCCCCCTGCCCTCTCTGTTTGCGGTCTCCTCTGGTCCTGCTGCTGAGGGCCCCCTGCCCTCTCTGCGGCCTCCTCTGGTCCTGATGCTGAGGGCCCCCTGCCCTCTCGGTTTGCGGCCTCCTTTGGTCCTGCTGCTGAGGGCCCCCTGCCCTCTCTCTTTGCGGCCTCCTCTTATCCTGGTGCTGAGGGCCCCCTGCTCTCTCTGTGGCCTCCTCTGATCCTGATGCTGATTGCCCCCCTGCCCTCTCTGTGGCCTCCTCTGATCCTGATGCTGAGGCCCCCATGCCCTCTCTGTTTGCGGCCTCCTCTGATCCTGATGCTGATTGCCCCCCTGCCCTCTCTGTGGCCTCCTCTGATCCTGATGCTGAGGCCCCCATGCCCTCTCTGTTTGCGGCCTCCTCTGATCCTGATGCTGAGGGCCCCCATGCCCTCTCTGTTTGTGGCCTCCTCCAGTCCTGATGCTGAGGGCCCCTGCCCTCTCTGTTTGCGGGCTCCTCTGGTCCTGCTGCTGAGGGCCCCCTGCCCTCTCTGCAGCCTCCTCTGGTCCTGATGCTGAGGGGCCCTGCCCTCTCTGTTTGCGGCCTCCTCTTGTCCTGGTGCTGAGGGCCCCCTGCCCTCTCTAGTTTACGGCCTCCTCTGGTCCTGCTGCTGAGGGCCCCCTGCCTTCTCTGCGGCCTCCTCTGGTCCTGATGCTGAGGACCCCCTGCCCTCTCTGCGACCTCCTCTGATCCTGATGCTGAGGGCCCCCCTGCCCTCTCGGTTTGCGGCCTCCTCTTGTCCTGCTGCTGAGGGCCCCCTGCCCTCTCTGTTTCCGGTCTCCTCTGGTCCTGCTCCTGAGGGCCCCCTGCCCTCTCTGCGGCCTCCTCTGGTCCTGATGCTGAGGGCCCCCTGCCCTCTCTCGTTGCGGCCTCCTCTTATCCTGGTGCTGAGGGCCCCCTGCCCTCTCTGTTTGCGGCCTCCTCTGGTCCTGCTGCTGAGGGCCCCCTGCCCTCTCTGTGGCCTCCTCTGGTCCTGATGCTGAGGCCCCCCTACCCTCTCTGTTTACGGCCACCTCTGGTCCTGATGCTGAGGGCCCCCTGCCCTCTCTGTTTGTGGCCTCCTCCGGTCCTGATGCTGAGGGCCCCTGCCCTCTCTGCGGCCTCCTCTGGTCCTGATGCTGAGGTCCCCCTGTCCTCTCTGTTTGCGGCCTCCTCTGGTCCTGCTGCTGAGGGCCCCCTGCCCTCTCTGCGGCTTCCTCTGGTCCTGATGCTGAGGGCCCCCTGGCCTCTTTGTTTGCGGCCTCCTCTGGTCCTGCTGCTGAGGGCCCCCTGCCCTGTCTGTGGCCTCCTCTGATCCTGATGCTGAGGGTCCCCTGCCCTCTCTGTTTGCGGCCTCCTCTGGTCCTGATGCTGAGGTCCCCCTACCCTCTCTGTTTGCGGCCTCCTCCGGTCCTGATGCTGAGGGCCCCTGCCCTCTATGTTTGCGGCATCCTCTGGTCTTGATGCTGAGGGCCCCCTGCCCTCTCTGTGTGTGGCCTCCTCTGGTCCTTATGTCTGAGGCCCCCTGCCCTCTCTGTTTGCGGCCTCCTCAGGTCCTGCTGCTGAGGACCCCCTGCCCTCTCTGTTTGCGGCCTCCTCAGGTCCTGCTGCTGAGGGCCCCTTACCCTCTCTGTTTGCGGGCTCCTCTGGTCCTGCTGCTGAGGGCCCCCTGCCCTCTCTGCAGCCTCCTCTGGTCCTGATGCTGAGGGCCCCCTGCCTTCTTTTTGTGACCTCCTCTGGCCCTGATGCTTAGGGACCCCTGCCCTCTGTTTGCGGCCTCTTCTGGTCCGTCTTCTGAAGCCCCCCTGCCCTCTTGGTTTGCGACCTTCTCTGGTCCTGCTGCTGAGGGCCCCTGCCCTCTCTGTTTGCGGCCTCCTCTTGTCCTGGTGCTGAGGGCCCCCTGCCCTCTCTAGTTTACGGCCTCCTCTGGTCCTGCTGCTGAGGGCCCCCTGCCTTCTCTGCGGCCTCCTCTGGTCCTGATGCTGAGGGCCCCTGCCCTCTCTATTTGCGGTCTCCTCTGATCCTGAGGCCCCCCTGCCCTCTCTGTTTGCGGCCTCCTCTGTTCCTGATGCTTAGGGCCCCCTGCCCTCTCTGTTTGCGGCCTCCTCTGGTCGTGATGCTGAGGGCCCGTGCCCTCTCTGTTTGTGGCATCCTTTGGTTCTGATGCTGAGGGCCCCTGCCCTCTGTTTGAGGCATCCTTTGGTCCTGATGCTGAGGGCCCCCTGCCCTCTCTGTTTGCGGTTGTAGGAAGGTGGATATCTGACTATGGTTACCCTCAACTTTTTGCCTAGTGTCTAGCTGGTTTTTCCACTTAGTTGGCCTGAGATCCTGCCATTCAGGGTCTCAGGCTGTCTGCTCTCTATTTAAAATGGACTCCATGTACCCTAGGTACATACACAATTGGTAAGCATCACCTTATTGGACCCTGTACAGTGTACCCTAGGTACCCAGGGCATAGGTGTACCCTAGGCCTCCCAGGGGCTGCAGAATGTAATGCCACCCCTGGTCTGGCCTTCCAATCAGACACAACTGGCTGATCACTCAGCTGGGGCAAGGTCGTGTAATCACCCCTTGCTTAGATATAGTATACCTACATCTACCCTTAAAATAGACACATGTGTACCAATCAGCCACTCCTATGGCAGGCCTTAACAATCCTGGAGGCAGAGTGCTTGGTAACATGTGAGATGGTGCTCTAGCATGAGCTGAGCCTGTCTGCAGCTTTCGGAACCATGTCCTTATAGCTGTTCAATGATATAGCCTACCATATACTCTTAAAGTGCCTTATAATCTTAAACGGTTATGGTAACTATGGTTTGGTTTTATCAAAACATGTTGTGTAAGGTGTCTAACACTTTGGAATAATACCCCCATACCATTTCTGGTGATGAGGATATTATTCCCCCCTTCTAGAGGGAGAGACATGTTAAAATCCCACTTTGCTGTTTAACTCTAACCAAAGCCTCAGCATCACAAAATGGATACTGCTGCTGCCACAGACACGAGTCTGACCTCCTGCTGCTGGGAGTGATCCCGGCAAGGGAGGCTTGGACAATAGGTTTCCGGCTTGGGGAGGTGCTAGCACCTCCCCAGACTGACTTTAGTGTATTGGGGCAGGGAGGGCTGAAAGGAATGAGACATGCCTGGGGCACACAAGGTGTCCCATGCATAGTCTAGTTCAAACCGGTGCTGGGGCACTCCAGCCCCAGTCCTGGCGCGAAACTGGACAAAGGGAAGGGGGTGTAACCACCCCCCTCCCAGGTCCCACCCATAAGGCGTGACCTAGCAGGCAACCCAGCCCCCCAGATTAGTAGAAGTGTGGTAGCTGGGCCCCAGGAGATTAGATTAACCTTAACCTGCAACTTGAACAGAAACTCCCGACCTTCGACATTCGACGAAAGAAGAAGACTGAAGAATCTCCCTTGTGGCCAAGGAGTGGCTACCCTGTGCGAACAGGCACCATCAAGAGACTTACCCTTTGCTTTGCTGAAGTTCTACGAGGGACCGACTGCAGAGCCTGACCAGAGCCTTGACTGCCAGACTTCTCCGACCCTGATCCACATCCACAGCCGAGCTGAGATCCGTGGAGGCGACGAGAGACGTGGGACCGGCTACCTGGGAAAAGTGGCGAGTATCTTCCAGTGCAGCTTCTGAAGCACCCTCGAAGTTGTGCACCGGGGATTGAGAAGCCCCAACCCCAAGCACCATCTGCACCGAAGATCAGCCCCCCACACTCCACGAGTCCTGCGTGGGGCCCTTCTGCATTTTCCTGCTTGCCGCGTCAGTCCGGTTGCTTGCCCGCTGGCTAGCGGCCTTTGCGACGACACACCTTTGATTTTCCACTGCTGGTTTGGCTCCTCCAGACTGGCTCCTGCTCCTCTGCAAAAGAGAAGCACCCCAGACCTTCCTGGTCTGCACCAGAAGCAAGTCCTCCATTCTTCGTGGGCTCCGCTTGCCAAGGCTTGGTGAGTCCTAGTTCGACTTCGACGCCGCCGACAGCAAGAGCCTTCATGGAACAGCTCGACTCCTGGTCCTGGTCGTCCTCGACGTCTCCTGGTAACCGTGGCTGCTGCGACAAGCTTCACCTCTTCACCTGCATCTTCACGACATCGCCTGGTTCCTTCCTGGTTCCACGTGGTCACTGGCTAGTGACCCCGACTCTGTCCCTTCTGCTTGCAGGTATCCTTCCTTCTTGATCCCGGCCTTGGGATCCACCGGACACTCTTCACTGACTGCCTGTCAGCAACTTTCCTTCTGGCATCCATAGAAGTCCACGACGAAACCTGACGCAAGTTCACACCTATGCACCCGCAGCCCGTGGGCTACGTAACTTGGGTACTCCGGTGCTCACAAGGGTATTGACTATCCTAGGGTCTAGTTTCTGAGTCTCGACTTTCTAGCTATTCCAGAAGTGTCCTAAAACTGCTTATTTCTAACTGCTAGTGATTCTATCGACTTTTACGCATTACGCGCGAGTGTTTCCACTCTGCACCTGAATCCCGTGGGCCTCCCACTTCCTAACTGTTGGTAGTGTAGTGTAGCCCCAGCGATTCTCTAGGCCTAGGCCTATTCTATTTCCGTGACAGTGGTCCTTATACCACTTACTTAGTATATGGTTTGCGTGGCCCCTAGGGTCTAACTGTATTACTTACCTGTGTGACTTAATGTATGCTTGAATAAGACTGTGTTGTACTTAGCTCGAATCTCATAAAGAGTGCTGAGGGTTTGACTAGAATAAATACACTTTATTTTATATATATATCTGTTGTGGTGTCCTTTCATTTGGTATTCAAGGGGTTGCAATTGGTATAACAGCTGGCTTCACATGCCATTCAGAGTTTAGCCTCAGACTGCTCTTGTCCATGCTACCACTAGGATAGCTGGTCTATAAGGTTGACTTTACAACCAATCACCATAAGGGTTGTTTGGACTGATATAAGGTGTACACTAGAACTAGTGACATTATACATCAGGCCAACTTCTAAGAGCGGTCTCCTCTGATCCTGATGCTGAGGGTCCCCTGCCCTCTCTGTTTGCGGCCTCCTCTGGTCCTGATGCTGAGGGCCCCCTGCCCTCTCTGTTTGTGGCATCCTTTGGTCCTGATGCTGAGGGCCCCCTGCCCTCTCTGTTTGTGGCATCCTTTGGTCCTTATGCTGAGGTTCCCTGCCCTCTCTGCGGCCTCCTCTGGTCCTGATGCTGAGGGCCCCTGCCCTCTCTGTTTGCGGCATTCTCTTGTCCTGATGCTGAGAGCCCCTGCCCTTTCTGCGGCCTCCTCTGGTCCTGATGCTGAGGGCCCTTTGCCCTCTCTGTGTGCGGCCTCCTCTGGTCCTGATGCTGTTGGGAGCTCTCTAGCCCCAGATGGGGTGATCTGAGGATGAGGGTCGCTGTACATGATGGTGTGGAGGGTGGGGGATCTGAGGGTGAGGGTGGCTGTACATGATGCTGTGGAGAGCTCTAGCCCCAGGCTGGAGGGTGGGGGATCTGAGGGTGAGGGTGGCTGTACATGATGCTGTGGAGAGCTCTCTAGCCCCAGGGTGGAGGGTGGGTGATCTGAGGGTGGGGGTTGCTGTTGATGAGGTTGTGGGGAGCTCTCTAGCCCCAGGGTGGAGTGTGGGGTGGTCTGAGGGTGAGGGTGGCTGTACATGATGCTGTGGAGAGCTCTCTAGCCCCAGGGTGGAGGGTGGGTGATCTGAGGGTGGGGGTTGCTGTGGATGATGCTGTGGAGAGCTCTCTAGCCCCAGGGTGGAGTGTGGGGTGGTCTGAGGGTGAGGGTGGCTGTACATGATGCTGTGGAGAGCTCTCTAGCCCCAGGGTGGAGGGTGGGTGATCTGAGGGTGGGGGTTGCTGTGGATGATGCTGTGGAGAGCGCTCTAGCCCCAGGGTGGAGTGTGGGGTGGTCTGAGGGTGAGGGTGGCTGTACATGATGCTGTGGAGAGCTCTCTAGCCCCAGGGTGGAGTGTGGGGTGGTCTGAGGGTGAGGGTGGCTGTACATGATGCTGTGGAGAGATCTCTAGCCCCAGGGTGGAGGGTGGGTGATCTGAGGGTGGGGGTTGCTGTGGATGATGCTGTGGAGAGCGCTCTAGCCCCAGGGTGGAGTGTGGGGTGGTCTGAGGGTGAGGGTGGCTGTACATGATGCTGTGGAGAGCTCTCTAGCCCCAGGGTGGAGTGTGGGGTGGTCTGAGGGTGAGGGTGGCTGTACATGATGCTGTGGAGAGCTCTCTAGCCCCAGGGTGGAGGGTGGGTGATCTGAGGGTGGGGGTTGCTGTGGATGATGCTGTAGGGAGCTCTCTAGCCCCAGGGTGGAGTGTGGGGTGGTCTGAGGGTGGGGGTTGCTGTGGATGATGCTGTGGAGAGCGCTCTAGCCCCAGGGTGGAGTGTGGGGTGGTCTGAGGGTGAGGGTGGCTGTACATGATGCTGTGGAGAGCTCTCTAGCCCCAGGGTGGAGTGTGGGGTGGTCTGAGGGTGGGGGTGGCTGTACATGATGCTGTGGAGAGATCTCTAGCCCCAGGGTGGAGGGTGGGTGATCTGAGGGTGGGGGTTGCTGTGGATGATGCTGTGGAGAGCGCTCTAGCCCCAGGGTGGAGTGTGGGGTGGTCTGAGGGTGAGGGTGGCTGTACATGATGCTGTGGAGAGCTCTCTAGCCCCAGGGTGGAGTGTGGGGTGGTCTGAGGGTGAGGGTGGCTGTACATGATGCTGTGGAGAGCCCTCTAGCCCCAGGGTGGGGGTGGGGGCCTCTGCTGGGTGAAGGTTGTTGTACACGATAGTGCAGGAAGCTCTCTCGCCCCAGGCTGGAGGGCGCGGCGGTGTCTGCAGGGGAGTGGTACTTTGCAGGCGGTGGAGCCCTCCCCCAGCCCTAGGATAGAGGGTGGGGCGCACCAGAGGTTGTGCAGATGCCTAGAGGTGCCGTACCTAATGTGAAAGAGATGTGCCCCCGCCCTCCTCCCTGTAACCTGAGATTCACGGCTAACAGGAAGGCTGCCTCCGGCTGATCAATGCGCTGTAATTACAGCACACAGCCGCTTTGAAGCGAGGTGGGGGCGGGAGTACAGGGCGGGGCCTGCTCAGGCCCACGTTACTTTGATTGACAGCGCGGGGCGTGGCATTGTGGGTAATGTAGTTCTCTTGGTGGGCGGCCTGTCTGGTTGGTGCATGCGACACGGTTGCCAAGGTGCCGGGGGGAGGGGTGGGGAGCATCCATCTTGAATAAGGGGTTTTGAGGGGAGGGGGCCTGCACCTCAGCCGCAGCCTGCCTTCTTTCTTAGCTGGTTTCTGCTCGTTTCCTCACGTGCTGTTGTGCTGTGTTTTTTTGTGCATCTTTTTCTGCTTTGGTGCGTTGGCATTTTGTAGCATGAAATTCTGTTAAACTGGATATGTCGTGGTATTGTCCCATTGTGCCACCCTGTGTGTTGTAATTGAAATGGTTACAGTGCCACATCCCTGGACAAAAGCCTCAACCTCAAATCTGAAATGAACAAACAGCATGGCCAAGAATGCACCTTTCCACTTTTGGGGGACTTACATTCCTGAACAAGATCTGAAAACTCCTGTCCAATCTGTGGTACTCTCCAGACTGGATCACTGCAGTTCACTGCTTGCAGGCCTCCCTTTGACCCATCCCCTTTCAAATTCATCCTCCACTCAGCTGCGTTTTGTGTCTACGGGGCCAAAAGAAATGACCCTATCACCCCTTTGTGACTCATGGTGGGCTTCCTGTTGAAACCAGGACCACATATAAGACGGCTTGCATCACCTAACAAGCATTGGCATAGCCAATAGGTCTCGCCTTTGGAACCTTATAAGTGTTTAGCCATGCAACACTTGATGTTGTTGTCCCAAGGATATTGTGCTGGATAACTAAACACTTATAAGGTCCCAAAGGAGAGACCTATTGGCTATGCCAATGCTTGTTAGGACTTGTGTCCTGGCAATAAGTGCTTGTGTTCAGTGAGCATGATTGTGTAACCGGCTCTTTGTATGTGTGTGTATGCGCCTGGATGCACTTCGTCTGCGTGCCTAACAAGTGTATTCATGCAGTGTTATTGTGTATTGTGTGTGTCTGCACGGTGCACAGTCATTTCAACCTTATGCGCCTCACGCGAAGAGTTACTCCTGTTGGCGCTTTATAAATTATCTCTCCCTCAGAGATACAAGCTAGTCAAAAAGCAAACAAAAGTCTCCCTCTGCCTTTATATATAAGTCTCAGCACAAGAGGGCGGGCTTCTCCTCCACCCCTAGATGTCCTGTGTTTGGAATGCTAGCCCAGGTATAAAGATTCCGTGTCCGACCAAACACTTCCATTTAAAAGAATCACATTGTTTCTGCTGGATTCAACGCTAAGGATTTGAAATGGTGTTTCACTCTTTATGAAAAGTGTGGAGAATGTTTACACCAACCGTATGTTAATTTCAGTCAGACAGTGGCTGCTGGACATTCATTGCTCGACACACACGAAGCTTTAGGTAGCGGTTGATGCATCCAGTGCCGATTTGAAGCGCTGCAAATAACAGGTTTTTCAGTTCCAAACAGTGCTGTACTTATTTTCCACATGCGGCGAAGTGCGTTCTGAAAAGGATATTTTCTCCTGAATTGTGGTGAATGCAGGGTAGCTTGGCCCACGAGAACTGGTGAAGCCAAAACCGTCCAAAATCAATTAAGTCCCGGATTACAATATAAGGAAACAATGGCACGGACTAAACAAGGATGAAACTGGTACCGCCCAGGGGCAGAGAGGGGAGCACGGGAAGGCTAGATGGCCCGGGGCCGTCTCTTTTCAGGATTCTAAAAGCGGTTCTTGTTATGATTTCTTGCAAAAATCCGATCAGAATGAGCTATGTGCTTATATAACGTGTGGAACACCTGCGGCCCACCGTGGTCGTCCCACTTACATCCCTTAGCAGTATGAAAACCAGAGCCTGGGAAGGTGATCCCCATCGGAACACACACTCAGCCTCATGGCCAATCTGCCTTCGGATCTTACAATCCTACGAGCTCTTAAACTCAGTCTACAACTCTCCTCAACCATGTCTGAAATCAGGATTGATCAAAATGATAAGAGTGAATAGTGCATTTGTCTCAAAGCAAACAACACAGCCGCTCCTCGCTCCCTACGTCTGTATGGGTTCCTGGGCTCACACGAAGAACGTGATACATAAAGTAGTGACACTCTCAGCAGGTTAGATAGTACCGTGCATTGAGTGCCTGTTGTTGATGTCTGTGTTAAGCCCACAGGAGCGGGCCCCAGTAGGGCCAGCTCGCACCTTTATCTCCCCATGGTGGACGCGTTTATTCTATTGACAACAGGCAGTTCAGCTTGCAGTATGTGCTGTATCAAAATGACTAACATAGCTTGCGGTATTTTTATGAAAACGCGCACAATAGTTTACGCTGCTGTAACCAAATTTAGTGAAGAAAAAAATACATGGTTAATTGCTAAACAAAGGATCATATCTGACTCGTTTGCTCACTTGCCTTCCGCTCATACACGAGATTGCTGTCCAGGCCACGAAACGTCTGTCTGTCCGCTCTTCACAAAGGAGGGAAAAGGCAGCAGTTAAGTGTTAGGGGTAGACGGAACCAGAAGAAAGTAGAGGGAAAGGCAAAGTGAAGACAAACGGAATCCTGCATGCAGTGCTGGGAGGGTAATGGGCAAGTGTTTTGAGTGCTGCATTTGCTCGGTTTCTAAGCGCTACTTATTTTGAAACACAGGAGAGCAAACCAAGCCAGCAAACCTTGAGCCAAGGGTGGACAAGGGAAGAAATCCTAAACCTGCGAGGGGGGATTGAAAGCGAACTAAATAGCAAGATTAGAAGAACAAGGATGTGACAACAAGCAGGAAGTGGGATAAGGGAGGGGGTGGCAAATGGTGTGCACTTTCGCGGCCGCTTTGATGTTCTCAGTGGCCGCGCGGCTCACTGAGAACATCAAAGCGCCCCCGAAATGTACACGCAGGCTGCCAAATGGTGTGTGCGCCTGGCGCTCATGCACTGTAGTTGGGGGCCTGAAAAGCACTCGTTTGCACTGCCAAATCCCCGTTTTGCTATAGCTCTCGCCAGAGCAGCGCTAAAGCGCTGGCTCAGGCGAGACCTAAAAATCTACTCACACCTCTACCCCTCGCTGGCAAACCAACTCAAGTTATCAGGTGGCTCCAGACCCTCACAAAATGCTGAGAATCTGCTGCCGGAACTCCCAAAAGAGAAAGATTTATGGCACAATAGTGCTCAGGGAATGCACCTAGAATTTGGAACTGGCTGCCTCCTGGTCTGCACACCACCACCTTCAAATCGGATCTCAAAACTCTTCTCTTCCAAAGATATTTTTCACAATATCTCTCCTCTCCAAGCTCCCCACCAGGCATACTATACCCTGCCTTAATGCCATGACCCTGGCTGTTTCATAACACTTGAATGAGCCATCACCCTGTAACCTAACGGAACATAAGGCTTTTTCTATCTATGTATGTAAACTATGCCGGATTACAACTTGTATTTATCTCTGTAAATAAGTAAGATTTCTCTGTGTAACCTGCTAAACCTGTTACCTGTAATATGTAGTCTTGTGAATATGTATCTCGCAACCTGAGTAACCGTGGTAGCCATAAGTGTAGCCCTTATTACAAACCTTCTCATGTAACATTCCTTGCTCTTATGTAAAGCGCTCTGACACCTCTGGTAATGTATGCGCTATACAAAATCGCATAAATAAATATAGAGTTGCAATGTTCCACGTTGTCCCCATTGTGTGATATAATGTTATTGTGTTGATGTATGCGGTCCCACGTTATGGCGTTGTCCATCAATCTCTGCTGCTCTGTTGTCTTGTGTTCTGTAGTGCACTGGTTCTTCACCTTTTGACTTCTGTGGACCCACACTTAATCATTACTGTAGTGTGCGGACCCACACCAAGCCACTATTGGAATCTGGGGACCCCCACTGAGTCATTATTAGAACCCCGAGCCCGCGACATAATCTATTTTGATGACTTGAAAGGCAAAACAATGCACAAAAATCATCCCTCATCCACACGATAGCCTGATTAATACACTTGCATTGCTGTCACCAATCATCTGGGAATACCACCTTTATTTTTTGCCTCCAATTTCAAATTCCTTCACATTTATTGCACATTTTTCAGTTTTACGTTTGACTTCTCTATTTATGTACTCTTTAGCAGTTTGTTAATATTATTTCATTTTCTAAGCAGCCGTGGACCCCCTGAGTGGGTGTTGTGGACCCCCAGAGGTCCCTGGACCGCAGGTTGGAACCGCTGCTGTAGTGTTGTGTTGGGTTCTGTTCAGCGGCTGCTGGCCTGTCTTACTGCAATGCGTTCTTTTCTTCGTGGCACTATGCTATATTTGTTAGCCACCCTGTTTTATCATTTTCTTCCATGCATAAGCTGCCCGTGCGCGTCTCATTTATCTTTTGCTGAGCGTGGTGTTGAGGTGTGTAGCGTTCATCTGTTTTACACTGTGTTTTGCAGTGCTACAGCGTGTAGTTTTGTCATGCTGTTTGTGTGTCGTGCTCGGTTGTATCAGGTTAGTCTGTGTTTTCTTGTTGTAGGCTGTGTTTTGTGTTCGCGGCTCCTTTTACGATGTGCTACTCTCTGTTCTTAGCAATGTTTGTGTTGTGGTGCGGCGTTTTCCGCTTTGTTGTGATATACCGGGTTGTCTAATGCAACTCTATCTTTTGTGCTTTTCTGCCTCTGTTGTGTTTTGCTGTGTGGTTTTATTTTCGGAGTTGCCATGCCATGTTTTGTTATGTCGTTGCTATCCTGTGCTGTTCTGCTGCAGAGTATCCCTTTGTGTCATGTTTATAAGATGCTGGTCATCCTTGGGCTGGTGGAGGGTTGGCACAGCACACCACCTCTGCCAGGCGAGGGTGAGTCAGCCTGGCACCAGGAGGGTGCAAAGCTTCGTCACTGAAATGAAATAATGGATGTGGCAGCAGGCACAAATTAAAAGGAGCAAAATAATATATTAGCCCCTAGTCAGGCGGCTATATCAAATAGCAAGCATTGGCAAAGCCAATAGGTCTCACCTTTGGAATCTTGTATTTGGCAATGGTTTTAGGTGATGCTATAAAGAAGCAGTAAAAAGCAAAATGCTTTTTTGCCAATGCATAAAAAAAGACACAATGATTCAACAGCTGTTGTGTCATTCTGTAGGCATGTCCCTGTGTCCCCAGGCACGTGCTGCCAACAGAATGGCATTGAATGTTTTTAAAAATATTTTTTTATTGACCTTTATAAGGTGGTCGACACTGCTTCGATTGGTAGATTAAAAAAACTTGTGCACAAAATAATTGTTGTTGTAGATGAGTGCTTGGCAGCAAATGGCAGCTGCTGAGCTCTGCAAAAACGTGACTATTTTTATTATGATGTATTTTTTTAATGTGGGCCATCAGTGAGGGTACAATGGAAGTTTGGAGAGTAGAAATAAAGCCAGGTTGGAGGAAGAGGAGGAAAAAGCAGCAGACTACGGAAAGAGCAATACAGAGCATGGGGGAGGGGTGAGCAAGAAGCAAAGGAGAGATCAGCACTCTTGGGGGAGCAACATAGAGCACAGGGCTGACTATTTAGCAGTGAAAGAAACAAACGAGGGAGAACACTAGAAAACAGATGCACTCTCATGGAGTTCTTAACACAAATTAAAAAAGTAGTGCCCTAGCAGTCAGTAGAGCTATGGAAGGATAATAGCAAATGAAAAAGACGGCAAAGAGGCTGTTGTCCATGGGAGGGAAAAACACAAGAAGCAGAAGAAAAGCCACAGAATAAGAGGCAAGCAAATGACAACTAAGCCAACCAAGGGGCGCGTCAGTGGGCTTTCAGTGCACTGTACGGTGTTGGTACCGCTCACAAAAGGTCTTTCATCCAGACAGCTAAAAGCCATCTGCTTGGTGAGACCTAAATAAGGACAAAGTCTACAAATGAAAGATTTGATTTCCGTATGCTTCTTGGAGCTGCCAAAGAGGAGCCGAAGGACCCCCTGAGATCACCATGGAAACCACAGGGTGCAGGCAACACTCAGTACATGGGAAGCATTCATGATGTCCTTTTGTGGATGGACCCCCCCTTGAGGTCTTTCTTTGGAAATGGCTTAAGCACAGGTAGGTTGCCATCTCACCTGCCATCTCTGTTGTTTCTCCCCAGAGTGGCTTCCACCATGGGGGCTCCGGCCTCTTCAGGGATCAACTCTCAATTCAGTGGGTTGGCTGGGGAAGTGGAGGTACTGCTTTTGACAACCCAGCCCTACTGCCCCCTGCTCGCAGACCCACAAATGACCTTATTTATTGTTCAGACATTTGGTCAGTAGCACTTTAAGGGTGACATTTAGAGGGAGTCAAAGTGCAATGTCAGCCAAAAATTGGTAGCTGTGAAACCCGCCCTCCTCTTGGTTTCCCTCCACTAGTTTAGGGAAACTCTGTAATCCTGGAGGTGCAGATGCCACCCTAAGTATCCTCTGCTATTGCACAGCCGAAGGCATCTGCACCTCCAGGATCATTGGTTTGCCCTAAACTGCTGGAGGGGAACCAAGAGGAGGGAGGGTTCTTCAGGCAGGAACACCTTCCCTTTATCCAAGGTTCTTCCGGCTGGAACATCCTCCTTTGTCTTGGGTTCTTCAAGGTGGGACACCCTCCGTTGTCCAAGGTTCTTCAGACTGGAACGTCCTCCCTTAACCAGGGTTCTTCAGGGTGGAACACCCTCCCTTGTCCACTGTGCTCCAGGGTGGGGCACCCACCTATGTCCAGGGTTCTTCAGGCTGGAACCCGCTCCCTTGTCCAGGGTTCTTCAGGGTGGAACACCCTCCCATGTCTAGGTTTCTTCCAGGTGGACACCATCCCTTGTCCAGGGTTCTTCAGGGCGGAGAACCTTCTTGTGTCCAGTGCACTTCATGCTGTAACACCCACTCTTGTCCAGGGCTCTTCAAGCTAGAACACCCTCCCTTGTCCAGGGTTCTTCAAGCTGGAACACCCTCCCTTGTCAAGAGTTCTTCGGGTTGGAACACCCTCCCTTAACCAGGGCTCTTCAGACTGGAATACCCTCCCATAGCCAGGCTTCTGCAGGGTGGAACACCCTCCCTTAACCAGGGTTCTTCAAGGTGGAACACCCTCCCTTTACCAGGGTTCTTCAGGGTGGAACATCCTCCCTTGTCCAGGGTTGTTCAAGATGGAACACCCTCCCTTGTTCTGGGTTCTTCCGGCCGGAACACCCTCCTTTATCCAGGGATCTTCAGGGTGGAACACTCTCCCCCTGTCCAGGGTCTTCAAGCTGGAACACCCTCCCTTGTCCAGGGTTCTTCAGGCTGGAACACGCTCCCTTGTCTAGGGACCTTCAAGCTGGAACACCCTCCCTTGTCAAGAGTTCTTCGGGTTGGAACACCCTCCCTTAGCCAGGGTTCTTCAGGATGGAACACCCTCACCTGTCCAGGGTTCTTCATGGTGGAACATCCTCTCTTGTCCAGGGTTCTTCAGGCTCGAACACCACCCATTTGTCCAGGGTCTTCAAGCTGGAACACCCTCCGTTGTCCAGGGACCTTCAGGTTGGAACACACTCCCTTCTCTGGAGTTCCTCAGGCTGGAGCGCCCTCCTTTGTCCAGAGTTGTTTAGGGTGGAACACCCTCCCTTCTCCTGGGTCCTTAAGGCTGGTACACCCTCCCTTGTCTAGGGTTCCTCAGGCATGTACACCCTCCCTTGTCCATGCTGGAACACCCTCCCTTGCCCAGAGCTCCTCGGGCTGAAAGTAAAACACCCTCCTGGTCTAGGGTTCTTCAGAATAGAGCACCCTCCCTTGTCCAGGACTCCAGGGTCAATCAGACTGTAGGAACCTCCTGTACCCAGGGTCTTCTCACTCCCATTACAACTCGGGTGTGAGGGAGCCATCATAACAATTTGCAAAGAGTTGGAGTCTTGCCTCTTGCACCCTCCTCATGTCGAGGATGGCACTAGTTAGTTTCCCTCTTGTTGAAGAGTGTCTTGCTCTGTTGTAACAAAACAAACCTAGTCTAAAACCCAGGCAGTCTTAATATCGCGTTGGGACATGCGTCTGGATGGTTCTCCAGATGCACGTCCCTCCTCCCAGTACGGTTCCTCTCATCAGCCACACCACGGTCAGTAAGACCAAAGTGTTTTTAGATCAATGTTCTTCTGTTGTCCAAGAGTATCTTCACTGAAAGCCTAGCGTGCCCTTCTCAGGGCCTCTTTTTGCGTAGGCCTGGTAAAGGCCAAGTCCAGTATTTTATTTTGATTAGGAACTCAAAAGATGTCTACAAAAATACAAGCAAAAATATGCAAGAAGCAATACAGAGACACATATAACAAAAGTATACAAATTTACAAAGTACAAAAGAAAGCTGTGGTATCTTCACGTCTACGCCATGCATTCTCTCCTTAGTTATATATCCCCTGCTGTTCAGTCAGTGTGAGGCAGTAGACTGCGGATGTGTGCATGGTTTGAGTGAGTGTCTAATGGAATGTATATGTTTTGCCCTTTCTTAGATCTTCTTATGTGGTTGGTTGATTGGGCAAATGTATGTCACCCGTTGGGGCACACCTATTGCACCCTTGTGCTATACTGTAGAGCCGGTGACTTTAGTGGGAGGAGTCACTTTTGTTGCTCTTCTATATTTTGTTGTCTGCTGTGGGGGGGGGGGGGGGGGGGGGATTGTGAGTATTTATCCCGAGTAATGTATGTATGTGTCATTCTTGACCATGTCTCATTATTTCTTTCCCTGGTCTGTTTATTTTATGTATTGTATGATTGAATTTTTACTTACACCATATGTCTTCTTTTTATGATGTCGAGTATTGCCATCTTCTCTATTGAATGTGTTACTCGCATGCTTTGTGCTCCTCTCATGGGCGTTATGCATTACTTGCTTACCTGGATTCATATTTTTAATTTTTTCCATAAAGAAGGGAGGTGTGTGGTATCTTCACATCTATGCCACGCATTCTCTCCTTAGTTATATATATCCCCTGCTGCTCAGCTAGTGTGAGGTTATAGAATGCTGGTGTGTGCATGGTTTGAGGGAGCGTCAGCTGGCATGTGTGGGCTGAGCAGCAGGAATGCTGCACCCGGTGGGTGCTTCCTACGTCCTCTCTACCATCTTTACCTGTAACTTGAGGCACCTAACTTGAGTGTAAACATTATCCTGTTTTACCTATACTACTGGCTACCCTGCATCTTCTTTTACCATAAAAGCCATTCGGCTTACAACGATGCTCTACTTTAAATAAAATAAAAAAACAAAGGCAGATAAAGTGCAAATGGAGCACTTGGGAATTACAGTGCAATTCTTTATTTTTTTATTTTTTTTTTAGTCCTCATTTTACAAAATATGCTCTTAGTTCAGAGAATATAAAGCTGGTCAAACCGTGTGATATAGCCCAAGCAGTGCAATTCTTGGGAAATGCAAGAAACGATGCATTCTTAATACAGTACAGCAGATAAATAATGCGAAATGGCAAAGACAAACCTAGGCAAATACAAAAGGCGTCCATGCAACTTTACAAGGCAACACTAATACAATACTTATGTTATGGAATTCGTAATCTTCAAAGAAAGCTATGATACCCGGTTCAAACAAATGCAAAGCCAAATACTGTTACCGTTAAAATGACAATATACAAGCACATGAAAAAATATTTAAGAATTGTTTATTCAAAAAATGTGTGCAATCTGTTTCTGCTAGAGGAGGTAAGAGATGATGTCAAACTTCCGCTGCTGAAGTTATACTGTACTTTATGAACAATGGTCTGAAAAATTGACGTCGCAGTGAATGTAGGAAAGGACAAAAAAATATCACATGATTTAAAATTTTGAACATAGTTTAAACAAGGGTCACAAAGCCTCTCATCCCTAGATATGCCTTCTCAAGATCCCGTAATAACTTGTTGAGACGCGTAGACATCTTCCTTCAGAGCCCATCCTCCTTCTACATGAAATTGTTCCATCTCATTCTTCGTTTATTTATTTACGTTTTTACTTATGTATTTTAGGTTTGCCATCTAGCATGGACATGGCATGAGGGAGCACTGGAGCGGTGCTGAGATCACGCAGTGTGTGCGCTAGAGGCGTCCCATCCGGAGGTGCTGTACATGGGTCTAGCATGGTGCGTGAGGTCAACCACACGATCCTCAGTCATGACAGGTACCAGTTTCACTATTGATATGTTACTTGCACTGGTGCAAACAGTGCACCGCAACAGTGAGCCTTGAAAGGTGCAGGATTGATTCTGATCAGTGTTATTTTACACCTTTCACTGTCTTCAAATGCACCACATTTCAATTGGAACGGATTGGAAATGTAACCACTATATCCCCCCCCAAATATTGTACGCAGTGCCTTTAAGATAGTAAACTGTCAACATCATCAAACGTCTTTCAAAAATACACCACAGGAGGCATGGGTGCCACAGGGGAGGAAATGCGGCGTAGTCGCTAAAGCTACAGACCTAGGAACATTAGAAACTAGATTCAAATCCCGGCTTCGGCTCAACATCTTGTGATTATGGGAAAATCACTAAATGTCCCTGTAGCTAAAAATAAAAAACTGTGTAATGCATCCCTGTTCTGTTTTTGAAATTCTCTAATGCCCTTAGGGGAAGTTCACACTCTAAAAAAGTAGCACCATCATCTTGTACCTGGGACTAGTGTCCTTTGAGAAAATACAGGATTAATTTGTTTCCTGGCAATGCATTGGGATGTTCTGCTGTCCATAGCGCTGGTGCGGAATAAATTGATACCTTCTGTTGGTGGAGAACTACTTACTCTATTCCACCTCCTGTAGGGAACAGACTCTTTCTAGTAGTCAATCCGATTGTTGGTGCCAAGAAAGTTGAATACCTTACTAGGAGTCTACTCTAAAAATATTTTCTACATTTTGAACTGAAGCTAAACGTTTACTACTCGCTCGTTGGACTAGTTCCTAGCCACTCATCCAAGAGAGACCTGTTATTCAAGATTTTCATTTGTACAATAAATTTGCAATTCTCTAATTAAGACATACAGGTTATGCTTAGACAGTTTCTGTAGCTCCATCATTCGATGCTGCTATTCTCTTTAATATTGTGAGAGCTCTATAGTTACAGGTCTAGGTAGATCATTGTCAATAACTCCAAAAACTCCCAGACTACATCTTGAACACATGTTGACATGCAACTGGAGGACTGCGCCAGGCGAATACCATAAACTCATTCTTACGCTCACTCAGTCTTGTTTTAATGGTTATTTTTTCCATTTTCCCCCATCTTTATTCTTATTAAGTTGTAAGCTCCCCTCAAACACTCCTTGAAAAACACAGTTCTCCTTGTAATAATGCAATAAAATCCCCAACTGATGGTAATGCCTAATGGTCTTCAGCAGAAACATGATTTACGCCACTAGAATCAAATTGTGCGATCCTGGTCAAACCAATTTAATGTTACCTTCTCTTCCAGACCTTTAAACATTTAAAGGAGATTCAGTTGACTCTAGTAAACTGTTCATACAAGAAATACTAAGTTACAAAAATGATTCTGTGAAGCAATCCACAGGCAGGCATCTCGCAGAGACATCCCTAACCCTAGGAGTGGATTGTTCAGCTTTCTGGCTCTCCATTGGAGAGGTGTAGTAAATGTACCACCTACCAGCGCACACTACCGACTACTCCTTCATCCGCATTACTGGCAACATTTCTACTCTGAAAACTTGGGCCTCATTTCCTTCCAAGGTGGCTATTGAGATCCTGTTGGGGGGAATGCTGTTCCCTCTTTACTTCTTACTTTTTGCTGGAGTATATAACTTAATACCTGGAGTACCAGGAGATGGCACACAAGTCTCCTGCTGTTTCGGCAGAAAGCCTCTCAGGGGATCCCAGGCTACCACGGCAACATTCTACAGTTCTTTTCCAAAACGGGTCACTTCACATTACTTGCAGAGAAACTGGAAAACGTGTCTTATTTCTTGCATTGTCATAATTATTTTTATTTTTTTCAAAAATCCGAATGGAATTATGGGTTCTAAGAAAAGTTCACTCCATGTACCAGTTTTCACGTAGATATCAGATGGTGCCGTCAAGGTTAAAATGGCATGTTGTACCGTGGTGAAGTTTTAGCAGCACATCCCGAGGGAGTAAAACCTATAATGGAGGCACTTTTCTTGTATCGTGAGTAGCAATAGAGCTGAAAAACACAGGCATTTTGGGAAAAAACGGCCTAGAGCCGAGCGCCCTCGCTGATGGCGAACACAAGGTACAGGTGACAAAAAAATCCTGTGTTTGAGCAAGGGTCAGATGGTGTGTCTACAGTGAGGTATACGAATGTGCCTCAGACATGTAGTTATTGGCATCAAACACCGTCTATGTACAAGAGTGACGCTCTTTCCAGACCACGTGTCTGGTGAGGGATGACGCCATGTTTCGCCCTTTCTTCTTGGCGTTGGTGTGGTCGGCGCGGGAGCAGGCCGTTACAAATTTCATGCAGGCTGCAGGATGTTTTGCTTTTCATTTCTGAATCCTCTCTTTTCAGACCCCACTGCTGCAGGCTTTTCAGAGGGAGTCTTTTGGTCTTCACGTGTTTCCTCAGGGATATTCTCTTCTCAGCGTGGTTTGCGGAAATGATGATCTCGCTGGTTAGGTTTCTAAAGTGGCCTGTCCGCTGTCTGCGCCGCATACCCTGGCATTTACGCCGCGCCCCATGGGAATGTTATTCAGTATGGTGAGCCTCACCTTGTACATCTACCACCAAAGTACTATTCTTCAAGATAACAGTGATGTCCCCT
This sequence comes from Triturus cristatus, assembly GCF_964204655.1. Taxonomy (NCBI): domain Eukaryota; kingdom Metazoa; phylum Chordata; class Amphibia; order Caudata; family Salamandridae; genus Triturus; species Triturus cristatus. The sequence goes on from NC_140595.1 coordinate 17,260,605, forward strand.
CTGCTCCCAACAGAATTTGCAATGCTTCCTTTAGCTAATCATTACCTAAAACAGACCTGTGGTGTCTAATCTAGTCCCAGGAGGGCTTAATCAAGGCCAAAATTTAATGCAACCACTATGTAAATTCTTCCATTTATTAAATATATGTAAAATTACTAATGACGATATCCTGAATATTTTAACACGTATTGAGCATTAATTTGACCCCATTTTTCTCAGGCACATAAGTGCCTCAGACATCCTTAGAGTCAAGTTCAATTTAACATTTTTATAATTCAGAACTTTTTAAATGCTAAGTTCTTGTCTGTACATTACCTGTAGTGTGTTATCCTACAATGTAATATTTAGGAAATCTAATAAAAAATATATTGTTAAACTACTCTTTAAAATTACAATCTTTCTCTCTCGCTCTATATATATATATATTCACTGAAAAAACCATAGGTTTCACACACGTTATAGTTAGGAATTAGCATTTTAAAAACCTTGCAAATTCACTGAAAAAACCATAGGTTTCATACATGTTATAGTTAGCTGTACATTTCACTCGTAAAAAACCAATGAAATTCCCCCGTTATAGTTAGTGCAGGCAACTATAACTCACGCGACCGCAATCCTCTGCTGATGCCAATACTGTATTTAGACACTTATTTGCCCCTGTCTTCTTCCATTAATTTTTAGCTATACATATATTACAAATATTTTTTTTTCATAAAGACACATATGTCATCAGCAGAAGATTGCGGTCGCGTGAGTTATAGTTGCCTGCACTAACTATAACGGGGGAATTTCATTGTTTTTTTACGAGTGAAATGTACAGCTAACTATAACATGTATGAAACCTATGGTTTTTTCAGTGAATTTGCAAGGTTTTTTAAATGCTAATTCCTAACTATAACGTGTGTGAAACCTATGGTTTTTTCAGTGAATTTGTACGTTTTTTTAAATGCTAAGTTACTTTACGCCATTCGTGGCGTGCGCGCCCAGTTAACGCAGTTCGTTCCGTGCGCGCACGGTGCGCTTCGCGCACCGTGCGCGCACAGTGAGCACGCGGTGCGCTTGGCGCACCGCGTGCCCACTTTACGCAGTTAGTGCCGTGCACGCACGGTGGTCACGCAGTGCGCTGTGCGCACCGCGTGCCCACGTTATGCGGGATGGGCCATGTACGCACGATGCGCTTCGCGCACCGTGCGCACATGGGGGACATATTATGCGCATCTTTGTGAAATGTATTTTTTGTTAATTTCATAGTTGATAGGCCATGCACAAATGGTGCCCTGCGGGCACCATTTGCACACGGGGTGGGGAGAATGTGGAGAATTTTTTTTTTAAAAAATTATTACCGTACGCGTACGGTAAGCGTAATCGGCGAATTTCCGAAAAAAAAAAATTTTTTTTTTTTGGGCTTGGGGGTTGTTTGGGGACCCCTATATCAATCCTGGGTGGTTAGGATCTCAAGAAACTGCCTCTTTACACATTTTTGGGCTTCGTTTTTGCTGCCCAACTCAGAGAGCGAGAGAGAAAATGGCGGCCGCCGCTTCCTGGTTTCGACCGATTCGAATGTTTACTAAGATCTAACAGCCAATCAGAATCGCGCTCGCGCACGCCACCGTACGCGTACGGTAAGCGCACCGTAAGCGCACCGTAAGCTGGCTCAGATATATATATTGGTTTAAAGGCTATTTTCTCAGAATCTACTGAACAGATTTACACCAAACCTACAAAAGGCACTTCCTTGACCTGAGGACTACCTCTCTGCCAAATTTCAAGTAATTCTGTTCAGCCGTTCGGGCTGTAGCTGTGTCTAAAGGTCCTATGGAAAAATGCATGGGAAAAACGCGTTTTGGGACCCCCCTTTTATCTCAGCCCCCGCTTGACGAATCCCCCCGAGACTTTCAGGGTAGGAGCGGAGCGGAGCGCCCCACCTATTTTGAAAAATTCGCGAGGATTCGTCGACCGGCGCCAAAGTTATTCAAAATAGAATGTTGCGGATTTCCTATGGAAACGTGGTCCTAACTATAACTACCTACTGGCGACCGCCAGTAGGTAATATATATTCATATTCTATGTGGCTATTTAGTCCAAAGTGGCCATTTAGAGCAAGTTGAACTATGTCCTTATTCAGTGAGGCGAGAGCCAACTTGACAATACTGCTTGCACGTGTGTGGCAGAGAGAGTGGTCTCAAACTAGTACACAGCTGCAAGCTTCCCTACACGAAGAACCTGCTGCAGACCATAAAAATAGAAGCTCATTTACTTAAGACAGCAGTAAAGCTATCTGTACACGACAAGCAACACCACTGCTGACTTGTATGAAGGACAGCAGCACATGAGAACATGTTTAAATGTCTCTATTTTTCTCATCTGCCTTGTGGAGGCCTGGGCACGTTGTACCCTGAATCCCAGCATCAGAGGACACTGTGGTGCATCAGAAGGAGGTCAGACCTCGCACCACTGCTACGGCCACTGCCTGCTCTCCTTCACTCTAGGTCAGGCAGCCTTTGTTAGGGAAATAAATACTTTTGCACCCTCCCAGGAGCAATGAAAAACACACTCAACACTGCAGTTGATCAGGAACAAATGAAATGTGTTTGTCTGTATGCATGCAGTGCTGCCGGCCAGCAAGGAGGGAGTCCGTGCACACAAGATGCTCTCATTCAGCTCCTTCCCTGCCTGGCGGGTTTGTGGGCCATATATACAAACAGTAATACAACTTCAGTGGAACTGGAAAAAGACACTGTGCCAAACATGGATACTAGGGAAATGCAAGATCGGCACCATGCCAATTATAATGCAGACGTAAAAGATGCTATGTATGGGCAGCAGTGAAATGTAAGCTCGGGACTGTGCCAATCATACACTTTGCCCATTATAATGCAGGCATACAGTGTAAGCAAAATGATGAGAAAAGTAACATGGGCGTCAGGCAAAGCTCAGTGACCGCTGCGTTGGTTTTGAACAGCTGTTGAAGCTTGTCCAGGCAAACTCTGATTTGGAAGCCTCTGCAGTTTTGGGCAACTTGTTACAGTGCAATATATTTAAGCATGATATCTTTGTAGTGCATACATATGATATATAAATACATAGAGATGGACCTGGGATTCACCCTCAACAGCCATAGCTCGCTCCTGGTAGTGCAGCTTAAGCACCCAGGCGTAGTCCGAGGAACATGCGTTGAGCGTTTCACAGTACCAGCATTGACAATAATGAAGTGACAATTCAAAAGAAACCTTTACACCAATTTATAGTATATTTATATAGATATTGACACCAGAATGAACTTTGTTTCATTCATACAACCGAAGTTGTGGGTTTTTAAAGCGTTCAAAAATAGATGCAGTAAATCTGTCAAACTGCTCCGATTGAAGTCAGGGGGGAAAACACAGGTGACACTCGGACACTTGTAAGGGTGACTTCAAAGGAACCCTCTTGTGTACAGCGTCATGCGGGTCCCTAAACCAAGTTCCAACAGTCGTTACTTCGTTACCTTGCAGAGGTGACTTGACGCTCCTTGGTACTGAACGGGATCTGCAGGAGCCGTCAAACTTGCAACACTTGGAGATGGTGCTCCAATCTACCCACAGATAGAGGCCTTTGGGGTCCTATGGCCCGGGTTCAACAACTGCATTTCTTCTACCTTGCTCGGCCTTCCGGGTGCAGAGGTAACTGGCAGCTGTCAATCACCGGGGCAGGTCGCGGCAAAGATGCTTTGTCACACGCGCTCAAGGACTCGAACTTCAGGATGCATGAACACAGCAGCAGGGTCATTACCAACATTGGTCACTGTTGATGTGAGGTGCTCTTGTGCTGGAAACATGGTTCGGGGGGGGGGGGGGTCGCTCACCCAACTGGTGATCACCAAGCCTTATCTGCTGCAGATGTAGTCCACTAACTTCTGTGGCTGGAGGTCGACAAGAGTGGAGTGGCTGCTTGAAACTTGCTGAAAGCTTAGCTACCACTCGGGGCTTGCAGTACACCACTGCTCTTCGTGTTCACTCTCGACAGGCCCCCTTGGTCGCAATTCATGTCACACAGGACATCGATTTTCCCGCAGCTGGCAGGGGACTGGTCCCGCCAATCCAAGGGAGTGTGCGTTGGTTTCTGGTGTCCACCGGTGTCCCTCTAGCTGGGAGCAATGAGCTTTTGTAACAGACTCACCCTGAACACTCAGTTCGAGTATTTGGTCTCTTCAGGCACTTAAGTGTCATATCTTTGTACTGCTTCAGAGTCCAAGGTCCTGTTGTCAGTGACGGCGTCTTCTATGCGCCTCTTCTCGGATTGAAAATCAGACCTGAGGTTCTGGTGCCAAGGAAGCCTCCAAGTCTAGTTTAGTGGGCATTAAGGACAGTGGTCAATGGGCTACTGGTCACTGCTGCTAATCGGCCCCTGAGGTGACATCATCCTGTGGGTGTAGGTCCCCTTTCTACTAGATTTCTCTACTTTAGGGTCTTCAACATTGCAGAACTCTTCCTTGGACGTACAAGCCTCATAGCCTACCCTAAAGGTGTGGCTAGCCTGTTGGAGGTGTACGGTGCCTGAATAACTAATGTTATCACCTGCCAGGCTAGGAAGGGCGGGAAGGGCTTTGTCCTCGAGTAGGGGACAAGGAATTACACATCAAGGGTGGTGAAAGCCTTTGAAGCTCCCCGCTTTGATGACTGTAAACATTAGCCATCCTGGGAGGGAGGAGGTGTGACCTCCTTCCTTCCCAGGCCTTTGTCTTCCTCCTGGGTAAGTGCTAGCACATCCCACCAGGAGGGCAGACTCTTGTATTGGCGGCAAACGACTCAGCAAAGCCTGTCATGGCACTGAATCACTGTATTCTAAGGGGGGCACCCACTCAAGGTGGCACCCCTGTGCATGCTCACTCACTCTCGACTCAAGAATGGTGTTGGGGTGAAAAAGTACGGTGTTTGACACCAAACACGACACAATTCGACCATTCCATAATGGGGATGGCTATCTCGAGTTTCCTCGGTAGCCAGCCCATATTACTCTATGGACCACCAGTCACTTACTGTAAATCCTTGCTTTTCAGGGTTGCTATGGGATATACATGTATAAACATATATATACATCCACACCTTTAATATAATGCACTTTACTTCCGGGGCCTAAGAGGACAAACCTTAAGAGTGAGTTGCTTACATTAAGCCAGTGGTGGGGCTCTGCTGCACATGGTGTGTGCAGAGTCCGGCTCGTGCAGGGCTGCAACGGCAGACCTGCAGACACACTTTTACCTGGATCACACAGGGTGGCACAATAGAGTGATGCAGCTCTGGTGACCCCTTTACCACCCTTGCCCTGGGTACCACTGGCACCATATGTTGGGGTCTTATCAGGGGGCAAAATATCTTGTCGATTGGGGGTACCGATTCACATCACGTTTAGTGGAAAGAGCACTGGCACTGGGGCCTGGCTAGCAGTTCCCACTGCACTATCAGAGTCAAAACCAGCATCTATCAGTGTGAAATGGGGTGAAAAGTGTGGGGGCATCTGCAAAGAAGCCCCGTTTCCAACAATACTGCTATTGGCTTTGTCCACGTCTGCTATGCAAATATACAAGCATTAGCATAGTATCGTCATTGGCATCCATCTGCACACCCCTCCAACCATATATACATTTTCCAATAATAAACACACAACACAGACTATTAGATTGGGTAAATTGCTGCAGGTTTATTACATACACCGTTATGTAATAGGTGGGTTATCTTACGGGTGATCCAAGGGCAGGCAACCAACTGGGCCGTCTGCCCGCCTGATGAGCCGGGCAGCACTGGGGCGAACCTCGCCTATGCTGCCCTACAAGTGATTCTCTTACAGGATCACGTGACCGTTGGTAACTTCTTACTCACGCCCCTTCCAGGGCGGAGCGTCGCATAGCAAACCCCCGGTTGTTCAGGCCCACAACCGCCCGAAGGACTAGCGGGGCGCCGACACAGCTTCCATTACCCTCCCATGAGGCTCCTCGGATTTGGCTCTGGCACCCCCTATGGTACCGCGCAGAGGTGCCCTTTGTACTGGCCTGCTTCCAGATCGCCCTGTAACTCCACCACAGCTCTGGAGGTGGCCCCAGTCACCACCAGGGCCCCCACCACAGCTACAGTCTACCTGCAACCTCATCTCTAGTACCTCGCTTAGGTCTAAAAGGAAAAGGTCCATGCCTACTGGCGATAGGTGAACTACATCCTCGTCAAAGTAACCCTTCACATTCTCTTTGATCATCTTGTGTCTGATGAAGCACAGGCCCCTCTGGTCAGTGAACTTGGGCATTGCTCCATTGAGTCGCTTTCGGGAATGCTCAACCGCCTCGCCTGATTTGGCCACTCGCCAAGTTCTGCGTGGAATCATCTCCGACCAGAGAACATCGCACTGTCCTAAGCGCTTGCAGATCTCACCTAGGTCACTTTTCATGGCCTGCAGGAGAAGCCTTCTACCCAGAGCAATGTGGTAATTCCCTCCCAGGTGAATCACTAACATTTTTGGTGGAGCCCCCCCCAAGCAACCTGTCTCTGCTCCAATTTGTTCCTGAGCCAGCTCAATCTCATGCCAGGGAAACCCATCCACTCAAACTGTGTCTGTGGGAAGTGCCGCATCCAGTTCCGGTGCGACGCCCATTGAGCCACCCTGGAGATACATGAATGCCCGATCATCCAAACCGGTAGCCCTAGTAAAAAAAGAGACACGGTTTCCACTCACTAATCATTTAATAACTTGTCAAAACACACAAAATAAGACAATAACCACTGCAATACACTGCACACAATAAATGATAAGGTACATCACGGGCGAACGTATCATTTGTAGCAATCCGACTCCCACCGCCCCACCTTCTTCACACTCCCGGGCACCAAACCTGCCTTAAAAGCAGCTGTGGCAGCCCCGATCCTGAATGAGTGGCTGGAGTATCTCTTCTCAGGCTGAGCCAACCCTGCCCTGGACAAACTAGCCCCGATGATTCTTTCCATCTGATACCTGGTCAGGGGGCCCTGGTCCACGTGCATCAGTAGATAGCCGGGGGCAGGGGGGCGGCACACCAGATATTCCCTGACCCAATGGACCGGGCAAAACCTAGGGTCCCCGAGGGGCCTGAGGGCCACATCAACACCTTGCCCAGCCTGGTCAGTTTTGGATCTCCAGAGGCGGATGGACAGGGAATCAGAGAGGGACACATCTAGGATGCCTAAGGCATCCCCCAAACTGTCAGTCTTGGACCTGGCCACAAGCTCACTAATCCAGAAGGCGCCAAAGAAAGCCAAACAGAAAGAAGCCGCGAACAGGGTAGCCTCATACTTTGAGTAGGTGACCCCATTAAGTACACCCAGCATGCCCATGAGGATATTGAAATAAATGGGGGCCCTATTATCAGGAGCCCTGGTCTCGTCCCTAGCCCACCCCTTGAGAGCTGCCCTTATGGCAAAAGATTTTGTTGGTTCTACCCCCCCAGACAGCTTGGCGTCGTGGCTCACGGCCGCCAAGTGGCCGCACACCCAGGAGTGGCTCTTCCCATGCTCCCTGGCCCACACCACAAATGCCCGGACTCTATCCTCAATAGGTGCCGAAGAAATACCCAAGGTGTGAGACACAGTTCTGAAGGTGGCCATGTGTGCCCCATATCGCTTCCTAGTACCTGGGGCCAGTGCTCTCTCCCCCATGGTTCTCAGTCGTTGGTCCACCGCAGGATCCTCCAGAGGTGCGCCGGGAAGGGGGTCATCTGTGCTCTCGCCCGCGGCCAGGCCTCCCGGAAGCGGAGCCACTGAAAACGAGAAAGAGCATCAGCTGCCACATTCTTTACCCCCTCAATGTGCCTAGCCCTGCATTCCACATTACCGCGCAGGCAAGCCCTAACCAGTTCCCTGAGCAGGCAGAGGACCAACTGGCACTTGGCTGTCTGCCCATTGATGGCCTGGACTACCGCCATGTTGTCAGACCAGAATAGGACCTTCCTGTCTGACAGGGTCTCCGGCCAGAGGTGTAACGCAATGACGATGGGGAAGAGCTCCAGCACAGTGATGTTCGCGGTGATGTTGCGCCTGCGCCAGGCATTGGGCCACTCCTGAGCACACCAGTCCTCACCCAGAATTGCCCCAAAGCCCGCTGTAGGAAGGTGGATATCTGACTATGGTTACCCCCAAATTTTTTGCCTAGTGTCTAGCTGGTTTTTCGACTTAGTTGGCCTGAGATCCTGCTATTCAGGATCTCAGCCTGGCTGTTCTCTCTTTAAAATGGACTCCATGTACCCTAGGTACATACCCAATTGGTTGGATCACCCTGTCAGCCCCTGTACCGGTGTACACTAGGTACCCAGGGCATTGGTGTACCCAAGGCCTGCCAGGGGCTGAAGCATGTATTATGCCACCCCAGGCTTGGCCTAACAATTTGACACAACTGGCTGATCACTCAGCTGGGGTAAGTTGGTGTAATCACCTCTTACTTAGGTGTAGTATACCTATACCTAACCTTAAATGGGACACATGGTAACCTATAAGTCACTCCTATGGCAGGCCTTAACAATCCTGAAGGCAGAGTGCTTGGTTCCATGTGAGATGGTGCTCTGGCATGAGCTGAGCCTGTCTGCAGTGGTCGGAACAACTTCCTTCTACTGTTTCCAGATATCGTCATACCATATACTCTTAAGTGCATTATGAACCTCGCGGTTAAATGCTATCTTTGGTTTGGCTTTATCAAAACATGTCGAGTAAGGTGTCATACGAATTGGAATACTAACCCCTCGCCAATTCTGGCGACGGGGTTAGCATTCCACCCTTCTAGAGGGACACGACATGTACAGTACCTGAAACCCGGGTAAAATCAGACATAGCCTCAGCTCCACAAAATGGATGCTGCCACCACAGACACAAGTCTGCCCTCCTGCTGCAGGGAGTCCTTCCAGCTTGGGAGATGTGGACAAAGGGTTTCCTGCCAGGGGAGGTGCGTGCACCACCCCAGACAGGATTTTGTGTATTGGTCAGGTAGGGCTTGAAAGAAACCAGACATGCCTGAGGCTCACAAGGAGCCTCGGTGCATATGCCAGTTCAAACCGGTCCTGGGGCACACCAGTCCCGGGCCTGGGGCGAGCTGGACAAAGGATTGGGGGTGTAACCACCCCCCTTCCTGGTCCCACCCATAGGGAGGGACCTAGCAGGTAGTCCGGCCCCTAGAATCCGCTTAAAGGTAGGAGCTGTGTCCTAAGACTTCAGACATCCTGGAATCAACTTAACTACAAGAAGAAGACGGGAACTTCGACGCTCTGCTGCACAGAGGACTGAAGCCAATCTCCCCTGTGGTCAGGGAGTGACCACCTTGCTAACGCAAGCACCATCCAGCGAATCAACGTCTGCTTTGCCGCCGCCTCCCGCCGGAGCCCGAGCCCGAGCCCAGAGACCGACAAGACCTGGACCTCCAGACCTCTCACCGCCCGATCCACAGTCCCTGAAAAGAGGAGACCCGTGGAGGCACCGAGACACGTGGAGCCAGCCATCTTGGAACGACTACGACAAGCTGACAAGCGCAACAACCGAGGCTCCCTCCAAGTTGTGCTTTGGGATCTGAGAAGCCCAACACCCGAGCAGCATCTGCACCAAAGGTGAGCCCTCCAGCATCTCCACGATCTGCGTGGGGCCCTTCTGCATTTTGCCACTCGACGCGCCTAACCGGTTGCTGGCCCGCTGGCTAGTAGCCATCTTGGCGACGAACTTCAAGAAATACACCGCTGGTCTGGTTGCTCCAGACTGGCCCTTGCTCCCCTCCAAAGGAGCAGTCCTTCTGACCTTGCTGGTCAGAACCATCAGCTTATTTCATCTCCTACAACAATTGCTTTTGCCAAGGCTTGTTTGCTTCGATCAAGTTGCCGACACCGCCGACAGCGAGAGCCTGCATGGGACAGCTCGTGAACCGACTCCTGGACGTCGTCGACCTCCAGGGACCACGTGGCTGCAGAGACAAGCTACACCTTTCTTCCTGTTTGCACCCGACATTGCCTGGTACCCACCTGGTGCCACGCTGGTCACTGGCTAGTGACTGTGAACACTGTCCCCTCTGCTTACAGGTCTTCAACATCTCCGATCCACTCTGGGATCCACTGCATCTCTCCCGGACCGACCGCCTGCAGCATCTTTGTCTTCAAGCTCCACGGAACAGATAGAAGAAACCCGACGCACTTCGAGGCCTATGCACCCGCTTCCTGTGGGTGAGGTAAAGCTGGCACACCTGTGCCCAAGTGTAGTATTACATCTCTAGTGCCTGTGTTCCAAATCTTGAGTTCCTAGTCCATCCGGAAGATCCTCTTTGCAGTAACTTTGTACTTTTTACGCACCCATTGAAACCTATGGGAGCACGCGTGTGACTATTTGCTCTGCACACGCCACCCGTGGACCTCCTGGTCACTAACTGACGTTAGCTCCTTGTAGGCCCAGCGATTCTAGAGGCCCTAGGCCTTTTCCCTTTTCTGTTCGTGGTACTTATACCACTATTTTAGTATATGGTTCGAGTGGCCACCAGGGCCTATCCATATAAAGTGCAACTTCTGTGTATTCTGTGATAATCTTGTTTGACGATTTGTGCTCCTGTGCTCATAAAGAGACTAGGGGTTACTTTGAGAAATAAATACATATATATTTTGAATATATATCTGTGTGGTGTCCTTTCATTGGTATAAAAGGGGGTTGCATTTGGTAAAACAGCTGGCTTAACACGCTTCACGAGTTTAGCCTCAAAGACTGCTTAGCCTACGCTACCACTAGGGCAGCTAGTCCGAAAAGGTTGACTTACAACCACACCATAAGGGTTGCTTGGCATGGTACAAGGTGATCACTTTAACTAGTGAGCATCATATACCAGGCCAACTTCTCACATTATCTGTGCTCTCGCCCGCGGCCAGGCCTCCCGGAAGCGGAGCCACTGAAAACGAGAAAGAGCATCAGCTGCCACATTCTTTACCCCCTCAATGTGCCTAGCCCTGCATTCCACATTACCGCGCAGGCAAGCCCTAACCAGTTCCCTGAGCAGGCAGAGGACCAACTGGCACTTGGCTGTCTGCCCATTGATGGCCTGGACTACCGCCATGTTGTCAGACCAGAATAGGACCTTCCTGTCTGACAGGGTCTCCGGCCAGAGGTGTAACGCAATGACGATGGGGAAGAGCTCCAGCACAGTGATGTTCGCGGTGATGTTGCGCCTGCGCCAGGCATTGGGCCACTCCTGAGCACACCAGTCCTCACCCAGAATTGCCCCAAAGCCCGCCATACCCGAAGCATCCGTGAATAGGCATAACTCCTGACTGTCCACCCAGGGGTTCCCGCCAGATCACCGTCCCATTGAACTGCGAGAGGAAGTCACCCTACATGGCGAGGTCCTGCTTCAAACCTGTCCCCAGTCTGACCCAGTGGTGCTTCTTTGTAACCTTTGACGTGGCCCTTGCTAGTTTCAGAGCAAACACCCTCCCAACAGGGATGACCCTAGCTGCAAAGTTTAGTTTGCCCAAGAGGCATTGGATGTCACCCAGGGTGGCTTGGTCTTTCCCCAGCAATGCCTGAATGTCCTGACGCAGTGCCTGTACCTTGTCCGCAGGGAGTCTGGACCCTTGACCGTGTCCAACTCGATGCCTAAAAAAGTCAGTACCTGCGCCGGACCCTCAGTCTTGCCAGGTGCTAACAGCACCCCCAGGTGTTTGGAAAAGTCTTGAAAGCACTGCAGTGCTCTCATGCACTCCTGCGTGTCAGCCCCCCCAATAAACAAGAAGTCATCAAGGTAGTGGGTCACTCCCTCAACCCCGAACTTACTCATTAGCACCCATTAAAGGAACGAGCTGAACGCCTCGAAGTATGCACAAGACACTGAGCAGCCCATGGGCATGCACTTGTCATAGAAAACTTTGCCCTGCCACTTGAAACCCAGGAGGTGTTGGCTGTCAGGGTGGACCGGCAGCAGTCGGAAAGCCGACTCAGTGTCTGACTTTGCCAACCAGGCTCCCTTCCCCGCCCTCCTGACCATGTCCACCGCCAGGTCCAGGGAGCAGTAGGACACAGAACACCTCCCCTCTTCCAACCAAGAGTTCACAGAGTCCCCTTCTGGATGCAACAGGTGCTGGATCAGCCTATAGGACCCGGGCTCTTTCTTGGGCATGACCCCCAGGGGGGAGATTACAAATTGCGGAAGAGGTGGGAGGTTGAAGGGGCCCGCAACCCTCCCCAGGGCTGCTTCCTTCTTTATTTTGGCCAGCACGATCTCAGGGTGGTCCCTAGCCGATTTGAGGTTCTCCGCGTTCCTGCTCACTAGTGGGCCTAGGTACGAAATTCTAAATCCTTCCACAAAGCCCTCCGCGAGGAGCGAGCCATCTTTGGTGTTGGGGTACCCACGGATCAGGGGAAGGAGGTTGGCGATACTTTTGGGGGGGGAAGGACCCTTAGCCGGGGGAAGAAGAGCCGATCCACACCCGGGGGGGTGCGAGGCAGCCTGCATCGCTGGTGGGAGGAAAATGGGAGCGGCATGGTGGGGTGGAGACATGGGAAGGGCAGGGATTACTTGTCCTGTCTGGCCGGGGGCTGAGCCGAGCGGTCTCGCTTTGAGCAGGAGGAGGCAGGGTGGGGGGCTCCACACTTGCTGCAGTTGTGTGCGAACCTGCATGCTTTCCCCCAAGAACAAGAGCCCGCATTGAATAGCCTTCAGGTCCCATTGAACAGTGATCGGTTACCCGGCTTCTGGCCCCCTCCCTGACCCTCCCGAAAGGACTTCTTGGACTGGCCCTTCACTTCCTGCTTTGTGTCCTTGGGCTTGTCACTATTGGAGGTGCTGGGCTTTGCTGTCCCTTCGACTGTGCGCTTTCCCATGTGCATGACCCAAAGCCTCACCTCTAGCTGGTCCCACTCCAATTCAAGGCACATGGCCATCTTCTTCTAAAATCACAGTCATAGCGGTACCAACCCATTCCCCCACTTGTCTCAGCCTCCTTGGTGATAATGCTGACGTATTGGAATAGCCCTGGCCCTTGCTCCGGGAATCTTTACATTATCACCGCCACCAAGATGGCGAAGGCTTGCCCCCACGTGCCAATATTCTTTTCGGGCCAGGATTGAAAACGCACTTCCTTGTCGTCATCTTTAACCCCCATTTTCCTAGTGTCGACCCCCTCGGCCCCATGCATGAGGAGGGTGAAAATGTCAATAAACTCTCTCCTCCAGATACCTTCTTTGGCTGCCAGAGGGACTTCCCATCCCAAGCAGTAGCGACCAGATAGCAGCGGTGCCATGGTGACCAGGAGCTTGGGGACTACAGCGGGGGGTGGTACTACTGTTGGCGTAACTGTGGAGACCACACTGGGTGTGGTGGGTGTGGTGGGTGCGGTCACCACCGTGGGCTGGACCAAGGTGGGGGAGGGGGTAGCCGTCGACAGAGAGGCCCCCACCACTGGTAGTTGTCCTCCCAAGGGCAAGAGGCTCGCCAAAGCTGGTCCCCCAACCTGAGCAGGTGATGCGCAAGGCGGGCTGCCCACCCCCCCACCAGACTTGCGTGAAGCCCGGGACCGTGGGTGTCCCAACGGGGAGGGGAGGAGCAGCAGTCCCAGCCACACTGGACGGGCTTGCCAGGGCTAGGCCCGCTCTGACCTCAGACATGAAGCTCCGCAGGGTGTCTGAGAGCTTACCAAGGTCCTCCGATGTAGTATAAGCCGCCAGGGGCAGGCAGCTGGCCGGTGTGGGCGCAGGTCCAGGTCCCAGGGGCGGGGGCACGGGGAGTGGGGTGGTGCCCCGGCTCCTCGCTGGCAGCTGCTCTGCCGGGAAGTCTTTGACCGTGGGTCTGCGTATCCTCTTAGACCTAGAGGGGCCTGCTTTCTCATTGTGCTCGTGTTCTGCGGGCGAGACCTCGCTGGCGATTCCTGAGTCCTCGGGATTATTGGCTTTGCAGAAGTTTGATAGCCCAAGCCAATCCCTTGGTCTTGACCAGTTCTAGGAAGGCTGCGATCCACGCATCTTCAGAGATGCCAGTCTGGGTCTCCTCGACTTGGGACCTCATCGGAAAAAGCGGTGGAGATCCCAGACTATCCATCGAATCTCCTGTGGGTGCCTCCCACTCTGGAAGGATAAGGGAAAAGAGTTTAGCCCAGGGAGCCACACCCGCGGAACACAACTAGCCCAGGTCCTGGCCCAGGGGTCACACTCTGGCCCCACGTAGCTCGGTACTTACTTACGACCAGGGAAACAAAGGACGGAACGCCGGGCCGGTCAGACGGGCTTCGGAGGCACTGTGAGTGGAGATGAAGGAGAGGTTAGCCGGTATCCCTAAACCTCCCTGCCCCAACCTCTGAGCCCCACACACCATACGGGCATAGCGATGACCCAGGACGAGGTGGTTTAACATTCTTCCTACTGCCCACAAGAATGATGCAGTTTCCAACATTATTTTGCAAAAGGTATCGGAGCACTCATCACGAGTACCAATAACGTTACACAGGCAGGCATCAACTTTTGTTAGCACAGGGAGATTAACTGATTTGCCTAGAATCACAGGATGTCGAGATTCGCCGAGACTCCAACCTGGTTTCTCAGTGCCACAGTGGGCCTCTCTGGCTGTTACCCAAATCCTCATTAATATGTTGGCTAGTGCGTCGTGGGTTTTAGCAACAGTAATAAATAAAAACCCATGACAGTTCAGTGCATGGGGGCCTGGAACGTTATCCTGTTTCGGCAGCCGCAAATCCCATGTGTTGGGATGATCTGACGCACACTCCGCCGGGCGGGTGCCCGCCATGCCAAGGTGCTGAAATCCCTATACGCCCCCCCGTGCCGCCTGGCCGCCACGCGTGCCTTGGCCGGGCAGTCCGGGGCGGGGTGCAGCACCAAGCCCGCCTGGGCGTGTCATCGCCCCATCCCAGGCCGCCACTGGGCCCCAAGGACGGTGTGGTAGAGCCGCCAGAGCCGCTGCGCATCGCGCCACGCTGGGGTCGCACACCCCGCTGGCGACACCCATCCTCGATCGCCGGGCGCCCCTCGTGACCACACCCCCAGCCTTGAATAGGAAACCGTCCGCGTCCCGCCTGCCGCGAGCGAAGCGGCGCGCGGCTCCGGGTCGCCCCGCTCGGGAATAGGTCACCACCCACTATCCTCAGGCCACAAATTCATTTTGCCTTCTGATGGCGTGACCCCCGCAGGCACGGTGTGGGGAGCGGGAACACACTTCCCCTGCGCCCCACCCCCACTACATCCCGTGAGAATGTATACATCCTAGGCCCAGCGGCTCGAGGGCCGCGCCCCCGCCATACAATCCCAGCTCTCCGCCCCTACCTCGCACGAGCCCCTCACGTTGGGGTTCCGATCTACCTTCACAGAGCCACGTGGCCAGGCAATGAAGGTAGGGCAGCTGGCGGTGATCACATTGTAGTGGGCCCAGCGGGATATGCAACCAAAACCCCCACGCCGAGCAGGGGAACAGCTGACCCCCCCCCTCCCCCACGAGTGCACCCCGAGACCCCTCCGGCCCCTGCCTAAGGGGCCGCGTGGTAATAGGTGGGTGATCTTATGGGACCCCGCCGGGGCCTGCGGGACACAAGGGGCTACGAACGGGTGAATGCCCAGGGCTCGCGTCCCTCCACCCATGGCATGCCGTGCCATAGGGCCCCGCACGACCTGGTACTGCCCAGGGACGGGACCGGCGCAGGGGGGGTCACGAGCAGCACTCACCGTAGCGACAGGACATGAAGTAACAGAACGGGCGGCGCGACCTTCGATGCGGCGTGCGTGGCGAAAAGAGATCGCCCATATGGTGGGGGAGGGCTATATAGCCTCCCCCAGGACCAAGACGCCCCGGAAGTGACGCCCCTTGCGTCACGACCGGGCAGGAAGAGGGGGGGACTCCAACCTGAGTCCCTGCCCCCTTAGAGGGTGGGGAGGGGTCTCCGGTGCCCAGGCGATACTAGAGCGCTGACCCCTCTAGTGGCACCCTGTGGGTGCCGCAGTTAGCGGCAAAGTTAGTAACGTGTGTGAACAAGCACTGTCAAAGCAAGACCCATTAGCTTTGACAGTGCATTTTGTATGACTGTTTTGAGTTGTTGTGTTGTCCTGACAAGTTTGGCAGTGATGCGAGTGAGGTGGTTGCTGTTTGGCGATGCAAGCATTCATCTCAGAGGTGCTGAGTCAGGGACGTGTTGAGGAGGTGAAAGTGAATGTGCTCGAAGGAGTCATTCACCCCGCCTCGACACGTAAACCGGCCTAGGCGTGGCATCTCTTCAGTCACTTCTTGCTGCTTGTTCTGGTAATGATGCCAACGCTGTGTGTGTGGTCACGGTGGGCCTGGTTCTAAGCCGGCTCTGGGCCTGTAAATGCATTTGCATCGCATCCAGGACTCGACCCCCCTCCCACATCAGTGTAGTATGCACTGGGCTGGAGTACAGTGAGTCCACGGGGGTGTACCCATGCAGGACAGATGCGGGGGTCTGCGCGTGTGTGCTCTGAGTCCTTGCCAGAGGTGTGTGAAGCCTTCCTGTGTCGGTGTGAGGAGTGAGGCTGCGCCGTCCTTGTCCCTCCCAGAGGCCTCCTCGGTGTCTGCCTGGCCTCTCCCCCTTTGACCGACAATGAGCTCTCTGTGCCCCGTGGGCAGACATGAATACATTGTGTATCCACCCAGACTTCCTGCAGGGCGATGATGTCACGCCTACGCACTCTGTGGGTCTCCAGCTTGTGTTTTTGTCCAGATAGGGAGTCCCAGCCCGGTGTGTGGCAGGCGCTCTGAAACGACACCACAGAAGGCCCCTGCTAGAAGCATCAGCTTCTGGGTGCCCTCGGGTACAGTTCTCTCTGTGTCCTGTGGCACACATTGGAATTGGAATTGCATTTATATAGCGTTTACTACCTCTGACGAGGCACTGAAGCGCTTTTTGAACAGCAGCACACTCCTCTGGAGCCCAAACAGGATTAGTGGTGAATTAGTATAGGGAAGGATTAAATGAATTTGGTCAGTGGACATGTTCATCTGTTATTTCAATTGAGAAGTGTAGTGGACGGATAGAAAAGGGAAAGGTCTAGAATACTTTTTTTGTTTGGCGCTCAAAGAAGTAGGAGGTGGTTTAGGATGAGTAAAGGTGAGGCGCAGGGGGGAGGAGGCCGAGGGGAGGAGGCCGAGGGGAGGGTCTAGAAAGGCTTGTTTGGCAGATCTGAATAGTAAAAGAGGTTTGAGCTTATGCAAGGAGGGAACATTCTAGAAAGGGTTTTTTTGTAGATCGTAGTAAAAGGGGGTTTGGAATGAGTGAGAGAGGGGGGTTAGAAGATATATTGAGAGAGGTACAGGGTGAGAAATAGTGTAGTGCATTGGAGAGAGTAGTGGAATGAGGTTTGGGACGTCAGAGTTGAGGTAGCGGATATCTTGAGAGCGGTATAGGGTGAGATATAGGGTAATGCATTGGAAATGCTGAATTAGAAGTAAAGTAATACATATAAAGATAGGTAAGTACCTAGAAGAGATATATATATATATATATATATATATATATATATATATATATATATATAAATAATCTACTGGCGGTCGCCAGTAGATAGTTATAGTTAGGACCGTGTTTCCATAGGAAATCCGCAACATTCTATTTGGAATAACTTTGGCGCCGGTTGACGAATCCTCGCGAATTTTTCAAAACTAATGGGGCGCTACGCTCCGCTCCTACCCTGAAAGTCTCGGGGGGATTCGTCAAGCGGGGGCTGAGAAAAAAGGGGGGTCCCAAAACGCGTTTTCCCCATGCATTTTCCCATAGGACCTTTAGTCCGAGCTACAGCCCGTACGGCTGAACAGAATTACTTGAAATTGGGCAGAGAGGTAGTCCTCAGGTCAGGGATGTGCCTTTTGCAGGTCTGGTGTAAATCTGTTCAGTAGGTCCTGAGAAAATAGCATTTAAATCAATATATATATCTGTAAGCGCGCTCCGTGCGCTTACGGTAAGCTTACCGTACGCGTACGGTGCCGTGCGCGAGCTCAATTCTGATTGGTGGTTACATGACTGTAAACAATCGAATCGGTCGAAATCAGAAAGTATCGGCCGCCATTTTCTGTCTCTCGCACTGAAAAACAAAGGTTGATAACATGAAAAGGGGGCAACGAAGAGAGTTGCAGACCCCCTAGCGTTCGTCAGGGGGTTCACGAAGGACCAAAAAGTATGAAAAATAAATTTAATAATTTAAAAAAAAAATCGCGGAGTGCGCGTACGGTAAGCTTACCGTACGGTAAAAAAAAATAAAACAAAAAAATAGAATTAACAATCACATTTAATATATAAATCTAAGGACCCCCAAGGGAGAAAAAAACAATTGATATTTTGTAAAAAATGGAGAGGCGTGCACGGTACGAAATGCGCAACGTGGGCGCTCGGTGCGCGAAGCGCACCGAGTGCTCACAGCGCGCGCACGGTGCGTGAAGCGCACCGTGCGCGCAAAAATTAAAAATAAATACATAACTTAGCATTTAAAAAACCGTACAAATTCACTGAAAAAACCGTAGGTTTCACACACGTTATAGTTAGGAATTAGCATTTAAAAAACCTTGCAAATTCACTTAAAAAACCATAGGTTTCACACAAGTTATAGTTAGCTGTACATTTCACTCGTAAAAAACCAATGAAATTCCACGTTATAGTTAGATCAGGTAACTATAACTTGCGCGACCGCAATCCACAATGTGTCATTTCAGATGTCATCATTGATGTCATGAGTGATGTCACTGACCATGTCATAAGTGATGTAATATGTGACGTCATCAGCAGTGCATTGCGGGGGCGCAAGTTATAGTTACCTGATCTAACTATAACGTGGAATTTCATTGGTTTTTTACGAGTGAAATGTACAGCTAACTTTAACTTGTGTGAAACCTATGGTTTTTTAAGTGAATATATATATATATATATATATATATATATACGCTGTGGTCCGTACCTGCTTTTGGGTTCTATCTAAACCCGTTCCAGGACTTTTGGTTTTCCATATATATATATATATATATATATATATATATATATATATATATAACAGTTAAGTTGTATTTAAGAAACAGACTTTCAAGTATTGCGGTATTTTAAGTTAATTTGTTTTTATAAAAATTTTTTTTTTTTAAATCAATAGTGAAGCAATTGTAGATCAATAGTTATGATAAAGATGTACTCATGTACGCGGTGACCTATATCCATACTCTGGTGCTAGAAGCACCAGCAGGGGGTGCTCTCCACAGCTGGGAGGTGCGCTCGGGTTCAGTACTGCGCCTGCATCAGACGCCAGATGTGGGTTCTCTGTAAGCTGGGCAAAGCTTACTTTAACTTGCACCTTCTTGACTTTACAGGAATTTACCCCTTCAGGAGAGGTGAGGTATCCTGAATAACACGAGTTTAGCGAAGATAGCGCGTGGCTTCCTTTGGTGCAGCAGGCGCAGTGGCACCGGGGTCCATTGAACCATAATTATGACTGTATTTCAGAGTTCTAACAGGGGAGGGGATTATTTCCTTCCTTGCACTAGACGCAGGAGCCATGGATTAGGACCGGTCTCCCCCTCTAAGGTCACTGCCTTCCCCGGTTAGTGAGTAGACCACCCCTCCGGCTGGTGTGTGTAGTAGGCGGGGTAGAGGGATCAGGGCCCCCGACTGCCTGGAGAGTCCCTGGCCTCCATTTGAGAGGTCGCGTTTTCAGGCTGAGCGCCTCTAATCAATCACCTCAGTCTCCATGGTGACGGTAATTGCAAGCTGCGCAGCCAGGACTCCCTGTCCCAGGATCCCCTGCGGCGTGGCCCCGGCTCGCCCTTTCCCTTCTGTTGTTGACAATCGAGTTCTGGCTGTTGCTGTCTGATAGGACCGCGGAGGCTCTGACGCAAGAGACCCAGGTGGGGACGCTCTGCAATGATTGGTTGGGTTGGCTCCAAACACAGCCAATCTCAACTCAGCACAGTTGCACGAGCTGTCTGCGAGCTCTTAAGGTGGATCTGAAGCAGGAGGCAGGAAGGAGAGCCTCACTCCCTGCCTCCACCCTCCTGCAGAGCTGCAGCACTCTCGGGGGCCTGAGAGAGCGCAGAGAGTGTCCCTGAACCATCCCTGAATCCGCAGGAGAAGCTGCAGGGCAGCGACAGAGCCGGGGGCTGCAGAGGCTGTGTGGAACGTGCAGGAGGAGCTGTATGGGACGTGCAGGAGGAGCTGCAAGGAACGTGCAGGAGGAGCTGTATGGAACGTGCAGGAGGAGCTGTATGGAACGTGCAGGAGGAGCTGTATGGAACGTGCAGGAGGAGCTGCAAGGAACGTGCAAGAGGAGCTGCAAGGAACGTGCAAGAGGAGCTGCAAGGAACGTGCAAGAGGAGCTGCAAGGAACGTGCAAGAGGAGCTGCAAGGAACGTGCAAGAGGAGCTGCAAGGAACGTGCAAGAGGAGCTGCAAGGAACGTGTAAGAGGAGCTGTAAGGAGTAAAAGTGCAGGAGGAGCTGTAAAGAACGTGCAGGGAGAGCTGTAAGGAACGTCCAGGGAGAGCTGTAAGGAACGTGCAGGGAGAGCTCTAAGGAATGTGCAGGGAAAGCTGTAAGGAACGTGCAGGGAAAGCTGTAAGGAATGTGCAGGGAAAGCTGTAAGGAATGTGCAGGAGGAGCTGTAAGGAGTAGAAGTGCAGGAGGAGTCGTGGAGAGTGTGCAGGAAATGCTTTAAGACACGAGTACAGCAGGAGTTGTATGGAATGTGCAGGAGGAGCTGTATGGAACGTGCAGGAGGAGCTTTGTATGGAACGTGAAGGAGGAGCTGTAAGGGGTAGAAGTGCAGGTGGAGTTTTGGAGTGGGCAAGAGCAGACTGCAGGGAGTGACAGAGGGGACTGCAGGGAGTGACACAGAGGGAACTGCAGGGAGTGACACGGGGGGAACTGCAGGGAGTGACGGGGGGAACTGCAGGGAGTGACGGGGGGAACTGCAGGGAGTGACACCGGGGGAACTGCAGGGAGTGACACCGGGGGAACTGCAGGGAGTGACACCGGGGGAACTGCAGGGAGTGACACGGGGGGAACTGCAGGGAGTGACGGGGGGAACTGCAGGGAGTGACGGGGGGAACTGCAGGGAGTGACACCGGGGGAACTGCAGGGAGTGACACCGGGGGAACTGCAGGGAGTGACACCGGGGGAACTGCAGGGAGTGACACCGGGGGAACTGCAGGGAGTGACACCGGGGGAACTGCAGGGAGTGACACCGGGGGAA
Organism: Triturus cristatus; assembly: GCF_964204655.1. Classification (NCBI taxonomy): domain Eukaryota; kingdom Metazoa; phylum Chordata; class Amphibia; order Caudata; family Salamandridae; genus Triturus; species Triturus cristatus. The sequence goes on from NC_140595.1 coordinate 17,281,788, forward strand.
CTGCAGGGAGTGACACCGGGAACTGCAGGGAGTGACACAGGGAACTGCAGGGAGTGAGACAGAGGGGACTGCAGGCAGTGAGACAGAGGGGACTGCAGGCAGTGAGACAGAGGGGACTGCAGGCAGTGAGACAGAGGGGACTGCAGGCAGTGAGACAGAGGGGACTGCAGGCAGTGAGACAGAGGGGACTGCAGGCAGTGAGACAGAGGGGACTGCAGGGAGTGCGACAGAGGGGACTGCACGGAGTGACACACAGAGGGAACTGCACGGAGTGACACAGAGGGAACTGCACGGAGTGACACAGAGGGAACTGCACGGAGTGACACAGAGGGAACTGCACGGAGTGACACAGAGGGAACTGCACGGAGTGACACAGAGGGAACTGCAGGGAGTGTGGTGCAAGAGGGAGCTGCAGGGCGTTACAGACTGCAGGGAGTGACACATAGTGACCGCAGAGTGTGTGCAAGAGGGAGCTACAGGGAGTGAGACAGACTGCGGGGAGTGAGAGAGGGATTGCAGGGAGTGAGACAGACGGACTGCGGGGAGTGAGACAGAGGGAGCCGCGGGGAGTGAGACAGAGGGAGTCGCGGGGAGTGAGACAGAGGGAGTCGCGGGGAGTGAGACAGAGGGAGTCGCGGGGAGTGAGACAGAGGGAGCCGCGGGGAGTGACAGAGGGAGCCTCCGGGAGTCACACACAGGGAGCCTCCGGGAGTCACACACAGGGAACATCGGGGAGTCACACACAGGGAGCCTCGGGGAGTCACACACAGGGAGCCTCGGGGAGTCACACACAGGGAGCCCATGGGAGTCACACACAGGGAGCCCATGGGAGTCACACAGAGGGAGCCGTGGGGAGGCACACAGAGGGAGCCTCTGGGAGTCACACAGAGGGAGCCTCTGGGAGTCACACAGAGGGAGCCTCTGGGAGTCACACAGAGGGAGCCTCTGGGAGTCACACAGAGGGAGCCTCTGGGAGTCACACAGAGGGAGCCTCTGGGAGGCACACACAGGGAGCCGCGGGGAGGCACACACAGGGAGCCGCGGGGAGGCACACACAGGGAGCCGCGGGGAGGCACACACAGGGAGCCGGGGGGAGGCACACACAGGGAGCCGCGGGGAGGCACACACAGGGAGCCGCGGGGAGGCACACAGATGGACTGCAGGGAGTGACACAGAGGGAGCCGCAGGGAGTGACACCGAGGGAGCTATCCTCACTGGGTAATCACTGGTGTAGTCGATTATTCGCAGTAACTCCAGGACGTCTATTCTGTGCTTTTCTCTCCTGCTCCTCTGGCTAAGAAATGAGTTTATTTGGGGCTGGAATCCACATGCAGCTTCAAGCCAAAGCAGTGCCCTTTGCTTGTCCCCTCACTCTAACTTAGTGAAGCTTTGAATGAACAGCGGTCTGTCTGTCTGCCAGAAAAGTATCTGCAGCAATAGAAGAAAACAGCAAATAAGCCCAGGGCTGTCTCCATCTTCTTCCCAAGAGGCCGTCAAACACTTTGCTTGCTCATCCTGGTACAGACAAAAAGCTTTTTTTACCTCCATGACTCCGCCACATTTTACAGTGGCGGCTGGTGACATTTGAAAGCAGTGGGGGAGATGCCCCACACCCCTATGGAGGAGCCGCCACTGTGCCACAACCACTTCAGTCTCCAGCCTTTCTTGCTGCCTGGCCTGCGGTTGGCCAACTCCTTGAGGATGTGTGTGGATCCCAGTGGCAGGACACTCCTCTTTAGTGTGACAGTTGTTGTGATGCACCTAAAGTGTGTCCTAGAGTAAGCCTGGATGGGTGGGCCCCCGCCACCGCTGGGGAGTCGCGGGCACGGAGGGCCCCCCGTGGGACCTGTCTGAGCTGCAGTGCTTGAGTGCCACACATGGACACCAGCCAGTCATTGTAGGCCGATGACATGTGCGGGTTGAGTTGATTAAGTGCTATGCATTGCTGATTTTATGATATTTGTAATTGTTTATGTCAATGAATTGGGTAATGTGCATTATTTCTGTAAGAACGTATTTCTTGGAATTAAATAATTTTTTGACTGAAACCAGTCAGTCGTGCCCACCTAGCGTGCCAGAGTCCTACAGAACCAGAAATCTCCGCTCCGGAGAATGCACTGGATTCCCCCGCGAGGGCCCGGTGCACAGGAGTCTGAAGCCCCGGAGGGGGTCTGGGGAGATGTGCCTGTGCGGAGAGCCACCAAGATGACTCCTCTCTGCCCTCTCCCTGCAACGGACTGGGGCCTGACTCCAAGGCCCATCGGGTCACACCACTCAAGCGGAGAGGGAGAGGGGTCGGCCCAACGGCTAGGGCGCTCGACCTCGAATATGGGGAACCGGGTTCGAGTCTCGGCAATGATGCTGAACATCCTGTGATTCTTGGCAAATCACTTAATCTCCCCGTGCCTAATAAAATGATGAATGTGTCCTCATGTAATCCAACTGGTGCTATGTAAAGCGCTCTGATACCCGATACCGGGTCAAGTTTGCGCTATATAAAACTCCGTAAAAAAAATTAAAAATAGTTTAAACACATGGTATGGACAAGTGTGTACTTCCGCTTCATTGCCAAATGGGTGTTACTAGTGCCTAATACAAGGGTACTCATCGACCGTAGAAGGATGAATGGTTAAGCTGCTTACAGCAAAGCTACTGCAATATGAGCGATCATCCTAGGAGCCATTTCACTGGTTCCCTTAGCGGGCTAAGTGCACCCTCATGTGAGGATGCCACGGCGCGTTGAGCCTCTCCTTGTAGAGATGTGTGGTTCATCTGCAGGTCTAAGGTTTTGACACCCCCAAGGTGCCCAGAAGTGTGATGCACACGCTGCCAGGCACCTGGGGGACAGGTGCAGGTTCTTTAGCACCCGAAAGGCACTGCAAACAATCTTCATACTGAAAGATGATGCGGGTACCCCACGGGCACCCTGTGAAAAGATGTGCAAGTGCGCTGCTTACAGTGCACACTCGCAGTCACCACTGGTGAATCTTGTGCATCCCAAGGCGACGCCGTTCCATGGTCATATTAACTGGGGACAGGAGCTTTCAAGATATAAAATGGGCGGCGGCCTCCTTGGTCTGAATTAAGGCTGGTGCTGGTGGTGCCACCTTAGTAGGGAGCGATGAGGTGGCCGGTGATGAAGCATGCCACAAAACGTAGGTGAGCGTGGTCCACCCAGCGAGGTTGGGTTATGGCCTCATCCCAGGGTATACATAGAATGACTCCTCAATGGAGCAGGCAGCAGCGCCACCTTAAAGACGCCCCCCCCCCCCCCCGCCCGCCCTACAAGCATCCCCGCCGCCGCCTGCCAGGAGCTGCTCAGGGCTGCCTCTGGCTGCACTCCCACTGGGCTCCTTCAAGTCTCTGCTCTGCTCCCCTCCCGCCCCCCCCCCTTTTTCCATTTTCACTCTCCCCTTGATTTCCTTTCTTCCGCTTTTTTCTCTGCCTCTTCCCGACCCTCCCTCCTCTCCACTTATCTCATCCTGTCCTACTTCCCTGCCCTCTTCACTCCTCTTTTATCACATCTCCTTCAGGCCTTCTCTAGGTTCTTGCCCTCCTCTCCTCTCCTTTTCTCCTCTCCTGTTTCCTCCCCCTCACACCTCTACACCTCCCATCTCTATTTGCCCTTTTTTTTCTCTGCTCTATTCCTTGGCCTTCTCTCCTCTTGAGCTTCCCCATACTGTTCTCTAGCCCCCCCCCCCACCCTTCTGACCATACTTTTTCTTGCCCTCCTCCTGAAACCCCTTCACCTCTCCTCCCCCCCCCATCGCCTTCTCACCTTTCTCACACCCTCCCCTATCCCCCCATCAGCTTCTTTTCGGTCCTCCCACTTCCAGCCTGAGCCTTCCATTTGCCTTACAGCTCCCAGTTTTCCCTCTTCCACCCCTCCCCATCTCCTCCATTCCCCCCCTACAGCTTCCATGGTTTCCTCTCACCCCAATCCCGAGCCCTCCATTCCCCCACCGCTCCCATTCTATCCCCCGTTCTCCTCATAATCCCCTCTATCTACCCTCAGCCCTCCCCAGGTCCCACTCTTACCTGCTCCACAATCCGCCTCTTTCCCATACACATGCCACACACCTCTCCAGCCATCCGCACACACCACCTCTCCTCCTCCTGAACACTGATCCCCTCCGTCCCGCCCGTGTGTCTTTCCTCCCCACCCAGGCAACAGCCGCCACTCTTTCCCTCTGGGGCTTTCCTGCCCATTCATCAGCAGGGATAGACCCTCCACCAGTTATTTTCATCACCTCTCCTCTCACCCCCTCTCCTCCTGCACCCCACTCACCTGCTCTTCCCCTGCGCCCTCTCCTCTTATGCCCTCCCCTGCTCCCCCCCGCCTCCTTTCTCTTTCCTTCTGCACTCTACTCACCTTCCTGCTCTGCTGACCTCCACACACCTTCCCTCTTCCCTCCTGCCTCTCACTCATCCATTCATTCATTCTGCCCCTCCCTCCTCTGATCCAGGCAGAGAGCTCCTGCCTCTCTCCCACCATCTCCCTCCCTCCTCTGTGAGCTCCTCTCTCTCACCAGCTCACTCCCCCCTTTGTGAGCTCCTCTCGCTCACCAGCCCCCTCTCTCCTCTGTGAGCTCCTCTCTCTCACCAGCTCACTCCCCCCTTTGTGAGCTCCTCTCTCTCACCAGCCCCCTATCTCCTCTGTGAGCTCCTCTCTCTCACCAGCTCCCTCCCTCCTCTGATCCAGGCAGAGGGCTCCTGCCTCTCTCTCACCAGCTCCCTCCCTCCTCTGATCCAGGCAGAGAGCTCCTGCTCTCTCTCACCAGCTCCCTCCCTCCTCTGATCCAGGCAGAGAGCTCCTGCCTCTTCCTCACCAGCCCCTCCCTCCTCTGTGAGCTCCTCCCTCTTTCACCAGCTCCCTCCTCTGTAAGCTTCTCTCACCAGCTCCCTCCCTCCCTCCTCTGATCCAGGCAGAGAGCTCCTGCCTCCCTCTCATCGGCTCCCTCCTTCCCACCTCTGATCCAGGCTGAGGGCTCAGGTCTCCCTCTCACCAACTCCCTCCCTCCTCTGATCCAGGCAGAGAGCTCCTGCCTCTCTCCCACCAGCTCCCTCCCTCCTCTGATCCAGGAAGAGAGATCCTCCCTCTCTCTCTCACCAGCTCACTCCCTCCTCTAATACAGGCAGAGGGCTCCTGCTTCTCTCGCACCAGCTCCCTCCCTCCACTGTAAGCTCCTCTCTCTCACCAGCTCCCTCCCTCCCTCCTCTGATCCAGGCAGAGAGCTCCTGCCTCCCTCTCACCAGCTCCGTTCCTCCATCCTCTGATCCAGGCAGAGGGTTCCTGCCTCTCGCTCACCAGCTACCTCCCTCCTCTCTTCCCCGCCTGCTCCCCTTCCCTCCTCTGATCCAGGTAGAGGACTCCTGCCTCTCTCTCACCAGCTCCCTCCCTCCTCTGATCCAGGCAGAGAGCTCCTGCCTCTCTCTCACCAGCTTCCTCCCTCCTGTGATCCAGGCAGAGTGCTCCTGCCTCTCACCAGCTCCCTCCCTCCTCTGTGAGCTCCTCTCTCTCACCAGCTCCCTCCCTCCTCTGTGAGCTCCTCTCTCTCACCAGCCCCCTCTCTCCTCTGTGAGCTCCTCTCTCTCACCAGCTCACTCCCTCCTCTGATCCAGGCAGAGGGCTCCTGCCTCTCTCCCACCAGCTCCCTCCCTCCTTTGTGAGATCATCTTTCTCACCAGCTCCCTCCCTCCCTCCCTCTGATCAAGGCAGAGAGCTCCTGCTTATCTCGCACCAGCTCCCTCCCTCCTCTGGGAGCTCCTCTCTCACCAGCTCCCTACCCTCCTCTGATCCAGGCAGAGGACTCCTGCCTCTCTCCCACCAGCTCCCTCCCTCCTCCGAGCCAGGCAGAGGGCTCCTGTCTGCCTCTCACCAGCTCCCTCCCTCCTCTGATCCAGACAGAGAGCTCCTCCTCTGATCCTTGTAGAGAGCTCCTGCCTCTCTCCTACCAGCTCCCTCCCTCCTCTGTGAGCTCCTCTCTCTCACCAGCTCACTACCCTCTTTGTTAGATCTTCTTTTTCCAGCTCCCTCCTCTGATCCAGCAGAGGGCTCCTGCCTCTCCTCACCAGCTCCCTCCCTCCTCTGATCCATGTAGAGCTCTCCTGCCTCTCCTCACCAGCTCCCTCCCTCCTCTGATCCAGTCAGAGAGCTCCTGCCTCTCACCATCTCCCTCCCTCCTCTGTGAGCTCCTCTCTCTCACCAGCTCACTCCCCCCTTTGTGAGATCCTCTCTCTCACCAGCTCACTCCCTCCTCTGATCCAGGCAGAGGGCTCCTGCCTTTCCCTCACCAGCTCCCTCCCTCCTCTGATCCAGGCAGAGGGCTCCTGCCTTTCCCTCACCAGCTCCCTCCCTCCTCTGATCCAGGCAGAGGGCTCCTGCCTCTCTCTCACCAGCTCCCACCCTCCTCTGATCTCGGCAGAGAGCTCCTGCCTCTCTCTCACCAGCTACCTCCCTCCTCTGTGAGCTCCTCTCTCACGAGCTCCCTCCCTCTGTGAGCTCCTCTCTCTCACCAGCTCCCTCCCTCCCTCCTTTGTGAGATCATCTCTCTCACCAGCTCCCTCCCTCCTCTGATCCAGGCAGAGAGCTCCTGCTCTCTCTCACCAGCTCCTTCCCTCCTCTGATCCAGGCAGAGGGCTCCTGCCTCTCTCTCACCAGCCCCTCCCTCCTCTGATCCAAGCAGAGGACTCCTGCCTCTCTCTCACCAGCCCCTCCCTCCTCTGATCCAAGCAGAGGACTCCTGCCTCTCTCTCACCAGCACCTTCCCTCCTCTGATCAAGGTAGAGAGCTCCTGCCTCTCTCCCATCAGCTCACTCCCTCCTCTGTGAGATCTTCTCTCTCACCAGCTCCTTCCCTCCTCTGATTCAGGCAGAGGACTCCTGCTTCTCTCGCACCAGCTCCCTCCCTCCCCGATCCAGGCGGAGAGCTCCTGCCTCTTCCTCACCAGCCCCTCCCTCCTCTGTAAGCTCCTCTCTCTCTCTCACCAGCTCCCTCCCTCCCTCCCTCCTCTGATCCAGGCAGAGAGCTCCTGCCTCCCTCTCATCAGCTCCCTCCTTCCCACCTCTGATCCAGGCAGAGGGCTCAGGTCTCCCTCTCACCAACTCCCTCCCTCCTCTGATCCAGGCAGAGAGCTCCTGCCTCTCTCCCACCAGCTCACTCCCTCCTCTAATCCAGGCAGAGGGCTCCTGCTTCTCTCGCACCATCTCCCTCACCAGCTCCTTCCCTCCCTCCTTTGATCCAGGCAGAGAGCTCCTGCCTCCCTCTCACCAGCTCCCTCCTCTGATCCAGGCCGAGGGCTCATGTCTCCCTCTCACCAGCTCCGTTCCTCCATCCTCTGATCCAGGCAGAGAGCTCCTGCCTCTCCTCACCAGCTCCCTCCCTCCTCTGATCCAGGCAGAGAACTCCTGCCTCTCCTCACCAGCTCCCTCCTCTGATCCAGGTAGAGAGCTTCTGCTTCTCTCTCACCATCTCCCGCCCTCCTCTGTGAGCTCCTCTCTCTCACCAGCTCACTCCCCCCTTTGTGAGATCCTCTCTCTCACCAGCTTCCTCCCTCCTCTGATCAAGGCAGAGATCCTGCTCCTCTCTCTCACCAGCTCTCTCCCTCCTTTGTGAGATCATCTTTCTCACCAGCTCCCTCCCTCCTCTGATCCAAGCAGAGAGCTCCTGCCTCTCTCCCACCAGCTCCCTCCCTCCTCTGATCCAGGCAGAGGACTCATGCCTCTATCGCACCAGCTCCCTCTCTTCCTCCTCTGTAAGCTCCTCTCCCTCACCAGCTCCCTCCCTCTCTCCTCTGATCCAGGCAGAGGGCTCATGTCTCCCTCTCACCAGCTCCGTTCCTCCATCTTCTGATCCAGGCAGAGGGTGCCTGCCTCTTCCTCACCAGCTTCCTCCCTCCTCTGAGCTCCTCTCTCTCACCAGCTCCCTCCCTCCTTTGTGAGATCCTCTTTCTCACCAGTTCCCTAGCTCCTCTCTCACCAGCTACCTCCCTCCTCTCATCCAGACAGAGGTCTCTTGCCTCTCTCTTCCCCTCCTGCTCCCCTTCCCTCCTCTGATCCAGGTAGAGAGCTCCTGTCTCTCACTCACCAGCTCCCTGCCTCCCTCCCTCTTCTGATCCAGGCAGAGGGCTCCTTCCTATTTCCCCCTCTCTCTCCTCCTCTGTGAAATCCTCTCCCGCTCACCTGCACCCTCCCTCCCTCTGTGAGCTCCTCTCTCTCACCAGCTCCCTCCCTCCTCTGTGAGTTCCTCTTTCACATACTCACCCCCTCCTTTGATCCAGGCAGAGGGTTCCTGCCTCTCTCTCACCAGCCCCCTTTCTCATCTGACCCAGGTAGGGAGCCCCTGCCTCTCCTCACCAGCTCACTCCCTCCTCTGATCCAGGCAGAGAGCTCCTGCCTCTCTCCCACCAGCTCCCTCCCTCCTCTGTGAGCCCCCTCTCTCACCAGCTTCCTTCCTCCCTCCCTCCCTCCCTCGATCCAAGCAGAGGGCTCCTTCCTATTTCTCGCTCTCTCTCCCTCCTCTGTGAGTTACTCTCCCTCCCTCCTCTGATCCAGGCAGAGGTCTCCCGCCTCTCCCTCCCTCTCTCACTCACTCTCTCTCTCTCTCTCTCCCCGGCTCAGTTGGTGCCGCCGCACTCCCAGAGACGTCCAGAGAGGCTTAACATCGAGTCCACCGAACACACCGGGGTCTCGGATTGACGGCGAACCTGCGCACCCGGACTGCGACACACCCGGAAGTTGTGTATTTTCATATTTTTACTTATTTACATGACTGTTTTCCTTCTCTTCTTCTCCGGCCAGGGATCTGGGGGATGTATCCTCAAGGCAGACATCCGGTGAGTCATGGGGTGAGGGCAGTCAGTGTGAGGGTCCGTGGAGGAAGGGCTGGGGGTTAATTGTTGGTTAGTGTGTGCGTGCGTGTGCAGGGGGCGTGGGGCTACGAGACTGGACACCAGGGATCGCCAATGCCAGCTTCTTTCACACAACAGGTACAGCACAAACAGAAGCAGTGCTATCTCCCCTCACACACAGAACAGGTGCAGCACTGACAGCAGCAGTACAAGCTTCCCTCACACACAGGACAGGTACAGCACTGACAGCACCACTACAAGCTTCCCACACACATGACAGTTGCAGGACTGGCAGCACCACTGTACGTTTCCCTCACACTCAGGACAGGTGCACCACACGTAGCAGCACTGCAGACTTCACACACAGGAGAGGTGCACCACTGACAGCAGTGATGCAAGCTTCCCTCACATATGAACAGGTGCAGCACTGAGGGCAGCTGTGTAAGCTTCCCTTACGCACAGGACAGATGCAGCACTGGCAGCAGCATTGCAAGCTTCCCTCACACACAGGACAGGTACAGCACTGGCTGAAGCAGTGCAAGCATCCCTCACAAAAGGTGCAACACAATCAGCAGCAGTGCAAACTTCCCTCACAGAGCAGGTACAGCTCAACGAGATGCAGTGCAAGCTTCCCTCACACCACACATACAGCACTACCAGAAATGGTGCAAGCGTCCCTCACATCACAAGTACAGCACTCTACCAGAAATGGTGCAACCTTCTCTCACATACAACAGGTACAGCACAACTGAATATAGTGCAAGCTTTCCTCACACAACAGGTGCAGCACTAGAAGAAACTGTGCAAACTTTCCTCACTCAATAGGTACAACACAACCATTGCAAGGTTCCCTGACACACAACGGGTACCGCACAACTGGCAAGCTTCCTTCTCATACTCTGAATATGTACTGCACAGGCAATAGCAGTGAGTTTGCCTCAGACGCAGCACAACTGCATCATAGACAGCAGCAGTGCAAGCATCGCTCCCCTACAGAACAGGTACCACACAGTCGGGAGCAGCGAGGGCTTCCCTCCCATATAGAACAGGTACCACAGTACTGAGGACAGGCAGTGCGGTGCAAGCATCTCTCCCCTGCAGAAGTGGTAACAGTACTGAGGACAGGCAGCAGCGGTGCGAGCATTGCTCCCCTACAGCGCAGGTACCACAGTACTGAGGACAGGCAGCAGCGGTGCAAGCATTACTCCCCTACAGCGCAGGTACCACAGTACTGAGGACAGGCAGCAGCGGTGCAAGCATCGCTCCCCTACAGAACAGGCACCACAGTACTGAGGACAGGCAGCAGTGGTGCAAGCATCGCTCCCCTACAGAACAGGTACCACAGTACTGAGGACAGGTAGTGCGGTGCGAGCATCGCTCCCCTTCAGAACAGGTACCACAGTACTGAGGACAGGGAGCAGCGGTGCAAGCATCGCTCCCCTACAGCCCAGGTACCACAGTACTGAGCACAGGCAGCAGCGGTGCAAGCATCGCTCCCCTATAGAACAGGTACCACAGTACTGAGGACAGGCAGCAGTAGTGCAAGCATCCCTCCCCTACAGAACAGGTACCACAGTACTGAGGACAGGCAGCAGCGGTGCAAGCATCGCTCCCCTACAGAACAGGTACCACAGTACTGAGGACAGGCATCAGCGGTGCAAGCCTCGCTCCCCTACAGCGCAGGTACCACAGTACTGAGGACAGGCAGCAGCGGTGCAAGCATCGCTCCCCTACAGAACAGGTACCACAGTACTGAGGACAGGCAGCAGCGGTGCAAGCATCGCTCCCCTTCAGAACAGGTTCCACAGTACTGAGGACAGGCAGCAGCGGTGCAAGCATCGCTCCCCTACAGCACAGGTACCACAGTACTGAGAACAGACAGCAGCGGTGCAAGCATCGCTCCCCTACAGAACAGGTACCACAGTACTGAGGACAGGCAGCAGCGGTGCGAGCATCGCTCCCCTTCAGAACAGGTACCACAGTACTGAGGACAGGCAGCAGCGGTGCGAGCATCGCTCCCCTACAGAAGAGGCACCACAGTACTGAGGACAGGTAGTGCGGTGCGAGCATCGCTCCCCTTCAGAACAGGTACCACAGTAATGAGGACAGGCAGCAGCGGTGCAAGCATCGCTCCCCTACAGAAGAGGTACCACAGTACTGAGGACAGGCAGCAGCGGTGCAAGCATCGCTCCCCTTCAGAACAGGTACCACAGTATTGAGGACAGGCAGCGCGGTGCGAGCATCGCTCCCCTTCAGAACAGGTACCACAGTACTGAGGACAGGCAGCAGCAGTGCAAGCATCGCTCCCCTTCAGAACAGGTACCACAGTACTGAGGACAGGCAGCAGCGGTGCAAGCATCGCTCCCCTTCAGAACAGGTACCACAGTACTGAGGACAGGCAGCAGTGGTGCAAGCATCGCTCCCCTACAGAACAGGTACCACAGTACTGAGGACAGGCAGCAGCGGTGCAAGCATCGCTCCCCTACAGAACAGGTACCACAGTACTGAGGACAGGCAGCAGCAGTGCAAGCATCGCTCCCCTACAGCACAGGTACCACAGTACTGAGGACAGGCAGCAGCAGTGCAAGCATCGCTCCCCTACAGAAGAGGCACCACAGTACTGAGGACAGGCAGCAGCGGTGCAAGCATCGCTCCCCTACAGAACTGGTACCACAGTACTGAGGACAGGCAGCAGCGGTGCAAGCATTGCTCACGTTCAGAACAGGTACCACAGTACTGAGAACAGGCAGCAGCAGTGCAAGCATCGCTCCCCTACAGCACAGGTACCACAGTACTGAGGACAGGCAGCAGCAGTGCAAGCATCGCTCCCCTACAGCACAGGTACCACAGTACTGAGGACAGGCAGCAGCGGTGCAAGCATCGCTCCCCTACAGAAGAGGCACCACAGTACTGAGGACAGGCAGCGCGGTGCAAGCATTGCTCCCCTATAGAACAGGTACCACAGTACTGAGGACAGGCAGCAGCGGTGCAAGCATTGCTCACGTTCAGAACAGGTACCACAGTACTGAGAACAGGCAGCAGCGGTGCAAGCATCGCTCCCCTATAGAACAGGTACCACAGTACTGAGGACAGGCAGCAGCGGTGCAAGCATCGCTCACGTTCAGAACAGGTACCACAGTACCGAAGACAGGCAGCAGCGGTGCAAGCATCGCTCACGTTCAGAACAGGTACCACAGTACTGAGGACAGGCACCTGCGGTGCAAGCATCGCTCCCCTACAGACCAGGTACCACAGTACTGAGGACAGGCAGCAGCGGTGCAAGCATCGCTCCCCTATAGAACAGGTACCACAGTACTGAGGACAGGCAGCGCGGTGCAAGCATCGCTCCCCTTCAGAACAGGCACCACAGTACTGAGGACAGGCAGCAGCGGTGCAAGCATCGCTCCCCTATAGAACAGGTACCACAGTACTGAGGACAGGCAGCGCGGTGCAAGCATCGCTCCCCTTCAGAACAGGCACCACAGTACTGAGGACAGGCAGCAGCGGTGCAAGCATTGCTCCCCTACTGAACAGGTACCACAGTACTGAGGACAGGCAGCGCGGTGCAAGCATTGCTCCCCTATAGAACAGGTACCACAGTACTGAGGACAGGCAGCAGCGGTGCAAGCATCGCTCCCCTATAGAACAGGTACCACAGTACTGAGGACAGGCAGCAGCGGTGCAAGCATCGCTCCCCTACAGAACAGGTACCACAGTACTGAGGACAGGGAGCAGCGGTGCAAGCATCGCTCCCCTACAGAACAGGCACCACAGTACTGAGGACAGGGAGCAGCGGTGCAAGCATCGCTCCCCTACAGCCCAGGTACCACAGTACTGAGGACAGGCAGCGCGGTGCAAGCATTGCTCCCCTATAGAACAGGTACCACAGTACTGAGGACAGGCAGCAGCGGTGCAAGCATCGCTCCCCTATAGAACAGGTACCACAGTACTGAGGACAGGCAGAAGCGGTGCAAGCATCGCTCCCCTACAGAACAGGCACCACAGTACTGAGGACAGGCAGCAGCAGTGCAAGCATCGCTCCCCTACAGCACAGGTACCACAGTACTGAGGACAGGCAGCGCGGTGCAAGCATCGCTCCCCTTCAGAACAGGTACCACAGTACTGAGGACAGGCAGCAGCGGTGCAAGCATTGCTCCCCTACAGAACAGGTACCACAGTACTGAGGACAGGCAGCAGCGGTGCAAGCATCGCTCCCCTACAGAACAGGTACCACAGTACTGAGGACAGGCACCTGCGGTGCAAGCATCGCTCCCCTACAGAACAGGTACCACAGTACTGAGGACAGGCACCTGCGGTGCAAGCATCGCTCCCCTACAGCACAGGTACTACAGTACTGAGGACAGGCAGCGCGGTGCAAGCATTGCTCCCCTACAGAACAGGTACCACAGTACTGAGGACAGGCAGCAGCGGTGCAAGCATTGCTCACGTTCAGAACAGGTACCACAGTACTGAGGACAGGCAGCGCGGTGCAAGCATCGCTCCCCTATAGAACAGGTACCACAGTACTGAGGACAGGCAGCAGCGGTGCAAGCATCGCTCCCCTACAGCACAGGTACCACAGTACTGAGGACAGGAAGCAGCGGTGCAAGCATCGCTCCCCTACAGCACAGGTACCACAGTACTGAGGACAGGCAGCAGCGGTGCGAGCATCGCTCCCCTACAGCACAGGTACCACAGTACTGAGGACAGGCACCTGCGGTGCAAGCATCGCTCCCCTACAGCGCAGGTACCACAGTACTGAGGACAGGCAGCGCGGTGCAAGCATTGCTCCCCTACAGAACAGGTACCACAGTACTGAGGACAGGCACCTGCGGTGCAAGCATCGCTCCCCTACAGCACAGGTACTACAGTACTGAGGACAGGCACCTGCGGTGCAAGCATCGCTCCCCTACAGAACAGGTACCACAGTACTGAGGACAGGTAGTGCGGTGCGAGCATTGCTCCCCTACAGAACAGGTACCACAGTACTGAGGACAGGCACCTGCAGTGCAAGCATCCTTCCCCTACAGAACAGGTACCACAGTACTGAGGACAGGCAGCAGTGGTGCAAGCATCGCTCCCCTACAGAACAGGTACCACAGTACTGAGGACAGGCAGCAGCGGTGCAAGCATCGCTCCCCTACAAAAGAGGCACCACAGTACTGAGGACAGGCAGCAGCAGTGCAAGCATCGCTCCCCTACAGAACAGGCACCACAGTACGGAGGACAGGCTGCAGCGGTGCGAGCATTGCTCCCCTACAGAACAGGTACCACAGTACTGAGGACAGGCAGCAGCAGTGCAAGCATCACTCCCCTTCAGAACAGGTACCACAGTACTGAGGACAGGCAGCAGCGGTGCAAGGATCGCTCCCCTACAGAACAGGTACCACAGTACTGAGGACAGGCAGCAGCGGTGCAAGCATCGCTTCCCTACAGAACAGGTACCACAGTACTGAGGACAGGCAGCAGCGGTGCAAGCATCGCTCCCCTACAGCACAGGTACCACAGTACTGAGGACAGGCAGCAGCGGTGCAAGCATCGCTCCCCTACAGCCCAGGTACCACAGTACTGAGGACAGGCAGCAGCGATGCAAGCATCGCTCCCCTACAGCCCAGGTACCACAGTACTGAGGACAGGCAGCAGCGGTGCAAGCATCGGTCCCCTACAGCACAGGTACCACAGTACTGAGGACAGGCAGCAGCGGTGCAAGCATCGCTCCCCTATAGAACAGGTACCACAGTACTGAGGACAGGCAGCGCGGTGCAAGCATCGCTCCCCTTCAGAACAGGCACCACAGTACTGAGGACAGGCAGCAGCGGTGCAAGCATTGCTCCCCTACTGAACAGGGACCACAGTACTGAGAACAGGCAGCAGCGGTGCGAGCATCGCTCCCCTTCAGAACAGGTACCACAGTACTGAGGACAGGCAGCAGCGGTGCAAGCATTGCTCACGTTCAGAACAGGTACCACAGTACTGAGAACAGGCAGCAGCAGTGCAAGCATCGCTCCCCTATAGAACAGGTACCACAGTACTGAGGACAGGCAGCAGCGGTGCGAGCATCGCTCCCCTATAGAACAGGTACCACAGTACTGAGGACAGGCAGCAGTAGTGCAAGCATCCCTCCCCTACAGAACAGGTACCACAGTACTGAGGACAGGCAGCAGCGGTGCAAGCATCGCTCCCCTACAGAACAGGTACCACAGTACGGAGGACAGGCATCAGCGGTGCAAGCCTCGCTCCCCTACAGCGCAGGTACCACAGTACTGAGGACAGGCAGCAGCGGTGCAAGCATCGCTCCCCTACAGAACAGGTACCACAGTACTGAGGACAGGCAGCAGCGGTGCAAGCATCCCTCCCCTACAGAACAGGTACCACAGTACTGAGGACAGGCAGCAGCGGTGCAAGCATCGCTCCCCTACAGAACAGGTACCACAGTACTGAGGACAGGCAGCGCGGTGCAAGCATCGCTCCCCTACAGAAGAGGTACCACAGTACTGAGGACAGGTAGTGCGGTGCGAGCATTGCTTCCCTACAGAACAGGTACCACAGTACTGAGGACAGGCAGCGCGGTGCAAGCATCGCTCCCCTACAGAAGAGGTACCACAGTACTGAGGACAGGTAGTGCGGTGCGAGCATTGCTTCCCTACAGAACAGGTACCACAGTACTGAGGACAGGCAGCAGCGGTGCAAGCATCGCTCCCCTACAGAACAGGTACCACAGTACTGAGGACAGGGAGCAGCGGTGCAAGCATCGCTCCCCTACAGAACAGGTACCACAGTACTGAGGACAGGCAGCAGCGGTGCAAGCATCGCTCCCCTACAGAACAGGTACCACAGTACTGAGGACAGGCAGCAGCGGTGCAAGCATCGCTCCCCTACAGAACAGGTACCAGAGTACTGAGGACAGGCAGCAGCGGTGCAAGCATCGCTCCCCTACAGAACAGGTACCACAGTACTGAGGACAGGGAGCAGCGGTGCAAGCATCGCTCCCCTACAGAACAGGCACCACAGTACTGAGGACAGGCAGCAGCGGTGCAAGCATTGCTCCCCTACAGAACAGGCACCACAGTACTGAGGACAGGGAGCAGCGGTGCAAGCATCGCTCCCCTACAGAACAGGTACCACAGTACTGAGGACAGGGAGCAGCGGTGCAAGCATCGCTCCCCTACAGAACAGGTACCACAGTACTGAGGACAGGCAGCAGCGGTGCAAGCATCGCTCCCCTATAGAACAGGTACCACAGTACTGAGGACAGGGAGCAGCGGTGCAAGCATCGCTCCCCTACAGAACAGGTACCACAGTACTGAGGACAGGCACCTGCGGTGCAAGCATCACTCCCCTACAGCGCAGGTACCACAGTACTGAGGACAGGGAGCAGCGGTGCGAGCATCGCTCCCCTACAGCGCAGGTACCACAGTACTGAGGACAGGCAGCAGCGGTGCGAGCATCACTCCCCTTCAGAACAGGTACCACAGTACTGAGGACAGGCAGCAGCGGTGCAAGCATCGCTCCCCTACAGAACAGGTACCACAGTACTGAGGACAGGCAGCAGCGGTGCAAGCATCGCTCCCCTACAGAACAGGTACCACAGTACTGAGGACAGGCAGCGCGGTGCAAGCATCGCTCCCCTACAGAAGAGGTACCACAGTACTGAGGACAGGCAGCAGCGGTGCAAGCATCGCTCACGTTCAGAACAGGTACCACAGTACTGAGGACAGGCAGCAGCGGTGCAAACATCGCTCACGTTCAGAACAGGGACCACAGTACTGAGGACAGGCAGCAGCGGTGCAAGCATCGCTCCCCTATAGAACAGGTACCACAGTACTGAGGACAGGTAGTGCGGTGCGAGCATCGCTCCCCTATAGAACAGGTACCACAGTACTGAGGACAGGCAGCAGCGGTGCAAGCATCGCTCCCCTACAGCACAGGTACCACAGTACTGAGGACAGGCAGCAGCGGTGCAAGCATCGCTCCCCTACAGCACAGGTACCACAGTACTGAGGACAGGCAGCAGCGGTGCAAGCATCGCTCCCCTACAGAACAGGTACCACAGTACTGAGGACAGGCAGCAGCAGTGCAAGCATCGCTCCCCTACAGAACAGGTACCACAGTAATGAGGACAGGCAGCGCGGTGCAAGCATCGCTCCCCTACAGAAGAGGTACCACAGTACTGAGGACAGGCAGCAGCGGTGCAAGGATCGCTCCCCTACAGAACAGGTACCACAGTACTGAGGACAGGCACCTGCGGTGCAAGCATCGCTCCCCTACAGAACAGGTACCACAGTACTGAGAACAGGCAGCAGCGGTGCAAGCATCGCTCCCCTACAGAACAGGTACCACAGTACTGAGGACAAGCAGCAGCGGTGCAAGCATCGCTCCCCTACAGAACAGGTACCACAGTACTGAGAACAGGCAGCAGCGGTGCGAGCATCGCTCCCCTACAGCACAGGTACCACAGTACTGAGGACAGGCAGCAGCGGTGCAAGCATCGCTCCCCTACAGAACAGGTACCACAGTACTGAGGACAGGGAGCAGCGGTGCAAGCATCGCTCCCCTACAGCCCAGGTACCACAGTACTGAGGACAGGCAGCAGCGGTGCAAGCATCGCTCCCCTACAGAACAGGTACCACAGTACTGAGGACAGGCAGCAGCGGTGCAAGCATCGCTCCCCTATAGAACAGGTACCACAGTACTGAGGACAGGCAGCAGCGGTGCAAGCATCGCTCCCCTACAGCACAGGTACCACAGTACTGAGGACAGGCAGCAGCAGTGCAAGCATCGCTCCCCTACAGAACAGGTACCACAGTACTGAGGACAGGCACCTGCGGTGCAAGCATCGCTCCCCTACAGCGCAGGTACCACGGTACTGAGGACAGGCAGCAGCGGTGCGAGCATTGCTCACGTTCAGAACAGGTACCACAGTACTGAGGACAGGCACCTGCGGTGCAAGCATCGCTCCCCTACAGAACAGGTACCACAGTACTGAGGACAGGGAGCAGCGGTGCAAGCATCGCTCCCCTACAGCCCAGGTACCACAGTACTGAGGACAGGCAGCAGCGGTGCAAGCATCGCTCCCCTATAGAACAGGTACCACAGTACTGAGGACAGGCAGCAGTAGTGCAAGCATCCCTCCCCTACAGAACAGGTACCACAGTACTGAGGACAGGCAGCAGCGGTGCAAGCATCGCTCCCCTACCGAACAGGTACCACAGTACTGAGGACAGGGATCAGCGGTGCAAGCATCGCTCCCCTACAGCCCAGGTACCACAGTACTGAGGACAGGCAGCAGCGGTGCAAGCATCGCTCCCCTATAGAACAGGTACCACAGTACTGAGGACAGGCAGCAGTAGTGCAAGCATCCCTCCCCTACAGAACAGGTACCACAGTACTGAGGACAGGCAGCAGCGGTGCAAGCATCGCTCCCCTACAGCGCAGGTACCACAGTACTGAGGACAGGCAGCAGCGGTGCAAGCATCGCTCCCCTACAGAACAGGTACCACAGTACTGAGGACAGGCAGCAGCAGTGCAAGCATCGCTCCCCTACAGAACAGGTACCACAGTACTGAGGACAGGGAGCAGCGGTGCAAGCATCGCTCCCCTATAGAACAGGTACCACAGTACTGAGAACAGGCAGCAGCGGTGCAAGCATCGCTCCCCTATAGAACAGGTACCACAGTACTGAGGACAGGCAGCAGCGGTGCAAGCATCGCTCCCCTACAGAACAGGTACCACAGTACTGAGGACAGGGAGCAGCGGTGCAAGCATCGCTCCCCTATAGAACAGGTACCACAGTACTGAGGACAGGGAGCAGTGGTGCAAGCATCGCTCCCCTACAGAAGAGGCACCACAGAAGTGAGGACAGGCAGCAGCTGTGCGAGCTTCATTCACACATCTGAAACAGCGTCAGCTCACAAAGGATCCGAAGGTTTCCATCACACACACACACACACACACACACACACACCACAACTGTGGCACCAGATGGGTTCAATTCATTTCTAACCAAGAACAGGTGCTGCACAATCAGTGAAATGTCACTCACTGACTGATGCACACTCTTACTGCCTGGGTTGCAGTAGTGATGGGTTTGCAAGGGCAGCACCCGTGCAACAGTCCCTCACAAAACAGGTCCAAGAACGGTGGCAAACACAGGGAAAGGTCTAATGCCAGGGGACAGGAGGCAAGTGGGTGCCCTGGCATGGCTGGCGAATGAGTCTGATGGAATCCTGTACTAGGATGGCAGAGGAGGGTGCCCCTCACCCTCCTCCCAGCAGGACTGAGAGGTGAAGGGCTGGTGTTACATACATCAGCAGCTGTGCGGAGTCTTAATGGGCCGCCCGATGAAGCATGTCGTCACTCTTTGGACCCGGGTAGTTTACCAGGTGTGTGTCACCTTCGTGTTCGCACTTTAAACATGGCCGAGATGATGGCGTCACTTGAACCATGTGCACTTAAACAAAAGTCAGCCAGATCGAACGCGGCACGTGAACTTCGTCAATTGCCGATCGCTCCCGAAGCATAAAGTAGGGTTATTTCGCTTTCTAGAAGAAAGTCAACCTGAAGCGCTATTCTTGACGGGAACCTGGCTTAATGAAGACTGCTGGCCAGACCTAGCAGTAGCTCTTCCACCAGGCTATACAGCTGCCAGATGTGCTGGGGCTGACAGGGGTAAGGGAGGGGTCGCTAGACTGCACCTTCCCTCAGTCCCAGGCTGTGAAGCTTCTTCTAGTCCATCCAGCCCTCTCATACTCACTCATTCTCAGGGTCCTGGCTCCACCGGGATCAGCCTCCGAGTCTGTGCAGACCATGTCCGTTTTGTATCGGACCCTTCAGTCCTCCCTCTGTCTCAGCTGATCACTTCCTCAACGCGTAATAAAGGTAATTTATTGGACCCAGTTGTCACAAACATATCGAGCACAGCAGGGAACCCCCCCCCCCCCCCCCCCCTCCCCCTCCCACTGCCAATCGCTTGGACAGAGCACTTTTGGATTCCATTTTCCATTCTAAAAGCAGCAGAGCCCAAACCTAAGCCATCCACTGGAGAGGACTCCTGAAGCCGCCATCCACTGGAGAGGACTCCTAAAGCCGCCGTCCACTGGAGAGGACTCCTAAAGCCTCCGTCCACTGGAGAGGACTCCTAAAGCCTCCGTCCACTGGAGAGGACTCCTAAAGCCTCCGTCCACTGGAGAGGACTCCTAAAGCCTCCGTCCACTGGAGAGGACTCCTAAAGCCTCCGTCCACTGGAGAGGACTCCTAAAGCCTCCGTCCACTGGAGAGGACTCCTAAAGCCGCCGTCCACTGGAGAGGACTCCTAAAGCCGCCGTCCACTGGAGAGGACTCCTAAAGCCGCCGTCCACTGGAGAGGACTCCTAAAGCAGCCGTCCACTGGAGAGGACTCCTAAAGCAGCCGTCCACTGGAGAGGACTCCTAAAGCCGCCGTCCACTGGAGAGGACTCCTAAAGCCGCCGTCCACTGGAGAGGACTCCTAAAGCCGCCGTCCACTGGAGAGGACTCCTAAAGCCGCCGTCCACTGGCGAGGACTCCTAAAGCCGCCGTCCACTGGCGAGGACTCCTAAAGCCGCCGTCCACTGGCGAGGACTCCTAAAGCCGCCGTCCACTGGCGAGGACTCCTAAAGAAGCCGTCCACTGGCGAGGACTCCTAAAGCCGCCGTCCACTGGCGAGGACTCCTGAAGAAGCCGTCCACTGGCGAGGACTCCTGAAGAAGCCGTCCACTGGCGAGGACTCCTGAAGAAGCCGTCCACTGGCGAGGACTCCTGAAGAAGCCGTCCACTGGCGAGGACTCCTGAAGAAGCCGTCCACTGGAGAGGACTCCTGAAGAAGCCGTCCACTGGAGAGGACTCCTGAAGAAGCCGTCCACTGGAGAGGACTCCTGAAGAAGCCGTCCACTGGAGAGGACTCCTGAAGAAGCCGTCCACTGGAGAGGACTCCTGAAGAAGCCGTCCACTGGAGAGGACTCCTGAAGAAGCCGTCCACTGGAGAGGACTCCTGAAGAAGCCGTCCACTGGAGAGGACTCCTGAAGAAGCCGTCCACTGGAGAGGACTCCTGAAGAAGCCGTCCACTGGAGAGGACTCCTGAAGAAGCCGTCCACTGGAGAGGACTCCTGAAGAAGCCGTCCACTGGAGAGGACTCCTGAAGAAGCCGTCCACTGGAGAGGACTCCTGAAGAAGCCGTCCACTGGAGAGGACTCCTGAAGAAGCCGTCCACTGGAGAGGACTCCTGAAGAAGCCGTCCACTGGAGAGGACTCCTGAAGAAGCCGTCCACTGGAGAGGACTCCTGAAGAAGCCGTCCACTGGAGAGGACTCCTGAAGAAGCCGTTCACTGGAGAGGACTCCTGAAGAAGCCGTCCACTGGAGAGGACTCCTGAAGAAGCCGTCCACTGGAGAGGACTCCTGAAGAAGCCGTCCACTGGAGAGGACTCCTGAAGAAGCCGTCCACTGGAGAGGACTCCTGAAGAAGCCGTCCACTGGAGAGGACTCCTGAAGAAGCCGTCCACTGGAGAGGACTCCTGAAGAAGCCGTCCACTGGAGAGGACTCCTGAAGAAGCCGTCCACTGGAGAGGACTCCTGAAGAAGCCGTCCACTGGAGAGGACTCCTGAAGAAGCCGTCCACTGGAGAGGACTCCTGAAGAAGCCGTCCACTGGAGAGGACTCCTGAAGAAGCCGTCCACTGGAGAGGACTCCTGAAGCCGTATACTGGAGAGGACTCCTGAAGCCGTCCACTGGAGAGGACTCCTGAAGCCGTCCACTGGAGAGGACTCCTGAAGCCGTATACTGGAGAGGACTCCTGAAGCCGTATACTGGAGAGGACTCCTGAAGCCGTATACTGGAGAGGACTCCTGCATGATACAATTCAATGGTTCTCATAGGAGTTAATACAACTAAAAAAAGAGTGCAAAATATGCAAAACAAAGTGGAGAGGCAGTTATGATGACACCTGCAGGTTTACAAATCGTCCCTGAAAAAATATACGCCTGCTGTGCGGAAAACCCGGATGGATGACTTTGCAGAGAGTATTAAGTCAGCCCCCTTCTCGTCAAAAGAAATTTACACTATCATACGTTTCTTTTTAAAACCTCATGTATTAGAAGCCTGCCCCCCCCCTCATCAGAAGCACGCTGTGCACTACTTGCTGATCACTTTCTTGGGAAAGTAAGGGGCATTTACGATGCATTATCGGGATCGGCAGACTACAATAAGAAGATAGAATGAAAGGTTCACAGCCAATAAAGTTAAAGCTGAACTCTCCTCTTTTCCTCTATTGGATAAGGAGGAAGCCACTGCCCTAGCAAGCACGGTCAAATCCGGCTCGCCGCTTGACCCTGCCCCTATAGACATTCCATAGATGTGATGCTCTCTGTCTTGACAGAGATTTATAATTTTTCTCTGAACAATTGTCTTCCGAATGCATAAAAACACTACTCAAGAAGCCTACATTGGATCCTGAGGGGTTAGGAAACTATAGACCTACTGTGTTACTTCCAGGAGTCAGTAACATTTTAGAGAAGACGACAAATTGGCATCCTGCTGAATACTTGGGAGCTAAAAGCATCCTCCACCCACCCAAACAGGATGCCTCTCAGGCTGTGGTACAGAGAGAGCGCTCCCAATGGCCCCAGAAGGTCTTAAAAAGGCTCTAGATCAGGGTGGATCAGCTGCACCGATTCATCTTGATCTGATTGCAGCATTTGATATGGATTCCTATCCCACCCTACTCTACCGTTTGGAAGAAGTAGGGGTTACAGGCATCACCCTAAAATGGCTTGTATCATTTTTGGAGAAGTGGAGCTTTCAGGTCAGTGGGGCACACTTCTCTGTAAATCAGCAGCTGAAATGTGGGTTACCACGGGGCTCCTCCTTAAGCCCCACGCTCTTTAAACTGTACCTCCCGCCTCCATCGGAGATCATCTGCTCATTTGGTTTTACAAAGGTATCTGTAGGACTTGGCCTTTTTGGCTAAAGTTCCCTAAACTTTTTGCTTTCCCCCTAGACCGTTTTCCTGACAGAGTTGCCAATTCAGATGTTTTGGGTACTTTGCCACTGCTGATCAGTGTCTAAGTACAAGGGTTCCCTATGTAAAGTACAATGGTAATTGGTTGGCCATGATTGGTACGTTTGCCTTACTAGTAAAAGTCCCTAGTGATGTGCAGTGTGTGTGCAAGCTCTAGTAATGCAAAGGCGCACAGAGGAGGGAACTCAGGCCTTCAGTGTAGGGCCTGCGCGCAGAGTGCTAAGTTAGCATGTTGTCCTGACAAGTACAACCACTTTTCAGGCCTTACTTTCCCTTTTGCATACACAATGGGCACCCCCAGTGGTAGGTCCCGGGTAACCCCCTGGGCAGGGTGCAGTGTAGGTAAAAGGCAGGACATATACTGAGTTGTGTGTTATGTCCTGACAGTGAAAAACTACTCCATTTCATTTTCACTGGTGAAAGGCCATTCTGCCCATAGGACAGAATTGGGGACGCTGGGTGTTGTGTTTGTTAGCCTAGCTTCCTACAAGTTTAAAATGGAGAGGTGAAGTTTAGTATGTATGAACTCCCAGTGTCATAACAAATCTTTCTATGAAAGTGGTTTTGTCACTGTGTGTTCAGAAACCACTCTTTTAGAAAGTGGCTGAGTTTTGTGCTTTAAGCATTTCTGTGGGTCTCTGCTGAATGTGGATTGACTGCCTGAATCTGAGAGAAGTCTTGACCCAGGTTGGGGTTGAGATGGCACCAGGCTGCCCGGCATCTGGAGAGTAGGGGGAGGAGAAGCCCGGAGGTGAAAAGACCTGGGTTGGCGCTATAAACCAATTGACCCATCTCCTACTGAGTGGTTAAGGATTCAGACCCCCAGTATCAAAGGTGACAGTGGGAGGTAGACACTCAGAACTGATTTAGGCAGGGGTCAGGGACCCCTGAGCACAACAAACTTCAAAGACATGAAGGTGTATAACTGAGAGAACTGAAACCCCTAGAATTTGGTGTAGTTTTGAATGGCGAAATGGACAGGTCAGGTCTGCAAAGGCTTTGACCTCTTTCGTGGTCAAGAATAACCTCTGCCAAGGAAGAAGTTGCTTAAGAGACTGCTGGATAGGACTGACCCTTGCTTTGTGATCTGGGGCTGGTCTGCAGTTTGTATCTTTTACTAAGGAAGAGACTGAAGGGACATTGCAATGGGTGGTGCCCCCCCCCTTCTTGAACAGGACCGTGCTTAGTGCTGTGTCCTGAACCTCAAGTACCCGAGGTGAGGTAGCTCCCTGTTTGGAAACACTGGAACATAAAAGTTTCCGGAGAAGTCCCAAGCAACGCGGTGTGCGGGTGCTGTTGCAGCTTGAGACCCTTGGAACTTATCCTTGTGATCGTGGGCACACAGGAGTAAACTGAAACTGTGGTGCCGCCGAGGCATTGGTGAAGAGCGCCTGGTCGTTGTGTGCACCGGGAAAAGAAGCGAGTCTCGGACGCGCAGGGTGCGTGTCGTGGTGCAAGCTGAGGCGTTGGTGAAGAGCGCCTGGTCATCGTGTGCACCAGAGAAGAGGCAAGTCTCGGACGCCCAGAGTGCGTGTTTGGTGCAACCCGAGGCGCTGGTGACGAGTGCCTGGGTAGTGTGTGCACCGAAATCGAAGTAAGTCTCCACAGTGCTGAGGGCGGGTCTCGGTGTCCACTGAGACCGCCAGAAGGAGGGCTAAGTCATCGGGCCTTCGGAGTGAAACAGGAGCGGCCCGGACCAGCAGCCCCAGAGGAGCGGGGCCACCGGCCCAAGCTCGCATTGCCCATTGACGGAGTGCTGGATCAAGGCCCAAGTCGCTGAAGGAGGAGAGGAGAGGGGGGGTCGCGCCCCCCAGTTAACGTGGATCACCACCTGAGGTGGGGTGCGGGCTCAGATGGACAATCTCTCGGCCTCTCGCTTCTGTCAGCTGCACAAGCCTGTTGCTTCTGCTTGGATCGAGGCCCCTGCTGACCCATGGAGGGGCAGTACCGGGGCCGGAGTGAGAAGCGGTCCTTTTAGGTCATCATTGATCCATGTTGGGGGCAACTGTTTACGTAGCACCTAGACTGTTGTATTACACTTTGCATTATTGCTGCTAACGAACTATCAAACTGCTGTATGATGGCTGACCTTATTTGTGACCGACGAACTACATGCTGGGTGCGCTACGCACTGCATTATTTTTTCCCTTTCAGAGTACATGATTGCAGCGCGGCGCAGTGCATTACTTCTTTATTGCACAGTACATGATTGTAGCGCGGCGCATTGCTTTGTTTCTTCCTTGCACAGGGCATGATTGCAGCGCGGCGCATTGCTTTGTTTCTTCCTTGCACAGGGCATGATTGTAGCGTGGCGCATTGCTTTGTTTCTTCCTTGCACAGGGCATGATTGTAGCGTGGCGCATTGCTTTGTTTCTTCCTGGTACAGGGCATGCTGGTAGTGATATGCATTGCATTATTCCTTCTATTGCAAATTACAGGGTTGTGGCGCTATATATGGCATTGTTTTTCTATTGCACAGTATAGGAGTAAATTGTTAAGCATTGCAGTATTTCGTTTCTTTTGCAACGTGTGTGATTCTAGCAATACGACCTGCCTAACATTTTGGAAACGGTTAAAACTAAGCTTAACTGTTGGTTAGAAGCGGTGGTTGGGATTAGAACCTACCAATCCACCGGAAGGAATACTACCCATTAGTATATGTTGGTTTTGTATCGTGTGGTCATATCGTATACCTTCTTATATAAAGATTATACTCGTTTTATAAAAACTATCTGTGGTGACATCGTTGAGTTGCTGAGAGTGTGGTTGCACATACTGTACACTTGTGCCTTGCAGAGAAGCCTGGCTGCTCATGCCAAGCTACTAAGGGGGTGAGCAGAGCTATCTCAGACGGTGTCCTTACTTAACCTAACGTTTAAACAAGGGGTCCAGATCTCGCACCTGGTAACAGCGGTGTGGGACAGGGACTCCCGCCTCCAGCATATGGTGGCGCCGGTGAGGGATAAGGACACCCACTTCCAACAGTATCTTATATGGATGATGCACAGATTGTCGTCTCTGTATCCCCAGATATCGGATCCTCCTCTTTCAGACTTAGTGGTTGTCTAGAGAAGGTGTCCAACTGGATGGCCGCCAGCTACCTAAATCTAAATGGGGATGAAACGGAGTTTGTGGTAGTTGGCAACAATCCAAAACTTTGGGATCAAATTAACCGGCCTCCATTCCGAGGAAGAATGGCCTTCCCCCCCAGTTGAAAGTCAAGAGTTTGGGGATTACTCTTGACAAACATCTTCCCAGGACACCCCAAGGAAAGAAGGTGGCTGCCAGCTGCTTCGGCCTCCTTAGAGCTTTAAGGAAGACTATAAAATGGCTCCCTATGGAGGTCCGAAAGACAGTGATACAAGGAACACGTCTTTCTCTCCTTGACTACGGCAACTCACTTTACCTGGGTAGCCCAATGTTTGTCATTAAACAACTTCAAATCATCCAGAACGTTGCAGCTCGAATGCTGTTGGGTATTCGTAAAACGCAGTTATCACACGCGGCGCTCAAATGCTCTCATTGGTTGCCTATAATTTGTAGAATACAATTCAAGGCACTATGTACCACACATTGGGGAAAACATAAAATAGGCCACATATCCTCCATCGATTTGTTACCCCCCCCACCCTTCCCCCCTGACCTTTGAACCAACGGGGAACTCAGATCAAACAGTCTAGGCCTCCTCGTCATCCCTTAGACACAAGAGAGCAAGAGGCGGAGGTCGTTCTTTCACATATCTTTCATCAAAACTCTGGAACTCATTACCTATCAGCGGAGACTAGATGATAACTTAATGAACTTCAGAAAACAATTGACAACTTAAATATATCCCTAACTGTTAAACCTGGTTTCCTGGGCATCAGAGCACTCCGGGGTTACTCTGCTACAATCGCATCAACTGGACTGTCCCCCGCTAGTGTCCAGGGGCCTTAGTACTAGTGGACCCAAAACTGGATAACCAAGTAGTCCTCTTCAGCACTTGACTCTCTCAGGGTAGCGAGACAGAGCAGTCCAAGGCTTACTCAAGGAGGTGAAATGGGGTTAGACATTCAGAATACAGTGCACACCTTACTGCCCGCTGATAAAAACAATGTCCAGTCAGTGCTTTACTTTTTATAAATAAAAGTACCTTAATACACACAAGAGATTTATACTGCACATAAAACTAGGATAAACAGTGAAAATCAGATGTTTCTACAACCCTCTGGGCCAGAGTTCTGACTCCAAACAGTATTATAGCGCCTAGACGCTAAGCACTGTAAAAACAGTTAACATGTAGACACACAATTAGCATTGCATCTTACAGGCTATGTTGCACAGGGCTGCTCTCATTCACTAAAACCAGCATACCAATCCATGTACTGAAATTATTTAGTTTCAGCATTTGATGTGAAGTCAAATGATCAGCCCTTAACCACCACCTCAAGAAACAAAAGAGCCCTCCTGTCCTGAGCAAGGACACTGCTCTAGTGGCGTCAGGGAACTGAAGACAGGTGCCAGATGTCTTGACACAGTTTACTGGAGTCCCACTAGCCCAGTAGCCTCTGGCTAGCTGTACGAGGGTAATGGCTGGCCAGCGTGTCAGTACACCCTGATACCCCCAGATGTCACAAAAAGAAAGCTGGGGGCCTGTACCATAGGACATTTCACCAGCTACAGATTATACCTGGAAGTACCACCTGGAAGTACCACCCAGGCTCCACCGCACAGGGGAGGGATCTGAGCAAAGTGATCTCACCTTCAAGAACTGGGACCAAGCTTCCTTGTCTCCCTCTGTCTTCGTTGATGTGTTGCAAGCCTCCTAATCTTGAGCAGCTGTCTGCAATTTCCTTGTGCTCCAAGCCAGCAGCTCCACAAGCCTCACACCTCACACGAACAGCTGGTTCTCTGACCTATGCCCTTACTCCTCATCAAACTGGCACATTCCTTTGCAGTATAATCCATCAGTCATAGAGAAAACGTTCTCCAGTCCAGGCACGGTGAGCAAGCTTCTTATCTTGTCTTCACACCGCAGGCCGTGACTGGCTTCTTTTGAAGGACACGGTGTGGGCTGCCTTGATAGAACCATAGACCAGTCTATAACAATAACTGACCTTTAACTTCAAACTTTTATCACCTCTGATTGGATGATCCTATCAATCAGAGGGTCTGCTACTTTTGAATCCTGGGTGCCCCTCCAATCGTGAGGCACAGTTGTGACATGTTCACGGTGTCTCCAAGGGATGCATAAGATGACTTACGGTCTCCTGTTGTACCAGCCTGGGCTATTCCCAAGAGAGAAACTCTAATTAACTCCAGACCAGGAGGCCTTGACCATCACCCAACAGAAAGGGGAGGGTCCCCCCAGCACAGTTAGTGCAGCTAAACACAGATAAGACCAAATGTCTACTCCCAGCCCACCAGGCTTCTCCAAGGAGTAGGGATGGGCCCAGGGGAATGTCCAGCAGAACAGCTGAATTTGCATTACACACAATGGCTCAACTCACCATTCTTGCCCAGGGAACCAACTAGTTCTCAAATGCACATCCCCGGTAGACAAAAGCAACAGGACCACAGGCAACGGAGACTGCACAGACTTGATCAGGAGGGCAACTAGTAGCTCACCCCAACTCGGGTACAGGGATACAGGTATCCCGGACTACAGATTTATTGCTGCCACCAATGTCAGCCCAACACAGCCTGGGTAGAGAGGGCAGTAGCCACTCTTTGTGAATTAGGGGTGCACTGTGCATGCTCCCCCTCAACCTCAGAGCCAAGCTCTAGGGCCTCAATCCATGTAAACAGGTAGACCCTCAGCGAACATGCACGAGTGTCACGCTCACCTTGTAGGGACCAAGAAAACGTACAGTAATTTTTGAGTGACCTGCCTGGAGATCGATCACAAAGTTCGGAGAGGTGGGGGGACGAGGAGCTCATGATGGTCCAGTACCCGTGCTCCAGAGACTGAGGTAAAGGGGGTCACTGTTCCTGGAATCGAAAGGGAGAAGGAGTGTTTAGGGACTAGGCAGAGTGCCTTGGACAGTCAAGAAGACTGTTTCTTGCTGCCCTCACGCATCCCGAGGGATGTCATGCTTCATCATCGGGCGGTTGCTCCTTGTTGGGCCGGCGCTGCAATGCCCTATGGGTCCCAGGAAGGGTCACTTTGGTGTTGATCTTTTGGTTGTTTACACCGTTTGATGAGTGTGAGGGATGTCTTGGTGGGGTGGTGTAAAGTGTTGGTGATAAAGTGAGCTAAATCTGATATGGTGATATCACTTAAACCTTGGATTCCCCGGTCAGGTTAAAAAAACCTTCTGTAGGTTAGTGCTACCAAAGGGGTTACAATATGCCCTCGTAGCATGGTTTGTTTTCCTTTATTAGGGTCAAACGTGGGTCAACATATTTCGTGCCCCTATGCGTCAAAATGATCTGCAGCGCTTCTTCAGGACCTCAAATAAGGGTGAGTTGCCTACCCCACACTGGTGGAGGTTAGAAAGTAGTCCCCCGAGCGGTAGAACCTACTTTAATTGTTGTTCAATCAGTTGTCTGACCTAAGTTGAAGTTCTATTGTGCCTCATGGGATGAGGTAGAGGTGTCACACAATGGCGGGAGTTCCTGTGTACAAGCTGCTTGCTGCACCTACCCTGCACCTCCGCTCGTCCGAACGTTGCCTTGAGATCTGCATAAGGCAGGGGAAGCAAGATCTCCACAGACATGCAGAAGACTTCTAGTCCTAACACTAAACATCCTCATTCCAGCTAGGACTGATAGTGCTAGGAAGCCCAGTAGCCATGAACGCTATAAGACATGTGAATAGAATAAGGAGAGCTTATACATTTCATTTATATCAATTTAAAAGCAACCAAAGAGCAGTACCGTGATGTGCACAAACTCCTAAACACAGAAAAAACATTTACTTCTGGTGTGTTCCTGTCTAGTGCGTCCCAATCTCAAAAACATACTAAAAACATGCACTGGCATAGCCAATAGGTCTCGCCTTTGGGACCTTATAAGTGTTTAGCCATGCAACAGTTGATGTTGCACCAAGGATATTGTGCAGCATAACTAAACACTTATAAGGTCCCAAAGGCGAGACCTATTGGCTATGCCAATGCTGGTTTAAATTTGCATTCTGGAACCTGGTGTTTTCTTAATCCCCATATATGAAACCAGGACTACGAGTCCCAGAATGCAAAGATTCTGGGGTGGAGAAGCTAATCACACAGAGTTTCAATATATGTAGCCTCACTCACTTTTGTTACAACTGCAAACACATGGGCGTAGGGTGTCAGCGAGTAGGGGAAGCGGGATGAAGAGAGACTGGGCAGGGAGGGCACAGTGCGACCTAGAGGTGGAGGGTGGGGTGGGGAGCAGAGATAGTGGCAGGGAGTGGTGCGGGGTAGATAGAAGTAAAAGAATAGTGAGCTTGGCTGGGGAGTGGAGGCTGACCGTGAGACGACGGGACAAAAGCTAGGAAGAAAGCCTATACCTGGACTCTCCGTGACCCCATGTCCAGTGTCCCTTCATGGCTGGTAAGGCAGGGACGGGCTCTGCGCCTACTCCCTTCACAAGCTCATTTTTTCTGATCCCTACTCCTCCTTCACACACAATGTTTTTTTAAAGTTGTCAGATCTGTAATGTACCATAACAATGACATCAGAATGATGCTAGAGTGCCTAGTTACCTTTGTAAGACATTCCGAATTTGAGAGAGTGAAAAGCATCGGTGTTCAAGTGAGGGAAGATATCCGGGTGAGTGGCGTCGCTGACGTCACTGCTTGTGTTGCATTCCTAGCTGAGCGCGCTCCATTTAGAGCCAGGCGTTGCGAAAGTAATGCTAAGGGCGCTATCAAGATGTGTTCAACTCCGCTCGTCACCTCTCCACGCTTTTCTGAGTGTCTGTGAGCCACACGGATGAATAAATCGGAGTTTGATGGGCAGTATTGAACCCCGGGGTACTTAACTGCTTTTAATTTTCTGCTGTGTTTGAAGAGCTTAATGAAAGTCGGTGTTTCTTTTCTAAACTAAGAAGCAGCGGGTTTATCTGGTCTGTTTGTGGAAATACAATGCAAACAAGCAGGAAGTGGGATAAGGGAGGGGGGTAGGGCACGTTGCGCGCACTAAGGCGGAGAAAGGCACGCAGGCTAGCAGATGGTGTGCACTTTCGTGGCCGCTTTGATGTTCTCAGTGGCCACGCGGCTCACTGAGAACATCAAAGCGGCCGCAAAAGTGATCACGCAGGCTGACAAATGGTGCGCGTGCCCAGCCCACATGCACTAGCTAGAGACCTGAAAAAAGCCACTAGTTTGCACTTCCAAAACCCGCTTACTAAAACTCTCGCCAGAGCAGCGCTAAAGCGCTGGCTCAGGTGAGACCTAACCACAAACTTAACCCCAGGCGAATATGAAACTTTACCCTGCATGCGATTACAACACATGCCATCACCCCCTCATTTTTTACCCCGCAAAATCTTTTACAATGCAGGGATTTACAACGCAATCTATTACAACGCATTCCCCAATACAACGCAATTTACTATTCTAACTCCACCGGGGTGTTACTTTGGGGAATGCATTGTAATGGTTTGTGGAGTAAAAAATGTGAGGTAATGGCATGCGTTGTAACGCATTCGTTGTAAAGGATGTTTACAACCCCAGGCACACCTTAAGTATTCTCCTAAGTTCAGCAATGCACGGATAGCAAAAACAAACTTTATCTTGGACACCAAAGACAGAAAGTTAGGGGCAAAGTTAATTGTATTGTATTTATATAGCCCTTCCATCCCCTTGTGCGACCCAAAGCACTATGAAGGCGGAGGAGTGTGTGCTGTGTGACTGCATTGTTTGAGAGAGATGCTGGGGTCACGCTTGAGCGTGAGTCATGGGTTTGCGTCCACAGATGAGTAGTTCTTCCAAGTTGTGAAGTTCTGTTTTAGGGATGAGCCAGGTCTCTGTCGCTCTTCTGAATTTTGGGTAATTGGCGATTATCGTTTGCAGAGTTTGGTGTCGGTGCAGAGAAGGGTCTTCCCCCAAAGCATGTTCCTTAAAAAGGGCAGCTTGTGAAGGTGTCACTGGGGGCCAAATTCTACCTTAACGGAGACTCACTGGGCTCCGAGGCAGATGGAGAGAGCGGCTACTCTAGGTTAGGAGGCTGGGCTTGAGCGAGAGGAGAGTGGGAGGGCAAACTCTACTAAAAGGGTCGGGTTGACTGCTCGCCCTTTTGGCTAGTAAACCATCCTTTTAAAAGCTAGACATGTAGGTAAAATGTAGAGACTGTAAAACTCTGTAAAACTCCCAGCCAACCAGGCTTCTCCAAAGAATAGGGGGGGCACTGGGGAGATTATCCTCTGGACCTGCAGCCCTTGATTTGCCATCATGTACAGCGGATCTAGTGCGTGATAGGCTGGTGGACTTTCCAGAGCATGTAAATAAAGTGTCCTTAACATGTTTGTCACCCTCCAGCGGGTGTGGGGCAGATACCAGGGCACTTACAGCCCCTCCTGCATTGAGGGCGCGTCTCCACTGCCCACATCTTGTGGCAGAAGATCTAACACCTAGTTCAGGCGCTTGCAGAGTTTCTTATAAGGTTCCACCCAAGGGAACTCCTTCCATGGTGGATGCCAGAATTGTGTCAATTTTTCCATATATGGCGGGTGTGGACGTCTGCCACAGCAGCGGGTGGGAGTTCATCCTCTACAAGGGGAACGCAGTCCTTTTGATGGATGCGCTGGTGCCAACATGGCTGTAGAAGCAAGGGGGAGATGCTTACGTGCCAGCGCCTAGGTAGGCAGGCTCCCCCATTCTGGTTTTAGCACAAGCACAGCTAAGCCGATAGTGTTTCAACATTATAAAAGTGAAATTGTGATGGGAAAAAACTCTGGTGCAGCTGTGTGCAAACATTCTAGTATTTAAAAAATTAAGAGGAACATGCGTTCACTCTTGATGAAAAATTGAAAGCTGCGTCCCTTTGGAAGTTTCACTTTGGTAGGGATGTCAGAAAGAAGTCGGAGCCAACAATTGCTTTTCTGAGAGGTTTCATTCACTATTAAACAAAAAGAGGTGGGGACCTAGGAGCTATTAATGGTCCAATGTCCATGCTCCTGATACATATATTTTTAACCCAACGAAGGACACTGTTCCTACAGTAGGATGCAATAAGTCACCCATACTTAAGGGTGCAAAAAGTCACCCGTGCATTTTACAAGAAATATGTGAGCAAGAAAACAAAAACAGAACAAAAGAACCTTAGGTGTGAAGGGCCCACAAGTGAGGGGAAAAAAACTTTTTGTCCTCTGATGCCCTCACACACCCCAAGGGGTGTCATGCTTCATCATCGGGCAGTTGCTCCTCGTAGGGCCGGCGCTGCAATTCCGTACGGGTCCCCCGAAGGGTCGCTTTGTCGGAGATCTTTTAGGACTGCTGGATGGTGCATGAGGGTGTGTGGGGAGTGGGTTCAAAAGAGGGTAAATCAAAGGAGAATTGTGCGTGCAAAATAATCAATGAATTAAAAAGGGTCAACATGCAGCGACAGTGTAACTGTTGTACCCTTTGCAGTCCGAAAACCGCTCAATAAAAAACATTGCCCCAAAGGCTCACTATGCCTGGGTGTCATAGGTCATTTTCTTTTAAAATGCACGGGTGACTTTTTGCACCCTTAAGTATGGGTGACTTATTGCATCCTACTGTAGGAACAGGTTTCATTCACTAACATCCAACGCAGCGTGTGCACCAGCACACTGTTCAAGGATGGGCCACCGCGGTTGGGGGAAAAATATATATCTGCATATGAATGCACCACATAGATATAGTTGGTTCCAGTACTCACCCGCACTATCTCAAACCCACTGAGCTATCGGACTTCTCCCTATAACAAGCTGCTAGGAGTGCAGCTCAGGCCCTCCAGGGTACACCAGCCCCTTCTTCACAGATCTAATCCAGCCGCTGACCCCTCGGACACCTCCAACAGCTGTGCACACAAACCACCCCGAGAGGCTTAGCTCGCCGGGACAACTCACAAGCGAGGCCATGGCTTCCTTGAGCTGCCTGCAGCTGGACTCCTGTTTGCAGGTCTCTTTTATGCTTACACTGCATTTATGTATATTTGGCACGCTGTTCTTTTAATGTGTGCATCTGAGGCACTTCTGTTTTCTATAGGTTTGGACGGTGTCCTTTTGGTTTCTGCTGGTGGCTGCAGTTCTGTAAAGTATGCAAAGGCCACACAGGGGTCACTCAAGGAGGAAGTAGCCCGTCTGTGCTGCACACACGGGTTTGGCGTCTGCTCTTCGTCCTTGCGGGCCAGCAAGAATTGGTACCAACAGGTGCATTTCATCTGTTCCTGAGCAACTGCCGTGTCTGGTGTCATACCTTCACCGTCCTGAAGGGGGCGGGGTTAGAGAATTGTTCCCTGACAAAACCATGATGTGTCAGTTGTATCCCCACCCTGTATCAAACCCTTGGAGTAACCTCGAGCCCCTACAAAAATCTGGAGAGCTGCGGCTTTTGTTTCAGGGCCGCGTCTGCCGTCCTGCCTGCTACCCTCAGTAGAGAGGAGAACTTACAAACACCACTGAAGGCGGAGCCAATGAAACTCCTCCCCCGAGCCGGTGCAAATGATGCACCCCGCGGTACAAATGGTGGGCCATGCAGCAGTAATGGGACACCTTTTTTCTGTGTGTGACTAAATCTCCTTAGTGATTGGCTAGCTGGCCGAGTTGTTCCCCCAATCACATAAGCCAGGCTGAGCCCCCAGAGAAATGTAAATAAAGATTTATCCAGCAAGGCTGGACCTGGCACTGTTCTTTACTGCATCCAAGGCACCACATTTTCATTTTTAAAATGTATGTTATTTGGATTGGATGATCACCGCGCCACCGCTGCACCACGCTAACCGCCATGAGCAGAAAGGTAACGTGGAGTGCGCTAAGCTGCTTATTACAGGCTTGGCAAGGAATTGAGCCGGCCTGGTGGAGGTGTACACCCGCCACTCACCCCACTTTTTAAATATTTATTTAGAGTTTTATATTGCGCTGGCAGGACCCAAGGGTATCAGAGCGCTTTACAACAAGTTCACAAGAAATAAGAAAGAACACACACATCAAATGGCATATCAAAATGGAGATGGTGGCTAACGGTGTGTTGAGCCGGAGGTTAAAGGTGCCGACCATGGAGGAGATCCTGGAGGATTTTTTTGAAGGCCACGAAGGTGGGTTTAGTTCTGAGATCTGCTGGTAGGGAGTTCCAGATTTTGGGGGCATTGCCCGAAAAGGGGCAGGCCAGGGTTTTGTTTACGCCTCTTGGGGGAATGAGAAGTAGGTTGTTGGCGCTCCTCAGGTTTCTTGCCTGCCTTGGTGAGCTTGGCTGCCAGGTAGACTGGTTTACCAGTGTGAAGGACCTTGTGGGGGAGACAAGCAGTTTTGAACTGGCATCGAGCTTCAATCGGGAGCCATTTGAGCTCTTTCAGGGGGAGATATGATAGTGCCTTTTAGCTCCAGTGACCCTCCTTGCTGCTGTGTTTAGAGTGGTTCGCGTGGGGGCTGGGTGAGATTTTGCTGATCCTTGGAGGGTAGCGTTCCCATAGTCTAGTCTGGATAGAACCAGGGCTTGCGTTACAGTCTTGAGATCATTAGGAAAAAGGAAAGGCTTGATTTTGTCGAGTGGTTTTAATTTGTAATGGGCACTCCTTGTGGTAGCCTTAATGTGTGAGCTCATGTTCAGGTTAAGGTCCAGTAAGACACCCAAAGACTTGGCGGGGCGGGGCGGGGTTAGGTCGAAGTTTAGGGAGTCCATAAGCTTAATCCATTCTTGGGCCTGGTGGGTTTGTCCGTTGTTTGAGAGGAGAAGAATTTCCGTCTTGTCTTGGTTGAGTTTTAAGTGGTTGTCTGATAGCCAGTTTTGGATTTTTTTTTAAGAGTATCATTAAGAGGGCGTATGTCTTTTGGGGCGGAGACTTCCAGGTAGAGCTGGATGTCATCTGCGTAGAGGTTGTAGGTGATGTTGGCTTGATTAATTATCTACTGCAGCAACGGAAATCAGGGCAGGAGTGTGCAAAACAGTATGTCACGCTCTCTAAAAACAAGCATAGGTAAATCATCAGACTGCATGAATAGTAGCCATAGGTATCTTAAAAGTGTGTGCATCCCCAGCTGCACGCCCTCTCTCTACTGCTCCAGTGTCCACCGACTAGTGAAGCCTCTGTCCCTCCAGATGAGAGTGAGAGGCCCAGACTGAGCAGAAGGGCTTGAAGGCCTCTCTGGGGCATCTGCTTCGGGGCCAGGGGAAGGCCACACACGTGTGCACTAGATCCGTACATCCCAGACTAAAACGTCTTCTGAGAGGCGTGAACATACGAGGACACGTGGAGGCCTGGGTAGGAAGGTGCACGCTTCACGCCTGTCATTCAAACAGAGTGCCTGAAGCTGCTCTTAGCAGCATTTTTAGCAAGACTTAACCCGGATATGACGATAGTCCATTTCCCTTCGATGGACGAATGGCCTCGCTGGAACTGGACATGAGATCAGCAGATCAATGCATCTGTGTTCAGCAGGTGCATAACCAACTGAACGATGCTGCGGGTTTCCCATCACTCGGTGGACTTGCCTAGCAGTGGAAGCACAACCGCGGTGTGCTGTGAAAAGGTGGCTGTAAAGGGCAATTATTAAATAGACCCTCATGCACCGAAGGGGCAAGTTAAATACTGCTTGAGACTGTATTACCCTGCATAGTGCTTCGTAGGAAGTCAAGCGCTTTTTTCTCGGGCGTGGCCTCGTTTTGAAGTCACTGGGAATGGACTGTGGAAGGTTACACTGCAGTGAGACTGGAAGTGGCGACCAGCTGGTCAGTGAAGCCCCTGGCTGTACAAGGTGACCACTGACCACCTGGATGGCATGTTCTGGGACCATGATTGCTCCCGGGTAGCCCTCCAGCGGAAGAGCGACCCACGAGGTCTTTGAACGCTAAATGCTCGTGAGGCGTGTATGCAGCAAACCGCGCACATTCCTTCTCACTTACTGGTAAGCAAGAGATTGAATAAGGGTCTTACAAAATGTGCATAATTTGCTTTTGTGCAATTACATGAAATTTCTGGAAAATTATGTGAAACTATACAAAATGCAAACCTGGCTCTTAATGCTATATTTGAGAGCTTTAGAGCTACTCTTTGTAGGTGAGGGCACATTTTGCGCTACAAAATCGCACCAAAAACAAAGTGCTACGAAAAACTGTCACTCACATTGGTGTGGTTCTTGTTCCTGAGCTATCATTTTGCTGCGGACGCATTATTACATCACATGGAGTAACTTCGTCAGTTTACAGTAACAAGCTTAACCTGGAATAACGCGTATTACGCCAGCGTAATTTAAATTTCGCCATGCCCAGTATTTAACACGACAAGCCTTTTTCTGGGGAGACATGGCCCGCGGCTTCGCAGGATGCTGACCAGCATCCACGTTTCATTTCATGCCTAACACACGCCAAAGTGATTTCTTAAATGTGAAAAGTAATATTGCTTTAACTTAGCAACTGTCTCCAAATTATCCTTCAGCCCATCAAACTAAAATGTGAATTGCTTACCCAACATCCAGTCTGTTGCCACCACAAATTCATATGCCCCATTGAAAGCTTTGGTCTAGTGATGGTCGGGGACATAGACTTTTGAGGACTGCGAGGTCAGGCGAATGTAGACAAATAAGAAACAAGCACTTAGCGGTAACACCATCATTTTTCACAAACATGAGAAAGTATTGTTTAATAGATGTGTGATCCCCACCAAGATCCAAGTCCCTGGCTTGCAAAGCGCAGATACCCCTCCGCAGCAGGGTGCTAGCCCGCTGAGCATTCTTACTGGCCCTAGATGTAATTGCCCCCGACATCAGAAAGATGCAAGCATTGCTTTGCAATGTCATGTGTGTGTCCCTGAAAGTCCGAGCTCAGTCAGCTGGATAAGTAGCTGTTGGTTGTTGCTCTTTGTCCTGGTGGCCAAGGGCCAGCTCCTCTCCACACTCAGCCGTTTAATGTCCACTGTTTTCATGTCGGGGAAGGACAGATGGGCCCCTCCAGGTCCTAGGCTGGTCCACAGCTTTCAAGACGCACCAGTGCCCTGAATGGGCAGGTACTGTCCAGTAATGAGTACCTAACATCTTTAATTTGCACTTCTCAGTACTGCAGCAATACAACTAATGGGAGAGAACTGGCACTTCTCAGCACTGCTACAATACACTTAATGGGAGAGAACCGGCACTTCTCAGCACTGCAGCAATACAACTAATGGGAGAGAACTGGCACTTCTCAGCACTGCTGCAATACACCCAATGGGAGAGAACCGGCACTTCTCAGCACTGCAGCAATACACCTAATGGGAGAGAACCAGCACATCTCTGCACTGCTGCAAAACACCTAATGGGAGAGAACTAGCACTTCTCAGCACTGCAGCAATACACCTAATGGGAGAGAACCGGCACTTCTCAGCACTGCAGCAATACACCTAATGGGAGAGAAACTGGCACTTCTCAGCACTGCAGCAATACACCTAATGGGAGAGTACCTGCACTTGTCAGGAGCAAAGGTGCTCTGGATAGTGAGTACCAGCACTTCTGTATTTCCATCTGAAGCACTTAGGAGCACAGCGAGGTACGCAGAGGCCTGTTCCAGCTCACTGCCACTCTACATCTTGGCCCCACGTTGACATCTCGAGCCGTCACAAAGTACAAAGCTGTGAAACGTCTCTCTCTTGTGATTCCAGGGCTGACCACACTCGAAGCTGCCTCTGAACTCGAAGTGCTCATCTGATGTGGAGAGAGTGCACTGTACGCCGGTGCACAGCTCTGCATAGCACGGGCAATAAGCTGGCACCAATGGGCCAAGTGTTGTGGGGGCTTCTCTCTCTCCAGGCAA
This sequence comes from Triturus cristatus, assembly GCF_964204655.1. Lineage (NCBI taxonomy): Eukaryota > Metazoa > Chordata > Amphibia > Caudata > Salamandridae > Triturus > Triturus cristatus. The sequence goes on from NC_140595.1 coordinate 17,320,536, forward strand.
GGCCTGGTCCTAAGGATGAAGCAGGGACCTCAGTTAGCGTTGGCAGGAATGTGGCTGCACATCTTCAGCACCAGGGTCTTAAGAACACAACTTAGGACAGAAACATACAAGGGGTCCCAGAGCCCTAACATGGCAACCTGAGAGGGCGTGAACCCAGCATGTACTCCATACGACACCATTTATCCTGGGCCCAGAGTCCCTATCACACATGCAACATGCACACATGCACTCTACACACTTGGGGGAGAAAAGTAAAGGCCCCAATTATGAGGGCTGGGGGAGTTTAAATCAGAGAGCTGGTAAGCATTCCCTCCTCCAGGCACCCTGTGCCATCCTGGGCGGCAATTAGCAGGCCCAGGTGATATCTCTGTGACACAGCTGTAATCTTGCGTTAATTTTTTTTAATGTAGCGGTATGCAAAACTCCTGAAAGTACGCTCTTATGCCACATCATGTAATAATGCACCATTCGTAGCAAACATTTACTGCGAGCACAAAAGAATAACGTAAACGACCAGAATGCAAACAGCATCAGTTTTCAACACTTGTGTTTTTTGCACCTTTTTTTCCAGATCAAAATGCACCCTCGCATCCAAAATGGGATAAAGGGCGCATTCCACTCTAAAATATGCCGGCAAATGGCGGTTTTCCAGTTCACGTTATTACGCACAAGCAAACTACATAATTTTGCACAGCCCTAGTGTAGGAGGCTGGCTTAGTATATGGTGCACACGTATGTACGTGTAGCACCCTGCTCTAATCCAGACAACCCTTATGCTGATTTTAGTGTCTTAGACAATCTTAGAAAACTCTCCAAGTGGTAGCTGTGGAGAGCAGCCTTCAGGCTTAGTCCAGAAGGAGTGTGAAGCAGCTTGTTTTACCAGTAATTAATCTTATGGTGTAGGTTAAGTGAAAAAGAACCACGCAATGTAGTCACAACATATGTATTTATTATAAACACTCACTAACACATTGCAATAGCTCCTAACCGGAGATATAAACACAATAGACACAAAACTTTGGACATAGAACACGCAAGTAGCAAAAATACACAGTGGTCCCCAGGGGGAGACCAAACCATATACTAAAATAGTGGAATGCGAACCACGACCTAAGTTGAGAATGTACCCAGAAGACGTAGAAGAGCCGGGGACCCAAGGATCCACCCAAGGTGAGTATCTAGGAACCCCACGAAGGTAGTGTGCAGAATGGGAACATGACCACTAGCTCAATAAAGTCAATAGGTAAGTTGCGGTTGTAGTTTTAAAGAAAAAGGACCCTTCCCAGCAGACCCTGAAGAAACCCCATTGAAGATGGAAGGTTGGAGAGTTACCCTACCCGTGGATACCCCAGGAACCAGGTTACCTACACCAGGGAAGCCGGGTGCATTGGTGCGAAGTGATGTCGGAAACCACCGTAGATCACAATGGAGAACCTTTAGAAAAAATGCCTCTGGCGAAGAAGGTGAAAGAGTCCAGTAGAATCCAAAGGTGGGTTCAAGAGGAGGGGTACCTGCAAGCAGAGGGGACACAGTCTATGCCACTCAGGAGTAACCAGGAGGCACAGAAGACGAATGCCCGCTGATGTCGGAGATACAGGAGAGTTGACTGTGCCCTTGAAGTTGCAGCTGTACAGACCAGGCGATGCGGTAGAAGACCAAGAGCCGTTCACGAGCTGTCCCACGTCGGATGTCAAGAGCCAAGGGGTCAGTGTCCGGCAGGGGCACCAACAAGCTGTGGCAACAGCAACCAACATAGTCGTAGAAAAGGTGCAGTGTCGGGACCAGCAAGGTCCAAGTGACTCACCACGAGCAGGTAATTCAGATCAGGCCCCCGAGCAAGAAGGGGAGCCCACTGGAACCAAAGAAGACCCTCAAGAGGATCCACAGGCCGGAGGGACCAGAGTCGCAAGAGGACCTTGAGCCGCCCACCAAAGGATGAAGGCCCATGGTCCAAAGGATGTGGTGCAGGCGAAGATCTTGGCTGTAGGAGATACTTCAGTCTAAAGCTTCTTGGAGCCCGAAGATCTCTGGAGGAGAGAATCATAGAGTCTTGGCAACGGCAAGATGACGCGTTGCACAGGGGACTTGTTCCAGCAGTTCCGACAAGGGATACTGGCCTCAAACTCGATGAGAAGACAGTGTAGGCCCAGAGTGAGTTGCAGAACCACCACCTGTGTTTCTGAGCCTTTCGGAGTCCGTGGGAGCCCAGGATCAGTGGACTGGTCAGCTTTGTTGCGGTGCCTGCAGATGCAGGGGAGCGACTCCTTCACTCTAAGGGAGATTCCTTCAGGTGTCTTGGATGTCCACAGGCCTGCAGAAGAACATGTATGAGCACAGGCACAGATGACACAGAAGACTGGCAAGACAACGAGACCAAGAGCAGCAGGAGTCTTCCCAGGTGCAGTCTTAGTTCCCAAAGTGAAGTCCCGGGTGCTCAGAAGGTTGATGTTGAAGTGGTTTCAGATCTGAATCTTGGGACCCACCGACAGGTAAGCCCTTAAGTAACCTAAGGAAAGGGTTGGGATGATTCAGGGGTCCCTCCCAGAGGAGGGGCTGGACAGTGGAGAGGATACTCCTATATCCTTTGTCCAGTTTCACGCCAGAGCGGGAGCCAACGGCTCCCTGAACCGGAGTGTGCAAGGAGGGCAACAAATGTGCCCTTTAAGGCAGTCTAGTGGCGCTGGCAAGTGCCCCCCGCCCTGTCACAATACACAAAGTCCTGTCTGGGAGGTGGTCAGACTCCCTGTGACAGGAAACCTATTGTCCTACCTTCCCCCTGCTCGAGCTCGGCTCAGCAGCAGGAGGGCAGAATCGTGTCTCTGGTCGGCAGCAGCCATAGTTTGTTGTCCGGGTCTAGAAGACTGGTACCGGGAGCACTAAGGGCCTTCCGTCGGAGCTTTACAGTGCATGGAATCATACCTCCAATACCGTTTACACCACACCGTATACGCTGTTGGGATATGATTCCAACATGTTTGATACCAAACACCTCAGGGTTCGTTACAGGCAGTTTAGAGGTAGCCATTTCATAATGACGCATGGCCACTCTATGTATCTTAATGGCTGGCACACTTACAACTCAGGAGAATGAACTCGGTGGGCTGTAGGGGTGTCCTGCTCATGCAGGGGCAGCACCACACTTATAACCGAGCACCCTGCCTTCAGGATTGAAAGGCCGGGCTTAGGGGTGACATATAGGTTTTAAGTGCAGTGACCTCAGATATAAGAAAACTTATATCGCTCATAAGTGGTGCTAGCACCAGCTTACACAGGCTGCAATGGCTGGCCTGTAGTCACAATTTGAGTGGTCTCCAATGGGTGGCATAATACATGCTTCAGCCCATGAGGGACCCCTGGTGTACCTATGCCCTGGGTACCTTAGTACCATATACTAGGGACTTACAAGGCTACATCAGTAGCCAATCTGGGGGCTACCTAAGTACTCCCCATGTCCAATTTAGGGAAGAAGCACAGAGACGGTCCTGATTAGCAGGATCCAGTCAGACTAGTCAGTAAAACATAATGACACCAGCAAAAAGTGGGGGTGACTATGAAAGCAGATCCTACTTTCCTACATCTAGCAATTAGCTTCCAGCAGCTGTCAGTCTCTTAGCAGACTGGTGGGGGCAGGGGATGTGAGGCACAACCTTCACACACACACAGGGGAGATTTGTCCCCAGGGGAGGGACCCCGTCAGGTGCAGTCCTCTGGGTAACCAGGGCTGAAGGGTGCACTCTCTAGACAAAGCGCCAAGAGGCAAGTAATTGACTGACGCTGCCCTGTACAAATACCGATTAACATTACATCACTTTGGAAGGGGGGGGGGGTGGAGAGTCTGTTTAGAAGGTCGCTGCTCGTCTAAAGGTGGGGCCTTCTTTGAAGGGGCAGGGGTCTCTTTAGAAGACTCAACTCTAAGGGCTGGGTCTTGCTTTGAAAGGCAAGGGCTCTCTCTTTTGAGAAGTTTACGCGGTGTTTTAAAAGTGTGACCTGTGAAAAGGCGTAGCTCTCTTTAGAAGGGATGGCTCTCTGTGGGTGGGGTCTCGCTTTGTAAGGGTGGTGCTGGGAAGTAGCGCAGCTAGGGTGCCTTGGGCCCTAGGGAATTCACTTTGACTGCTAATTGGCGTAAAAATAGAACAGTGTGAGGGTTTCACTAGGCTCCTCGGGCTCTGGGCCTGGGTGCCACTGCACCCGCTGCACCACTGATAGCTAAGGGCCAGGTACAGTAGCTCTCTTTTGAAAGGGGTGACTCTTTTAAAAGTGGAGCCTTCCTAGAAAGGGGGGGGTCTCATTTTGAGAAGGGCCGATTCTCTAAGGGTGGGGTCTCGGTGTGGAAGGCAGGGGTCTCTTGAGGAGTTTACTCTCTTTTCCTAAAGGTGGGGCCTTCCCTGAAAGAAATGAGCTCTCTTTAGAAGACCTGACTCTGTAAGGGTGAGGACTCGCTTTAGAACAGAGGGCTCTCTTTTGAGGGGTTCGCTGTGTTCCTAAAAGGTGGGGTCTTCTCTGAAAGGGCGGGGCTTTCTTGATCAGTGCTGTCTCTCTAAGGGTGGGGGGCCCCCTCGGACAGCAGGGCTGCCCGCCCTGCAGCGGGGCCCTCTGCCAGTCCCGGCTGGCAGGTGGTTTGTTTAGATTCCGCTGCCTGCCTGTGGCATTGCAGACCGGAAGTGGAAAGTTAACATCCCCACTTGGCCTCTCCCTGTTTGCCTCTCTCCAGTCTGCGGGTTCTGCCTCCTCCGCAGCTCCTGCGTTCCCTCTACTCTGCCGACCCGGCCCTCTCCCGCTGCAGTTCCTCCTTCCCCGGTCTCTCTCTGCCCTTCCTGTGTTCCTTTTAATGGACCCTGATCTTCAGTTAGATCCTTCCTTGCCTCTCTGTAATCTGCAGCTCGTGTTCCCTCCTCTCCAGTCTCCACTGTCAGCTCGCGCTGCTCCCCGCCATGTTCCGCAGTCCCCCCTTCCACGCGGGGCGTGGGCGCCGCCGCTCCACGTGACGCCATCTTCAGAGCAGTGCCAGGGAGCCGAGGCTGGGGGGCCTCTGTACAAGAGGTAGGAGTGGACTGGGGACATGCTGTCCCCCACCTGCAGCCCCCAAACAGGGGAGCTCCTGTGTCCAGGTGCTAAGCCTGTAGCACCCTGTGTTTGGGGTTGGGGGGAGCCGGGTGGGGGCTTCTCAGGCCATTCAATGGTGCACTTTCGTGGGCCCGAGGGGCTCCTTTGAGACCATGCAGGAGTCAGGTGCACTTTGTGAGTGGGAGAAATGGGCCCCCCATACACAGACACAGTCTTCCTGCACACCATAGGACCCGAGACCCCCCAGTCTGGACCATGCCCCGCCCCCCACAGCACAAAGGAGTCAATGACTCGACTTGACTCCTTGCCATGGGTATCGGGTCATCTTTATTTACAACACATCATACACAACTACATTGGTAAAGGAAGTGAAAATTATTACTACATAAAGGCATTTACTCAAAGACTACGGTATATAACAACCTGTGTATCTGTCAGAGCAGCGATTGTAAAGTCCATGTGAAGCGGATCACTACAGACATCAGTTCACAACGAGGGACTCCAGGGCTCCCCAAGAAACCCGCGGCCCTGAGGACTGAACACCTTTCATCCTACTTGGACCATAAAGCTGAAACCATCTGTATCCCCGCGGTATGGTCCCTCCTCGAGGGACGGTCAGACCTCGAGGGACGGTCAGACCTCGAGGGACGGTCAGACCCCGAGGGACGGTCAGACCCCGAGGGACGGTTCAGACCTCGAGGGACGGTTCAGACCTCGAGGGACGGTTCAGACCTCGAGGAACGGTCCCACCTCGAGGGACGGTCCCACCCCGCCGAGCCCTGGACCGCCTGTCATGGTACCCCTGCCTCCCCCCACCAACAGCAGGGTGGCCCCGGAGCACCAGAGAGTTAGGCCAGGCCAGCAGGCCAGTGCCGCACACAGGTGAACCGCGAGCCGATGCTCCCACGCATATGTGAATGTCCCCGTCAGGATTGTTGTTTCTGCCCTGTTTCCTCAGTGCTGACCTAGGGAGTATTGAATGGAGAGTCCCTCTGTCCAGTGCTTAATTTGAACCGGTGGTTTCTGGTGCTTGGCACCAACACTTAATAGTCAACACGGGAACATGGTGGTGCAGTCTGTTTAATTTAGAGCTGAGCAGAACAATGGTTTATTGTTAATATATATTAAAAATGATTAATAACTGCCTCCCAAGCCATCCTTACAACTTTGGGGCCTTGAATTGTCATTGGCAGTGCTCGCAGGGGCAGTGGGTGGAGCAAGCTGCCTCGGTCACTGAGAAGATTTAATGGCGCATGTCACTATTACGCCACGAAGGTGACTTGGGCAAGGAGGTCCTTTGCCCCCCCCCCCTTCAAAAGAACAAGAACTGAGTAAAAGACCAGACACCGTCGATGAAGAGATCTGTCCCTGCATCCGACACATCCACCCATCATGGCGGCACAGCAGCTCCTCCCCGATGGACGTGTGAGGGCTGTTCATTAAACGCCAGGACCCTGAGCACAATTTTGACATTTCTGCATTAATTCGCCGACTGAAGCATTATTAGTTCTGGACTGAATGCCCTGGCCCAGTTCTGGTGTGGCATCATGTGGTATCATGTGGTATCACGTGGGAGCATGCGATGAAGGCTCTGGGGAATGTCCACCCCAGTCAAGCAAAGTCACCTGACATGAATTTCCTTGGTTCTCTCCAACCCAGCCGAACCTGGTCATTACCACCCAGATGTACAATGCTCAGATCCGGGAACTGAAGTCCGGCATCACCCTTCATGTCCATCTCTTGCAGCGGTGTTATTTTGTGGCCTCCAGCTTCACCACACTTGAAGCGGACATTTTGTAAGGAGTAAGAACCCGGCTTAGGCGTACAGCTCTGTAGCGACGGGTACACCGATTGCCCTACAAAAGCAACGGCTGAAGACCGAGATAGTCAGGCCTTCCAAGGCCACTAAAAAAAACAAATGAGAAATAGGTGTAAAAAATTTACCAATGACCAGTCTAAAAACTCCAATGACGAACAGCTCTGGCGGATGTGAGGCTTGGAACAAAGTGATCGCTGTCGGCAGATACGCTTTACTTCCTGGGGTAAAAGGCCTGCCCCGGCTCCAAAAGTTGGAACACCCTTCTAAACGAGTGAGAGGCGTACCTTGAAGGGTCCACTGTGATGGATCCAAGAGACGAGGCCACGACATCCGAGAACTGATAGCGCTTCAGGCACTCACCATTCTCATGAATAAACAATGCGGCACTCCCAACTTCCGACATAAAGACAGATATGCTTTCATACGGGCGACCGAGCAAATTGAAGTACTGGCCCACAGCTGGATGGTAGCCCTTCCTCCAACCCGATCTGTCCTCGACCTCCTCAGCTTAATGTACAGTTTGTCATGCTTGATTTAAGTATCCAAGACCTGCATGTCGCCTGCCTATCCTTCTAGAGTTCCCCACCTGTTTACCCACCCTGAAGACACTGTGAAAAGCCACAACGGATGCAGCAGAAAAGAGGGCCACCTCGTACGGTGTGGTGCACGTGTTGGGCAAGCTGTCTAAGATAGTGGCAAGCTTCTTCGCGTCTGTCAGTCTTCTAAGATCACTTGACCTGCTGCCCAGGCTGGCCCATCCCGGTAAGCTTTCATTACAGGAAAGGTGTTACGCACATTGGGCATGCACCTCAAGTTAGCAAAGAACCCGATGGTTGAAAAATGTGCCCTAGCGTACGAAACTGTCCTTCCTTGTTCACACAAGGCCCCCAAAAACATACAAAGCAAATCAACTGTGAAAGGATCTGCCCGACACCATTGCGGCAAAAAGGATCTATAGTTAAGAGTATCTTTTGGTAGGCCACCCGGGTGTGCTTAGAGTGGGAAGCCACCACTAAATCCAGTGAGGGGGGACTGATCTTTCAGAGACCCTCCAGGAGTTTGGTTATCCTCTTGGTAGCCTGTGGATAAAACAAAAACACAAAAGTCCTGCAGCTTGGATCGAGACAAGGCACCAACAGAGTTACTATGAATCCCCAAGCACGGGTCTCGCCTTAAAAAGTACATTAAGGTACAGGACCAGATGTTTCAGTAACCTGAATAACAACCTGCAGGAAGCCCCCCGCCTGTTAGTGGCCTCAACCACTGTCTCGTTATCAGACCAGAAGATAACGTCATGTTCCTGAATACATCAGACCAAACGGGTAAAGCCACAACAATCAGGAACAGCTCCAGAAAGGCAATGTTTCGTGTCACCCCTCCCTGATGCCAAGGAGGCAGCCAGTCTTCCCTACACGCTGAGTGCCCAATACTGCCCCAAAACAGACACTGCCAGCCTGGTCTGTAAAGAACCCAGCGTCTGATTGGATATTAGTGGGGAGGGTGGCACCCCCCAGCCATTGAATTGTGAATCGGACCTCTGCTAGGAGTATAGTGTGGTGGTGCCTCCTTGTAAGGCCAGTCAGAGACCTAGCAATGGCTCTGGAGAATGCGCCTGCCATGGGGGATAAGGGAGAAATCAAGCTGCCCACTAGGACCTGCAGCTGGTGTACGGTCACTTTCTTGAGAGCTAACACTGTCGATTGACTCAGAAGAGGCACTCCCTTTATCTGGTGGGAGGTGACAGACCCCTGCAACACTGTCGATCTCAATGCCTAAAAAGGTGATGCACGTTGATGGAGCGACTGACTGTCAGGAGCGAGGGGCACCCCTAATTCTTGGAATAATGAAGTAAAGCGCCCAATGCAGAGCAGCGTACATCTGAATCAGCTAGCCCCATCAGAAGAAAATCATACAGGTTGTGTGCGACAACCTTGACGGCCAGTTTTATTTGTAAAGATCCGTTCCTATGTGGACCTTATCTATTCCAAGTAGGAGCAGGAAACCGAGCAAGCCATAGGCATGCACCTGTCGTAGTAGTACATGCCTCTGAATTGAAAACCTAACAGGTGGCTGTCATCTGGATGCACTCGGAAGATTCTAACCACAGATTCAATGCCGGTTTTGACTAGCAGGGCCGCAAACCTAACCTTATTCCACTTACTAAGGCTTGGTCCACAGATCACAAGCTCCCTCAACAAGCCTGAGGGTTTATCGCATTATTGACTGATGCTCCTTTTAGGGCAGAGATGATATGGATCACTCAGAACGGACCCAGCTCTCTCGTGGGGATTACTCCTAGTAGGGCGCATGCAAATGCATAAGGAGGGTTGGAAACGTGCCTGCGATCCTACCAAGCGAGCTCTCTATAAAGAGCTTCTCAGCTACCACCCTTGCATGAGTACACACGGACATTTGTCACAGGCACAACACAGAGCTTGGATCCTGAAACCAAAAGGCAAAACCAAAATACATCTGCGCTGCGCGTCTATTAGGGTACTTGTTCAGCAGAGGCAACAGCTGATCTACCTTTACGGGTGCGGGCAATACCAGGATAGACTGAGGATTTGACAGGGTGCTTGCCCTTTTCTTTGGATTTCTTGATGCGTTTAAACTCTTGGTGGGAGGCCAGGCCACAGAAGGAGCAGAATTTGTGAGAACCTGCAGGGCGACTCCACACGTTCCCGTTACAAGCCATGCAGAATCCTTTTCCGTACCCATCGGTATGTTGTGAACAAAATGGTGGTTTGATGGGGGTCCTTTTATTGACATCCTCTATCCATATGCATACTTCAGTCTGATCCCACCCCATCTCAGGATCTTTGACCCTGGCCCATCTGAAACCAAGGTCATAGTCAAACCAGGTGGCGCTCCTGTAAACACGAGGAGCATTAAGAATTCTCTTTGAATAGAAAATCATTGAGGTTGCTAACGCCGGGCTCTTCCCAAGCATAACAGCCATGTAAACATTAAAACCAAATAACCAATTAGTAATGTTGTCATGAACCTTAGACCTCTTGTTCTCATTGGGCCCTCCCTGTCTTTCTCAATTGCTTCCAATTCTCTACTGTTGTTCACAGTGGTGTAACACGGGGCCTGGCAGACCCTGCCGTGCTGGGGGGGTGGGGGGGGGGGGGGCGAGCTGCAGGGGATTGTTGGAAAACGAGGCAGCATCTGTGAGGCCTGCACAAATAACATGACTACATTTGTCCTTCACTGGGAACCAAACACCCAATTGTAGCGCCTGACTCTCAGAGGGTAGCGTTGTAGAGCAGTCTGAGGCTTACTCAAGGGAGGTGGTGTGGGCTAGTAATCGCCATTTGCAGGTGCACAAAAATAACACTCAATAATTGATTGTCCAGTCTGTACTTTGCTTTATAAAAGTAAGAGTACATTTATTAAACACACACACTACTCAATACTATGCACCAATTTACAAATATACATAAGCTGTTGGAATTACTTTGTGACATTGCATAACATCTCCACCCCTCCCGCAAAGGGGGGGTGGGGTCTAGTACCACCACTCCCATGTATGCGCATCAATTTGCCCCCAATGCAGATAGTTGAACATAACCTGGAGCGAGGGCCCTGCGCACTGGCACCATCCCAGTGGCGACCCACCCCATTACCTCAATAAGCATTAAAAAGGGGTAAACCTGCCTTGGTGACACATGACCCTGACTGAGCATCTCCTACTGACCATAAAGTATGCACCTCTATATCTTAAGGGCTAGCAGTCTGGGGTCTTCACCTAAGCGCAGCAGCAAGAATCCATGTTTACGCACACTTTAGAATGACAGTACTCATCACCCTGGTTGATCATTTGAATGCATTGCAATTACAGCCCCTAAAGGCATCACAGATGTAATCACAGGATTGCGCATATACAGCCAGACACCCTAGCAGGACTGTCTGGCAACATAGCCCCAACTTGGCTTATGACATCTCCTTACACATGTGACTTACAGTCCCTTCAAAAGAAGTACTCCTGGCAACTACACTTCTCCTGCAGTGCGCCTCTTCACTTTAAAAGGAATCACAGGTAAAAGCATGGGATTACGTAAATACAGCCAGACCCCCTAGCAGGAAGGTCCAGCAACATAACTCCATTTAGCTTAACATCACTTTACACATGTGACTTTCAGTCCACCTAAAAAGAAATAACCAATAGTAAATGCATTTCGGTGCAATTACACAACTTCACCTCCAGGGGATGCCCTTCTCTATACATCCCCAACTCAGCCCTTCTCTCCATGATGCACTTCATAGTACACCCTCAGCTGTAGAACATAAGTTCCAGCCTAGAAGGTGTTAAAGGCTGGCAGAGCCCTTGAGGGGTTATTCTTTCAGATGCCCCGTGAAACTTATGGGTGGACTGTTCTTCTTTATGCTGGGGGAGGCTGCGGTGCACCTGCAGCCCCCCTGCACCCCTTTTAACACATGAGGGTGACCCCCTCCTCTGAGGGCCACCTGGCACCAAAACGGCAGATTTCTTCGTGCTGGGGGGGGGGGGGGGGGGGGGGGAAAGACTGCGCTTCTCCAGCAGCTCCCCCAGCACCTTTTCACAAGTGATGGTGACCCCCCTCCTCTGGGGGCCACAAAGCACCAAAACGGCAGGTTTCCAAATGCTTGGTGAGGCATTATGGGGCGCTTCATGCTCCTCTTTACCAGCCCCAGCCACGGGGGACACTGTCCTCCGCCCTCTGGGTCTCTGATTCAGCAGGGTGCTGTCTTCACTGGCTCCCTGCGCCAGCCTTTCGCCTGGCTCTCCTCCGTGGCCTCTCTTCTCCCTGCGCAGAGGCCACTGCTCCTGCACACCGGTCCTGGGCTCTTCTTCTGATGCTGTTAGGGTCCTGGGGGCAGTCAGGGGGTCTCTCCTTCCAACTGCCCATTGCGCGAGGCTCCAGCACCTTCAGCCTCAGCAGACCACACCCCAGAGAGAGCTTCTCTTCCTGTGCAAGCACGTTTTAAAAGTTGAGTAGGGGGCTGGCAGGAAGTCCCTGTTGGTCCTATCAAACAGCGACACATCACTTTCCTGCCCCTGCTCCCTCCTTCTTGTCCAGCCTCTGGGTTTGTTAAAAAATGGCGTCTTCCAGTGTCTCTGGCCACATGGCCTCTGAAACCCAACTCCTTCCCTCCTTGGTGCAGCCTGGTGCCTGGCACCTAGTGATGGTTAAGCCTGTAGCCCCACCCATCATCTCTTCATGGAGAGGAGGCCCTCGCTTGTGGAAGAAAGGTTATCAATCCATCCAGCTGAGGTCAGCCCTCAGCCTGGGTCTGGTCATGGCTGGCTCAGAGAAATATAACAGTACTGGATGACCCAAAAGCAGTACAAATATGACTTTGGACTCTGCAGAATACTTATTTTCACATTTGCTACATTGGACTTAAGTGCGTGTCTGGAATCTGTAGGCCTAACGGAAGTTAATCTAGCCATGGGCCCCACATCCCCATAGGGGAATAATGAAGTGTAAACACAGTAAAACACACTGACTTTCCCTGGCATGTTTCTTTTCAGTGTATAAAGCCTATTCCATGTCACTACCCAATACTGCATAAGTCCTGCCACACCATTCACTTTGTAGCTGCTCCTGGACTGCGCACGCTAGGAATCTCCCCTGTGCAGCCCGTACACGTGTGCACACGCATGTACACATGTGTCTGCATGTAACCAGCCCGGTGTCCCTTACTCCAGCTGCTGTGCAGTGGCCTGGTCAAGCCAGGGGAACACCAGTAAAATCCCCATGCAGTCTCTTACATCCTGAGTTCACTGTGGGTGAGTCCCAATTTATGAGACTCCCCCACAGTAAAAGCTCAACAATTAGGTGCTCAAAAAGCGAAAAATCTGGGCGGCCCATAGTGTCAGAACCACCTTCTAACAGGGATCCACTCAGCACAGTACTCAGGCCTGAGAGCTTCAGAATAAATCCAGAGCTGGGACCCCTCTATGTACCTTGCCGGAGGGCCCCCTCAACTTTCGTTACGCCACTGACTGTTCACACATAGAAGGGAAAACGCAACCAAGTCCCCCTTCCACATCTTCTCTTCGACCTCCGCTGAAACATGAGACCCCAGTTTACCTGGCTTAGGTAGAATGGTCTCCTGCCCACCAGCGCCCTTTGTAGCTGCCACCCCACACCTTTCCCCCACTCCCTCCTCCTTTTTACCTGGAGTAGCTGTACTGGAAGGGTCCTTCTGTCCAGATACCTTATTATCTTACCCTGGGACCAGTGGCGGCTTACAGAGAACAAATGTGGCGGGTCTGGGGTAGGGGGTTATATTTTTTTTTTAACTTACCTTTAAAACGGATGCTGTCTCGCTGCTTCTCTACTAGGCAACACCCGAACCTGAAAGCAGCCAGGCTCCCCATAGCCAATCACAAAGCTGCAATGCAGCATTGTGATTGGTCTGAGCGCCATGGTTCAGTGCTCAGACGGGGACTGGGGGGCTTTGCATATTCCTCACCAGGCTGTGCATTACAGTCTGGTGTGAAACATGCAAAGTGCGCATGACTGGCGAGGCCTAGACGGCCGGTCAAGCAGTTATGCGCTCTTGGGGTGTGCTAACCACTCCTCCCACTGTGACCCCCGCCCCACCCAAGGGTATTATCATTCTATTTTTATTTTTTTCTGCTGTGTGAGCAGTGGGGCAATGCCCCTCCACCTTAGCAGAGGAGCCGCCCCTTCCTGGGACCCTTCCCACTTTTTTTTCACGATGAGCTGCTTCGACTTTGACTAGTTTCTTCAAGTTTGCGATAGTTTAAGACCGAGTTAGAGGGGGGTCCATATGGATATTAGGGAAGAGCTACAGTCGGATTTATCTGCATTGGCCGCTCACCGTAAGAGTCATTGAGCGACAGAGGTTAACAGTATTGTCTGGGGGGCGTCTTTACTGTTTCCACAGAGTGATGTTCGACTGGCTTTGACACGACTAAGCCCAGCAACCCAGCGCCTGGATACCCTCACCGGGTGATTAGCCGTGCTATACAAGTACTGTTGGACGTGTCCTGCTGTGACGAGGAAGCTACAGCAGTTCTCTGACCGTCATGAAGGTTGGGTGCCCCTCCCTGACTGACCCAGATCCATGGGCCTCTCTTTCTGGACTGAGGTGAGGACTTCCAAGGACTGTCCGATCTCACCTACAACACGAAGGACCTCAAGGGACTCTTCCCGCCCCGGGGGCAGCAGTGGGACGCCCGAAGGTGCTGATGAACCCTCCCTGAGGGCCCGCTGTGTGCACGAGGCTTCGTTATAAATCCAGTGGGCTGTGTCCAGTAATGTTTGTTTACTGGGCTCTGCGGATCTGGGGTTCACACCCTCCATCATAAAACCACAAAATCGGTGCAAATGGTCTGCCTACTGTGCGACTCTCATACAGCAAGAAGGACATTTGTGACGTAGCATTGCAGCTAGCAAGGGGCCAGGGCGCTCTGATTGTTCATGGTAGTCTCCACGTCATGTGTAGTGTTTAGTTGTGGGTACATCCAAGTAGATTTTGTCTTAATGGCATCAACCTCTCCCTGGGTAAGACTTTGCGCCCTTCCCTACCCTGACAAACAAGTAGGTGGTAAAGGGCTGCATTTGGGGTTTTGTTTGGGTTCAGTAGTAAGGTCTCCACCCAGGTCAGCAGTGGTAGATGAATGCAGTGGTCTCGTCGGACCTCAGTGTCTTTTACCTGCTCTGGGACCCACACACCTGGACAGCCGAGATTCTGGTGCCTGCCACGTGGCCCCATGCCATGTGCAGCGCCCCCACCAGGCCTGGCTTTCCCTCCAATACGCGTTGCATGCTGGGATCTCTAAAGCCGGCATATAAAGCGCCGAACGGCGCCCCTAGCGTCCGGGCGCAGATCTGATCGAAGGAGCACGTGACACGCGACCACGGAGCAGGTGGGAGTACTGCGGCCTTGCTGCGAGGGGCCGGGGATGTGGGGGTGTTTGTAAGACGTTTAGCAGGCGAAGGTGGGGTGCTAGTAGCAGAGTTACCAGATTGCTGCGCGTACAGAGTGCGCCGTGTTTCCCTTTTACAATTAATTGCTGTATTGCTCCCAGGTGAGCTCAACCAGAAGGATTAGAGGTGAACCAAGACTACAACTCCCAGTGTGCATCGGTCACTAGAGTAAAATTCCAGGACTGGAAGATAGGGTCTCCGTGATTTGGCGTAAACTGTTGATATTAACGAAAGTAAATGTCCGTGAGGAAAAAGCCTGTTGCTAATTGGTGTGTGGGGGAATAACGACCCCGCATCGCCATATGAAAGAGACGAGGAGGGGCAGATGGGTGACTTAAAGTTTGGCTTCCAGCCCGGCAGGGTTTCTGGGCTCATTCACGGCTGGCTGTTCCAGGCTGGGTTACTCTCTGGAGTCTTCTCTAGCCGATCACGAAACCAAGACTACAAGTCCCAGAATTCAAAGGGAAAGAACCCTCAACTGCAGCAGCTAGTCCTGCAGTTTAACTAGTATGAACCCCTAAATCATGTGTAAAAGAAATCGGCATATGTGAAACATGACATGTAATCCAATATTTTAGTTTGTTTTTAAACTACCCCCATTTACGGAAACCCCCTACGGACGGGACGAAATGTGAATTCAAGAAATGTTGTGTTTTTAAATGATGTGCGCTCCCCCTCAGTTCTCATCAAATACCTCTTTCAGGGGGTGTTCAGAGTGTCCAGGCGGCGGGCCTCGTCGAGGGTCCGAGTTAAGGGCGCTCACAGATTCTGGTTTTGGGGGTGACACCCCGCTCCAGCTGCAGCCCCCCCTTGCGGCTCTGAGCCTCTAAACACAGACGAATCTCGGGCCGTGTCTGCTCACTGGGGTCCAAGCCCCGGAACTCTGCGGCGCTCCTCCTTTCATCCTGGGTAATTCAAGGTTTGGCGCCCTCCATCCCCGGTGTGATGGAAAAACTGGAGGGACCCTCAAAGGGGCGTGGCCTGTTGAATTAAGGGCGTGGTTTAAAACACGAGCTAAAAGTCTGCGCCTGGGCCGCCGGATGGTGTTTTGCTGCTTCGGTCATTGCGTTCAGATCTCTAACGCAACAAGTAAATCGCACCTAGAACGAGCCATGACTCGTGACTGTGTCTATGGTTGTTCGTTACATAAGAAATGAGTAACGGTCCCTGGCCCGGTGGTGTACAGCACTGATAATGCCTCCGGGACCGCTGGAGGGTTCGTGGCCTGGCGGCCAGGGCTGCGGCCCTCTGGCGCGCGGGAAAGCCGGTTCGATGCTTGGTTTGGGCTCAACATCCTGTGATAAAAATATATACGTCCTTTTGAAACTTAGAAAACTGCAAAATACTAATAAAAATCATGTAATGAAGAAAATTAAATAATTACGAGTCTCTTTGAAGCCCATCAAAGGCAGTGAAGGGGGCTCCGAGAGTTAAGATGTTTGTTTTCACCCCGAGGGTGGGGGCAGAGATGGGGAGCCCGAGACGGGCCCGTCTCGGGACCGGCTTTTCAGCGCTGTGGACCCAGCCCACATAAAGCCCTGTCGACCCTCCTTCTGATCAGCTCTCGGGGGGTTTGTTAATCTGTACTCCCCCCGCACTGAGATGGTAGGGTCTCAAAGGCCGTCCACACTCCAGTGAAATGTGTCATAACGGGGGTGCGTGGCAGAGGAGGGTGGATTCTGGGACTGGCAGCTTGACGTGTGATTGTGGTGTGAGAGTGAGGGGCGAGTGGGGGTTTGTGGGGGGCTGGGGGCCAGGGCTCTGCTCACGCTCTCTCTCTCTCTCTTTCTCTCTCTCCCGCCCAGACTCCTCTGCTGTCTTCTCAGCCTTTCAAGTTTTCAATTCTGGAAATCTGTGACCGCATCAGGGCCGAGTTTCAGTTTCTGCAGGCCCAGCACCACCGGTGAGGAGGGGCGGGGCTTTCAGGGATTGATGGGCAGGGCCCCTTCTGGGATGAGCAGGGAGGGGGCAATATTTACAGCTTTGACAATTCTAGTCCTCCATTGTGAGGTATGAGGCGATCTCCCCATCCGGAGATCTCATGGTGACAACTGTGAGGTATGAGGGGTGCTCTGAGAGATCTTATGGTGCCTACTGGGAGATATGAGGAACGCTCCCTTCCCGAGATCTCATGGTGTCTACTGTGAGGTATGATGCGCACTCCCTTCCAGAAATCTCATGTTGTCCACTATGAGGTATGATGCGCGCTCCCTTCCAGAGATCTCATGGTGTCTACTGTGAGGTATGATGCGCACTCCCTTCCAGAAATCTCATGTTGTCCACTATGAGGTATGATGCGCGTTCCCTTCCAGAGATCTCATGGTGTCTACTGTGAGGTATGAGGAGCTCTCTGAGAGATCTCATGGTCACCACTGTGAGGTATGATGCGCACTCCCTTCCAGAGATCTCATGTTGTACACTGTGGTATGAGGGGCTCTTTGAGAGATCTCATGGTGACCACTGTGAGGTATGAGGAGGTCTCTGAGAGAACTCATGGTGTCCACTGTGAGGCATGGGAGCTCTTCTAGAGATCTCATGGTGTCCACTGTGAGGTATGAGGCACACTTCCTTCCAGAGATCACATGGTGTTCACTGTGAGGTATGAGGAGCTCTCCCCTTCCAGATATCTCATGGTATCCACTGTGAGGTATGAGGGGCTCTTCTAGAGATCTTGGGGTGTCTACTGTGAGGTATGAGCGCTCCCTTTCAGAGATCTCACGGTGTCCACTGTGAGGTACGAGTCGTGCTCCCCTTCTAGAGATCTCATGGTGTCCACTGTGAGGTATAAGGAGTGCTCCCCTTCTAGAGATCTAATTCTGTCTACTGTGAGGTATGAGGGGCCCTTCTAGAGATCTCGTGGTGTCCACTGTGAGGTATGAAGAGCGCTCCCTTCCAGAGATCTCATGGTGTCCACTGTGAGGTATGCGGAGATCTCCCTTCTAGAGATATCACGGTGTCTACTGTGAGGTATGAGGAGTGCTCCCCTTCTAGAGATCTCATTGTGTCCACTGTGAGGTATGAGGAGCGCTCCCTTTCAGATCTCATGGTGTCTACTGTGAGGTATTCGGAGAGCTCCCCTTCAGAGTTCTCATGCTGTCCACTGTGAGCTATGAGGAGCGCTTCTTTTTAGAGATCTCATGGTGCCTACCGTGAGGTATGAGCTATGAGGGGCTCTTCTAGAGATCTCATGGTGTCCACTGTGAGGTATGAGGAGCGCTCCCCTTCTAGAGATCTCATGGTGTCTACTGTGAGGTATGAGGAGCGCTCCCCTTCTAGAGATCTCATGGTGTCTACTGTGAGGTATGAGGAGCACTCCCTTCCAGAGATTTCATGGTGTCCACTGTGAGGTGTGAGAAGCGCTCCCTTCCAGAGATCTCATGGTGTTCACTGTGAGGTATGAGGAGCGCTCCCCCTACTGTGAGGTATGAGGAGTACTCTCCTTCTAGAGAGCTCATGGTGTCCACTGTGAGGTATAAGGAGCTCTCACCTTCCAGAGATCTCATGGTATTCACTGTGAGGTATGAGGAGCGCTCCCCTTCTGGAGACCTCATCGTGTCCACTATGAGGTATGAGTAGTGCTCCCCTTCTAGAGGTCTCACTGTGTCCACTGTGAGGTATGAGGAGCGCTCCCTTCCAGAGATCTCATGGTGTCCACTGGGAGGTATGAGCTCTCCCAGAGATCTCGAATCCACTGTGAGTATGAAGGGCGCTCAGAGATCTCATGGTGTCCACTGTGAGGTATGAGAAGTGTTCCCTTTCAGTGATCTCATGTGCAGCGCTCTCTTCTAGAGATTTCATGGTGTCCACTGTGAGGTATGAGGAGCGCTCCCTTCCAGAGACCTCATGGTGTTCACTGTGAGGCATGAGGAGCGCTCCCCTTCTGGAGACCTCATGGTGTCCACTGTGAGGTATGAGGAGCGCTCTCTTCCAGAGATCTCATGGTGTGAGGTATGAGGAGCGCTCCCCTTCTGGAGAGCTCATGGTGTCCATTGTGAGGTATGAGGAGCGCTCCCCTTCTAGAGAGTTCATGGTGTCCAATGTGAGGTATGAGGAGCGCTCCCTTTTAGAGATCTCATGGTATTCACTGTGAGGTATGAGGAGCGCTCCCTTTCAGAGATCTCATGGTGTCCACTGTGAGGTATGAGGAGCGCTCCCTTCCAGAGATCTCATGTTGCCCACTGTGATGTATGAGCTCTCCCAGAGATCGCATTGTATCCACTGTGAGTATGAAGGGCGCTCTGAGAGATCTCATGGTGTCCACTGTGAGGTATGAGAAGTGTTCCCTTTCAGTGATCTCATATGCAGCGCTCTCTTCTAGAGATTTCATGGTGTCCAATGTGAGGTATGAGGAGCGCTCCCTTCCAGAGATCTCATGGTATCCACTGTGAGGTATAAGGAGCTCCTCAAGAGATCTCATGGTATCCACTGTGAGATATGAGGAGGGCTCCCATTCAGAGAGCTCATGGTGTCAACTGTGAGGTATGAGGAGCGCTCTCTTTCAGAGATATCATGGTGTTCGTTGTGAGGTATGAGGAGCGCTCCACTTCTGGAGAGCTCATGGTGTCGACTGTGAGGTATGAGGAGCGCTCCCCTTCTACAGAGCTCATGGTATCCACTGTGAGGTATGAGGAGCACTCTCTTCCAGAGATCTCATGGTATCCACTGTGAGGTATGAGGAGCGCTCCCTTTCAGAGATCTCATGGTGTCCACCGTGAGGTATGAGGAGCTCTCCCAGAGATCTTGTATCCACTGTGAGTATGAAGGGCGCTCTGAGAGATCTCATGGTGTCCACTGTGAGGTATGAGGAGCGCTCCCCTTCTAGAGACCTCATTGTGTCCACTGTGAGGTAAGAGGAGCGCTCCCTTCCAGAGATCTCACGGTGTCCACTGTGAGGTATGAGAAGCGCTCCCTTTCAGTGATCTCATGTGGAGCGCTCTTCTAGAGATTTCATGGTGTCCACTGTGAGGTATGAGGAGCACTCCCTTTCAGTGATCTCATGTGGAGCGCTCTCTTCTAGAGATTTCATGGTGTCCACTGGGAGATATGTGGAGTGCTCCCTTCTAGTGATCTCATGGTGTCCATTTGTGAGGTATGAGAAGCGCTCCCTTTCAGAGATCTCATGGTGTTCACTGTGAGGTATGAGGAGCTCTCCCAGAGATCTCATCGTATCCACTGTGAGGTATGAGGAGCTCTCCCAGAGATCTCATGGTGTCCACTATGAGGTATGAGGAGCGCTCCCCTTCTAGAGACCTCATTGTGTCCACTGTGAGGTAAGAGGAGCGCTCCCTTCCAGAGATCTCACGGTGTCCAATGTGAGATATGAGAAGCGCTCCCTCTCAGTGATCTCATGTGGAGCGCTCTTCTAGAGATCTCATTGTGTCCACTGTGAGGTGTGAGAAGCGCTCCCTTTCAGAGATCTCATGGTGTTCACTGTGAGGTATGAGGAGCGCTCCCCTTCTGGAGACGTCATGGTGTCCACTGTGAGGTAAGAGGAGCGCTCCCTTCCAGAGATCTCAGGGTGTCCACTGTGAGGTATGAGAAGCGCTCCCTTTCAGTGATCTCATGTGGAGCGCTCTTCTAGAGATTTCATGGTGTCCACTGTAAGGTATGAGGGGCTCTTCTAGAGAGCTCATGGTGTCTACTGTGTGGTATAAGGAGCGCTCCCTTCTAGAGATCTCATTGCGTCCACTGAGGTATGAGGAGCTCAAAGTATGGGTAGGCAGCCTGCTGTCTCCTTGAATGGTCGGCTTCCGGTCGCAGGTGAGGTCGATTTTGCTGATGGTCCAGTTGACTTGCATCTTCTTAGGCTACAGCTGAGGGTAAAGATGAGGTAGGTACCCTGAGGTGTCAGTAGATGCAGCCAGCCTCCAGTTACAGGTGATGAGAATTTCCTGAGGGCACAGAGGAGGTGATTTCATAAGGTTACAGGTGAAGTGATTTCATGAGGTTGGGTGACACGTGAGAAGGATTTCCTGAGGAGGTGACAGGTGAGGAGGATTTCCTGAGGAGGTGACGGGTGAGGAGGATTTCCTGAGGAGGTGACAGGTGAGGAGGATTTCCTGAGGAGGTGACGGGTGAGGAGGATTTCCTGAGGAGGTGACAGGTGAGCAGGATTTCCTGAGGAGGTGACAGGTGCGGAGGATTTCCTGGGGCGGTGACCGGTGCGGAGGATTTCCGGAGGAGGTGACAGGTGAGGAGGATTTCCTGAGGAGGTGACAGGTGAGCAGGATTTCCTGAGGAGGTGACAGGTGCGGAGGATTTCCTGGGGCGGTGACCGGTGCGGAGGGCTTCCGGAGGTTACAGGTGAGGAAGGCTTCCGGAGGTTGCAGGTGAGGAGGGTTTCGTGAGGAAGATTTCCTGAGATTACAGATGGAGTAAATTTCCAGATGGTCCTGCGATTTACCTCTCTTCCCACTACAGTTGAGGGTAACGATGAGGTAGGTTGTCTGAAGTGGCAGGAAACACATGGTCAGCCCTTGATGACTAGTGAGGTAGATTTCCAGAGGTCACAGGTCAGGCAGATAAACGCTGATAGACCTGCGGTGGGTGGAATCCATGGTGCTCGGGGTACACATTCCTTTGCTCCTATGACACCAGAGCAGTAATGTCACCTGTGTTTCTATTGCAGCCTCAAGCTGGAGTGTGACAAGCTGGCCAGTGAGAAGACAGAGGTGCAGAGACACTATGTTATGGTGAGTGGCTGGGGAGGGCTCTGAGACTTCACTGACCCACCCCATTCATTTAATAAGTGTCAACTGAGCTTCAGAGGCACATAGCATTGAACACCCCCCCCCCCCCCTCCCTTCCACCAACGGTACATAGTAGGTGGAGAAGGTGTTCACGTACAGTAGCCAAGGCCTGTAGTCTTCAGATATCAGACTTTGTTCCAGGCAGGACCCCTTGCGTGACCACCCTGGGTGGGGGGGGGGGGGGGGGCGGTCACAAGTGGTAGGCAGATTGGGTCCTGTGGCTAGTATAGCCGGGTGGCTAGCAATGGCCCTTCAGTGAGCAGAACAGGACAGCACTCCCTACTTATAGAATCCAAGATAGAAACTGCAGCAGCTTCAAATAATGCTCCAAGGCCAGGGGATGGATAAAGGAGGAAGAGGGGCGGGGGGGAGGGAGGCAGCAGGGCTGGTTTCCACGTGTTGGACTGGTTTCATCCCCATTCTGTACGTTTCACGACTACAAGCAGACTCTTTGGTGCTGTTCTCAGTTTCCGCTGTGCACAAAAGACCCACCACAGTTCCACAGATTAACTGGAGACTGATGAACGGATAGCTTTACGAATCATGATATTAATTTGAAAGTTGCTCCATAGCATGGAAGGTGACTAGTGGAGTCATGAGAAGGTAGACAAGACGCAGGCTCTTCGGAGCATTTTGGCAACTAATCAGGTAGCCACATTTTGGATTTTGTGCGGTCTACACGCATGTTTCTTCCATGAAGAAGGCTCTGCGATAATCCATCCTGGTGCCGAAACCTGCTGCGTCTTGATCACAGAGCAAAGGCTGAGCCTTAAGAGCAGTTCAGGTCATGCTTTCTGCTTTTCAAGCCCCGTTCCTTTTCTGCTCTATGGCTAAGTTTGAATTCAGAGCGACCCCCCCAGTGCCTGTGCCCTATCGGTATTTGGCAGCCCTTAAAAATTAGTTTTAAATTGAGGCCAGCTTTTTAATTTTTTTGAACACTACTTGGACCTACCAGCAACAGCTCAGTTGTGTTGCCATTTAGGACAAACCCCTTGTCAAACATCCGTGTAGTGATTCACTCTTGTCTCTGTTACCAGAGAGCAGCAGGCAGCGTAGTTGTGAAACTACACCCCGATAGATGCCATGTTGACATCTACAGGGTTGTGCTGTCATTCCTGTGCTGCTGACACACACCTGTTCTTACTGCTGTCAGGTATTTAGGAACAAGAGTGAACGGTGCCGAATAAGCATTAGAATATAGTCCCTGCTACACCAGTGTTTGCTCACTCCCTCTGGACACTGACAAGTGCCCTACTGCTGCTGGCCACAGGGTGTCACTGCTCCACCAATGCCTGTTGACTCTAACGTTATTCGTCAATGGTAAAACTCATGCTGGCCTATTGGTGTCGCTGCTGCCCCGGCACCTGTCTTCTCTCTGCCCCTTGACATTAGGCAGTGTTATACCCTCACCGGCCCCTGGGTGTCGCTGCTGCTCTAGGTGCCAGCTGCTTCCCTTAGGCATCCAACCAGTGTTTTATGTTGACTGACCACAAGATGTCACTACTGCACTGATGTCTGCCTCCTCCCTCTGAGGCTTGAGTTGATGCAGTACCCTCCATGATCTGTAGGTGTCAGTGTTGCACTTCTGTCTTGCCTTCCAGCACTCTCACCAATGCTATTTTAACTGGCCAATGCATGGACCAGTTTCTCCGGTCCCATCTGTGGGAGCTCTGGAGGACAAGGCGGAGAACGAATCCTGTGGCTGTCTTGTTAGCCTTCTAGAGAATACCCCCCCACCCCCCCTCCCACGGGTAACCCCCCTCCTGTGTGGCTGCTTCTCCAGGTCCTGTAGGGTGTAGGACCATCTCACTGGGCCAGGGTAGTGGCGTAACGAAAGTTGAAGGCCCCCCTGCAAGGTACACAGAGGGCCCCTCGTTCTGGATTTAATCCGGAGCTCTCCGGCATGAGTACAGTGCTGAGGGGGGCCCCTACTGCTCGGAGGGCCCCGCACTGCGGGGGATGCGGGGTCGCGGGGGCCAGTGTTACGCCCCTGGGCCAGAGGGGATTTCTGGCCTGTTCTTCCTCCTGCCCAGCACGCTGGGTACTAGACTGCCTGGCAGGCCGGGACTCTGCGCTCATCTCACCTCTGTGACTGCCTGGAAGGCCGGGACTCTGCGGTCATCTCACCTCTGTGACTGCCTGGCAGGCCGGGACTCAGCGGTCATCTCACCTCTGTCTTGGGGCCTGTGGGCGAGCGGGCAGGGCCGCGTTATGGGGCGGTGGCGTGAAGGTTCCTATAGATATAACTTTTCCAGAGTTTCACTGTCAATAAACATGGCCTCCTGGTAGAGGTTCCATTTACTTTCATTAGTAAAACGGTGAGAGTGAGGCTATATCAGAAACAATCGAGCTGTGTTGCTTAAATGGGTTTCCTTTTCTAAAACACACACTTGATTTAGGGTTCGCACAACTCACAGGACTTTACCTTAAGGGTCTTTGCTCTAACCAGTGGGTGAGTGGGCTTGTATGAAACCAGAGGTGGCGCAGGGCCTCCAGAGAACTCCCGAGCTGCTCCTGCCCAGGAGCGACCAGTAGCCCCAGAAGCAGGTGCCAAGCCCCACGGCCACCGCTGAGAGTCAGGGAGTTGGGCACATCAGATCAGACACTCTGCACCCTCGCTGCCAGGGTCTTGGGCACATCAGATCAGACACTCTGCACCCTCGCTGCCAGGGTCCTGGCCCAGAAGGAAGAACAGGCAGGTCCACTTCTGACCCTGCTGTGTCCTCTACTACCAAGAGGGTTTGAAGGAAGAAGGCGGGCACTGCGGGGCAGACGGAGACTGGGGCTAGTATTTAAAGGGCAGATTGACACATGAGCTGGTGGTTAGGGGGCAGATGGACACCTGGGGTTGTGTTTAAGACAATAATCAACTGTTACAACGCATGCTTTTGCCCTACATGCCATTGAAACAAAATAGCTTGGTGGAGTGGGGTATAAGGTGTTGGATTTAACTCCAACACACTCCCTACTGTTGCACAGACTGGAGTTGGAATAGTAAATTATACTATTCCAAACTCCAGCGCACCCTGACAATAAGCCGTTGTAGAAACTTGCGTTGTAATGGTTTGTGGGGTAAAAGCATGCATTGTAACGTCGTACAACCGTTTAACACACGTAGAACAGGGGCTGGTGTTTAATTTGTAGGTTCTTATAGGGCCTGGTTTTTAAGGTACCTGTGGCAGATGGAATGCTGAACCTACTGGGCTGTTGAGGCCCACTGCACATTTGTACACGTTTGTCAGGTTAAGCAGCCTTCGAGGTCACACGGGACAGTCACTGCTCACTGATGTATCTTCTTGTGTTTCCCTTGCCTCCCACTCTGTCGCCTGTCCTTCAATTGCTTCCCACTCTTGTCGCCTGTCCTTCAATTGCTTCCCACTCTTGTCGCCTGTCCTTCAATGCCTCCCACTCTTTCGCCTGTCCTTCAATGTCGCCTGTCCTTCAATGCCTCCCACTCTGTCGCCTGTCCTTCAATGCCTCCCACTCTGTCGCCTGTCCTTCAATTGCTTCCCACTCTGTCGCCTGTCCTTCAATTGCTTCTCACTCTGTCGCCTGTCCTTCAATTGCTTCTCACTCTGTCGCCTGTCCTTCAATTGCTTCTCACTCTGTCGCCTGTCCTTCAATTGCTTCTCACTCTGTCGCCTGTCCTTCAATTGCTTCTCACTCTGTCGCCTGTCCTTCAATTGCTTCTCACTCGGTCGCCTGTCCTTCAATTGCTTCTCACTCTGTCGCCTGTCCTTCAATTGCTTCCCACTCTGTCGCCTGTCCTTCAATTGCTTCCCACTCTGTCGCCTGTCCTTCAATTGCTTCCCACTCTGTCGCCTGTCCTTCAATGCCTCCCACTCTGTCGCCTGTCCTTCAGTGCCTCCCACTCTGTCGCCTGTCCTTCAATGCCTCCCACTCTGTCGCCTGTCTTTCAATGCTTCGCACTCTGTCGCCTGTCTTTCAGTGCCTCCCACTCTGTCGCATGTCCTTCAGTGCCTCCCACTCTGTCGCATGTCCTTCAACGCCTCCCACTCTGTTGCCTGTCCTTCAACGCCTCCCACTCTGTTGCCTGTCCTTCAACGCCTCCCACTCTGTCGCCTGTCCTTCAATGCCTCCCACTCTGTCGCCTGTCCTTCAATGCCTCCCACTCTGTTGCCTGTCCTTCAACGCCTCCCACTCTGTCGCCTGTCCTTCAATTGCTTCCCACTCTGTCGCCTGTCCTTCAATGCCTCCCACTCTGTCGCCTGTCCTTCAGTGCCTCCCACTCTGTCGCCTGTCCTTCAATGCCTCCCACTCTGTCGCCTGTCTTTCAATGCTTCGCACTCTGTCGCCTGTCCTTCAGTGCCTCCCACTCTGTCGCATGTCCTTCAACGCCTCCCACTCTGTCGCATGTCCTTCAACGCCTCCCACTCTGTTGCCTGTCCTTCAACGCCTCCCACTCTGTTGCCTGTCCTTCAATGCCTCCCACTCTGTCGCCTGTCCTTCAATGCCTCCCACTCTGTCGCCTGTCCTTCAACGCCTCCCACTCTGTCGCATGTCCTTCAACGCCTCCCACTCTGTCGCCTGTCCTTCAATGCCTCCCACTCTGTCGCCTGTCCTTCAATGCCTCCCACTCTGTTGCCTGTCCTTCAATGCCTCCCACTCTGTCGCCTGTCCTTCAATGCCTCCCACTCTGTTGCCTGTCCTTCAACGCCTCCCACTCTGTCGCCTGTCCTTCAATGCCTCCCACTCTGTCGCCTGTCCTTCAGTGTCTCACACTCTGTCGCCTGTCCTTCAATGCCTCCCACTCTGTTGCCTGTCCTTCAATGCCTCCCACTCTGTCGCCTGTCCTTCAGTGCCTCCCACTCTGTCCCCTGTCCTTCAATGCCTCCCACTCTGTCGCCTGTCCTTCAATGCCTCCCACTCTGTCGCCTGTCCTTCAGTGCCTCCCACTCTGTCGCCTGTCCTTCAGTGCCTCCCACTCTGTTGCCTGTCCTTCAATGCCTCCCACTCTGTCGCCTGTCCTTCAATGCCTCCCACTCTGTCGCCTGTCCTTCAACGCCTCCCACTCTGTCGCATGTCCTTCAACGCCTCCCACTCTGTCGCCTGTCCTTCAATGCCTCCCACTCTGTTGCCTGTCCTTCAATGCCTCCCACTCTGTCGCCTGTCCTTCAATGCCTCCCACTCTGTCGCCTGTCCTTCAATGCCTCCCACTCTGTTGCCTGTCCTTCAACGCCTCCCACTCTGTCGCCTGTCCTTCAATGCCTCCCACTCTGTCGCCTGTCCTTCAGTGTCTCACACTCTGTCGCCTGTCCTTCAATGCCTCCCACTCTGTTGCCTGTCCTTCAATGCCTCCCACTCTGTCGCCTGTCCTTCAGTGCCTCCCACTCTGTCGCCTGTCCTTCAATGCCTCCCACTCTGTCGCCTGTCCTTCAATGCCTCCCACTCTGTCGCCTGTCCTTCAGTGCCTCCCACTCTGTCGCCTGTCCTTCAGTGCCTCCCACTCTGTCGCCTGTCCTTCAGTGCCTCCCACTCTGTCGCCTGTCCTTCAGTGCCTCCCACTCTGTCGCCTGTCCTTCAGTGCCTCCCACTCTGTCGCCTGTCCTTCAGTGCCTCCCACTCTGTCCCCTGTCCTTCAATGCCTCCCACTCTGTCGCCTGTCCTTCAGTGCCTCCCACTCTGTCGCCTGTCCTTCAGTGCCTCCCACTCTGTCGCCTGTCCTTCAACGCCTCCCACTCTGTCGCATGTCCTTCAACGCCTCCCACTCTGTCGCCTGTCCTTCAATGCCTCCCACTCTGTTGCCTGTCCTTCAATGCCTCCCACTCTGTCGCCTGTCCTTCAATGCCTCCCACTCTGTCGCCTGTCCTTCAATGCCTCCCACTCTGTCGCCTGTCCTTCAAAGCCTCCCACTCTGTCGCCTGTCCTTCAATGCCTCCCACTCTGTCGCCTGTCCTTCAATGCCTCCCACTCTGTCGCCTGTCCTTCAATTGCTTCTCACTCTGTCGCCTGTCCTTCAATGCCTCCCACTCTGTCGCCTGTCCTTCAATGCCTCCCACTCTGTTGCCTGTCCTTCAATGCCTCCCACTCTGTCGCCTGTCCTTCAATGCCTCCCACTCTGTCGCCTGTCCTTCAATGCCTCCCACTCTGTTGCCTGTCCTTCAACGCCTCCCACTCTGTCGCCTGTCCTTCAACGCCTCCCACTCTGTCGCCTGTCCTTCAGTGTCTCACACTCTGTCGCCTGTCCTTCAATGCCTCCCACTCTGTCGCCTGTCCTTCAATGCCTCCCACTCTGTCGCCTGTCCTTCAGTGCCTCCCACTCTGTCGCCTGTCCTTCAATGCCTCCCACTCTGTCGCCTGTCCTTCAATGCCTCCCACTCTGTCGCCTGTCCTTCAGTGCCTCCCACTCTGTCGCCTGTCCTTCAGTGCCTCCCACTCTGTCGCCTGTCCTTCAGTGCCTCCCACTCTGTCGCCTGTCCTTCAGTGCCTCCCACTCTGTCGCCTGTCCTTCAGTGCCTCCCACTCTGTCCCCTGTCCTTCAATGCCTCCCACTCTGTCCCCTGTCCTTCAATGCCTCCCACTCTGTCGCCTGTCCTTCAGTGCCTCCCACTCTGTCGCCTGTCCTTCAACGCCTCCCACTCTGTCGCATGTCCTTCAACGCCTCCCACTCTGTCGCCTGTCCTTCAATGCCTCCCACTCTGTTGCCTGTCCTTCAATGCCTCCCACTCTGTCGCCTGTCCTTCAATGCCTCCCACTCTGTCGCCTGTCCTTCAATGCCTCCCACTCTGTCGCCTGTCCTTCAATGCCTCCCACTCTGTCGCCTGTCCTTCAACGCCTCCCACTCTGTTGCCTGTCCTTCAATGCCTCCCACTCTGTTGCCTGTCCTTCAATGCCTCCCACTCTGTCGCCTGTCCTTCAATGCCTCCCACTCTGTCGCCTGTCCTTCAACGCCTCCCACTCTGTCGCCTGTCCTTCAATGCCTCCCACTCTGTCGCCTGTCCTTCAGTGTCTCACACTCTGTCGCCTGTCCTTCAATGCCTCCCACTCTGTTGCCTGTCCTTCAATGCCTCCCACTCTGTCGCCTGTCCTTCAGTGCCTCCCACTCTGTCGCCTGTCCTTCAATGCCTCCCACTCTGTCGCCTGTCCTTCAATGCCTCCCACTCTGTCGCCTGTCCTTCAGTGCCTCCCACTCTGTCGCCTGTCCTTCAGTGCCTCCCACTCTGTCGCCTGTCCTTCAGTGCCTCCCACTCTGTCGCCTGTCCTTCAGTGCCTCCCACTCTGTCGCCTGTCCTTCAGTGCCTCCCACTCTGTCGCCTGTCCTTCAGTGCCTCCCACTCTGTCGCCTGTCCTTCAGTGCCTCCCACTCTGTCCCCTGTCCTTCAATGCCTCCCACTCTGTCGCCTGTCCTTCAATGCCTCCCACTCTGTCGCCTGTCCTTCAGTGCCTCCCACTCTGTCGCCTGTCCTTCAACGCCTCCCACTCTGTCGCATGTCCTTCAACGCCTCCCACTCTGTCGCCTGTCCTTCAATGCCTCCCACTCTGTTGCCTGTCCTTCAATGCCTCCCACTCTGTCGCCTGTCCTTCAATGCCTCCCACTCTGTCGCCTGTCCTTCAATGCCTCCCACTCTGTCGCCTGTCCTTCAAAGCCTCCCACTCTGTCGCCTGTCCTTCAATGCCTCCCACTCTGTCGCCTGTCCTTCAATGCCTCCCACTCTGTCGCCTGTCCTTCAATTGCTTCTCACTCTGTCGCCTGTCCTTCAATGCCTCCCACTCTGTCGCCTGTCCTTCAATGCCTCCCACTCTGTCCCCTGTCCTTCAGTGCCTCCCACTCTGTTTGATTTCAATGTTTTTCTCACAGCCCTTGACCTGTGTTGGTCACTTGCTTTGTGCTTTCATTTCACGCTCACTCTCTTTCTCGCAGAAAATCAGTGGGTTGAGTTGTGGTAGAAAAACAAGAGTGCAGCCTCTGTGTAAACCAGTGCTACTCCAGGGCAGTGGTGACTACTCCAGGGCGGTGGTGACATGGAGTGCCGTCTCGGTGTAACTTAGTGCAGCTCGCTGTGGGGTGTCTTGTGATCGCTGCGGCAAGTCAATTTCTATTGGTGAACTCCCCTCAATCATGTCTCTTCTTCTTTTCAGTACTACGAGATGTCTTATGGCCTCAATGTTGAGATGCACAAACAGGCAAGTAGCGGGCGGGAAGAAGGTCTGTCATGGCGCTCCCACTCTCACCGTCTTGCGCTCTTCCACGTCGTTGAAGATGCTTCTTTTGCACGTAGTCTTGCCACAGCCTATCGCCCCACTCCCTTCCCCACTCTCAAACACTCTAGACTAGAATCACGTTCTCTGGTGCGCCACCACTTGTCAGTCTCCTCCTTTTTTAATTCTATCCTACCAGTCCAAACAAGCTGTCTAGGTGCAAAAGACCTCTTGTGAGCTCACTGGCCGTACAGCTCCCCTGTTGCTTATCATTGGATGGGTTTCTTGTCACTCATTTGCTTGCTTCTTATTCAGTGGCTTGGCTTCCCCCGCCTCTGTTTGTTCTTCTCCTACAGCATAACCCCTTCACAATCCTTTTGACTGGCTGGCTTGCATAATTCCACTGCTCCTCTTTAGGGAACTACTTTTGTCTTTTCCATTCAGCGCTCTTTGAGAGCGCGTGTGTTTTCTAGCTCTCCTCCTCATGCGCTGATTCACTCCTCCAATATCCACCTCTCCTTCCTGTGCTGTGTATTTTTCTACCTTTCCCAGCGTGTTTGTAAGAGCAACAGCAGCGAGGTTATTTTGCTGTGGTGTGGCTGAAGAGTAGACTTTTTAGGGTTGTTTTTGTTTTATCTCCAGCATTCCACATTTTGCATGACTGCACAAGATTGGGCACATAAAGGCTTTCATAGCACAGCGATTTAGTTGATGTCGGAGACAGAAGTACGAAGCATGACACTTCTCCTGTAGGCTCATAACTCTGCCCCAGGGCTACTGCAGAGAAGCTAATGGCTGAGTCACGTGGAATGTAAATTTGGCCTTGGCAAGCATTTCCCTTCACATTCCGATTCTACGTCCTGCCTCTTTCACCCACCAACAGGCACTCTATGTCCCTATATCTCACTCTTGCAGATTATTTCATCCCTGCTGTCATGTTTTTTCTGTCTTTCCATTCCTCCTCCTTTTCTTTCTTTCATTTTTTTTCTCTCTTGCTCCAAGTCAAAATCTGATGAGAAAAACTAAGTGCCGGTCCCCAAAAATGATTGGCTGTGGGCCCCACCAGCAACCACTGGCTCAAATTAAGCACTTTGCATAGTTTCGAGAGACCATAAAATATGCGTTTTTATGTTTCTTCCAGTCCTTTGAAATGGTTTTACTTTTTTAACAGTACTTTAAAACAAACATTGACAAAGACAACCACTCAGCATTTGCATTCTAAAGGTGAGACCTGTTGGCTTTACCAGTGCTTGTTAGGTCTAGCTACCTATTGTTGCTAAAATGTAAATGTGTAAATATTCTGGTTTTGGCTACGCCTCGGAGGAGTGTTTCACTTCCACCTTCTGCTGTTGTCTGGCAGGATGTCTGTCTGCCTTCCATTGCAATGCATGAGGAACTATTTTCCACCTTCAGTATTCTTATTGGTCATGCCACATGAATGCTTCCTATACACATCATTTCTTTCTTTAGAAGGCAATATGGATCTTATAATTGTTTTTGTCAGGGCTTGAATGCCACCCTGACCCGAAGAGGGACATGTATTGTCTTGTACAACAGGATGGCCTGACCCCAAGATTGCGGCCTCGAAATCTCAATCTAATGAGACCATAGGCGTTCTTTTACCTTCCAGCCCCTCAAGTGGCTCCCTTCCGGCCCTTCGGGTGGCTCCCTTCCGGCCCTTCGGGTGGCTCCCTTCCGGCCCTTCGGGTGGCTCCCTTCTGGCCCCTCGGGTGGCTCCGTTCCGGCCTATAATAAGAGGTCTAGAAGCTGTCCTGCGACATGAAGGGGCCCGCCAAGCATGCCCTCATAGTGAACAGATTAGCTCTGTTCCTCCCATGGGTAGAGCAAATGAACCAGTGTTGAACCTGTACTATGTTTTGTGAGTCTCAGAGTGGCCAGACTTTTTATCTGTGTCCATCGGAGAGAGGCCGACCGACCCTTCTTGTGAAAAGTTGCACTTTTATGTAAATTCCAGAAGTGTGTGTGTGTGTGACTGTTCTGTGAGTCTGTGTACCGAATCCAGTGAAGACTCTTTTAGATGCACCTGGTTTAGCACGACACAAGAGGAAGGATTAGGACAGCAGCCACAGATGGTGGAGTGTGTATTCATGTGGTTGAACGGTGGAGCTTCTAACTCTAACGTAAGGCGGGATGGAGACGGGGCTATCTTTAGAAACTCTACGTGCCTTTGGTAGAAATCGGCTGCTCAGTAGTTCTTCCTGAGCACTTCCATTTGGTAGATGGTGTGGATAAAGTGTCTGACTGCACATCTGTGCCTCACTGGCGCCATCATCGCTCTGAAATTCTTTCTCCCCATTTGTCCACGGCATGCATTTGTCAAGCCACTTCCTGTGTTTAGCCCTCCCCTAGAGCATGGACCAATTACACGATCCCTCCACTGATTTCATTTTAGGATCTGCTTCTGGAACCATTTTTCTTTTCTCCAAATAAGAGTCCTTAACATGAGCATGTGTTTTTACTCGCTCCAAACTCCTCTGTAAACAGGCCTGTAAATCCTGTTCTTATCTCATCACATTTGCTGTGCATTCATAGACCGGGGTCAAATTGCTGTTTGTTGATGCTGTATGCGTCTTGTTTTCTAAGGTGGCTCTCGGCAAACTTCCCGGCATTGCTACATTAGTACTTCACAAACCCCTCATCTACACAAACAACAACTTCAATTTAAATTAGTTGATTTTCTTGAAGTCTGCATTCCAGAATGAAGCACAAATAATTCAAAATATAGGCCTGTCATGTGTACAATAGTTGCTTAGTCGCTCTGTGTTGTGAACTTAAAAACTGCATTAACATCATCAAGTTCGATATCTGTCTGCGGTTTAATTGCGACTGCCTTTTGTCAGACACAGAAATACAGGTCACTCATTCAACTTTCCTTTAATAGGATTGAAGAATGTTTGCCCAAGTGAGTGCAGTGCAACAAGTGATATAAATCAAGTATATTTTATCTTTATTTATTTGAAGCATTTCTTGTAGAGACTGCTGCGCGGATAAGTCACCTATTTTTTTGCACCGTTGCTGTTTTCCAGGAGCAGTGGCATTAGTTTGTGAGTTACAAATCAACAATATATCAATTACATTTATTTATATCCATTTAAAATGAATAGAAAACTCAAACTGCATGCGTAAAGTCTCGCCTTTTTTAAATCGGATTTTTGAAAGGTGTCTCGGATGCGATAATCTTAATTTTCGTTTACTATGGACTCTAAAAACAGTGACTTGAATAAGTTGAAGCAAAATGTAGAAGTGCTCAGAAGCACACTAGCAACTGGTGTGGGGTTTGCCATTCCCATGTGTGGGGTTGGCACATAATAGCGGAAGGGCGACAATAATGTTCCTTAAGACCCGCGTTCTTCTCCGCATCGCCCAGCACGCAAACGTGGAGAATTCGCATGGGAGTATGCTAATATGGCTTCAGGTTGGCTCCCCTTCCCCTAATCATAGCTGAGCTGCTTAAGGAGAGAAGAACCCTAGGAGAGAGGGACAGGAGGAAAAAACTAAAACAAAAATTACCCTGAACCTTCCATGCATCTTTGGATCAATTAAAGACCCGCTGTGTAGAGGGGGGACGGCCCCAGGGATCTCACCTCAGCTGTGCATTCCACATTGACCATACCAATAGCTCGGGCATTGCTGTGACCGATTGGCTTTGGCAACGCTTGTTTTTGTGTGTGATGTATTCCAATCTGAGCGCTTACTTACTCCGTTGGGAAAGCGCTTTGGGCCTTGCAGGGACAGGAAAGCGCTATATAAACACTGCGGCATAATCCAGAGTTTCCATGACCTGAGAGCGCAGACAAGGACTTTTTCAGCCGGCCTGGCCCGCGGCTGGCACCGGTCCTGGCAAGCGGCTGGCACCGGTCCTGGCCCGCGGCTGGCACCGCTCCTGGCCACTCCAGCATCCTGCCAGCTTGCGATGGCTTTGAAGAAGCGCGCACAAGGTGGTGGGCACCCGGCTGGCGAGGGGTCTGAGAGGCAGACGAGGCTTTAACTATAAAGTGCCCTCGGATGCGCCCCTCCCTTTGAGGGGGGGCGGAGGCAGAGACAGACAGGGTAAGAGGCCAACGACGGATCTGTGCGTCTGGATAGCTTTGAGATGTAGTCCGCGGGGGTCGGATCCCATAGGAGGACCCCCCCCCCCCCCCCCACACGCGTGTGTTACCGCAGCTGCCCACCCCCACATGCAGGGCTGGGAATGCGTTGAGTTTGAAAGACGCCCAGCTCACCCGCCGCTGGGGCTGGAAGAGTTAATCAAATGTTCATTCGGAGGAATCTCTTTGATTCCCGGCCAAGCCCTGTTGTTCCAGTTACACTTTCTTTTCCGTTCTCTCCCTCGCCAGCTTTCTCCCTGCTGTCATCACCGGGCTGTGTGCCAGGGGGCCTGGCAGTGTGCCAGCTGCCAGCTATGGTGCCTACTCCGGGCTCGGGGGCTTACATGCCAAGGTGCAATGCGTGAGCCCTGTGAGATGCCTGCAATGAGGCCCCTCCAGCCCTTTGGAACTGCCCCCCTGGCGCAGCTATGGTGCCTACTGCAGGGCCAACGCCCTGCCAGCCGCCTGCCATGGTCTGGTGCCCCTGCAGGCTCTGTCAATGCCCGAACAAACTCCAGCCCCTGCCAGCTGCCTGTCAATGCCTGACCCCACTCCAGCCCCTGCCAGCTGCCTGTCAATGCCTCACCCCACTCCAGCCCCTGCCATCTTTCTGAAATGGCGCTTCCCTGAAGCTATGCCCTGCTGCCACCACAGACTGTCAGCAGTCCTGCACGGTGCCCCTCCATGCTTTTCCAGGTGCTTGCCATTAAGCCCCACTAGCTATGATGTCCGTTTGAGGCCCTTGGCATTACATGCTATGGCACAAGCTCTGTGCCTTGGGATCTGCCTGCCAATGTCCACACTCCGGGCCCTGTTAGCTGGCTGTCATGGTGCCTACCTTCAGTGACTTCGAGGTGCCCACTGTGGGGCGAATCGGAGGTCCTGCAGGGAGCCTGCCATCCTGTGCACTCCAGGGTCTTCTTGGGTACCCGACGGGGGCGTATTCTGGCCCTGTGAGCTCTTTGCATGGGTGCTTGCTCCAAGCTTTACCTGTGCTCGCTTAAGGTCCTGTGCTCCACCTGCTGTCAGGGGAGGGATCCCGAATGGAGCCCTCACCTCACTTACTCGAGCTCTAGCACCTCTAACTCTGTATCTCTTCTGGGCACCGTAACTTCAGACTCCACCTTGGAGCCCTCAAAGCTTTCTTTGGAGTCCTCGCCTTGCAACCTCAGCTTGGTCCTGGAGCCATCGCCTCCCCGTTCTCATCCCACCTCATTTCAAGATTCCACCTTTGAGCTCTCACCCTTGCTGTCTTATCTGTGTCTCTCTTCAGTTCTCACATTCCACAAGGGGCCTCCTATCTCCTCTCTAACCTGTGTTCACTTCTTTCAACCACATCCTCGGACTCTACTTGAGCGGCCTGCCAAATATTCACACCGCCCTACGAGCAGCCCCTGCCATACACACGCCACCCTATGAGCAGCCCCTGCCATACACACGCCACCCTATGAGCAGCCCCTGCCATACACACGCCACCCTATGAGCAGCCCCTTCCAAATATTCACACCACCCTACGAGAAGCCCCTGCCATACACACGCCACCCTATGAGCAGCCCCTGCCATACACACGCCACCCTATGAGCAGCCCCTGCCATACACACGCCACCCTATGAGCAGCCCCTGCCAAATATTCACACCGCCCTATGAGCAGCCCCTGCCATACACACGCCACCCTATGAGCAGCCCCTGCCATACACACGCCACCCTATGAGCAGCCCCTGCCTTACACACGCCACCCTATGAGCAGCCCCTGCCATACACACGCCACCCTATGAGCAGCCCCTGCCAAATATTCACGCCACCCTACGAGCAGCCCCTGCCAAATATTCACACCACCCTACGAGCAGCCCCTGCCAAATATTCACACTGCCCTACGAGCAGCCCCTGCCATACACACGCCACCCTACGAGCAGCCCCTGCCATACAAACTCCACCCCACAAGCAGCCTGCCATACACTCGACCTCATGAGCAGCCCCAGCCTGCTTTCAGCAGCCTCTTCCATACCCACACCACCCTATGAGCAGCCCCTGCCATACCCACACCACCCTATGAGCAGCCCCTGCCATACCCACACCACCCTATGAGCAGCCCCTGCCATACCCACACCACCCTATGAGCAGCCCCTGCCATACCCACACCACCCTACGAGCAGCCCCTGCCATACCCACACCACCCTACGAGCAGCCCCTGCCATACCCACACCACCCTACGAGCAGTCTGCCATACACTCATGAAATCGAAGCAGCCTGCCACTCTTTCAGCAGCCTCTTCCATACACACATGACCCTACGAGCAGCCCCTGGCATGCAGGCACAATCCTACAAGCAGCCCCTGCCATAAACACACACACAAGACACCCAAACTCAACCCTCAGAGGTCACACTTCATTGATGCATTATTCTCCAACCAAATGCATGTGATTTGCAAATTTGAGGGTCCTGTCTCTCACTCCTTTCCTTTCACTTCACTGCATGACCGATCACCCCAGTATTAACACCGTAAGTCACAGGTCTGGTGTTGGACATGGCATCGGTGCCTCATTGGGGTATGAAGTGCTTTATGTACACAACTACCATACACATAAGAGCTCTCCACGCCACTGCTGAGGTGTACAAGTGATACATCATTACTGCAAGGTCTATGTCAGGCTGGGATTTGGGCTGCCAGGGCCAGGCCTGCATTAAGGGGGTCCGTGACATAAGGCACAAGTGCATGTGAGCGGGTTGCACAGAATGCTGAATAATATGGGGAACAGGGTTTGTATGGGTAAAAGAGGCATTGACCTATATGAGCGAGTGCATCATTCATCTAGTGTCTCGTGCACTGTGAGAGGTTTCTAAGTGCTCGATCATCAGACTGTTAGATGAATGGTGCTTGGCACACGCCAGTGAGACAGTTGCTCTGAATTGCTCAATCCAGCTAACGGCGTTGGGTTGATGTGTGGCCGACAGTTGTGGACCGCGTTTGACATGTACCAATTGGACAGTTGAGTGAGTGGCAGCCGGCATGAGCCGATCGGACCGGTCCGTGTCAGACAGTCAAGTGAACTGTGTTGGGCAGATGCCAGATCGCCAGTTGAGTGAGCAGCGTTGGGTTAAACCAATCAACAGCCAATGAGTGGTGTGGGCGTAAGCCCGTCAAGTCGGTTGCGCATGTACCAATTGGACCGGCAAGTGACATGTGTTGGTTACATGCCAGTTGCACAGTTGAGTGAACGGTGTTGGCCACGCGTCAGGTAGTCGAGTGGATGTTGTTGTGCCCGTGCCACACTAAGAGTGGAGTCCATGGTGTTGGGTAGGTCTTGTGGTGCCCGTGGGAACAGACCCTCTCTTCACTCCTCTTTTCTTCTTTCAGGTGGAGATCGTGAAGCGATTGAGTGGCATCTGCGCCCAAGTCATTCCTTTCCTGATGCAGGAGGTGAGTGGGTGCTCGTGCTGTGTGGTCTGAGGTAAAATGGCAGGTTTTGGGGCGCATGGAGGAGAGCTGAAGAGCAGCCGGGCCAGTCACCGGTGATCTGCTTAGGGCGGGAGAGTCCGATGGTGGCTTGGGGCCGGGTTCCTGTGGGAGAGTTTGTCTCCCCAGTTGCGACTCTGATGGGGTCGTGCGATCTGATCCCTGTACCTTGTAATCGGATCTTATAAGATGGATAGATAGATAGATAGATGGATAGATAGATGTTGAATTGCAGTTATGGTTTCCAAGTTAAAACCCCGAAATAAAAATTAATATTTGCAAGTAGGTGATATGACATGAAGGTAATTTTTTTTTTTTTTTTATATATATTTTTCTTTTTCTTGCTTTGTGTTTCGTTATTGTGGCTGGTGTGTGCAGTCTGAAAGACTCGCCTCTCTGATGTGTTCTTACTGACATGGGAGGGGTCCCTCTGAATGGTGTTGGGGGGGGGGGGGGCTTAGGAAACTCCTGCCCACGTGTCCTCGTAGGGATGATATTTCCTTTGCATGACCCGGTGAAGTGAATTCTGAGCACACGGCTCCTGGAAGGCTGCTTGGGCTGGGGAGGGTTAGTCGCATGTTGAGGGCCGTGGCTGGGTCACCTCTCGGTTTCCTCTCTTCTCAGCACCAGCTGCAGGTGGTCCAGGCCGTGGAACGTGCCCAGCAGGTGACCATGGCGGAGCTGAACAGCGTCATTGGGGTGAGTGGGGTACCTGCCTCGGGTGACGCTAGAGCGCCAGGGAGTGAGAATAGGACCTCACACGGGGCACGCTTCAGACCTACCATGCCAGGGCGGGCCCAGAAAGCGCGTGCGTTGCTGGCATCAGTGCCCGGATTGGTAAGCGCCGTGAAGGCGCCGCTGGTGACGGTCGCTCAAGGGCTCTGGAGTGCAGCCGGTTGTGTGGTTGCTGTCGTTGTAGGTTCTGCCGCTGTCTGACTGCATGGGATTCAGTAGAGCAGTCTCTGTATTCCCATGAACATTGACTTTGACTTAACTTCCAGTTGTTCCTGTCCTTGTCTGTCAGGTGACTTAACTTCCTTCCCGCCCCCCCCCCCCGCGTCTTCTCTTTGAGCACCGTTTACTTTCATCACACGCATAATTGCTTTAATGCCCGTTATTGTATTTCTATAAATTGCCTTTACCTCATTTCAAAGATGGCAGCCTGGCCTCTAAAAGTCATACCCCGCAACCTAACCATGCCGAGCCTTCTGTTGCTGGTCTATTAATACCGCCATTTGCATGAATTCACACACACCTTCCACCAGAGATTTCCCCCCCCCCACCTCCCAATCATTGAATCCACCGCACAGAAACTGGAGTAAGTGCATCGAAGGGGTCCTTTCACCGCGCAGGGCTTCTGCCAATAACCACTGAAACCCCCACGGACTTTGGGCTCTGCAGCAGTGTGCTGCCCAGCTTAAAAGCGCTTCAATGAAGCGTCCGATCCAGTACGCGCTATGTAGATGTAGTGACGGTACCATACTGTGCAAGCGTCAGCCTCGGTTCCCTGAAGCCTTATGCACTTGTTTTATTTTCAGCAGCTCGTGCAGCTGTCCCAGCAGGCCCCCGCCACCCCCTTGGCCTCTCGCTCCTTCGGGCTGCGCCCCCTCGCCAGCGTGGCCGGCGCACCTGGGCTCCTGGCCTTACCTGGGGCGCTGGGAGCTCCGCCCCAGCCAACGGGGAAGGAGGAGCGGAGCGCCGCGGATACAGAGGGGAGCGCAGGTGAGGAAGGCGGTGGGGACCCCTAGAAGGGCGAGGGGGGGGGCACCATCATGGGGAAAGGAGTGGGGAGCAGCAGGTACAGAGGGGAGCAGAGGTTAGCAAGGATGTGGGGGCCCCAAGTGGGGTGAGGAGAACCAAGAGAAGTGTCTGTGTGTGAGAGAGCAGGGATGGTCTGGCTGGCAAGATGTCGTTCACACACTGGTACCTCACTCACTACTCTCTCTGTTTTCTGTTTTGGGTTCCTGCTGTGCTGCTGTGACCAACCTCTGGCTGTCCTGTGGCCCCTGTAAGAGTGCCTCCCCAGCAGGGTAAGTCCTGTGGAGATTGCCAGCCTGGTCTGTGCCCGTAAGGACCCTGACTCTCATCGCTCCCTGCGCTTCCCTTGTTTTCCTGCTTGTCTTTAGTGGCTTTGCTTCTCTGATGCGCATTTTCTTGTGGTGTTCAGGCTCCCTCTTCATATGCCTGGTACCCCTTGGTGTGGTGTTCTGCCTGCTTGTGCGAACTTCCCCAGGGCCGCCAGGGTTTACTGGGCGAATATTGTGTCAATCGAGGCCACTCGCCACTGGTGGCCTCCGGCTGAACCTGCCCCTTGAGCCCAAAGCTCCGCAGTCTGCGCCTCTCTTGAGCACTTTACCTTCAGAGCAGTGAAGGGGAGTCTCTCAGCTCACTCGGGGATGGGGTCTGGGCTTAGATACTCCATAAACCAACGAGTCCACAGAGTGCTTCACCTAAATCGCTCACGATGGATCCCTGGATGCAAAAGGCTCGGAAGCGAGAGTCGAAAGCTGACCTATAGTACTGGTCTTCGGTGGTTGCTGTGGACAGGCGCATCGGCTGCTCCTGAGCGATAATCTTGTGAGATGCTTTGGTGCCAGACCTCCTTTCTGGTGAGAAGTTTCCCCTGTTCGGACTCACCGGGGGTGCACGTGTTTCGTTGCCGAGATATTGGCGGTGATGACTGCGCTTGCATAGCTCAGGGACTTGGGCAGGACCATGTCCTTTGTGCCAGAGTGTCTCTGAGGGTGGCGAGGCCCACCTGAGGGCACCGTAGGATGGCCTGAGTGTCTCTGAGGGTTGCCGAGGGCACCATAGGATGGACAGAGGATCTCTGAGGGTGGCCGGGCCTAGCTTGCAATAACTCGGGGATAGCAAGGCGTGCTGAGGGAACTTTAGGACTGGACTTTCTCCTCTTAAATCCGTTCTCCATTCAGCAGCTCATTTTGTCTTTGGAGCCAAAAGAAGTGACCACATCACACCCTTCTTGTCTTCCCTCCGTTGGCTTCCCATTGAGACAAGATCAATCTACAAGACGACCTGTATCATCCACAAAGCCTGCACAGTTCCTCCCCTCGATACCTGGCGATTAAACTTAAAATCTCTGGAGGCTCTAGACCTTCACGTAATGCGAAAAATGTACTGCTTGAGCCCCCCTCCTTCAAAAGGGAAAGATCGATGGTGCAATCCTTCTCAGGCAATGCGGTTAGAATCTCGAACTCACTTCCTCCACTACTCCGTACCACCACCTCTATCCGGACTTTCAAAACTGATATCAAAACTTTTCTCTTCCAAAGACACTTTCAGAATGAATACATCCCTTTTCATGTCCCTCAAGGAAGTTCTTACTATATTGTAAATTTGCAATCTATGCCCGTATGATCTTCATCCTAATGTGTTTTTTTTTGTTTTTTGTGTGACTGCCATCTATTGTTTAATTCTATTTTTTTTCTTGTTTCTTGTCTGTTTCTGTAACATGTTAATATGTAAAATTCTTCTCATGTAACATATTTGGTTCTATTCTGAAGCGCTCTGACACCTTTGGGTAAAGTCCACGCTATATAAAAATGCATTCAAAAAAATAAGCATTAAAAATGCAATAGGTCTCGCCCTCGTTTGTTAAAGCAAATCTGTTTGTAATTAGGTGGCTTTTTAGCTTTGCTTTTATTAGTGTTTTTCAAACTCATGTACATAACATGCATATGTATGCGTATATTTGTATTTAAATAGATATGCAGATGTGTATATATAAAAATACTGTAGCTGGGGTTTCAGGTTTAGGTAACGGCGCCACAGGGAAATTAAGCATAAATTATCTAATTAGCTGAAGTGATATGACGGTGCTAAAAGGTGGGAAGTACCGCCCAACTCCCCAGAAAAAAGAGCCAAGGCTCTACACAGTTTAGCAGTCAGTCCTTAGCACACATCCTTTTTCTATCAAAAAAACAAGTTATTTAGTGTTTCCACAATGACAGTACAAATTTGTAGGTGAAGAAAATAGATTAGTCTCCTCTTATGGGTGGTTCTTTATTCATTAGGTGTCTTCCGTGCGATATACAACATCCAGCCGACACGTGTTTCGTCGCTACAGGGGAAAATTATTCCCGCGACTTTTTCAAGGCTGTGTTACAAAAGAAAATTAAGAACCTATATAGTACATAACTTGAAAACATGTACTCAGCGGCAATGCCAAAGCAACTTGGTGGTGAAACTCAAGAACCGGCTACAAGTGGGTGAGCAAGTCGTCCATGATACACACTATGCATAGTAGCTATAACGTTTGTTGTGTAAAATAGTAATAGTAGACATAAACTAAATATGATTCTAATAAGATGGAGAGAGCTGGATAACCGTGCTAAAGTGGGGAAATACGCTAAAAGAATCAAAGCTAATCGTGATTTGGAGTGGCAAACGTGAACAGTTTCGTGATGTGATGAGGCTAGGTTCATTGTAGTGTATTTAGAAACCGGACGTGGTGCGTCTATATGTGCGGTCATGCAACGATATTTAATGTGCCATGTATCAGTACAATCAGACCATGACAGTGAATTCTTGTGTTGTGCGATCATAGCTACCTATTCTTCGTTCGTTTGAGTATTCCTAAAAAATGATACAAATAACCTTATTTAGTACTCATAAACAGGACTTAAAAATTCTAGGGCCAAAATAAACATAGGCAGTGTTCGTTAAAGATGAAACACCTACTTATTAAGTGGTGATAATTCCAAACCACCTATGGTTTCAGTAGTGGTGGCGTCAGTATTCCTCTGTAGTTGTTCAGTGGTCAGGTGCTATTAGATTCTATTTCCAGTACTGTAAAAAGTAAATTAAAAAAGTTAAAAAAAATCTAGATCATGTATTGCATCTTGATTTTAGCGTCAAAGAGCGGTGTGTTCACTTTAACTAAATGTTCCGCTTGAATCTAAGTATTATTAATATTGACACACGAGAATACGCTAGTCTTGTAATCGTCAAAGCGTTTTTTCTCGAATGGTGGCTGAGTAATTATTGAGCGCTACACAATGCGCAGGCTCAAAAATGAAACAATGATGAGTATATATATGCCCTGGCAACTGTCTGTTCCCACGTTTGAGTGTGCCTGATTAGTTTATGAGAATAGCGTAACTCCCCAATTTGTGCTTAAACAGGCTCTGAAGAAAAAGCCTGGTATCAATCAAATCACTACCAGAAACCCGAAAAATATACCGGGTGAGGTTTCTGCATTGTCCTCACAGCGCACGGTGTCAAAGTTACTAGTTAACCGAAAACGCTTGTGTGGCGAGTACTACGCTTACCTTATTCGGCTGAAAATCGGGGAAGCCACTCGCATATGAACACTTCGAAAGGGAAACCAGTGACGGGCAGTATTCCGGCCCGATTTTCAGCCGAATAAGGTAAGCGTAGTACTCGCCACACAAGCGTTTTCGGTTAACTAGTAACTTTGACACCGTGCGCTGTGAGGACAATGCAGAAACCTCACCCGGTATATTTTTCGGGTTTCTGGTAGTGATTTGATTGATACCAGGCTTTTTCTTCAGAGCCTGTTTAAGCACAAATTGGGGAGTTACGCTATTCTCATAAACTAATCAGGCACACTCAAACGTGGGGACAGACAGTTGCCAGGGCATATATATACTCATCATTGTTTCATTTTTGAGCCTGCGCATTGTGTAGCGCTCAATAATTACTCAGCCACCATTCGAGAAAAAACGCTTTGACGATTACAAGACTAGCGTATTCTCGTGTGTCAATATCAATAATACTTAGATTCAAGCGGAACATTTAGTTAAAGTGAACACACCGCTCTTTGACGCTAAAATCAAGATGCAATACATGATCTAGATTTTTTTTTACTTTTTTAATTTACTTTTTACAGTACTGGAAATAGAATCTAATAGCACCTGACCACTGAACAACTACAGAGGAATACTGACGCCACCACTACTGAAACCATAGGTGGTTTGGAATTATCACCACTTAATAAGTAGGTGTTTCATCTTTAACGAACACTGCCTATGTTTATTTTGGCCCTAGAATTTTTAAGTCCTGTTTATGAGTACTAAATAAGGTTATTTGTATCATTTTTTAGGAATACTCAAACGAACGAAGAATAGGTAGCTATGATCGCACAACACAAGAATTCACTGTCATGGTCTGATTGTACTGATACATGGCACATTAAATATCGTTGCATGACCGCACATATAGACGCACCACGTCCGGTTTCTAAATACACTACAATGAACCTAGCCTCATCACATCACGAAACTGTTCACGTTTGCCACTCCAAATCACGATTAGCTTTGATTCTTTTAGCGTATTTCCCCACTTTAGCACGGTTATCCAGCTCTCTCCATCTTATTAGAATCATATTTAGTTTATGTCTACTATTACTATTTTACACAACAAACGTTATAGCTACTATGCATAGTGTGTATCATGGACGACTTGCTCACCCACTTGTAGCCGGTTCTTGAGTTTCACCACCAAGTTGCTTTGGCATTGCCGCTGAGTACATGTTTTCAAGTTATGTACTATATAGGTTCTTAATTTTCTTTTGTAACACAGCCTTGAAAAAGTCGCGGGAATAATTTTCCCCTGTAGCGACGAAACACGTGTCGGCTGGATGTTGTATATCGCACGGAAGACACCTAATGAATAAAGAACCACCCATAAGAGGAGACTAATCTATTTTCTTCACCTACAAATTTGTACTGTCATTGTGGAAACACTAAATAACTTGTTTTTTTGATAGAAAAAGGATGTGTGCTAAGGACTGACTGCTAAGATGTGTATATATGTTTATATATGTATGTGTGTGTGTGTGTGTATTACCTACTGGCGGTCGCCAGTAGGTAGTTATAGTTAGGACCCTGTTTCCATAGGAAATCCGCAACATTCTATTTTGAATAACTTTGGCGCCGGTCGACGAATCCTCGTGAATTTCTCAAAATAGGTGGGGCGCTACGCTCCGCTCCTACCCTGAAAGTCTCGGGGGGATTCGTCAAGCGGGGGCTGAGATAAAAGGGGGGTCCCAAAACGCGTTTTTCCCATGCATTTTTCCGTAGGACCTTTAGACAGGGCTACAGCCCGAACGGCTGAACAGAATTACTAGAAACTTGGCAGAGAGGTAGTCCTCAGGTCAAGGAAGTGCCTTTTGTAGGTCTGGTGTAAATCTGTTCAGTAGATTCTGAGAAAATAGCCTTTAAATCAATATATATATCTGAGCCAGCTTACGGTACGCTTACCGTAAGCTTACCGTACGCGTACGGTGGCGTGCGCGAGCGCGATTCTGATTGGCTGTTACATCTAAGTAAACATTCGAATCGGTCGAAACCAGGAAGCGGCGGCCGCCATTTTCTCTCTCGCACTCTGAGGGGGGGGCTGTAAACAAAGGCAAAAAACATATAAAGGGGCTGTTTAGACAGCGCCCATGCACATAGCCATGTTAGTTGAGTCCTCAAAGATCCCCCAAGGCCAAAAACGGTAAATTTTTATTTTTTGAAAATTTCGCCGATTACGCTTACCGTACGCGTACGGTGCGCTTACGCTAAAAATTTTAATAAAAAAAAAAAAACACTCTCTGTGCATGGCATATTATTGTCATCACTTACAAATTAAATTTAACAGATTACCTATCACAAGGAAGCGCATATGTCCTCCATGTGCGCACGGTGCGTAAC
The DNA here is from genome assembly GCF_964204655.1 of Triturus cristatus. NCBI lineage: Eukaryota > Metazoa > Chordata > Amphibia > Caudata > Salamandridae > Triturus > Triturus cristatus. The sequence continues at coordinate 17,365,519 of NC_140595.1, forward strand.
GTGGGTGCGCGTAGCGCACTGCGTGCCCACCTTGCGTGTACGGCACTAACTGCGTAAAGTGGGCGCGCGGTGCGCGAAGCGCACCGCGTGCTCACTGTGCGTGCACGGTGCGCGAAGCGCACCGTGCACGCACGGAACGAACTGCGTTAAGTGGGCGTGCACGCCACGAATGGCGTAAAGTAACTTAGCATTTAAAAAACCGTACAAATTCACTGAAAAAACCATAGGTTTCACACACGTTATAGTTAGGAATTAGCATTTAAAAAACCTTGCAAATTCACTGAAAAAACCATAGGTTTCAGACATGTTATAGTTAGCGGAAATTTTACTGATAAAAAACCAATGAAATTCCCCCGTTATAGTTAGTGCAGGCAACTATAACTCACGCGACCGCAATCTTCTGCTGATGACATATGTGTCTTTATGAAAAAAAAATATTTGTAATATATGTATAGCTAAAAATTTATGGAAGAAGACATGGGCAAATAAGTTTCTAAATACAGTATTAGCATCAGCAGAGGATTGCGGTCGCGTGAGTTATAGTTGCCTGCACTAACTATAACGGGGGAATTTCATTGGTTTTTTATCAGTAAAATTTCTGCTAACTATAACATGTCTGAAACCTATGGTTTTTTCAGTGAATATATATATATATATATATATATATATATTACCTACTGGCGGTTGCCAGTAGGTAGTTATAGTTAGGACCACGTTTCCATAGGAAATCCGCAACATTCTATTTTTGAATAACTTTGGCGCCGGTCGACCAATCCTCGCGAATTTTTCAAAATAGGTGGGGCGCTACGCTCCGCTCCTACCCTGAAAGTCTCGGGGTGATTCGTCAAGCGGGGGCTGAGATAAAAGGGGGGTCCCAAAAAGCATTTTTCCCATGCATTTTTCCATAGGACCTTTAGACAGGGTTACAGCCCGAACGGCTGAACAGAATTACTAGAAATTTGGCAGAGAGGTAGTCCTCAGGTCAAGGAAGTGCCTTTTGTAGGTTTGGTGTAAATCTGTTCAGTAGATTCTGAGAAAATAGCCTTTAAATCAATATATATATATATCTGAGCCAGCTTACGGTACGCTTACCGTACGCGTACGGTGGCGTGCGCGAGCGCGATTCTGATTGGCTGTTACATCTAAGTAAACATTCGAATCGGTCGAAACCAGGAAGCGGCGGCCGCCATTTTCTCTCTCGCACTCTGAGGGGGGGGCTGTAAACAAAGGCAAAAAACATATAAAGGGGCTGTTTAGACAGCGCCCATGCACATAGCCATGTTAGTTGAGTCCTCAAAGATCCCCCAAGGCCAAAAACGGTAAATTTTTATTTTTTGAAAATTTCGCCGATTACGCTTACCGTACGCGTACGGTGCGCTTACGCTAAAAATTTTAATAAAAAAAAAAAACACTCTCTGTGCATGGCATATTATTGTCATCACTTACAAATTAAATTTAACAGATTACCTATCACAAGGAAGCGCATAATATGTCCTCCATGTGCGCACGGTGCGTAACGTGGGCACGCATCTGCTGATGACATATGTGTCTTTATGAAAAAAAAAAATTTGTAAAATATGTATAGCTAAAATTTAATGGAAGAAGACATGGGCAAATAAGTGTCTAAATACAGTATTAGCATCAGCAGAGGATTACGGTCGCGTGAGTTATAGTTGCCTACAGTAACTATAACGGGGGAATTTCATTGGTTTTTTATCAGTAAAATTTCCAGCTAACTATAACATGTGTGAAACCTATGGTTTTTTCATTGAATATATATATATATATTAGTAACAGAACTGAGGTTCAGACTAATGCAGTGCACAGTGGCGTCACGAAAACTAATGCCCCTCGCCACTGCAGATTGCGAAGAAGCCCCCCCCCTCCCCCGTAACTCACAGCTCTTCATTGGCCTTGGGCTGAATGGGGGCCCCTCAGGGGTGGAGGTGCTGCTGAAGGGTCACACCGATAACACGACTAGTGGTGAGTGCACTGAGGCGAGAAGGGCTGTGATGGTGCACTGCACAGCGATTAGCACGACACACTGCACAGTGGTGAGCTTGGCTAGTGTGAGGTGCATCTTGACGACCATGGCTATAACGCCCTGACAGTGAGAAGGGCACCGAACAGACCTGGTGCTATTTGTGCAAACTAATGAACCGTGCTAGGCTCGGGAGCTATACTCGTGATGGTGGTGCATTAAATGCCCGTTGGGCATTCAAATGAAAACCGTTGGAAAAGATACGCTTCTGTGTGCGCATTGAAGTAAACCCGTTGGGCATTAAAATGAAACCGCTGGAGAACAAAGCGCTGTGAAAGCTAACACTTATTAGCTTGAAACATACAATCCAAAGCTAAATAATTTAATAAGGATACGTTTGTGTGTGCACATTTAAAGGAAAACCGACGGAAAACAAAGCGCCGTGAAGTGAAGCTTACAGCAAACAAAAGGGCTAGTTGAAGCTGCCGCGATAACAAACACATGCGATGTCTAAAAAAAAAAAAAAATTCAGCAAGCTTAAAATAAACCTACTGTGTCTCGCCGCCGGTAAGAGATCCAATCCCGCAGGGCGTGGATAAAAGGAGACAGGGTGGCAACAAGCAGTGAGTGACATGCCTTCAGTGCAATCATTGCACTGCCTTTGGCATAATTTGTGACGCCAAACAACGCGCACGAATCACAATTGAAGACGGAGCTGGGACGAGGCTTCTGGAATCGGATCGATTCCGAGAAGCCTCGTATGATGAGGGCACCGCAGGCGCTGCCTACGTCAGGCCGAGACCTAATAAGCAAATGTATGCATTCATTGAATGACAGGGCGGGGGATGAGCCACCGCCCCAGCCACCAGCCCCCATTGGAAGGGTTAAATAACCAAGACCCACCTGACATCAAAACCTGACCTGTGTCCAGTGTGTATCAGGCCTGGCAGGGGACACCGCAGGGACACGGATCACTGGAGTACAAAAAAAGCGACCCCACCCTCACTCCTTCACAGCCCTCCATTCCCGCCCTCACTCCTTCACAGCCCTCCACCCTCACTCCTTCGCAGCACTCCACCCTCACTCCTTCGCAGCACTCCACCCCCACCTTCCCTCCCATCACAGCCCTCCTCCCTGCCCTCACTCCTTCAGAGCCCTCCACCCCGCCCTCACTCCTTCACAGCCCTCCAATTTATTTATTTATTTTAAAAGTTTTATATAGCGCTAGCTTGACCCGTAGGTAACAGAGCGCTTTACTTACATACTGTAAAGAAAAACATACAGAAATTGCATTACATAGTAGGCAGGCAGTAAGGAAGCAGAACCAGGGATACAAAAAAATACAGCATGGAAGATAAGGGGGTTAACACAGTCCGGTCACCAACTATCCTTGAATGTCAAGGGAGGCGTAGACTCGGATATTGAAGTCTAGGTTAGTTGAAGTTGGTCAGGAAAGTATTTGTTAAGGAGATGGATTTTCAGGTCCCTTTTGAAACAGGAGAAGGAGGGGTTGCATCTGAGGACATCTTCACTCCTTCACAGCCCTCCTCCCCCGCCTTCACTCCTTCACAGCCCTCCACCCCTGCCCTTGCTCCTTCACAGCCCTCCTCCCCGCCTTCACAGCACTCCACCCCCACCCTCACTCCTTCACAGCCGTCCAGCCCAGCCCTCACTCCTTCACAGCCCTCCACCCCCACCTTCACTCCCATCACAGCCCTCCTCCCTGCCCTCACTCCTTCAGAGCCCTCCACCCCGCCCTCACTCCTTCACAGCCCTCCACCCTCACTCCTTCGCAGCACTCCACCCTCACTCCTTCGCAGCACTCCACCCCCACCTTCCCTCCCATCACAGCCCTCCTCCCTGCCCTCACTCCTTCAGAGCCCTCCACCCCGCCCTCACTCCTTCACAGCCCTCCAATTTATTTATTTATTTTAAAAGTTTTATATAGCGCTAGCTTGACCCGTAGGTAACAGAGCGCTTTACTTACATACTGTAAAGAAAAACATACAGAAATTGCATTACATAGTAGGCAGGCAGTAAGGAAGCAGAACCAGGGATACAAAAAAATACAGCATGGAAGATAAGGGGGTTAACACAGTCCGGTCACCAACTATCCTTGAATGTCAAGGGAGGCGTAGACTCGGATATTGAAGTCTAGGTTAGTTGAAGTTGGTCAGGAAAGTATTTGTTAAGGAGATGGATTTTCAGGTCCCTTTTGAAACAGGAGAAGGAGGGGTTAAATGTAAATGTAAATGTAAGGGAATTTATATAGCGCAAATCACCAAGCGGTCTCTAAGCGCTTGCTTAGGGAACCCGTCCTGGTATTCCCCTGTGAGATAACCCAGCAGGGCATCCGCAAGGTGAAAGCCAGGCATCCCGCCGCAAGGGGCCCATGTGGAGATTAAGCAAGCTATTGCCCAGAGTCGCAGAGTGTGAACCCATGAATCGAGTATGCACTGGAGCGAGAATTATCGAGTCCATGGACATTTATGGGCTCAAGACCCAGCCGAGCCGGGAATTGAACCCTGGTCCCGGGCTGACCTCTGCTTCCAGGTCTACCTCCTCTAACCAGTGAGCCACACTTCTCCACCCATTGCATCTGAGGACATCTTCACTCCTTCACAGCCCTCCTCCCCCGCCTTCACTCCTTCACAGCCCTCCACCCCTGCCCTTGCTCCTTCACAGCCCTCCTCCCCGCCTTCACAGCACTCCACCCCCGCCCTCACTCCTTCACAGTCCTCCACCCCCACCCTTACTCCTTCACAGTCCTCCTCCCCCACCCTCGCTCCTTCACAGCCCTCCACCCTCACTCCTTCACCGACCTCCACCCTCACTCCTTCACAGACCTCCTCCCCCCGCCCTCACTCATTCACAGCCCTCCACCCCCCGCCCTCACTCCACCCCCCGCCCTCACTCCTTCACAGCCCTCCACCCCCGCCCTCACTCCTTCACAGCCCTCCTCCCCCACCCTTACTCTTTCACAGCCCTCCACCCCTGCCCTCACTCTTTCACAGCCCTCCAATCCCGCCCTCACTCTTTCACTGCCCTCCACCCCAGCCCTCACTCTTTCACAGCCCTCCAGCCCTCACTCTTTCACAGCCCTCCATCCCTGCCCTCACTCTTTCACAGCCCTCCATCCCTGCCCTCACTCTTTTACAGCCCTCCACCCCAGCCCTCACTCTTTCACAGCCCTCCAATCCCGCCCTTACTCTTTCACAGCCCTCCACCCCCGCCCTCACTCTTTCACAGCCCTCCACCCCAGCCCTCACTCTTTCACAGCCCTCCAATCCCGCCCTCACTCTTTCACAGCCCTTCACCCCAGCCCTCACTCTTTCACAGCCCTCCAATCCCGCCATAACTCTTTCACAGCCCTCCAATCCCGCCCTCACTCTTTCACAGCCCCCCACCCCCGCCCTCACTCTTTCACAGCCCTCCACCCCAGCCCTCACTCTTTCACAGCCCTCCAATCCCGCCCTCACTCTTTCACAGCCCTCCACCCCAGCCCTCACTCTTTCACAGCCCTCCACCCCAGCCCTCACTCTTTCACAGCCCTCCACCCCAGCCCTCACTCTTTCACAGCCCTCCAATCCCGCCCTCACTCTTTCACAGCCCTCCACCCCCGCCCTCACTCTTTCACAGCCCTCCAATCCCGCCCTCACTCTTTCACAGCCCTCCAATCCCGCCCTCACTCTTTCACAGCCCTCCAATCCCGCCCTCACTCTTTCACAGCCCTCCAATCCCGCCCTCACTCTTTCACAGCCCTCCACCCCAGCCCTCACTCTTTCACAGCCCTCCACCCCAGCCCTCACTCTTTCACAGCCCTCCACCCCTGCCCTCACTCTTTCACAGCCCTCCACCCCAGCCCTCACTCTTTCAGAGCCCTCCACCCCAGCCCTCACTCTTTCACAGCCCTCCACCCCAGCCCTCACTCTTTCACAGCCCTCCACCCCAGCCCTCACTCTTTCACAGCCCTCCACCCCAGCCCTCACTCTTTCACAGCCCTCCACCCCAGCCCTCACTCTTTCACAGCCCTCCAATCCCGCCCTCACTCTTTCACAGCCCTCCAATCCCGCCCTCACTCTTTCACAGCTCTCCAATCCCGCCCCTCACTCTTTCACAGCCCTCCAATCCCGCCCTCACTCTTTCACAGCCCTCCACCCCCGCCCTCACTCTTTCACAGCCCAGCCCTCCACACCGCCCTCACTCTTTCACAGCCCAGCCCTCCACCCCTGCCCTCACTCTTTCACAGCCCAGCCCTCCACCCCTGCCCTCACTCTTTCACAGCCCTCCACCCCCGCCCTCACTCTTTCACAGCCCTCCACCCCGCCCCCACTCTTTCACAGCCCTCCACCCCAGCCCTCACTCTTTCACAGCCCTCCACCCCAGCCCTCACTCTTTCACAGCCCTCCATCCCTGCCCTCACTCTTTCACAGCCCTCCACCCCAGCCCTCACTCTTTCACAGCCCTCCACCCCCGCCCTCACTCTTTCACAGCCATCCACCCCAGCCCTCACTCTTTCACAGCCCTCCACCCCAGCCCTCACTCTTTCACAGCCCAGCCCTCCACCCCTGCCCTCACTCTTTCACAGCCCTCCAATCCCGCCCTCACTCTTTCACAGCCCTCCATCCCTGCCCTCACTCTTTCACAGCCATCCACCCCAGCCCTCACTCTTTCACAGCCCTCCACCCCAGCCCTCACTCTTTCACAGCCCTCCACCCCAGCCCTCACTCTTTCACAGCCCTCCACCCCCGCCCTCACTCTTTCACAGCCCTCCACCCCCGCCCTCACTCTTTCACAGCCCTCCACCCCAGCCCTCACTCTTTCACAGCCCTCCACCCCAGCCCTCACTCTTTCACAGCCCAGCCCTCCACCCCCGCCCTCACTCTTTCACAGCCCTCCACCCCAGCCCTCACTCTTTCACAGCCCTCCACCCCAGCCCTCACTCTTTCACAGCCCTCCACCCCTGCCCTCACTCTTTCACAGCCCTCCACCCCTGCCCTCACTCTTTCACAGCCCTCCACCCCAGCCCTCACTCTTTCACAGCCCTCCACCCCAGCCCTCACTCTTTCACAGCCCTCCACCCCAGCCCTCACTCTTTCACAGCCCTCCACCCCAGCCCTCACTCTTTCACAGCCCTCCACCCCAGCCCTCACTCTTTCACAGCCCTCCACCCCTGCCCTCACTCTTTCACAGCCCTCCACCCCAGCCCTCACTCTTTCACAGCCCTCCACCCCAGCCCTCACTCTTTCACAGCCCTCCAATCCCGCCCTCACTCTTTCACAGCCCTCCAATCCCGCCCTCACTCTTTCACAGCCCTCCACCCCAGCCCTCACTCTTTCACAGCCCTCCAATCCCGCCCTCACTCTTTCACAGCCCTCCACCCCCGCCCTCACTCTTTCACAGCCCAGCCCTCCACACCGCCCTCACTCTTTCACAGCCCAGCCCTCCACCCCTGCCCTCACTCTTTCACAGCCCAGCCCTCCACCCCTGCCCTCACTCTTTCACAGCCCTCCACCCCCGCCCTCACTCTTTCACAGCCCTCCACCCCGCCCCCACTCTTTCACAGCCCTCCACCCCAGCCCTCACTCTTTCACAGCCCTCCACCCCAGCCCTCACTCTTTCACAGCCCTCCATCCCTGCCCTCACTCTTTCACAGCCCTCCACCCCAGCCCTCACTCTTTCACAGCCCTCCACCCCAGCCCTCACTCTTTCACAGCCCTCCACCCCCGCCCTCACTCTTTCACAGCCCTCCACCCCAGCCCTCACTCTTTCACAGCCCAGCCCTCCACCCCTGCCCTCACTCTTTCACAGCCCTCCAATCCCGCCCTCACTCTTTCACAGCCCTCCATCCCTGCCCTCACTCTTTCACAGCCCTCCACCCCAGCCCTCACTCTTTCACAGCCCTCCACCCCTGCCCTCACTCTTTCACAGCCCTCCACCCCTGCCCTCACTCTTTCACAGCCCAGCCCTCCACCCCCGCCCTCACTCTTTCACAGCCATCCACCCCAGCCCTCACTCTTTCACAGCCCTCCACCCCAGCCCTCACTCTTTCACAGCCCTCCACCCCAGCCCTCACTCTTTCACAGCCCTCCACCCCCGCCCTCACTCTTTCACAGCCCTCCACCCCAGCCCTCACTCTTTCACAGCCCTCCACCCCAGCCCTCACTCTTTCACAGCCCAGCCCTCCACCCCCGCCCTCACTCTTTCACAGCACTCCACCCCAGCCCTCACTCTTTCACAGCCCTCCACCCCCGCCCTCACTCTTTCACAGCCCTCCACCCCCGCCCTCACTCTTTCACAGCCCTCCACCCCCGCCCTCACTCTTTCACAGCCATCCACCCCTCCCTCTGGCCTTTGCTTCCACCCCTCCCGTATTATTGTTTGTTTAAACGGAGCGAGGAAGGCGCCTTTGAAGATCTTGGCAGCCCAAGGTCACAGACCGAGCCCCCAGCGGGGGTCACCGCCGGGCACTGGGCAGACCCAGTGTCAACATCCGGCCCGGGCATTCCCACTGCTCGCCAGATGTTTCCAGGGGAGGCCCCGGTCACGTTGCAGATGTGCGACTCTCAGCAGTGACCGGCCGCCGCAAACCACAGCGGGGGGTTTCACTGCAGCAGCAGCAGGCCAGCCAGGAGAGCAGGCAGACGACCCAACCACAGACCTCACCGAACACAGCACGGCTGCAGGCCAGGAAAGCAGAGCAGGCAGACGACCCAACCACAGACCTCACCGAACACAGCACAGCACCAGGCCAGGAAAGCAGAGCAGGCAGACGACCCAACCACAGACCTCACCGAACACAGCACAGCACCAGGCCAGGAGAGCAGAGCAGGCAGACGACCCAACCACAGACCTCACCGAACACAGCACAGCACCAGGCCAGGAGAGCAGAGCAGGCAGACGACCCAACCACATACCTCACCGAACACCGCACAGCACCAGGCCAGGAGAGCAGAGCAGGCAGACGACCCAACCACAGACCTCACCGAACACAGCACAGCTGCAGGCCAGGAAAGCAGAGCAGGCAGACGACCCAACCACAGACCTCACCGAACACAGCACAGCACCAGGCCAGGAGAGCAGAGCAGGCAGACGACCCAACCACAGACCTCACCGAACACAGCACAGCACCAGGCCAGGAGAGCAGAGCAGGCAGACGACCCAACCACAGACCTCACCGAACACAGCACCAGGCCAGGAGAGCAGAGCAGGCAGACGACCCAACCACAGACCTCACCGAACACAGCACAGCACCAGGCCAGGAGAGCAGAGCAGGCAGACGACCCAACCACAGACCTCACCGAACACAGCACAGCTGCAGGCCAGGAAAGCAGAGCAGGCAGACGACCCAACCACAGACCTCACCGAACACAGCACGGCTGCAGGCCAGGAAAGCAGAGCAGGCAGACGACCCAACCACAGACCTCACCGAACACAGCACAGCACCAGGCCAGGAGAGCAGAGCAGGCAGACAACCCAACCACAGACCTCACCAAACACAGCACAGCTGCAGGCCAGGAAAGCAGAGCAGGCAGACGACACAACCACAGACCTCACCGAACACAGCACAGCACCAGGCCAGGAGAGCAGAGCAGGCAGACAACCCAACCACAGACCTCACCGAACACAGCACCAGGCCAGGAGAGCAGAGCAGGCAGACGACCCAACCACAGACCTCACCGAACACAGCAAAGCACCAGGCCAGGAGAGCAGAGCAGGCAGACGACCCAACCACAGACCTCACCGAACACAGCACAGCACCAGGCCAGGAGAGCAGAGCAGGCAGACAACCCAACTACAGACCTCACCGAACACAGCACAGCACCAGGCCAGGAGAGCAGAGCAGGCAGACGACCCAACCACAGACCTCACTGAACACAGCACAGCACCAGGCCAGGAGAGCAGAGCAAGCAGACGACCCAACCACAGACCTCACCGAGCACAGCACCAGGCCAGGAGAGCAGAGCAGGCAGACGACCCAACCACAGACCTCACCGAACACAGCACAGCACCAGGCCAGGAGAGCAGAGCAGGCAGACGACCCAACCACAGACCTCACCGAACACAGCACAGCACCAGGCCAGGAGAGCAGAGCAGGCAGACGACCCAACCACAGACCTCACCGAACACAGCACAGCTGCAGGCCAGGAAAGCAGAGCAGGCAGACGACCCAACCACAGACCTCACCGAACACAGCACGGCTGCAGGCCAGGAAAGCAGAGCAGGCAGACGACCCAACCACAGACCTCACCGAACACAGCACAGCACCAGGCCAGGAGAGCAGAGCAGGCAGACGACCCAACCACAGACCTCACCGAACACAGCACAGCTGCAGGCCAGGAAAGCAGAGCAGGCAGACGACCCAACCACAGACCTCACCGAACCCAGCACGGCTGCAGGCCAGGAAAGCAGAGCAGGCAGACGACCCAACCACAGACCTCACCGAACACAGCACAGCACCAGGCCAGGAGAGCAGAGCAGGCAGACGACCCAACCACAGACCTCACCAAACACAGCACAGCTGCAGGCCAGGAAAGCAGAGCAGGCAGACGACCCAACCACAGACCTCACCGAACACAGCACAGCACCAGGCCAGGAGAGCAGAGCAGGCAGACAACCCAACCACAGACCTCACCGAACACAGCACAGCACCACGCCAGGAGAGCAGAGCAGGCAGACGACCCAACCACAGACCTCACCGAACACAGCACAGCACCAGGCCAGGAGAGCAGAGCAGGCAGACAACCCAACTACAGACCTCACCGAACACAGCACAGCAGCAGGCAAGAAAGCAGAGCAGGCAGACGACCCAACCACAGCCATCACCGAACATAGCACAGCACCAGGCCAGCCAGGAGAGCAGGCAGACGACCCAACCACAGCCATCACCGAACATAGCACAGCAGCAGGCCAGCCAGGAGAGCAGGCAGACGACCCAACCACAGCCATCACCGAACATAGCACAGCAGCAGGCCAGCCAGGAGAGCAGGCAGACGACCCAACCACAGCCATCACCGAACATAGCACAGCAGCAGGCCAGCCAGGAGAGCAGGCAGCCGACCCAACCACAGACCTCACCGAACATAGCACAGCAGCAGGCCAGCCAGGAGAGCAGGCAGCCGACCCAACCACAGACCTCACCGAACATAGCACAGCTGCAGGCCATCCAGGAGCGCGCGGATACTAACCAGAGCTGGACCACAGACTGCCCACAACAAAGAAATAACCACACCCCAGCATGCGGTGAGTTGACGAGCCAGACATGTGCGCAGGGCTATTGTACATATACCATAGTACAGCAAAACATAACAACATGGCACGAGCTGCAACCAGGAGGTCGGAGATGCCTCGTACTGTAGGCGCCCTGCTGATGGCACGACACAGCCCCAGAGGAGACCTGTATCGTCTGCTGCCACTCCAGGCACATGGGGGCTGATGGAAGGAAAATGAAGGCTGTAAAAGGTGCTTTTCTAGTTGGGGGCACCATTTCTGGGGTCTCCTTTGGTTGACAGCTGGTGGTCTTTCACATCACGTACCAGAAGCCCCTGTAGGCTCAGGGCTACCTCCGGGCTCTTTACAGGCTCTCACCGACCATTATTTGGGTGTGATCGGCTTTAAGCTTCAGTAACAACCACCACAGGCAATAACTGTTCCTTGGGTCTGGCAGACTGACCTCTGGTGAGACCTGTGCCCCAGCGCCCGCAGGCAGAGCCGCTCCTTCCAGTTGACCTGGTCTGTAGGCTGGAGGGGAGCATCCATACTTCTCAGACCTTGACGCTAGGCACCCAGAGTTGAGACGCACCCCAAGTAGGAACTAAGCACCCACACCACCCACACATCCTCTGCAGACCCTCTGCCCCCCCCCCCCCATATTGACTAATCTAGATCCAGGCATTCATTCTTCCAGCAGAGGTTCTTGTAAGGCTTCAATGCGCTACAATGCTGAGAGGTTGGTTGGTAGGATTAACCTGACAGGTGAGTTTGTGTCCTAAAGCTGTTGCCTCAACATTAATGTGTGTTTTAAATTTGGGCATCATCATCTGGTGCTGCGAGACGTCATTGGGGGGGGGGGGGAGTCCTCGCTTGCAGAGAGGAGAGGTGTCTGCCACTCCACATCTAGCAGAGAGTAGCTTCCCGGGCCCACAGAGAGCAGCCCCTACCGCCGGGTCTTTCTAAAGGATGCTGCAGTGGGCATCCGGGGTTGCCAAGGGAACCTCTCTGGCTCCTGGTGCTCTCAGCATCACAGCCCTTCTACCCCCCCCCCCCCCATGTCAAGAAGGCTTGTTCAAGCACAAGAGCGGATGTAAAAATATCCCTTCCAGAAATGTAGACTGCAAGAAACTGAGCCCAAAATGCTGTGTCCTACCTTAAGATGTTTATTCAGTGCAGCGCTGTATCCTGCGATACAATATCAATACTACATTAAACGCAGACCTGGACAGCATTTAAATACAAGTATGAAATCCGTAGCTTATGGGTTATTTAGAGACCTCGTTTAAATATTCAATTCTGTTCGACCTATACTGTCCTCACATGCTCCAGGCTCCTCAACAAATCGCTTATGCCGAAGTCATTCACTGGCTATGCTGTCATCGCAATTGTAGATGCACAAGACCCCCCAGCTGATCACATACCATCAAACCCTCCACCACCCCTGCTTCTTCCATAAGTGCAAGGCTGCACAGCCAATCTCCTTCAACAACCTACACCAGGGTCAACAACCAATCTCATGCGCTTACACCCCATGCAGATGCCCTGCCTACCACAGACCGCTGATGGGGAGACTCATGGCTAGTAACTGTCCTGCCTGTTACTAGCCAGACATAACCCCCTCTCCCCTTGTGTGCTCCTCCTGCAGAGTGAATGCAGCTCGCCGATGGACAGTGCATCCAGTGCGGACAGGCCATGCCCCGCCGGGGTGAAACGGAAGCGGGAGGAGAAAGAGGCGCTTGGACAATACGTGAGTATGGCCTTGGAGCAGTGCAGTGCCCAGGGGTGCAGGGGGTTCACTTCCTCTCCTGGGGTGCCTGTGTGCCAGCTCACAAGAGCGAGGCCACGGGAGTGGTGGTGATGGGTGGAAGGACTAAACTATTACACCTCATCACCCTTACCCTGGCAGTCAGTTGCCCGCGTGGGAGGCCCGGAGCATGGACCGTAGCTCTTGAGTCCAGTTGGGTTCGTGGTGAAGGCGCCAGTGGGGGGCGCTGTGGTGCAGGAGGTGCTGTGGCATGGATCTCACCCTCCTGGACCCACAGGACAGTAAGAATGACCGTCCCCTGTGAACTCCAGGGCTTTGCAGCCCGTGGGGTCCACCAGCATTGAGCCCTCTTTACCACGACCTAGATGAATGCACCACAGATGGCTTCTATAGTTTGTTAAATTAATGGCCAACCTTGGCCGATGGGCAGCTTTGCAAAGTCTCAGAGTGTCCGGCCACCCCTCCTAGTACAACTCTCACAGACTCTCCAGACACCAGCGGCTCTCAAGGTTGCAAAGCAGCGATTCAAAGTAACTTAAAATGTAGCAACGGGTTAACAAAGGGCCTCGACTGTGGGATGTGTCGAATTTCTCTTTTAAATGTAACATTGGAAGGAATCAAAGTGTCTTCCGAGTTGTTAGTAAGTTGCAGTTACTGTGGGAGCCAAGAGACTCTGAACCCAGATTTGGGGTAGGGTACATCTTAAGTGAACCGATCCCCTCGCTCCGTCTCACAGGCTGTAGTTACATTTTCTGGCGGCCAAGATGGTGCTTCAGGGCCGCGAAACCACCCAATGGGATGTGGGGATAGTGGACTCCAAACCTGACTGGGATCTCAAACTACCCTTCAGTCAAGGGCTTCTGTGTCCAGGGCATCATTCAGGCCCCCTGAAGTCACGGTTAAGGGTCCTTGTAGGGGCTGCGTCTCCGCTCTGATCACTCGTGTTTGTCTTTCTATGTCTGAACTCACCCAAGGTGGACCGGGCACCTGGGTATTCACAGAATCTGGAAGAAGCATACCTGTTGTATCCACACAGCGAGCTCCGCCCAGGAGCTACTGGGTCCAGGACCTCCTTGCCACAGAGCGTGAATTGAGACCCCTGTGCTCCACGGAAGTAACTGGGTACATGCCTGGTCTCGGCATGTGCTGTGGAAGGTGGTGCCTCGGGGCGGGTGGAGTGTTTGCGTGAGAAGGGCACTAGTCCAGCTCTGGTCTGCACTTTGCTGTCCTGGTGGTCAGTCCCCGGTGTAGCTCAGTGATGTATTTCTTGAGGCAGCTCTTCGGGTCCAGGAAGGCTCGCAGACTGGTCCTTGGGCGATGCTCTCTTCCCACTGGGGCTGCTTCTCATCTACAAGCCAGCACCTGAGCTTGGCATAACCGCTCTGAGACCAGGAGAAGGACTTGTCACCACTAGAGAGGAACAGGACGCACATGGCTCCGTGCCCTGCAAGGCACCTGTCTGAGCCCTGTGGCTCGTGAGGGTGTTTCTCTACAGGAGGAGACCGGTGCGTGTACAAGCGTGGAATCACTGAATCCATCCCCAGCTCACCTGTCTGCCTTTAAATCTCAACTGCCCCCCCCCCCCCCCCCCAGCACTTTTAAATGACCTGTGGGTGGCCGGATTCTACAAGTCACAGGACTATGATTCAGTGGAAATAGATCATCAATACATTTCCACTGTCTTCGCCACTCATGGGCTGAACATGTGCCAGTCTAAGATTTTAATTGCCATCCCCACAACCCCTCAAGTGTGCATGCTGGTACGTCAAAGTCATCCACTGTCTATGCTGTCACCACAACTCGGGGGAGTTGGCCTAACGGCTAGGGCGGTCAACCTCGAATCTGGGGAACTGGGGTCTAGTCTCGGCATTGACTCAGAACATCCTGTGATTCTGGGCAAATCACTTCACCTCCCCGTGCCCAACAAAAATGAATGTGTCCTCATGTAATGTAACTGGTGCTATGTAAAGCGCTCTGATACCCGATACCTACGTGTCATGTTTACACTTTAGTCCTCCACTGCCTATGGCGTCATCGCATGCACTGTGCTCCCCAGCTCTGACATCTGAGTTTCACAAAGCCAACCACAGTGATTTAAGTACCCCCCTCCCCCCCCCCACAAACACCTCTAATTTGCCCAATCATGAGTGGATCTTGTCCATAGGAAACCTGAAGAAGAAACTCTGGCTTCTCGGAGGTGGGAGGGCTGTGATTGGCCGGCTGTGCACCGTCCACAAATGCGAGCCGCATATGCATTTCTCACCTTCTTATTCTCGTCCGTTGGAAATCCCGAAATAAGGATGAAAGGGAAAGAAACAGTCCCATAGTAACCGCCAATAAACAGTGACGAAAGTTGGTCACTGAAGCCCACAACACTGCGAGGACGGTGTTTGGCTCTGCTGGTTGTGGTCTCGCTCCCGCTCATATTCTACCGAACTCAGCAAATCAGGAGAAACGCGGCCGGATTGTCGTATTAGTCCAAGAGAAAATTGCAAATGCAGGAGGGAATAGAATAGTGACTGCCGTGCCATCTGTTGCCTGAAATGTGTTCGCTTCTGCGTCCGCCGTATCTGCTGAGGTTTGTAGACTGAGGAGCTAAATCCAGACTATTCTGACCAGTTTCTTTCCAGAATTAAACTGACTGTTTCCCTTCTTGGCTTCTTCTCGTGAATGGGAAGATGACGGAAAATGTAAATGTTCACACTTGGCTGATACGTGACCCTAGACTCCAATGAGTTCTGCTTTTGACCACAACATAGCATTGAATTAGCTTACCAGGATGTTAGACAATTAACTAGCCTTTTATGTAGAAGTGAGCCTGGCAATAGTCCAACTGTTATAGCCTGACCTGTCCACCATGTTCGACACGGTGAACCACTCCTTTCTTCTGTTTCTGGAAGTTCATCTGGAGCGCATCAGAATCCAGCAGTCCCGATTTCTTCTCGGAAGGAGTTTACTAACTATAAAGTAATGGAGGTTCTCCTCCACATCTGTCAAGGTCGCTGGCATGATGCCTGTTGCCATCGTCACCCTGAATTTCCAGTGTTTACTTAAAGACACTCCAGAATCCAACAAAAGGAAAAGATTGTGTCCATTAATCCAATCTGAAGACACCCACCTGTTAGTGAGGTTAGATGCAAATTCTAACCGATGTGACATCCTGTTGAGACCGTGACAGACGTTGCAAACTGGAGGAGAGAGAGTTAGTTGCAACTTAATGCTTGGAAAGTAATCGAGTGTGGAACACCAGCTCCTCAAAACAGAAATTCACAGGATATATCCTCATCTTGTTTGGGTTGAAATATCATCCTGGGCTCCAGTAAATGGACCAGACCATATGTTCTGCGAGGGGTCTGCATGGGCTCCATTGGAACAGTCCATATTCTACTTTCTGTGATCCCTCTGTAATTGTCCGCCTGCACAGCTCAGTGTGTCGTGCGACTGATTTGTATGTTGTTTTTCTTTCTGCAGGCTCCAATCGCATGTTCTTTATCCTGTCTGTGTATTCTTGTTTTTCAGGACAGTGACGGCGACAAGAGTGACTACAACCTGGTGGTGGATGAGGTGAGTGGAACCCCGTTCATTCATTTACAATGCGGCTCTATCACTATGTTCTCCTTGACCAGGTCGGGGGTGAAAGTTAAAGTGAACGCACTCGTAGCCCTGAGGATGGATGGGGACGCACATGTGTGTTTATGAGGATGCGATTGATAACTAATCATAGGTTTGTGATTTTTATAGTGCTTTATGCCTCCATTAGGTCACCTCAAAGCACTTTTGGTGTGGGGAGGCAGGCGCATATTAGAAAGGAGTGATCTACAAAAGGCAGGATGGGGGACAAGAGTGCAAGGAGCAGCTTTGTAGGTGAAGAGGTTCTCAACAGACGAGTGCGCTATGGTTAGCTCGCCTCGTCTGTGGCGGAGGACGTAAAATATGAGGGTTGTGAAATGACCGTGAGATGAATCTTGCAATGGCGAAGACTTAGAAATGTTGGTCCATTGTTAGAGACAGGAGGAAAGGCCTGGAAGCTCTTGGAGTCACGCAGATGCCACCGCCCCATCTTCAGTGCTTGTGGCCAGACCTCCCATGCAGACCAACCGGTAGCTCTGAGCCTACATCCAACGAAGGCGTTGGATGACGAGAGCGTGTGGAACGGATACTCATTCACCTAGATGATCAGCTTCTCGAAGGACTCTGGCATCTGGGTTGAGAGGAAGAGCCCTCCACCCGGTGCTGGGGGGGTTGCCCATCGCCGTCCTCTGGCCCAGTGTGGTCTGGACTGGCTGGTGGCTCCCAGGAGCTCCTATTCAATCTCCTACCTGCCTGCTCAAATCAGTCCTCTGTGCTCTTAGCCCTGCTTGCGTTGGAGTTTGTGTTTAGGAGACGTCTGGGCTGCTTGGAGGACACTGAATACTGAACCCTGCCTGCTTCGATCCCAGGTGTCTGCGATAATGGCAAGGAGATGGGTTTGCAGCGCCTCGTCTGAGTATCGGGTGCAGACGAAAGCATGGACTATCTCACTATGCAATAGAACACCGTTGATTATAGGACTCTTCATTGGTATAACCAGTTTGGCAAGTCCCGCCAACAAGTACTTTGGATGAATTACTCCTGGTTTTCTACTGTGCCTTGACATTGTTTTATGTTTGTTTCCCTTGTGCAAAGTTGCTTTTAAGGTCTAGCTTGATAGAGCAGAAGACCAATTCGTGAAAAATATAAATAGATTGCACTTTGGCTCCTCCCATAGGAGTTTTTCTCTCCCAATTCTTGCCATTGGTAGTTTGGTGTCTCATTCCGCCCACTATAAAGTTCTTCCTTTGCAACTTTGCTAAAACTCTGTTACAGTAACCCATGCCCCTGCCTCGAATATGTTCCAGCAATAAACTGGGCCTAGAAGTTATTGCTTCTCTGCAAAAACACTATACAGTCTATTCAAATGGGTAACTATTAATCGATTTAGAGAACCCCGGAAAGAGGGCTCTCCCTGTTGCTTGACAAACTGAAGCTGGGGTAAAACATCAAGGGGGCGGGTGTGGAGCGAGATTTTGCAGTTGAATTTTCAACCATCCTCACTCTGAGGTCTTCATTAGGCGTACCCGGAATTCACAATGGGGTCGGGAAGCGAGTACCCAGCCCCTTGGGGAATTGCAAAGCCTGTGAAACACCACAGCTCTGTTGTGTTTTCCCTGGAGATTTTGGGTGCTGGAAGTATCTGAACCATATGGAGTAAGAATGAGGAATCACCAGAGGAAGTGGACCCAGAGTTATTTAATACCGTGGTATTTCTTCCTTTCTCAGGGGATTTTCTGGGTTCAAAATATTGCCTTGTTACTCTTCCCCCCCCCCCCCCCCCCTGAAATTAATGACCCCACCGGTATTTACTCCAGAAGTGTGGCATTAACAATCTCCCCCTAAACTGAGGGACATGTAATGAAGCCCTAAGTGCGATTTCGCGTCTGCAGAAGTGCATGTAGGCAAGATCTCAGTTTGCTCTGCATAAATACTCTGTTTTGCAGGTTACTGATCTGTGGTCTCATTTTCCCAGGATCCCTCCTCTGACCCCAGCAGCCCGGCCCACCCACTCAGCAGACATGCCCTGCCCCCAGGGACTGATGTCCCATGCAGCCCCTGCTCGCTGATATCCAACCGGAGCACCCCAACCTCCAGACTGAGGGACTATGCTCTGGTAAGCCACTCCTGCTGTTACTTCATTTTAAACAAAGGTGAGAGAGAGGTCCATGTCTCCCTGCTGGTATTTAGGCGTGACTTCTGAGCGGCCACCACATTCTTCAACAATGTATATATGATGTCGGTCCATCTCCCAGTAGGTGCACCCTCCCTCAGTAGGGGTTAGTAGAACACCTCCTGGTGACATCTGCTGCCACTTCCCTTGACAGGGCAATACACCTCTTGGTTGCATGCGTTTCATCTCTCCGCACTATGGTAGAACACCTCTCGGTATCTCGCATTGCACCTGACCTCGCCAGGGTAGAACACTTCTCAGTTGCATGTGTTGCGCCTACCCATGTTAGGGTAAACCATCTCTTGTTGCATGTGTTGTTCCCTCCCTTCCTAGGGTAAAACACCTCTCCGTTGTATGTGTTACGCCCTCCCTTCCCAGGGTAAATCACCTCTCCGTTGCATGTGTTGTTCCCTCCCTTCCCAGGGTAAAACACCTCTCCGTTGCATGTGTTGTTCCCTCCCTTCCCAGGGTAAAACACCTCTCCGTTGCATGTGTTGCGCCTTCCCTTCCGAGGGTAAAACTTGTATCGGTTGCATGTGTTGCGCCCTCCCTTCCCAGGGTAAAACACCTCTCCGTTGCATGTGTTACGCCTAACCTTGTTAGGGTAAACCCCTCTCTGTGGCATGTTTTGCACCTAACGTTGATAGGGTAAAACCAGTGCTTAATTAGCAAGTGCCAGAGCCCTCCTCAGAAGGCCACTGAAGTGTGCACCGCCCATTTTCCCTGCTAGCGCTGCCAGTGACCATACCAACTCCGCTACTAACCCTCACACCCCTACAAGTGCGGCAATTCAGACTATTCCAGGTCTCCTCAAAGCTACAAGAATGGCTTGGTTGACCGGTATTAGTCGTTATAATGTATTTTAAATTAATAAGAACTGTTGTTGTGCTCGTCTCTAAATTAGACAAATGGCGCCTCCGTGTGGCAGACTGTAATAGGTGCCGGTGTTGACAATTAAGTGCTGGTGTTGAGCGACAGAAACCGCCGGTTCAAATTAAGCACTGGGTAAAACACCTCTCGGTGGCAAGTGTTGTACCCTCCCTCGCTAGGGTAAAACACCTCTTGGTTGCATGTGTTGCACACTCCCTCCTGAGGGTAAAACACCTCTCGGTGGCAAGTGTTGTACCCTCCCTCGCTAGGGTAAAACGCCTCTCGGTGGCATGTGTTGCACACTCCCTCGCGAGGGTAAAACGCCTCTCGGTTGCATGTGTTGCACCCTCCCTCGCTAGGGTAAAACGCCTCTCGGTGGCATGTGTTGCGCTCTCCCTTCACAGGGTTTAACCACTTTCGGTTGCATCTGTAGCCCCTTCGTTTCCTGGGCTAGAAGACCTCCTGGTTGCAGCAGTTGCTTCTTCGTTGTCTGGGCTACAGAACCTACCTCACCCGCCCTAATCGCCGTCGCTTCTGTGGTGGAGGCCAGCTTCCTTTTCATGGGAGGGCCACCCCCCCATTATAAGGACACTGTGCCCCTGGCGCACTAATTAAGCTCTTCTAATGAGCTTCTCGCTGGGACCCTATTTATCTTCGCTAATTAATACTGACTTGTTTCATGTGTGACTGCCTCCCCCCAGAGCTCTGCATAATGTGTGCACCCCTTTTATGAACCCCCAGACTGACACAATGGGGTCGACTCCAAGTTTGTGCCAGGAACAGAAACCCATTAGCTGAGTGTTTAAGCCCGCTCAACGCAATGCAAAATCTGAATAAAGGTCGAGGGTCCGCTTGCCACACCCTCCTTTTCATAAGTGGAACACTGACTGTCCGGGGCGGGGCAAAGCTTTCATTGGAGCGGCAGGTGCAGTAGCACCAGGCACCAGAGATCAGGGTGTAACGAAACTTGAGGGGGCCCCTGCAAGGTACATGGAGGGTCCCTGCTCGGGACTCTATCAGGAGCTCTCCTGCCGAAGTGCTCTGCTGAGGGGGCCCCATGGAGCTTGGGGCCCCTCCGCACTGTGAGGGCCTGTGTTACGCCCCTGCTAAGGCATCCACTGAACCCTAATTATTTTTGTATTTTAAGGATCCCTGCTTTTCGTTTTCACTTATTTTTACAGCTAAATGCAGACAGAAAAAACATTTACTTGTCTGTTTTTATTTTTAAATGTGGATAAAAACAGATATTGGGTTGTGTTTTTTCAGTGATTCTAAATGCTGTCAATCATGATGACTTCCGGGCCAGTAGCTGTGGGGACTGACGGGTAAGGGGTAGGAAGGAAAGGAATGTTAGTGCAGTGGCTTAACCAGCAGGGCCGGCTTTAGGGCAGTGCGACTGGTGCAGCTGCACAGGGCGCTGACCTGTGGAGGGGACGCCGACCTCAGTGGGTGCGCTGTGTTTAGCAATTACTTGTGATTGGAGAGATGAGGGGCACTTTTGCCCAGTGGTAGTGAGAGAATCTCAGGAGGACGTAATGGGGGGCAAAAAAATGATTGTCGCACCGGGCGCCACAAGCGGTAATTCCAGCCCTGAGCAGGATATGCACAAGGTCGATAGTAAAACGTGCAGGTTCATATAAGAGCACTGATTCATCATCGGTGGGTGTTCAAATCCCTGAAAAGTGAGTGTGTATTTATAATTTAAACAAACATGAAAATCTAGAAGTTTCAGCTTCATTTTTTCACAAAACTCGAAATGTATATTGATAAATACTGATAAAATTTTGTGAAAGAAAAATCCAGACAGAAATGTCAAAAAATAAATGCCCTAACCGGGCCCGGTTTGTGCCTTGCACGGGGCCCGCGGCACTGGCTGCGCTGCTGCTGGGGCTGGCTTCCGGGTTCTCGCGCTGCTCCCTGCCCCGGGACGAAGAGCTCTAAGGCCGCGCATCTGATGAGCCCAGCAGACCAGCTCGGAAAGACACCAGTCGAGGAGAACCAGGCAGGTGCCCTCCGTCTGAAGGACTGGCGCAAAGCCAATCGCATCTCGAGTTCTGCCTTATATGCAAGATGCACCTTTTCCTTTTTTAATATTTTTTTGCCGTGAGTAGACACGTGCTTCCTGTCTGTACTTCTTTTAAAAACGGAAAAGTGGAAATGGGTCTTTTATTCCTACCCCTCAAAGCAATCGGTCACGATTGTACATTTACACCGCAATTTGTCAATCAGACTGGAAGCCCCTTGAGTTTAAAAAGAAAAAAAAAAGGGAAAAAAATGACCCACTTTCAATATGAGCCTCACATAAATGTTGAGGTCACACAGTTCAACTCTGAGGCAACCTCTTTCCTCCATGGATCTCCCCCCCCCCCCCCCCCCTCTCCATTCGTGCTCCTTGGGGGACATTGTGCCTTTGGCTCCGAAAGGGCTTGAATGGAAGATGCAAAGAAAGAAAAATCAGAAAGCCTTTCTCCATCAAAATATTGAAAACCTGCCCCGTCCCCTCCACCTGCAGCCCCCCTCGCCCCCCCCCCCTCCCACACAAGATCGATAACCAGAGCGAAATCTGATTGCGAGATTGAATCATCAGGCGAAAGGCGTCTGGGAGGGAAATATCGACCACATCCCTTGTGGTGACGAGGGTGTGGGGGGGGGAAGGGGGTGATTATAGAGAGGAAATGCTGAGTGGTGAGGAGGAGGCAGACAGGAGGGACAGGGGGAGAGAAGCAAGGAAAGTGATCATAGAGGGAGGAAATGACTGAGGGCCAGAGAGGCCAGTACAGGAAGAGAGACGAGGAGAATGGATACAGGGAGAGGGGGCAGAGGGACCGGCGGAAGGGGCAGAGCAGAGGCTGTGAGACCGAGCCTAGGGAAAGCGTCCGGAGACACCCGTGGAAAAGAGGGAGGTCTGCTCATCTCTATGTAGGGTAGAGGTCTTCAAACTTTCTGATGCCGAGACCCCCCTGTCAAAAACTTTTAGGCGTAAGGACCCCCTCCTGATGACAATCTCCAGAACTTGAGCCTCCTCATTATTGCTAACTATCGACAACCATAAACGCCTCTAATTACCACAGCAAACCATGTATACAGCGGGGAAATCAATTAAACCGTTTTTAGCAAACCAAAGGTCAGTGGTTGGGGGCGTGGGCAAAGGTGTGGCTAAAAACAAAGGGCCTCATTTATGAGGCACTGGCGTAGGGCAGCGCCGCAAGTCTTCTTGCAGCGCTGCCCTACGCCAATGTGTGAGGGCAGGCATGCACCTTATTTATGAAATTTCCCCCTATGTTGGCACACAATTTGCTGCCTAGCGCCAACTTGGGCTGGATGGTTTTTGTGCAGGAAGGGGCACCTTGCTGCACAAAATCAATCCTGAGAGGGGTTTTCCTCTTTCCATGTGTGCTGCAGAATGCAGCACACATGGAAAGAGGAAAAAACGAGGAGAAATGAAAACATTTACTCTTGTTACGCCCACTGTGGGGAGGCGCAAGGATTGGCACTGCCCCAGGTTTACATGGTTTTGTAGATCTGGGGCAGCGTCAAAATCCATGGGCGTTGTGTGGGAACACCCAACGCAACTCCCATGGAATGCCTACCTGACATAGAGTAAGGCAACGCAGCGACTTGCGCTGTTTTGTCTTACTCCATATCTATGAAGCCACGCAGGGTGACTTGGCCTCACCTCATATATATGATTGAGATGCTTGTGCCGCCGAAGCTAAAAAAATTGGCGCTTCTGTGGCGCAAGCCTCTCATAAATCAGGCCTAAAATATTTTGTTCCTTTTTAGCTCTTTCACCATCAGGCAGCTACATATAAAAGAATAGGTAGACTAAAAGAAAAATAAATGTAAAAAGTTGTTATTCATTGGGAAATGCACTATACAGTACATTATATAACCTCGATTATTTAATGCACTGCATCGGTATGTGTGTAACCAGAGAGCCACAGAATTAAAATTAGTTGGTGCAGTGGAAAATAGTGACTTGGGTATTTTTTGTGCTTTGAGGTCACAGCCTGTGACAGAAAGCACTGTGGATGTGCAAGGCATTATTTTATACTTGCTTCCAAAATGTAGATTAGTGTAATATCAGACTGTGAGTAATGCATTTATTTTTGCATAACTGTCCCTTCATCACCTTTTCAGGGGTACTAAGTGCTGTGTAAATTCAGTTATCATTAAAAGCACACACTTCACAGCCCAGTTGCTAACCGCCACACAAAAAAACACATCTTTGCCATCACAATGCTTGAAGTGGTTCGAGCAATTAAAGCCAGAACCACTCCCAAGCATCCTTTACATTTGCAGATTAAGTCCTAGGGTACATTTGCACTTCATTCAGGCAAGCAGGCACCCTGACATGAAGGCTGAATGATTGTTTTACCTGTCTGCTGGGCCTCTTAGTTTTACAGCACATGAGACTCAATTCATGTCAGCTGAAGCATTTTAACAAGCGTGGTTGTGTTTGTCCAAAGCACCTTTTGCATTCCAGGCAGAAGTTAGGCCTGGAAATGTACGACCCCCTTCCCAGGACTCCAGGCCCCCCCTGGGGGTCACGCCCCACTGATTGAAGACCTCTGATGTAGGGGATCCAGCCTCTGAGACCCGTGCAAGAGAGGGAGGTCTGCTCCTCTCTATGTAGGGATCCAGCCTCTGAGACCGTGGAAGAGCGGGAGGTCTGCTCATCTCCTTGTAAGGGATCCAGCCTCTGAGACCGTGGAAGAGCGGGAGGTCTGCTCATCTCCTTGTAAGGGATCCAGCCTCTGAGACCGTGGAAGAGCGGGAGGTCTGCTCATCTCCTTGTAAGGAATCCAGCCTCTGAGACCCGTGCAAGAGAGGGAGGTCTGCTCATCTCTTTGTAGGGGGATCAGCCTCTGAGACCCGTGCAAGAGTGGGAGGTCTGCTCATCTCTATGTAGGGGATCCAGCCTCTGAGACCCGTGCAAGAGAGGGAGGTCTGCTCATCTCCTTGTAAGGGATCCAGCCTCTGAGACCGTGGAAGAGCGGGAGGTCTGCTCATCTCCTTGTAAGGGATCCAGCCTCTGAGACCCGTGCAAGAGAGGGAGGTCTGCTCATCTCCTTGTAAGGGATCCAGCCTCTGAGACCGTGGAAGAGCGGGAGGTCTGCTCATCTCCTTGTAAGGGATCCAGCCTCTGAGACCCGTGCAAGAGAGGGAGGTCTGCTCCTCTCTTTGTAGGGGATCAGCCTCTGAGACCCGTGCAAGAGAGGGAGGTCTGCTCATCTCTATGTAGGGGATCAGCCTCTGAGACCGTGGAAGAGCGGGAGGTCTGCTCATCTCCTTGTAAGGGATCCAGCCTCTGAGACCCGTGCAAGAGAGGGAGGTCTGCTCATCTCTTTGTAGGGGGATCAGCCTCTGAGACCCGTGCAAGAGTGGGAGGTCTGCTCATCTCTCTAGAACCTCCCCCCCCCCCCCCCCCACCCCACCCCAAACAATTTACTTGGTCTGATCATTCAGTCATGGAATTTTTTATGCAGGACCCAACAGAACCTAAAATACCTAAATCAGTTACATTTCATACCTGCAGGCAGTGGCAGAAACTCTCCTCGGAGAACTTTCAAACCTCTTTTTTTAAGGCCTCAAAACTCTGCACTGGACAATATAGAGGAAGCACTGGCAAAATATAACTCGGCGGTTTCAATAGCCATTGATCAAATTGCGCCTCTGAAATCCCTCCCGAGTTATCCTAAACGCCCACAGGCAGTTTGGTTCTCGACCCAGTTGCGAGTCCTAAAACAACTTTGTAGGAAACATGAGAGAACCTGGCGTGCCTCCCATGATCAGGACAGAGATCAGTTCCATTCCACTCTGTCCAGCTACTATAAAAATAGCACGGAAAACCCATATAGCATCACAATTAGCCCTGGCCGGCAACTCTCCTAAAACCCTGCATCAAATACTTCAGTCCTTCATCAGCCCCAAGGCATTTAAAAGCTCAGAGGCCCCCTCCCAACTGCTGTGCAATGATATTGCTCTCTATTTTTCACAAAAAATAGAGCTTATCTATGAAAAAAATCACATCGACAGGAAGCCAGCTGCAGATCCCAATGGCTTTCGACCAATTGAATCCTACAAACCCTCAGCTGTTAGAGCATTTTCCCATACTTATATTAGCAGAGGTCGAACTACTGATTCACAAGATAAAATCTGGATCCCCTTCTGACCTTATTCCAGCTAAAGTTATCCCATCTCTAGCTACACATCTATCTCCCTCTATGCAATCCCTTATTAACCTCTCCTTAAAGGAAGGCCATGTTCCGTTGGCGTAGAAAGTTGCTCAGGTTAGACCGATCCACAAGAACACTAAAGTTCCGTGGACGGATCTCTCTAACCTCCGCCCTATCTCGCTTCTTCCATTCTCGAGCAAACTAATGGAGAAACCTGTTAACACTCACCTTTCCAACCATGTTGAACTGACGGGCTGTTTAGATCCTTCTCAGTCCGGCTTTAGGCCCAAATACAGCACCGAATCAGCATTACTAGCGGTCCCGGATAACATCAGGATGACCCTAGACAAGGGCCATTCTGTGATTTTGATGCTGTTGGACCTATCCGCGGCATTCGACACAGTTTCTCACAGCATTCTGCTCAGAAGAGTAAAGGAGATCGGACTTAGAAAATCAGCCTTACAGTGGAGGATGAGCTTTCTATCAGCTCGCTCCCAGGTTGTTCGGCTCCTACAGAATTGTCGAAGGGAGTCCCTCAGGACTCGTGTTTGAGCCCTACATTGTTTAACCTCTATGTTGCTCCCTTGGCCAATCTTCTGAGGATGCATGGGTTCATCCCCATTTCATATGCAGACGACACTCGGTTGTTCTTTCCATTCTATACATTTACCACTTCGGTACTGTTGCCCTTCTCCAATGGTATGAGAGCTATTTCCAACTGGATGAAGAACAATTTCCTCCAGTTTAATGTGGGAAAAACAGAGATAATGCTCTTTGGAGAGGCCCCCCCCACCAATAGACACCAGAATGGTGGCCGACCGATCTAGGACCCCATCCCGCTTCCAAGCTTACAATCAGAAATCTGGGTATCTGTCTGGATCAAGCCCTTACTCTGAAAGAGCATGCTGCCCAGACAGCAGGTTCCTGTTTCCATGTAATAGGCCTGCTCCGTTGAGTCTTTCCTTTGCTTCCTGACTCTACCCGGAAAACTTTAGTCCAGGCGCTTGTACTAAGCCGCCTGAACTACTGTAACGGCCTGCTGATCTCCGCCAACGATGCCTCACTCAGCAGACTGCAGGTAGTCCAAAATACGGCGGCACGATTGGTCCTCAACGCTCCTTCCAGGACCCCTTCTCTCCCTCTTCTTATGAAGCTGCATTGGCTTCCTATCTGCCAACGGGTCAGATTTAACATCTGCTGCACTATTCATAAGTCATTGCTTAATCCGGGTCCCTCCGCTCGAGTGCTAAACATCTTCTTGTGGTGCTTTTGAGTAAAAAAGGCAAGAATAGGAGGAAGAGCTCTCTCCCATCTTGGCCCTTGATACTGGAATGAACTTCCTTTGATTTTGAGACAATGCCTGGATCACCTTCAATTTAGGAAGCTGCTTAAGAGCACTCTTCTTTGCGCTTGATTTTGTTGTAGCTGCAACACACCCTCACGGCCCGTTATAAGCGCAGAGATACCCCTTCAGGGTCAATTCAAGCGCTATATAAGAAATACAATATGTAGGGGATCCAGCCTCTGAGACCCGTGGAAGAGTGGGAGGTCTGCTCATCTCCTTGTAGGGGATCCAGCCTCTGAGACCATGGAAGAGCGGGAGGTCTGCTCATTTCTTTGTAGGGGATCCAGCCACTGAGACCCGTGGAAGAGCGGGAGGTCTGCTCATCTCTTTGTAGGGGATCAGCCTCTGAGACCATGGCAGAGCGGGAGGTCTGCTCATCTCTTTGTAGGGGATCAGCCTCTGAGACCCGTGGAAGAGCGGGAGGTCTACTCATCTCTTTGTAGGGGATCCAGCCTCTGAGACCCGTGCAAGAGAGGCAGGTCTGCTCATCTCTTTGTAGGGGATCAGCCTCTGAGACCTGTGGAAGAGCGGGAGGTCTGCTCATCTTTGTAGGGGATCCAGCCTCTGAGACCCCTGGAAGAGCGGGAGGTCTGCTCATCTCTTTGTAGGGGATCCAGCCTCTGAGACCCGTGGAAGAGCGGGAGGTCTGCTCATCTCTTTGTAGGGGATCCAGCCTCTGAGACCCGTGGAAGAGCGGGAGGTCTGCTCATCTCTTTGTAGGGGATCCAGCCTCTGAGACCCGTGGAAGAGCGGGAGGTCTGCTCATCTCTTTGTAGGGGATCAGCCTCTGAGACCCGTGGAAGAGTGGGAGGTCTGCTCATCTCTTTGTAGGGGATCTAGCTTCTGAGACCGTGGAAGAGCGGGAGGTCTGCTCATCTCTTTGTAGGGGATCAGCCTCTGAGACCCGTGGAAGAGCGGGAGGTCTGCTCATCTCTTTGTAGGGGATCAGCCTCTGAGACCGGTGGAACAGCGGGTGGTCTGCTCATCTGTTTGTAGGGGATCCAGCCTCTGAGACCCGTGGAAGAGGGAGGTCTGCTCATCTCTTTGTAGGGGATCCAGCCTCTCCTGGGCCCATCATATCTCTTCCTCTGCCTCTTAATGTCCTTCGCTCAGGCTGCGCCCATGGCCCATCCTCTTGGGCAGAGCTTTCTTTGAGGTCGCTCCTGGTTGGAGGGATGAAGCCCTGGGGGATTCCATGTCCTGAGGGGCAGCACTGGAGTCCTGCAGCACAGGCTCCCGGTCGCATGCTTGCTGCTGTACTGGGGCTAAGGGTCCAGGATTTATTCAGCTTTTGAGGGAGCTGCATGGGGTCCAGGCTCCAGTCTGGTGCTCTGTTAATGAAACATTTGGCAGTCACAATCTCAGTTACAACATCCGCTTTGTTCCCGTCCCCCAACCTGACTCCAGGGACCCAGTGTGAGCTGTTGCCTCCCTGTCCTGAGCCAGGAGCATCCGAACACTTTCCTTCTCGAAGCTGCATGTCCGGAGAAGGCAAAGTAGTATTTTATATGTTTATTTATTTCGAGTTTTTGTTATATAGTGCTGGCAGGACCCGGGGTATCGGAGCGCTTTACAGACCTAATCAAGGCACTGTCGCAGAAGAATACGTTCTGAAAATAACTAACTCCTTGAGGGTCCGGCCCAGTGGATTGTGGAAAAGGAGCAAAAACCCAGAGCAGAACATATGGGGAAAAGACTGTAGGTGTGAGCTATGGGTTAGAGTCCAGAGGGTTGAGGCACATATAGCAAGGAGTCATCCCTGGATATTTTAAAAGGATCTCTAGCCACACAGAGCCTTTGGCGAGGAGCGCTGGCATCCCAGCAACAACACCGCTCCACACTCTACGGTGAGGCGCGCCATGCACCGGGGAACCGGTCACAACAATGCACCAGTGCCAGCTGGGGGGGATCTCCAACACACAGGAAGTCCTTTTTACCACACACGTGTGTGCTACAAGGGACCAGGAAATACAATGGTGTGAGCACTGGATGTTACACTGGAATAGCGTCAATAAACCTCTCCCCAAGTACCACCCAACAAGGCGGTACCCAGCCACTCGCATCATCCTACCACCAGCCAGCCGTCGCCCATAGTCTGCCAGGGAGGGGACTCAGGGCAAGTAAAAAGAGATAGATTGTGGGTGCTCAAGTAGGAAGGGTGCAGCTCTGTCCAGGGCTAAATTCTTAAAAGAATAGCTGCTGAGGCCCAAGGTCTTGTTGAAAAGCCTGTGGTCTGCGCTATCGAAGGCTGGGGTACCAATGCAAAGGCTGTGTCTTCTCGACTCCACCTCATGCCTCTTTGGTCCACCGCCGGACTCCTCTCCTCTTTGAGGCTCTTTTAAACCCCTTCTTTCACCCTTTGCCATTATTTGTTCGTCTTTCTCCTCCTCCTTTTCCTTTTCTGTGTTTTTTCTCTTGCTCTGGATTATTGTCTGTTGTGGAAAAGTAAGTGCCAGTCCCCAAAATGAGTGCCAATGGGCCCTACCTACAACCACTGGCTCAAATCGAGCGCTGGCAGTGTCTACCGGTGCATCCGCGCTGGGACCATGGTGGTCTCACCTGGAAAGTCTTTCCAACAGGGGGACTTTGAGTGACAAGGGCGAGAAGCTGCAGATGGTGGCCCTGTAACAAGAGGGTCCCACACCGAGGCCAGCCCTAGACCCACCCCCTATAGTGCGTGCACCTCGAGTGGTCGTCCACGTCTATCCCGGGTGAGTCTGGGCCTTAACACCCAATATCTCAGACGGCGGCAAGCGCTTGCAGGACCAACCTCGGGGCTTCTAGGCACTGCTACAAAGTTTTCATCATCTTCCGCTTGGTTTCTGCTCCGCGCCCTCCGCCTGTTCTGGAGTGCACAGAGCAGGGTCTTGGAGGAGAACAAGAGGGGTTTCTGCTCTGTGCAGGGGAGGAGGGGTGGAAGAACTGGAATGAGGCCGACTGATCAAAAGAACAAGGAACAATCCCACTTAAAGGCAGGAATATCCAACCTCGGTGACCGCACAGCACCAGCTCACATCTGCTGTCAACTGTCTGGTTTCCAAGGAGCAGTGTTATCCTACAGCCTGACCAGTCGCCTCGACACCACTCTCTGCAACGTGGGCAACACGCCTTTGATTCCTCGCCCCCCCCCCCCCCCGCCATCCTGTAGATGTGACCCTCAGTGTCTGTTCCCCTAAGGGAAACACAGTACTAGCCCCTTATAACAGTTGTTAATGCAAACTACTGCACCCTCCCTACAATGGCCAGGCGTTCTGTCCACCTCCTGGCCGCAGTGAAAGGATCCGCTCTCCCGCCTCCACCAGTGGTCACCTCAGAAGGGCACCCTCGAAAGGCAAGTTCTTCTAACCTATGACCTCTGGTTCTCTCCTCACACAGGTGGACACGATGACCAGCACTCGGGCCTCCAGGTCCAGCAGCTCCTCGCCCTGCAGAGACTCGTCCACCCCTGGACCCAGCTCGGCCTCTCGCCTGCGGCTCCTCTCCGCCAGACTGGCCCCCGCCACCGAGGCCGTCAGTGAGTGCGGGACCTCTGCTCGTGCCCTGGAGGAGGTCCTGGGGGGGGGGGGGGGCGTTGTCGGTGAGTATGGACACCCCTGCTGTCTGATCGTGCCCTGGAGGAGGTACTGGGGGGGGTCTGTCTATGAGTACGGGGCACCTCTGCTGTTTGCTCGTGCCCTGGAGGAGGTACTGGGGGGGGGGGGGGGGTTGTCAGTGAGTATGGGCACCTCTGCTGTCTGCTCGTGCCCTGGAGGAGATACCTGGGGGGCTGTCTGTGAGTTTGGGGCACCTCTGCTGTTCACTCGTGCCCTGGATGAGGTACGGGGGCTGTCCGTGAGTATGGGGCACCTGTCGTGATCTGCATGTAGGAGGTCCTGGGGGGGCCTGTTTGTGAGTACAGAGCATCTCTCCTGGTCCCCAGGGAGGAGGTACAGGGGAGGGGGGGCTGTTGGTGAGTCCACACGAGTAAATATCTGATATTTGATCTGTGTTTAACAAAGAGCACTCCTGCTTTACTACCCAGCACCTCACCAGTGTCATGACTTTTCCAGGCCTTAGGAGTCCCTTGTCTGTGTCCAGCAGCTATCCTTCGTCCTTCGGGTTGGCTCCAAACGGGACCCTCAGTGGTGACTTCTCTGTGCCTGGTGGGAGCTACATGAGCCTCCGTTTATCTCCGCAAGTGATGCACGCAGCATCCCCTATGGTGAGTACTCCTGTGCACTGTTTATACCTGCGATATCTCATGGTGAGTACTCCGGGGCACTGTTTGTACCTGCGATAGACCCTGGCAAGTATTGCACTGAGCTGCTTGTACCTGCGATATCCCATGGTGAGCACTCATAGCCACAGTTTGAACCTGTGATATCACAGGGCAAGTAATCATGTCCACAGTTTGTACCTGTGAACTCCCACAGCGAGAACTCCTCTGTGCTGTCTGTACCTGTGATATCCCATGGCAAGTACTCCTGTGCACTATTTGTACCTGCGATAGCCACTGACGAGTATTCTTCAGCGCTGTTTGTCCCTTCAATAGCCCCTGGCAAGTACTCCTTTGTGCTGTTTGTACCTGAAATTGCCCCTGGCAAGTACTGCTCTGCACTGTATATACCTGCAATAGCCCCTGGTGAGTACTATGTGCGCTGTTTGTATCTGTGAAATCCCATGGTGAGCACTCATAGCCACTGTTTTAAATTGTGATATCACAGGGCAAGTAATCATTTCCACAGTTTGTACCTGTGATCTCCAAAGGCGAGTATTCCTGTGCGCTGTTTGTACCTGTGATAGCCCCTGGTGAGTACTCCTCAGCGCTGTTTGTACCTGCAGTAGCCCTTGGTGAGAACTGCTCAGCACTGTGTGTATCTGCACTAGCCCCTGGTGAGTACTCCTCTGCGCTGTTTGTACCTGCATATTCCAATTGCGAGTACTCCTCTGCTCTGTACCTGCGATATTCCAATTGCGAGTACTCCTCTGCTCTGTACCTGCGATATTCCAATTGCGAGTACTCTTCAGCACTGTTAGTACCTGCAATAGCCCCTGGCGAGTACTCTTCAGTGCTGTTTGTACCTGTGATAGCCCCTGGTGAGTACTCCTCAGCGCGGTTTGTTCCTGTTATATCCCATGGTGAGTACCCTTGCGAGCTGATTGTACCTGCAATAGCCCCTGGCGAGTACTCCTCTGCGCTGTTTGTACCTGCTATATTCAATTGCGAATACTCCTCTGCACTGTTTGTACCTGTGATGGCCCCTGGCGAGTACTCCTCAGCGCTGTTTGTACCTGTGAAGGCCCCTGGCGAGTACTCCTCAGCGCTGTATGTACCTGCAATAGCTCCTGGCGAGTACTCCTCTGCTCTGTACCTGCGATATTCCAATTGCGAGTACTCCTCTGCACTGTTTGTACCTGCGATAGCCCCTGGCGAGTACTCTTCAGCACTGTTTGTACCTGCAATAGCCCCTGTCGAGTACTGATCCGCACTCTATGTATCTGCAATAGCCCCTGGCGAGTACTCCTCTGCACTGTTTGTACCTGTAATGGCCCCTGGCGAGTACTCCTCAGCGCTGTTTGTACCTGTGATGGCCCCTGGCGAGTACTCCTCAGCGCTGTTTGTACCTGCGATGGCCCCTGGCAAGTACTCCTGTGTGCTGTATATACCTGCAATCGCCCCTGGCAAGTACCCCTTAGCGCTGTTTATACCTGCGATAGCCCCTGGCGAGTACTGCTCAGTGCTGTATGTACCTGCAATAGCCCCTGGCGAGTACTCCTCTGCGCTGTTTGTACCTGCAATATTCCATTGCGAGAACTCCTCTGCACTGTTTGTACTTGCAATATCCCATGGCAAGTACTCCTGTGCACTGTTTGTACCTGCAGTAGCCCCTGGTGAGTACTGCTCAGCGCTATATGTACATGCAATAGCCCCTGGCGAGAACGCCTCTGCGCTGTTTGTACCTGCAATATTCCATTGCGAATACTCCTCTGCACTGTTTGTACCTGCAGTAGCCCCTGGCGAGTACTCTTCAGCGCTGTTTGTACCTGCAATAGCCCCTGGCGAGTACTGCTCAGCGCTGTATGTATCTGCAATAGCCCCTGGCGAGTACTTCTCTGCGCTGTTTGTACCTGCTATATTCAATTGCGAATACTCCTCTGCACTGTTTGTACCTGTGATGGCCCCTGGCAAGTACTCCTGTGTGCTGTTTGTACCTGCAATAGCCCCTGGCGAGTACTCTTCAGCGCTGTTTGTACCTCTGATGGCCCCTGGCGAGTACTCTTCAGCGCTGTTTGTACCTGCGATGGCCCCTGGCGAGTACTCCTGTGTGCTGTTTGTACCTGCAATAGCCCCTGGCGAGTACTCTTCAGCGCTGTTTGTACCTGTGATGGCCCCTGGCGAGTACTCCTCAGCGCTGTTTGTACCTGTGATGGCCCCTGGCGAGTACTCCTCAGCGCTGTATGTACCTGTGACATTCCATTGCGAGTTCTCCTCGGCACTGTTTGTACCTGCGATTAGCCCCTGGCAAGTACTCCTCAGTGCTGTTTGTTCCTGCGATATACCATGGCGGGTAGCCCTCTGCACTGTTTGTACTTGTGATATCCTATGGCAAGTACTCCTCAGCGCTGTTTTTACCTGTGATATAACAGGGTGTGTACTCTTGAAGGTTCAAACAGCACACAATAGCCCCTGGCAAGTACTCCTGTTTGTACCTGCAATAGCCCCTGGCGAGTACTGCTCAGCGCTGTATGTACCTGCAATAGCCCCTGGCGAGTACTCCTCTGCGATGTTTGTACTTGTAATATCCCATGGCGAGTACACCGCTGCACTGGTTGAACCTGTGATATCCCATGGCGAGCACTCCTGTGTGCTGTTTATACCTGCAATAGCCCCTGGCGAGTTCTCCTCTGCACTATTTGCACCTGAGATTTCCCACGGCAGGTACTCCTGCGCACAGTTTGTACCTGTGATCGCCCCTGGTGAGTACTCCTCAGGGCTGTTTTTACCTGTGATATCCCAGGGTGAGTACTCTTGAAGGTGCAAACAGCACATAAAAGCCCCTGGCAAGTACTCCTGTGTGCGGTTTGTACCTGCAGTAGCCCCTGGCGATTACTGCTCAGCGCTGTATGTACTTGCAATAGCCCCTGGCGAGTACTCCTGTGTGCTGTTTGTACCTGTAATAGCCCCTGGCAAGAACTTCTCTGCGCTGTATATACCTGCAATAGCCTCTGGCGAGTACTATGTGCGTTGTTTGTACCTCTGATCTCCCACAGCGAGTATTCCTGTGCGCTTTTTCTACCTGCGATATTCCATTGCGAGTACTCCTCTACACTGTTTATACCTGCGATATCCCATGGCGAGTAATTTTCAGTGCTGTTTGTACCTGTGATATTCCAGGGTGAGTAGTCTTGAAGGTTCAAACAGCACACAATAGCCCCTGGCGCGTACTCCTGTATGCTGTTTGTACCTGCAATAGCTCCTGGCGAGTACTGCTCAGTGCTGTATGTACCTGCAATAGCCCCTGGTGAGTACTCCTCAGTGCTGTTTGTACCTGTGTTATCCAAGGGTGAGTACTCTTGTGTGCAGTATGTACCTGCAATAACCCCTGGTGAGTACTCCTCTGCGCTATTTGTACCTGCGATATCCCACGGCGTCTACTTGTGCTCTGTTTGTACCTGCGTTATCCCATGCTCCTCAGCGTGGTTTGTACCTGTGATAGCCCCTGTATAGTACTCATGTCCACAGTTTTTACCCGTGAGATTTCACGGCAGATACTCCTCTGCACTGTTTGTACCTGCGATAACCCATGGTGATCACTCATAGGCCCTGTTTGTACCTGTGATATTGCATGGCGAGCACTCCTCTGTGCTGTCTGTACCTGCAGTAGCCCATGGGGAGTACGTCTCTGCACAGTTTGTACCAGTGACATTACATGGCAAGTACTCGGTCACTGTTTGCACCTCGGATATCCCACGGCAACTACTCCTGTGCTCCATTTGTACCTGCAATAGCTCATGGCGAGTACTGTTCTGCTATGTTTGTACCTGCGACAGCCCCTGTGATATCCCATGGGGAGCACTCCTATACACTTTTTGTACCTGCGATATCCCATGCTGAGTACTCCTCTGCGCTGTTTGTACATGTGATATCCCATGGTGAGCTCTCATAGGCACTGTTTGTATGTGTTAATCGCATGGCAAGTAATCATGTGCACAGTTTGTACCTGTGCTCTCCCACAGAGGCGAATACTGCTCTGAGCTGTTTGTACCTGCAATAGCCCATGGCGAGTACGCCTCTGCACCTCTTGTACCGTTGATATCACGTGGCGAGTACTCGTGCACAATTTGTACCCTTGATATCCTGTGGTGAGTACTTGTGCACAATTTGTACTCTTGATATCTCGTGGCGAGTACTCTTGTGCACAATTTGTATCCTTGATAACCCCTGGCGTGTACTCCTCTGAGTGGTTTGTACCTGTGATACCCCATGGTGAGCACTCATAGTCTGTGTTTGTAATTGTGATATCACAGGGCAAGTAATCATTTGCAGCTTGTACCTGTGATATCCCACAGCGAGAACTCCTCTGTGCTGTCTGTACATGCGATATCCCATGGCAAGTACTCCTGTGCGCTGTTTGTACCTGTAATAGCTCTGACAAGCACTCCTGTTCACTGTATATACCTGCAATAGCCCCTGGTGACTAGTCCTGTTTGTACCTGCGATATCCCATGGCAAGTACTCCTCTGCACTGTATGTACATGAGATTTTCCACGGTGAGTACTCATCGCCGATGTTTGTACCTATGATATCCCCTGGCGCGAGTCCTCTGCGCTGTTTGTACCTGTAAAATACCAAGGTTAGTGCCTCTCTGCATTGTCTGTACGTGTGATATCCCTTGGTGAGTACTCTTCTGCGCTGTTTGTACCTGTGATCTTCCATGGCGAGTACTCCTATACACCGTTTGTACCTGCGCTAGTCCATGGTGAGTACTCTTCTGCGCTGTTTGTACCTGTGATATCCCATGGCGAGTCGCACTGTAGTGCACGACTCACTGTTGATACCAAATACCTCCCTGGTGAGTTTGACCATCATCCATTTGCGTTGACCTTTCCTTAAGCTGAAGATCCAACCCAACGTAAGCCGGACAGTGTGGCCAACATGCACTCCAGTGTGAGCACACGTGAACACCATGGGTATGTGTGAGGTTGGGCCGAGGACGTCCGAGATCTGTCCCTGTTAGTGAAGAGGGCGCATGTTTTTGTCCTTGTGTCCTACAAGGGCAGCGCCAAGTATTGGTGAAATGTCTTTGTTGGCTCTATTCGCTCACAGAAGTACCAACCAGAGCAATAAGCAACCACAGAGAGGAGACATCAGTCCGAACAATGCACACACATCTGAGACCGCAGGTACTTAGTGCTACAGTGCAGACAACTGCACTCAACCCCTTCCTGAAGCACGGTGTCACTAGAAGTTAAGACACTAAACCCAAGCACCAAACCTGCCAGGTGGCGCAAGCCTGATGCGGTAAAGCTCTCTGTTTACAAACCACAAAATGACACTGACGACTATAGTGCACACACCGCCAAGTATAAACAACTGCACTGCACTGCACTGCACTGCTGATGCCCAGCTCAAACAATCACAAATCCCAAAGGTCTAGTACGGACAATCTAAGACCAGGCCTATCATAACCAAGGTCAGTGGCATATCATAGTAAGTGGTGCAGCCAAGCTGCCCTGCCCAGGAGGCACCTGAAGGTAGACCATTCGACACCTGAACATGCACCACAATGTGTTGAAGCTTCACAGTGTACGTACAGTGCCACCTGACCGCATTCACACTAGGAACGAGGAGTTAGACAATAGTTTGCCCTCACGGAACAGAATTAGTAAATAAGTTGTATGACACAGCCCCGTCCGACACCAGCGAGTACCCTCCATCTACTTGACCTTTCATGACCTCCTGCCTCCTGAAAGGGCACCAATCAGAAGTCCGAAAGGCAGTACTTAATTTGAGCTGGTGGTTTCCGGAGCTAGACACCGGCACTTAAATCTCAACACCAGCACTAATGACTGTCCACCACATGGTGGTGCTGTCTGATTTTGAGATGTACACAACAAGTGTGTTCAATACTTAAATATACATAAAAAATAAATTATACCTGCCACC
Source organism: Triturus cristatus (assembly GCF_964204655.1). Classification (NCBI taxonomy): domain Eukaryota; kingdom Metazoa; phylum Chordata; class Amphibia; order Caudata; family Salamandridae; genus Triturus; species Triturus cristatus. The sequence goes on from NC_140595.1 coordinate 17,402,762, forward strand.
CATGCCATTCTTGTAGCTCTGTGTGGCCTGGAAGAGTCTGAGTTGTGTTGGTGCTGTTATTGATGGCGCTGGCAGGGGCAGTGGATGGTGCGAGCTATAATGGCCTCTTGCTGAGAAGGTCCCTGACACCTCCTTTTTTCACAAGTTGAGCACTGCTGAAAGGGATAGAAGAAGCCCCAGGAGGTCCAGTGAACCCAGACAACACCAGCACCCACCATCCAATCCGCTGCCTCCACAGAAGTGTAAAGAAGGACATGGGGCCGGGGATGGGGATTAGTGGGGGCTGCAGAGGTGCGACCACCTCTTCTAGAGTTGATAAGCTCCTCACACCAGCAGTCGGCCGCTCCTTGACATACAACCTTGTGGACAGTGAGTGTCTCTGATCCATCTTTCTTTGTTCTAGGTGGCGTTTGAATCACATCTCAGGAACTCCACACTACCCGCCTGCCTGGCATCGGCTCCGGGCACCAAACCGTAAGTACTCGCAAGGACGTCTAGATGGGAGTCGCACTCTGGCAATGTCGCTGGTTCCTTAGCTGATGGCCACAGCCACCTTCAATAGCACCAGCCACAAGCTTCTAAGCAACACTTTGGGTCCCAACACTTATTCTTTAACAAACTAAACACTGTTGTTAAGCGGCACTCCAAGCCCCGCCACGGACAAGCGGCACTCCAAGCCCCGCCACGGACAAGCGGCACTCCAAGCCCCGCCACGGACAAGCGGCAGTCCAAGCCCCGCCACGGACAAGCGGCAGTCCAAGCCCCGCCACGGACAAGCGGCAGTCCAAGCCCCGCCACGGACAAGCGGCAGTCCAAGCCCCGCCACGGACAAGCGGCAGTCCAAGCCCCGCCACGGACAAGCGGCAGTCCAAGCCCCTCCACGGGCCAGCGGCAGTCCAAGCCCCTCCACGGGCCAGCAGCAGTCCAAGCCCCTCCACGGGCCAGCAGCAGTCCAAGCCCCTCCACGGGCCAGCAGCAGTCCAAGCCCCGCCACGGGCCAGCAGCAGTCCAAGCCCCGCCACGGGCCAGCAGCAGTCCAAGCCCCGCCACGGGCCAGCAGCAGTCCAAGCCCCGCCACGGGCCAGCAGCAGTCCAAGCCCCGCCACGGGCCAGCAGCAGTCCAAGCCCCGCCACGGGCCAGCAGCAGTCCAAGCCCCGCCACGGACCAGCAGCAGTCCAAGCCCCGCCACGGACCAGCAGCAGTCCAAGCCCCGCCACGGACCAGCAGCAGTCCAAGCCCCGCCACGGACCAGCAGCAGTCCAAGCCCCGCCACGGACCAGCAGCAGTCCAAGCCCCGCCACGGACCAGCAGCAGTCCAAGCCCCGCCACGGACCAGCAGCAGTCCAAGCCCCGCCACGGACCAGCAGCAGTCCAAGCCCCGCCACGGACCAGCAGCAGTCCAAGCCCCGCCACGGGCCAGCAGCAGTCCAAGCCCCGCCACGGGCCAGCAGCAGTCCAAGCTCCGCCACGGGCCAGCAGCAGTCCAAGCCCCTCCACGGACCAGCAGCAGTCCAAGCCCCTCCACGGACAAGCAGCAGGCTCAGTTGAGACAACAGACATGCAGGCTTCCCTCACACACATTTTGGACAGCGAAAGTGCAAGCTTCCTTCACACGCAGTTCAAGCATGCAAGCTTCCCTCACACATTCAGGCAGCAGGCATGCAGGCTTCACTAGCATACATTTCGGGAAGGAAGTATGCAGACCTCCTTCACACACAGTTCTGGCAGCAGGCATGCAGGCTACCGTCCCACACAACCAGTGCAGCAAAAGGAGAATTTATGCAAGCCACATGCACACAATAGGTACAGCAAAAATGTAAAAACTTAAACAAAACACAGAATTCATCAGCACTGGCAGATGCACTGAAAATGTCAGCCAAAAGGTAAAGAGGTACAATACAGGCTGCTGGGCTGTAAATAGCAGTACATGCTCCCCTCGTACAGAGAACAGGTGCAGCCAGGGCATCAGCAAGTAAAGCTTCCCTCACACAGAGAACAGGTATGGCCAGGGCACCAGCAAGTAAAGCTTCCCTCCCACAGAGAACAGGTACTGCCAGGGCAGCAGTAGTGCAAGCTTCCCCTCACACACAGGATAGGTACAGCACTGACAGCAGCAGTGCAAGCATCTATCATGCAGGGCAGGTACAGCATAGGCAGCAGCAGTGCAAGCGTCTCTCACACAGATAACAGGTACGGCCAGGGCACCAGCAAGTAAAGCTTCCCTCCCACAGAGAACAGGTACTGCCAGGGCAGCAGCAGTGCAAGCTTCCCCTCACACACAGGATAGGTACAGCACTGACAGCAGCAGTGCAAGCATCTATCATGCAGGGCAGGTACAGCATGGGCAGCAGCAGGACAAGCTTCCCTCACACACAGGACAGGTACAGCACTGTCGACAGTAGTGCAAGGGTCTCATGCTGGACAGGTATAGCACTGACAGCAGCAAGGCAAACCTCTACCGTAAACAGAGAACAGATATAGCATGTTCAGCAGCCTTGTAAGCTTCACTCACATACAAACTGACACCGCTTTTTACAAACGCAAGAAGAATGTGGGCACGAGCACTAGATGTCCGTTAACTCGCCTCTGCCCATGCCATCCACTCCTGCTGCTGCAGCAGTATTCAGTGCCCAAGTTTTGAACCAGATCAAAGAACAGAAATCAACAACTTATTTTGTACAGGTTACCTCTTTTTTTCTGACTTGAGCACCATAAATTCTTGATGGAAAATAAGCTGTTTGAATATGTCTAGTGTGTGCACTTTAAACCAACCCCCTTTGAGCCCAGATAGTGGTGATTCCTGGTTAGAACTTGTTTTGTGCCAAAGTGGTCCTATTGCGCTGTCTTGTATTCCTTTTCCAGAGCCTACTCCTTCCACGTGGGTGCCGACAGACAGATGCAGCCAGTGCCCTTCCCTGCCGATGCCCTGATTGGCCCTGGCATTCCCCGCCAAGCCCGCCCGTTGCACACCCTGTATCACGGTGAGGTGGTCTGCGCCGTCACCATCAGTACCACCACGCGGCACGTCTACACTGGTGGCAAGGGCTGCGTGAAGGTTTGGGACGTTGCTCAGGTGGGCACGCTGAGCCCTGTTGCCCAGCTGGACTGCCTGGTAAGACTCAGGTTGGCAGACCTTTACCATTGCAAACTGGTTAAGTGGAAAAGGGAACTACTCAAAGATGGTGGGCTCTCTGTGCAATGTTAGAAGTGTATGTGGCTGTCGGCCTTCTGAGGAGGTCCTACTTGTACAAGTAGATGACCCTTCAACTCTGGTATCATACCACTACCCAGGTACCCATCTCCCATCACCCCAATTCCCTCACACCACCTAGGTTCTCTGACCCACCCCACTCGGGTATCCTACTACCCAGGTACCCATCCCCCACTACCCTCGCACCACCCAGCTACCTTATCCCATCATTCAATTCCTCCCTCACACCTCTGAGGTACCTGTACCTCCCCCACCAGCTCTCCTGCCATTACACAGATGCCCCAATTCTCGAGACGCCCCAAGCGCAACCCTTCACCCTTCCACCCCACGCCGTACCCAGGGCTCTTGAAGGAGAATAGAGGGTGCATTCTGCGCATGGTAAGAGAGCGGAGATTTTTTTTTTGTTTCATTAAAAATATAAATGAAAATGGTTAATAATTTAGATGTCTCCGGAGTCGTCCTCATTAAGGCCGCAAGATTCTCAATTAAGCGGCTTGTCTGTGTAGGTGGAGGTCGTTGGGAGCGGGGGGAGGGGGGGGGCTTTGGCAACTTCGCTTTCGTGACATGTAATCTGTGTTCCCCAAAGGGGGACATGTATATATCCTTCCTATCCCCCTCTCTCGCTTCATGTCCCTATGTCTCTCTTCCCTTGTCCTCCCCCCTTCTCTATTCCTCTCTCTCTCTCTCTGTCTCTGTCTCTGTCTCTGTCTCTGTCTCTGTCTCTCTCTCTCTCTCTCTCTCTCTCTCAGCTCTCTCTCTCAGCTCTCTCTCTCTCTCTCTCAGCTCTCCTCTCTGTCTCTCTCACTCTGTCTCCCCCCTCCCCTCTGTGCCTCATCTCCTACAGCTGTGAACAGTGGAAGCTGTTACATTGGCCCCCTCCTGCACAAAGATGGCGGCGGCTTCTCTGCTCCCAGCTCTCGATGGGGGTGCGGGGGGACTTGTGCTTCAAGGTAATGGGGGTTCCCTGGAAGCCTGCCCAGGAAATGTCTGTATTAAACTAATTACACTGCTCCCAGGTTGCTGTCTCTTTCTGTGCTTTTTTGGCACTTGAAGCTTTTTTTCTTTTACCCTTTCATCTGCAGATGTGCCCTGCAGTCTCCATGTTCAATGCCCTGTGAGACCCCCAAGCCTGCCCCCCCCCCCCCCCCCAAGCAGGCTGTTCACTGTCACCTGCCTGTAGAGGGATGTGGTTAGCAGGTGGCGGTAGCAGCATTTGACGTGCACTATGCAGCTGCCCCCCCCCCCCCGGTGCATGCTGGGACATGGAGGCTTTAACCCGTGGCAGAGCCCCCTGTCCGGGTACCCTTGCCTCGTCTCTGAAAGGAAGTCCAGGGGCTTTGGAGAGCGGGGTGTCTCCCATGGCTTGGATGTGTCATGGTGGCCAAGCGGCATCATGTTATGGAGGGGCAGAGGGCTTTCACATACAAAACATGTTCACCTTGGGACCTGGTCTAATTGCAAAGCCCCCGACAATGGACCCAGGCGAGTTGTATTCTTGGCTCCTGCCTTGAATGTGTGGGTTCCTGCACATATGGCTTTTTCTTGGTTACTCAGACACCCAGAAATCCGAGGCTGAAACATGGTTACAGGTACAATACCTGGTTTGCACATTTATTAGTACTGTATCTTCCTGGTTGTAACCGGTTTAGAAGTACAATACCTGCCTAGCACTGCACGATGACTAGTACAGGGACTGGATAAAGGTTCCTGTCTGCTGTGACCCCTCTCTCCTGGGGCTGGAGTATGGACTCCATCTTGTAACGAGTACATCTGGCATTGCTTCCCTAAAAATATGAAAAGAGGTGATATGAATGAATGATTTTAACTCTTAAAGTGATAGTTGTGCTTAAAACACAAAAGTAAGCGTGATACAGACCATCAAAAATTACATATACACATTCCTCAAAGTCAGTGTCCTAAAACAGAGCTCAACAGAAGCTTCCCACTGACCTAAGACAACCAGTGCAGACAACCCTGGAGTTTGTGGATCACAAGACATCTGTGCATCAAATCCTTCTCTGAAGGTTACTTCTGTTGGGTAAGTGACTTCAGTTTGTCTTTTTTTATCTCTTTCTCTTTCACAGAACCAGGATAGCTACATCCGCTCCTGTAAGCTCCTCCCTGATGGGCGGAGCCTCATTGTGGGTGGAGAAGCCAGCACGCTGTCCATCTGGGACCTTGCCCTGCCCTCCCCGAGGATAAAGGCGGAGCTGACGTCCTCGGCGCCCGCCTGCTACGCCCTGACCATCAGCCCTGACGCCAAGGTCTGCTTCTCCTGCTGCAGCGATGGCAACATTGTGGTGTGGGACCTGCAGAACCAGACGCTGGTCAGGTGAGTGCGGGGCAGCAGACTCTACGTACGTAAAGCTACTTCGGTTACTCATGGTGAGAGTTGCGTATTTACAAATTACATATTAATTGCAGGTCACCTATTTAGAAAACTCTTTCCTCCGCTTGAATTTTTGACTTGAGGGTTTCTGTCCTCATTACTTACTAGATGACTGCAACCGCTTCCGGCGATGTTTCGCTTCGGCTTCCCCGACATCATATGAACATTGAATTCACTGGTCGGTGCACTAACGCTGAGTTGTGGCATCCCTGACGCAGCCCTGAAAGCCATGGGAGCGTGATGGGGTGTTCTTTAGTAGAAGGGTGTGGGTTTGTAATGTGGTCGATATGGGTAGTGTTGTGTCCGATGACCAGAGTTCGGCTCTTATAGTGTTATGCCACTGCACGTGGGCGTGTAGTAGAGAGAACAGGAATTGTAGATTAGAAGCTTAAGCCTACAATGCTGTTCACTAACGGCCATGGACCTTTCAGGTTTATGTCGGTGATGGGACACTTTCTTGTAATCTAGATACCCTTTTCTACCAGAACATCATGTGTATATTTTGGGGGGGAAGTTGTTGATGAATTGTAAGGTGCCCTAAAACCTTTTGGTGGCATCCTAGTGGCTGTTGGGCTTCTCTTCGAATGGACACAAGACGGCCGTGACACCTCTCAATGTCCATCGTCATTCCTCCTGTATTGGTCAAGCGGGTCTTCATTGGAAGCCTAAAATGAGAAAGTATCTCGGCATCCGCTTCTCTAGGGATTTAGTAGAGTCAATGACTATTTATGAGCAAACAAACCTTAGATAAAATCCTGGACCAACTATCTTCTTGGTCCCCTAAATTTATATAATTGTGGGGGAGATTGGAAACTTTGAAAATGATGGTCACGCCTCTTGTGAATTTCCAGGCCATGACGCTCCCTGTACGGTTGTCTCCAAACTGCTTTTCTACTGTAGACAAATTAGCAACCAGTTTTCTGCCATCAAATAAAAAGCCTAGAATGAATCTTGAAAAACTTAGATTACCTTATTCGATGGGAAGCTGTAACTTACTAAATTGTCTCGGTTACTATACAGCTTTTCTTGTAGCACGTGGAATGAGTTATTTTGATAACTCGACCCAATTATGGATGCTTGGCTCTTGGCAGAATGCCACAGGCCAGGAAATTGGTTGTCATTTTGGACGACAGACTGACTTATATACATCACGTTAACGCGGTGGTCTCTTCATTCTTTTATCTGTTAAGAATGATAAAGAAACTGTTACCTTTTGTGCCGGCTAATACCGGAAGAAAGTTAATCAGTGCTCTGGTCATGTCCAAGGTTGACTACTGCAGCAGCTTCACAATTAATGCCCAGGAAGGGGTCTGGGCAGACTGCAGTTGGTGCTCCCAAGTTTAAGTCCATCTCTAATGTGGTGCGACAGCTCCATTGGCTGCCCATAAGAAGTAGAACTAAATTCAAAGCACTTTGTGTTGCCTGCAAGGCAATTCACAATACAAGTCCGGAATACTTGAAGAAAGCCTTTCTGGCCTACATGCCGATCAGATCTCTTCTCTCAGTGGACGCTAAACTTGTGGTCGTCCCTAGAACCAAAAAAAACAACTGAGGCGATAGAAGCTTCATAGTCCACACATCCAAACTTTGGAATTCTCTCCCTGTGCAGATTAAGGCTAGTCCCACGCTGCTATCATTTAGAAAACAAATAAGAACTTGGCTTTTCAAGCAATAGTCTTTTCTCACCAGCCATTACCTACACTTCCAGCATATAGCGCCGAGACACCTACCGGTATTTGTGCGCTTTACAAGTTGTTAAAATGAAATAAAATAAACTCTGTGGTTCTACTTCATTCCTCCCCTATCTTTCTTGACACTAGTTGAGCTATTTAACATATGCACAAATGTTTGTCCCCTAATTTGTCTCCATCTTCGACCCTCTCCGTATGGAACAAACTCCAAAACATCTTCCACGATTTCAACTGATGTAGGCCCTGTTTGGGCGGCGAAAGGTATCCGCGTTGTATCTGATCTGAAGGAGGACGGTCACCCTCTATCCTTCGCCCTACTACAGACGATATATATCCTATCCAATATGGACTTCTATTGTTTATTTAAAGATCAAAGCGAGACTTTCAACACTAGGTACATTGCCTCACTCAAACCTGCCTTCATTTATGCAGCAATTGAGTAGGGGGGGGTCCTATAGCGTCAAAAGTGAACAAAACCCCGTGCAGCACTTTGGTGACTTCCTCTTCACCCCTTCAAAAACGATGGTCTAAATATCTTCAGGGGTTGCATCTTCCCCTTATCCCGGGCGCCAGCTGACCAATTATCTCCTCTAATCTCCTTAATAATAAATGGATTCCTTCTCTGACATGTTTCCACGCTGCACATTGGACACCGTCTAAAATGTTTAAACTGAACCGGATCTTTTCTGGTCCTGTAACCCCGCTATTGTGATCACGTTTCTTGCATGTAAACCCCTCTCCACCTATTGGACTGAAGTTTATGAATGAATATCAATATCTTGAGGGCATCCTTTTCCCTCTCCATCCCCCTCATCATGCTGGGCCCATGTGATCTGAGCCCCTCCTTGGTTTATCCCATAACGCTAGGGCCTTATTGGACCTTCGCTTGACGTGGCATTGAAAGTCATTTTGTTACAATGGACAGGACAGACCGTCTCCTTCCACCTGTGGTCGGCATGGGTCACATACCTTAGAAGTACACATAAAAATTGTCACTCTTTCCCAGGACAGCTGCTCCATCACAAACATTCTGGCACACGCTGGACGCCTTTATGGCCCTAGCATAACAGACCCACTATCACTACCTCTCTCCGTTGTACGTTATTGGACGTAATCAATCTATGACGTGAACCACTTCCGCATGGCGCATATCCCTTCCCCCTCAGCCCCCTATCTTTCGGCTCTTCTCCTCTATTTCATTTTAATTATATTGTATAACTCATCCTCTGGGCCTCCGAGCCTTTGAGGAAAGAATCCCCTTATATGCCTCCTTTCTGGATTTCATGACTTCTTTGTTACCATGATGCCTGTGAATTGTTTGAAATTGATGTATGCAATTTCGGAAAACTTTCTTTCTGTAATGACAGTTTTAATGTTTTATTTTGGGTATAAGGTCTTTTGGCACCATTTGGCTAACTCGCTCCGTATGTTTGTTTATTTATTTATTTTTTTATATATATATATATATATATATATGTTTGATATTTTTTGGCATTCCTTTACATGTGTGGCATATGCATATTAGATTAGGTCTTTTGAGATATATATATATATATATATATTCACTGAAAAAACCATAGGTTTCACACACGTTATAGTTAGGAATTAGCATTTAAAAAACCTTGCAAATTCACTGAAAAACCATAGGTTTCACACATGTTATAGTTAGCGGAAATTTTACTGATAAAAAACCAATGAAATTCCCCCGTTATAGTTAGTGCAGGCAACTATAACTCACGCGACCGCAATCCTCTGCTGATGCTAATACTGTATTTAGACACTTATTTGCCCATGTCTTCTTCCATACATTTTTAGCTATACATATATTACAAATTTTTTTTTCAGAAAGACACATATGTCATCAGCAGAAGATTGCGGTCGCGTGAGTTATAGTTGCCTGCACTAACTATAACGGGGGAATTTCATTGGTTTTTTATCAGTAAAATTTCCGCTAACTATAACGTGTGAAACCTATGTTTTTTTCAGTGAATTTGCAAGGTTTTTTAAATGCTAATTCCTAACTATAACGTGTGTGAAACCTATGGTTTTTTCAGTGAATTTGTACGTTTTTTTAAATGCTAAGTTACTTTACGCCATTCGTGGCGTGCGCGCCCACTTAACGCAGTTCGTTCCGTGCGCGCACGGTGCGCTTCGCGCACCGCGCGCCCACTTTACGCAGTTAGTGCCGTGCACGCACGGTGGGCACGCGGTGCGATGACAAAGCAAGAAAGCACGTCAACAAATCTGTTTCTGCTTTCCTCCGTGACTATGGTATGGGTGCCATTTACCACAACAACTTGCGTTATGACATGCAAGACATTTATAGAGGAGATGGTGTGCACTTCAATGATGAAGGGAACAGTCTTCCTCTTGAACCTTAGACTCTGCATCGGTACTTACTTGTAGGTACCACTAAAAAATCATTTCATAAACACAACGGCTCTTTTTAGAGCCCCCTAATATCTAAACACTTAAATCTGTTTTTCATTTTTTTTTTTTTTCTTTTCTACCGTACGCTTACCGTAAGCTTACCGTACGCGTACCCCGTGATTTTTTTTAAAATCAATAAATGTTTTCTTTGTACTTTTCTGTCCTTCTTTGACCCCCTTACAAATGTTAGGGGGTCTGTAACTCTCCTCATTGCCCCCTTTCCTTGTTTTCACTCTTTTTTTTCAGAGTGAAATACACAAAATGGCGGCCGCCGCTTCCTGGTTTCGACCGATTCGAATGTTTACTAAGAGCCAATCCGAATCGCGCTCGCGCATCGCCACCGTACGCTTACCGTAAGCGTACCGTAAGCGGGTTCAGATATATATATTGATTTAAAGGCTATTTTCTCAGAATCTACTGAACAGATTTACACCAAACCTACAAAAGGCACTTCCTTGACCTAGGGACTACCTCTCTGCCAAATTTTGAGTAATTCTGTTCAGCCGTTCGGGCTGTAGCTCGTTCTAAAGGTCCTATGGAAAAATGCATGGGAAAAACGCGTTTTGGGACCCCCCTTTTATCTCAGCCCCCGCTTGACGGATCCCCCCGAGACTTTCAGGGTAGGAGCGGAGCGTAGCGCCCCACCTATTTTGAGAAATTCGCGAGGATTCGTCGACCGGCGCCAAAGTTATTCAAAATAGAATGTTGAGGTTTTCCTATGGAAACGTGGTCCTAACTATAACTACCTACTGGCGACCGCCAGTAGGTAATATATATATATATAGATAGATAGGTGTATGTGTTTTATTTGTTATTGCTTTTTTTGTTTCTTAAAAACAAATAAAATATTTAGAACATAAAAACAATAATAAGGGGAGAGCCGTAGGTTAAGGCTCTACCGGAGTGACGGCCAGCAGCATCTGGATGCCGGTGACCTCTAGTTTAAAGCTCTTCCGGAGTGGCGGCCAGCAGCATCTGGATGCGGGTGGCCTCTAGTCTAAGGCTCTCCCTGAGTGGTGGTCAGTTGGATTTTAATGAGTGAGGAGCCTTACTTTATGGGTTTTCTTGAGAGATGGTCAGTAGTGCCAAAATTGGAAGTACCCCTGGCTTAAAGCTCTTTTTTAATGTGGTGTGACCCCTAGATTAAGACTCCTCTGGGATGGTGGTAATTCGCACCTGAATATAGAGTGACCCCTAGTTCGACCGCCACTCCAACAGAGCCTTCATCGCTCTTCAATGTGGTGTGACCCTCAGGTTAAGGGTCATCTTGAATGATGGTCAGCTGCTTCTGAATGTGGGGTGTTGCCTACTTCAAAGCTCTTCTCAAGTGGCACTCATCAGCGTCTAAATATGGGTTGACACCTAGTTTAAGGCTCTTCCTGAGTGGTAATCAGTGGGGTAGGAATGTAGCTCAACCTGTGCGTTAAGCCCGTTGATGAGTGGTGGTCAGTAGGTTATGGACTAGAAGCGACCCTTCGATGCGGCTCTTCTGTGAAAGGCAGCGAGTCTTCTAAGACCCTCAATGCTGCCTGGTGCAGGGTTCCACCTCTAATTCACGTTGGGTTCGCTATCAAAATGAGGCAAGCGCTGGAAACTGGAAGACAAGAAAAAGGTTTGTCTCATGAGGAGATCACGTCCACTGCAGACACCGGGATGTCCGAGGGAGGTGTTCTGCTGATCACTCCTTTGGCTCTTCCTTTTATACAGGTTTGACACAATGCATTTGTTTCATCAACATGGTTACAGAAGCTTGGAGTCCCCGCCCCGGGCAGGTTGTCACACAAGCCCAACAGTAATTCTCTTCCCACCCAGGTCAAACAGACAATCTTATCTTGCAGCTGGACCTCGCTTCAGGGTCTAAAACATGTGAGACCAGCCAGATCTAAGAGTCCGTCTGGTTGATAAAAACAGGTCCCATTGTTGGAAAAAACAAGTCTTGCTGTTTGCAGTGCAATAAATCATGTTGCAAGTCTTTTTGGTGTTTGGAACCTGTTTGTGTAACTAGGTGCAGTGAGGGGTAGAGTGTCCAAAGGTTTGCCTGTAAACAGAGATGAGAGGAAAAACAAGTTTGTGGCAACAAGTGGCGCTGAGGTTTTTTGTGGCAATAGAGTTTCTAGCCCCCACCACACATACCAGGTCGGTCAGAGGGATGCTAGTAAGGGCAGGGTGAAACAAAGGTGACCAACACAGTACAAAATGGCTTTGATAGATTAAAATTACTGCAGCTTATGTGCACATAGAAATTTCCACCAGACAAGATGGCGCAGGCAATGTTCACGATTGTCGTTTTGCTTTTAACACTTCTACAAAGGTGACCTGTGCGTTAAGCCCGTTGATGAGTGGTGGTCAGTAGGTTATGGACTAGAAGCGGCCTTTGGATGGTGGCTCTTCTGCAATGGTGATCAGAAGAGTGTGAACTGAGAGGAGCATTGGGTCAGAAGGCAGTCTACGAGTACGATAGACACCTCGGGCATTGACCATCTCCCGAGCGATGCGTTGCCATGCTTCCTTACTCTACCCTTCCTTGGATGTACTCCCCGCAGGCAGTTCCAGGGCCACACAGATGGTGCCAGCTGCATCGACATTTCTAGTGACGGTACCAAGCTGTGGACCGGCGGCCTGGACAGCACGGTGCGATGTTGGGACCTGAGGGAGGGACGCCAGCTGCAGCAACACGACTTCAGCTCACAGGTGGGTACTTACACCTCTCCAACCCCATTATTATTACCCTCTTGTAAGTTTCTGGGGGTCCATGAAATGGTGATGGGGGTGTAAAGAGGTGGCTCTTGGTGTGGACTGGATAGATTTGTTGGTGTGTGGTGGCCAGGCGACGCGTCCTGGAAGACTATGAACGGACGAGGTTGCCCTAATCCAAGCAAAGGTAGAGGCGCTTCCCGCTTCCTAATGAAAGGCTGCCAGAGGCTGTCGTCCACCGCTGAAAGGTGGCAGGAGGCTGACCTTGTTGCCTGAAGTCATGCCCCTGCCTGGAGGGAGTTTGCTGTGTATGGTGAGTTATCTATTGGGTGTGCATGGAGAGGCTTTAGGGTGTCGTCTAGAGGAGGTGTTTGTCTATTAGCTGCTGGGATGGTGGAGAGTGCGGAGATGGGCCTTGTCTGACGGGTGGTAGGAAGTGGGTGGAATATCCACTACTCCACTTATGGTTTGAGCATTAGCCTTGATAGGGGGGGGTCATTTGAGAAACTTCCCGTCACTCTGTGCCTTCCTCACCACAGATCTTCTCCCTCGGTTACTGCCCATCCGGGGAGTGGCTGGCGGTGGGCTTGGAGAGCAGCAACGTGGAGGTCCTGCACCTTTCCAGACCTGACCAGTACCAGCTGCACCTGCACGAGAGCTGCGTCCTCTCCCTGCAGTACTCCTCCTGCGGTAAGAAGGGACTGCTGCAAAAGGAATGCTAGAGACAGAGAGAGAGAGAGACAGAGAGAGAGAGACAGAGAGAGAGAGAGAGTGTGTGTGTGTGTCGAAAGAGTAAGGTTTAGGAGTAGGTAGAGCGGGAGAAACAAGGTGCGGGTGCAGTGTGTGTGTGTTGGTAAGTAGAAGGTTTTTGGGACGGGACAGAGCGAGCACAAGCAGGTACGGATGGATAGAAATGTTTAGTGCCCCCGTGCCAGCTTCAGTCTTCAGTTTCGGAGCATACAGAGCTCAAACCAAGTGAGCAACAAGGGACAGTTACAGGGTGGCTGTGGAGGTGAGGAGAGGGATGGAACCCTTTGGTTTGGTGAAGCACAAAGGGGAGGCTGCGAAGTGAAAATGTTGTGCACAACCGATGCAGTGTAATTTTGCACCAACATTTGCACTGACCGCCTAGTGGAAAAATTATATTTGCTCAAGCAGCAGGAGCTTAACATAACTTCTGAAGCAATCACGCGAAAGTTGTGACCCCGAAGAGACATGTCCCAGAAAGGAGTGAATCCAAGTCCATATCAGACCGGGGGCTTCCGTCGGGGCGACCTGCTGCAGCGGAATCTCAAGAGTCCGATAAAGGGGCAATGTTTGAGGGTCTCTTGCTTCCCACCCTCTGCTCTTTATTGTCCAGTGCTGTGTGCATAGGTCTCTTCTGCAATGCTTGCTACTGAGTTGTCTATTTTTTTTATCATTTGACATGTTTTCGCTCTGCATCGAGAAGTGGATCAAGTGTGGTGTATTCCATCTTTGAATGGCTCTTCCTCCAAATTAATCTAATCTAGTTCATGTTTTACAATCCACATCATGGGCTGTCATTTGTATGAGTTGTGTGTATTTTGAAAATGATAAATAAAACTTCCCCCCAAAAAATGTAACTGGTGAATTTTTATGCCTAGGATTATCCAAGGCCTTTTGATTTCACTAAAGTGATATGTGCGGTGTACCTACCTAAAGGGGCTTTGGCCCCCAGCCTGCCGCATGGAGCAGTCGGGCATCCTGCTTAAGCCACTGGTTACCGCATATTGCCCTTTCACAATCCGCGCGTCTGTGCACGGGGCGGGTCTCTCGTGTTGTCTGTGCATTTAGAGCCTGACGTGATGGCAGGAAGATTCCTATCGGGGGTGAGAACAGGGCACAGTTCGACTAGATGGTTCCATCTCCCGCTTTTGTAAATTCCTTTCAAAATGTCCTTTTGTTTATCGAACTGCTTTAATTTCACACAATCACACGGTCTATTTGAAACTTATGTATTTAGTTATCCACATTTTACAATGCATGCAGTACACAAACTGATGTGAATTAATTGGCGGGCAATTCTTTACACTTTTAATTGAGATTCAGTTTTACTAGTGGTTCTTTAATAAACTTTACCTAGAAAGAAAACTGGCGTTTGTGTTTAATTTGCAGCACGTGTCACTTTTTTCTTCTAATTTCTTTCTTTCCTGTCTTTCCTTCATTTCTTTATTCCTTACTTTGCTTGTCTCCTTTTTTCCTCTTCCTCTCCTTCTTTCTATCCTTCCACCCAAATTTTTTTGGTCACTTCCCTCCCTTCTCCTTTCATTCGTTCCTCTTGATTCTTTTTCTCTTTCCATCCTTCATTTGTATCTTTCTTACCTTCCTTGCTGCCTGCTCTTCCCTCTTTACTTTTATTCTGTATTTACTTTTTCTTTCCTTTTTTTTTTCCTTTTATTTTTTTTTCTTCCTTCTCCTTTTCTCTTTCCTTACTTCCTTTTTACTTACCATCTTTCCCTTCCTTCTTTCTTCCCTTTTCTTTCTCCCCTTTGCTTTTCCTTTTTCTTTTCCTTCTTTTTCCTCTTCTTTCCTCCGGCATTCTTCCTTTCCCTTTGCTCTTCATCCGGCATTCTTCCTTTCCCCACCTTCTATCTTTCTCTTCCTTCCTTCTCGGTTCCTTCTTGTTCTGCCTTCATGCTCTTCCTCCTTTTTCACTTCTTTTCTTTCTCTTCCTTCGTTCTTTCAATTCCTTCTTTTTCTTCATCTCTCCTTTCTCTTTCTTACTTTTTCACTTCCTTTCTCTTCCTTCGTTCTTCCGTTCTCTCCTTTCCTCCTTCAGTCTTACTTTCTTTTCTCTTTCTTCATTCATTATTCCTGTCTCCTATCTTTCTCTTCCTCCTCGCTTCCTTCTTTCTTTTCCTTTATTCTCTTCCTCTTTCTCTTCCTCTTTTCTTCATTCTTACTTTCTCTCACTTTCACATCTTCCTTTATTTTTTCCCTTCATTCATTATTCCGTTCTCTCCTTTGCTTTTCCTTTCTATTTTTTCCTTTTTCTTTCCTCCTTCAGTCTTACTTTCTCTTTTTTCTTCCTTTCTCACTTCGCCTCTCTTCCTTCATTCTTATTCCTTTTTCATTTCCTTCATTCTCTTCCTTCATTCTTCCTTTTGCTTCCTTCATTCTTCCTTTTGCTTCCTTCCTTTCTCCCTTTCCTTCATTCTCTTCTTTTCTCTCTTCTTTTCTCTTTTCCTTCCTTCATACATTCTTTCTTCTCTTTCCCTTTCTTCCATTCTATCCATTCCTTTCGCCTTTCTTTTTCCTTTTATCTTCCTTATTCCTCCTACATTCTTCCTTTTTTTTCATTCTCTTCCTCCTTTGTCTCTTCCATTCTTTCCATTCCCCCTTTCTCTCCTTCCTCCTCTCTTCCTTTTGCGCTTTCTTTCACTTACTTTAACTTCCCCTTCTTTTTCTTCCTTCCTTCTTCCGCTTCCTTTCATTCTCCCCTTCTTTCGCTTACCTTTTTCACTTCCTTTCCCTTTCTTTTTTTCTCCCCCCCTTCTTTTTTCCCTTTTTCTTCATTTCGCTTCCTTTCACCTCCTCTTCTTCTTTCTCTTCCCTTCCTTCTTCCGCTTCCTTTCTTCTTTCTCTTTTGTCTTCCTCTTCCTTTCGGGTTTCTTTTCATTTTTCCTTCTTTCTTTCTTCCTACATGCTCTTATTTTCTTCAGTCTCTCCTTTTTCTCTTACTTTTCCTTCTCCCTTTCCTTTATTCCCCTTTTCCTTCATTCCTTCCTTTTTTAGCTTATTTTCTTTCTTCTCTTCCTTTCGCATCTTTTCTTTCTTTTGCTTCCTTTAGCTTCTCCTTTGTTTCCTCTTCACTTTTTCACTTTTCTTTCTCCTTGCGCTTCCTTTCCCTTCCCTCTGTTTTTCGCTTCCTTTGTTTTCTTTTGCTTCCCTTTTGCTTACTTTCTTTCGCTTCTTTTTTTTCCTTTGCTCCCTTCCTTTGCTTCCTTTTTCTGCTTTCGCTGTCTTTCTAATTTTGCTTCTTTTCTTTCTTTCTTTCCTCTTTCGCTTCCTTTCTTCTTTTGCTGCCTTTCTTTCTTTTCGCTTTTATTTTTTTGCTTCTATTTCTTTTGCTTCTCCTTTTGTTTCCTCTTTTCTTCAGTTTACTTTTTCGCTTTTCCTTCTTTCGCTTCCTTCCTCCTTTTGCTTTTTTCCCCTTCGCTTTTTATTTTCTCCTTTTGCTGCCTTTTTCTTCTTTTGCGTGTTTCTTTCCTTTGCTTCCTTTCGCTTCTTTGTTTCGTTTCTCCTTTCTTTCCTCTTTTCTTTCTTTTCTTCTTTTCGCTTCCTCCTTTCATTTCTTCCTTACGCTGCCTTTCTTTTTTCTCTTGCTTTTCTTTCTTCTTTCGCTTGTTTATTCTTTCGCTGCCTTCCTTTCCCTTTATTTCTTCTCTTCTTTTTCCTTTTGCTGCCTTTTTTCCTCTTTTGCTGCCTTTTTTTCAACTCGCTTTTCTCCTTTCATTTCTTCTTTACGCTGCCTTTTTTCTTCTTGTGCATCCTTTATTCCTCTTTCCCTTTCGCATTTTTTTTGTTGCTTCCTTTCTTCTTTAGTTTTTTCTTTCACTTTTATTCTCCCTTCCTTGTTTCCCTTTTTGGTTCTTTTCTTCCTTCTTTCTTTGGCTTCCATTTTTCTTTGCTGCCTTTTTTCTTTTGTTTTTTTCTCCCCTCCTTTCTTCTCTTCCTTTTTCGCTTCCTTCTTTCTCTTTTCATTTCCTTCCTTTCCCTTCTCTCGCTTCTTTTCCCATTTCACTTTCTTCCTTCTTACGCCTCCTTTCTTCTTTTGCTCCTTTTATTCTCTCTCTTCCTTCTTGTGCCTTTTTTCTTTGATTTCCTTTTTTATTCTTTAGCTTCTTTTCACTTTCTCTTTTTTCGCTTCCCTTCTTTCTTCTTTCGCTTCCTTCTTTTGCTGCCTTTCTTCTTTTGCTTTTGTTCCTTGTTTAGCTTCTTCTCTTCCTTTTGCTTCCTTTATTCCCTTTATTACTTTCCCTTCCTTTCTTTTGCTTCCTTTTTTTCTTTTTCTTCCTTTCCCTTTTTACTTACTTCCGCCTTTTGCTTACTTTTGTTCTTTCTATTTTTGCTGCCTTTCTTCTTTCACTTTCTCCTTTCATTTCCTTGCTTCCTTTCCCTCGATTTCGTTTTTCGCTTTCTTAGATTCCTTTTTTCTTTTCCTTTTTTTTCCCCTTTTTTTGCTTCCTTTTTTTTCACTTTGTTTTCCGCTTCCTTCTTTTGCTGCCTTTCTTCTTTCGCTTCCTCGCTTCGTTTTGCTTTTTTTCCCTTGCTTCCTTTCCCTTCTTTTACTTTCTTCCTTTTTCAGCTTTTTTTTCCGATTCCTTTTTTCTTTTCCTTTCCCTTTCTCCTTTTGCTTTTTTTCTTTCTAGCGGTTCCTTTCTTTCCTCCTTTGCTTTTTGCTTTTTTTCTTTCTTTTGCTTCCTTATTCTTTTTCTTTCTTTTGCTTCCTGTTTCCTTCTTTCGCTACTTTCCCTTTCTTCTTTTTCACTTCTTTTCTTCCTCTTCCTCCTTTTGCTTCCTTGTTTCGCTTTACTTATTTCCTTCTTTCCCTTCCTTTTTTCCCTTCTTTTATTTTCTTCTGTTTTTCTTGTGCTTCCTTCTTTCTTTAGATTCCTTTCTTCCTCCTTTTGCTGCCTTCTTTTGCTTGCCTTGTTTTGCTTCTTTTTTTCCTTTCGCTTTTTTCCCTTCTTTCTTTAGATTCCTTCCTTCTCTTTTCACTTTTTTCCTCTTCCTTTCTCTTTTTTCCTCTTTCGCTTCCTTTCTCCCTTTCTCTCCCTTTAATTTTTTTGCTTTTTTCTTCTGCTTTTTTCACTTTTTCTTTCTTTCCCTTTTTTCTTCCTTTTCGCTTCCTTTTTGATTCCTTCTTGCGCTTCCTTTTTATTCCTCCTTTCACTTTTTTTCCTTCGTTTCAGTTTCTTCTTTTGCTTACTACTTTTCCTTTCTTTTTTCGCTTCCTTTTTTCCTCTTTTGCTTCTTTTTTCACTTCTTTTCTTCTTTCGCTTCCTTTCTTAAGCTTTTCTTCCTTTTGATTCCTTTCTTTTTTTCGCTTTTCTTCTTTTCGCTTTTCTTCCTTTTTGCTTCTTTTCTTTCGCTTGCTTTTTTCTACTTTTGTTTCCTTTCTGTTTTCGCATCTTTTGTTTCCTTCTTTCGCTACTTTCCCTTTCTGCCTTATTTTTCCTTTCCCTTCCTTCTTTCGCTTCCTCTTCTGTCCTTTTTTCCTTTTTCTGCCTTTTTTCCCTTTCTTCCTTTCCCTTCTTTTACTTTCTTTTGATTCCTTTCTTTCTCCTTTTGCTACCTACTTTTGCTTGCTTTCTTCTTTCTTTCCTTTTGCGTCCTTTTTCTTTCACTTCCTTTTTTCCTTTGATTTTTTCTTTAGCTTCCTTTCTTGCTCTTCCTTCCTTCGCTTCTTCTCTTTTCACTTTTCTTTTTTCCTCTTCCTTCTTTAGCTTCCTTTCTCCCTTCGTTTTTTGCTTATTTTTTTGCTTTTTTCTTTGTTTTTTCTTTTTCCCTTTTTTCTTTTCTTGCACTTTTTCGCTTCCTTGCTTCCTACTTTCACTTTTCTGGCTTACTACTTTTTTCCTTTCTTTCTTCGCTTCCTTATTCTTTTTTTTCTTTCGCATCCGTCTTGTTTCCTTCTTTCGCATCTTTTTCCCTTTTTCGTTTCCTTTCTTCGCATCCGTCTTGTTTCCTTTAGTTTTTTTCTTCTTTTCTTTTTTTCGTTTCTACTTTCGCTTCCTTCTTGCACTTCCTTTCTCCCTTCTTTCATGTTTTAGTTTCCTTCCTTCCTTGTTATTTCGCTTCCTTTCTTCTTTCGCTTTCGTTTGTTTCTTTTGCTCCTTTTATGCTCCTTTCTTCTTTCCCTTTTTTTCGTTTCCTTCTTTCTTTGGCTTCCTGTTCTTCCTTTCGCTTCCTTTCTCTTCTCTTTACACTTCCTTCTTTAGCTAGCTTTTTCCGCTTCATTTTTTCTTCTTTCACTCTCATTTTCTTTCACTTTTCTTGCGTTTCCTTTCTTCCTTCTCTTCCTTTCTCTTTTTTCTTTTTGCTTCCTTTCTTTCTCTTTTAGTTTCCTTCCTTCCCCTTCTCTCGCTTCTTTTCCCTTTTAACTTTCTTCCTCCTTTTGCTTTCTTCTCTTCCTTTTGCTTCCTTCTTCCTCTTTCCCCTTTCTTCCTTTCGCTTCTTTTAATTTCTTCCTCCTTTCGCTTACTTTCTTCCTTCTTGCGCTTCCTTTTGCTTTCTCTTCTTTTGCTTTTCTTTCCCTTTCTTCTTATACCTTCTTTGCTTTTTCTTCTTTCCCCTTTCTTCTCTTACTACTTTATTTGTTATTTCCTTTCGCTTCTTCATCTGGTTTCCTCCATTCTACGCTTCCTTCTTTTGCTTCCTTTTCGCCTTTTATTTGCTTTCCCTTTTTTGCTTTCCCTTCCTCCTTTTGCTTCCTTCCTTTGCTTCCTTTTTCTCTTTTGCTTTTGTTTCCTTCGTTTACCTTTCTTTTTCTCTTCCTTTTTCTTTTTTCCCTGCTTTGCTTTTTTCTTCTTTTCGCTGCCGTCTTTTCTCTTCTTCCAGCCATCTTTCTTTCACTTCCTTTCTTTTGCTTTTCTTCTTTGGCTTCTTTTTTCTTTGGCTGTCTTTCTTCTTGCTTCCTTTTATCCTCTTTAGTTTTTTCTCCCTTCTTTTGCTTCTTTCGCTTCCATTTTTCTTTGCTTCCTTTCTTTTCACTTTTTTCTTTCACTTTTTGGTTCTTTTCCTTTCTTCTCTTTTCCCTTTTCTTCTTTGGCTTCTTTTTGTTCGTTCTTTTGTTTTCCTTTTTTTTCGCTTCCATTTTTCTTATGCTTGTTTTTCGCTTTCTTTTGCTTTTTTCTTCTCTTCTCGCTTCCTTTCTTCTTTAGCTTCCTTTTTTCTTTCGCACCTTTTAATATTATCTCCCTTGTGCTTTTTTTCTTTCTTTCGCTGCCTTCTTTGGCTTCTTCTTTTCGCTTTTCTTCCTTTCACTATTTTTTCCACTTCCTTGTTTCGCTTTCTTTTTTCCCCTTTTTTCCCTTCCCTTTTTACTTTTTTCCTCCTTTTGCTTCCTTTTTTCTTTTGCTTTCATTTTCCTTCTCTCTTCCTTGTTTTGCTTCCTTCCTTATTTTCCCTTTTTTCCTTTCCCTTCTTCCTCCTTTCGCTCTCTTTCGTTTCTTTCTTTTGCTTCTTTTCTTTTGAGCTTTTCTCCTTTTGCT
Source organism: Triturus cristatus (assembly GCF_964204655.1). Taxonomy (NCBI): domain Eukaryota; kingdom Metazoa; phylum Chordata; class Amphibia; order Caudata; family Salamandridae; genus Triturus; species Triturus cristatus. The sequence continues at coordinate 17,423,415 of NC_140595.1, forward strand.
TTTTCTTTTTTCTACTTTTGTTTCCTCTTGTCGCTTCCTTATTCTTTTCTTTTTGCTTCCTTCTTTCACTACTTTCCTTTTCTTCTTTTGCTTTTTTCTTCCTCCTTTTGCTTCCTTTCTTTCGCATCTTTTTTCGCTTCCTTTCCCTTTATTTGCTTCTTTAGTTTCCTTCTTGCACTTCCTTTTTTCGTTTTCTTTCGCTTCCTTTCTGCTTTCATTTCTTCCTTTCTTCCTTCTTTTGCTGCCTTTTTTTCTTTCTTTTCCTTTTGCTTTTCTTCCTTTGCTTCCTTGTTTCGCTTCCTTCCTTTTTTTTCCCTTCTTCTTTTGTTTCCTTCTAGCACTTCCTTCTTTCTTTGCTCTTTTGCTTTTCTTTCATTTTGCTTTTCGCTTCCATATTCTTCTCTTTTGGTTCCTCTTTTTGCTGCCTTTCTTCCTTGTTTTGATTTTCTTTCTTCCGTCTTTTGCTTCCTTTCTTTCGCTTGCTTTCTTTCCCTTTCTTTTTTTCCTTACGCTCACTTTTTATTTTTGCTTCTTTTCCCTTCTTTATTTTGCTGCCTTCCTTCTTTCCTTCTTTTATTCGCTTCCTTTCTTTTGCTTTTTTTATTTTGTCCTTCTTTCTTTGGTTCCTTTCTCCCTTCTTTCGCTTCCTTCTTGCGCTTGCTTTTTCGGTTTCTTTCTCCCTTCTTGCGCTTTCTTTCTTTCGCTTTTCTTCCTTTTGCTGCCTTTCTTCGCTTTTTTCTACTTTTGTTTCCTTTTGTTTCCTTCTTTCGCTACTCTTTCTTCCTTCTTTTGCTTCCTCTCTTCCTTTTGCTTTCTTTTTCCTTCCTTCTTTCCCTTCCTTTCCCTTCTTTTACTTCCGTTTCTTTCTTGTGCTTCCTTCTTTCTATTTCTTTCTTCCTCCTTCTGCTACTTTCTTTCGCTTTCTTGTTTCTTTCACTTTGGTTTTTTCCTTTCGCTCTTTTTTCACTTCCTTTTTTCCGTTTGCTTGTCCCTTTTTCTTCTTTTGCTTTTTTTCCGCTTCCTTCGCTTTTTCTTTTTTCCTCTTCCTTCTTTCGCTTCCTTTTCTCCCTTCTTCTTTTTTGCTTTTCTTTTCGGTTTCTTTCACTTTCCTCCTTCTTGCACTCGCTTTTCACTTCCATTCTCCCTTTAGCTTCCTTCTTTCACTTTTCTTTCCTTCTTTTGCTTACTTATTTTTTCCTTTCTTTCGCATCAGTCTTATTTCCTTTCTTCGCATCCTCCTTTTGCTTCCCGCTTCCTTTTGCATCTTTTTTTCCCTTTTTCGCATCCCTCCTTTCCCTTTTTTCGCTTCCCTTTTCTTTCACATCCTTTTTCTTCTTTTGCTTCCATTCTTCCTTCTTTCCTTTGCTTCGTTTGTTCCTTTCGCTTTTTTCTTTTGCTTCTTTCTCCTCTTTTCACTTCCTTTCTTCCTTCTAACACATCCTTCTTTCGGTCGCTTTTTTCGCTTCCTTTTTTCTCATTTAGCTTCTTTTCTTTCCGCTCTTTTGCTTTTGCTTCCTTTTTTACCCTTTCTTCCTTACCCTTTTTTTCCTCCTTTTGCTTCCATTCTTCCTTCTTGCGCTTCCTTTTTCTTTCCCTTTCTTCTTTCGCTTTTCTTTCCTTCTTCCACTTCTTTTCTTCTTTAGTTTTTTCCTTTCGCTGTCTTTTTTCCCTTCTCTTGCTTAATTATTTTTCTTTTTTTCCTTGTGCTTCTTTATCTGGTTTTCTCCTTTCTTCGCTTCCTTCTTTTTGCTTTTATTTTCTTTATTTCCCTTTTGTTCTTCACTTCCTTCTTGCGCGTACTTTTTTTTCCTTTCGCTTTCTTCCTTATTTTCCCTTTCTTCCTTTCGCTTCCGTTTTTCTTTGCTTCCTTTTTCACTTTTTTCCACATTTTTTCTTTTTTTCTTTTCCTTCTCTTTTCCCTTTTCTTCGACTTTTTTTCGTTCTTTAGTTTCCTTTTTTCCTCTTCCTTTTGCTTCTTTCCTTCTCACTTCCTTCTTTAGCTTCCTTTTGTTCCGCTCCGTTTATTCTCTCCATTGTGCTTTTTTCTTCCTTTCCCTTCTTTTGCTAACTTTCTTTTTTCTTTGGCTGCCTTTCGCTTCTTCCTTTCTTTCTTTTCTTTTCGCTACTTTTACTCTTTCCCTTTTTTCGCTTTTCTTTCTTTTCGCTTTCTTGTTTTGCTTCCTTCCCTGCCTTCTTTTGCTGCCTTCTTTCACTTTTCTTTCTTCCTTCATTTTGCTTCTTCCTTTCTTCTTTTGTTTCCTTCTCTTTTTTTTTTCTTTTTTCACTCGCTTTTTTCTTTTGCTTCCTGCTTTCTCTCCCTTTCGTTGTTTTGCTTTTTTCTTCTTTTGTTTTCTTTCTTCCCCTTTCCATTCTTTCTTTCCTTTCACTTCTGGCTTCTTTTGCTTTATTTATTTTTTTTTTTTTTTGCTTACTTATTTCCTTTCTTTTTCCGCTTCCTTATTCTTTCTAAGCATCGTTCTTTCGCTTCCTCGTTTTGCTTCCTTTCTTATCTATTTTCCCTTTCATTCCCTTTTTTCGCTTCCATTCCCTTTTTTCGCTTCCTTCTTGCACTTCCTTTTTTGTTTCCTTTCGCTGCCTTTCTTCCTTCTTTGGCTTTTCTCTTTTCTTTCGCTTCCTTCTTTAACTTTCTTCTCTTCCTTCCGCTTTCTTCTTTCGCTTCTCTTCTCCTGCTTCCGTTTTTCTTTGCCTCCTTCACTTTTTTCTTTTGCTTCCTCCTCCTCTTCCTTTCGCTTCCTTAATTTTGCTTTCCTTCTTTCTCTCCCTTACGTTTTTTTCCTTCCTTTTTTTGCTTTTCTTCTTTTGTTTTCTTTCTTCCCCTTTCCATTCTTCCTTCTTTCCCTTTTTTCTTGTCGCTTCCTTTTCTTTTTCCTTTTTTCCCCTTACTTTCTTCCTCCTTTTGCTTCCCTATCTTTATTCCTTTTCCCTTCCTTTCTGTTTCTGCTTTTGCTTCTTTCCCTTCTCTTGCTTCCTAATTTTGCTTTTTTTCCCTTTCTTTATCTTGTTTCCTTCTTTCTTCGCTTCCTTTATTAGCTTCCTTTCTTTTGTTTCCTTTTATTCATTCTTTTGCTTACTTTCGTTTTCCTTTTGCTCGCTTTTTTGCTTCCTTTTGCTTCTTTTCCCTTCCTTCTTTCGATTCCATTCTCCCTTCTCTCGCTTTCCTTTTTTTGCTTTTTTCTAGTTTTTTTCCCTTTCCCTTTTCTTTCCTTTCTTCCTTTCCTTCTTTCATGCGCTTTCCTTTTTTGCTTTCCTTCTTTTGCTTCCTTTCGATTCCTTCTCTCGCTTCCTTTCTTCCTTCTTTGGCTTCTTTCTTTTCTCCTTCCTTCTTTTGCTCACTTTTTTTACTTTTTTTCTTTTGTTTTTTTCTCCATTCCTTCCTTCTCTCGCTTTTCTTTCTTCTTTCCTTCTCTTTTTTCCCTTTCGCTTCATTCTTTCGCTTCATTCTTTGCCTTCCTTGCTTTTCTTCTTTCATTTGCTTCCTTCCGCTTTCTTCTTTCAGTTCCTTTTTTCTGCTTTCGCTTCCTTCTTTGCCTTTCTTTTCCTTTTCTACTTTCGCTTCCTTTCTTTTCGCTTCCTTCTTTCCTTCTTGCGCTGCCTTCTTTGCCTTCTTTGCTTTTCTTCTTTTGCTTCCTTTTTTCCTCTCTCTCTTTTCGCTCCCTTCTTTCGCTTCCTTTTCCTTCTTGCGCTTTCTTCCTTTTTGCGCTTTTCTTTCGCTTCCCTCTTATTTCCTCCTTTCTTCCTTCTTTGGCTTCCTTCTTTCATTTGCTTCCTTCCTTTCTGGCTTCTTTTCTTTAATTTCCTTTCTTTTTTCGCTTTTCTTTTGTTTCTTCCTTATTTTGCTCCCTTTCTTCCTTCTTGCGCTTCTTTTCTTCTTTCATTTGCTTCCTTCCTTGCACTTCCTTTCTTCCTTTTTCCTCTTTCTTCTTTCGCTTCCTTCTTTCTCTCCCTTTTTTTGCTTTATTCTTCTTTCGCTTCCTTTCTTGCTTTTCTTTCTTTCTTTCAGCCCTTCCATTTCTTTATTCTCTTATTGCTTTCTTCCTTTCTTTCGCTTCTTTCTTTGCCTTCCTTGCTTTTCTACTTTCGCTCCCTTCCGCCTTCTGCTTCCTTTCGCTTCCTTCTTCCTCTTTTCTTTCTTCTAGCCCTTCCTTTCTTCCTTTCGCTTCCTTCCTTTCGCTGCTTTTCTTCTTTCGCTTCCTTCCTTTCGCTGCTTTTCTTCTTTCGCTTCCTTCCTTTTGCTGCTTTTCTTCTTTCGCTTCCTTTCTTCCTTTTCACTTTTTTCGCTTCCTTCCGCTTTCTTCCTTTCTTTTGCTTCTTTTCTAATCCTTTTGCTTCCTTTGCCTTCCTTTTCGCTTTTCCTTTCTTCGCTCCCTTCCTGCTCTCGCTTCTTTTGCTTTTTGCTTCTTTCGCTTCCTTTCTTGCTTTTCTTCCTTTCGCTTTTCTTCTAGCCCTTCCTTTTCTTCTCTTTTCGCTTCTTTCCTTTCTTCCTTCTTTCCCTTTCTTTTCCTTCTTTTGCTTTTCTACTTTCGCTTCCTCCTTTCCCTTTCTTTTCCTTCTTGCGCTTTCTTCCTTCGCTTCCCTTTTGTTTCCTCCTTTCTTCCTTCTTGGGCTTCCTTTCGCTTCCTTCTTTGGCTTCCTTTCTTTCCCTTCTTCTTTGGCTTCCTTTTCTCTTCTTTGGATTCCTTTTCTTTTGGCTTCCTTTCTTCTTTCCTTCTTACGCTTTCTTCCTTCTTGCGCTTTCTTCTTTCGCTTCCCTTTTGTTTCTTCCTTATTTTGCTCCCTTTCTTCCTTCTTTCACTTCTTTTTTCGCTTTCTTCTTTTCTTTTGCTTTTCTTCTTTCTTTTGCTTTTCTTCTTTCTTTGCCTCCCTTTTCTTCTTTTGCTCTTCCTTCTTTTGCTCCCTTTCTTCCTTCTTTCGCTTTCTTCTTTTCCTTTTTCGCTTCCTTTCTTTCGCTTACTTTCTTCCTTTTTCCTCTTTCTTCTTTTGCTTCCTTGCTTTCGCTTTCTTTGGATTCCTTGCTTTTCTTCTTTCATTTGCTTCCTTCCGCTTTCTTCCTTTCGCTCTTCCTTCTTTCACTTCTTTTCTTCCTTTTTCCTCTTTCGCTTCCTTCCTGCTTTCGCTTCTTTTACTTTGTGTCTTTCTTTTTTCTTTTGCTCCCTTTCTTCCTTATTTTGCTTCCTTGCTTTCGCTTCCTTTTCCTTTCTTTCCCTTCTTTCATTTACTTCCTTTCTTTCCCTTCTTCTTTGGCTTTTCTTCTTTTGCTTCCTTTTCTCTTCTTTGGCTTCTTTTCTTTCTTTTTTCCTTTCTTTGGCTTCCTTTTGTTTTTTCTTTTGCTTCCTTCTTTGGCTTCCTTGCTTTTCTCCTTTCACTTCCTTTTTTCCTCTCTTTCTTTTTGCTCCCTTCTTTCGCTTCCTCCTTTTCCTTCTTGCGCTTTCTTCTCTCGCTTCCCTTTTGTTTCCTCCTTTCTTCCTTCTTTGGCTTCCTTTTTTTTTCTTCTTTCATTTGCTTCCTTCCTTTCTTTTGCTTTTTCTTTCGCTTCCCTTTTGTTTCTTCCTTATTTTGCTCCCTTTCTTTCTTCTTTCGCTTCCTTGTGCTTTCTTCCTTTCGCTTCTTTTCTTCTCTCTTTTGCTTCTTTTTCTTTGCCTTCCTTTTCTTCTTTTGCTCTTCCTTCTTTTGCTTACTACTTTTCCTTTTTTCGCTTCCCTTCCTTTCTTCTTTCGCTTCTTTTCTTTCGTTTCACTTTTCTTCTTTCGCTTCCTTCCTTCTTTCTCTCCCTTCTTTTGCTTTGCTTTTTTCTTCTTTTGCTTCCTTTCTTGCTTTTCTTCCTTCTTTCCCTTTTCTTTCTTCTAGCCCTTCCTTTTCTTTATTCTCTTTTCGCTTTTTTCCTTTCTTCTAGCCCTTCCGTCCTGCTTTCGCTTCTTTCTTTGCCTTCCTTGCTTTTCTTCTTTCGCTTCCTTTCTTTCGCTTCCTTGCTTTCGCTTTCTGCTTCCTTCTTTGCCTTCCTTCCGCTTTCTTCTTTCGCTTTTCTTCCTTCTTTCGCTTTTTTGGCTTCCTTCCGCTTTCTTCCTTCTTTTGCTTCTTGTCTTCCTTCTTTGGCTTCTTTGCTTCTTCTTTCGCTTCCTTTTTTCTTCTTTCTTTCTCTTTTCGCTTTCCTTCTTTCGCTTTCCTTCTTACGCTTTCTTCCTTCTTGCGCTTTCTTCTTTCGCTTCCCTTTTGTTTCCCCCTTTCTTCCTTCTTTTGCTTCCTTCTTTCATTTGCTTCCTTCCTTTCACTTTCTTGCTTTTCTTCCTCCTTGCGTTGCTTTCTTTCGCTTCCCTTTTGTTTCTTCCTTCTTTTGCTCCCTTTCTTCCTTCTTTCGCTTTCTTCTTTTCCTTTTTTGCTTCCTTTCTTTCTTTCTTGCGCTTCCTTCCTGTTTTCTTTCGCTTCCTTTTATTTTCGCTTTCTTTGGCTTCTTTGCTTCTTCTTTCATTTGCTTCCTTCCGCTTTCTTCTTTCGCTCTTCCTTCTTTCACTTCTTTTCTTCCTTCCTCTTTCTTTCGCTTCCTTCCTGCTTTCGCTTCCTTCTTTCTTTTGCTTTGTGTCTTTCTTTTTTCTTTTGCTCCCTTTCTTCCTTCTTTCCCTTCCTTTTCTTTATTCTCTTTTCGCTTCCTTCCTTCCTTTCTTTCATTTGCTTCCTTTCTTTCACTTCTTTTCTTTCTTTTTTCCTTTCTTTGGCTTCCTTTTGTTTTTTCTTTGGCTTCCTTTCTTCTTTCCTTTGGCTTCCTTGCTTTTCTACTTTCGCTTCCTTTTTTCCTCTCTCTTTTTGCTCCCTTCTTTCGCTTCCTCCTTTTCCTTCTTGCGCTTTCTTCCTTCTTGCGCTTTCTTCTCTCGCTTCCCTTTTGTTTCCTCCTTTCTTCCTTCTTTCGCTTCCTTGCTTTTCTTCTTTCATTTGCTTCCTTCCTTTCTTTTGCTTTTCGCTTTCCTTTCTTCTTTCGCTTCCCTTTTGTTTCTTCCTTATTTTGCTCCCTTTCTTTCTTCTTTCGCTTACTTGCTTCCTTCCTGCTTTCTTTCGCTTCTTTTCTTTCATTTCACTTTTCTTCTTTCTCTCCCTTCTTTTGCTTTGCTTTTTTCTTCTTTCGCTTCCTTTCTTGCTTTTCTTCCTTCTTTCCCTTTTCTTTCTTCTAGCCCTTCCTTTTCTTTATTCTCTTTTCGCTTCTTTCCTTTCTTCCTTCTTTTGCTTCCTTTCTTCCTTATTTAGCTTTTTCGCTTCTTTTCTTTCTTTTCGCTTCCGTCCTGCTTTCGCGTCTTTCTTTGCCTTCCTTGCTTTTCTTCTTTCACTTCCTTCTTTCTCTTTTCGCTTCCTTTCTTTTGCTTCCTTGCTTTCTTTGGCTTCCGCTTCCTTCTTTGCCTTCCTTGCTTGTCTTCTTTCATTTGCTTCCTTCCGCTTTCTTCTTTCGCTTTTCTTCCTTCTTGCGCTTTCTTCTTTCACTTCCCTTTTGTTTCTTCATTATTTTGCTCCCTTTCTTCCTTCTTTGACTTCGTTTTTCGCTTTCTTCCTTTCTTTTGCTTCTTTTCTGCTTTCTTTGGCTTCCTTTCTTTCGTTTCACTTTTCTTCTTTCGCTTCCTTTCTTTCTCTCCCTTTTGCTTTTCTTCTTTGGCTTCCTTTCTTCCTTCTTTCGCTTCCTTTCTTTCTTCTAGCCCTTCCATTTCTTTATTCTCTCTTTTTGCTTCTTTCCTTTCGCTTCTTCCTTTGCCTTCCTTGCTTTTCTTCTTTCACTTCCTTCCGCTTCCTTTTCTTTCTTCTAGCCCTTCCATTTCTTTTCGCTTCCTTTCTTCCTTCCGCCTTCTTTCGCTTCCTTCTTTGCCTTCCTTGCTTTTCTTCTTTCACTTCCTTTCTTCTTTTGCTTCCCTTTTGTTTCCTCTTTTCTTCCTTCTTTTCGCTTCCTTTTTTGTTCTTTCATTTGCTTGCTTCCTTTCTTGCTTTTCTTTTTTCTTTCGCTTCCTTTTTTCGCTTTTCGCTTCTTTCCTTCTTTGCTTCCTTTCCCTTTTCTTTCTTCTTTGGCTTCCTTTTGTTTTTTCATTTGCTTCCTTGCTTTTGTTCTTTCATTTGCTTCCTTGCTTCTTTTCTTTCGCTTTTTCTTTTCGCTCTGCTTCCTTCTTGCGTTGCTTTCTTTGGCTTCCTTGCTTTCGCTTCCCTTTTGTTTCTTCCTTATTTTGCTCCCTTTCTTCCTTCACTTGTTTTTTCGCATTCCTTTCTTTTCGCTCTTCCTTCTTTCGCTTCCTTTCTTCTTTCTCTCCCTTTTCCTTTGCTTTTTTTTCTTCTTTCGCTTCCTTTCCTTCCTTCTTTCCCTTTTCTTTCGGCTTCTTTCCTTCCTTTTTTCCCTTTCTTCCTTTCTTTTCTTTTTTCTTTCGCTTGCTTCTTTCGCTTTTTCGCTTCCTTATTTTGCTTCCTTTCCTCCTTTCGCTTACTTTTTTCGCTTCCTTCCTTTCCCTTTTGTTTCTTCTTTCGCCTTCTTCTTGCGCTTCCTTCTGCTCTCTTCTTTCCCTTCCTTTTTTCTTCCTTCTTGCGCTTCCTTTTTCCTTTTGCTTCCTTGCTTTATTCTTTTGTTCTTTTCTTGCTTCTTTTGCTTTTCTTCTCTTCTTTTCTTGTTTCTTTTGCTTTTTCTTTCCCTCTTTCGTCCTTGCTTCTTTAGTTTCCCTTCCTTTTGCTTCCTTCTTTCGCTTCGCTTCCTTTTTGCTTTTTCTTTCCCTTCTCCTCCTCCTTTCCCTTCTCCTTTCTTTTTTCGCTTCCTTCCTTTTTGTTAGTTTTCTTTTCTTCTTTCTTCCTAACTTCTTTCCTTTCCATTTGTGTGTGGTTGTCATTCACATTTTTCTTCTGCCCACTCAAGCATGTGTCAGGTCAGTTTAGCCACTGGCAGTCTTCACTATGAATTACCAGCATGCTTTCCTTTCACGAAGAGCACATCCACTAACAAATAATTCCCTTCTGTTTCCGAATGTACTATGTTAATGTGTGCTTTACCCTTATTTATTTTTTTAGGACTGATGAAGGGGCTGACACCTTCCTGAACAATACAGTTTACCAAAAAAACACTAGCATTCAACACAAGATCCATTGGTTTTCCTAATTCCTGCCTCAAAATTTTAATTACAGCAGTAGTTCTACATTTTCTGGACCACATGCTTTCAAAAAAAGGAACGTTTACCAGTTAGTGTTGGACTCAAATGGCTTTAAAGTAAATAAAACTATTTTTAAAATGTGTAGTGGTAAGGAACATTAGAGAGTGGCAATAAATCATAGTCAAATTGGATAGATGAAAGCATTAACACAGCATTCAGAATAAATTTTATTTGGTTCACATTATAGACCAGAAGAGCATAAAGACAATTTATTGCTGCTTTTTATCATATTTAAACTAATTTAGAATAAACCCAATCATTATTCCTTTTGATCAACAAATAAGCCATCCATATTAAAAACACGGTCAGATTTGTAGCAAGATAAGATGCTAGCAAATAAAAATGACCATAAATTGCCCATATTTTTCCACAAAACCCCCAATTACAATAAAAGCAACAACTGAGCATTCCTTCGCAAATTTCACAATTTTTTTTTTTTTTTTTTTTTGAAGAGGATAAAAGGACAAGTTAGTGAAGGTTAAACAGTTATTTAAGTTTAAAAAAAAATCACAGTTAAAGCATGATAAAATATGGAGTGATCATAATAACTACGACCAATTATCCTGTGATACTAAGGCCTTTCCTTATTACATAGAGATACAGAACATTGCTAAGACATGGCTGGCCTTTATATCATTCCTTCTTTTCTCCTTCCTAATATCCTGGCTTAACTTGGTCTCAGATTTTGACCAGGCCGAGTGCCAAAGTAGCAGTGGTTTGGCCTCTACAGGTGCCGAATAAGGGCTGTAAGCCAGTTCCATATGGACAATGGTGCTGGGAATTGATTGTGGTGCCGCTACCAACCTTCTCAGGAATGTGTCTTTCTTGTGGTTGCAGGATATAGTTATCCTCCAACCCCCATATGCCATGGCAGAAACTGTGTTAGCCCTGTAAAGTGCTATCATCTCTGGTACGCACTTAGACCCCACTTTAGCAGCAAACCCGATATCCCCCCCTTTGTTCTTCACCATATCCATTGCACTAAACCCTCTGTGTGATTTCCAGCCCCACTGTCTGAGAACTTTAAACCCAAGTACCCAAGGCGCTTGGCACTTTCAATCTTACTACACTTTAAGTAAAAAGGGGGCAACACTTACCTTTGTTACTAAGACATTACATTGTAAAAGTTTTCCATGGATTCATCTTTAAATCAATACTTTCCATTAAAGAATTAATAAGGACTCGTAGGCTCCCTGCGGCAAATGCCAGAATGACGGCATCCTCCGCGTACAGCAGGTTGGGCCGGAGCTCCCTGGGGCTTTTGGAGAATTAACACCAAGTAACTGCGGCCGCCCATCAATGCCATTGATATGAACCGAAAAAAGTAAAGGGGCCGAGACGCACCCCTGTCTCACCCTCCCCACGTGTCCTAAATGGTCTACTTCATCCCCTCTCTGCTCTACACCCTACTCTTGCCGGCAAATTACTACACATCTAAGCAAGTAATGAGAGAATTTATTTTAGGGCCCCCAAAGCAGACCGTCTCCACAGCTTGCTATGGTTCACCAGATCAAATGAGCTACTCAGGCCTATTTAACACATCTGCAGGTTGCCTAATCCGGCCTTTGAATAGTTCCCTTAAAAGGTTTGAGATCAGGCATTGTTCCACGGTCCCTTAGTCCCTTCTGAAACCAATCTCTCCAATAGGACTCGACTCAAGATTTTTGCGAGAGATTCCAAGAAACGAGATGGGCCTATAGCGTGTCCGGTCCAGAGCAAGAAAAAAAAACTGCTTGTAGTTCACTTTTCAATCTGATTCAGTTTCTCTTTCACATGCTAAGCCAATTCTTCTAACACAGAGAGCACCCATTATATGGGATTTGAATCCCTTTGTGTGAGGCAGGGCAGTGGGTACATAGGTGTCCTCTTGGGTGGACAGCCAGAGATGGGCAGGCACAACGGATGTCAGACTGTCACCCATTGGACTAGAGAAGAAGCAGGGATTCCCCCCTCATTGGTAAACTGGGAAGTTTAGGGAAGGGGTTGGTAGTGCGAGCAGATTATTGTAAAGTTAGCATTGAATGAAACCATGAAGGTGGAAGACGGTGGACTGTGGAGCCTTGGATGAGACGCTGAGCGTTGGATTGAATTACAACAAGAATGTACATTATTAGGTGTCTTGGATGAGTTACACACTACGCTTACCCTAGTGGAATGACTGGGGTCTGGTAGGGGTAACAGATGTATGGTTTAACACCTCACCATTGCAGGCGGCCTGAATACGACTACAGGAGGGGGTCAGGGCCTGTCCCCTCGAAATTGATGGTCTGGACTTGGAATAAGAACAGAATAGGGGGTCAAGGTAGGATTGTGAGGGGTGTAATGCCATGGGATAGAACTTCAGTCCAGTCAACGGGGATGAGCCAGGATCTGACTGACGTCATTAAGGCACACATTCCTGCCTGAACAGCATGACGTGGAATGACTTTAGTTGTGTGATTACCGAAGCGGTTACACATTGCCTGCTGTGTACTCCTGCATTTTATCTGTAATGTGGTCCATTTCTCACTGCAGGAAAATGGTTTGTGAGTACAGGAAAGGACAACCTTCTGAACGGCTGGAGGAGCCCCTACGGGGCAAGTATTTTCCAGGTAAGAAATTCTTAAACCAAGCTCAATGGTTATATTGGAAACAGTCTCTCAGAGTCCATTTAAGAATATTCCTGATGGGGTCACGGCCTCAGTAGCTGGTTTGGGTTTAGCAAAGCTCCTTTTTTTATTCTCTGAGACAATCAGATGCAGTAAGGCACCCCTTCTGTTTTAGAGACTTTTAGAGGAGGAGATGTTGCATCAACCTCATGGAACGGGTGAATTCTAACGCACTTCCTACTCCCATGGTTTGGTTCTTTCATGGAACATCTTTATCTTGGATTTATGGGAGCCCTGGAAAGTGTAAATTTATGACCAGGATATCAAAACCATTTGTGGGATATTTCATGGTCTCTCTTACGGTCACTTCCCCTTTATACCCATGCATAAGTCAACACTGGGTCTTGTGAAAGAGCTCTGATCTTTTCCATAATCTGAGTTTTATTTCTTCTCCTTCTCAGTCCAAAGAAACCTCGTCAGTACTGAGTTGCGACATTTCCGTGGATGATCAGTTCATCGTCACCGGCTCGGGGGACAAGAAGGCCACACTCTACGAAGTGATCTACTGAGAAATGGGATGGAAGATCAACAACTTCTCACCGCCAATGCACACACCCGTTGCCGACCTGTTGTAAGGCAACATGTGTCGGTCTAGATGTGGCAAGACATGTACGGCATGATCTTCCGACACTGAAGGGAGGCCGGCATCTCTGTGGGGCAAAGCTTAGCATCCTGCTAGCCTGTGGAGTGATACAGTAATTAAGCCACACGGAAACAGTATTATAGAGTACAACTATTGTACATAGGCAACAGCTTAAAATTTGGTATGTGTTGTACTCATGCACAACAATGTTCAGAGGAATGGAAGCGCCCAGAAAGAAGGTGTCACTGAGAGGAGCTTGAAAATAGCAAAAGGAAAATGGACAATTTCTGATCAGATATGGAAGTTATTTTAAGAATAAACCTGCCAGCATTTCAACGTTGTGAACAGAAATTATGAACTAAAAATAAAGGTATATTTTAAAGCAGCAGCGCTTTGAAACATAGCTATATTTGAAGAAAGGGCTTCTTCCTCACACAAGGGTCCCCTAGAAATGGCGTAGATAGATAATCTTTCTTTTCAAAACCACAATATAACCAGCAGAGGCGTGGACTATTAATCAGTGTATTTTTACAGAATGCATATTTTAAGAATTTGCTACTATGCATTGCTCTCCTTCGGAGTACACGTGCGACAGCACATGGAAGAGAAAAGCACCGAGAGGGGCTTAAAGGGTGTTTTTTTTTTTTTTTATGGTGTAACACACTGTGGCAGCCACGGCTCAGTGATCCCTGGGGATGCACCAAACACAGCACAGTATTTTTTCCTATGGTGAGTGCAGGGAGGGGGCCTGGACTCTTGAGGGACAAACGCTTCAGAGGGTCATGGGCTGGTCGAACTCAATGTCCACTACTCCAACAGCATTTATAGCGTTGAGGTACATTTGAAATGTGTTTTACAGCTGCATCAACCCTATTGGTCTGTCCCTAAAAACAATTGAACACCTTCCCACTAACAATGAATTGACTGAATTGATAGAAGTTTGACAATGGTCATACCGTATCTAGAAACATCACAAAATAAGTGTCACATTGCACCACAACTGCACATGACTTGGACAGAGATTCTAAACGTACCTCTTGTATCAAATTGTGATAGCATAAGCCATATAACAACATCAAAGTGCGCCTACAACGGAGAGCTGCTGTGTTGTGAATAGCATCAGCCAAGGATTATAATCCGCACCTACCTGTGGCTGCAGGATCATCCGTGTGTAGCTGCTACTACACACATCAGAGTGACCAGGTTAATCACCAGTGTGTGACTACAACAAATATCTGAGTGTAAGCAGCCGAGGCCCTCTTCACAAGTGATGCAGAACAATCCCCAGAACTAGAAATCACACTTACCGCGCGGACTCCTGCAGGCTTTTCCCAGGCAGAGGACTTACCTTTCGCTCCAGGTGAAATCTCCTGGTCTCCAGGGGGAATACTGCACAAAAAATAAGTTTTCAATGGGGTGTTTGCCCTATTAAATCTAGTTTGCATATATTATCAGGACCTTCATATCATAAAACCCAGTGCTGGTTAGCGCGTGAATAAACTTAAGACAAAGATGTACTTTTCACACAAAAGTTGATATAGCACCCACACTAAACCTTAGAAATGTTAGGCCACAGCGTGGCGACAAGAAGCAAGCCAGTGTGGCTACAAGGATAAAGACAGCCAGCCTTCAAATGTGGCTATAAAAGCATCAGAGTTTGGCTAAACTAAGCGTTCAGCGGTGGCTAGGAGAAGTACAAGAGGGCAGCAACAAATAGCATTGCACAATGTTTACAATGAGAATCAGAGTCTACTTACAATAACTCTGAGGGAATTCCAAGGATTGTGCTCTTACACAAAACTAGACAATCCTTAATACAACACGGTATTTGCGGATCTCAAACACAAACAGTTTTTCCATTTCGCGTGTTGCTTGTGGGAGTGTTCGCCAATAAGGTTTCTCAAAGCTTTTTTGCAAAGTACAGAAAAAGTATCAAGTCAATTATTATAGTAATCTACCTAAACATTTTCTCAATCGAAAAAGACTGCAGTATTGGCACCCCTGGATGATGTAATCAATGATGCTATCAGTGATGTCATATGCAGGGTCATAATCAGTGCATGATGGAGGTGCAAGTTAAGGGTAGATTACCATACCATAACTGGTGAATTTCAGGGGTGTTTAGGTTTTGATTTCTAAGCAAAACCTTACTTTGATTTTTTTTTTCTTTCAGTGAACCTGTAAAAGTTTTTTTTTAACATACATTAAAGCCTTATAACCATTGCTAACCATATCTTCACCTAAACATTTGTTTTTTCAGTGAAAATGTGTCTATTGATTGGTGTATAACTGTAGAGCCATGTCACAAATTTGCAGCTCCCCCTTTAGAAGATATTAAAACCAGAGATCCTTGCACTAGGCTTAACTTGCAAACAGGCTGACAAATGCCACACAGGTTCATTAATCTGTACCCAAATTATTAGCAAACAAACACTTTTTAGGTCCTCCTTATAACTGTGTCCCCCGTTAAAATATGTGCGTGAAACTCAAAACATTAAGAGTGAGCTAAACACGGTAAAGGTCTGAAAACCGTTTGTACAGTTCCACGACGTGGCACCAAAGATTTTACAGATTCAAAGACTAAGGGCCAGGCTCTACAGTCAACAACCATTAAACACGGCCAAAGGCCATGAGCAGCGGAGGTGTCTGCCAGGAGAAGGTTGGGCTCAAGGCCTCGCCAACCCCCGGCTGCAAACTCCCGTGTGGAGAAGAGTAGGCCTAATACTGGCCTAAAAGTGGTTCCCAGCAAGGCTCTAAGAGCGCAAGGAAGTCAGTGGGCACCAGCCAGCATCGCGTTTATCTTTTCGCTCCCTGGTAACTGGAGGTATACCATCTCCCACACTACCCTGGACGCCCAAGGAGGTAGTAACAAGAACATCCTCTATTGATGCTTTAAACCTCACAGGTCTTGCACTGCCCAGCGCTCAAAAGCCAAACAGATGGATAAGATGGCGTCTCACCGCTCAACGCCACCCATTATGGCCAAGTGTTCCTTTTCACTCATTGAGAAGATCATCTTCGATTTCAAGAGAACATTTCAACACTGCTCCTGTATGCCGGTAGGGGGCATCACGGGTCTACATATGGCCCCGGAAGTGATTTAGCGGAGCGACATGGAGGTGCCACCGCTGGTATCAGTTTCTTGTTGCTTCCCTTTCTGCACCCTCAGTTGTGAAGCGTAAAACAATTGTTGGTGACAGTGTGCTGGCCTCCAGCTTTGGACCTTTGTGGGTGTCACAAATGAGGATATTCCACAGAAAGGGGAAGTGGGGGGTTAGCGGGCAATCTACCGTAAGAGTGGGAGGATAGAGGCCATCTACAGTTAGCGTAGGAGGATAGCGGCCCATCTACAGTTAGAATGGGAGGAAAGCGGCCCATCTACAGTTAGAATGGGAGGAAAGCGGGCCATCTACAGTTAGAATGGGAGGTTAGTGGGCCATCTACAGTTGGAGTGGGAGGTTAGCGGCCCATCTACAGTTAGAATGGGAGGTTAGTGGGCCATCTACAGTTGGAGTGGGAGGTTAGCGGCCCATCTACAGTTAGAATGGGAGGTTAGTGGGCCATCTACAGTTGGAGTGGGAGGTTAGCGGCCCATCTACAGTTAGAATGGGAGGTTAGTGGGCCATCTACAGTTGGAGTGGGAGGTTAGTGGGCCATCTACAGTTAGAATGGGAGGAGAGCGGACCATCTACAGTTGGAGTGGGAGGTTAGTGGGCCATCTACAGTTAGGGTGGGAGGATAGCGGGCCATCTACAGTTAGTGTATCCACCCGACGTTGGTTCAATGTCCTACATGGGTGTCGGCACGGGCCGTCGATTAGCTCCTGCTGAGTCTGTATCAGAATCTTGGTGACAAGAAGAGGTGTGGAACCGAGGGCTGGAGTGGACATCTGTACAGGAGTCGGTACAGGTCCAGTTAATGGGTCCCATGAGGTCAGGTCGCAGTACGGGAAGGCCTATTTGGGATAATGGTACTAGTCGCCCCTCCAGTTGCATGAGGCCCGCAGGCACATCAGAGGGTGCTGGGGGCACACTAAAAATTGGCAGCATGGCCTCCTTGAAGGCCGCAATTTGCTAAGGGGCTGACAATTTGGGAAACTTGGGATGTGTCGAAACCAGCTGAGAAACCTGTTCCAAAGTTAGCACCTTTGAGTGTATTAGGGTGCATCGGTCACAACTTCAAGCTGTGGCTGGTGTCCCAGGTACCAAAGGCACAGCTTGTGTAGGCCAGTGACCGACATCTGCTTCCTGTAGTAGTGCGCAGGGCTTGAATCTGGACTTTTGAGGTGGGGTCATTGTTCCCTAGCACACAGTGAAGTTTTTGTTGGGAGTTCTCAGAACAGCAATAAAGATGGGAGCGGAGCTCCAGAGCGGCTGCAGAAAGAATGAAAACTGTGCTTTTATGCAGCTCCCCTTTTCGTTCTGGGCCAGTATGGAGTCAGCACAGAGCACACAATACCACTTACCGGCACACAGAAGCATTGCTGAAACATTGTTCGGGTATAGTCTGTCACCTCTGTGAGATCTAACAATGAGGAATCTGTGCTAGAAGATTTGATCTGAAATTTAGGCATTCAGTAGGTTGGTAATACTGGCCTCACATGCCTCCCATGGAGGGACATTCACACAAAGCACTTCCTCCATATTTCTAAAACATAAGAATGGTTTGGTAACAGCATTGATGAGGTGAAGAGTCTAATCTATCAGAATAAGTATCGGAAGACAAAGCTGCTCTGAAGAAAAATTACGTTTTAGAGTCAGTGAATCAACAAACAGTTTGTGATTTTTGAAAGCAAAATTTTAATGACAATCAACCATCAACAGCTGGAATCCCATTGCAGTTGGGGCTGCTGGACATGCAGCATCGCAGGACAGCCCCAGAAAGGTATCAGGACCCTGTCGAAAGGGACCCCGAAGATATCTCCACCCTCAAAAAGTAGAGCTGCCTCCATAGTCGGCCTCTACACAGAAGGAGGCCCTTCTGTGATAACACTTCTCAGAACATGTCCATCTCTTAGACATTTGGTGCCAGGAGACTTGGTGGGCACAACTCAGTCAGATTTCGTAAGTCATTCCAGTTGGGAACCGGCTTATGCGGCGGATGAACAACTGAGTTTAAGAGATTACACAGCCGCAGTCCGATGCATGGGCAATCTTTCCAACATAGGGCACTACAATTTCCTTTTGCTAATGATCCTCTTTCCGCAAGGCTAGCAAGCCAGCCCGTGTGGGCTTGTGACAACACTCCAATGTTCCTCCAGGGCAAACATGGAACCAGCGCGAGAAATAAAAAGTGGAATGGGGACGAAGGTGCGCAATACAACTGCATTGATACAGATTCCATCAGCAGCCAGAAAAGGGAGATATCGTCCCAAAAGCACCTTCAGAATTTATCCATAGTGTGCGTAGCCACTTATTTTTACCCATACCATCTTTATTACTACATACAACCCAGAGGCCAATGTCTTGAGGTGAGTTAGTCCATATCTTTTTTTTATTTTTTACTTACAATGTTTCTTTAAAAAAAAGTTCAGGTTAAAAATAAAGTCCCAGAATGACAATGTGTCATCAAAAGAATGTGGCAGCACTGATAAGTTGGTTCAGAGCCAAAAAGCCCTCCCTTCTCCCACCCGCTACTAGTCGCCACAACCTCTAACCTGGCCCCTCCGCTTCCCAGTTGGGAGCGAGATGTGGAAGATCCTTCCACGTTCTTTGGAAAAGTGCCACTGTCCATGCTCCTTGTTCTCCTCCTCGTCCTCCTCTGCGGAGCGCCATTGGTTGAGGTGCCAGATGCGGATACTTCTACCTCTTCCGGCAGTCGGACATTCTTTAGTAAATCACCTCGTACACAGTAGCCTTTTTGTCACCAGACCCAGTCACGATGAACTGGTCATCGGGGGAAATATCACAGCTCAGGACAGACGAGGACTCCTTGGACTGCAAAACAAGAAGCCAAAACTGAGGGTCAAAGGAAAGCACCAGCATCCTGAACATCAACATGGACCTTAGAAAGTTACCATTCCTATAGTGACCCAAGATGAGCTATACACCCACTCACAACTTTAGTCTCTAAAGAGGTACTGAAGTGTAGAAAGTCTTCAGTTTGTGAGAAGGACTTGCCGTAGAGCCGGGTGACGGACATCTGGGTGTTGGACAGATCAACGTGAGAATGTGTCAGGAAAATCTTCGTGCTGTGATCTGCAGGAGTAGACCTGGGCGCCACATGAGCATACGCTGCCCGCACTGCCCTCCCAGTAATGTACACCCCTTGCTTACACTCCTAAGACATGCTGATCCCCCAAACTGTTGTTCCCATCACCCAATGACACCCTCCTGCAGGTTCTTAAGGAGTGCATGGAGGTGCTTCCTCTTCACAATGTCCCCTTGCGGCTACCGAAGGGTTTCTAGATTTGTTGCTGGCTCTGAAGAATATTATGGGTTGTGGGCATTATAGAGCCTGGGCGCCCTCGCTCAGATCAGGCTATTCCTTGTAGAGTAAGTCAGTCTGGACTCTCGCAGATGCCTTACCTGGAATATGCTGGCCCCGTAGGGAGTCCTCCAGGCGTTCAGCAGGTTGTCCTTCCCAGTGCTCACAAACCATTTACCTGCGGGTAGAAATTAAATAAGCTCAGGGTCTTGAGAGCTGCAGTACAACGTCCACTTGAAAATAAAGTCTACGTCAGGAAGATCATATGCAGGCAATGTTTCTGCCACTGCCGTGGGAGGTACCAAGGCTTCTGTGACTATCCGTGGACCCCTCCCTCTGGCAGGGACCCAGGCTTAAAGCCTTCCAGCAAAGGTCTACCACCCATACAACGGTATCCTGCTCAGATACGCCAGTAAGCACCCCCAACTACTGCCCCTCCCATCCCTATGGAAGGACCCACTGCAACACCCAAGCTCTGATCCAAATCCAACAAGAACCCCTGGCTTTGAAGCTTCCACAGCATCAATCATTCAAGCCCTCCCAACCTCAGGGGGATAGGCCTCGTGTGACGTCACTGAGACACACATGTTAGCCTACTCTGGTGCGCATTCAAGATGAACTGACCTAGAGGACAGAACTACTGCCCCCCTACCAAAGGTCAAGGTTACTGACATGATGATCCATTCCTAAAGTAGGGCCTTGAAATGTAGAGTCTTGGTCTCCTCATGTGAACAATGCTATTTACATGGACATGAGTCGCTATCTACCTAAAGGTCCAACAAACGGCACGCGGCCATCGATGGCTCGGGATGGGTCCGAGGAGGCCTTCATTGTGCGCACAGAACATAGGACGCCAAGACGGGCAGCACAGAACATTCCTTACCACAGGAGGCGAACTGCAGCGAGAGGACGCAGCTCTCGTGCAGGTGCAGCTGGTACTTGTCAGGCTTGGAAACGTGCAGGACCTCCACGTTGCTGCTCTCCATGCCGACCGCCAGCCACTCCCCTGTCGGGCAGTAACCGAGGGAGAAGATCTACATGGATGAAAAAAGAGGCTTGATGATCTGTCCAATATGTCAGAATAAATTACCTTTATGGTAAACATTTTTTTATGTCCACGATCACAAAAGAAGCCCATCTCAAAGCCGATCCCTGGTCAACCTCCTGGAGGAGGCACGTTTACTCCTTGAGTACTGTCCAACATCAGTGGAAGGACTTGAGACAACTTTTTTCTTTTAACGGAACGAACACCTTTTTCTCTTGAACTGTCCTCTTTTTGGAGACATACTTTCTGCTGCTTCATGAAATCTTCACACAAAAATAGAAAGTTACTTACCTGTACAAATTTTTAAGAGATATTCTACCTTCCCACGCAGTGCCTCATCCCGCCAGCTAGTACGAACTCTTGGAAAAGCATCTTGCTTATTAGAATTACGCTGTTTTGGGTTTTCAAATGCAGAGATACAACTGTGCCCACACTGGAGATTCTGTCTATGGATAATTTGAGTAACTAAATCAAAGACCCGCTACTTGGGCTTTTCTTGAACACTGTTGCCTGCCCTCTCCCCCTTAGAGGTGGTGTGGGTCGGTGGACTGCCTCCAGATGGAGGCTGTGGTGCTGGTGCAGAGAGAAAGAAAGAGGAAAGTAGGAAGTAAAGTAAGCAAGCACGGCCTTATCCACGGCTCTGCAAAGGCACCCTTTCCAGGGAGGTACTGGAGGTGTGGTATTGGTGGTAATGGGTTTGGTGGCGGCGGTACAGATGAGGGTTGGCGTGGAAGACGTATAAAAATGCCTTCAATATACAATCAATGAATAAGAAGTAACTAAATGCAACAGTGTGATACCTGAATGCACTTTCTTGGTGTGAAACATCCTTCATGCTTCGCAGTGCACACGCTCCATGGGAGGTGGAATCACACATCAAAAAGTTAACAGCATGACAGAGAAACAGTCCAGGGCCTGATCGAAGACACGCCTGGCAATGTCTCAAGCCATTGGTGAAGAGGGCTGACCCAAACCCCAGGTGTCACTGTAAGCAGTAAATGTTGCAGACACGACTGGCAAGGTCTCAAGCCATTGGCTGCAAGAGCTGATCCAATGGGTGAAGAGGGCTGACCCAAACCCCAGGTGTCACTGTAAGCCGTAAATGTTGCAGACACGACTGGCAAGGTCTCAAGCCATTGGCTGCAAGAGCTGATCCAATGGGTGAAGAGGGCTGACCCAAACCCCAGGTGTCACTGTAAGCCGTAAATGTTGCAGACACGACTGGCAAGGTCTCAAGCCATTGGCTGCAAGAGCTGATCCAATGGGTGAAGAGGGCTGACCCAAACCCCAGGTGTCACTGTAAGCCGTAAATGTTGCAGACACGACTGGCAATGCCTCAAGCCATTGGCTGCAAGAGCTGATCCAATGGGTGAAGAGGGCTGACCCAAACCCCAGGTGTCACTGTAAGCCGTAAATGTTGCAGACACGACTGGCAAGGTCTCAAGCCATTGGCTGCAAGAGCTGATCCAATGGGTGAAGAGGGCTGACCCAAACCCCAGGTGTCACTGTAAGCCGTAAATGTTGCAGACACGACTGGCAAGGTCTCAAGCCATTGGCTGCAAGAGCTGATCCAATGGGTGAAGAGGGCTGACCCAAACCCCAGGTGTCACTGTAAGCCGTAAATGTTGCAGACACGACTGGCAAGGTCTCAAGCCATTGGCTGCAAGAGCTGATCCAATGGGTGAAGAGGGCTGACCCAAACCCCAGGTGTCACTGTAAGCTGTAAATGTTGCAGACCGCTTCCCTGTTAGGCCAGACCTAAGATCTTGCTGCAGGTGGACATCTTTTCGATGTGCGCATGCTGAGCTCCAATTAGTACAAGCTTTGATTCGAGTTAGCGCTTGCACTGTAGACATTACCATTTTTGTTTCAGGTTCACAAATCCATCCTGCAATAGGTGCACATAGTAAGGGCATACGAGATACAAACAGACGGTTTACCCTTGCTCCACCTGGAAGGAAGTGGAGCCCAAAGTGAGGTGGTGCATTTCAATAAGCAACACATGTTAACGCATCCATAGGCAAAAAATCAAATTCAACAAAGAAAAATGATATATAAACTGAAATCCTTGAAGCTAATGTAACCCCTAGAGAAACTTGTTGCTTATGTCAAATTCTCATGATACAACGTGTATTCCCCGAAATAACAGCAACAGGACATCGAGAGTGCACGATGCAAGGGCGAAGTTTGTAAAATATTGAAGGTTGATCATGGTAAGCAGTACCACGCACAAGAGTGGTCTGGTCACAAAAGTACCTTGGGCATAGTGATAGAGATGGTCCCCGCTGCAAAGACCTCCGCGAACTGAGCGAGACACTGTAGTGACCCCATTTGATCTGTACAGGCCTGGCAGTGACACTAGAATGGCTCGCTACGCCCTTCCCTGCACGTGTGTTATGCACAAAGTGTTTCCTTAATGGCGCACTAGGGAAGGCGGGGCCTGCTGGGGTGGACTGTTACAAGGGTGCTAGAGCAAGTTCCTGGTAACACACCTACAAAAGAGTGGAGGGAAGGGCAAGTCTCACTCCAGGGTAAACCATTTCCTTCCTACAGGTGTAGATGGTCTGTGTTCCCTGCCCCCACCAGTAGCACCACCACTCTGGCAGAGGACCGGTGCCGCAGCACCTCCAAAGGTGATGGAGGAGGAGTGAAATACGAGGGAGCAGAGAGTGCGATAAAGGCCCCACATCGGCTCTTACGACAAACTCAACACACCACCCAAAGGCCACAGTTCAGCCTCGCGAAGGGGTGAGCGTGATACAAGGCCATCATTCTGCCCCTGGGGGCGCTGTACATGGGCCATCCGCAGCTGGAAATCACCACTGAAACTCATCCAAAGTACCTCTCAGACTCCTGCCTCTTTCCTATTACCATTTTATAGCCAATAGAAAACCTACATTTGCTTCCTTGGACTTCAGGTTCCATAATGCACTTCCAAGTATTTAATAAGACCTGGAACCTGCTGTCCATTGCTTTCTATGAAGAGTCCTGCTGGTTCTCAGCACTGGATTCTCTGCTCCAGGACTTGTGGGAGGCAGGAATTGCACACACCTGTGACTCCTCTTGTGCAGCCCAGCCATGTGACTCCGCCCTGGGTTTGTTGCTGCCTGGAACTGCTTAAAAGCTGCCATTTGCTGAAGCTCCTGTTTGTTTCTCTGTGTACGGGACCTATTGTTGCCTTGTTTCCCAGTCCATTTCCTGCTTTGCTTCAGCCAGTGCCTGTGTGCTGTTCCTGTGCAGCCTGCTACAGATTTTCCCAGCCCTGCTTGCTTTTGTCTACTTCATTGTTTGGGTTTTTTCTACACTTGGTGCAGCCCTCTAGCTGCTCCCTTTCTATTGTTCCTAGTTTGTTCCTCCTGTTCCTGCTATTATTTTCGTTTTACTCATTCCTTTTGCTTCTTCCATAGCTCCTGTATTTCTCCTCAGTGTCTTGGATTTGTCGCTAGTTTGTGTTCCCTTTCTCTATGATTCTTATGCAGTCTCTAGTTCTCTTTGTGTCTCTTGCTTGTTACAGTTCCTAAAACCCTTGTGTTTGACTTGCCTGTTCTCCAGTTTTTCCCTTTAATTCCCTGCTCTTGACTATTTCCTCCAGCTCTTAGATTCCTTTCTAGCGCTTGCTCTGTATTTTCCTCTTGGGTCTGGTAAATGTTCCGTTTTGTCCTCACCTGTGTGTCAGTGCATTCCTTTGTACAGAGGTTGGCTCCTGGTTTCCACGAGGCAATTCCTACCCCATCCTTTGCCTTCTGTTGTATGTAGTCTCAAGTGCTTTATCTGTGACCGTGTGCTATTTCTATTTTTCTTAGGAATTGCCACGGTCTCCCCAGCTGGAGCCATAAGGGCTTGTCTTGTGTATGCAAGTACAATCCTGGTTTGTTCCGTAAGGGCCCATAGACCGAATAAAGTCAGCTGCCTTTCTATGGGGCTTGTAGGGTGGCTCTCTGGAAGAGTAGTCTGCACAGAGGCCTTGACATTCACGGTTGTTGAGGGAAGTACCAAGCCGTACCCGTGTATAACCTTAGTGGTAACCCAGTGGGTCTGTCCATTATTGGTACATTCCCTGTTTGTTCACACCAAGGTTGCTCCGCTTTCTCTAGCCTGTTCCTGTACTTACTCTGTAGCAGTTTTTAGTGTATGCTTTAATCTGCGCCTCTGCTTCGTTACACTACATCCGTAGGGAGATATTCCATCACCTTGAGGGGTGCTCCGCCCAGAGTTCCTGACCGGGTGTGGCACAACCAACCACAGCAACTCCTACTTCTTACAGCCCAAGCCACACACATTCAGACAGAACCCAAGTCTGCTACGCACAGAAGTTAACTTTCAGACCAAGAGCACGGCATCACGGTAGTCGTTTTTCCCAAGAGCCCCGCCCCCCTTGATTGTTGAGCTTGGACCTAATATTCAGACATATCGTCTTCCTCTGAAATTCATATCCCATCTATAATTTCCATACTCATTTGTGTTCTTGAGTACCTTTGTGAAGACCTCTTTGAGGGCTGGGCCCTTGGTGTTTACCACTCATTCAGTTTTTGCATTAATAGCACAGTTATATATACCTTGACGAATGTGTGTGATTGGGTGTGAATGAATGTGTATATGAGTAGAATTTTGCTTCCTTTCAGTGGGAACCTGTGTGTTTTTTTAAATTTGTCATTTTGTATTTGTTTCGTCTCCCTGAATTTGTCTTATTAAATAGCCATTAATGTATCATATTTATTCACAACATTCATTTAAAGTAATGAAATAAATGTTTGTTTATAAAATAAAAAAAAATTCAACTATTGCTGGGTGTGGCCCCACATATGTATACAATTATTCGTTTGTTTGTTCTTCTTTCCTTGTGTGTCTCTAGCTGGCATCTTAAGATATTTTTTGATACTGTGTACCTTCTTGATAAATAGGGTAGAGTTCTCCTCCGTTTGTTCTGAATCACGGTAGTAATGCCAGGCCAAGTGTATGTGTAGCGCTTCCTACCAACCTCAAGGCACCTCACGGGCTGCAGGATGGACACCAGGGAGCAGTAAAGAACCCAGAAGCACAGAATAACACGTGCTACTGCCTACTACTGAAGCAAGTTCACCTACTTTTTCACCAAAGTGATACAGCGCAGGCTTTACTCCAAAGCAATGAGTACTTCCCCCACCAGCTCTCGTAGGAGGTGCATCTTTCAATGGGTGGAGGGAGGCTGTGCACAGAACAGGGTGGTGTACTTGGGGTCCAGCAGAGTCCAGAACACAGAATCTAAGGCACAGACGACTGGGCGTGGACATATTTACTCTACATACATGAACAATCCACAACCACAGGAAGATAACGAATTGGTTACTTACCAGTAGGAGTAGTTTTGAAGCTTGAAGAGTATTTTGGATTTGCGTGCTGTGCATTATTCCACCATCTAATGATTGGGCCCGGAATGGTCTATTCTTTTCCGTGGGCGTCGATAACAATTTAATGGTGTGTCTGTCCCGTGTATGACGTCAGACAGAGCCCCGGATGTTTCTGTGCTTAGTCGCCATCTTCGGATTCTTTGTTCTGGTTTTGGATTTCACTCCTCTTATTTTTTCCCCCTTTCCCACCTGACTGCATGGTTTCCCATTTCTGAGGAGGTGGGTGGGTCGCATGCGAGTTCAAGCTGCAAAACTACTCCTACTGGTAAGTAACCATTTCCTTCTCTGGATTCATATGCTGTGCATTAGATTACGTAGCGGTATCCCTTACTTCAGGTCGCTTGGGATGAAATGAGCGAGAGTTTGCAAACTGGTGCTGGAGTACTTTTTGGCCACCGGCGCTTCCTTGTTCATTTGAATGTCCACACAGGAATGTTTCCAAACAGGTTTAAAGCCCATGTTGCTGCGGTGCAGATTGTGCCTATGGGTACATTTGCTAGGAAAGCTAAAGTTGTGCCCTTCTATCTTGTTGAATGTGATCTTTGGAATGCGGGTAATGTCTTCCCTGCGCCTATGTAGCAAGTTTGTATTGTTTCCACCATCCATCGCGAGATGGTTCCTTTTGTCACTGAAGATCCCTTGCTTGCTTTTGGATAGGAGACGAAGAGCAGGTTTCCCTTGCGAATGTCTTTTGTTTCTTGCAGATAGTATATTAAAGCTCTCCTCGCGTCTAAGGTGTGTAGGGTTCTTTCCAGTTGTACGCTTTGATTCACGTGAAATTTTCAAACTATTTTTGGTAAGAACTGTGGATTGGTTCGGAGAACCACCTTGTCCTTGTGTATTTGCAGGTATGGTTCCGGTATCGTTAAAGCTTTTATCTCACTCACTCACTCTCCACAAGGTGGTTGCAATTAGGAATGCAGTTTAAGTGTGCGTGAGCGGATATCTGCCTTGTGCATAGGTTCAAACGGATTTTCCATTAATTGTGTCAGCACTGTGTTAAGGTTCCACATCCGTGCTGGGACTGCTCTCGGGGGTGCAATTATTTTTTATCTCTGAGAACTTTTTCACCACTGGTGAGGCGAGGAAGCGGTTACATGAAGTGCCCCTGGTGTGGGCTGCTATTGCTGCTGGATGTACCTTTAGTGTTGAATAGGTGAGCCTGCTATCCACCTGGTGAGTGAGGTGTGCTAGTACAGTTTCACGTTTTGTTCTCATTTCCATTATTTTGTTCACCAGTGGATATATCTCTCCCACTTTTCTGTGTAGCATTGTCTTGTGGCAAGCTTCCTTGCCTATTTTAGTATTTCCATGGCTCTAGGTAGTCACTGTAGATGTTCAAACTCTTTGTATTCAGGCGCCAGGCCACTAGTTTGTGTAGCAGGTTCCGGGTGATGTGCCTTCCCCTCCTGCATTGTGAGGCAGTCCTGTTCGATTTTGATCTAGATCATTTGTCCCTTGGACATCTCTAGTAGGTTTGAGTACCAGGTCTGTCTGGCCCATCGCGGGGCTAGGAGGATGAGGTTTGTTCCTGGTTCTCCGGCTTTCTCTAGCACCTTGGGTTTTTAGAGGCATCAGTGGAAAGGCATAAACAAATCCCACAACTATTTTAGCGACAGGGCATTTCCCTCGGACTGGTGGTGTAGAAACCTGGAAGCGAAGTGTTAGCATTTTCTATTCTCTGCTGTAGCGAACAGATCGATCGTTGGATTGCTGCAGACCCAGAAGATCTTCTCCAGTGTTTCCCGTTTCAGTTCCCATTCATGGGAGCGGCTTTCATGCCTGCTTAGTCTGTCCGCCTCTGTGTTTTATTTGCCCGATAGATGGACAGTTTGCAGGTTGATCCTCCTTGGTACTGCCCATTGCCATATTTCCTGGGGTAGCTTGCTCAGGGAGAATGATTGTGTGCCTTCCTGTTTGTTCAGGTAAAACATAGTTGTAGTGCTGCCTGTTGGTATTAGTACGGTACTTTACGAGCCAGTATGGGCATACATGTACTCCCTCTCCTCTTAGAAAGGGTGTGACTGCTGCAAACAGTAGGGCTCTGAATTGGTAGTTCATTTTCACTAGTAAAGATTGTAGATACTTTTTGACCGCTTGAAGCATGGGTATGGGCAGGTAAGCATCTTTCAGATCTAAAGGTGCCTTGTAGTCCCCTTTTTGTAGGAGCAGGTGTACTCCTTCAAGTTTTGTCATCCTGAAGTGTTGTGTGCGGATGAATTTGTTTTTGAACCTGAAGTCCATAATTGGTCTCAAGGTGAGATCTTGTTGGGGAACCAGGAAGTCTTGCGAGTAGTCCTCCTTGTTTTGTTCCCTTACTGGTACTTTTTCTATTGCCTTTTTTGTAAGTTTTCTTTGACTTCTTTCCTGATCTGTATGATCTCTTTCTCAACCTGAAAGGAACCAGTCCCACACAACAAAAAAGTCATTTACTCGACCCGATCTTCACCAACATTAATAACCGGATGGTGGAGAAGCCTATTCCGTTGCCTTGGTCTGATCACTATATGCTACCTTTCTCATGGACCCCCTTGATTAGTGATCCACCACCAGAGTCGGTAAAGAAGCTGTGGCGGAACTGGTCCAAGCTACTGAGGCCTGGGCACTTCCTCTCAGCAATACCCGACCGGTATTTGAGGCCGATCCAGATTCTGCCAATCTTAAGTTTAATCAAAGGATCAAATCGTCTTTGGACCGGATGGCTCCAAAAAAATGGACAACTAATAAGAAGGGCTCTAAGAGGATTGCTTGGTATACCCCCAAGCTCAGAGAGCTGAAACTAAAATGTAAACAATCAGAGAGACACTGGAGGAAAGACTTCTCCGATGAGAGGAAGTGTGTCTACAGGGAGGCTACAAAAATTTAAAAGTTAGAAATTAGAAGGGCCCAATCCTTATACTACGCTACAAGGATTACTTCGGCCTCTATTTCTCCGCTGGAATTTTTTGTAAATCGCCAAATCCCTTCTTAGCCCCCAAGTCTCCAGCTTTACCCGCTGTAGACACCTTAGGACGCCGCAATAACTTGCCAGAATTCATTTAAAAAAAATTCAAGCAATTTACTCAGCTTCTTCACCGGTGACAAACCCTCTGAAGTACCTACCACCGGAAAATAAGTCGAAATTACTCGACACTTCTTTGGTGGCCTTCCCTTCCCAGGACATGAAATCCTTACAAATGTACTCTAAGAAAATAATAAAATCAGGTTCCCCTAGACTAGAGACATGCCCCCCCTCACCCCCCGGCTCTGAACCAACTTTGAGACAGTCGCTCCCACTATGCTAGACCTTACCAATCTCTCACTTGCATCCGGGACCGTTCCCTCTCTATGGAAACGGGCCATGAGCAGAGCACTGCTTAAAAAACACAGGCGCAGACCCTGAAATATTGGCCAACTACCGGACGATCTCACTCCTTCCAGGGATCACGAAAATTGTGGAAAAGCATGTCAATGCCATTCTATCCACCTTCTTGGAGGAAAATGACTAATTCTATCCATCTCAAACTGGTTTCAGACCCAAACAGGGAACAGAGACAGCCCTTGTCGTAGTTGTTGAGGAAGCAAGGAAAATTTTGGATGCCGGGGGCTCGGCTGCAATTGTCCTTCTCGATCTGAGTGCGGCATTCGACACTGTTAATCATCAACGGTTAATCTCTAGAATTAAAAATGTAGGGGTGTCGGGAACTGCACTAATGTGGTTGGAGTCTTTTTTAGACGACCGATCAATCCAAGTCTTTGAGGACAACTCCATTTCTAATAGTATGCTGCTGAGCTGTGGTGTTCCTCAGGGCTCGTCTCTGAGCCCCACCCTCTAACATTTATATGAGCCCTCTGGCTGAGATTGTAAAACCCTTTGGCATACAGATCGTCACTTATGCGGACGATACCCAACTGATTGTCTCCCTTAATCAATCAGAGAATGGGGCCGGCTGTCTGGAAAAAGTATCGGCGTGGATGGAACGCTCGTATTTACAATTGAATGGAGCAAAAACTGATCCGATGTTCTTGGGTAAACCTTCCCCACTAGGCCCCAGTTCCCTATAGCCTCAGTGTCTGGACAGCATGCCCTTCCCAAAAGAACAAATTAAAAGCCTTGGAGTCTGGCTGGACCATAATCTAGACATGAAGGAGCAATCTCGGAAGGTAGCAGGAACCTGTTATGGAATACTTGAGATGGTTAGGAAAATCCTCCCGCTGCTGCCTTTCAATGCCAGGAAATTGCTGGTCCAAGCCTTGATTCTCTCACGTCTAGATTACGCAAACGCTCTCTATCTGGGCGCCCCGCGGTCTACGATAAAGAAATTACAGACCGTGCAAAATTGTGCAGTTCGCCTTCTGTTACAGACCCCACCCCCCCCCCCCCGATCATAGAGAATCTGCACGACCATCAATAGCTTCCCTCTGCTGGCTCCCAGTCGCTGAAAGGATTCAGTTCAAATCCCTATGCATCCTTCACAAGATTCTTTCTTCCAAGGGCCCACCAATTTTGCACTCCATCCTTTCCCCTTATTGTCCCAGTAGAGCCCTGCACTCTGGAAATAAGCGCGTGGCAGTAGTCCCTAAGATCTATAGGTCTAGGAGCGGGGGGACGACTATTCTCCTACATCACTTCCAAAAGCTGGAACACTCTTCCAAACTACAATCGTCTTGAGGACGACTATCTGTCCTTCAGTAGACAGCTTAAAGCGTTCCTGTTCCAGATCGCTTAATGTTCGTCATTTGTGTAGGTTCTGTTCCAAAGCGCTGGGAGGCCTTCTGATAGCCATGCGCTCTACAAATACCAATTCATTCATTCATCTCTACTCCTTGATAAGTTCTTGTCTTTGGGGGGGGGATTGTTTTTTTTTTTTATTTAGCAGTTCTATTCAATATCCATGACATATCACATTCAAAATCAAATTGTCAGTGGTGATTTCTTCTCACTGCTATGGGTAATCGCAATTTGTGCCTCCCACCAGTGTTTTGTGGGGGCCTGTTTAGTTTGTCAAGCCACTTGTTTGTGGCTCCTCCACCTAGGGGAGTCTGCCCTCTTTGCCCTTTTCTTGCCCGAAAGGGCTGGGTGCAGCCACTGCCGATATGTGGTCTGCGGTGTGGCTTGATGGGAGCTTGCTTGTGTTTGTTGCTGCTGCCGTTCCAGATAGAAGGGAGCTCTTGGACTTGTGCTTAGACCCCTTCTGAATGAGCTCTATATCATAAGGCTCCCATCGCCTGAGCGGTTTTGTTTTCCTTTTTAATTTAAAAGCAAGAGCTGACCGACTGCCTGGCCGAATAGTTCATCACCTATAAATGGCATGTGGATATTTGCTTGCACCTCCTGTTTGAACCCAGATACTCTCAGCCAGGCATGTCTCCTCATCGTTGTTCCTGCTGCATCGAAGGCTGCCTTCCGGCATGTATGGGCGATGTTTCCACCTTCTTGTATTACTGCCTTGGCCTCTTTTTGTGGTCCTCAGGCAGCTTTTGCATGAGGGATTCAATTTCATCCCATTGCTAGTTACTATGTCTGTTCAGCTGCGCATTTGAATTGCAACTCGCCACGGTGTTGCAGCCTCTCTCTCGATCTTCTGCCCACCATGTCACGGCTCTTGCTCTTTTTCTGGTGGAGGCCCTGGCGACGTGTGTGCATTGTTTCACTTTCTGGCGTCAGTAACAATAATGGAGTCTGCCGGTGCGTTCCCCTGGATGTGGTTTTGGCCTCTGGGCCCTTAAGCGGTCTTATTATCTTGTGTGATTTTCTTTCGGCGTCCTTGGCGGATTTCTTCTCCGCCTGCTTCCTTTTGGCATCGGTCTCTAGAAGATTGACGTCCAACCCTCTGTGGGCTGTCTCTGCCTCCGACATTCTCGCCATCACCGCGCGGCAGGCCTAGTTCTTGTAGAGTGAGCTGCGGCTTTTGGCTGCTGGACACGGTGTTGTAATGTTTCAGTCTTTGACGTACCCTCAAGGGGTCTCGTATGAAGGCGGCGCAGGCCTTGCAGCCCTTGTGCTCTTTGGGCAGACAGAGGTCGTAGACCTCGTGGGGGTCTCGCTGCCCACATATGTGGTGGCAGTTTGGGCCGAATGTAACGGGGGTTTTGTCCATTACCTCTACCTTGCCTCATTTTCAGACCACGTGGCTTCTCCTTTCGCAGTCTTTGGTGAATCAATATATTTTCTTTAAAATTCTTGAATTTCTTCAAAAACTTTCAGAGCTCCTCCGTTGCTTGCAGACCCAATGGTGGAATCAATAATCCGGGGATGGCGACTATGCACAGGAACAGCCGGAGAGCCGTCTGACGTCATACGTAGGACAGACATGCCAACAACTGGTGGCTGACAACGCCCACGGGAAAAAGGGGAAGAAAAAGACAAATCCGGACCCAACCACTAGATGGCGGAATTTTCTGGATGTGAATCCAGAAAAGTATTCACGCTGCAAAATGCGATTTTCCATGACAGACACTTGTTTGTCAGATCCAAGGACAGTGACGTAAGCAAGGGACCATCCGGCAGCAGTAATCACAGCGGGTCACTCACGTCGGAGTCAAGACAACGAATGGGCTGGCGTGAGCCAAACTGAACGGGGAGAAAAACAGGTTTGGAGATGCGACCGGCTGGATGATGTCACCCACCCAGAGGCTGCAATGGAGAAAAGTCTGTCAGAAAACCCTGAGTTGAAGCCTTTAAGGATTTAGCGCCAAGAGGCCATAGTAACAGCGAATAAAGTGCTATTAAACAAAATACACTAAATTTACCATTTGTGGATACTTGTCCACCACAAGTCGAGTGGAATATGATGGGTGGCAGCGCATGCTCACCCACCACACTGGTATCACCCCGAGGAGGCACAGAGAGAGGACACGAGATGCGTTTACACCTCTGAGACATACAAGAAGCGGGAGAGGGTCCCATATACAACCAGGGCAGGCAGACAAGACAAGTGGATGGAGACAAGAGTGGGTTCTATAAAACAGGAGACTGGCTGCATAGGAATACACACACTGAAAACAAGGCCTAGCAAAATACAAATGCACATTTATAATAACTGCAACAAAACAAAAGTTTAACAAACACTGGCAAAGCCAAGAAATCCGTTTTTTTTTGTTAGGGGAAGTACTTGATATTATCTAGCCATTCTGCGCAGAATGAATGTGCAAGCTTAAAATTTCACTCAAAGGAGGGTGCCATGAAAAGGAGTCCAAATATGAAACAGATGCTGAAATACAAACAGAAAAGGCGCACACAGCAAAACACGGCATAGTAGATAGGTTTGACACGGGACCAGTCCCTTCCTAACATCTTTAGTTAAGTCTGTGTGCACCCGTCTTTACTTAAGTATAAAAGATCGTATATTCCACCAAATATGTTATCACAGCAGAAATTTGTTAAAAACTGGCAGGGGCAGTCATTGAACCCATTGTACATTTATGACAGATCAAAGCATCATAACAGCACATACTATCTAAGAAATAAGTCAGAAATTAGGAATGAAAATGCCATATCTGCAAAGAAATATACATAAGAACACACACTGGCTCATGTCGAATCTGGAGTCCAGCAAAAGGACCACTTGATGCAGTATCACCACAACTTACTAGCAACACAAATTAGACAATGACGCATCCCCAAAACACCATGGCTGATGGACAGCCCACCCAAGCAATAGCAAACTATGAAAAACACATCAAAGCCAATAACTGAACAGTGCTCATCCAAAGACCACTTTCTCTCCGTACTACTTTTTTGGTTTTTGAGGAACTGATGATATAAAGGTCATTCACATGCCTAAAGTGTTTTGTAGCCAGACTTACAAAGATCTTTGACCATTTTGCGTGGGTCCAGCTTAGTGCAATCAGTATTTGATAACATCTATTATGGTGCGCAACATACCACCACCAATATTTGCACCCCTTCACGTCACCAACATTGTAGCGATGTTGGACACCATGTGATGGGCATTTTGGAAATTCCTGGGTGCTACATCTTTGAACATCTCTTCCCAAGCCCTTCCTGGCCGCCCCAGGTTAAGAGAGCGCCATTCGCCTGTGAAAGAACTCTTTACGTATCTCACAGTCCTTTCTACAGCATAACCCACCCTGCGCAGCGTCAAGCACCAACAGGCCTTCCCAGTATTCAGGGCACCTTCTCTTACTACCCTTCAGGTCCAAGCATTCATCAGAAACTCACACCTACATCCCAAACCCACAGTGGACAAGCACCGCACTTAAGTGGCTACGCACCTGTGAGCTGAAGTCGTGTTGCTGCAGCTGCCGTCCCTCCCTCAGGTCCCAACATCGCACTGTGTTGTCCAAGCCGCCTGTCCACAACTTGGTGCCATCATTGGAAATGTCGATGCAGCTGGCACCGTCTGTGTGCCCTTGGAACTGCCTGCAGGAGAAGAATAGTCAAGACGCAACGGTGAGCGGTGCAAAGGTGGAATCACATGTGGTCAGACACCACAACCACAAACTAGGGTCACATACAGTGGTTCTACCCAAGAGCAGCATGTTCAGAAGTCACTAACAGATTGCTCCATCCCAGATACGTATGCTGTGGTCGCACAGCAGTGGTTTCACCAAATGACAAAACCAGAGGGTCACATTCTGCTGGTTCAAAGTCAGACATGTATCTAGGTAACACTCCACACGTGTCACCCCAGAGCAACATGTGACATTTCCACATTTAGCTGGCACCACCCCAGAGCAACACACTGCACAGTCACAATGTGCTGGTTCCACCTCAGAGGGACAGACCCTACGGTCATATAATGCTGGTTCTGCTCCAGAGGCTACAAGCGGTTTTTCTTCTCAGACCGGAGTGACACATGCCATTTAGAAACATCCTTCTGGTTCACAGCCCCCCCTCGCGCCCCCCCCCCCCCCACTTGCCAGCCAACTGGCTCCAACCCAGAGAAACACGAGCAACAGTCAAATCTTTCTGGTTCCACTCCGGACTAGAGTGTTCCAGGGTCACAACCCATTGGTTACACACCAGATCAAGTGATGTGATCAAACCCTTCTGCCCCCCCACACCTTTCCCCTATATTGACACATTCCACAGTTGAATGTTGCTGGTTCCACTCCAGAGCGATATCTTCCAAGTGCCCGTGCATTGATCATTCAGCATGGAGTCGCATGAAATCCTAATGGTTTCGTTTATCCCACAAATATTCACACTTGCTGGTTCCACGAAAAAGATGCATGTTTCAACGTCACCAAAAACTGCTTCCACCTCACGGGTCTAGAGTCCACCATCTCATGATCATATGCTGACTGTTCTAGTAGGTAGTCAGAAACTATAGTCACACCGTGCTGGATGCAAAAGTGACGTACCTCAATGATGCATTTGGAATACAGGGTGGTATCGGAGGAGGCGTCGGCACCCTGCTGAAGCCGTTCCAAGAAGCACCTCATTTTTCCTTCTGCATCCTGAAAGCTGCCCTGGTGGATGTAGCCACGGCATCCCAAAGTACCCTGGTGGTCCTGTTCTGCTAGGTCCACCCAAATACACACTGCCTGGCAGCACGCTGCATTAGCATTCTCATGGTTACCTTCTTCTAGATCCTGTCAGATCCCAGAAGACTCATTCTTCTAGATTCACCCAAAGACAGCCCTGGGCTATTCGCTCCCTGATCCATCGAACATGGTTGGACCACTGCTGAAACCAGCTGTACCGCACGCCATAACACCCTCGGTCGCACACACAAGGATGCGCCCGAAGGCATTTCTTGCTACGGTTCTTCAATAGGACAAAAGTCAAAAATCTTCATCTAAATCTGAAGTCCAGCTCCACAACAGAGGTTCAGAGGCTGTGCCCGGCTGAAGCCACAAAAAGATACTTTTTCTATTCTATTTTTCGGAATCTATATAGCACTTGGCTAACCAACGGACCTCCCAGCTCTGGTAATAACATCTTAGAGCAGAAGTAGAGTGCCTGCCAGAAACTAAAATAGATAGGATTTCAGTTGCTTCCGAAAGCTGGTTTTGGAATGGTCCGGTATAATGTGAACAGGAAGCGTGTTCCACCGTTTGGAAGCTAAGAATGTAAAGGAGCTTCCACCACCTCTCACTCTCTTGACCCTTGGGACTAGAAGCAAGTTATGACCCTCAGATCATGGAGTTTTTTTTGGCGCATAGTGGGTCCCAAACGTTGGAGGAGTTGGGGGCCTTGTTTGTGCACGGCACGATGGACCAAACAGAGGGATTTAAACTGTATTCTCTTGTGGATTGGCAGCCAATGCGGATGCTGCTGACGTACTCTGGGATTTTGAAAAAAGTGTGCGCGCTGCAGTGTTCCTTACTACCTGCAGACGGGCAATTACATATTCGGGGCTGCCTAGATACAGGGAGTTACCGTAGTCCAGGCGTGAATTGATTAGTTCCACGCACAGCAGTATGGGGAAGGAGCAAAGATCCCACTTCAACCTCCTTTATCATAGACGTGTCACACACAGAGAAGTGCGAGCAGTAAAATGTCACTTAAGAAGAGGTTAAATGGCAAAACACACCTGTTAGAATTGATTAGTCCCTGTACTACCGCTCTACGGAGAGGTGCTGGAAGCCCGCCGAGATGTTTTCTTAGAGTCCGGAGAAGTCCGAAGCAGCAGGCAGCCAACTTTTTGGTCTGGACTTCCATGGAAAGCCGGTCATCTATCCAGAGCCCTAGGCTCTTGACTGACATGCTGGCTGTGTTCCTGAACTGACCGACCAGTTGAGATCATTCCTGAGAGAAGGATTATGTCCTACAACCAAGACCTCCGTTTTATCGCTGCTCAGCTTTAAACAGCTGTCCGACATCCAGTTTGTGACATGATTAAGGTATGCATTTAGTTGATGGGAGGGGTTTTGGGGGTCCTTAGACAGTGAGACGACAAGCTGTCATCTACGTAGGTGACCAGAGCGAACCCGTAGGTTTGTACTATTTCTGCCAGCGGGCATACGTAAAGGAGAAAAAGCGTGGGACTTGGAGAAGATCCCTGTGGTACTCCGCATTTTAATGTATAGGTTGCAGAGAGAGAGAGAGGAGTCCTCCTGGACTTGGAAGCTTCTCTGCTCTATGCAGTTAGTAAGCCATTTAAGGGCGATTCCGCCTATTCCTGCCTCTTTTAGTCCTTGGGTGAGGACTGGGTGTGATACCGTGTTGAAGGTTGAACTCAGCTCGAGCAAGGTCACTGCCACTGAGCCGCCTTGGGACAGAATAGCCCTTGGCCCTTCTGTTGCCACCAGGAGGGCCGTCTGGGTACTGCTGCCGAGTGTAAATCCAGTTTGGATTGGGTGAAGGATGAGGTGTGTGTGTGTGTGATGGATCCCCACCACAGACAGACTCCCCAGACTCCCTCAACATGGCGGACAAGATGCTCCACAGAGGAAGTGGAGTGAACAGCCCAGACGCCTATGCCGGATCCCACAGGACGGAAGCAGAGAGCTCCGGAGGCGTGGCTAAAAACGCCGTCTTCGCGTTACAGGCGGCGCACAAGGAAGCGAAGGAGGGGAAGACAGAGAGAGGACGGAGAAGAAAAGCCGGAACAGGAGAAGACGAAGGCGGAGGAAGCACCACAACCACAGGACTACCCCAGACCGGAACAGAAGAACGACGAGGAAAACCGCTCTAGGAGCAGCGCCCTCGAGTCCGGTACTCCTACAGGGGAAGTGGAGGCTGTGACTCCCCTTCCGATGACCCTGGAGGGTCGTGGGCTCAGGCAAGTGCCGGGCTCCTCTTTGTTTTGGGCACTGCACAACATAGGGTTTAGGTGAGGCAGCTGTTCTTGAAGCCGTCCGCGGGGGACGGACGCGTCGACGCAGCCGACCTGGACATGCGTGCTGAAAGGAGCTTCATCCGGCGCTCTCGCCGGGACTTCGGCTTCATTTGTTGACATGCCTCACAATCCGTGGAGTCGTGGTGCTCCCCCAAACACCACATGCAGATGGGGTGAGGATCCGTCGCCGACATCTGGCGTGCGCAAGACGAGCACGTCTTGAAGCCTGAAGGCATTCGCACACGTTTCCCAAAAAAAAAAATCGCTGAAAGCGGAAAAAGAAGGCCCGAAAACATGCCAGGAACACGATCCGGATCCGCGTTGCATGCGGAAAAGAAGAAAACTGACGTCAGCGCGCCGGGGTGGGGCTTATGTGACCTCACTGACGTCACGCCCGTGGAAGACGTCGGGGCGGAGTCGCGTGGTACAGCTCCCCGGCACGCAGAGATGCTGGGCAAGAAAGTTTTCTGGGTCCAGTCTCATGCCTGGGGATAATTCTACATTAAGGAATCAGCGGCTAGTAGTCTCGATCAGATGGCGCGGTTTCACGGTTTCCTACCTCCCATTTGCCATGGTTGCAGACCCGGTGTGGCCCATCAGGGAGCACAGAGTGATGACAGAGCTCACCTGTTGATGTATTATATGCCTGAAGTTGTGCGGGGAAGAAGGTGATCCAGGCTAGCTGCAAACGGGCAGGAGTTCTAGCCCCTGGCCCCGGCCGGCCACAAATGGGCTTGCCTTTAGTGTGCCTTTGGTGTGGCAGTTGCGCGCCCGCTGAGGGCAGATGTGACCCCCCCTGGCTTCCTATTGTCAAGATGCCTGTTGCAGCGGAGTAGTGCCGAGCAGGGACCGAGCTTTATCCTTACCTGCGCGTCCGTGCCCCGGGCTTCATTAAGTACGGGGCCGGACTGTGTAAAACAACTAGAGTACCTATCTAAAATGGCGGTTCTAGTTAATACCACAAATGGCACTGAACACCAGTAAAATTTACAAAAGAGTTACATTTCAAGCAGTGGCTCTCCCTCCCGCTCATATAAATTCAATTTCAGTAATGTACTTTTTCACAGGTTGCAAAATAAGACAAAGTACTAAAGTGATAAAAAGAAAGTGATGTGCAAGTAATTCATTAAAAACAACAGCCCCTCCCTCCCCGATAATTTCAGCTTTCACTTGGCTTTTCTGGAGAAGTCTCTTTACGCCTCTACTGCCGGGTCCATCGATGTGGCTGATAACCAGAGGGTATTCATAGAGATGATCATTCATCAAAATCTGGCAAACCTGTGGCAAGAATTAGTACCCACACGAGTACGAGTCATGTAGTTTACTGTTGTTTCAAGACAAAGGAGTCTTCAGTCCTTAACATAGGGGGTCAACGAGTCCGAAAGCTGAAAACAAAGCTCAGAATGTACGCTCTCATGACTCCAAGGGTTGGAAGTCGAAACAATTACACAAGGTGCTCACCTGACCAGCGTCTGGTTCTGCAGGTCCCACACTACAATGTTGCCATCGCTGCAGCAGGAGAAGCAGACTTTGGCGTCGGGGCTGATGGCCAAGGCGTAGCAGGCGGGCGCCGAAGACGTCAACTCTGCCTTTATCCGCGGGGTCGGCGTGGCCAAGTCCCAAATAGACAACGTGCTGGCTTCCCCACCCACAATGAGGCTCCGCCCGTCAGGGAGGAGCTTACAGGAGCGGATGTAGTTATCCCGGTTCTGCACAAGAAAGATCAAAAAATTAAAAAAGGTTCGAGCATATATGCAACATTCAGAGAAGGATTTTATGCAATAAACGTTTGGGATAAGGGAACTTCACTAAACATAAGATTTGAGGGACATTTTAGGCAAACTGCACCTTCCTCTGATCCTTAATATTTCAAGCCAGGGTTCACAACTCTTAATGTAACTTCAGGGCAATTCATTTGTCTCATTTTGCTATTGACACCAAGGAAGGAAGAAAAAAGCTACCATACACTTCAACAAGTAAGAAAAAGAAACTGCTCTGGCACCACACTGGCACTGCCTCCTTGTCTCTTACCAGGCAGTCTAGCTGAGCCACAGGAGTCTTGGTGCCCGGCTGGCCCACGTCCCACACTTTCACGCAACCCTTGCCTCCCGTATAGACGTGCCGCGTGGAATTGCTGATGGTCACCGCGCAGACCACCTCACCATGGTTCAGGGTATGCAACTGTCGGGCATGGCGGGGGATACCAGAGCCGATCAGGGCATCGGGCGGGAATGGCACCGGTTGCATCTGTCCATCAGCACTCACGTGGAACGAGTAGGCACTGAAAGAGTAGCAGAGATGGAAATAAAACTCAGAGACCTGAATGTTTATCAGTAACGAGGCAAACACAAAGGTGGGAGCTCAAATACTGAAGCAAATGCCAAGCTCAAGATCTAACTGGCAGTCCATATTTGGAACTGTGGGCACAGCTTCTACCAGAGCAGCTTTCTGAGCACAGACATCTACACAAAACAAACATGTTAAAGAACTGAGAAAATGTCAGAAACTCCTATACCTTAAAATGAGATCTGGCCCCTTTTGTCAACATCTTGACACCAACTGATGCACTTCGTATAGTCAAAGCACTACTCCTTGCGACCGTTACCATTACATTTGCTTTGCAACATAGTTCTACACTTATGATTATGGCCACTGCTACATCAGAACAACAGCGCAACTCTCCACCCCAGAACTAAGCACCAGAGATTGAGCTCAGAAGAAAGAACCCCACTTACGGTTTTCCAGAAGCCGGCATGCCTGCTCCAAGGCCTGGGACCCGCATGTGAGAGTGAGGATCGTAGCCTACCTGCAGAGAAGCAACCTTAGCATTAGGACCAAGACATCCTTGGGAGCACCGGCCATTGGCCACCATCTACAACACGGTGCTTGCCTCAAGCCGCAAATTCCCGCCGCAGACACCATGCTTAGCACATGGTCTTACGACACCACCTGCTATCCTAGAAGCTTCCCATGCCCCAACCACCAGAAGAGGAGTAGACCTACCAGTGGTGATCGCCCATAGCTGCCTGCTGCCACAGAGCCCGATGCCCCGTTGATCTGAGGAGACATGAGGTGAAGGCCAGCGTAGGCCCCAGCTGCCGCCATGTCACCATTGACAGAGGCGTGAGCCAAGCTGAAGGCAGCTGGATACGAACCCTGGACAGACAGCGGGTTCCGGAGGCCTAAAGCTGGGGAAGCGGAGAGACAGCATGGGTGTTAAATAAATGAAACCAGCCCGGGCGCCTTGAACACACTCACTAGGTGGCGGAATGATGCACATCAGGTGAATCCAGGAAAGGAATCATGCTGCAAAACAACAGAAGCATTTACCACCCCATCAGCATTTTAAGGAATACTCCCTCCCCCTCCCAAACACAGCATGCGTGGAGGCCCAAACTTGTCTGGGTACCCTAAGCTCTAGGTGGACTGAATGCTGGTCTCTGACACACACGCAGCATCGTAGAAGCGTCTGCCAGGTCTACTCAGTCACATCTTACATCTGAGGCACCACTGGGTGTGGGCAGATCCCGAGCACACTTACCCAAAGCCTCCACGCTACTCTTCGTTACACCCGAGCGGAAAGGCTGGCTGGCAATGCTTGGTCCTGGAGCACTCGGCTCCCCCTGGGAATTCGGGGTGCTGGACTTCAATCCAGGGGTACCAGCTTTCTCCACCTGCTGCTGAAATTGAGAGAAACCCAAGAGTGAAGAGAAGCAAAGTTTGGGTGAGCTGTCATGTTTACTGACGAGTGTCAGAAACGACGCATGCGCAGTACCCCCGTGACCCTCATCCCAAGATGGTGGGCATCAAATACAGGAGGGTGCAAACCCCTGCGGAACAGAGCAATGCAACTATTTAACCAGAAAGCCAGGACCGCTCAGCCCTCTGATTGAAGGCAGCCCAAACCACAAAATCCATCCCGTGCATCGCCTACCTGGAGACCAAGAACATGCAAGCGTAATCCTGTGGGGGGATTAGGGTCACGTGATGTGGTGTCATCGGACACTGGTGTTTCACTACTAACAGATGCAGCCTTTGGCACAACCACTGGTCACAAAGGTGGACACAGACGCCTTAAGCGTCATAGTCCTATA
Source organism: Triturus cristatus (assembly GCF_964204655.1). Classification (NCBI taxonomy): domain Eukaryota; kingdom Metazoa; phylum Chordata; class Amphibia; order Caudata; family Salamandridae; genus Triturus; species Triturus cristatus. Next base: position 17,464,503 of record NC_140595.1, read on the forward strand.
ATCCCCCTGTACCCCTCTGATCTGCCTTTTCAGGCTCCTCTGCGACACCCCACTCCACCCCTCAGGAAGCGAGGCACACAAGACGGGTACCGTTGGCAGATCCTTGCTCCTGGACGGCGAGGTGCTGCTGGACGAGGTCATCGAGGTGGGACTGGCAGGCATGGCATCCTTCCGCTGCCCCAGAGTCTTCTCTACGCCATTCTCGCGTGAAGAGTAGGAGTGCACACTGCGGGGGGACGCAGGGTCCTGAGAAGGGAGAGGGTGCAGGGCTGTGAGCAGACAGATCATAATGTGGCATTTGCCACCCAAAGCAAAACGTTCTGGGGCTATACACACTGTGCACTCCGTGGGCAGTGCCCAGGAAGTGCTCAAAAGACAATGCAGGGATACAAGGCACAGTTTCCACCCTCCTGAGGGAGGAAACTGGCAGAAAGATTCTAGGGTTGCCACCATTAGGGACAGGCAGCTCAGAGGACTAGTTGGGGGGTACAGTGCTGCAAACTCTAGAACAGGTGTCTAAGCGGACTGGAAGGGGGATACAGGGTTGCCACGTAGGACAGGTGGGTCAGGGACTGGCAGGGGGATACAAGGCTGCCACCTGTAGGACAGGTGGGTCTGGGACTGGCAGGGTGATACAAGGCTGCCACCTGTAGGACAGGTGGGTCAGGGACTGGCAGGGGGATACAAGGCTGCCACCTGTAGGACAGGTGGTTCTGGGACTGGCAGGGTGATACATGCCACTCCCCAACTAGACCCTGTGTTACACTCCAAGTGTTCAAGTGATGGTGGAACGCTTGCATTCATCTCAGTCACTAGTGATCACTCGGGCCGTATCCCAAGGCATTGTTATTTTGCACACCATGCCACCTCAGTCTGGACCCAGCTGTATGCAAATCAGTCACTATTTTGTACACTTCAGTGTGTCGTAAGTGGGAGGGGTATGCCCAGACGTGGATCCTGTGCGGAGTGTCACTGGAACCAACTGTACCCATCTGATGAGCCCGTAACTAGGGCGAAACCGGTCCTGGGTTACTTGTGTTCCGGTTCAGGGAGGGACTGGCCTGGCCTGGCCTGGCAGTTCGGCTGGAATGCTCCTACTGGAGAAGGGTCAAGACTGATTTGCATATGGCTGGGTCCAACCTGCGGTGACGTTGTGTGCAAAGTAACAATGGAATTGGGATACGGTTCAGAGTGATTACCAGGGGCTGAGATTAATTTAAGCATTCCATCCATCGCTCTTTTTGTATACTTGAATGTGTGTGACACTAGCACCCGCTGGAGGAGGTGCTGTACAATGCACAATAGCCGAAGAACAGGGCCTGGTGCCCGTGCCACACTCACCTCGTCCACCACCAGATTGTCCTCACTCTTGTCCGCATCACTGGCCTGGAATAAAGAGGGGGCACCGGTTAAAAGGGAAAGAGAAACAGGAGGCCCCAGTGTTCCAGGGCCAGGAGCAGCCACCACCGCCTCCCAAACCACCGCCTCCCAACGCCCCCCCCCTCCAGCCACCGCCTCCCAACCCCCCCCCCCTCCAGCCACCTCCCACACCACCCCAGCAACCAGTGGCTCCCTCCACCCCACAGCCACCCCCCGGCTCCCTCCACCCCACAACCACCCCCCGGCTCCCTCCACCCCACAGCCAACCCCCAGCTCCCTCCACCCCACAGCCACCCCCAGCTCCCTCCACCCCACAGCCACTCCAGGCTCCCTCCAACCTACAGCCACTCCAGGCTCCCTCCAGCCACCCCCGGCTCCCTCCACCCCACAGCCACCCCCAGTTCCCTTCACCCCCCCAGCCACTCCCGGCTCCCTCCACTCCACAGCCACCCCCGGCTCCCTACAGCCACCCCCGGCTCCCTACAGCCACCCCCAGCTCCCTACAGCCACCCCCGGCTCCTTCCACCCCACAGCCACCCCCGGCTCCCTCCACCCCACAGCCACCCCCGGCTCCCTCCACCCCACAGCCACCCCCGGCTCCCTCCACTCCACAGCCACCCCCGGCTCCCTCCACTCCACAGCCACCCCCGGCTCCCTCCACTCCACAGCCACCCCCGGCTCCCTCCACTCCACAGCCACCCCCGGCTCCCTCCACTCCACAGCCACCCCCGGCTCCCTCCACTCCACAGCCACCCCCGGCTCCCTCCACTCCACAGCCACCCCCGGCTCCCTCCACCCCACAGCCACCCCCAGCCTTACATAGTCTGTGGCGAAGTCCTTCTCCTCTGCCTTCCGCCTCTTGTGGTGGTTCAGGAACTCGGCCAGGGTGCGCACCCTCTCGCCGTTTGGCACTGACAGGGAACTCTGGAGAAGACAGGAGGGAAGACGCCACATGTAAGAAACGGGCCCATCAGGTGCAGTGGCACAAGTGTTCAAGGGCATTCCCTGGCAGAGCTCTCAGCACAAGCAGTTGTGCCCAGCAGGCTGCCTAGAATGGAGACCCCCCCCCCTCCCCCCCAGCCACCTCACTTTAGAACATTACCCTTGGTACCTGGAACGGATAACACCCCCCACCCCCCCTCAGCCGCCACACCCATGCAGGCCTCACTTTAGAACATGACCCATGGTGCCCAGAAAGGAGCGCCCTCTGCCACTCCGGACACCCAGACCCTTCAAAGCCCAGAGGTTGCGCCACTCCGCCCACTTGCCAAGACTTCCCCGGGAGGCTGAGGCTGCCCCTCACTTTAGATTCTCCAGTGAACCCCCGGCCTCGCCACGGATTCTCAGATGGTCACCCCAAGTTGTACCAGTGCCGGAGACACTGCTGCGGTGTTGTGACTCTTCTCTTCGGGCAGGTGAGGGTGTGAGATGTCTCTTGTGCCTGCAGAGGACTCTCTCTTCTCTGGCATCTCACTCCAGAGAGCTGACCGTCACAGTGAAGGAACTGGGAACAGGAGCGGTCCAGGAACTGAAGCAACGGCCTGTGCCCAGCTGTGCCAGGGAGAATGGTACCACAGACCACATATCCGTGCCAGGGAGAATGGTGCCACAGACCACATATCTGTGCCCCTGAGACTGGTGCCACAGACCACATATCTGTGCCAGGAGGATTGTACCACAGACTTCATATCTGCGCCCCTGAGACTGGTGCCACAGAGCTCATATCTGTGCCAGGGGCTCCTTCGGGGCAGGAGCCTGAGACTGCTCCTGTGAGCAGGATCGGGCGGGAGCTGAGCTGTCTCTTTGCTCCCTCAAAGCTCTTCAGTTAATAATATAATATTTCACGCCCCGGATATGAAAGTGCCCCCCGCGCCTCCCTCGCCCTCCATTCGATAAGCTCGGGGTGTGACAGCCGAGCTGTCTCACCGGCAGCATCAAGGCCACGACAAATGGGGGCGGCGGTAAAGTGGGAGACCAAGGAACCCCACCCTCGTCTCATTCAGGGGGGGGGGGGGGGCTGGTAAAGGGCTCCGCACAGACCTCAACGGTGACCTTGGCTGCAGGCAGCGTCAGCGGAAGCAGCAGAGACGGGGTGCATGGGAAGGGTGTGTGATGTAATAAGAGCCCCCCCCCCCCCCCCCCCCGGAACCGGAAGAAAGGTGGAGGCACCAGAGCCGAGGAAGGAAAGTGGGGAGAAATGAGGGGAGAGACTGCGGTGCAAGAGCTCGAGCAGGGGGAGAGGAGAGATAAGAGGAGAGAGCGGGAGACGGTCGCAGCAGAGCAAGAAGGACAGGACAAGAAATGAAAGAGGGAAAACAGAGAAGACGAGGAGACCGGGGAAGACGCGAGGAGGAACAAAGGGAAGAGAAGAAGCAAGAGAGGGAAAAAGGGAAGAAAATCAAAAGCAGTGTGATGTAGGAAAATCGTAAAATAGAAAAAAAACAAGTCTAAAGGATAAAAATAGGACAAGTTTGAATGATCAAGAGAAGACAAAAGCTGAAAGGATCAAGAGAAAACAAGTTTTAAAGGAGAAATAGGACAATTAAGAGAAAAAGGAGCGAAAAGGGAAAAGATGCGGAGGAACAGCCAAAGAAGTGGGAAGGAAAAGAAGCGTGAAGAAGGGAAGATAGAAACGGGGAGGGTCGCGGACTAAAAATAAAATTGAAAGGAGAGGATGTAGCCTTAGGCTAGAGCAGTCAACCTCAAACTGGGGAACCGGGGTCGAGTCTCGGCAACGACGCTCACCGTCCTGTGATTCTGGGCAAATCACTTAATCTCCCCGAGCCCAACAAAAATGAATGTGTCCATCTGGAACACAACTGGAGCTCATGTAAAGCGCTCCGATACCCGACGTCTCCGGTCTAGTTCGCGCTATATAAAACTCTAAAAAATGGAGCTTGGCAAGTGGAGCTAGAAAAGGAGGAGGAAAGGATGTGAGTGAAGAGTAAATGCGGGGAGGGAGGAGAACGAAGAGGTGGAAATGTAAGGAAGAGAAAGAAGGCAAGAAGCTCTAGATTAGAGGAGGAGGGACATCAGTGGGGCGGTGAGAAGGGAGACAAGAGGATTGATGAGAAAGAAGAGACAGGGAGGAGAATAAGATGAAGTAAACTCGAGGAGACGGGATAGAGAAGGGGGGAGACCAGAAAACAATCGAGGGAGTGGAGGAAGCGCGGAGTGAGCGGAGGAAGCGCGGAGTGAGCGGAGGAAGCGCGGAGTGAGCGGAGGAAGCGCGGAGAGCGGAGGAAGCACGGAGAGCGGAGGAAGCACGGAGAGCGGAGGAAGCACGGAGAGTGGAGGAAGCACGGAGAGTGGAGGAAGCACGGAGAGTGGAGGAAGCGACAACAGAGGGAGTGGAGGAAGAAGAGAAAAGGGAGTGAATGAAGAACAGGGGGCGTGGGGGAAGTAAGAACGGAGGGGAGAGCGGCCGACGAGGAGGGGGGAGCATCGGAGGGCTGATGTAGGGAAGTGGCAGGAAGGTCAGGACGGGTGCTGAAGGCAGAGATGAGGAAGAGATCTTGAGCAGGAGAAGGGGACAGAGGTGAGAGAGAACTCGCTTTACGAGGGGGTCTTTGGAAGGTGGGAGCCCTGTGCAACTGCCCGCTTTGCCCATGCCTTAAAACACACCGACTCCCTTTAACTTTCTCCTTCAGTCTTGCCCACCTTTGCCTTGCCCCTCCTCTCCCCACCCCAATCAACTGTCCCTTCCACTCTCCACCTCGCAGCTCTCCTGTTAACCCCTCTTCACCCTCTTCGACTCCAACCCTGCTCTCTGCTCATGCCTGCTCGCTGCTCTCTTGCTCCCCATCCCCTCCACCCCCGCCCCTCCTCTCGGGGCCCCCTGCGGACCCCCATCTGCAGCTGTGAGGACAGTAGGGGTCGGTGGTACTCACAGGGCCGGGCTCTCGATCTGTCTCCATAAAACAGCAGCAGCAGCGGCGGGTCCAGGAAAGGAAAGAATAAAGACTTTAATGTCTGAACACAAGGTATACTGAACCCCATCCCCCCGGGGTACCCCTTCCCTAAAGAGTCTTCAGTGGCACCGCAGAAGCACCTAGCTGCGAGTAGCACTGGACAAGTGGCAGGAGCCGAGCCCCAGCCCCCCCCCACAGCCGTCACCCCCTGGGAGCAACGGGTAAGAGCCTCTCACTACAGTGTCCATGGGGCAGAGCCACGCCCCCTCGCCCCTGCAGCCACCCCCTGGGGCCACCAAACGCATCCTGTGCGAACAAATGAGTTGTCGTCGCCTTGACCCCAGCTGGTAGAAGCGCGCTTTGTAAATCCTATCCTAGCCTTTAACATGTCTGGCTTGGGGGTGAAATACACAACTTGCCAAAGAGCTGGGTCCTTGTTCTGCCCCCCCCACCCCCCCCCCCCCGACACAATAGACATGCTCGGCTTCTTTGCCAGTTTTGTTTAGACAAAACCCTGTGAACACAGAGGGAAGTACTGCTCGATTCCCCCCGCCACAGGCCAGTGGTTCTGCCTGGGTTAAGACCAAACATGCCTGAATGTCCTCTGACCAGTGTCTCCGTGCCACACTAGCCCCGGCAGAGGGCTACTTTAGCCACTATCCCTGGGACCTGCCTGTGAGGCCCAAAGACCGAATCCAGCTAAACCCCCCCCCCCATGTGCTGTCACCCTCATGCAGGCGAAGTTGGTGACCCCGCCCCCCCCCCCCCCCCGCCCCCGTGTCGCTGTCCTCGTGTAAGCACAGACTCCATATGCCAGGAGGCGCCAAACGTTAGACCAGGTTCCGTCGTCTTTGTGTAAGAAAAGTCGGTGAGCCCCGTGTGCCATGAGAAGCCCCCCATGGAACCAGGGCTGACACTGCTGCAAGAGAGGTCGGTGACCCCCATGTACCCCCGAGAGGGCCCCCATGGAACCAGGGCTGTCGCTGTGCTGCAAGTGAAGCCGGTGACCCCCGTGTGCCATGAGAAGCCCCCCATGGAACCAGGGCTGACACTGCTGCAAGAGAGGTCGGTGACCCCCATGTACCCCCGAGAGGGCCCCCATGGAACCAGGGCTGTCGCTGTGCTGCAAGTGAAGCCGGTGACCCCCGTGTGCCATGAGAAGCCCCCCATGGAACCAGGGCTGACACTGCTGCAAGAGAGGTCGGTGACCCCCATGTACCCCCGAGAGGGCCCCCATGGAACCAGGGCTGTCGCTGTGCTGCAAGTGAAGCCGGTGACCCCCGTGTGCCATGAGAAGCCCCCCATGGAACCAGGGCTGACACTGCTGCAAGAGAGGTCGGTGACCCCCATGTACCCCCGAGAGGGCCCCCATGGAACCAGGGCTGCCGCTGTGCTGCAAGTGAAGCCGGTGACCCCCGTGTGCCATGAGAAGCCCCCCCATGGAACCAGGGCTGACACTGCTGCAAGAGAGGTCGGTGACCCCCATGAACCCCCGAGAGGGCCCCCATGGAACCAGGGCTGCCGCTGTGCTGCAAGTGAAGCCGGTGACCCCCGTGTGCCATGAGAAGCCCCCCATGGAACCAGGGCTGACGCTGCTGCAAGTGAAGCCGGTGACCCCCATGTACCCCCGAGAGGGCCCCCATGGAACCAGGGCTGTCGCTGTGCTGCAAGTGAATCCGGTGACCCCCGTGTGCCATGAGAAGCCCCCCATGGAACCAGGGCTGACAATGCTGCAAGAGAGGTCGGTGACCCCCATGTACCCCCGAGAGGGCCCCCATGGAACCAGGGCTGTCGCTGTGCTGCAAGTGAAGCCGGTGACCCCCGTGTGCCATGAGAAGCCCCCCATGGAACCAGGGCTGACACTGCTGCAAGAGAGGTCGGTGACCCCCATGTACCCCCGAGAGGGTCCACATGGAACCAGGGCTGCCGCTGTGCTGCAAGTGAAGCCGGCGACCCCCGTGTGCCATGAGAAGCCCCCCATGGAACCAGGGCTGACACTGATTCAAGAGAGGTCGGTGACCCCCATGTACCCCCGAGAGGGCCCCCATGGAACCAGGGCTGCCGCTGTGCTGCAAGTGAAGCCGGTGACCCCCGTGTGCCATGAGAAGCCCCCCATGGAACCAGGGCTGACACTGCTGCAAGAGAGGTCGTGACCCCCATGTACCCCGAGAGGGCCCCCATGGAACCAGGGCTGCCGCTGTGCTGCAAGTGAAGCCGGTGACCCCCATGTGCCATGAGAAGCCCCCCATGGAACCAGGGCTGACGCTGCTGCAAGTGAAGCCGGTGACCCCCATGTACCCCCGAGAGGGCCCCCATGGAACCAGGGCTGTCGCTGTGCTGCAAGTGAAGCCGGTGACCCCCGTGTGCCATGAGAAGCCCCCCATGGAACCAGGGCTGACAATGCTGCAAGAGAGGTCGGTGACCCCCATGTACCCCCGAGAGGGCCCCCATGGAACCAGGGCTGTCGCTGTGCTGCAAGTGAAGCCGGTGACCCCCGTGTGCCATGAGAAGCCCCCCATGGAACCAGGGCTGACACTGCTGAAAGAGAGGTCGGTGACCCCCATGTACCCCCGAGAGGGCCCCCATGGAACCAGGGCTGTCGCTGTGCTGCAAGTGAAGCCGGTGACCCCCGTGTGCCACGAGAAGCCCCCCATGGAACCAGGGCTGACACTGCTGCAAGAGAGGTCGGTGACCCCCATGTACCCCCGAGAGGGCCCCCATGGAACCAGGGCTGCCGCTGTGCTGCAAGTGGAGCCGGTGACCCCCGTGTGCCATGAGAAGCCCCCCATGGAACCAGGGCTGACACTGCTGCAAGAGAGGTCGGTGACCCCCATGTACCCCCGAGAGGGTCCCCATGGAACCAGGGCTGCCGCTGTGCTGCAAGTGAAGCCGGCGACCCCCGTGTGCCATGAGAAGCCCCCCATGGAACCAGGGCTGACACTGCTGCAAGAGAGGTCGGTGACCCCCATGTACCCCCGAGAGGGCCCCCATGGAACCAGGGCTGCCGCTGTGCTGCAAGTGAAGCCGGTGACCCCCGTGTGCCATGAGAAGCCCCCCATGGAACCAGGGCTGACACTGCTGCAAGAGAGGTCGTGACCCCCATGTACCCCCGAGAGGGCCCCCATGGAACCAGGGCTGCCGCTGTGCTGCAAGTGAAGCCGGTGACCCCCGTGTGCCATGAGAAGCCCCCCATGGAACCAGGGCTGACACTGCTGCAAGAGAGGTCGGTGACCCCCATGTACCCCCGAGAGGGCCCCCATGGAACCAGGGCTGCCGCTGTGCTGCAAGTGAAGCCGGTGACCCCCGTGTGCCATGAGAAGCCCCCCATGGAACCAGGGCTGACACTGCTGCAAGAGAGGTCGGTGACCCCCATGTACCCCCGAGAGGGCCCCCATGGAACCAGGGCTGTCGCTGTGCTGCAAGTGAAGCCGGTGACCCCCGTGTGCCATGAGAAGCCCCCCATGGAACCAGGGCTGACACTGCTGCAAGAGAGGTCGGTGACCCCCATGTACCCCCGAGAGGGCCCCCATGGAACCAGGGCTGCCGCTGTGCTGCAAGTGAAGCCGGTGACCCCCGTGTGCCATGAGAAGCCCCCCATGGAACCAGGGCTGACGCTGCTGCAAGAGAGGTCGGTGACCCCCATGTACCCCCGAGAGGGCCCCCATGGAACCAGGGCTGTCGCTGTGCTGCAAGTGAAGCCGGTGACCCCCGTGTGCCATGAGAAGCCCCCCATGGAACCAGGGCTGACGCTGCTGCAAGTGAAGCCGGTGACCCCCATGTACCCCCGAGAGGGCCCCCATGGAACCAGGGCTGTCGCTGTGCTGCAAGTGAAGCCGGTGACCCCCGTGTGCCATGAGAAGCCCCCCATGGAACCAGGGCTGACAATGCTGCAAGAGAGGTCGGTGATCCCCATGTACCCCCGAGAGGGCCCCCATGGAACCAGGGCTGTCGTTGTGCTGCAAGTGAAGCCGGTGACCCCCGTGTGCCATGAGAAGCCCCCCATGGAACCAGGGCTGACACTGCTGAAAGAGAGGTTGGTGACCCCCATGTACCCCCGAGAGGGCCCCCATGGAACCAGGGCTGTCGCTGTGCTGCAAGTGAAGCCGGTGACCCCCGTGTGCCATGAGAAGCCCCCCATGGAACCAGGGCTGACACTGCTGCAAGAGAGGTCGGTGACCCCCATGTACCCCCGAGAGGGCCCCCATGGAACCAGGGCTGCCGCTGTGCTGCAAGTGAAGCCGGTGACCCCCGTGTGCCATGAGAAGCCCCCCATGGAACCAGGGCTGACACTGCTGAAAGAGAGGTTGGTGACCCCCATGTACCCCCGAGAGGGCCCCCATGGAACCAGGGCTGTCGCTGTGCTGCAAGTGAAGCCGGTGACCCCCGTGTGCCATGAGAAGCCCCCCATGGAACCAGGGCTGACACTGCTGCAAGAGAGGTCGGTGACCCCCATGTACCCCCGAGAGGGCCCCCATGGAACCAGGGCTGACACTGTGGTGCAAGTGAAGCCGGTGACCCCAGTGTGCCATGAGAAGCCCCCCATGGAACCAGGGCTGACACTGCTGCAAGAGAGGTCGGTGACCCCCATGTACCCCCGAGAAGCCCCCCATGGAACCAGGGCTGACACTGTTGCAAGAGAGGTCGGTGACCCCGGGGGCCAGGAGGCCGCCAACGTGAAGCCACGGCCAATGCCCTCAGTCCTCACGACAAGGCAAAGGTGCAGATCACTGGCCCAAGGACCTGCGAGCGGGCGACCGACACGACGGGTCATCGAGGGATGACCGCGAGTGTTTGCGGACTCTCAGCAGTGGGAGACAGGTGGCCATGGCCGGGCCCGCCCTCCTGCACTTGCGGCTGCCGTCGGGTCTGGTAGGACTGTTCGCGACAGTCCGGCGAGCCAGGGGCCTGCAGTAACTAACCAGGCAGCGCTGCTAGATTTGAATCACACAGGGACTAGCGTCGCAATATCGGAAAGATGCAAAAACAAACAGTTGATGGACAGAATGCAGAACAATGTCATACATTCACCCCAGTACAGAGATCTGGGCCTAAATCCATCGTTTTTTTGCTCCCCATGCCATTCCAGTTTGAACCCAGCCATATGCAAATCAGTCTTGACCCTGTGCCTCATGGGAACAGTCCAGCCCGAACTGCCAAGCCAGGTCCTCCCTGGACTGGAAACAAGCATCCAAGGAACGTTTCGGGGTTTCACCCCTCTTCAGCCAGGATAGTTTCGTTCCAGTGGCATGGAGAGCACGGGACCCACATCTGGGCATACTCCAACGATAGATTTAACCCAGATCTTTTGACTGGGGGAGAATGTTTGCATTGTAAGCATTCCGTCCATCATTTGTTTGCTCTAACACTGTTTGCCCTAAGTGGGATGGGTATGCCCAGGCATGGGTCCCTTGCTCACTGTAGCACTGGATTCAAGGTAGCCTGGCTGAAGAAGGGTGACATACCCTGAAACCGGTCCCAGGATGCTGGTTTCCGGTCCAGAGAGGACCTGGCCTGGCAGTTCGGGCTGGACTGTTGCCATGGGGCACCGGGTCAAGACTGATTTGCATATGGCTGGGTCCAAACTGGGGTGGCGTAGTGGGCAAAAGAAGGATGGATTTAACCCAGATCTTTTGACTGGGGGAGAATGTTTGCATCGTCAGCATTCTGTCCATCATTTGTTTGCTGGAACACAATATCGGAAAGAAGCCTCTATTGAATGGGGAATAACCAGTCCCAGTAAAAGAGAAAGAGGGACGCACGCTGACCATAAAAGACTGTGGTTATTATTGTGTTGCCTCCATGTTTGTGTCTTTATATAAAAATGCTACTGCGGTTACGGTTTGATTTCTTTACCCTCGCATCGACCTCTCCCTCACAGAGCCTTGGACTGCTCAACCCGCACTACCGCTGAGAGGCAAGTGCCGAAGGGGCTGTACTTGGCCAATCTCCTCAAGGTCCATAGCAGGTCGGGCCCCGGAACTGCAGGAATTAAAGGCCACAACACCCACGGTTGGACCCAGTCACGTCCTGCTGGGCCCCGTGGCCCTCTGAAGGGGGTTTTGACTGATGTAAATGTTCTTGAACTAGAAGGCTGAGGTTTTCAGGTCAGTACATCGATGCTTTGTTCATTCGGACTCTGTCCGCGCGGACAGTAGTCTTGTACAGGAAAATACCACTTGCATTATATATTTTTTCACAGACCTTCCCCATCAGTTAGGCCTGACTGCTCGACCCGAGTAACGAAGGAATATTTAAGAAACCGACTCATTCTTGGGTATTGCCTGCAGCCCTAGAATCCGGGCAGTTTCATCCAACACTGCCCTCTGCTCCTTGAATACTCCACGAGCTAGAGAAAAAGATTCACTGCTCAACTCTACTCTAAAGCAGCAGTGAATCAGAACATGAGCCACCTTCCAAAACAGCACATTGTAGCGGGAGGGCATAGTTGTCATTGGTGAAGCAGGTGCAGTAGCACCAGGACCCAATGGGGCGAGGGGCCCACTGCTTCACAGTCCTAGCAGTATTTTCAAGTGGGACCATTTCTGTCCATAAACAAAAATACGGAGTTCAGACACAGGTCACCACGAAGGACCACACGCAGGAGGAGGCGCTATATCCATATAGGGCATCCGACCCTAGGGCACTAAAGGAGCAGGATGAAGCACCCACCCCCCCCACCCAGAGCACTGAAGGGGGAGGCACAAGCACCCACACCCTAGAGCACTAAAGGGGCAGGAGCAAGCACACCCCACCCTAGAGCATTAAAGGGGCAGGAACAAGCACCCCCCACCCTAGAGAACGAAAGGGGCAGGAACAAGCACCCCCCCCCCACCCTAGAGCACTAAAGGGGCAGGAACAAGCACCCCCCCCCCACCCTAGAGCACTAAGGGGCAGGCACAAGCACCGCCCCACCCTAGAGCACTAAAGGGGCAGGCACAAGCCACCCCACCCTAGAGCACTAAAGGGGCAGGAACAAGCCACCCCACCCTAGAGCACTAAAGGGGCAGGCACAAGTCCTGCCCTAAGCTCCTACCTCGGTGGTCGCTGTCCGGAAGACCCCGGTCCTCCTTCATGGCCAGTTGAGACTGGAGGCCAAGCACACCAGAGAGTGCCAGCAGGCCCGATGCACCCCCCATGCTCGCCAGCTGCATGCCCGCATGGGGGGCCATGGGTATCGAAGGGGTGTGGTGCGAGAGGTGGTGCGCCTGCAGCTGGTGCTGTGAGGTAAAGAAAAGAAGTGTTTAGACAACGGTTTGTCCCAATCTCTTTCAAGGTCGAAGCACAGGCAGGGCTTTGTCAGGAAACTGGCACAAGGGTGAGCGCGGACGAGTGAGGGGCTTGAGCACAGGGGCCAGCGGTGAGACGGGCAGGCATGATCCAGACAGGGTGGGAAAGGAGACAGGAACCAAGGGAAGCATGTGAGCGAGCAGGGTTCGGGCACCAATGAGAGAAGGGCAGAAGCAATGCATGGACCTGGCACAGATGGACCAGGACAGACGGACCAGTTCCGGGGCAGGCCCTGTGGGGCAAACGATAGGTGCAGCCACAACTGATGGGCAGACATGGGTGGCACGGGTGGGGAAAAGCAAAACTAGAGTGGCGGCAAGATGTGTGGAGCAGAGATGTCCTACTGTTGTGGTACATGGAGGGCACAGCAGGTTGTTCAGGAAAAAACAGAAATAGTGCGCTGAAAGTATATACAGGGGGCCAACGTACCCCAATTGCGGCGTTCAGCTCGGTCATGGTTACCTGCTTGGCCCTCTCAACTGCCTGGAGTACCTGCTGTTGGTGCTGAGGAAAGAGAAGAGATGGGTGAACACCGCTCAGCAGCTTGGCTGACAGATACACACACACACCCCCCCACCCCTCAGACTGGGAGGGGACCACATACCCCAACACGCCCCAAACTCTGCCTGAACCGACTGAAGAACTCCTTCGGGCTTTAGTGGGCCGGGGCGAGCCCCTTACACCTGGAACCTCCCCACTACCAGAGCATTCAAACTCAGAAAGGACCCCCTCAAAACACCCCCAGAAGACCCTCTCCTGCGCCAAAACAAAGGTCCAGAGGGAACTCACTCCATGACCGCCACTAACACCTTGGTGAGACCCCACTCCCTCCCCACTACACTCAGGACCGCACAAACACCTCGGTGAGACCCCACCCCCTCCCCACTACACTCAGGACCGCCACAAACACCTCGGTAAGACCCCACCCCCTCCCCACTACACTCAGGACCACCACAAACACCTCGGTGAGACCCCTCCCCACAACTCTCAGGACCGCCACAAACACATCGGTGGGACCCCACCCCCTCACCACTACACTCAGGACCGCCACAAACACCTCGGTGAGACCCCACCCCCTCCCCACTACACTCAGGACCGCCACAAACCCTCGATGGGACCCCACCCCCCTCCCCACTACACTCAGGACCGCCACAACACTCGGTGAGACCCCACCCCCTCCCCACTACACTCAGGACCGCCACAAACACCTCGGTGAGACCCCACCCCCTCCCCACTACACTCAGGACCGCCACAAACACCTCGGTGAGACCCCACCCCCTCCCCACTACACTCAGGACCGCCACAAACACCTCGGTGAGACCCCACCCCCTCCCCACTACACTCAGGACCACCACAAACACCTCGGTGAGACCCCTCCCCACAACTCTCAGACTGCCACAAACACCTCGGTGAGACCCCACCCCCTCCCCACTACCCTCAGGACCGCCACAAACACCTCCGGTGAGACCCCACCCCCTCCCCACTACACTCAGGACCGCCACAAACACCTCGATGGGACCCCACCCCCTCCCCACTACACTCAGGACCGCCACAAACACCTCGGTGAGACCCCACCCCCTCCCCACTACACTCAGGACCGCCACAAACACCTCGGTGAGACCCCACCCCCTCCCCACTACACTCAGGACCGCCATAAACACCTCGGTGAGACCCCACCCCCTCCCACTACCCTCAGGACCGCCACAAACACCTCGGTGAGACCCCACCCCACTACACTCAGGACCGCCACAAACACCTCGTGGGACCCCCACCCCCTCCCCACTACACTCAGGACCGCCACAAACACCTCGGTGAGACCCCACCCCCTCCCCACTACACTCAGGACCGCCACAAACACCTCGGTGAGACCCCACACCCCCTCCCCACTACACTCAGGACCGCCACAAACACCTCGATGGGACCCCACCCCCTCCCCACTACACTCAGGACCGCCACAAACACCTCGGTGAGACCCCACCCCCTCCCCACTACACTCAGGACCGCCACAAACACCTCGGTGAGACCCCACCCCCTCCCCACTACACTCAGGACCGCCACATGGGGAACAGACCAACAAGAAAACGACAGACAAAAGCACCAATTACAGACACCACCACCCAGGGACGGTATGGAGGGACAAGGGGCAGCCACTGGGAGCCGCTGCTGGGCTAGGAAAGGTCCATGCCCCCCGTGCTCACCTCCTGGGACAGAAAAGGGACAATCTGGGCACAGATGGCATTCAGTCGCTTGGCGATCTCAGTCTGAAAAAGAAGAACATGGCATAAGAATACAAGACAACTGAAAGAAACAAGTAATGCAAGCATGTCCTCGTGAGTGAGGCCGACAAGGCATGAGCGATGCAACCCCTGATAGCAGCAATTCTCCTGAACCCCTGCACTCACCCCACTATGCCCACTCCACTCTCTAGCTGCGCAAACCCCTCAAAGAAGCACGGATGTGAAGTTCAGAATATGATTGTGTGCAGAAGGTGTGGTGCAGGCAGGGGGTGTGCAGTGAACGTAGCATGTACGTGGACATGTGTAAGGAGTGGTGAGTGGGTGAGTGCATGTGGGTGGAACATGTTTGCTGTAGCGAGTAGTACTTGCACATTCGCGAGTTAGTGGTATGTGTCGATGCATTCACTCGGCCTTACTGAGGACACACAGTCTGGCAAAGGCGGTGGAACCCACCGACAGGTTCTATCCAGACCCCCAGTGGCGCTGCGCACTAGTGGCGAAGGCGATGGAACCCACCGACAGGTTCTATCCAGACACCCAGTGGCGCTGCGCACAAGTGGCGAAGGCGGTGCCAATGGCCCCAGCACCTGTCAATTTACTCTAGTGATACAAGTGATAAAATACACAGGGAAAATCAGCTTTCCCCACAGAGCTATGAACTGAAATGCAGGACCAATCAAGGCAAAAAAGCGACCCGAGACCTAGAAGTGTAACAAATATAACTTAATAATGGTTTTATTTACGTCTAAGCTCTGCTGCTCTCACTCTCACACTTTGGAATCCCACTAAGTGCCCTCTCTGTCCTCACCAAGGCAGACAGTGCCCAGGCAATGCATGATGATACAGCGCACGTCAGGTCAAACATGGCACTGTGCTGTGGGGCGTGCAGGCGATGCATGATACTACAGCGCACATCGGTTAAGCATGACGGAGTACTGCGGGGCATGCAAGTGATTCATGATGCTACAGCACACGTCAGCGTAAGCATGGCACAGCACTGTGGGGCATGCAAGCAATGGCATGATACTACAGCGCACGTCGGTGACCGCATGGCAAAGTGCTGTGGGGCGTGCAAGCGGTGGCATGATACTACACAGCACGTCGGTGCAAGCATGGCACAGTGCTGTGGAGAATGCAAGCAATGTCATGATGCTATGGGGTATGCAAGTATGCATGATGCTACAGCGCACGTCTGTGCAAGCATGGCGCCCGCACTGTGGGGCATGCAAGCAATGTCATGATACTACACAGCACGTCGGTGGAAGCATGGCACAGTGCTGTGGGACATGCAAGCTATGCATGATGCTACAGCACACGTCAGTGTAAGCATGGTGTAGTGCTGTGGGGCATGCAAGCGATGAATGATGCTGCACCGCACGTCGGTGAAAGCATGACGTAGTGCTGCAGGGTATGCAAGTGATGCATGATGCTACAGCGCACATCGCAAGCATGGGACAGCGCCCGTGGGGCATACAAGCCATGCATGATGCTACAGCGCACGTCGGTGCAAGTATGGCGCCGTTTTGTGGGGCATGAAAGCGATGCATGATACTACAGTGCACGTCGGTGCAAGCATGACGCCATGCTGTGAGGCGTGCAAGCGATGCATGATGCTACACTGCACGTCTGTGGAAGCATGGCGCCGTGCTGTGGGGCATGCAAGCGATGCAGGATACTAGGGCACGAGTCGGGGGAACTCGCTGGTGGACAGCATCCACCCACTTTGTTCACAGGGTGGACGCCGTACAACCTGCCAAGCAGTTGGGCCCACTGAAAAAGGTGCCGAATTCGTCCCGGTGTAATTTTCAAACACGAGGACACTTTCAGCAGCGCCGGCACGTTGTTATCTGCTTTCGATTCGCAACAACGTGCAGGCGGGGACAGGATGGTGCTCCCTTCTTTTAGGCTCCTGCTGGGCCCATAACAAAGGCCGAGTCTGAGGGGTCTTCAGGCCTCCTTTTGTTGGAGTCTCCTGGCTGGAAGCAGTCAGGAGCCACACTCCTAGAAGCAAATGCAGCAGAGGGGAAACAAAGGCTCCCACCTTGTTAGCCCTTCACACATATTTAAGAGAGGCAGCTTTTCACTTGGTTCAGTCCCGGTTTAGGAGCTATGCATGCACTGTAAGAATGTCAGATGTGTTCATCTTTCCCAGTATTTGCACAAAATAAATAGCATTTATATAGCCCTTACTACCCCTGAGGCGGCGTAATAATTTAAATATCACAATGTTTTTTGAAGCACTGTGGGTAGAGGAAGCTTTACGCGGACAAAAGTAAACATTGGTTCATGTGAAGCTTACAAAAGTGTGAATCTTCTGCCTAAATCAGTAGGGTTTCCCTGTGTACCCGAAATGCGCTCAAATGTACTCATGATACACCTGCTAAACATATATGTGAGGGCTTAATATCTGATGTCACTTCTTGTGATGCCACTTCCTGTGATGTCACACGCTGTGATGTCACGCGCCTCACATGCCGTGATGTCAAGCTCCATTATGCCACTTGCATACTGATTAATTAGGTTAGTCCCCTCACTTCTTTTTTTAGGACTTGTGCCTTGCATGATACTACACTGCACGTCACTGCAAGCATGGCGCCGTGCTGTGGGGCGTGCAAGCAATGCATGATGCTACAGCACAAGTCGCTGCAAGCATGGCACAGCACTGTGGGGCGTGCAAACAATGCATGATGCTACAGCACAAATCGCTGCAAGCATGGCACAGCTCTGTGGGGCATGCATGCGGTGGCATGTTGCTACAGGGCACGTTGGTGTAAGCATGATACAGCGCTGTGGAACATGCACATAACCATTACAGGAGGCTTTTTACGCATTAAGCCTATAAAGGAGACAAGTTTGCAAGAATGCCCCATCAGGGATGAGGAACAGGCGTCAACACAACCGATACATCGGAAGAGAAAGCTTGGGTTACACATAAATGGCCTTTCCTAATCAACAGCATTGTCAGCACCGAAAATCTACACGCTTCCAAAAACACAACACAAAACAACATAAGGCTCACCCAATACATCTCGCGGCCAGTTTTAGTCAGTAAGTTTCCCACCACGACATGTGTTTGCAGATCCCTTTCTACGCCACTTGGTTCCATGTATACATACATTTGTACAAGACACAGTGGACTTTAGAAGTGGAAAGAGAAGTTTAAAACGGATGTATTCCTACGTTGGCTGCATGCGTCATCTCTGTACACACTGAGACCTGTATATTTGTTGCTCATTCTAAGACAAGACAAGACTAAACAAGCATTGGCATAGCCAATAGGTCTCGCCTTTGGGATCTTATAAGTGTTTAGTTATCCAGCACAATATCCTTGGTGCAACAACATCAACTGTTGCATAGCTAAACACTTATAAGGTCCCAAAGGCGAGACCTATTGGCTATGCCAATGCTTGAGGACAAACTGAACCAGGAGAGACTAAAGTCAGCCGTGCGCACCATCTAAAGTGAAAAAAGCCAGCAAATAGAAAGCCAAAAATGTGAGTTACAAACCACAAAGCCTATGGTAATCAATGGGCAGAATGTATTCCAAGGTCAATTTTCTGAAATTCCCCAAGATGTCTTTAGCAAGCCAGACAGCTGCGACTTAAAAAAAGGGGGGGGGTATGCCTATTCTAACTGCTGCCCCCGACCAGCCGGCATGCCCGGTAATGGAGGTTGTGAACCGATGGGCACATGCATGTGTTACATATCTGGATGGGGTGCTATTGTTACTGTAAGGGGCCGAGATCATGCCTCCAGCGCTGTCATGCGTGGAGGACTCCACAGACATCACCAGGTACATGAGCAGGCACATGGGGACCAGATTCAGAAGTCCAGCAATGTGGAGGCTATTGGACGCTCAATGGATCCCGCTAGCTGACCTGTTCATGTGATTCAAATGAGGCTCAAGGCTGCATCGGCTGTCCAAGCCACACCAGCAGCTTCGAATATACTAAGCACATGGCTCCCTCATCCCACTCCAGCAATTGTAGTGTTGCAGAGGGAATGGCACTCGGCTGCGTGAGTCGTATGGGCAGTATGGCGGCAGGGCAGCACATAGGGCAGAGGAGGATGACGCACTCGGGAAGCATGGCCGCCTCTGCCGTCTTTGACCATAGCTTGATGTGGATATTAATGTTGCTACACATAAACCCTACACAACATCTCCCATTCATATACTATATTTTCAGACTTTTGTTTAAATTCTATTGACAGCTGACATTTGATATTGTTCTGCAGGGGATCAGACACAGCTATGGAGGACCTGGGATAACAACGGACAGATGACCGACGGCTGCTCTGGTGTACTTGCATCGCCTTATACAACATGGTGGTGGAAGGTTGTAATGTTGTGACATTGAGCAATTGTCGCTGTGGCAGACACATACTGAGGCACGTAAATAAATACATACATCTGTAAAAGGGAATAGAAAAGTACTCGGACAGAGTCCATCTACCTTTTCTCACAGCCACAATGAAGTTATTTGGCTGTTTTGGTGGGAGTGACATAGCACACAGTAAGTACACTATGAGGCTGAACATCTCTTTTGTGCCTTCAGCTCGTTCGTTCCCCAGGGATGCTGATTGCAGCGCCCGTCGCATGGTTTAGAGAAAAGTGGCGCGCTTGCCGGGGATAAATGCCTCTTTCGCCGCCTGCTGCGCGGTCATAAGTTGCTGTCTCATGGCATGCCTCATACAGCGGTTGATGTTTAACTTTAACAAAAGTTACGGTCACTGAGAATGTTACTGATGGCGGGACAGAGCATCTCATAACAAGGAAGAGCTGCAAGAAAAGGACCGCGAGTGGTGCGCGCGCACTGCTAAGAATGTAAGGAATGCAGCAGGCACAATGCAGGGCCGCTGCTCGCTCCTGAGCTTCCCAGGCCACGGGGAGAGAGAAGGCAGGACATGTACCCACCTTTGGCCAATTGCGTGCTGTCTTTCTTAGAAAGATACGAAAATGAGTGTATCCAGGCCAGGTTTCTAAACTGTCCCATAGGATATGTTCCTTTGAAAGACAAAGTATACTGTCTAATAACCATTGTTCTCTTTTTATGTCATAGTATATTATGTAAACTGATTGTAATTGGGGATTTTATATTTATTGTTTTTATCAATTGTTTTTATCAATTGTTTTGTATAAAACTGTGACAGATAGGAAGTGTATTGAAATTTTAAAATTGTAACCAGTTTTTTAATAATAAAAGATTTTTGTAAAACTTCAGTGCTATTTAGCAATTGATTCAAATATTAGGTGGGATTTTCCTTGAGGAATTGTATTATTGTGTGCCTTGTGAGGTACGACCTAGTTGCGAGTTGAACCTTGTATCCTGTTCCTTTCATAACCCAAGGGAATATTTGCTTTACTTGTCAAGAGTACCCTACTCCCTTGGCTACAACAAGCGGTCTCTCTCTCTTTTTTACATATTTCTTAGAAAGACGCAAGCAAAGGCCAATAGCGTGTGAGCAAAAAAACAAACACACACGCACGAGTGTCTGTTCGTAGTTGGAAGCCCTTCCTAGAAGCCTCGCAGAGCAGCGCATGTGCGCTGGCTCCGGTGAGACCTAAAAACTATTGCAGATTCCTCCATGTGTTCCAAGATAAAAAAAAGATAACCTTGCCATTAACCCTGGAATCCCAGACTGCTTCAGTGCCTTGTCAGGAGTAGTCAGCGCTATACAAAGGGAATTACAACACAATACAATGTAGGGTTGTAAATCCGAGAGTGGAATATGAGGAGGAATCCAAGCGAAGGTACAAAAGAAATGATCATCCTTCAACTGATGACGTAATCTCATACCACAATTATTTCAAATGGAAACAAGAATTGGCAAAGCCAGTAGGTCTTGCTTTTAAGAGTTAGAGCTATTGTTGCTGTGAATAACAATGTATTTCACTCCTGTGTTATGGAGTGGTGTAGATGTGAGTGGAGTGAAATTATGTGGGTTGGATTGGAACTGCTAGTTGTGGAATTGTGTGGTGTGGAATTGTGTAGTGGAATTATGTGACATGGTGTGCAATGGAATTATGTGGATGGTAATTATGTGGTATTAAGTGTACTGGAATTATGTGGAGTGGGATTGTGTGTCATGGAGCGAAATTATATGGAATGGTATTTTATGTTGTGGAGGGGTATGTAGTGGGGTTGAATTATGTGCTGTGCTGTTGAATTTGGTGACATGTGTAATTCTGTGGTGTGGATTGCATGTATCTGGTGTGTTGTGTAATTGTGATGTAAAGTTGAATTTTATCGTTTGGGGTTGAATAATGTGGTGTGGAATGAAAGTGTATTTACCTGAATTGTGAGGCATGGAACTGAGTGAAATTATGCGACACCAACAACCAGGAGAATTAAGTAACACAATGAAAAGATGGCAATATAAACTCAATCTTTGATTACAGCTTTCTGTACACTTCGTACGGTTCATGAGAATAGATCAGTCAGGACATCTAAGCTAGTGCATGGCGCAGAGGTGCCCAGAGCCACCATCAGTGCATCAAAGCTAGTGCCAGGGTGCAGAGGTGCCCAGAGCCACCATCAGTGCATCAAAGCTAGTGCCAGGGCGCAGAGGAGCCCAGTGCCACCGTCAGTGCATGAAAGCTAGTGCATGGCTCAGAGGTGCCCAGAGCCACCGTCAGTGCATGAAAGCTAGTGCATGGCTCAGAGGTGCCCAGAGCCACCGTCCGTGCATGAAAGCTAGTGCCAGGGCGCAGAGATGCCCAGAGCCACCGTCAGTGCATCAAAGCTAGTGCATGGCTCAGAGGTGCCCAGAGCCATCGTCAGTGCATCAAAGCTAGTGGATGGCTCAGAGGTGTCCAGAGCCACCGTCAGTGCATCAAACAAAGCTAGTGCATGGCTCAGAGGTGCCCAGAGCCACCGTCAGTGCATCAGAGCTAGTGCCAGGGAGCAGAGACGGCAAGAGCCACCGTCAGTGCATCAAAGCTAGTGCATGGCTCAGAGGTGCCCAGAGCCACCGTCAGTGCATCAGAGCTAGTGCCAGGGCGCAGAGGAGCCCGGAGCCACCGTCAGTGCATCAGAGCTAGTGCCAGCGCATCAAGGGGCCCAGCACCCCTGCCAGCACATCAAAGTGCCCAGTGTCGCTTCCAGTGAATCAAGGAGCCAGCGCGGCTGCCAGAGGACTGAGGTAGTGCATATGGCCCACAGTGACAGGAGCGGGTACGAGTCAACAGCTGGTTGGGGATAGGGGGCATCACGTTTTTATGGGAGGGTGCCCATTCAATCCACCATCCCCCAGAGCGTCAAAGGCGAACCTGCCCTCCAGATAAGGAGGCACAAGCCGCCTTTTACAGCATCCTCTCATCCAGCCCAGGGGGTAGGTGGCCCTCCCTCGTGCCGGCCTCTATAGGGTTGGCACACGTTCCAGGCATTAAAGTAGGCCATTATTTGCGGGCACAAAACCCAGCATTCATCTGTTCGATACTAATGGACTGCAGTGCCCCACCACACACCCTTTATTCCAGAGTCTCTGCGCCTTAGTGGGCAAGCCAGTGCCCGCTCCATCTCCTGTGCCCACCCTCAGCTAAAGAGCTTTGAGATCTAGAACCCTCTTGACCGCCAGAGTCTGCCAGCGAAGCCCACTGGGCCGTGCCAAGCCAGAATGCCATTCACGACTCGCACGCTGTGCCAAGCCTCGCTGGCACAGACGACAATTTTACTCGGAGAGAAAAAAAAGCGAACAAAGCCTGGTCGTGGAAAGGAGACGTACGTCCTCGCCAGCCTGGTCTGTGCCAGCTTTAAGTTCTTTGAACTCCACGTTGGGGCATCAGGGAGACAGTGGTCGTTCTGATGCCAAACCACGTGCAGTGCCAGCCAAGTGTCGCTTCTGAGTGCAGTGGTGCCAGGCAGCCATTGACGACTTCTTGCCAGTAAGATTCGAGCCAAGCTTTGTAGATTGATGGGTGCCTTGCCCATTCTGACCCTTGAGAATGTACCCAGGACATGTGCCAACCGAGCCGCCCCTTGGCAGACACACTGCACTCTCTCCCAGGCGTCCCTATTCCAAGATCTGTGGCCGCCAAGGGAGCCTGTACCACCCCAGCCTATCGCAAGATTCATGCCCAACGCACCAGAGTGAACAGGTTAGGGGTAAAAAAAAAAAAATGTCCATAAAAACTCAGCGTCCAGGTTTGAAATTCTCAACTTGCTCATGGCCCTTTGGGGTCTGTACCAGCCCGTGCCCCCTGCAGAGCAAAGAAGAAAACATCCTCAGAGAGCACCGGTAGGGGCTGCCCGGCTGCCTTTCCTACACGTCTCCCCAGCCCTTCCGGTGTGGGAAGCATTGTCGCTCAGCTTCCCTGGTAGACGTTTTCAAGGCAGGTGCTTCATGTTTGGGGGGGGGGGGGGGGGGGGGGGTAACGATGGCAGGGGCCACTGTTACTGAGTGTGAATCACCGGTGGGCCAGCGGAGCACGGGATCCTCAGACTGGCAGAGGAGCAGCTCTCCTCGGCTTAGATTTTGGTTGTAAAGGGGGTTGTAAAATAACGTATAGTTGAAGAATTCTCTGGATTCACATGCGGTGCATTATTCCACCATCTAGTGGTTGGGTCCGGAATTGTTGTATTTGTGCATGTTTTTTTTTCCTTTCTTTCAAGTGGGCATCGACATACCACCGTTTGGGACCCTTTTGTGACGTTGACGTGCTTTCTCCGCAAGCTATCACCTTTGGTCACCATCTTCGGTTTCTTTTTTTTCTTCCCCTTGGTCTTACCTTTCTTGGTGGAGGAGGGTGGGTTCACTAGTGAATCCAGAAAAATTCTTCAAGCTTCAAAACTACACAGACAAGACAGAAACTATACGTTTTGCAGTGTGAATCTTTTCTGGATTCACATGCTGTGCATAGATTTTTTAGTTCTTTGGTGGTTAGGTGGAAGATGAGCATTGGTTTGTGAATAGATGCTGCAAGACTTTGTCCCACTTGTGCTTCATTATTCATTTGGATGTCCACACAGTAGTGTTTCGTGAAAGTTTGCACTGAAGACCATGTTGCTGCCATGCAAAAGTCTTGAACTGGAGTATTAGCTAGAAATGTGATAGTTGCTCCTTTCTTGCTGAGTGAGCCCATAGAGCTCTCTGTAATGCTTGTCCTGCTGGTTTGTGGCACAATTGTATTCCTTGAGCAATCCCATCTTGCAATTGTGTTATGGTTACAGGCCTTCCCAGAAAACGGTTTGCAAAAGATACAAAGAGTTGTTATCTGTATTCGTTTGTCTTTTCAATGTAATACATGACTCCTCTTCTAGCGTCAAGTGTGCAATGCCCTTTCTGCTTGTGTCTTTGGATTCTGGAAAAAACTTGGTATTTGCATGGACTGGTTTATGTGGAATTGTGAAACCACCTTTGGCTTGAAGTGTGGGTCTGTTCTCATGACGATTCTGCCATTATGAATCTGGAAGTAGGGTTCCTGTAATGTTAGTGCCTTCAACTGATTAACTCTGTAGTGAAGTTATCGCAACTACAAAGGCTGTCTTTAGTGTGAGTGTTTGTGGCGTCGCCGTCTGCAGTGGCTCAGATGGTGCTTTCGTCAGCGTGAGTGCTATGTGTAGGCTCTACGTGGGTGCTGGCGCCGTCTTTGGTGAGTGCTATATGTAGGTTCTACGTGGGCGCTGGCGCCGTCTTTGGTGGGGCGATTCTTTATGCTCCTTCTACGAACCTTTTGACCACATGAGAAGTGAAGACGCTCTTCCCGGTTCGCCTTCTTGTATTTGCTACAATTGCTGCTAAGTGCACTTTCAGTGATGTGTCGGTTGGTTTACTATGCAGTAGATCTGTTAAGTGCTTCAGAACTGTCTTACTTTGTGATTTTTAGGGAAATACCTTCTTTGAGGCACCATAGAGCGTTTCTTTTCCATTTTGCCGTACAACATTTCCTACTGGTCGGCTTTCTCGCTTCCCTTAGCACTGCCGCTGTGCTTTCTGGTAGTTTTAGGTGCGCAAATTCAATGTCCTCAGGAGCCATGCTGCGAGGCTCAGACTTTCTGGTTGGAGAAGTCTTCCCTGTTCGATGGTTAGCAAGTCTGGTCTGTTTGGCAATTTGTGAATTGTCCCTTGAGATTGCCATAATCTCTAAGAACCATGTCAGCCTCGCCCATTGTGGGGCAATGAGAATCATTGTCATGTGACTGATCTTGCATTTGTTGATCACCTTGTGGAGTGGTGGTATCGGGGGAAAGAGTAAGCAAATGTCCCTGACCAGTCTATCCATGGCGCATTGCCTAGGGACTGCTTGCAAGGTTGCCTGGATGCGAAGCGTTGGCATCTTGCATTTTGCAGTGTTGCAAAGAGGTCGACTTCTGGAATTCTCCATTTGTGAAAAATCTTGCTGAGTTCGTATTGATTTATCTCCCACTCTTGGGATGACGACGCTTGTCTGCTCAGTCTGTCTGCTTCTACATTGTCTTTGCCTGGCAGGTGGATTGCTATTATTTTTATGTTCCGTGGGATTGCCCACGTCTAGAGTTGCTGAGCTAGAGTCGAAAGTGCCACTGAAGGCGTTGCTCCTTGTTTGTTTAAGTAAAACATGGTGGTTGTGTTGTCCATTTTCATTAGAATTGTGTTCCGTATAGTTCTTTTATAAAGGTTTTAAGGCTAGGAACACTGTCTATAATTCTAGGAGATTGACGTGCTGTAGAGATTCCTGCCGTGTCCACAGTCCCCTCACTTTGAGGTTGTTCATGTGAGCTCCCCATCCCATCTGTGAGGCATCGGTTATAGTCACTGCTGGAGGTGGTTGCATGAAGGGTCTCCCTTGTGATATGTTCTCTTTGTTCCACCATGGTATTTCCTCCTGTATTTTTTGTGCGACAACCACTAGATCCTCCCAACTCCCTGTTGCTTGTGACCATTGTGCTTGAAGTCATTCCGGGATTGGTCTCGTGTAGGCGAATGTTTGGGATTAAGTGAATGCATGAATCCATCATCCCTAGTTGCTTCTCCACTGTCTTCACTGTCAGAGCTTGCCCCTTCCGGTATAGCTGTGTCTACTTCAGTAGGGCTGTTGTTAGTTTCTCGCTTGGGAACACTTTCCCCACTACTGCATTTATTCTTGCCCCCAAGAACAGTTTTTCTTGTTCTGGCTCTGGTGAAGATTTCGCCCAGTGTATAGAAAAGCGGAGCTGGAGTAGTGTATCCATTTCTTGGTGTACATGGGGTTTGCAGACTCTGAACGAGTTTGCCCTTACTAACCAGTTGTCTAAGTACGAGTATACATGGATTCTCTGTCTTCTTAAGTGTGCAGCTACTGTTGCTGGAATCTTTTGTGCACACTCTTGGTGCTGACTTTAGACAGAATGCTAGCACTTTGAATTGGTAGTGCATGTCGCTGACCACAAATCCTAATAGCCTTTTGTGTTTGCTGATCATGGGGATGTGCAAATAGGCATCCTTCAAGTCTATAGTAGCCATGTAGTCCCCTCTTTGCAACCGAGGTATCACCTCTTGCAGGGTCGTCATCTTGAACTTTTGTTTCTTTATGAATTTGTTGAGGAAATCCAAGATAGGACTCAGAGTTCGTCTATCTTCAGAATTAGGAAGTACGTAGAGTAATTTCCCTTGTTTCTTTCCTAGTTTGGTACGTGTTCTATAGCTTCTCTTGCTTGTAAATTTGCACTTCTTGAGTAACTGAGTAGTTTCTCCCTTGGAATGTACTTTCCTCCTTGGGCTTTTGTTTGGAGGCGTCTTGCCTAGTTCTATGCAGTAACCGTACTTTATGGTGATGAAGATCTATTTGTCTGAAGTGATCTCCTTCCATTTTTGGAGTAAGTTCTTTAGTTTACCCCTTACTGGTGTAGAATGTTGGAGGAACTGTGTTTGTTTGAGGTCTTTGTGTCTCTTTGCAGGCACACTCCGTGATGTTTCTGGAGTGTGGGTTGTGCTTGGAATGCAGTAACTTTGTTTTTGTTGGTGCTCCCCCTCTTTGCGGAAGGCCTCTTCCACGGGGGCGTCCTTGAAAGGATTGCGTTAGACTTGGCATCTTTTGGCGTGTCTTCCCGAGTTTTTGCTTTGAGACCTCCCAGTTTTTACTCTGGTTTACTGTCTCCGTGCACTTTCTCACTGCTGATCAGTGTTAAAGTGCAAGTGCTCCTGTTGTAAACTGTGTTATGGATTGGTGTTTCCATGATTGGCATATTTGATTTACCTGTCACTCCCTAGTAAAGTGCACTGAGTGTGCCAGGGCCTGTAAATCAAATGCGGTTAGTGGGCTGCAGCACGCAATTGTGCCACCCATGCAAACAGTCTGTTAATGTAACTCTGACCTGCCACTGAAGAGCCTGTGTGCAGACTGGGACTGCCATGTCGACTTAGCAAGTTTACCCACTTGCCAGGCCCTAACCTTCCTTTTCTTGCATGTCAGTCACCCTTCAGGTAGGCCCAAGGTACCCCTGTGGGCAGGGTGCAGTGTATGTGAAAGGTAGGACATGCCCTGCTGTGTGTGGCATGTCCTGATAGTGAATTACTGCCAATTTCGTTTTTCACCATTGCAAGGCTCCCTGTTCCCATAGGACAGAATGAGGAGTTTGTTTATAACATTTTATAAACATAACTGGCCCTAGGAACTAGGTAGAAAAATATAGTTCAGTACACCTGATGCATCTTTTAATGAAGGTGATTTTTACATTCTGTGTTTGAAAATACCACTTTTAGAAAGTAGGTATTTTCTTGCTCAGCTATCCAGTAGGCATCTGCTGGGGTTGTGGATTGACAGTCTGGGTTTTGGTTTTGGATGGCTGGGGAGGAGCAGTGGCTCCAGATAGTCTAGGTGGGCCAGCAAAGGGTTGAATAGACCTGGGCTGCATTTGGTGTAGGGGGGAGGAGATTTCCTTTCACCTGAATGGGCATGGTCTGCCTCTGACAATGCCGTCTCCACATCCTGCCAGGAAGCCACACCACAGAGGGCAGAACTGGTTCTGGCTGGGCACAGACCCTCTCTGCCTGGGAGGACAAAGGATTTTGGGCTATAAAAAGGGGGGCCCAAAACCCCTGAACTTTAGAACTCTTTTGGACCAAGAAGACTGGCAAGAAGAAGAGCTGGAGAAACTGTGAGGAGGAACTACCACTTTGCTGAGTGCTTTGTTGGCTGCAGTGGCTGCTTCGGTTTTGGGCAGTCAAAGGACTGGACTGAATTTTCTACAACCTCCTTGTTTGAGTTTCTCCAAAGGCTTGAGGTAGAGCGTGCCCCCTGTTCAAGAAGTCTCAGGAACAGCAAAGACTTCAAGTTCTTCTGCCCTCAGCACAGGGGACTGTGTGTTTTGTGCTGCAACAGAAGAAAAAGTGACCTGATGCCATCTACTACGCCGCTGCCGACTCTGTCCAGAAGGCACCGCAGAGGGCACTGCCGCAACGCGATCTTGGTCTCACCGTCGACGCCATATGACGCCACCGAGCCGCTGCTTGCACCACGACCTGTGGGCACCGCACTCTGCAGCGTCTCACTTCACGCCGCCGCCTAGGTATCCCCGATGCCGCTTCGCGACGACATCGACACCACTGCTTGCACCGTGGTTCGAGGACACCGCTCGTAAGTTACACGACACACCGTCCTCATCCCGCACCACAGCCTTGGCCTACCGACGCCGGCACCATCGACTTAAGTTTATCAACAGACGACAGCGCTACAGCAACGACGCAGCTGCTTGCACTGTGACCTGCCAGCATCGCGACGAGCACCGCATCACTTCGCACCTTGACCCTGGTCTCACCGACGAAGCCATCTGATGCCGCCATCGAGCCGCTGCTCGCACCGCAACCGGAGGGCATCGCATGCTGCACTGCTGCATTTCCACCAGCGCTCCTGACTTCAACCACGAGGAGTTTGATCTGCAACGCGTGTGACTTCAAGGGCCCGACGACGCCATGCTTTTGAAAGCTCAACGAGATGTCGCCGACGCCCTGCATTTCTAAAGGTACTGTTTTGCGGGTCTTCCCGACACCGTAACTGGCCCTCGACACCGTGGCCAGCCAGAACGGTTTGGATTTGTTTGTTCACGACGCCGTGATAGCCCCGGACGGAGCTATCGTCTTCAAGGAACTTTATTTCAAAGTTATTTTGATAACTTAAGAGTTATAAATACTGCATTGTGGATTATTATCGTTTTTGGTCTTGTTTTAAGAATATAAAAATATTGGATATTTTTCTAAACTGGTGTGGTGTCTTGCACTGTATTACTGTTGGTTATGTGCCAATGCTTTACACACTGCCTCTAAGATAAGCCTAGCGATACCAAAGGGGATGATGGACGGAGCGCTTGAGCAAATCAAACACTCACCCCCATTCAACTGATCTGGGTTTAATCCATCATCATTCTTTAGCTCACTCCACCACCCCAGTTCAGACATGGCCATATGCAAATCAGTCTGACCCGGTGCCTCATGGGAACAGTCCAGCCCGAACTGCCAAGCCATGTCTTCCCTGGACCGGAAACAAGCATCCTTGGACCGGTTTCTGGTTCATAACCCTCATCAGCAAGAATAGCTTGAATCCAGTGGCAAAGTGAGCAAGGGACCCACTTCTGGGCATACCCTGCCAACTTATGGGAAACAAAGCAAAACCAAAGGGGATGATGGGCGGACATCAACTGTTGTTTTTGCATTTGTCACCCCGAGTGGGAAGGGTATGCCCAGACGTGGGTCCCGTGTTCTCCATGCCACTGTAATCAAGCTATCCTGGCTGAAGAGGGGTGAAACCCCGAAACCGGACCTATGATGCTTGTTTCCAGTCCAGGGAAGACCTGGCTTGGCAGTTCGGGCTGGACTGTTCCCATGAGGCACAGGGTCAGACCGATTTGCATATGGCTGGGTTCAAACTGGAACGGCATGGTGAGCAAAAAAACTATGGATTTAGGCCCAGATCTCTGTACTGGGGTGAATGTATGACATTGTTATGCATTCTGTGCATCAACTGTTGTTTTTGCTAAGATAAGCCTGACTGCTCGTGCCAAACTACCAAGGGTGTGAGCAGGGGTTATTTTAGGAGTGTAACTCCCTTATCCTGACTAGAAGGAAGGGCCCCTGCTTGGACAAGGTACAAACCATTGCCAACTAGAGACCCCCATTTCTAACAGATTGTCTTCCTTGTTGGTATTGCCAATTTTGTTGCTGTCGTTGTTGGCCCTGGTTACCCCCTTGGTAACCTTGTTGGTATGTTTGATGTGAAGTTGTGGGATGATGGTTCCCTCTACCTGCTGGCCTCCTTGAGGGGGTGGTTCCTCTGCACATGCCACTTATGAATTGTAGAGCGCCCATAGATCTTGCTGTTTCGTTGTCTTTCTATATTTGGTTCAGCGTGTCATCCACAACGCTTTCAAAGAGCGGTTCCCCATTAAACGGTGCGTTCAGTATGTTGTTTTGCACTTCTGGCTTCAATCCTGAGATCCGCAGCCATGCGTGTCTTCTCTCTGTGATGCCGATCATCATTTGTCTGTTTGATGTTTCCGCAGCATCTAGGGCAGATTTTAAGCATGTATTTGCTATATTTTTCCCCACATCTAGCAGGTGGATTGCTCTCTTTTGGTATTGTTCGGGTCGGTGTTTAAATAGATCCCCTACCTCCTCCCAGTGTTGGTATGCATGTCTGTTAACCAAGGTATTGGAATTGGTGATGCGCCATTGGTTTGCTGCATTTCTCTCGGCCTTTCTCCCCATAAGGTCCATTCTTTTGCTTTCCTTATCCAGTGGTAGGCCAGTAGTGGTAAGTACATTAGCCCTTTTCCTGGCCGTGGCTGTTAAGATGGAGTCAGCTGTCACGGACCCTTTGATGTAAATAGGGTCTTTGGAGGAGGGTTTATATTTTTTCTCTCCCCTAGGAGTGACTGCTTTACATGTGGCAGGCTCCTTGAATGCCTCCTTTCTCTGGTCTAGCACACTTAGCAGCATAGGAAGGAATGTGTTCCTGGATTGTGTAGGCATTAAAGTTTAGAGCAAAAACACGATTGTGATTTTTCTTCTTCCAGCTGCACCCCATAGGTTTCTGCTACCTTCTTGATGACCTGGTTGTACATACCAATGTCGTCTGGTGGTGACGGCCTCGAAGGATAGGTGTCGGCAGCTTCCTCTCGGGAGTCTGTGTGGAGGTCTTGCCATTTTAGTTCTTGAGCCTCGGAGGTTTCAGATCCCAGGTAGGTCTGTTCTTACGCTTCATCGAAAAAGAAGTCTACTTGCTCTTCTAAAAAGTCGGGCGTTGCCGGAGGCTCTAAATCTTCAACGTTCTTTTCCTTTTCTGTCGAGTTTTTCAGTGCTATCTTGAATTGCTTCAAGCGGTCGTCGAAATCCTTTTTGCGTTGCAAAATACTGGCCATTTCTGCCTTCAGTCTCCTTTTTCCTTCTATATCTCCGAAGCGTGCGTTTTGGCATCAAGACTTTCTGCCCTTCTCTTCGCGGTCGATGGCGCCTTTTCCTATGATGCGGGCGTCGGGCCATGTATTTTGGGGTTTGACCTCTCGTTTCGACGTCAAAGCGTCTTTTCCCTAACCGTGTTTCGACGCCTTGGATTTTTCAAGGGTCTTAGCCATTACGGAGTCTTTGTCTAAAGATCCTACGGAGTGTTTCTTCTGGGACGCAACAGCAGACGTCGAGTGCTTCGACGCCAATGCTCCCTTCAAGGCTCTTGAGTCCGTTTTTCTGGACTCGTCTACTTTCTTTGAGGATGACGGGTCTCTTACCACTCTCGAAATGTTGTTTTTGACCTCGGCGACTTGGATGTCCACGTCTGTGTCGCCATCTGGACCTTCTGCGACATTGTCCTCTTCGTCGCTGGAGAGGCCCAGGTCTAGTAGCGATGGTGCTGCGCTCTGGCACTGCATGTTATAGTTGGCTCTTCTCTGCCTCTCTTTCCCTCAACATTTTTGGGGTGAAAGCCGAACATGCGTTGCAATCTTCACTTCGGTAAGCAGAGGTTGCAGACTGGATGTTGGTCCTTCTGGATGACTTGTGATGACAATTTAGGCAAAATTTGAATGGTGTTTTGTCCATTACCACGCACAGGGAGCGCCCTGTACGTGCATTATCCTTTTAATTGCAGACATGGTTTTTGTTCCCACTCTCTGCGCCGTCCGGCCCCTCGTTTCAAAGTCCGGTACCTCGGTTTGTAGTTCTTGCAGTCTTTTCACTATTTTTCATCGATTCTTTACTCTAAATCTTGGCGCTCCTTCCATATTGATCCAGACCCAAAGGCAAAAAAAAGGAATCTAAAGATGGTGACCAAGGTGGGAGCTTCCATAAGAAGCACGTCAACGTCAAAAGAGGACACCAAATGGTAGTATGTTGACTCCCACTAACAAGAAAGAAAACAAGCATTTGCAATGCAATAGGTCTCGCATTTAAACCAGTTTGAGCTATTGACATTGTAAATGACAATGCTTTTTATTTTCGTTTTTAAAACACAAATAAAAGGCATTGTCATTTATAATGCCAATAGCTTAAACTCTTGCATACCGAACATGTAGGTATTCAGGATTACGGAGGAGACCGAGATGGGGGTGCCATGGACACTAGGAAAGACTGCAAGGCTGGGGAGACGCAGCCACTGGGAGACATACACTAGAAGACATGCACACTGGGATACAGGGAAAGGCACTGGAAGAGCGCATACAAACAATACGCCACAGCCCATAAACACAACATAATCCGATATAAAAAAATTGTAGCTGTATTTATATAGCGCTTACTACCCCGACGAGGCGTTAAAAATGTACGAGCACGCCGTGACAGCATAGTATAACATAGCACCGCACAAAAAACTGTCAGAGTATTGAATGGCCCAGAGCCTTACGCGACTCTCAAAACATCTAAATACCTGTAGCAGGCCATAGCATATAACATAACACAGCTGTTATAAATGCATAACGTACTATGACAACTCACGGCAAACATACAGGCGTGATATCCAGATTTCCCAGGTGAGGGGACACCGGCCGCATTTTACCGGTTGGTAAATCCCTCTGGAAAAATGACGTGGATTTGGATGCACGCGCAGCCAGGCCCAGGAGCCGGGTCGCATCTGACACCTTCCTATCGCACGATGAGGGAGCATGGAATGCCCCTCTGCCCGCCACTGCCTGCTGTGCCCGTGGACATCGTCCGCATCCTCCACCCTGCACCACATCTACCGCTCCCAGTTACCACCTGCAACAAGCGAGTGTTAAGTGTGAGCTGTGATACTCATGGGATAGGGATGCCGGACACAATTTCACCTGGAAGAACAGTGTCCGCTCTGTTAGTTCTCATTCCACGGGGAGTAACTTGTAATTGCACGGTGCTGGCACCATATTACCGCACAGCGCTGGTGAGGCGTTACCACACAGTACCGGTGTTTACAGGTAAATAGTTTGCACTCTAGTGTCATTTTCATTTCACCCTGATATTATCAGGTCAAATGTAGACATGGACACTGGGAAACTTAAGCGAGCAGGGATACCAGAAGACTGGGATGAGGCAAACACAGACTAAGGGAGATATATACAAAAGGGACACATGGGGGACACTGAGCACGCAGTGAGACACGGACTCTGGAAGACACAGACAAAACATGGATTACGGAGGAGACTGATAGACGGGGGTGCCATGGATACTAGGAGAGACTGCAAGGCTGGGGAGATGCGGCCACTAGGAGACATACACTAGAAGACACGCACACTGGGATACAGGGAAAGGCACATTCACTTTCGGAAGGTTTGCTTGCTCTCTGTTCGCGTCACTTGTCCTATTGTGCAATAAGGCGATAAGGCGCGCGTCTGCCAATCATACGCATGCCCTAATGTTATAAAACGTGTGCATTCCATGGCCCTGGCTGCATGCGGGTTCACTTTTGACCGGACTCATGCGCAGCAGGCGTTTTGCGGTTGTGGGATTCAGATAGAGCGATTTATCCAACTAGTACTGCGGCACACTGGAGAGGGCAGGTGTGGTCTGCAGCGAACGAGACAGCAGCTTTATTCATTTATAGCACTCTTGGGATAGTTAACTAAGCGCTTAACGAAGAGCTCACACAAACAATACGCCACAGCCCAGAAACACAACATAATCTGATATAAAATAATTGTAACTGTATTTATACAGCGCTTACTACCCCGACGAGCCATTGAAATGTAGGAGCACGCCTTGACAGCACAGCATAACATAGCACTGCACAAAAACTGTCCGAGTATTGAATGCCCCAGAGCCTTACGCGACTCTCGAAACATCTAAATACCTGTAGCAAGCCATAGCATATAACATAACACATCATGTTCTAAATGCATAACGTACTATGACAACTCACGGTAAACATACAGACGTGATGCAAAAATATCATAAGACAGCACAGCGTAAAATCGACATAAGTGACATGCTGCTTCTCTTTCATCTCCTGGTAAAAAGGTTGCCAGCACCTCGTAGCCTCTTGGGAGAGGCGCTGTAAAATGATCCCCATGCTAGATATAACAAAGTCGTTGAAAAGCGGTGCACACTATCCTTCTAGCCCTCCCCGGGAAAAAGATCACCCCTATCGCACTCGGGATGGTAGAGTGAGGGAGTAAAGTGACGGGTGGGGCGCGTTGTGCCTGCAGCCCTGCCTCGTTTTGGGAAGGCCCATCCGGACTGGATCACGGCTTGTTTAGTTAACACGCCTACTTAGATAAGAAAGTGCTTCACGACAGCCATGAAGCAAACGATCCAGTCCGGATGGGCCGTCCCAAAAGGCGAAAGGGCAGCGTCTACAAAACCCCATTTCCAATGGCAGGCCACCGTTTAGCATAAACGGTGACGCAAGCCAATGAAAATGAGGGGTGGGGCTTCTGAAATATGCTCTCTCAATATCTCTCGCCGAGCGAGCACCGCTTTGCGCTGCAACGCCATGCGAGACCTAATAAACACAAGGACAAATACAACAATTCCGGATCCCCACCACTAGATGGCGGAATAATGCACTGCATATGAATCCAGAAAAAATTCATGCTACACAAATACACTGGAGTCTAACATGTCACTCAACCAGCCCTTCAAGACAGCCTGTCAGGAACCCTTCCCCGGGCCCTTGAGTGCACAACCACCCTCAATGACCCATACTTACCCTGTCTGCTCAGAACATTTCCCCTTCTGTATATCTCAGCGCTCCAAAGTTACCGCAAGATGGTACTAGGCGCTTTGCAAAGCACACTGAATTAGGGAGGGTACATAACAAGACCAGTAATTGCCGGGGCATGTATTAAGAGTTCGAAGAGGGGCATTTGGACAAGGCCCATCTCTGCCCAAGGGCAGAAATGAACCCGGGAAAGAGCACTCTGATCGCGGGTTTATGGGCGCTGCCCCAGCCCTCACAACTATCAAACATCTTTTACCAAGGGCTTCATAGCCAACCACGATGGATCAGCAATGGTTGTCCCCAGGGCCGTCCAGCAGCCTTCTGTACCAGAGACCACACCAGCAGACCCTAGACTAAAGCCAATGGGAATCCAGGAGAAAAGCACAAGGGTCATCTCCCCTCTCACAGAGCGACCCCAAAGGTCCAGATATCTTTCCACCTCTCACAGGACGACCCCCAGAATCTGCCCCGCCCCTTCTGTTTAATCAGGACCGGACTGTATAAGGAGAAGAGATACAAACACCCCGCCGCATCAAGATTCATCAATGTACTAATTCAGATACGGACCGTATAAGGAGAAGAAGTACATACACTCCGGAGCCGGGGGAAGGGGGGGGGGGGGAAGACAATAACTAACAGGGGTCACCCCTTCGCCCCCCGCAAATGGGGGCACTAATTCACCACTCTGAGGGGTGAGAAGTGTCATGGATGCCACAGCCGGGCCATAAATGGGGGCATTTATGGGGGGGGGGGGGGGGGTGTCCCGGGTGGGAGTTACTCTGTGTCTTGGGTGGGGGACGGGGGGGCAGTCATTGTCTGCAGCCCATTTGAGTAGCAGTCAGTCTCTAGGTGCGGGGGGGGGGGGGGGGTAGTCAGTGGTCTGGCTTGGGGGGGCAGTCAGTGGTCTGGCTTGGGGGGGGCAGTCAGTGGTCTGGGGGGGGGGCCAGTCAGCGGTTCTTGCGGGGGGGGGGGGGGGGACAGTCAGCTTGCCGGGTTGAGTGGGCCAACCAGCGGTCCGGGCGAGGGGGGCCAGCCAGCGGTCCGGGCGAGGGGGGCCAGCCAGCGGTCCGGGCGAGGGGGGCCAGCCAGCGGTCCGGGCGAGGGGGGCCAGCCAGCGGTCCGGGCGAGGGGGCCAGCCAGCGGTCCGGGCGAGGGGACCAGCCAGCGGTCCGGGCGAGGGGACCAGCCAGCGGTCCAGGTGAGGGGACCAGTCAGCGGTCCAGGTGGGGGGGGTAGTCAGTGGTCCAGGTGGGGGGGTAGTCAGTGGTCCAGGTGGGGGGGGGTAAATCAGGGGTCCAGGTGGGGGGGGGGGGGGTAATCAGTGGTCTGGCTTGGGGGCCAGTCAGTGGTCTGGCTTGGGGGGGCAGTCAGTGGTCTGGTGAGGGGGGCGCAGTCAGCAGTCCGGGTGAGGGGGCCAGTCCGGGGTCAGCGGTCAGGGAGAGGGGGCCAGTCCGGGGTCGGGTGAGGGGGGACAGTCAGCGGTCTGGGTGAGGGGGGACAGTCAGCGGTCTGGGTGAGGGGGGACAGTCAGCGGTCCGGGTGAGGGGGGACAGTCAGCGGTCCGGGTGAGGGGGGGGGGGGGGACAGTCAGCGGTCCGGGTGAGGGGGGGGGGGGGGAGACGGACAGCGGTCCGGGTGAGGGGGGGGGGGGGGAGAGTCAGCGGTCCGGGTGGGGGGGACAGTCAATGGTCCAAGTGGGGGGGGGGCAGTCATTGGTCTAGGTGGGGGGGGCTGTCAGTGGTCTGGCTTGGGGGGGGCTGTCAGTGGTCTGGCTTGGGGGGGCTGTCAGTGGTCTGGCTTGGGGGAGCTGTCAGTGGTCTGGCTTGGGGGGGGCTGTCAGTGGTCTGGCTTGGGGGGGCTGTCAGTGGTCTGGCGTGGAGGGGGCAGTCACTTGTCCTGGTTCCAGGTGGGGAAGCAGTCAGTGTTCCCGGTGCCAGGCCTTTGGTTAGGTCTGTGTCTTGCAGCTGCCAGACAGCCCCCCTCCCTAGCCCCCCCCCCCCTCCGCCCCAGATACAATCTCGTGCCCGAGGGCTCCCTCGCGAGCCTTGACAGGACGTGATTGAACTCTATTGCCCCCCCCCTCCCTTCTTTGGTGTTAATTGATGCGGCCTCTCCCTCGACCCTCATCAGGGGCCCTGGGGAGGGCCCCCACTAGAGCGGGAGCAGCTCCAGGGTTCACTAACAGCCAGCAATCAGGGAGGGCGGGGCTGAGGGGGAACTAAGGGAAGAGGAGGGGCGAGGGGCTAAGGGGAAGGGATGAAGGAAGAAGAGGCGGGGGTATGGAGGGAAGGGGGAGGCGGGGGAAGATGGACCAATGTGGAACAAGGTCCAGAGGAGAGCGACAGGAGAGCTGGGTAGGGATGGGGGGGGGAAGGAGGGAGGGGAGAGTGAACAGGCAGGAGAGGGCGGTGAGAGGAAGGACAACAGAGCGGCCTGGATACACAGGGGCCTGGCTGGGTCTGCCTCGAGGCCAGGATACACAGGGGCCTGGCTGGATTCGGCCCTTAGGCCTGGATACACAGGGGTCTGGCTGGATTCGGCCCTTAGGCCTGGATACACAGGGGCCTGGCTGGGTCTACCTCGAGGCCAGGATACACAGGGGCCTGGCTGGATTCGGCCCTTAGGCCTGGATACACAGGGACCTGGCTGGGTCTGCCTTGAGGCCAGGATACACAGGGGCCTGGCTGGATTCGGCCCTTAGGCCTGGATACACAGGGGCCTGGCTGGATTCGGCCCTTAGGCCTGGATACACAGGGGCCTGGCTGGGTCTGCCTCGAGGCCAGGATACACAGGGGCCTGGCTAGATTCGGCCCTTAGGCCTGGATACACAGGGGCCTGGCTGGGTCTGCCTCGAGGCCAGGATACACAGGGGCCTGGCTAGATTCGGCCCTTAGGCCTGGATACACAGGGGCCTGGCTGGGTCTGCCTCGTGGCCAGGATACACAGGGGCCTGGCTGGATTCGGCCCTTAGGCCTGGATACACAGGGGCCTGGCTGGGTCTGCCTAGGGGCCTGGCTGAATTCGGCCCGGATACACAGGGGCCTCCTGGTGGGTTCAGTTTGGAGTGATTTTAGAGCCGGGTTCCCGGTCTTGTTTCCCGAGCTCGGGGCAGAGTCCGGTCCCCCGATGCCGCCCCCTGCCTCATTCCAAGGCGGCGACTCGGAACGCGAGGAATTAACGCCCCCACAACTACCTTATGCGGCAATGCCGCATTCCTGTAAATCAGCGGTAGTGGATGAACTACACAACCGCATATTTTTGTTTCGTTTCTCACCCAAGCCAAACGAGGAATTCTGTGTTTTGGAAACCCTCGTGCACGAGCTGGCAATGAACGGGGTTTATTGTAAATTCCCACGGGGGCGGGGTTGGTATGATCACCAGCCCCCCTTCAGTGCCCTCCCGGCTGCGGGTGAAAGGGAGTGGAGCAGAGAGGGAGGGAGCACAGGCTGACCACAAGCAGACACCACCCGTGGGAAAGAGGGACGGTCTGCCCTCAGCCCGGCACTTCCACAACAGACCGCTCTCCTCGGAGGCAGCAGCCACCTCAGAGACTGGCCTGAGGTGTCTCCCTACTCAGACTGTCCAAAAGAGCCCCCCTCCTCTGACTGTCCAACCGTGCCCCCCTCCTCAGAGACTGTCCGACAATGCCCTCCCTCCTCACAGACTGTGCAGTCGTTCTGTACCGCCTCACAGTCTGTCCAGCCTTGACCTCTCGCCTGATAAACTGCCCAATACTGCCCCCTCCTCACAGACCACCCAACGGCACGCTCTCCCGAGAGACGGCCCAGGGTGCTCCCTCCTCACAGACCACGCAACGGCACGCTCTCCCAAGAGACGGCCCAGGGTGCTCCCTCCTCACAGACCACGCAACGGCACGCTCTCCCAAGAGACGGCCCAGGGTGCTCCCTCCTCACAGACCACCCAACGGCACGCTCTCCCAAGAGACGGCCCAGGGTGCTCCCTCCTCACAGACCACGCAACGGCACGCTCTCCCAAGACACGGCCCAGGGTGCTCCCTCCTCACAGACCACGCAACGGCACGCTCTCCCAAGAGACGGCCCAGGGTGCTCCCTCCTCACAGACCACCCAACGGCACGCTCTCCCAAGAGACGGCCCAGGGTGCTCCCTCCTCACAGACCACGCAACGGCACGCTCTCCCAAGAGACGGCCCAGGGTGCTCCCTCCTCACAGACCACGCAACGGCACGCTCTCCCAAGAGACGGCCCAGGGTGCTCCCTCCTCACAGACCACGCAACGGCACGCTCTCCCAAGAGACGGCCCAGGGTGCTCCCTCCTCACAGACCACCCAACGGAGCACTCTCCAATGAGACTGCCCAGGGTACTCCCTCCTCACAGACCGTCAAATTGACTGTCCCCTCAGTAAAGATCCAAGACCGTTATAGCAACAGTCGAAGAGAATTTTAGGATTAAAATCAGGCAAAGAAAATGAAAACGTCACCAGTCACTGGAAAGTTCTAGCAACGCCCACACGCTCCTCCATTCACTGACAAGGGGCTACGAGTGACGTCTTCTGGCTTCAGTCACAGAGCTGGGCATCCTACTCCAGTCTGCCTCCACCCTTCCAACAGGCTAGAGGAGCTGGATGCGAGTCAGGTACCGCTCAGAGCTTCCAAGCTCCGCAGCTCCTGTGGGTGTCTCTGAGCCAGGGGACAGCGCCTCCTGCTGGCCTCTTCGCTGTGGACACCAGAGCTCGCCGAGGAGTCACTTCCGGCTCCAGGTCACCGTGAGTGTGGGCAGCGTGGTCACTCACTTTTCAGTTTCAAATACCCATCTCCACCGAGTCCAGTGCCAGACCAGTTACAACTGGTCTGCTGCAAAAGGGGAGTCCTTGGGTGCACTTTGTAGGTCGCCCGATTGAGCCAGCTGAGGCTCAACCCTAATCAGTGCTTAATTTGAGCCGGTGGTTTCCGGTGGTGGGCACCGGCACTTAATTCTCAACACTGGTACGTATTAGCCTGCCACACGGAGGCGCTGTTTGTCTACTTTTGAGATGAGCACAACTGTGTTGATTAAGTCAATAAACATAAAAAATGAGTAATAACTGCAGCTCTAGCCATTATTGTGGCTTTGGGTGGCCTGGAATAGTCTGGATTGACACACTGGTGATTAGGTGTTATGTTGGCACTGCCATTGGCACCACTGGAAGGGTGGGTCCACCCTGGCATGTAGGAGGCATGCTGGCTCTGCTGAGATTCATTCAAGCATTCCATCTATCACTTTTCTGTATACTTTAGTGTGTCGCCCTATGTAGGACGGTTATGCCCAGATGTGGGTGTGTATCCCGTGCACACTGTCACTGGAATCAAACTGTACCCAGCTGCTGAGCCTGTAAGTAGAGTGAAACTGGTCCTAGGAAGCTTGTTTCCTGTCCAGGGAGGACCTGGCCTGGCACTTCGGGCTGGACCATTCCCATGAGGCTCAGGGTCAAGACTGATTTCCATATGGCTTGGTCCACACTGGGGTGGCCTAGTGAGCAAAAGACAGGGGATTAAACCCAGATCCTTGTGACTGGGGGTAAAAGTTTGCATTGTTCAGCATTCCATTGTCACCATAAGTTGGCAGGGTATGCCCAGACGTGGGTCCCTTGCTCACTTTGCCACTGGATTTAAGCTAGCCTGGCTGATGAGGGCTGTTACCCCGAAACCGGTCCCAGGATGGTTGATTCCGGTCCAGGGAAGACCTGGCCTGGCAGTTCGGGCTGGACTCTTCCCATGAGGCACAGCGCCAAGACTGATTTGCAAATGGCCGGGTCTGAACTGGGGTCGATGGTGTGCGAGGACTGGGATGCTTCCCAAGGATTGGCAGTAGCTAAGATTCATCCATCCATCCATCCATCCATCCATCACAGTCTGTATGCTTGTTGGAAGGTGGGTTATTGGTAGGGGCAAATGTCGGTCTGCCACTAGCAATAAGGCCACCAACACATAATAGGACCCAGCATAGGTTTTAGAAAATTATTCCTATGCTCACCCCTTGGTAACGTGGCTGCGAGCAGACAGGCTTAACTTCAAAGACAGGTATGTAAAGCATTCAAAAACACCATTTCAGTAAATAATTAAGACACAACACAAAATAAAAATCCAACACCAATTTATAAAAATAGGTAATATTTTTATCTTTTAAATGACACCAAAACGAAAATATTCCACTGTAGGGAACCAGAGTTATGAATTTTTAAAGATTAGTCACTTTCTAGTGCTTAGAAACCAACAGTGCCCCTTTTAGTCATTTCGTTTTCTCTGGCAGGGACACACCTTTAGAAAAGGTTCTGAAGAATGTCTCACCACTGTGTAGCCTTCTCCAGCAGACGGGTCCAGTTAGAACTCCTTCCTGAAGTTCTGCTTGCGGGTTCCAAAGTATCCAACACACAGTCCAAGGTTCTGGAATCTCCAAGAGGGTCCTTGAAAGTGTGAAACTTCAATTCCGCAATCCACTTGAAAAAACCCTTACAAATCCACTGGTACTCCAGGCTGGGGATTCTTTGTGGGGATGTCCAGGTGAGCTCTGTTAACCTGTAGCTTGCAGGGAGTCTACTTCTTAGTCCTTTTGTAGCAAGGTAATCCACAGGGCTGCAGTTTTCAGATGGCGCAGTTTTCAGAGGTCAGGCCTTAGAAGTCTTTGCACAGCAGAACTTCGCAGCAGGGCACGTCTTGCTTCAAGTAAGTTTCAAGCAGCAGATCTGGCGGGCTCTGCCCCTCTCAGATACTTATTCACAATTCTCTGGGTCAAGCCACAGGTCACTTCTAACCAATGAAAGCAGGGTAACTCCTCATAGTTATGACCACATCCGGCAGAGTGTGGCATTATGTTGTCCCAGAGTGCATCTTTCTTCCAAATCCATAATGGCTGATTTTCCAGCAAGGAGGTAAGAGCTGGCTAAACACACCCCCTGGGATGGCTTATTTCCATGGACTCTCCCCCTACCATCTGCACATACCTTCCTTAAGCCTAGCCCTGACTCTGGGTCAAGAGTGTCAAAATGAAACTGAAAGCCAGGCCTCCCCTCTGCCTTTGAAGAGCATAGTTTACGACTCCACCCCTGGCCTGGCATACCTTATAAACTAGCACACTGCCCTCCCAGCAGAGTGGCCCTTTATCACCTCTTCAAAGCAGCCTGGCTAATCCACTTATCTTTGACCAATCAGGGCAGACCACTGGAAGGCTGAATTTGGACTTAGTCAAGTCAAGT
This sequence comes from Triturus cristatus, assembly GCF_964204655.1. Classification (NCBI taxonomy): domain Eukaryota; kingdom Metazoa; phylum Chordata; class Amphibia; order Caudata; family Salamandridae; genus Triturus; species Triturus cristatus. Next base: position 17,506,599 of record NC_140595.1, read on the forward strand.
CAAGTCAGAGAATTTATATAGCGCACTACCTACCCAGAGGGTCTCAAGGCGCTTAGAAAGGGGAGGAGGATTACTTGTCAAATATCCACGTTTTAAGTTGCTTTCTGAATGCTAGGTGGTTCTGGGTGAGGCGAAGGTAAGCGGGGAGTGAGTTCCATGTTTTAGCAGCCAGGTATGAGAAGGATCTGCCTCCCATGGTGGTCTTGTTGATGCGAGGTACAGTGGCGAGGGCTTGGCTGGAAGAACGTAGTTGGCGGGAGGGGGTGTAGAAGGACAGTCGTGAGTTGAGGCATTCTGGTCCGATGTCGTAGAGTGATTTGTGTGCGTGGGTTAGTAGTCGAAAAGTGATTCTCTTATTGACGGGTAGCCAGTGGAGGTCTTTCAGGTGACCAGAGATGTGTTCGTTGCGCGGGATGTCTAATATGATCCTGGCTGAGGCGTTTTGGATTCGTTGGAGTTTCTTCTGGAGTTTAGCGGTGGTACCTGCGTAGAGGGTGTTTCCGTAGTCCAGTCGGCTCGTGACTAGAGCATGGGTGACTGTTTTCCTTGTTTCGGTGGGGATCCAGCGAAATGTTTTCCTGAGCATGCGGAGAATGTTGAAGCAGGATGAGGATACGGCGCTGACTTGTCTGTTCATTGAAAGTGAAGAATCCAGGATCACGCCTAGGTTCCGTGCGTGGTCTGTCGGGATGGGTGCTTTTCCAAGGGCTTCCGGCCACCAAGAGTCGTCCCATGCAGAGGGGGATGTGCCTAAGATGAGGACTTCTGTTTTGTCTGAGTTCAGTTTCAGACGGCTTTGTTTCATCCATTCGGCAACCTCTTTCATTCCTTCGTGTAGGTTAGTTTTGGCGGTGCTGGGGTCATTGGTGAGAGAAAGGATTAGTTGAGTGTCATCCGCGTAAGAGATGATGTTGAGGTTGTGTTGGCGGGCGATGGCCGCGAGGGGGCTCATGTATACGTTGAAGAGGGTGGGGCTGAGTGATGATCCTTGTGGTACGCCACAGATGACTTCAGTGGCCTCGGACTTGAATGGTGGGAGGCGGACTCTCTGGGTTCTTCCGGTGAGGAACGAGGTGATCCAATCAAGTGCTTTTCCTTGTATTCCGATGTTATTGAGGCGTTGTAACAGGGTGCTGTGGCAGACTGTGTCGAAGGCTGCAGAGAGGTCGAGGAGGATGAGGGCGACTGTGTCTCCATTGTCTAGTAGAGTTCGAATGTCGTCTGTTGCTGCGATGAGGGCGGTCTCAGTGCTGTGTTTTGCTCGGAAGCCAGATTGTGAGGAGTCGAGGGATTTGTTGGCTTCGAGGAAAGCGGCGAGCTGGTTGTTGACGGTTTTCTCGATGACTTTGGCCGGGAATGGAAGGAGCGAAATGGGGCGGTAATTTTTGAGTTCGGTGGGGTCCGCTGTGGGTTTTTTCAGAAGGGCGGTGAGTTCAGCGTGTTTCCAGTCTTCCGGGAAGGTGGCGGAGTTGAAGGAGCAGTTGATGACGTCTCGGAGGTGCGGTGCTATGATGGAGTCTGCTTTGTTGAAGATGTGATGAGGACATGGGTCTGTGGGGGATCCTGAGTGGATGGAGTTCATCAGGCGGATTGTGTCCTCAGTGGAGATTGGGTTCCAGTCGTTAAGGGTGTTCACGGGGGGAGAATGTTCAGCAAATGGTTGGGTGGGTTGGTCTCTGGGTTGGTTGTCGAAGCTGTTGTGGATGTCTGCAATCTTGTTGTGGAAGAATGAGGCTAGGGAGTCGCAGAGGGCTTGAGAGGGGGTGATGTCGTTGGAGTTGGCCGAGGGGTTGGAGAATTCCTTGACGATGTTGAAAAGTTCCTTGCTGTTGTGGGCGTTGTTGTCGAGTCGATCCTTGAATGCTGTTTTCTTGGCCTTTCGGATTAGTTGGTGGTGAGTGCGGGTGGCGTTTTTGAAGGCGTCCTTGGTGCTAGTGGTTGGGTCTTTTTTCCAGGCCTTTTCAAGGGAGCGGCAGAGTTTCTTGGACTTCTTAAGATCGTTGAACCATGAGGCCTTCTTGCTGCCAGGTTTGCTTTGACGTTTTTTCAGTGGTGCTAAGGTGTCGGCGGTGTTGGATAACCATAGGGTGAGGTTAGCGGCGGCTTGGTTTGGGTTAGAGGAGTGGGCTGGGGTGTTTAGAAGGAGCGATGCGGAGATCTGGTCGGTGGTGATTTTGTTCCAGTTTCTTTGCAGAGTTGGTTGGGGTGGTTGATGGGTTTTGGCTTGTTGTAGGTGAAGTGAACGCAACTGTGGTCAGTCCAGAGGAGATCCGTAGTGTGGCTGAAGGAGACGTGATTGCTGGAGGTGAAGATGGGGTCGAGTGTGTGACCTGCGATGTGGGTGGGGGAAGTGACTAGTTGTTTAAGTCCGAGGTTGGTGAGGTTATCCAAGAGGGTGGTGGTGTTGCGGTCGTTGATCTTTTCAAGGTGAAAGTTGAGGTCTCCCAGAAGGATGTAGTCTTTGGAGGGGAGCGCGTGTGGAGTGACGAAGTCCGTGATGTCTTCACTGAATTTTGCGCGGGGTCCTGGTGGTCTGTAGAGGAGGGTGCCTCTGAGTGTGGTCTTGGGGTCGATGTGTATTTGGAAGTGAAGGTGTTCGGAGTTAGCGAGGTTGGTGTCAGAGCTGGTTGAGATGCGGATAGATTTCTTATGGACGATGGCGATTCCTCCTCCTGTGTGGCCGATGCGGTCCTTGCGTGTGATCTTATAGTCTTCAGGGATGGCAATGGTGATGTCTGGGGCGGAGGAAGCGTTCATCCATGTTTCCGTTAGGAAGGCGACGTCCGGAGAGATGGTGTCTAGTAGATTCCATAGGTCAATGGCGTGTCTGTGGACCGAGCGGGTGTTGAGAAGGATGCATTGTAGGTGGGTGGGGTCGGGAATCTGTGGTGTGGTCGTAGCGGAGATGCAGTTGGTGCCGCTAAATTTGCAGGAGTAGCAAGAGAAAGGTCCATGGGTGTGTCCAGGAGCGGCTTGGACGCAGTTGGGGGCGCGACCGGGGTTAAGGGCTAGGAGGGTGGCGGCATCGTAGGTGATGCGGGAGGGCAAAGCAGCGCGAGGGGCAGGGGGTCTGGCGCTGGGCGCGGTCCAGGCGCGGACGGGCGTAGACGGGCTTACCTTTGACGCACCTTCGGCGCGCATGGGGCGCGATCGCTGCGCGCAAACGCATCTGTCATAAGTGGATGGTGGAGGGGGGTGGGGCGTGGGAGGAGCAGCTGGGAGGCGGTAGCGGGGTGGAGAGACGGGCTGTGAGGCAACAACAAAATGGCAGAACCAAAAAGAAAGCGAAACAGGGCGAGACTGGGACACCAACTAAGCGGACTGTATGGGCAGATGCACAATCGGGTAAGGATCACTTCAGCAATACAATTAATGCGAGCAGAGCAATGCGAGCGCTACAGTTACAGAGCAGGCAATGGCGCACAATCACAACTGAGATAACGCTGCAGGTACAGATAATGGCAGCAGAGCGAGCGGTGCTTAAAATTGTCACAACTGAGACAGCGCTACAGGTACAGAAAGCGCTACGATACCACGGAGCCTTGGGAGCGTAGGGAGCGACCTCTTCTGAGCGGGTCAGGAGAGTCACCTCAGACTTAGAAACAAGAAAGTCTTATAACTTCTTGTATGTACACTTTAGGAGAAATTCAACAATATAATATTGTTGGATTTACTACTACCATTCTGGGAAGTCTTTGAATGGTCCGGCTAGTCCTCTCCTATCAATATTTATTCATCTTTAACTTCCTACCATGTTAACCTATGGGCCATGGGGTTTGCAATGGGGAAATGACTTGGGCCAGTCTTCTAGCCCCAGGGCTTATAAAAACATATTTTATAAGTATTTGCCTAATTTCTACAGGACCCCCCACCCCCTGTGCAACTAGGGGAGACTTTAGGGGTTCTGAATCTGTAGAAATATTGCAGATTCTCCTTTTACTGTATTCCTAGCATCAAAGTCGAATTTGGCCAGCAATTTACTGTTTCAAAGCAGTCCTGGCACCCAGTGCTGCTTTTAAACTGACCTCAGGCTTCAGCACTGCACACATGCTAGTGCAGAGAAAGCTGCTGGCCCCTATACTACCATACCCCAGGGTACTGGGAACCTCTAGGTAGTTTCAATCCCCTGCCCTATTATATACATCTAATGTGTTCCTTTCAGCTTGGCACTGGCCCTGGGCCTGGTTAGGCAGAGCCCAGGGTCAGTCAGAGTCAGTTACCACCAGTTCCAGTCAGCAAAAAGTTGGGGGGTGCCCAGGGCACAGGGTGACTTTGCAACAATGCTTCATTGACTGCACAGCACAGCACAGAGCAGCAGGCAGCACCCTCTGGAGCCCACGGAGGGACGCCAGCTCCCTCGAGCCCTGCCAGAAGCCTCCCCCCTGCCTTGGCGCCTGGAAGAGATTATTGACTGCCCCAAGCGCTTTCACCTGATCACCTGATCTGTGTGGCTCCAAGCCCGCCACTGTAGGGGGCGCCCTCTCCACTGCTGGGCACGCCAGAGGCGTCCCTGCTGCTGAAAACTCCCTCCGACTTCTGGGCCTACAGGAGCTATCGCTCCAAATGCGGTTTGACTGCTCTGAGCTCCACAGAAGGTTCCTCTGCAGACCCATGCTCTGCGCTCCCTTACTCTGCAGGAGGGTCGGCTCTGAACTCTGCAGGAGCTCCCTCTCCCTCCGGGAGGGTCAGCTCTTAGCTCTCAGTTCTGAAGGAGCTCACTCATCCTTCAGGAAGTGCCTGCTCTGATCTCCCCCGCCCTGCAGGAGGGTGAGCTCTAAGACCTGCAGGAGCTCCCTCACCCTGCGTGAGGTGCCGGCTCTGAGCTCCCTCGCCCTACACAAAGGTCAGCTCTAAGCTCTGCAGGAACTTCCTCACCCTACAGGAAGGTCAGCTCTCTCCCTCACCCTGCAGGAGGGTCAGTTCTCTCCCTCTCCCTGCAGGAGGGTCAGCTTTCTCTCACCCTGCAAGGGGGGGGGGGGGTCAGCTCTCACCCTGCAAGAGGGTCAACTCTCTCCCTCATCCTCAGGAGGGTCCACTCTCTCACTCTGCATATCTCACTCTCACCCTACAGGAGGGTCAGTTCTCTCTCTCACACTACAGGAGGGTCAGTTCTCTCCCTCCCCCTGCAGGAAGGTCAGTTCCCTCCTTCCCCCTGCAGAAGGATCAGTTCCCTCCCTCTCCCTGCAGGAGGGTCAGTTCCCTCCCTCTCCCTGCAGGAGGGTCAGTTCCCTCCTTCCCCCTGCAGGAGGGTCAGTTCCCTCCTTCCCCCTGCAGGAGGGTCAGTTCCCTCCTTCCCCCTGCAGGAGGGTCAGTTCCCTCCTTCCCCCTGCAGGAGGGTCAGTTCCCTCCTTCCCCCTGCAGGAGGGTCAGTTCCCTCCTTCCCCCTGCAGGAGGGTCAGTTCCCTCCCTCCCCCTGCAGGAGGGTCAGTTCCCTCCTTCCTCCTACAGGAGGGTCAGTTCCCTCCTTGCCCCTGCAGGAGGGTCAGTTCCCTCCTTCCCCCTGCAGGAGGGTCAGTTCCCTCCTTCCCCCTGCAGGAGGGTCAGTTCCCTCCTTCCCCCTGCAGGAGGGTCAGTTCCCTCCTTCCCCCTGCAGGAGGGTCAGTTCCCTCCTTCCCCCTGCAGGAGGGTCAGTTCCCTCCTTCCCCCTGCAGGAGGGTCAGTTCCCTCCTTCCCCCTGCAGGAAGGTCAGTTCCCCTCCCTTTCCCTGCAGGAGGGTCAGTTCCCTCCCTCTCCCTGCAGGAGGGTCAATCCCCTCCCCCCCTGCAGGAGGGTCAGTTCCCTCCCCCTCCCTGTAGGAGGGTCAGTTCCCTCCCCCTCCCTGTAGGAGGGTCAGTTCCCTCCCCCTCCCTGTAGGAGGGTCAGTTCCCTCCCCCCCCTGCAGGAGGGTCAGTTCCCTCCCCCCCCCCTGCAGGAGGGTCAGTTCCCTCCCCCTCCCTGTAGGAAGGTCAGTTCCCTCCTTCCCCCTGCAGGAGTGTCAGTTCCCTCCTTCCCCCTGCAGGAGTGTCAGTTCCCTCCTTCCCCCTGCAGGAGAGTCAGTTCCCTCCTTCCCCCTGCAGGAGGGTCAGTTTCCCCCTTCCTCCTGCAGGAGGGTCAGTTCCCTCCTTCCCCCTGCAGGAGGGTCAGTTCCCTCCATCTCCCCGTAGGAAGGTCAGTTCCCTCCTTCCCCCTGCAGGAGGGTCAGTTCCCTCCTTCCCCCTGCAGGAGGGTCAGTTCTCCCCCTCTCCCTGCAGGAGGGTCAGTTCCCTCCTTCCTCCTGCAGGAGGGTCAGTTCCCTCCCTCTCCCTCAGGAGGGTCAGTTCCCTCCTTCCTCCTGCAGGAGGGTCAGTTCCCTCCTTCCCCCTGCAGGAGGGTCAGTCGCCTCCTTCCTCCTGCAGGAGGGTCAGTTCTCTCCCTCTCCCTGCAGGAGGGTCAGTTCCCTCCTTCCTCCTGCAGGAGGGTCAGTTCTCTCCCTGCAGGAGGGTCAGTTCCCTCCTTGCCCCTGCAGGAGGGTCAGTTCCCCCCTTCCTCCTGCAGGAGGGTCAGTTCCCTCCTTCCCCCTGCAGGAGGGTCAGTTCCCTCCATCTCCCCGTAGGAAGGTCAGTTCCCTCCTTCCCCCTGCAGGAGGGTCAGTTCCCTCCTTCCCCCTGCAGGAGGGTCAGTTCTCCCCCTCTCCCTGCAGGAGGGTCAGTTCCCTCCTTCCTCCTGCAGGAGGGTCAGTTCCCTCCCTCTCCCTCAGGAGGGTCAGTTCCCTCCTTCCTCCTGCAGGAGGGTCAGTTCCCTCCTTCCCCCTGCAGGAGGGTCAGTCGCCTCCTTCCTCCTGCAGGAGGGTCAGTTCTCTCCCTCTCCCTGCAGGAGGGTCAGTTCCCTCCTTCCTCCTGCAGGAGGGTCAGTTCCCCCCTTCCCCCTGCAGGAGGGTCAGTTCCCTCCTTGCCCCTGCAGGAGGGTCAGTTCCCTCCTTCCTCCTGCAGGAGGGTCAGCTCTAAGCTCTGCGGCGTCTGGTCCTCTTCTCCCTGCAATGCTCTGTTTGGGGGATGAAAGGCACGCGCCCCCCCCCCTCCTCCAGACTGCGGGTGGGGGGGGGGGGGAGCTGCTCTCAGTCTGCTGCCTCCTCGGGGGCGCGTGATTGATTGTCCCCCCCTCGCACTGAGCCGTCCCTGGGGGGCGCAGGCTCCCATTCACCGCGCCTCGTTAATGTGCAATTTACTGGCACTTTAACACTCACCGCATGAAGAATGAGCGCGCTGCCAGGGCTGAGGGCTCTCGGCCCTCCTCTCCCTCCCAGGGACGGAGGGCAGCGGCAGCGGGGTGCGGCGGAGAGGACCCTGGGGCAGGGATGCAAGGACCCACAGCTGCCCAGGCACTGGCGGTGGGGGGGGGGGGGGGGCACGGGGGGGGGCACCCGTGGGGGCATCAGAGGGGGAGGGGACACCAGTGAGGCACGGGGCACCATAGCACACAGAAGGGAGGGGGGCACCAGCATCTGACTTCAAGGAGCTATCAGCCCACCCTCGGGCAGTGAGCAGACATTGCTTCTGGGCTTCAAGGAGCAATCATTAGTGCCCCATTGAACCACCTGTCCATGGTCTGGCAGGGCTGCTGGGCTTCAGGGTGCTACAACAGTGTTCCCCCAGGCCGGACAGGATACCGCTGGCCCTTTGAAGTACAGGCCTTTAATTCTACCACACCACTTCTCCTGTGATCTGCTGACCTACATTTGTATATTGCATGGATGGGCCAGTATTTATACAGGACATTGGAGGCCTGTGTTTATACAGGGTATTGGACGCCTGTGTTTATACAGGGTATTGGACGCCTGTATTTATACAGGGTATTGGACGCCTGTATTTATACAGGGCATTGGAGGCCTGTATTTATACAGGGCATTGGAGGCCTGTGTTTATACAGGGCATTGGAGGCCTTTATTTATATATGTATACAGGGCATTGGAGGCCTGTGTTTATACAGGGTATTGGAGGCCTGTGTTTATACAGGGTATTGGAGGCCTTTATTTATATATGTATACAGGGCATTGGAGGCCTGTGTTTATACAGGGTATTGGAGGCCTTTATTTATATATGTATACAGGGCATTGGAGGCCTGTGTTTATACAGGGTATTGGAGGCCTGTGTTTATACAGGGCATTGGAGGCCTGTGTTTATACAGGGCATTGGAGGCCTGTGTTTATACAGGGCATTGGAGGCCTGTGTTTATACAGGGCATTGGAGGCCTGTGTTTATACAGGGCATTGGAGGCCTGTATTCATACAGGGCATTGGAGGCCTGTATTCATACAGGGCATTAGAGGCTTGTATTCATACAGGGCATTGGAGGCCTGTGTTTATACAGGGTATTGGAGGCCTTTATTTATATATGTATACAGGGCATTGGAGGCCTGTGTTTAAACAGGGTATTGGAGGCCTTTATTTATATATGTATACAAGGCATTGGAGGCCTGTATTTATACAGGGTATTGGAGGCCTGTGTTTATACAGAGCATTGGAGGCCTGTGTTTATACAGAGCATTGGAGGCCTGTGTTTATACAGGGCATTGGAGGCCTTTATTTATATATGTATACAGGGCATTGGAGGCCTTTATTTATATATGTATACAGGTATTGGAGGCCTTTATTTATATATGTATACAGGGCATTGGAGGCCTGTGTTTATACAGGGTATTGGAGGCCTTTATTTATATATGTATACAGGGCATTGGAGGCCTGTATTTATACAGGGCATTGGAGGCCTGTGTTTATACAGGGTATTGGAGGCCTGTGTTTATACAGGGTATTGGAGGCCTGTGTTTATACAGGGCATTGGAGGCCTGTGTAGGGCATTGGAGGCCTGTGTGTATACAGGGCATTGGAGGCCTGTATTTATAAGGAGCACGTCTACTACTGTAATCGGCGTGTCCACTGGAATTAGGAGATTCTGTTGCTGCGGATTTTTTTATTTCAGCAGGTTTATGGTTTTGCCACATAATCTTTGCCCAGACAGTATTACCTTGTGTAAAAATGACAAAATCAAGTAACACAATAAAAAAAGTGCTGCATTAGGCCACAAAATGTGCCTTTCTTGCCATATAACTTGGACAACCATGCCACATACTTGGTCACCCTGCTGCATAATTCCAGTGGATTTACGTTTATGTTAATACAGGAAACATCTCATCCTGTAATCTGAAGGCCTGCATTATACAGGGCACAACTGGTCCTGTAATCCCCCAACCTGGAGAGATACCCCAAATACCTTTAGCACTGCTACCTATGGGCTTCTATTCACCCAGAACAGTACCGGACATAGGAGGCAGCCGAGAGTCTTTCGAGGCGCTATACACCCCGTCAACGCTACATGGTGTTAGGAAAACAGTTTAAGGTCTCAAGAGCAGCCCCTCGGTGCAGTGCCGTGCAGATACACTGCCCCACTGCCCATCAAAATACAGTGCACACTGCCCAAAATCGTTACAAGAAAAAAAAAAAAAAAGCTTAAATGAGATTTTAAATACTTATCTAATCAAAGAAGTAAGGTCACAGTTCAGTAATATTTTCATATGCGTTAAAACGAAAAAAGTGTAGAGGCCTAAAGATTTTCTGAATTCAGGGGCTGCTGAACACCGAGGCCGCCTGGTCTTGATTCCACCTCACGCCTCTTTCTTCCACTCCCTACAGTTCCTGTCTCTATCTCATGAATACCGAAGATGCCTGGTCTTGATTCCACCTCATGCCTCTTTCTTCCACTCCCTACACTTCCTGTCTCTATCTCATGAATACCGAAGATGCCTGGTCTTGATTCCACCTCATGCCTCTTTCTTCCACTCCCTACACTTCCTGTCTCTATCTCATGAATACCGAAGATGCCTGGTCTTGATTCCACCTCATGCCTCTTTCTTCCACTCCCTACACTTCCTGTCTCTTTATCTCATGAATACCGAGCCCGCCTGGTCTGGATTCCACCTCATGCCTCTTTCTTCCACTCCCTACACTTCCTGTCTCTTTATCTCATAAATACCGAGCCCGCCTGGTCTTGATTCCACCTCGTGCCTCTTTCTTCCACTCCCTACACTTCCTGTCTCTTTATCTCATGAATACTGAGGCTGCCTGGTCTTGATTCCACCTCGTGCCTCTTTCTTCCACCCCCTACATTTCCTGTCTCTTTATCTCATGAATCCCGAGGCTGCCTGGTCTTGATTCCACCTCAAGCCTCTCTCTTCCATGAACCTGCACTTCCTGTATCTTTATCTCACTCTTGCATCTTTTCATCTTCCATTCAGTTTCTAAAAAAAAGCATAATTCATGAGCCTACACATGTCTTAAATCACCGTAGGCAGCAGTCGAAAGACCAGCATCCGTTCTCCTTAAGTGCTACCGCCCACCTAGGACACTCTGCTCACTCTCCTGCGGTACTGGAACTACGCCTAAGGGTAGTGGTATCTGGGACGGAGGTTGATCCTTTTCTTCACAAACACGTAAACATTAGGAGTCCATCCCACTGCAGCTTCGTACGATGAGTAGCTACCATAGGCTCCTAAAGGCCTTAAAAACCCTACTGTTTCCAGTACAACTTGGGGTCCTATGTGTAAATCTTTTTTGCTGTAGGAAACAGGCCGATTCACAGACTCGGCGCGTTACGGACTGCATAAAAGTAATTTCTAAAGTACAAATACCACATTTCGATTAGTCAACTTGCGACCGAATTCCAATTTGGATTAGCAATCCAGTATTTGTAAGGGGCGAGTTTAGAGCGTCCTTTCCAAATACCAAATCGCAGCGGTATGTATGAAGGTTTTGCTATCGAGACGGCTGCAAACATTCATGCAGGGGCGGCTCCTCCGTTATGGCGGAGGAGCGTCGCCCCGCCTGCTGCGAGGGCAGTACGCGCACACATTAATAAAGTGGTCATAAATACCATTTTATTGTCTGTGGCGGGCTAGCACTGTTACAGCACAAGGGCAGGGGGCGGGGCTGATTAGTGCAATTGCACTATTACTTCAGCCCCCTGCCAGGGCGCATGTCCTATTGGCCGGCTGCCAACAACCGGCCAATCTGACCTGCACACTTCAGAGCATGCAACCCCATGGCTGAGAAACCGCAGGGGAAATCGCAGCCGCAGGGCCCCAGCCTCAACGAGCGCTGGGTTAGCCTGCTACAACCAATCCGATTGGTTTCAGGTTGTACAAGGGAGGAAGGCCTTTCCTTTGGAGCCAAGTCAACACAGAGGAGAGAAGAGAGAGACTGCAACCCGACCCTCTAGCAAAGCAACATGTGTACGGTGAGTTTGCGCCCACCGTTTTTAAATGTTGCCAGCCACTACCGCATTCATATTTCACTGACAACTCAAAGCAGGTACTAACCATTAGCAAAAAGGAAGGGATCTCAAGGGACTCCACCTTTGTTTATGTTGGAAGAAATATTTTTTAAGACCAGGCAGTGGTGCAACGGACCACTGCCTACTCCTAAAAAACAAAAACTTTTTTTTTTTTTTATTTAAACGTATCTAGTTTTCCTACAAGGCAAACTGGCTACATTTAAAAAAAAAAGATTGCTTTATTAAAAACCAATCGCACACAAGGTGGTCTGCTGACCGCAGCCGGCCACCATCCCAGCGTTTACTGCTATTCCTAATGAGCCGCAAACTGCAACTGACCTCATTAATATTCAAGAGGTCGATTTGCGACCCACAAGGAATCGCTATTTAACAGGCGTATGTTTTTGTACATTAGGAATTGCGATTTCCTAACTGCGATTCGTCGAGCATCGTAAAATAGAAGACTGCAATCCCAAAATTTTGCACATACGTCCCTAGGTTCTTTATTGCACAGCGGCTTTTCAGATCCAGGACACCTCTTGGTAACAGCACGCCGTATAACATTCCCAAAAATAAATAAGATATACATGGAGACACACCGGAGCCAACACACCATGCACTGTGAGACATCCCTGTGTCAACATGCCACGTACAAGAGACGCCCGGGGCTGCGCACCGTGTACTGGGAGACGCCCGGGGCTGCGCACCGTGTACTGGGAGACGCCCGGGGCTGCGCACCGTGTACTGGCGCACCGTGTACTGGGAGACGCCCGGGGCTGCGCACCGTGTACTGGGAGACGCCCGGGGCTGCGCACCGTGTACTGAAGACACCCGGGGCTGCGCACCGTGTACTGAAGACGCCCGGGGCTGCGCACCGTGTACTGAAGACGCCCGGGGCTGCGCACCGTGTACTGGCGCACCGTGTACTGGGAGACGCCCGGGGCTGCGCACCGTGTACTGGGAGACGCCCGGGGCTGCGCACCGTGTACTGGGAGACGCCCGGGGCTGCGCACCGTGTACTGAAGACACCCGGGGCTGCGCACCGTGTACTGAAGACACCCGGGGCTGCGCACCGTGTACTGAAGACACCCGGGGCTGCGCACCGTGTACTGAAGACACCCGGGGCTGCGCACCGTGTACTGAAGACACCCGGGGCTGCGCACCGTGTACTGAAGACACCCGGGGCTGCGCACCGTGTACTGAAGACACCCGGGGCTGCGCACCGTGTACTGGGAGACGCCCGGGGCTGCGCACCGTGTACTGGGAGACGCCCGGGGCTGCGCACCGTGTACTGGGAGACGCCCGGGGCTGCGCACCGTGTACTGGGAGACGCCCGGGGCTGCGCACCGTGTACTGAAGACACCCGGGGCTGCGCACCGTGTACTGAAGACACCCGGGGCTGCGCACCGTGTACTGAAGACACCCGGGGCTGCGCACCGTGTACTGGGAGACGCCCGGGGCTGCGCACCGTGTACTGGGAGACGCCCGGGGCTGCGCACCGTGTACTGGGAGACGCCCGGGGCTGCGCACCGTGTACTGGGAGACGCCCGGGGCTGCGCACCGTGTACTGAAGACACCCGGGGCTGCGCACCGTGTACTGGGAGACGCCCGGGGCTGCGCACCGTGTACTGGGAGACGCCCGGGGCTGTGCACCGTGTACTGGGAGATGCCCAGGGCTGCGTACTGACAGGAAGACGCCCAGGGCTGTAAACCATGTGCAGGGAAACACCCGGTGCTGTGAAGCATGTACTAGGAGACACGCGTGGCTATGAACCATGTACTGGGAGACAACAAGGCCAACACGCCAGGTACTGGGAGACACTCAGGGGTTGAAAGGGGAGCGCAGCACAGATGTTGTAGTGTTCTGCGATTCCGTGCATGTCGCCTAGAGCGGTCTCAGACTCCAGGCCAACAAAGTGCTTTTCTACTGAGCTGCAGCCAACAACAAGTCTCCCACCGCAACCCCCGGCTTGCGACGACCCTCGCCAGGGACGCGGCCTTCTTCCAACACTTTTCTGACAGGAACCATGTAGGGTATTCTCTGCTCCACATAGTTTACACACACCACAGCCGGCATCACCCACAGCCGGCATCACCCACAGCCGGCATCACCCACAGCCGGCATCACCCACAGCCGGCATTACCCACAGCCGGCATCACCCACAGCCGGCATCACCCACAGCCGGCATCACCCACAGCCGGCAGAGGCGACTCCATCAAACTCGGACCTGTGATCTGCATTTCACCCAGCAGAAAATCCACTCCACTGGACCCGGAAGTGCCCTCCTCACTGCTCTCAACTCTACTCTCTCCCAGCTCCCCTTCCTCTGAACTCCCCTGTGACCTCGCGCGATCACCCTCTTCCTTTGAATACCCACGTGACATCACCCCCTCACCTTCCTCTCAAATCACGCAGGACCTCACCACCTTTTCCACTAAACACCCCTCTGGCCTCCCCCAAAGCCCTTCCAAAAGTGCACGCCCTCCTCTCACCAACACTCAACTTCATGCCCACTATCTGTGAACCACAGCGCTCAGACCAATCACAAAGCTGCATTGATAATGGCTATGGGAAGCCTGGGTGTGTTTCCTGTTGCAGCCAGAGCAGACGGAGGAGAGACGAGCAGACAGGCGGCGAGGAAGCAGCTAGAAGCGAAGGTTTTGTTTTTTGCTTGTTCGCGTTCTTCCCATGATCGGAATACTGTCACGAAACAGGCACGACGCGAAATGCCGTAAATTACCACGATTATGCCACCATAGTGAGGATTTTGCTGATGCCTAGACAATATCACCCGGAAGCCAGCAGCTACCCCTACAAGCACTTCACTCCTCAGACCCCACCTCCCAAACCCCTCGAATATGTTAAAATAGGTACAACCGCCCTGTCCTACTAGCTTGTACATACCTTCACTCCCCCCCCCCCACCCCTGCACACCTCACCTCTCCCGGCCTGCACACCTCCCCTCCCCCCCCAGCAGCCTGCACACGTCCTCTGAACTCCCCACCCCCTCACAACCTTTGCATACGTTTTATTAGAGACAAATAACCCTGTCCTAGTAGCATGTACATACCTTCACCCCCACAGCCCCCCTTCAGCCTGCACACCACCTCCGATCTTCCCACCCCCATCGCCCCCTTGCATATGTTTTATTCGGTACAACTGCCCGCCCTACTGCCTTGTACCCACCTTCATCCCCCCCCCACCCTCCACACTCCTACCCCAGAAGCCTTCACACCTCCTCCGATCTCACGGCTTCCAAGTCCCAGGCACCGAAACTGGGTTTTAATGAAACGAAGAACAGCTTAAAAAGACATTTCAGCTTTCTAATCGTCCCGGCTTTTTAACTCTCACGACTGGGCCCCTCCCGGGGGCCCTGAACAGCCTAATGTGGATTATCAGCAAGAAGTTGGCCCCGGAGCAGGAAAGGGGCCAGCTGCCGGCAGCGGCGCGCTGCAGATCGACTCTTACATAATTAAAGGCTTTTTAAAAATTAATCCCGCCATTTCCTTCTGAAATAGAACAGTGCGCACGTGTACGACAGACAGCAGGGCCCAGACACCTGAAGACGTGTCGCATCACTGCCTGGGGGTGAGAAACAGGTGCCCCTCGCCCCCAGGCCTGGAAGCAGGCCTGGGTACGAGGGTGGGGCCCCAGCACCCCCCCCCCCCCCTCCTCCTGCTGCTATCTTCAGCCAGAGACCCGGCCCCTCTGAGGATCCCCGACACGGCCTCGCATCGAAGGCTCAGACGCCACGGAGCGCTCCCAGGAGATGGCTGAGGCTTCTATAGCGCCAAACAGGGCCACTGAGCGCTTGAGTAACAACACAAAAGAAGGAAACACTGGGGGCCGATACACGAGGCCGCAAAAAACATGGGTAAGGGGGCGGGCATGCATCTGCACGCCAGCACAAACAATGCACATAGAGACGCACAACCCCAACGCAACACAAAGATACAACCCGCAGACAACTCAGCACACAAGAGAATGAAAAGCAGGCCTACCTGTTTGTGCATCTCAATGTTCAGCCCGTATGACATTTCGTAGTACTGTGAAACAGAAGAAAGATTGTGAGCATCGACGGGGGGAGGGGGGGGGGGAGCTGGCTAGGCAGGACGGGGGGGGGGCAGGGCTGCAGGCTACCATGTCAAATGGAGTAGGGAGAGCAACCAGACCAGGGGTTGGCGTGTACAAATACAAACAGGCTCATACCGGCCAGCAGACACACAAACAGCAAACACTCACTCATGCCTGCCATCCCGCACGCACACGCACACACACTCACTCACAGCCAACTCTCACTCGTACCTGCCACCACACACACAGCCAACACTCACTTATGCCTGCCATCCCGCACGCACACACACACTCACTCACAGCCAACACTCACTCATGCCTGCCAGCACGCACACACAGCCAACTCTCACTCGTACCTGCCACCACACACACAGCCAACACTCACTCATGCCTGCCAGCACGCACACACAGCCAACTCTCACTCGTACCTGCCACCACACACACAGCCAACACTCACTTATGCCTGCCAGCCAGCACACACACTCACAGCCAACACTCACTCATGCCTGCCAGCCCTCACACAGCCAACACTCACTCATGCCTACCAGCACACGCGCACACACACACTCACACACATCACTCACTCCTGCCAACACACACACACACACACACACACCACACACTCATGCCTGCCAGCACTCACACACAGCCAGCACTCACACATACCTGCCAGCCATCACACACACCCCCACACAGCCACTCACTCATACCGGTCAGCCAGCCCACCCACACACAGCCACCACTCACCCATGCCTGCCAGCACACACACTCACAGCCAACTCACTCATGCCTGCCAGCCCACACACACAAAGCCAAGACTCACTCATACCTGCCAGCCCACACACACAAAGCCAAGACTCACTCATACCTGCCAGCGATCATACACACACAGCCAACACTCACACATACCTGCCAGCGATCATACACACACACAGCCAACACTCACTCATACCTGCCAGAACAAACACATACCCAGCCAACACTCACTCATACCTGCCAGCTAGCACACACACCAATAACACACAATTGTGCCTGGCCACCAGAGCACACATGGTTTCAGTCAGAACATGTGCCGCCAGTAAGCACATGGTGCCCACACGACTAGATAGTCAACAGGCATTAGCCGGCCAACTAAGCAACCAATTGAAGCACCAATCAACTAGAAAACGCAGGCCCCTACCAGTCAGCCAAAGAAAACACACATCCATCAGCCAAACGACTCAAGCTCCTGCCAATCAACCAATAGACACACGAATCAACCAGACACTCCAGGTCCTGCCAGCCGGCCAACCAACCAACACATACACCCATCAGCCTACTCCCTAGGCCAGCACTGAGGGGGAGAACCGGTAAGCTCACCCCAGAGAGAATGGAGACACCGGCTGGGGGCAAGGGCGCCAGTTTACAAACTAGGGCATGGGGCATCCGCCCCTGGTTATCCCCTACGAGATACACGGAGTCCACTGCACATGGGGCCGGCGCTGTAAGTAAGAGAGGATGAGGCCCTGGGCAATGTGCCCTAAATAGGCCCCTCACCCTCTCCCCCCGCCAGGAAGAGACGTCACTCGTGCTCCGGAAGTACCTCGCCATTCGCGGTGACCAATCCCTCATCCAGGAGCCATGAGGGCGTGGCCGGGGTCCCGGGGGCCCTCGTCCTAAAGGCGCGCTGCCTTATAGTACGCGCTTTCAGGACAACTCAGGCTCCTGCCAACCAACCAACACATGCATCAGCTATACAACTCCGACTCCTGCCAACCAACCAACAGCCGTTTTAGCCAGACGACTCAGGCTCCTCCCAGACGGCAAATCAATACACGCACCCATCAACCAGACAACTCAGGCTCCTGCCAACCAAACGACACATGCATCAGTTATAAAACTCCGGCTCCTGCCAACCAACCAACACACCCATCAACCAGACAACACTGGTTCTTGCCAGCCAACCAACACACACACCCATCAGCCAGATAACTCTGGCTCCACCCAAACAAACCAACACATGCATCAGCCAGACAACTCAGGTTCTTGCCAGACAACCAACAGACGCAGCCGTGAGCCCAATGACTCAGGCTCCTGCCACCAGCCAGCCAATACATGCACCCATTATCCAGACCACCAAGTCTCCTCCCAGCTAAAACCCAACAGGCGCACCCAATAGCTAGAGGACTCCGGCAAGCCAAAAACACATACACACCCTTCACTTATACAGCTCAAGCTCTTGCCAGCCACCCACCCACATATCCAACACACTTACCATGATATAATGCCTCTGGATTTCAGTCTTTTCTGTTGCAAGTTTTTCACATTCTAGCTTCAGGCTGAAAGAGAGAAGGACAACAAATGAACAAAAGACGCAGCATTTGTCAGGAGTGAACTAAAGAACAGAAACCGACCACAAGCTAAAAACTGAAGCAGGAAAAAGGCAATAACCACAGAACATTACCGTAGCAAACCTTGGAAAAGAAGACACCAGTATACATCATAAGACACAAATTAGACCATCCGGTCAAACCAAAGGTTGGAGTCAAACCCAAGAGTGGGACCAAACCAAGAGCCAAGCCAGAGCGAAGGCCAGAGCAGGAACCCGCACAGGATCTGGGATGTAACGAAGATGAGGGCCAGGCTGCACAGCTTCCTACACCTCAAGGGTGTAGATGCATCACCGCCCGTCCGCACTAGTGCTGAACCAGGGATCACATGTGGGTAGGACTTCTCTGGCTCATACTGGGAAGACACCATGGTGCAGACTACAATACCTGCCTCGTCCAGGCATTCTGGGCCGACACCATGGTGCAAACTTCAATACCTGCCTCGTCCATGCATTCTGGGCTGGGAGGGACTACGGTGCAAACTTCAATCCCTGCCTCGTCCATGCAGTCTGGGCTGGGAGGCACCATGGGGCGGACTTCAATACCTGCCTCGTCCATGCATTCTGGGCTGGGAGGCACCATGGGAGGACTTCAATCCCTGCCTCGTCCATGCATTCTGGGCTGGGAGGCACCATAGGGCGGACTTCAATACCTGCCTCGTCCATGCATTCTGGGCTGGGAGGCACCATGGTGTGGACTTCAATACCTGGCTTGCCGATGCTTTCTGGGTAGGGAGGCACCTACCTGTGGTACTGATTCTGCAGAAACTGGAACTCCTCCTTAATGCGCTCCAGAGTCTCCGGGTAGGTGAGCTTGAGGGACTGAGGCGTGCCAGAGGCCGCACTGGCCGCAACCGCCGCCGCCGCAGAGGCCTGCAGATGCGTCTGGAAGAAAGAAGAAAAACATTACAGACACGTACTGGCGACACCATCAGAGCTGCCAATCACAAGAGCATTCCAATAATCAATGCTGAGCCCATCACAGCTCTAGGAATATCAGGTCTACGGGTTCCGAAGGAAGGGGGCGTAGATTCCCCAACAGCTTCAGATAAAGTGAGTGGCTCCGCAGGAACTTACCTGCCCACTTATTGACACGTCAGTCGAGTACCCCAGACTCTAATCTGTTTAAACAGGTGAGAACCACTTCACCCACCTGAATCTTTGCAGTTCACCTCCTGATAGAATGAGCAGAAATCCTGTTTTCATGCAGGGGTTGACTTTCTTGAGGCATTGCAAGGTATTGAGGTGGTCCTGGCACTGGAAGGTGGGCCAGCTGAATGCCACCTGAACATTGATGTAATCCGTGTAATGGTTAAGTTGCACCCCCCACCCCCCTTTTATCCCACTGCTAATATTCTAAGTGTTGCAACAGGCAATATTACATTAGTGACTCAACGTGTGAAAGATTACTACCAGCAGCGATCGTGTTAGTGCACACGGCACGGCCGCCCGCAGTAATGTTAAAGAATATATCAAACAAGACATTATCAATAGTCAGTCTCCCGATGCCACGTCATTTATTACTCACATATCAACTATAAATATATTTTGAAAATTCAGTCACTTTTCTGCAAACATCAGCTTATGATTTCTGAAAATACACATCTTTCCACCTCGAATACACCCTTTTCAATGCCTGCACTTGTTACATTAATCCAATCAAAATCTTCTAATTTAGTAGGCTGGGTTGGACATAAGACGTCTACTTACACCTAGCTGGAGAGCTTCCGTAGCTCAGAAGCTACTCGTTGGGGCAGCCTGCTCCAGTCTAGACCAATAAGGAGAAGGGTGAGGCGGGCCCAAAGGAAGCGGACAGACCGAGCAGCCTCAACGCCAACATGGTTTCACCATCAAGGATCGCCCATCGAGAAGATTCGATATCCAGAAGGGCAATCGGATGCCTCAGTTTGTGTAGAGAACCCAGAAATGTCCCCGCTGTGTCTCACTTACCGTCTCCTGAATCTTCAAGCTTGAAAGGCTCAATGGGTATTGAAGACGGGGGTAAGATGGGCGGACGGTAAACTATGTACCTACATGCATATCATTTCAGCAATCAAAGTTCTTAAACATGGTTGGGGGGGGGGGGGGGGGGGGGGGTCTTGAAAACTGATATTTAGGACTCGCCTGAGACAGCCCATGTGCAGTCGCTTGCAGGACATTTTACTTACAGGTGACCTAGAGCCCGCCCACAGCCTACGATTGGTTCGCTCCATCATCACTCTAATTCGCTTGCTACTCTTTGGTCAACTTGTGCCGGCTTGACCGTCTCTTCTTGTGTTTGGCTCTTACCTGGAGCATGTTCCAAATACTGCTTCCTTCCTCGATGTCCTTTCACTGCTCGCACTTTCGAAGCTACTTTTATCTTACTGTGAAGGCGCTCCTAATGAGTGCCTGTTGCTTGTTCCCTCCCGCTGTCTTTGGTGTTGCTTCCTGTCATTCACTCACTGTCTGTCTTGTTCCTTGCCCCTCCCAAATACCGCGTTGTTTGCCCCCCCTGGCTCTTTTACCGCTGTACCTGTTGGCTCCACCAAACTACCACATGGCGTTACTTGCTCTGTCCCCTTGGGTTATGCTACCTGCCCTGCCCACGTTGGGCTGCTTGCCCCGCCCACGTTGGGCTGCTTGCCCCTCCCACGTTGGGCTGCTTGCCCCTCCCACGTTGGGCTGCTTGCCTCACCGCCCGTGCTGTGTTTGACTCGCCACCCGCCTGCGACGCATGCGTGCCCCGGCACCCACCCCCGTTTTGTTGCATGCTGTTCGGTACAGTCTATAGCAATGCCCTTGGCTCACCAGGCTGATCCATGTACCGCACCGACTGCCCCTGTCCTCGGTACCCTCCTCAGTGCCCAGTGGACACAGAAAGCAGATTATTGCCCCAACCTGGGGCCAGTACTCCAGCCTAAATAGCCTTCCAGAACATCCTTCACTCATGTAAGCTGTGCCTTAATGAGGCGTAATGGGGACTTCTGAAATATCGTCACCCGCTCCAACCAACCACACACACTTCCTCCCTAAAGGCTCACAAAATCCTTTTAGGTCCATGATGTCGCACGCCAGAGGTGTCGGCTCCACACCAAAACTCGCCTGGCTCGTCCTGTTGTCCATCTGAGGCCCTACATGCGGGACCCTACAAACCAGGAAGTAGTGTACTGGAAGGAGACTCATAGTACAGAGGTCACCGAAACACACACCACCAACAGGGCACTAATGCTTGCAAAGTACACAGCCAGGGGCCCCAAGAAGATCCTGCAGGACCCCAGCCTGGTCTCTTCAATGGCAAAGGGGAGCGGCCATCTTGGGCACACCGGGATTGACGCACAAGGGACACTTGAGAAACGGTCAAAGTCTGGGGCCCAGCCACCACTCCCTGAAATGAGGAGCCTCATACAACAATCTCAAAGCTCTGCACATCCACCGAGAACTCTGAAAAAACACACAAAGACAGCACACAGATTTCATGAAAGGAGACAAACTAAGGCGGCAGAAACTCCAAAGCAAATGCAAGGGACCGCGAGGAGTCTGAGAAAGAAGGAGCAGCCACGCGCAGCACAAGATGCAAAACCAAGAACTAACAACAGCTCCGAGGAGACACGGCCAGATCTCCAACTAGACGCAGAATTAAGAAGCGCATTTAGGAGACCTACAGAACAATACTAAATACCAGGTTATGAACCTGTTAAAATATCTATTTCAGGAAATAAAAATAAAACAACATGGCTGGAAACAGCAACAAAAGCCCCTTACAACTGCGAGAGGGGCGAAGCCTACAAGTAGGGCGTTTCACTACGGAAAAGCAGGGATTCAAACATGTGGTTGGACCAAAAACACAAAAACCACACTGTGTAATACCCCGCGCTTATGGAAGACTGATAGTGAAAGCCCCGCATGCGGTATAAAGGAAGTGACCCTTTCGGTGGGGTGAGACATCTGGAGGGCGCACATCAGTCGAGTGGACCTTGGAAAAAAATGTGGTGCAATACAACTACTGAAACTCTATGCTGTGGCTGTCGCCTGAGTGCAGTCGCAAGAGTGAGGGGGACGGGGGGGTGATGGGCTGTTGCACAGCAATAATTGATAATGTCGTAATTAAGGTACATCATGCAAACTAAACCTAGGATTCCTCCGGGTGTGAATTCTGATCATTATCTTCAGGTGTCTATTGAACCAAGGGGGTTCCGTCACAGACAAGGATGCGAGGAGCTACTGGGGCACTTTCCTGACCCGAGAACATGCGACTGACCCACCCGTGGCTTGTTCTGTAATTGCTGGAATATGCTGTCCCGGGCTCTTGCCGGATTACGGAGCGGGACGACACTGCTGTAATTTCTTGAACATCTTTGCCTAAGCTGTCGATGGAATGTCTTTATTGCTGCCTTTGTTTCTAATAAAAAACGGTTTTAAAAAAAATAAAAAGTAATGGGAGGAGCTAGCCAGCAGGCAATTTGTCGCTCTACTGTAAGGTGCCCCTGAACTCAGATTCTGGAAACCTGGTTTCCTGCCCTTGCTAACTTGAAGGACAATTCTCCTCTTTATTCCCAAAGAGAGAGGCGCGCCCACTGGTAGGTCGGGCGATCCGCTCCCGCTTGGACTGTGAGAACACTGGCACCTCAACCTCGAACAAAAAGTACCGAGCACACAAGACATGGCTGTTGGCTTTGCCTATGGAGATACGACCATCCTCAGACCCTCATAAGTAGCCATCGTCAGAAGCGCTTCAGTCGCTGAGATACGACCATCCTCAGAAGCTCGTTGGCAGCCATCATTGGAGGCGCATAAGTCGCTGAGATACAGTCATCCTCAGAAGCTCGTTGGCAGCCATCATTGGAGGCGCATAAGTCGCTGAGATACGACCATCCTCAGAAGCTCGTTAGTTGCTGAGATATGACCATCGTCAAGCTCATCAGTTGCTACACTGTTGCAAACGATGCAACCCTAGGGGTACTGGCTCGTGCAGCGGGCCGCTCTCTGGACTGGCCAATAGTTTCCCTGGATTATAATAATCTACCTCCTGACCAGCTCCTTAAGATCTCATCTAGTGACCCTCTGAAGAGCCCTCAGTTTAATGAGGCAAGATGTGGTGGGGGGGGGGGTCCTGTAGTGTATTGCGACCACAGCTCTAGAACCCGCTCTCCCCTCTTGCATTCAAGATTGGAGTTCGATGGTTACAGTAAATCACGCTATGTCCTTTTATGCTCATCTGCATCCATTTCTTCTTGTCGTTAAGTCGACTTAAACAAATTTCCCACTGCTGGCAACTTTTTGAATCCACGAGCATTCCATTCCACGGACATTCGGCACATAAGTTTCGAAGGTTAAAACCTAGATTGTCAATTCTTGCTTGAAAATGTAAGTGTTGATTTGTGAGATGGGATAAACATATAAGCAATGTTCAAACCAGCATTTGCAATGCAATAGGTCTCGCATTTGCGAGAGTTTAAGCTATTGGCATTGTTAAATGCCTTTTATTTATGTTTTAAAAATCAACACATAAATAAAAGGCAGTGTCATTTACAATGTCAATAGCTCAAACTCTCGTAAATGCGAGACCTGTTGCATTGCAAATGCTTGTTCAATGAGGTTGCCAATGAATGATAGGCAATTGATGGGTCAGTAGTAAGCGAGGTCGACAGTTTTTTGTTATTGTTTGAAGTGGGGGTAACTGGCCTGCCAAGAGCTTCTGTGAAGATACCTCACGTAAAGGGGCATTGAACACTATGTAAGGGGCGGTTTAATGACATTTGGCAACAATGATAGCAGAAAAACTTTAGGCCCTTGAACTTTTTTTATGTACAGAAATTAAGCACAGACGAATGTCATTCGCTAGTTGATAACGGATTATTTGGGAACTGATTACTAAAAGTGTGAGACAAAGAGGGACAGATCAACATTGGCATTTAGTTCGGATTAAAGACAAAGACATATAAACGACTGATGGGCAACAATACACATTCCAAGAAGACATTTTAAACTATCCAGTGGAATCAATATTTCCTTCACCGATATTTGAATAAACCAACGTGGGAAGAGCACTTCACCAAACTAAAGGCGCCCACTTCCCAAAGCAAAAGCATCAATGTACTCTTGCGTCCAATAAATAAATTGTTATGGGCTGCTTCAGGACCCTCACAATTAGGAGTGAGGATCATGGCAGAATCCCTCGACCCAAGAGGCAGGTGAGGAGCTGGGGGCAGCTCTCCATTTCACACTCACCATCCTAGCATCAGCTCCGTTCGGGTTTAAAATAGGTTGAAATACAGGATCGGTATAGGCTGAGCCTTCGGGTACAGAATCACTCTCTCACCTCTCTACAGGGTGGTGCTACAACACGGAAGCGGAGCAGCGGCGATCTGTAGGCAGAGAAGTGAAGAGTCTGCTGATGACAAATGACGACAGCACAGACGGGTGGCTCTCGGCGTCCAACTGCGCTACAGAGCCTGTTTGCGGATTCAAGTTCTCCCTAGTTCGTGAATTTCTAGTGACATGGGAAATCAAAAACCAAGCGTTGGCCGCGCGCGAGCGGCTGGAGACGCAATATGTGGTGGGGGAGAAGCGGGAGTTGTGTGTGCGCGTGCGTCATCGCGATCGCTCTGAAAGCGAAAGCAATCGCGATGATGCACGAGTTTTCAAAGTGCTGCTGGCGGCCGGCTGCGCGCGTGCACGATCGCGTGAACGCAAGCGTTAGGCCAACCAGCAGCACTTTGAAATTCCCACATACAAAATGTCTCTTCGAGCCAGCGCATGTGCTGGGCTCAGCGAGACCTAAAAATGGTCTCGTTATGGACAAAAACATTGAACCATACTTACAGTACTTGTTGTTGATACTGTTAAATGTATTAAATACACCTTGGACTGAGTTGATCAAACGTCAACCGCGTGACCACGGGTGATAAACCAAAGAGCTTGCAGCCGCCCAAGAGCCAGAGTGGACTTGTGCATAGTCAGACCGTGCACAGCCCGTACCGGTCCACACCGGGCATCATCCGCGAGAGCCATCAGTGGACATCAGAGGATCACGGTGATGATCACCCATCCTGGGCACATCGGTACCCACACGGCCTCCCAGCAGACACCAGGATGAGCCTTCGTCTTACCTAGGACAGCAGGAACCTTCCAACACTCTAACCGCGACATACTCCGGAGAGGTTCCTCCTCCATCCATCACCAGGGCCACATGGGCCACCCACCCACAGTCCTTCTTCTGGGGGAGTCAGTCCACTTCTTGTCTCGGTCATCGACCAGATCCCAGCATTAGAAACCACGGGTCGCAGACTCCTGCTCAAACAGGTCTAAGACTAGTCAGTGGCAACCGGTGAAGCTAGCGCCTTGAGGTGGCTTGGCCTCTAAGGCACTATAGGAATGAGAGGCCATTCACGACGTCAGAGGCTGTGCACACGGAGGGGCACAGGAGAGGCTTAGTGACTCACCACAACCGGCCAATATCACCTCTTTCTAGGAATTAAATGTCACAATCTCAACACTTAGACTTTTTCTTCTTTTTACAGAACATGTATGTGGTTTTTAACACACAAGAGTATATGGAGTTATCTGAAAGCTTCATGTACCGTCAAAAACGTTTACTATATCATGTAAACAAGCAGGGCC
The DNA here is from genome assembly GCF_964204655.1 of Triturus cristatus. NCBI lineage: Eukaryota > Metazoa > Chordata > Amphibia > Caudata > Salamandridae > Triturus > Triturus cristatus. The sequence goes on from NC_140595.1 coordinate 17,531,923, forward strand.
GCGAGCCGACTCGCTCACACGGAGATTTGGAGCTCCCATTAGAGGACTGACTTTGCACCAACCCCCTCAGCCTTTTAGAGGCAGCAAGCATGGGGCGCAGAGAGCCCCCCCCCCCCTTGTACAAGATCCTCGCATGTTGTGCCACCCTGGCAAGGCGAGCGGGCAGCATGCCACACGGATTCAGAACGCAGCCACTCCCGCCCACATGGCAGCAGCAGTCAGAGGCTGGCACACACCCACATCCCGGTCAGACGCAGAGGAAAGGAAGCTGGCTCCGGGGAGGGCAGCAACAGATCTGGAGCAGCGCCTGGCACCGCTGCCAGCCTGACAGCAGGGAGACGAATGCAGCCGCGAAGCGGGCAGAATGCATCGCTCACTCCTCCGTGCCAGCGGCGGCGGGAGCCCGGGCACGCCATCAAAAACAGGGCCGGGGAGGCTGGGCACGGGGGCCAGCTGGGCTTTGTGGGTCAGACGCAGAGAGGGCACGGGGGCACCGCAAGGGCGGCGGGGGCCAGCTGGGAGTGTCTCAGGGTCATGGCGGAGTAATGAAGGCCGGGCCTTGTGGGCAGAGAGACAGGTCTGTGGGGGGTTCAAAGCCCCAGAGGGGAAGCAGGGCGCCTCGGAGGTGCAGTGAGGACAGGAGGCCATGGAGGGGCACAGCGGCTGGACTGTGGGATGCCCCAGAGTCCATCTGAGGCTGCAGTTAACTAAGCCATATACCCTATTACAATTACAGCCTTTATGTACAAGGATATAGTGTATATGAACCATGTACAGAGTAACTGTGCCACATGCAAAGTTGCATGTAAAACCGCTCGAAGGCTACAGTGTAATAGAGTCACATACAAAGTTACGTGTAGAGCCTCTCCAAGGCTACAGTGTAACAGAGCAACATACAAAGTTACATGTAGAATCTCTCCAAGGCTACAGTGTAACAGAGCCATATAAAAAGTTACGCATAGAGCCTCTCCAAGGCTACAGTGTAACAGAGCAACATAAAAAGTTACCTGTAGCACCTCTGTAAGGGTACAATGTAACAGAGCCACGTCCAAAGTTACTTGTAGAGCGTCTGCAAGGCTACAGTGTCACAGAGCCACATACAATGTTACGTGTAGAGCCTCTCCGAAGTTATGGTGTAACTGAGCCATGTACTAAGTTGTGTGTACAGTAGCTGCAAAGCTACAGAGTAACTGAGCCACATACCAAGTTACGTGTACAGTATCTGAAAAGCTACAGAGTAACTGAGCCATGTACCAAGTTGCGTGTACAGTATCTGCAAAGCTACAGTGTAACTGAGCCACATACCAAGTTACGTGTACAGTATCTGCAAAGCTACAGAGTAACTGAGCCATGTACCAAGTTGCGTGTACAGTATCTGCAAAGCTACAGAGTAACTGAGCCATGTACCAAGTTGCGTGTACAGTATCTGCAAAGCTACAGAGTAACTGAGCCATGTACCAAGTTGCGTGTACAGTATCTGCAAAGCTACAGAGTAACTGAGCCATGTACCAAGTTGCGTGTACAGTTTCTGCTTGGTACTAAGGCAGCCGGTGCGGGGTCACAGAGGGCCACTAGTTTGCAAGTGGCCTACTGGCTATGCCGACAAGATTAACCCCTCTTCAAACCTGCTCACCTGTACCGTGGGTCACACCAGAATGCACGTGTGTAGTATGCAACACTCACAAACATTGGTACACCTTTACACTCATTGGGGCTTCTGTAAAAGAAGATTTGGTAAAGATAACGATTCGTGAATTCCAGTCTTCCGCAAAGGTTGGGGGTGTGTGTGGGCTGGACATCACCCAGGTATTCTCAAACATGGGCGCCTGGAAACTGTAGGAGGCCGAGGTCTGGTAATCACTGCAATGAGGTTCAAAACTTCTAAGCACAAAGATTAGAGAAACAAGCATTTGCAATGCAACAGGTCTCGCATTTGTCAGAGTTGGAGCTATTGGCATTGTAAATTACAATTCGGCTTGGAGTGTAGTGGATTTATGAACAGAGACCTAGCGGCAGCACTGTCTAGAGGACTAAGAATGGGGAATTATAACTGGGAACTGAGACACTTAGAATGGAGGAATTACTGACGGTGTCCAGAGAAGCAGCTACCAGCACTGCCCAGAGGACTAAGAATGAGGAATTACTACCATGACCAGAGACGCGGCTGCAGCACTGTCCTGAGGACTTAGAATGAGGAATTACCGACGTGAGGATTAAAAGGGGCAAAAGGATGCTGGATAGAGGGAATACGAGGTGAATGTAAAGGGAGAGAGAACCCCAGGACGATTAACCACCACAAAAGAAAGCGGCTTGAGGGTGCAGTCACTGCTGCAAGGCGCTGGATAACACACCATCAAAACAAACAGGGTACACAAGGAACCTGGTCACACATCAACAGCCCAGGGTGAGAACCATCAACTACCCGCAACTCAAGCCTCTGACAAGTCTGAATGATTGAATGAATGCATCCACAGAGCTGGTCTTTCCGCGGAAAGCACCCTGGGAAAAAACAGATTTCACACCACTTTCTCTTTATGCATCGAAAATGTTTGAGGAAGGCGAGGGGGAAAAATAAAGTAGGGTCATGAGAAGAAAACCAAACTAAAAGCAGACAAGGGGCCTACGGCGTAAAAAAAATGTATAATATACTTTGGAGGTCGGCGCCCTGGGCAGGCGCAGCCCTCACACATGCTAAAGGCCGGGTCTGATAAATACATTATTTTTTTTTTTTAAGCAGAATGTGAATTAAGCATAAGTATGGTGCGTGGCAGAGAAGTTAAAAACAGACATTTTGCACACTTTATATCTTTTTCAAACTCCAAATCTGCAATTCTCCTACATCATCCCTTCCCGCTCCAGCACCGTCTTTACACTCTCTCTTGCGTCTGTTTCACCTCACCCATCCCCAACACAAACTCGCTCACTCACCTGTTCATTCTGCATTTTCTTCAACTTTCACCTGGCCATTATTTTGACAGCTGCTTTTACCTCCTTCGCACACTTTCACATACATTCAAAATAATAATTGGCACACCTGAGCATTGCTATGTGCGACCTGCAGAGAGGCCAATGATTGGATGAGCACGTATTTGGAACCCATCTATTAGCAATTGTCAGGCACTGAGAGACAGTTCACACTATGCACTCTACACGAGTAATATGCTGCATGAACAAAATACAGAAACACATCATTCAGGAAAAAGGAAATGCATTTAGGGAATGCAGGGGTAAGAAAAACAAGAAATGTAATACGGAACAGCATCGCCGCTCTCAGGCGCAGGCGATGCAACGCCACTGCACCCGACACACACTGCGGGGCTCCAGTGATGTGGGGGGTCACCGCAGTGGGCCTGTAGCTCCCTGAAGCCCCCCCCCCCCCGCTGTGCACCACAGCTTCACCTGGGAGAGGATCGCACACCTTCTCTATACCTAGTGATAGGCCTCCGAGCGCCTCGAAGGACAGACGCAGCACTAGGCACAGTTAAACATGACGCTGGCACAGATACATGGGAAGCTGTGTAGGCTACCCCGGACCGTAGCTCCCAGAAGCCTCCACTGCGCACCTCAGCTTCACCTGACAGAGGCAGACCCTACGAGGCTCGCACACACTATACCTAGTGATAGGCCTCGGTGCGCCTCGAAGGACAGCCGCAGCACACAGGCACTAGGCACAGTTAAAAATGACGCTGTGTAGGTTACCCCAGGCTGTGTCACAGCCGATCTGTGACTAACCTACATCTGAGGCCCTGTGGGGTGCATGACTGGGCATCCATCACTACTGCCAGCGCCCCCCCCCCCCCCAAGCAGGATCTAAAACTAGCCAGCTGTGCAAAAGAGGGGGCACTTTAACAAGAGATGTGCTCCATTCCTCAAACACCACCCTGCGCTCCTGGGTAGTGTACTCCGGGCATACCACTCATGGGCATTTAACGTGAATGCCCCTTCCGCCTAGTCTATCGGGCATCGCAGGGCATAGTACCCAGGGGCATTTAAAGTAACTGCCCCTTCCACCATGGTGCACAGAGCATAGCACTCACAAGCATTAAATGTGAATGCCCATTTCCCCCCCCCCCCCCCCGGTGCACAGGGCATAGCACCCAAGGCATCAAACGTGAATGCCCCCTTTACCCTGGTGCACCAGCATCTGGGCACAGAGGCATCCATGTTACCACGGTGACGCTTCTCTCAGATGAGGGTCTGTTCTGCAGAGACCAATACACCCAATAAAGCAGTATTGGGGTCTCGAAGCATTTCGCAGGTTATAGAAGGGGGTGCTGGGGGCTCACGGGACCTGCCGAGTAAAACAGGGGTTGTCCAAGTCAAGATCCCAGAGTCACACCTGGACCATCTGCAGGTGTTTGGACAGCAGCTCATCTGGCCACATCTGCAGCCAGACACTGCTCCCCTGCAATCATGGTCAACCAATGAGAGCCCTGAAAGGAACACATGGGTGGGGACCCCAATGGAAACCAGCCAGACCCATCTTCCACTGCGCCAAAATGAGGTAACCGCGCAGGTAAAATGCACTAAAAGAGATATTAACAGGCGGAAATGGACACAACGTGACCTTGTACAGGTGAGTTCACATTTTTACCAGCAAGTGCACAAAACGCAGGACCGGGCGCAGATATGTTTTTTGGTTAAAGGGTGCTTTTGCGGCTGTGATCAATACGAGGCAAAGTAACCTCACAAAAGCAAGGGATGGTGACCCCACAAAAGCAAGGCCGAGTGACCCCACAAAAGCAAGGCCTGGCTGCCCCGTAGCAGGAGCCTTACCTGAGCGCCACAGATGTACACCTGGAGGTTCAACTGTTCATATCAATGCACCGAGGCCGACAACACCACCACAAAGGTACAATCTGCTCACCTCCCTTTACCCCTGCAAAAGCACCGTGTAGGACAGCTTCAAACAGGAGGGAACCGAAGCTAAAACAACGTCAGCGGTTCTTTAATTTAGTTGCTTCCCCATGAAATGGATCCAAGAAGCACGCGAGTGGTGCGCACGCTCCACAAAAGCCATGTGGTTTCAATTATCGTGCCCGTGTCTGGGCACGATAATTGAAACCACATGTCAGCGATGCGCGTAATAGACACCAATAGGCCGTGGGCGGATCAATGCGCCCACCTTTGGCCTATTGCGTGCTCTCTTTTTAAAAAACACGCACGCAAAGCCCAATAGTGTGACACAAGAGGAAAAGCACACGCTCGTGCTTGTGCCATTCCTCTGTCAGCTACTCAAACCCCTTTTTTCACCTACTAAATGTCTCGCGCTGCGCGAGCAGTGCTGCACACTGCAAGCTAGGCGTGAGACCTAAAAAAACAAAGGGCGCATTTTCAGGTCTCGCCTAGCTATTGCGATAGCAATCGCAATGCGAGACTCTAGTAAGGGGCTCCCAAAAGTGCTCCCAAAAGCGGATTGCATGGCGAGCACGCGCACAATCACGTGCATCGTGCCGCCATGCAATCCGTTTGGCATCATACTTCAAAGGGTCCGCTCCCCCGCCTGTAATGTGCTCCCCCGCCAAGCGCGCGCGCCACGCTCTGCCGCGTCACAAATTTGCTTGAATGCATTTAATCGGCAAACAGTCCTTCCCTTGTGTGTACTTGGTAGCTTACATCAAAGGTGACTTTGTCTTCCATTCTTGGCTCAGGACAAGAAAAACGTCACAGATATAGCAAACCAGACTCAGGCCCCTCTGATGCAACTATCATGCCATGAATGCATTTATTTGGGGGCTGTCACACCCCTAACTGCGCCACTTTCCCTAAACCAAGCTGGCACATTTGCCAACAGCTCCTCTGACAAATAAGGAGCACTGTGAGTGGCACAGTATACTCTGAATTAATCAACACCTGCTTTTTCAGAGAACGCGTTTAGAAGTGGTGTAAAGTTTACTGGATGCTGTAGTTACCAAGTGTAACCGACAAGTCAAGCCTGCTGTAATTTACTGGTCAAAAACGTTCTGGTAAATATTGGGACATGTAAAATGTAGTGCAGAAAGCCCCACAATTGCGTGTTACGGCCCCTTCTTAAGGCAAATCTCGTAATAGTTGGAATTTATCGCATCTGCATCGGTTGCAATAAATAAAAAATGCCCATCCTTCCTTTAATGGAACAACTTTGTGAATTAACCTCTTCAGCGCTGCGCGGATTCCCGCGCAGTGCTGAAAGATCTGAGCGCGGGCGGGGCCATGACGGAACGGTTCCGTCATAAGCACAGCCCAACCGGCGTGCATGACGGAACCGTTCCGTCATCGAAGAGGTTAAGCACAAATGTCAATATTTATAAACATTCCAGCATTAAATCGTAACTCTTCTTGCGTAATGAACAAATGTCGTATATTGCACCATATTGCTACGTAGCTGTAGTTTCGAAGCTTGTTTCCAGCAAATATTCTGTTGCTTTATGTGTTTCCAAGCAATCACAAGTTCTTGTTTGCAGCAAAAATAAGATTAAGGCTTCAGCGGACCCTGCGTATTAGTAGTGCACGGTAAAGCAGGTGCACTTGCTGGCGGCGGTTGGTCGTAACGTGCAGCCAAAATATTTCCGCAGCCAATGTGGGACAGTCTCATGAAATTCTCCTCACTCTTCAAAACTACTTTGTGGAGATGCTAAATCGCAATTAGGCTGAGGGTCCCTCACACTGATTTACTGTAAATCCGAGGCACAGGACACTTCAGCACTCTTGTGTTAGTTAGGCCTCACACAGTAAACAGCGGGCACGCGAAGCAGGGCGCATATCAGAAAGCCTTGTAAGGAAGGCTTTTAAGCATACTCAAGTTTTATAACAATTTACAGCGGATTGGATGATGGAGGTGAATGTAATAAAAATAATACAGCTAGTAACATTGCACGCACTCCTCCACCCAGGGTTCGACTGGGAACCCAAAGCAGTCCTGGCAATTTCATCGGACCAGCCCCTGAGAGGGGGCCACTACCCCCCCCCCCCTCTGCCTCACCTCACCGCCCCACAGAGTTACATCTGCGAGCCGCCACTGACAGCACCGCTACAAAAACAGCCTCCAGTAACAAAACCAGCCCCCACTGCTGAACAAGCATTGGCATAGCCAATAGGTCTCGCTTTTGGGACCTTATAAGTATTTAGTTATGCAACTGTTGTATGGCTAAACACTTATAAGGTCCCAAAGGCGAGACCTATTGGCTATGCCAATGCTTGTTAACTATGCAGAGGTCCCAGTCTCTGCTACAGTCTGACCTGGACCCGGAGTGATTGGATAAACTTGGTTGTCACTTTTTTTTTTTCGTAATTTGTTTTTGTAACCTCTCATTTAAAAAAAATATATATATTTCACATCCCCTTTAGATGATGCCATTTTGCCATAAAACAATGCTGGCTTGCAAAGACTCGACCCATTGGTTTTGCCGGTGCTTGTGATTTTTAGTCATATCCCTTTAAAGGGTTAAAATAGGTTGTCCATGCCCACTGCTCTTATTTTCAGCTGTATTAGATTAATTTTCAGGTGTGCATTTTCCCCAGAACTTTAGTTCCTCGCAGGACTGTGGGACAGATGTACGGAGGCATTTTGCATTCCTAACGGTGCAAATCACAATTTCAGGCCATTACGAAATGCAAAATGTAATTTCGCAAAGTACAAAAGGCATTTTCGGTGGTGCAAAATGCAATTACCATCATTGAGAAATCACGTTTCGGGATTCTCTAAATAGGAAATCGCAAATTGGGATTTCCAAATAGAGAATCGCTAACACTGTGAGCAAAGGATTTCATAGTTGTGAATAGACACAAAATGGGCATTTAGGAAATGCAGTTACCAACAGTTTGTTTCAGGTGCGGACTATAAAAAGTCACCCATAATCTGGTCATTTCAGGATAACGGCTCTGTATGTCCTGGCGAGGAGGATGAGGAGACAGGAGAGGATATTTAGGGCGAGGGTCACCCTGTTTGAACAGACGAACGAGGAGATTTGTGAGAAGTATAGATTGAGTAGTGAGGCAATTCAGGAATTAATTGCTGAGTTACAACCTCAGCTACAGACCCCAATAGTCCGAAGCAATGCAATCCCACCACACGTGCAGGTATTGTGTTATCTACACCTTTTAGCTTCTGGCAGTTACCAGGGAGTCACAGCAGAGGCGGGAGTGTGTCACAAAGTGAATTTTTCAATTTTTTTCACAGGTTTCTGGACATCATGGTTAGCAAAGTGAACCAATATAGATCTTTTCCAAATGCTCCCCAATATTTGAAACAGACCAAATTAATGCTTGACCGGGGAGCATAGTTTCCCAGTGTAACTGGCCGTGTTGATGGCCAACGTATCACCATATGTCCCACTCTGCAAATGAATTCATTTATAGAAACAGAAACATCTCACACTCACTCAGTGTACAGGTAGAGTGCAATGTCTCCTGCATCATAACCGACCTTGTAGCCAGATTCCCAGGCAGCACACGACTCCTTAATGTTCCGCCACAGGGGATTACATAACCGTCTGTCTCAGGGTGACTTTGACGATGGCTCTTTACTTGCTAAGAGAATTGCAAACTCAATTGACAGTGTCCAAAAGTGTTTTTAATGTCCACTGATGGTTTCTCCTTCTCTTACTATTTAAGGAGACAGTGCATGTGCCTAGTGCCCTTGGATACCGACACCATACTTGAAACCAGAAGTGAACGGCAGTACAGCAGGACATCTAAGACAGCGCAATCAACAATAGAACGCGCCTTTGGTAGACCGAAGTCTAGATTCAGAAGTCTCCACAAAACTGGTGGAGCAGCGCTTTACAGACCAGAGACGGGTCGTCTAATCATTGCAACATGTGCGGTTGTACACAACATCGCCGCGAGGAAGGGTCTGCACAACCACAACGAAGAGCCGGATTCAGACTCCGATGAGGAACTGCCAACACTACAGATGCAGGAGGACGGGACACAAGCTGCAGAGGGTCGAGCGCCACACACAGAAATCACCAACAACCATTTGTAAGGTAAAAACGATGAGCACAACTGAGAAAGATCACCTTTTATTCAGGTTGAACCAATGTAAATCTTCATCAACTGTATCAACAGAGGATGTACTATTGTGTCAACAAAGCAGCAAAGTATAGACACACAAACATAACAACGTAGCCTCATAATTCCGAGTGTCTATGCTGTGTTGCTCTGGTGCTGGTTGCCTTCTCAGCAGGACTGGGCAGTGGAGGAGGGGACATGCCGGTTCCGGATGTTTTTCGGCATGTCCGTCTGGTGCAGCATCCTTCGGGCACAGCTATGGCACTGAGGCTAGAGCGGTCTTCACTCTCAGGTGGCGGCAAAACGTAGGGACAGGCAGGTTGTTCATCTGTATGCTTTGCATTGGCTGTGGTCACTTGTACCAGCCCACGTACAACATCTTGGCAGCAGTGCCCCTTGTCATTTTGTATATTGAGAGTTCTCCTGGCAAGAGTGGTCGTGGCTAATGCCAGTTGGTTGATTGATCGAGTGAAGGTACCATAGCATGCCGTGGGCTGCGTCTTTGCAGACATTGCTCCTTCTCCATGGCAGCAACCCTTGACATGCTTTGGACACGCCTATTAACAGTGTTGATCGGTTTGGTTTGCAGGTGCTGCACTGCCACGATGGATTACTCCGGGCCACCAAAGAAAGTAGAACCATCTGCCATGTCATCGGAGTCATTATCTTTGTGGACTGTAGATTGCTGGACTCTACAATGTCTGTGTCCTGCCCACAGATTTAGTTATGTTCCTGCTTTGGGACAGCTCCTCGTCTGCTAGTGGTGAGACATTTGCTCCCCTAGTATTTGGTGTTGGAGTAACGGGCCCACGTGGGAGTGACAATTGTGATGTCCTCAAGTTCCACGTGTGTGTCAATAGCTTCATCAGACTCAGTTTCAGACACTACTGGGTGAGATCTGTGGAAATGTATGTATACAGTTAAAATAAATGGGTAAAGTTAAATCACAATATTATTGTGAAGTATGATTTATGCGTTTGTGATAATGTACAGATGTGTGTAGTGTCATCAGCACACCTTGTACCTTAGATGGACTACAACTCCCATAATGCATTGCCAAAATACAGCCAACATCTCACTTGCATTTTGTTAGCCAAGATGTTGTTCTTAAGGAATTACCAACAATATGTTCTGGTAAGGCATTAAAGGGAAAATAACTTAGCCTGGGTGGAGTCTGCAGGATTGGAGCGCGCTCTCTGTCTTAACACAGGCCTTTGGAGGTAAGCAAAGGCCGTGCACTTACTTCTCCACTCTGTTTGACAAGGTCGCCAAAGCCCCCCCCCGAGCTGCCTGAGAGCTGCCCCGGCAGTGGCCATTTCTATCCGACAATCGGCGGGGCTCGTCCTTGATACTCATCTCACAGTTCTGGTTCCCCATGCTGTGGATACACTTTTGAACAGAACGAAGCCACAGCACTTTACTAGTGCACGTCTGACTGGCTATGAGCGGACCCTGTTTCCACCACTCGTCACCATCAAACGCTGTGCCACACTGAACCCAGCCACGTTACTACCCCTCCCTTCTGAGAGTGAGGAGGCGGACGTGCATGATTGAATCTACCGCACGGAGGATAAGACGAAGGAACGGGTAGACCAGACTGATGTTCCCCTATCTGAACCCCAAGGGGAACTATATGTTGATGGCTCTTGTTTTAAATTACCAGATGGCACAACAACAGCAGCTTATGCTATCACCACCTTACGCACTGTAGTTGAGAAATCACGAGTTCCCTACAAATAAGCGCAAGCTGCAGAGTTAGTGGCCCTCCTTCATGCCTGTGAGCAGAGTGAGGGACTGACTGTCAATATATATATTGACATTCAGTACGTATTCGGTGTGGCTCATAATTTTGGACGGCTTTGTACGGAAAGGGGGTTCTTGACATCGCATGGCACGAGGATACAGAATGACCCATTAATACACAGACTTCTGTCGGCCTTGACACTTCCCAAGAGTCTAACAATAGTGAAGTGTAGTGCTCACAAGGCAATAACTGATGATATTGAAAGGGGGAATGCATTTGCAGACCAGACAGCAAAAGAGACAGCACAAACTAAAATGAAGATGATGTTTGTGGTAGGTCCAGCTAGATGAGTGCCTGAAAACTGGATGTTTGAGTACTCTTAAGAGCACGTGAAGGAAATGCAAAGCGAGGGAACAATTAAAGAATTAGCAACATGGCAGGAGAGCAAGGGTAATTTGGATGAGGATGGGTGTTGGAGGGACAAATCCAGGAAGCAGAGATGGATGCTGCCGAATGCGTATGTCCTTCCTGTGGTTACCATGGCGCATGGGCCAGCGAACATTAGTGTGAAGGGTATCTGTAAGCTGTTAGACCCTGTATGGCGAAACGACAATATTCCCAAGGTTGCAACTCACCTAGTGAAGTATTGCATGGCTGGTTTAATGCATAATCCTGGAAAAGGTAGTCCCACTCCTGTTGGCAGCTTTGCACCGCCCTCCTTTCCCTTCGAGGTTCTCCAGATAGATTACATCGAAATGGAACGGGTCAACAACTTAAAATATGTATTGGTGGTTGTCTGTGCATTCAGGAAATGGGTTGAGGCTTACCCCACTAAAAAGAACACTGACATGGCGATGGCGAAGGTACTCCTGAAAGAGTTCTTCCCGCATTTTGGTTTGCCCAGTTTGATTTGGAGTGATAACGGCAGCCACTTCAATGCTAAAGTTATCCAGTTGGTGTGCGATGGATTGCACATTAGGCAGATGTTTCATGCAGCAAACCACCCCCAATCCGCAGGCCTGGTCGAGAAGTACAATGATACTCTCAAGTTGAAAATTGCTAAGATAAAAGAGAGCACAGGATTGCAGTGGCCCGATGCTTTACCCCTAGCATTAATGTCTACGAGAGTCACAGCCCACTCTAGAACAGGATTGTCCCCATATGAGGTAGTGTTTGGACGCCCGGCAAATGTCTGGGGCATCCCGCGACCGTGCAGGTTCTCTAAAATTGAATACCCCTTGCTGATCGATTATCTTGACGAGTTAACCAAAAATCTGCGTTCTATTCAACAACAGATCACTTAGACGCTGCAGCAACAGCCAGAGGCTCCTGGTCATGAATTACAGCCCGGGGACTGGGTGTTGATCCAGAACTTCCAAAGGAGCAGCTTGGAGCCACGCTGGAAGGGACCTCTCCAGGTCATTCTGGCCACCAGGACAGCAGTAAAAAAGTCGACAAGCTGAAGAACTGGATACATAGCACCCACTGCAAGAGGGTGCCCTTTCTGCTGCCCTATGACCAGTGGGTCATGGACGAGATTGGGGACTGCGAGAACGAGCAAGTGCCATGGTTCATCCCCTTTTCGGATGCTCGGCTCAAATGGGCACAGACGGAAGAGGAGAGTAATGCAGTTCTGACTGAAGCGGTGCCACATGCCATTAAGGCCATACAGGCGCCCCAGCCTGCCGGCCCACCAGTGATCGAGTTACGTCCCGTTGAGACCCAATACACCGATGTGCCTGAGCCGGGCCTTTTGTCCCTTGGTCCCCTTGAGCCCGACCCCTTGTACTCTGACCCTGCTGTGGCTGGAGTGTTGAGATACAATTTGCGCCCCCGTAAGAGGAACAGGGCACCAAAGGGAAAGTCAGGTTAGTAGGGATGGACTGCACTGCTGAAGAATAGAATGCATGTACCCTGCCAGAGGTACCAACGCTAGCTCAGGGACAGAAGAGAAGGACTGGTGCGTCATTCGGACGGTCAGCGAATAGGGCAAATGGACTCCGTTTCTGAGGGAGGAGATACTTTGCCCTGCAACGTGGGACCTGAATATTGTTTGATTTATTTTGGTTTCTTCCAGCTTGGCTACAAGTGTAAGTCTTCCCACAATTCTTTAAAAAAAAATTATTTTCATTCCTTTGGTCACCCTATGCAGGAGGAGGAGCAGCCTTTTACAGCCCCGCGCCCTGATCGAATTGCGCCCATTTGGTCCTCCTGGTCTGTTAGAAGCAAAATTGTGTTTCTATCAATTATCCTGATTTCTTTGATATTGGTACTTGGGGTGACGTATTTTCTCGAGGATAAATATCCGGCTCATACCCTGCTTGGTACTACGCCTGTTCCCCCAGAGCATATCTTCGTTACTCTGGCCCTCACAAGGAGGGGCACAGGAAGTCCTATAAGGATAATGTGTTCATCCAGACCTTACACCAGACGCACGCTGCTTATAATACTACAAAGTGTTGGGTATGTGGGTTGTTGCCCTCGGTGACTCAGACGTGAGAATTTACTATCCATGCCCTTGTCATATGTTAGTAGTTGTGAGGGGTGGTTTACATTGCTTAGCATAGTCCGTTCATTTCACCAGGCTGACACACTGGAACAAAAGAGTACTAGTACTCGTACCCTGACACAGAATGTGCGTTTCCAGCACAGAGTTCCCCCTGGTGCTCCCACAGGCCGAGAGCCATTTGGCAGGTTGTTCTTGAGATCTTGTATGAATGCATTCAAGGGGGAAATTGGTGTCAGGTGGAAAAGGGCAATTCCTACAGTTCAACGCAACAGAATACTACCAGTCCTTCCAGACCCCCAACATTACTGAAGATAAGCAGATACCCTTGTCAGTGGTGAATGTCATGGCTCCTTTCGGTATCCAGGGGGTTGGAGACAGAGGTGGGGAAGAGCAGATGCAACCCTACTTACAACATGAGAGCAACAAAGAGTACAGCCCTGATCCCCGCCACCTAATGTTTCTTTTGTTTGTGGAGCCCACGGTTATGTTTGGCTTCCTGAAGGATGGTCAGGAAGGTGTTACATTTCTTACGTCCTGCCACCTGTGTATATAGCCCCTCCCAATTACCATAAGGACCATTGTATACAGCGTAGAGGTGCCTATGTACTCCGGTTTAAGAGAATGTTGAACACTGATGACATAGATCAGACAGACACAACATTGCAGCAGTTTACGGAAGCAATGAAAGGCATTATACCTTTCTGGGGCCCTATGGCTAATAGTCTTAATATTAGACGGCTTACGAGGGTGGTGGAAGGAGTCATTAATACGACTGCAGGAATACTGACAAATTTCACAGTAGCGGTCCAGGCTACAAGACTTGTAGCCCTCTAAAATCGTGTGGTTTTAGACGTTATCCTGGCTGACCGGTGTGGGGCCTGCCGCGACTTCGGTAGTAGCTGTTGCGTGAATATACCTGACCACGCCCCCACTGTGTATGCTGCCATACAGAAATTGCATAAGATAGCATCAGAGATACACCAAGAGAATGGTACATGGTCATTCACGGGATGGTTCTGGAGTTTATTCGCTACTTGGGGTTGGAAGATTCTTACTTTCCTCATTGCCATAGCAGGTATCATCCTGACATGCTGCCTATGTATACACTGTTTCCCTGCTTGTTGTGCTTGCTGTGTATCAAAGTTCAAGGCACATCCCCGGACCCAGAGCAGTGATTCAACTGCAAAGCCTATGGTGATGAAGGGTATGCAGGACTTGTTCAATATTGACGAGGGCCTTTCAAATATTGATTAAATGTGTAAACATCCTGCATATTAGCTCCAACGTACAGTTCATGTGTAAGCAGTGGTAGTATATGTGTGAACATTTCCCTCCTCCCTGTTTTAGAATTGTAAAGACCCTTACCTGATGGCACAAATAAAGCTTAGCATGAATGCTAAAAGGCCGGTCTGTTAGTTTTGGAATGCTATTTTCATGATATCTTGAACTGAAATACTCCCTTTGCTGTGTTCAAACTCTATTCTGTGTTAAGATAGCATTCATGGCGCCATCTTAATTGACGCCATCTTGTCCTGTAACCAAGATCGAGCTTCTGTCTCATGACACCTGCCTCAGCAGAGAGGCCGCCCCTGCGCCTCCAGCTTGTACTTCTCAAGGTTGAAGCTTCGCTGCACTAACGAATGTACTATCTATCGTCGCTGCTAGTTAGACTTGTTCCCACATCTTATAATGGTTGACACCGGCCGAGTGGCCTTGGGGTCGAGATCGCATGTTCTCAGCCTGAGCCACAGCCCATCTTTGTGTGCCTTCTTTGTTCACCATGGCTTGAGCTGGAAAATTCCAGTTTGGGCGGGACTCTAGAGGTGTGGGAAATGTATATTTTGTGTTACCGTGTGAATGGGAGTCAGACACCTCGGCCGTCATCTAAGGAGGATGGTCAGACTGGGCTCCGCTGCAGCGTATTTTACAATAAACGAATTGGTTTGTATTCTCTACTGTCTGACCAACTCTTCATTTATTGGAAAGCGGAAAGGTGGTCGTGAGTGACCCGGGTGACCCTATTTGGGACACTTCTTTCAGAGCCGTCAATGTCTGACACTTCCACCACACTTTCAGGTTCAAGTGTCCCCTCGATCAGCGATTCCACTGGAGTGTAAGGTGGCGTTTGGAGGGTCCCCCTGCATGTGCCACGACCCTCAGCCACCCTGCTGGCCACCTGCTCTATTGTGAGGGATCTTGGGTCATATCAGCGTTTCCTGCTCTGGTATACTCCTCTGGGGGGACACCCAGGGAGTTGACTTTCTTCAGGATGCTCATCCATATTTGTTTTTCTGGCCCTCAGGAACAGTAAATGATGGTTTCCGAAAGAGCTGGTCCATGTGGGCCACACATTCTTCTGTTAGAAGCTCCAGCTTCTTTTCTGAAAGTGTTACTTTGCGCTTCCTGCTGCCAGAGTCCTGGTCCCCATCTTCCTTGGACATGGTGTTCGCCAGCGGCGGCTGGCATTTGAAGGTGGTGGGGGTGGCAGATCACAGGGTTGCAAGCTGCAGCCACCTGCCCTCACCTCCTCTGCCCGCTTCCAAGTCAGGAAGCACCCGGCCTCCCGATAGCCAATCACAACGCTGCAGTGCAGCGTTGCGGTTGGTCTGAGCACTGTGGATCAGCGCTCAGCCAGAGAATGGGAGGCTGAGCATGTTCTCCATGACGGTTTGACCGGCCTGAGCGTCCTGCACACTTGGAGTGGACAAACCACTTTTTCCCGCACTGCTGTGTGAGCAGAGCAACCTGCCGCTACCCGGCTGAGCAAGGGGAAAAATAAAATGATAACATTAGACCTGCTCGGTGCGGTGACGCTCCGCCGCCTTAGCAGAGGAGCCACCACTGGTGTTCGCATGAGTTAGGATTCCACAGCCAGCTGCCAGACAGGAGCACTCCTACGTTCCAGCACCTTCCTAGGCTTCTGGGTTGTGGCCACACCCCGTATTTCTGAACTTCTTGGTCTGACATTATCCTTGTGCATCCAGATTGCAACTTTTCCTACTTACAATTTCTTACTGGAATCACAATACTGCAATTTCCATAAGTGTAAAACACTCATACGTACATTTCATTTTGCGATTCCCTAATAGCTATTTCTACAAATTCGCTATTTAGAAATGACAGGCACTTTCTTTCGTACATATGGCCTTATATTTCATTAAACTTGTTGACCCCCGCATCACTGCTGGGGGTGTGTCTTTAGCTCAGCCAATCTTTGCCTCAATGGGAAGCAGGGGTGCTTCGGTGTACCCACACGACACATCCGGTCAACCAAAGTCCAGGCCCGGAAATGTCACCCAGACTCGGAGCCACACATGGTGCTTCAGTGGCATAGCAATAGCTCCCGCGGTGCAGCCCCGCCCTGCCCCGAGCTCCAGGGGCCCCCATTCTTGTACTGGGCACTGAGGGTCAGAGCTCCTGACGGGCTCAGGAGAATGGGGGGCCTCTCCTTGTACTTTGCAGGGGGGCCCCCTCAAGTTTCATTACCCCCACAGTGGAGATATATATACACACACACACACACACACACACACACAGACACATATAGACACTTATATACATACACACATAACGTTCGTCCTACCAGCACATTTGATGCTTGGTTTCTCTTGAACCACTGTCTGTGGCCAGTCCATGTGGACTGGAGTTCAAGCTAGGAAGGCAGTTTCTCTCTCATCACAGGTGTGATTGTGTGTGTGTGTGTGTATACGTGTGAGGGAGAAAAGCATGGAGTGAGGAAGAGAGAGGGAGGGAGAGCGCACGAAAGAACAATTCCCGGCGCTGCCCTCATCAAGGCTGCTTCAGTCTGGAGATGCGTCTGCTCTCTCCCTGGCACCGTGCCAGGCGCTCTCTAGGGCTCAACTACGGATCTTGGCACGAGCCCCTAACCGGAAGGCACACTGAGCGAAGGCTTTAATGCACAGGAGGAGAGCCGAACACAACTGTTCCCGGCTGGAGGGCTGTCTGCACGGGCACTGTGATGGGCAACTCTGCCTAGCGGATACCTGGTACCTATGGTACACACATATAGTACCTATGGTGGACAGCACAGCCCTGCACGAATACTTGGTACCTACGGTGGGCAGTGCAGCCCTGCACGAATACTTGGTACCTACGGTGTGCGGTGCAGCCCTGCACGAATACTTGGTACCCACGGTGGACAGCACAGCCCTGCATAATTACTTGGTACCCACGGAGGGCGGCTCAGCTCTGCACGAATACTTGGTGCCTACAGTGGGTGGTGCAGCCCCACATGAATACTTGGTACCTACGGTGGGTGGTGCTGCTCTACATGGATATGAAGGTACCTGTGATTATCAGGTCTACACAGAGTGGAAACTAGAGCCCTGCATGAATACTGGGCTACCCGCAATAGGCAGATCTGCTCTGCATGGATACTGGGCTACCTGCGATAGGCAGCTCTGCTCTGCATGGATACTGGGCTACCTGCGATAGGCAGCTCTGCGTGGATACTGGGCTACCTGCGATAGGCAGCTCTGCGTGGATACTGGGCTACCCGCGATAGGCAGCTCTGCGTGGATACTGGGCTACCCGCGATAGGCAGCTCTGCTCTGCTCTGCGTGGATACTGGGCTACCCGCGATAGGCAGCTCTGCTCTGCGTGGATACTGGGCTACCTGCGATAGGCAGCTCTGCGTGGATACTGGGCTACCTGCGATAGGCAGCTCTGCGTGGATACTGGGCTACCCGCAATAGGCAGCTCTGCTCTGCGTGGATACTGGGCTACCTGCGATAGGCAGCTCTGCGTGGATACTGGGCTACCTGCGATAGGCAGCTCTGCGTGGATACTGGGCTACCCGCAATAGGCAGTTCTGCTCTGTGTGGATACTGGGCTACCCGCAATAGGCAGCTCTGCTCTGCATGGATACTGGGCTACCCGCGATAGGCAGCTCTGCTCTGCTCTGCGTGAATACTGGGCTACCCGCGATAAGCAGCTCTGCTCTGCGTGGATACTGGGCTACCCGCGATAGGCAGCTCTGCGTGGATAGGCTACCCGCGATAGGCAGCTCTGCGTGGATACTGGGCTACCCGCGATAGGCAGCTCTGCGTGGATACTGGGCTACCCGCGATAGGCAGCTCTGCGTGGATACTGGGCTACCCGCAATAGGCAGCTCTGCGTGGATACTGGGCTACCCGCAATAGGCAGCTCTGCTCTGTGTGAATACTGGGCTACCTGCGATAGGCAGCTCTGCGTGGATACTGGGCTACCTGCGATAGGCAGCTCTGCTCTGTGTGAATACTGGGCTACCTGCGATAGGCAGCTCTGTGTGAATACTGGGCTACCTGCGATAGGCAGCTCTGTGTGAATACTGGGCTACCTGCGATAGCCAGCTCTGCTCTGTGTAGATACTGGGCTACCTGCGATAGCCAGCTCTGCTCTGTGTGAATACTGGGCTACCCGCGATAGGCAGCTCTGCGTAGATACTGGGCTACCCGCGATAGGCAGCTCTGCTCTGTGTGAATACTGGGCTACCCGCGATAGGCAGCTCTGCTCTGCTCTGCGTGAATACTGGGCTACCCGCGATAGGCAGCTCTGCTCTGCGTGGATACTGGGCTACCCGCGATAGGCAGCTCTGCTCTGCGTGGATACTGGGCTACCCGCGATAGGCAGCTCTGCTCTGCGTAAATACTGGGCTACTTGCGCTAAGCAGCTCTGCGTGGATACTGGGCTACCCGCGATAGGCAGCTCTGCTCTGTGTGAATACCGGGTACCTGCGATAGGCAGCTCTGCGTGGATACTGGGCTACCCGCGATAGGCAGCTCTGCTCTGCGTGGATACTGGGCTACCCGCGATAGGCAGCTCTGCTCTGCGTGGATACTGGGCTACCTGCGATAGGCAGCTCTGCGTGGATACTGGGCTACCCGAAATAGGCAGCTCTGCGTGGATACTGGGCTACCCGCGATAGGCAGCTCTGCTCTGCGTGGATACTGGGCTACCCGCGATAGGTAGCTCTGCGTGGATACTGGGCTACCTGCGATAGGCAGCTCTGCTCTGCGTGGATACTGGGCTACCCGCGATAGGCAGCTCTGCTCTGCGTGGATACTGGGCTACCCGCGATAGGTAGCTCTGCGTGGATACTGGGCTACCCGCGATAGGCAGCTCTGCGTGGATACTGGGCTACCCGCGATAGGCAGCTCTGCGTGGATACTGGGCTACCCGCGATAGGCAGCTCTGCGTGGATACTGGGCTACCCGCGATAGGCAGCTCTGCGTGGATACTGGGCTACCCGCGATAGGCAGCTCTGCGTGGATACTGGGCTACCTGCGATAGGCAGCTCTGCGTGGATACTGGGCTACCTGCGATAGGCAGCTCTGCGTGGATACTGGGCTACCTGCGATAGGCAGCTCTGTGTGGATACTGGGCTACCCGCGATAGGCAGCTCTGCTCTGCGTGGATACTGGGCTACCTGCGATAGGCAGCTCTGCGTGGATACTGGGCTACCCGCGATAGGCAGCTCTGCTCTGCGTGGATACTGGGCTACCCGTGATAGGCAGCTCTGCATGGCTACAGGGCTACCTGCGATAGGCAGCTCTGCTCTGCGTGGATACTGGGCTACCCGCGATAGGCAGCTCTGCTCTGCGTGGATACTGGGCTACCCGCGATAGGCAGCTCTGCTCTGCGTGATACTGGGCTACCCGCGGATACTGGGCTACCCGCGATAGGTAGCTCTGCGTGGATACTGGGCTACCTGCGATAGGCAGCTCTGCGTGGATACTGGGCTACCCGCGATAGGCAGCTCTGCGTGGATACTGGGCTACCCGCGATAGGCAGCTCTGCGTGGATACTGGGCTACCCGCGATAGGCAGCTCTGCGTGGATACTGGGCTACCCGCGATAAGCAGCTCTGCTCTGCGTGGATACTGGGCTACCCGCGATAGGCAGCTCTGCTCTGTGTGGATACTGGGCTACCTGCGATAGGCAGCTCTGCGTGGATACTGGGCTACCCGCGATAGGCAGCTCTGCTCTGCGTGGATACTGGGCTACCTGCGATAGGCAGCTCTGCGTGGATACTGGGCTACCTGCGATAGGCAGCTCTGCGTGGCTACAGGGCTACCCGCGATAGGCAGCTCTGCATGGCTACAGGGCTACCTGCGATAGGCAGCTCTGCTCTGCGTGGATACTGGGCTACCCGCGATAGGCAGCTCTGCTCTGCGTGGATACTGGGCTACCCGCGGATACTGGGCTACCCGCGATAGGTAGCTCTGCGTGGATACTGGGCTACCCGCGATAGGCAGCTCTGCGTGGATACTGGGCTACCCGCGATAGGCAGCTCTGCGTGGATACTGGGCTACCTGCGATAGGCAGCTCTGCGTGGATACTGGGCTACCCGCGATACGCAGCTCTGCGTGGATACTGGGCTACCCGCGATAGGCAGCTCTGCGTGGATACTGGGCTACCTGCGATAGGCAGCTCTGTGTGGATACTGGGCTACCTGCGATAGGCAGCTCTGCTCTGCGTGGATACTGGGCTACCTGTGATAGGCAGCTCTGCTCTGCGTGGATACTGGGCTACCCGCGATAGCCAGCTCTGCGTGGATACTGGGCTACCCGCGATAGACAGCTCTGTTCTGCGTGGATACTGGGCTACCTGCGAAAGGCAGCTCTGCGTGGATACTGGGCTACCTGCGATAGGCAGCTCTGCGTGGATACTGGGCTACCCGCGATAGCCAGCTCTGCGTGGATACTGGGCTACCCGCGATAGACAGCTCTGTTCTGCGTGGATACTGGGCTACCTGCGAAAGGCAGCCCTGCGTGGATACTGGGCTACCTGCGATAGGCAGCTCTGCGTGGATACTGGGCTACCTGCGATAGGCAGCTCTGCGTGGATACTGGGCTACCCGCGATAGGCAGCTCTGTTCTGCGTGGATACTGGGCTACCTGCGAAAGGCAGCTCTGCGTGGATACTGGGCTACCTGCGATAAGCAGCTCTGTGTGGATACTGGGCTACCTGCGATAGGCAGCTCTGCGTGCATACTGGGCTACCTGCGATAGGCAGCTCTGCGTGCATACTGGGCTACCTGCGATAGGCAGCTCTGCTCTGTGTGCATACTGGGCTACCTGCGATAGGCAGCTCTGCTCTGTGTGAATACTGGGCCACCTGCGATAGCCAGCTCTGCTCTGTGTGGATACTGGGCTACCTGCGATAGCCAGCTCTGCTCTGCGTGGATACTGGGCTACCTGCGATAGCCAGCTCTGCTCTGCGTGCATACTGGGCTACCTGCGATAGGCAGCTCTGCGTGGATACTGGGCTACCCGCGATAGGCAGCTCTGCGTGGATACTGGGCTACCCGCGATAGGCAGCTCTGCTCTGTGTGAATACTGGGCTACCTGCGATAGGCAGCTCTACGTGGATACTGGGCTACCCGCGATAGGCAGCTCTGCTCTGTGTGAATACTGGGCTACTTGCGCTAGGCAGCTCTGCGTGGATACTAGGCTACCTGCGATAGGCAGCTCTGCTCTGCGTGGATACTGGGCTACCCGCGATAGGCAGCTCTGCTCTGCGTGGATACTGGGCTACCTGCGATAGGCAGCTCTGCTCTGCGTGGATACTGGGCTACCCGCGATAGGCAGCTCTGCTCTGCGTGGATACTGGGCTACCCGCGATAGGCAGCTCTGCTCTGCGTGGATACTGGGCTACCCGCGATAGGCAGCTCTGCGTGGATACTGGGCTACCTGCGATAGGCAGCTCTGCTCTGCGTGGATACTGGGCTACCCGCGATAGGCAGCTCTACGTGGATACTGGGCTACCCGCGATAGGCAGCTCTGTTCTGCGTGGATACTGGGCTACCTGCGATAGCCAGCTCTGCGTGGATACTGGGCTACCCGCGATAGGCAGCTCTTCGTGAATACTGGGCTACCCGCGATAGGCAGCTCTGCTCTGCGTGGATACTAGAATACTGGTAAAGGTCTGCTCTGCATGGATACTTGGTACCTTTGAATGGCACCTCCAGCCTGCGTGGATTTCAGGGTACCCGCGATAGGCAGCTCTGCTCTGCGTGGATACTGGGCTACCTGCGATGGATAGGTTTGCTCTGCTTGAACACTAGGGCGCCTGTGATCAAGAGCTCTGCCCTGCATTAATACTGGGCTCCCTACGATGGGTGGGTAGGCCCTGCATTAATACTGGGCTCCCTACGATGGGTGGGTGGGCCCTGCATTAATACTGGGGTCCCTACGATGGGTGGGTGGGCCCTGCATTAATACTGGGCTCCCTACGATGGGTGGGTGGGCCCCGATTGGGTACTGGGTGGGTGGGCCCTAATTTGGTACTAGGTCCCCTGTGATGGGCAGGTCTGCTCTGCATGAATAAGAAGGCTCCCGAGATGGGGGTGGGGCCGTGGTGTAGTCTCTCTGTAGAGTGATGCCAGACTGTCTCTCTCTGCAGCGGAGGGTTTCCCGCCCCCACCCTCTCCACGCGGCGGCACTGCAGATGTGTCAGACCTTGGCAATTATTGATGAACCGTGTCATGGAAATGGAAGTAGGCCTGGGAGCCGAGGGGCGGGCAGAACTGGGGTTCGGGTGACAAACACCCCTGTCAAACGGACCTGGGGAGGGAAGGGGGGGGGGGGGCAGAGCAGCGCTTTAAGGAGGGGCCAATAACAAGAAGAAACAAATCAGGGCAATGCCCTCCCTCCAGATGGTGCTACAGAACTTAATATTGATGCAGAGGGTCACACGTAGCGTCCGAAATACTGTAAACAACCAGGGACCATACAGCCCAGTCTTATAGGAGAAAGGGAGGTCACCGGGAACACGAGTCTTGCGTTAACCCCCAGCGGGCAAGCACCGCACCGCATCCAGCACCCGCTCCCCCCTCCCCCGAGGCTTGCTTTCCCACTCCTGCACAGGTCACATTCCCCTAACCCTGCCGCTTTGAGCGCTTGAAACTCGAGCAGTGGCGTTCGGCGCTTTGGTCTGGTGCAGCAGCTTCCCACCAATCGATGCCTGCCGGAGTCACGCAAACTCAAGACTCTGTCTTACAGGAGAAAGTGATTTCACCGAGAACATGGGCTGTATGGCCCCTGGTTGTTTACAGTATTTCTGACGCTACGTGTGACCCTCTGCATCAATATTATGTTCTGTTGCACCATCTGGAGGGGGGGGGGGGGGCGTTGCCCCGATTGGTTTCTTCGAGCCAGTGGACCTTTCTCAAACCTGGCACCTGCAGCCGGTGACCCCATGACCCCAACGTATCCACTGGGGAAGGGGCAACAGTCTCCCACACCGGGGCGAAGAAGCCAGTGGCCTGCCGGAGTCAGAAGCCACCGGAAGCCCAATCCAACGCCCCACCCAGCACCACAACGCACTAAACTAGCGCTTGGGAAAGGAGTCTAGGCGCAGGCCCTTCGTCATCAGGACAGGAGCGCTGCTGCGGTGTGTGGAAAGGAGCGAGCCTGCGATGTTGGGGGGGGGGGGGTCACCGACTGTGCCACTGTGGGGGGGTGGGGGGGGGGTCACTGACTGTGCCACTGTGGGAGGGGGGAGGGGGGGGTTACCGACTGTGCCACTGTGGAGACGGGGGTCTCCAGTAAAGCACACGGGCCCTGGGGCAGAGAGCAGCAGTCGGACGGCCAGCGCTCCAGGGCCCGCTGCAGTTTGCTCGGGTCCGAGGCGCCGCCTTTTACAGACAGAAGACCCGGTTATAAAAGGCACAGACGAGGGCTGCGGGCTTCTATCTACCGACACCGCTGCTCCGGAGGGTCCACAGATGTCCCTGCACCCGGGAGTGGGAAGGCCGAGGACAAGCTGCAGATAATGCACCCCCCCCCCCCCCCCCTCGGCCTAGCAGATCTCCATCAGCCTCCAAGGAACTCTCATCAAGGCGAGCTGCTTAGAACAGGTCATTAGCCCGGCCTGTCACTGGACCACTGAAGCCTGAAGCTGTTGGCGCCTAATACTGTGGAGACATCCTACACCAGGGGCTGTGGCTACGAAGATGCACACCAGTGTGGAAGTGGTATCCTCGCCGCACTAAGGTGTGGACAGTACTCAGATTGGACCACCAGGGGGGTCTTGTAGGCCAGATGACCCCCTAATAGCCAGTAAAGAGCCGCCAGAGTGTGCTGCACAGACAGACTGACATGGAAGCTGCCGATTTTCCTGCAAAGTAAACTTAAAGCCCCCCCTCACCCCATGTTTAAAGGAATATTATAAACTACAAAAGTGCTTTTCTTCCTAGTCGGTGCACAGAAGGACATGCAGATCAAGCCAGGATCCTGGACCTAAAAGCTTATGCGGATGTTTACAAAATGCCCACCTCAAAGGCTGCTGGGAGACGGACAGGCTCCACTCGCCCGTGCAGTTAGAGCCACCATAGCACTTTTACAGAGCACGAGGCAGCGCATGCACTATGCGGGTGTAAAGGGCAAGACAGCAAAGAGCCAACAGGCCAATGAATGGGGGAGCCCAAGTACCCACCAGCCAATGGGTGAGGGAGGCTCAAGTACCCACCAGCCAATGGGTGGGGGAGCCTCAAGTGCCCACAAGACAACGAGTTGGAGCAGAAGAGCCCAAGCGCCAATCAGCCAATGGGTGCGGTAGCCCAAGCGCCAATCAGCCAATGGGTGCGGTAGCCCAAGCGCCAATCAGCCAATAGGTGCGGTAGCCCAAGCGCCAACCAGGCCCAGGGTTGGCGGAGGAGAGCCCCAGCTCTGCCAGGACCACGATCAAAAAAGATCGCCAGTTATAGATCTATGTCCAATCTGTGGTATTTGGGGTTAGCTCTTTAAATTGCATCTTGTCTGTTTCGTTAGCCTTCAGAAATGAAAGAAAGCTTTTTATTAAATCTGAATATGCTCAAAGATCGAGAGTCTGCTCGATTTCCGTAACAGAGAAATTAAAGCAGGTTTGCCCCAGCGCAAAAAAAGCAGGATAGAGCTCAAACACGTGCGACTTGCACATAAAACACTCGCTCACCCGGTCCATTAACCTTCAAACTAAAAGGATTCCCTACACCCCCAACCCAGAGCCTCAGGAGCAATTAAAAAATGCTGCCACAAAATTGCATCTGCAAGCGGGCCATAAGATATCATCAGCACAGAAGGTTGGAGACGGACTGAGTTTCAACATCATCTCCCAACAAAATCTAGAGATTTATTGCCGGATATAGAACCGTGATGGGAACAAACTTTGCTCCCTCTCGCGCCAGCCTATGTAAGAGCCGCTTGAAGAGGGAGGGCACCAGTTCAAACTAGTGACTGGATCTCACCCAGTTGATGGGATACTAGGGAAGACTGATTGATGGCAACTATTTGAAAGTTACGAAGGAGCAATGAAGGAGTTATGAACAGTTGCAAAATTATAATTAAACATAATGTTCAGTTTATAAAAGATAAAGAAAAAGCATTACTGAATATGGGACTTTTTTTTGTTTTTTTATTAACCACAAGGACAAGCTACGAAATGGATGTGCTAGTAATGTGTAATTGTATATCAAGAGTAGAAATCAAATAAACATTTAAAACCACTTTTCAATTTGTAGACTAACAGAAAACCAAAAATCCAAGCAGAAATATCAACAGGAGCAAGCCTCCGAGGGAACTCTTTAAAACCGTTGCACTAAAAATCAGAAGCTGGACAGATGGAAACCGGCGCAGAGATCGAGAACAAAACCAAAAAAAAAAAAAAACACCTCTTTAAACAGAATAATAAATATAATATTTGAATTTAGCGATGGCAGACTCCAGTTTACAGAATCAAGTGAGTAACCTTTGAAAGATCACAGATTTTGGCCAGTAATACTAGTCGACATTGAATAACTGGAAGCAAAAACAGGATTTCCAAGGAATTATTAAATGTGGTCCTCGTAGCCATCAGAAGGCAAAATTGCTATAAAAAAATGTGTCAAAAACCTATTTTCTTTAAACCGTTTTGGCCTATGTAACTGTCTATGCATGCACACAGTAGAAAGTACATTACAATCAATTAATGCAGGGAAAAAAAAACCTCTCCACATATCTTTGTGAATCAATGCGCTTCGACACCTCGTCAGGGGTAGTAAGCGCTATATAAATGCAATTACAATACAATGCAAACAAGAGCTTGTAGACTGAACTTTCAAATAGTGAAATTCTTTGAACTGGGAACCCCCACAGAGCGTCAAGTTCAGAAATTGCAGGCGGAGAATACAGTACATGGAGGCACCAATATTAAAATTAAAATAGTCCCATCTCAACTACTACGAGAAGCTGCAACCGCCCTCCCACAGAATAAGATCGAAGTTAATTTGCACCACATTAGCCGACTCCTCAAGACAGTGGCCACTCTGGGTGTATACAGATGACCATGATGCAAAGAAAATTACATATACACCATATACTCCAGCTAAGCCACCGACTGAAGCGTGGGTGCGGACCATAAGCTCCTGAACATAAACAAAAAATCATTCAAATGGAAAAGTTAGTCCATAGCAGAAACCTCTTCAGTTCGGTCAGTGTTTCGTGGAGGTGAGAAGTGCCCGTATAAAGAGCTTAGAAGCAAACACAAAACAACGCGCCTCTGAAAGAAGATCATGTATGAGGGGAGCCTCTCACTCCGATTCATAAACAAGCTTCACTCACACACGCCAACCACGGATGTTTGCTCAAGTCCCTTCAGATGAAGGGTCATGGAAAGCTTCAAGGAGCAACAAGTCTGTCTTGGGTAGAGAAGAAACATTTTCATCTGAAAACAATCAATGGATTTGGCGGAATAAAACACAGAAGACTACTTCCAAGAATGTCTGTCGACAATACTGTACGGCGATCGACAAAGCGTAGACCACATCTTGAGCTCTGGCCAGTCAAACTGAACCTCTTGGAGGGTGAACTAGCCAATGTTTAATGGCAACCATAATGGCAGGATAGAAATATATTCAGGGCACACGGAAAAAGATGAAAAAATAAGTTTGTCAAAAATAACTTTGCTGTGCACCATTTATGGTTTGAGAAACCCCCGTAAAACACTATTCATTTTTAGAACGTTATGTTAGAGACTGAGAGTTTGGCATATTTTTAGCATCATGATTTTTCTCTGAACCGCGTGCGTCTCATTAACTTCTCACTTATTCATTGCACCATTGTGGAAACTTTGCTTTATGTACTTATCATGTAGCACAATTCCTGTCTACAGGCTTTAACAGTGTAATAACAATGCACCCTTAAAGGCCCATTGACTTTAACATTTTCACAAACATAAGTCAGGCCTACTGAGAGTATTAAAAAAAAAAAACAATGTAAATAAGTGATCAGACCTACAGTCTCTGACAGAACCTTTTCCAATGAACCAATCAGACCTAAGGCTTCCTCACTGGCTCGTCACCAGAAGTTTCCCAACCCTACTGCAACCTGCAGTAGTTTTCCTACAATGCAACCACAGGCATGAAGTCAATAAACGCATTTGGACAACATTGAAGCGCCAGAACAATACACTACGCTTCCTAAAACGACAGAACAAGGAGTCTCAAAGTGCAATTCTTTTACCACTAGGATTTGACAGAGAGAGTAACCAACAGCAAGCCCTTATCTACTAAGGGAACCAATGAGGGCTCATGTATTCTAAGGGAGCCAATGAGATGACCTGAAGCAAAACACCTGTGCAGAAGCTTTCACAGTGCACGACAATCCACCCGAAAAGGGATATTGGCCGTAACACATGTTTTTCACAATAAGTAAGTCATGTCTACTGTCTTTGTTGTGATATAGCTCAAGAGTGGTACTTACCGGAGGCCTGTTTTGCGGAAACATCCCTGCGGCAGTAGCCGGCGGTCAGTGGCGCGGTGGCTGCCAGCCACAGAGCAGGCTCAAGCAGAGACGGTCAAACCCCGCGTCCAGTGTCCAGGTCCGCACACAGGGGTCAGGAGGCGGCTGGAGCTCAGGGCAGAAGCTGGAAGGCAACAGGGAGCAGGTTAGTTGAAAACACAATGACTCGTCTCCCTCTGTTGTCCCGTGTCCCTCTAACCCTCCCTCCTCACTCACACACTCGCTCGCTCACTCAGCTTTCCACCACCTCAGAGTGCCCTGAAGCAAGCATCCCCGACTGAACGCAGGCCAGCAAACATAACCACTGTGTACACACGAAGATACACAAACACACAAAACAGACTCGTGTCTGCAGCATCCCGCCTCGTCTCTGGCACGGCTCGTCGAGGTGGATGTCAAGTCGAAGCCTTGCGCATGTGCACGAGGCGGCGCCCAGCGCCGCCCCTGGCTCCCGGTCCATGGCTCAGGCACCGTGATGTCCAGCTAGGACTACAGGTTCACCCCGTGTCCCCACCCATGGATCCGTGGGGCACCTGTTGGATAGAAGCCGAGCCGATTGCACAGTATCAATGCCGCACGCCCAGGAGGCGTGGGGGAAACTTTAATTACTCTGGAGTCAGAGTAATTTTGCGTTACTCTCGGCGCAAGATTATTGAAAATTACGCTCGCTCATGTCATTTGGCACAAAAAACCTACCACACGAGCAACAAAGTTATCGAGCGCCAGTGGGTTGTGGCGGTTACTGTTTGCATTCTGTTGACCTTTGCACTAGTTTCTTAGCACAAAATGCACCCTTAGGTCGATTATGAATTCAAGGAAGCATTTTGTGGTTAAAAAACACAACAACAACAAAAAAAAAAAAAACACTCAAAGCTGGGTTACTCTCCTTCGGTAATTCTGCGTAATTTTCTTGTAATTTCGAGTTACTATGCTACAGCAAATGACATGAGTTAGGCCCACCACTAGCAATAACAGCCAGCCAGACGCCTCGTCCTGCAGAGCCTGGAGAGTCACCTCACGCCCCCACCCCCCATGACTGCTGCACCTGCTGTATACAGTCACCCACCCCCTTGAAGCCAAGGCAGACATGCCTCAGAGGGCCACACACTCAAGACTAGCTCCATCACCCACCCAGCCGCCCCCGCACGCACACTAACCCGCCATACTACACTGGCCCTTCCCTTAGCCTCACACAACCACTGCAGGTGCCCCTGGCAGAGTCCGACTCGCGGGCAAGCGTGTGGTGCCACAACTCGAGGCATGTGAGAAACGTCCATGGAAAGCACAGCGACGCAGCGGGAGCTGCACAACTTCACACAAACATCACAAAAATGACAAACGCTACTAGGCTCCGACAAGGCGGATTTGGGGTCCAGTTTCTGGCACACAGGTGGTTCTCCAGTGTGTCGACTGGCCTCTCGGTGACAACCTGCACACCCAGAAGGCTACTTCTCACCCTAGTGCCGAACGCCCAACTCCCTGCACAAAACGCAGAAAGTATCGCTAAAAACTCGTGTACATCCACCTTTCCTGTGTGAATGTTCAAGCCCAGAGTCCAGCTCTCTGCCCCACGTCCACACCAGCTGTTCTTCCGGCCCAGTGTCCACGCTCTCGGCCCAGTGTCCACGCTCTCGGCCCAGTGTCCACATCAGTCCCTCCCGGCCACGTCCACGCCACCCGTCCCTCCTAGCCATGTCCACGCCATCCGTCTCTGCTGCCCATGTCCACGATATCCGCCCCTCCTGCGCAAAGTCAACGCCATCCGTCCCTCCTGCCCATGTCCACGCCATCCGTCCCTCCTGCCCATGTCCACGCCATCCATCCCTCCTGCCCATGTCCACGCCATCCATCCCTCCTGCCCATGTCCACGCCATCCGTCCCTCCTGCCCAAAGTCCATGCCATCCGTCCCTCCTGCCCAAAGTCCACGTGATCTGTCCCTCCTGGCCATGTCTAGGCCATCGGTTCCTCCTGCCCAAAATCCACTCCGTTCGTTCCTCCTGCCCAAAGTTCAGGCCATCCGTCCATCCTGCCCACTGTCCGCGCCATCCGTCCCTCCTGCCCATGTCCATGCCATCCATCCCTGCTGCCCATGTCCACACCATCCATCTCTCCACGCCATTCGTCCCTCTTGGCCATGTCCAGGCCATCCGTCCCTCCTGCACAAAGTCCACACCATCCCTCCCTCCTGCCCCCATGGCTAGGCCATCCATCCCTCCTGCCCACATGTCCAGGTCATCCATCCCTCCTGCCCACATGTCCACACCATCCGTCCCTCCTGCCCATTGTCCACACCATCCGTCCCTCCTGCCCATTGTCCACACCATCCGTCCCTCCTGCCCATTGTCCACACCATCCATCCCTCCTGCCCATTGTCCACACCATCCATCCCTCCTGCCCATTGTCCACACCATCCATCCATCCCTCCTGCCCATGTTCAGGCCATCAGTCCCTCCTGCCCATGTGTACGCCACCCATACCTCCTGTCCATGTCGACGCCATCCATCCCTCCTGGCCATGTCCAGGTAGGCCATTTGTCTCCCCTGAACATAGTCCACGCCATCCGTCCCTCCTGTCCACGCCACCCGTTCCTCCTGCCCATGTCCACGCCACTTGTCCCTCCTGCCCCACGCCTGTGCCGTCCGCACTCCTCCCCCATGTCAGCTCGTGATCGCCTGTGCACACACCTGCTGTGGTGCGTGGCACCTTCTGCAGAGATCCATCCCGGTGTAGTGGGACGTCTCAGGGTTGACAGCTAGTCAACCAGTGTCCCACAGCATCTTCAAGTGGGAAGCCATCTTGCCCAGTGTGCACCAGCAAGTGCAAGTTCTGCACTGTCACTGTTGCACGTGCGATGCCGAGGACCACACGTCCTGGTGAAGAGATGGTTGTTTGCAGTGAAATACTGTGAAGCCGCCACTGGCCTCACGAGCGGCAGACAACTGCGAGAAGCAACCCTCGCTTTTGCAAGGTACCCAAAGGCGGGAAGAGCGGGCCTTCAACAGATGACCGTCTACAGGCGCGAGCCTGGCTGAATATCCGCCTGGTGAACTTGCACTAATGTAGAACAGTGAACAAGTCCACTGTCTGCTGTGTCACTGGGCACCATAGCGTGAGATCCCGCCCCCAGTGTCCGTGCTGACACTGGACACCGCAAACGGAGCACAGAAACTTTTCAGACACCCACCCCCAGTCACAGATCTGGGTTGAATCCATCATCGTTCTTTTGCTCACCATACCACCCCAGTTTGGACCTGGCCATATGCAAATCAGTCTGACCCTGTGCCTCATGGGAACTGTCCAGCCCGAACTGCCAAGCCAGGTCCTCCCTGGTCCGGAAACAAGCTTCCTGGGACCGGTTTCTGGCATTTCAGCCGTCTTCAGCCAGGCTTGCTTGAAACCAGTGGCAAAGTGAGCAAGGGACTCACGTCTGGGCATACCCTGCCAACTTAGGGCGAACAAATCAAACACAAAGATGAGGGGCATCGTATCCGCCTCAGGCGCCATCTTGGCCTCTATGAAAGTGAACTGCTCCAGTGTCCGCTCTGACACTGGACACCAGATCCCGCCTCAGGCGCCATCTTGGGCTCTGTGGCCCCTGCCATCGCTGATGACGCATAAACAGCACCGCCGTCACCTCGGGCAGCGCTTCACACCGAGACATTCGCGGAGACTGAAAGATTTCTCACCTGTTCTCCAAGTGTTTGTCTCCCTCCTACTTCCTGAACTCATGTTGATTTTTTTACGGCGCAAAGAAAATATTTTATTGACACCAACCATTTTATTCAGTTTTTTTAATTTTATTTCTGCCTCTGGGCAACAGCTACATTTGAATTCTATTTTTAATTTCAAATTACCTCCCCCTCGGTGGAAGACTCCTGGGAAGGGTCTACTGGCCCAGCGCCATTCCAGAACAGCCGCCTTCCAGGCACTAGGAGTAACGCCAGACTCGGGCGCCATAGTGCCCAGTCACTCTCCACCACTCATCTGCCCACTTTTATTTACCCAGGACCTCTGTGCCACACTGGCATGCCGCTTCAAAGCGCTTGAGGACAGTGGTGCTACCTCCAAATGGTGTTATTGGGGGGGGGTCTGCTTGTGTATTGTACTTCCTCGATGAATGAAGCTCTAGATTGGGGGGGGGGGGGGTCCATTACCTCGTCATTTTCAGGGGTGCACAGCTACTTCCCTGCGCTGGGTGATCGTGCCCATTTCGGTTCACTTATTTTTTAAGAAAACCGTTGCCGCCACATCCGATCACAATAGGGCGCAGGCGACCCCCCTCTCATACCCCGAGCAGTGCAGACCCTCCCGCCCTGCAGGCTGGGCCTGGGCGACATTTTGATTACAAGGACATGTGCAAACATTTTGTACCACACAATCCCCTCTAACTTTTGTCTCATCCCGGTGCGCGCCTGCAGACAACTCTTGTAAGCCAGTATTTTTGAGACTTTCTTTTTGTTTTTATATCTGAGTGCGCGTTGGGGGGGCTGGGGCAAATAGCAGCACACCATACTTTACTAAAGTATAATTTCGTGACATTTTCAGAGAATTATATATAATTTGCAAAAAATATAATACAGAGCATCGCAGGCCCCGTCCGTTACACACTCGGCCTGAATCGGTGGATCTCTGGCCCGGGCACTGCACCCCCCTCCCTCCCCCTACTGAGGAATTACCCAAACACCGGTAATGTCTCCGATCAGCACTTTTGGAAGGCTTTTCACTGGAAATATGTATTTTTGCTCACATACATGAATCCTGCAGAAAATAATTTAAGATTTCCATATAAATCGACGGCATTCTGCCGGCGTTTCACAGCTCTCTCTCGGAGCCCCGGGTTTGAAATGAAATTCAAGTCTGCAGTAGCGACCTTTCCTAATCTAAGCGAAGAAATGACATTCTGAGGGCGCGTGCGCACCCCCCCCCCCCCCCCCCACAGAGATGGGCTGCTGTCACACGTCCACAACCAGCTGAAGCCACAAAAAATCACCAACGCCTTCGAGTCCTCTCGATATGTTATGAATCCCTGCACAGGACACTTCAGGGGCTGAAACTCACTCCGACCAAAATGCAAGAGGGGTGGGGGGGGGGGGGGACAAGGGGCTGTTAGAAATACAAGGGTAATACATAAACACGGTCAATGGGATCAGTTCCTAAAAGGGGAAGAGGGGGGGAAGCATACAGCAACCTAGTCGGCTGTTGGTGGTATAAGGCGTCTCCAAGGTAGGTGTGAGTGTGCAGAGGAGGTACTCCTGTATGTAAATCGTTGTGATCTCACACACCCTTGCGAGTGTACAGCATCATCATTGGGCACTGCTCCTCGTGGGGGTGGCGCTGCAGTCCCTCACGGGCCCTACTGGAGGGCTCTCTGGCGGAAAACTTCTAGGAGTTGCCGCATTTGTGCATGTGGGTCAAGAAGTGATAGTGGGTGAAAGATAAAATAACCCAGTAGGTACCCTTGTCAGTTTATTAGGGGGTCCTCTGGATTAGGCAAAAAATATAACGGGGATGGAGACGCAAATTATGCAGAATGAGAGGGGAAACCAAGAAAATACATCCCGCTGCTCTCAACCCGTGTGGTGAGTCACTAAGGTGTTAGATGTGGAAAAAGGTCGACATGTTTTGCGCTATGTGTTGGTCCCTAGTGGATCCTTGAGCGCTTCATCAGGACCAGTGAAATGAAAAAGAATATCTGGGAATCAGGGATAAAGACGCCCTATATTCCCATCAAACGTTCGTTGAGGTTGTAGTAACAAATACTGTTGCTGGGACACGTTACTATACGCGTACCCTGTTCTTAGCCTAGAGGAGACACACACACAAAAAAAAAAAAAAACTTAATCAGCAGACAACAGCAAAGCCAATAGGCCTGGCCTTGCAAAAGCCTGTGATGTTGTTTTTGTTTACAAATAAAGGAATGATTCATTAAACGTTTGAATATAATAAAAAGTGAAACTGCCGCTGCCGAGAGGTGGTGCGCACATGTCTACTGAAGGGGAACATGAAAGGACGTCCCATCGCACAAAGAAAAACACATGTAGTGAAAGCAGACGCTGGCGCAGCAGCCCTTAAGAGGACTACTTTTCAGGTGCCCATGCGCACAACGCTGTGACTGACAGCGCAGACAACCAATGGCTGAAGCGGCCTCATCTATTATCCAATGCTGTGTGTTGTGGTGGGCAGACACCAAACTCGAATGACAACTGGCCAGATCCAAGGATGAAGAGCACTGACCCAAAGGCCCGCACATATTTGTTATTTTTTATGGAAATATTAGCTTGGCTAAAGATCTAAAGCGGCCTCAAAGCCAAACCTAGAAAGAAAGGAAGACAAAGATGTCTGCTAGACATTAGCTCCTGCAAGGACTGGGGTTGGGACGGAGCCAACTGTAGCCGTTTTAATCTATGTCCATCTGCAGGAATCTGTTCCAAATTACTCATCTATATTTTTATTGGCATGGAGCAGGCGTCTGCAGAACAACGGAGAACCTTCGCACAACCCCCAGTTCCATCACTGTTATACTTTACACTTAGTGACTTCGTGCAAGACAAGCACCCCAGGTGAGGGGGTGTGTAGGAAGGTGGATATCTGACTATGGTTACCCCCAAATTTTTGCCTAGTGTCTAGCTGGTTTTTCGACTTAGTTGGCCTGAGATCCTGCTATTCAGGATCTCAGCCTGGCTGTTCTCTCTTTAAAATGGACTCCATGTACCCTAGGTACATACCCAATTGGTTGGATCACCCTGTCAGCCCCTGTACCAGTGTACACTAGGTACCCAGGGCATTGGTGTACCCAAGGCCTGCCAGGGGCTGAAGCATGTATTATGCCACCCCAGGCTTGGCCTAACAATCTGACACAACTGGCTGATCACTCAGCTGGGGTAAGTTGGTGTAATCACCTCTTACTTAGGTGTAGTATACCTATACCTAACCTTAAATGGGACACCTGGTAACCTATAAGTCACTCCTATGGCAGGCCTTAACAATCCTGAAGGCAGAGTGCTTGGTTCCATGTGAGATGGTGCTCTGGCATGAGCTGAGCCTGTCTGCAGTGGTCGGAACAACTTCCTTCTACTGTTTCCAGATATCGTCATACCATATACTCTTAAGTGCATTATAAACCTCGCGGTTAAATGCTATCTTTGGTTTGGCTTTATCAAAACATGTCGAGTAAGGTGTCATACGAATTGGAATACTAACCCCTCACCAATTCTGGCGACGGGGTTAGCATTCCACCCTTCTAGAGGGACACGACATGTACAGTACCTGAAACCCGGGTAAAATCAGACATAGCCTCAGCTCCACAAAATGGATGCTGCCACCACAGACACAAGTCTGCCCTCCTGCTGCTGGGAGTCCTTCCAGCTTGGGAGGTGTGGACAAAGGGTTTCCTGCCAGGGGAGGTGCATGCACCACCCCAGACAGGATTTTGTGTATTGGTCAGGTAGGGCTTGAAAGAAACCAGACATGCCTGTGGCTCACAAGGAGCCTCGGTGCATATGCCAGTTCAAACCGGTCCTGGGGCACACCAGTCCCGGGCCTGGGGCGAGCTGGACAAAGGATTGGGGGTGTAACCACCCCCCTTCCTGGTCCCACCCATAGGGAGGGACCTAGCAGGTAGTCCGGCCCCTAGAATCCGCTTAAAGGTAGGAGCTGTGTCCTAAGACTTCAGACATCCTGGAATCAACTTGAAACTAAGAAGAAGACGGGAACTTCGACATTCTGCTGCACAGAAGACTGAAGGAAATCTCCCCTGTGGTCAGGGAGTGACCACCTTGCTAACGCAAGCACCATCCAGCGAATCAACGTCTGCTTTGCCGCCGCCTCCCGCCGGAGCCCGAGCCCAGAGACTGACAAGACCTGGACCTCCAGACCTCTCACCGCCCGATCCACAGACCCTGAAAAGAGGAGACCCGTGGAGGCACCGAGACACGTGGAGCCAGCCATCTTGAAACGACCACGACAAGCTGACAAGTGCAACAACCGAGGCTCCCTCCAAGTTGTGCTTTGGGATCTGAGAAGCCCAACCCTCGAGCAGCATCTGCACCAAAGGTGAGCCCTCCAGCATCTCCACGATCTGCGTGGGGCCCTTCTGCATTTCGCCACTCGACGCGCCTAACTGGTTGCTGGCCCGCTGGCTAGTAGCCATCTTGGCGACGAACTTCACGAAATACACCGCTGGCCTGGTTGCTCCAGACTGGCCCTTGCTCCCCTCCAAAGGAGCAGTCCTTCTGACCTTGCTGGTCAGAACCATCAGCTTATTTCATCTCCTACAACAATTGCTTTTGCCAAGGCTTGTCTGCTTCGATCAAGTCGCCGACACCGCCGACCGTGAGAGCCTGCGTGGGACAGCTCGTGAACCGACTCCTGGACGTCGTCGACCTCCAGGGACCACGTGGCTGCAGAGACAAGCTACACCTTTCTTCCTGTTTGCACCCGACATTGCCTGGTACCCACCTGGTGCCACGCTGGTCACTGGCTAGTGACTGTGAACACTGTCCCCTCTGCTTACAGGTCTTCAACATCTCCGATCCACTCTTGGATCCACTGCATCTCTCCCGGACCGACCGCCTGCAGCATCTTTGTCTTCAGGCTCCACGGAACAGATAGAAGAAACCCGACGCACTTCGAGGCCTATGCACCCGCTTCCTGTGGGTGAGGTAAAGCTGGCACACCTGTGCCCAAGTGTAGTATTACATCTCTAGTGCCTGTGTTCCAAATCTTGAGTTCCTAGTCCATCCGGAAGATCCTCTTTGCAGTAACTTTGTACTTTTTACGCACCCATTGAAACCTATGGGAGCACGCGTGTGACTATTTGCTCTGCACACGCCACCCGTGGACCGCCTGGTCACTAACTGAAGTTAGCTCCTTGTAGGCCCAGCGATTCTAGAGGCCTTAGGCCTTTTCCCTTTTCTGTTCGTGGTACTTATACCACTATTTTAGTATATGGTTTGAGCGGCCACCAGGGCCTATCCATATAAAGTGCAACTTCTGTGTATTCTACTGTAATCTTGTTTGACGATTTGTGCTCCTGTGCTCATAAAGAGACTAGGGGTTACTTTGAGAAATAAATACATATATATTTTGAATATATATCTGTGTGGTGTCCTTTCATTGGTATAAAAGGAGGTTGCATTTGGTAAAACAGCTGGCTTAACACGCTTCACGAGTTTAGCCTCAAAGACTGCTTAGCCTACGCTAGCACTAGGGCAGCTAGTCCGAAAAGGTTGACTTACAACCACACCATAAGGGTTGCTTGGCATGGTACAAGGTGATCACTTTAACTAGTGAGCATCATATACCAGGCCAACTTCTCACAGGGTGATTAAGAGGTACTCTGTCGCCCAGATCGGGTCCACAACTACAAAGCTCTCTGGCCTCTTCCTGGTTGTGCTTGGACGCAGAAGCCCGTACCGGCAGAAGGTGACTGCAGCCACCCGGAGCTCAGAACATACCTTCTGTAAATACAACCTCAAGGTCACTCTTCCAAAGCCCACCCTCAACACAACAACCCTCCCTCAGGAACCTGTTCAGAGGAGGTTCGCTCCCTGAGGACAACCCGCTCCTTCCCCGCCATTCCACCTTGGAGGAGACAAGACTGCAGCAACCTGTTACTAAACTATGACCACTTCGAGGGGACGCTAGGTGGCGCGCTAGCGAATGGTCGCCTTCGTGTAAGGCTCCCGCAGTCCGGCGACACTTATCCTGACAGATCTCCTTAATTGGCGACCCAGAAGGCTGCGACCCCACCAATTACATCCTTGAGAGGTCCGGCGTGGACTGTCCAAGTCCGGTCCCGCTCGCTACTACCGCGAGGGAGATAGGCGCCTTGGAACCTCCGGCGCCTGCTGCGGCTGGAGGACGGGTACCGGCCCGCTGGGAGACATCTGCTACGCGAGGCTGCGCTGCCTGCCGTGGGCCGCTGCCGGCTAAAAGTGGCGCGAAGCAGAGTTCGACTGCCGAAGCAGCGGAAGAGGCCGGAGCGGGCCCCCCCCCCGGGATCGCAGACCGGAGGCCTTGTTCCCCCCCCCCCCTCCCGCCCCACCGGAGCTGCGGGGGAGCCGCGGACGCTGGCGACGGGGCCGGGCAGGTCGTGAGGGGCCCTACTGCGACCCACCCCTAAGGCAGAGCTGCGGAGGATCACCGGGAGCACGAGATTGGTATCCGGGAGGGGCTCGCAGGGCGGACCTGGTCGCCGTATCTGATCGGGCTGGTCCATCGACGAGGAGGCGCTGCGCGCAGAGACAGGGGGCCTGCACGACGGGTCCCCCCGACTGACACTGCACGCCAGCGGACTATTGGTGCTGGGGGAGCGGCAGCAGAGGCGGCCCATATCCCCCCCCTTGGGAGCGGCGACAACCGCACCAGCAGAAGACGTCGGCCGGACCGGCCTAGGCAGGGGTGCTTTTGTCAGCAAGAGCAAGACGAGGGGTCATCCCTACCCCTCTCACGAGTCCTCTGAACAACGTGCGCCCAGACTCGCTGCAGAGGGGCCTGCGAACGGGCCGAAGGAGCGGCCTGACCTGCCAGCAGATCGCGATGGGCAAGCCGGACGCGCGACAGCCCAAGCTGTCTTTCGACACCAGTAAGAAAGGGACCAAATCATCGGAGGTGGTGCAGGCCCCGGCTGCGGTGAGTGGAGCTGCGGTGGATTCCTCGGCTGCCTCGTCGGACATGCGGGAGATGCTGCGCGAGATGCGCCAGGGATTCGCGACGATTGCAGACAAAGTGGACAGGATCTCTTCGAGAATGGACGCTGTGGTGCATAAGCTGGATGCGCATGAAGAAAGGATAAAGGGTGCGGAACAACGGATCTCAGACGCGGAGGACACGGTCTCGCAGCACACCTCACAGCTTACCAGGATGGATAACTTATTGCGTATCATAGCGTCCAAGAACGAGGATTTGGAGGCGAGAAGTCGGCGCAATAACGTTCGCATCCTAGGGATACCGGAGACGACCAACGTAGGCAAAATGGAGGAATATGTGGAACGGATGCTCCGCACAGCGATTGGCACTGACGTGTTCTCCCCTCATTTTATTGTGGAGCGAGCGCACCGCTCCCTGGCCCCCAGACCGAAACCGGGGGCGACTCCCAGGCCCATCATTGCCCGGTTACTAAACTACCGAGATCGGGACGCGGCCCTGCGAGCGGCGAGGAGCACCCGGTCTCTCTCGTATGAGGGCAACGCGTTCACATTGTTTCCGGATTTCACGCCGATGGTCCAGGAGGAGCGCAGAAAATTTATGGCGGTGAAAGCTAAGCTGCGGACATTGCAACTGGACTATGCACTGCTCTACCCGGCGAAACTACGGATCACGTACCAGGGCCGTCAGCGGTTCTTTACTAATCCGCAGCAGGTGGAGGACTTCCTCAAACACTACAAACGCTCCCGCAACTCGGGGGCAGAGGTGGACGATGAGCAGGAACGGCGGCCCGGAGAGGGACCGGACGGCGAACTGTAAGTAGTGCGGATGAACATTCACCACTATCCCCCGGGGTTGAATAAGTACACTGCTGCCGCAATTGAAGACGGCACACCTTAGGACTGGTGCTCGGCGGCCCTCCCCGGGGCTGCGGGGCGTGAGGACATTGGGGGGACCATGGAAGGACTGTAAATGTTTGCTCTAGCACGAGATATTTGAGGATAATACTGTAAGTGATTACGCCTTACGTTGTGGATTGCGGGGAGGTGGGGATAGCATGCTGGGGTTGCCAAAGTTTCTAATGCCGGACACCCCCTCTCGGACCTCGTGCTCGGCTGCCACATTGGTGGACGACCGGGGAGAATGAGGGGGAAGTAGTGAAGCCACCTAGGCGAACTCCCCGAAGGGAAATACCCGAGAACTAATGGGGAGCTCTGGGGATATTTTTCGCCTCTGTTCGAGGGGTGGTTGGGGGAGGGAACATGGCTGGCAGATTGGGGTTTGCTTCAGTGGGTGGGGGGTGAGGGGGGGGGGGGGTTGTTGGGGAGCGGGGAGTTCGGAGTTTCAGGTTGGAGGAGGGAGCGTTGGGGATGACGGGTTTATGTTGTTTGTGGAGAGTACTTGAGATGGAGG
Organism: Triturus cristatus; assembly: GCF_964204655.1. Taxonomy (NCBI): domain Eukaryota; kingdom Metazoa; phylum Chordata; class Amphibia; order Caudata; family Salamandridae; genus Triturus; species Triturus cristatus. The sequence goes on from NC_140595.1 coordinate 17,571,986, forward strand.
GATTGAAGTTGACTGTGCTACAGCCTCTCTTGGGGCTCCTGCCGCTGCTGCGGAGGTGTGATCGGCTGGCCGTAGGACTGTATGTGAAGGTGAGGGACTGGGAGATGGGATGCCGCTGGGGACACGGGAGTGGGCCGAATGATGACTGAGACGCCCAGGAGAGAACGGATTACGGTGCTGTCGTGGAATGTTCGGGGCCTAAACGACGCTAGAAAATGCAGGAAGGTGTTGGCGTACCTAGACCAGCACCATGTACAGATAGCGCTGTTACAGGAGACACATCTTGCCCCCCGAGCGCACTATGCGCTGGCTGGTAGATGGGCGGGGGTACGCAGTTTTTCGTCCTACTCAGGGTATGCTAGGGGGGTAGCGATCTGGATCAAGAGGACTGTGCCGTTTGTGAAGCTTGGTGAGCGTGTGGATGCGGAGGGTAGATATGTGCTGCTTTGGGGGAGGCTGGGCACTGACACCATCACGATCGTGAACTGCTACGGCCCCAATGTTGACTCGCCAGGGTTTTTCACGCACCTGTGGGGACAGATGCTCCACATAGGCTCTATGCATATCTTATGGGGAGGTGATTTTAATGTGGCTCTGTCCCCTGGCTTGGACAGATCGGATAGTGGTGTTCACTACAATAAGAAAGCGAGGGAGGCGCTGGCGGGTATCTTGGAGGAAGGCCACTTCATAGACAGCTGGCGCTTCGTACACGGTGGATTGCGGGAGGGTACGCATTTCACGGCTTTTGCCAACTCCTGGGCTAGACTGGATTATTGTTTCTTGTCTCGGGGCATAGCGGTGGATCTGGGGAAGGTCGTGCATCTACCAAGGACATACTCAGATCATTGCCCGGTACTGGCCCAGATAGCACTTCCGGGATATGGTGTAGCGCCCGCAAGATGGCGGCTGCAACCCACGGCCCTTATGGACCCGCTATTTCAAACTGAGCTGGGGGAGGAAATTGCAGAGTTCTTTCCCCGCAATAAAGACTCGGTAGATAGCGTAGAAAGCATCTGGGAGGCATTCAAAGTGACGGTTCGTGGCTACTACATGGCGAAAAGCTTTGGAGTCTTGAAAAACTTACGACAAACGCTCGCGAAACTGGAAGGGGAACTTAAAGGGTTGGAGTCTAGGATGAGTCAGGGACAGAGGGGCCCCCTCCAAGCAGAATTTAGGGAACGTCTTACGCAGTACGAAAAAGAGGCGGAAAGGGAGGCCCGGTTCTGTGGCAAATATTGGCAGGCTCGCAGGTATTGCGAAGGGGAGCGGCCTGGGCGCGCGCTGGCGGAAATCACTCGGCCGCCGCGCTACAACACCCACATACTGGAGCTGAGCACGTCGGAGGGGGGTACTAGTCGAGATACCCATGGAATCTTGGAGCAATTCACTGCACACTACAAGGATCTATATACCGCGCGCAGTGTTGGCGAGGTGGACTTCGGGGGGTTTCTCGACGATATCGCCCTGTGCTGGTTGAGTGAAGACCACCGACGGTTCCTAGGGGCACCGTTCGAATTAGACGAAATTAGGGAAGCCATTATGTCTCTTAGCAACGGAAAGGCGTCGGGCCTGGATGGGCTGCCGGCGGAATTCTATAAAAGCTACGTGGATATTATGGCCCCCGTGCTTAAGGAGGTCTACGAGGAATCTTTGGAAGTAGGACAGTTGCCTGGCTCCATGAGAGAGGTGTTGATCACCTCGTTGTTGAAGCCGGGCAAGGACCCTGCCGACTGCGGTGCGTATAGGCCACTATCGCTGTTAAATTGCGATGCTAAAATACTGGCGAAGGTACTCGCTAACAGATTATCGCTCCTAATGCCCACAATAGCCCTCCCGGACCAATCCGGGTTTATCCCGGGGCGCTCCACGGCCAATAACTTGCGCACTCTTTTCTCCCTAATGCATACCATTGCGCCGGAGTTGCCGGTGGCGGCCGTATTCCTCGACGCTACCAAAGCATTCGACTCCGTAGAGTGGAATTACCTATTTGCTATCCTATATCGAATGGGGTTTCCGAAAATCTTTGTTGCTTGGGTGCGCTTGCTGTATACGGACCCGAGAGCGAGGGTCTTAATCAATGGTGAAATGTCGCGCCCGATCTCCCTGACCAGAGGTACGCGCCAGGGGTGCCCATTGTCCCCGTTGTTATTCGCTATTGCGATCGAACCACTGGCCTGCCGGATTCGACAATTGCACAAGCCGAGCGCTTTCAAATGCGTCCAACGTCAGATAGACGTGTCATTATATGCTGATGATTTGACACTGTATGTGGTGGATCCGGAGATGCATCTTCACCCATTGCTCCGGGAATTCTTGGTCTTCGGTCGGATATCCGGGGTACAAATTAATTGGCAGAAATCGCAGTTCTTTCCCCTGACCCCTGCAGTACGTCGCTTCCCGCTGGAGTACCCACTCGATTGGTGCGATACCGATCTGCGGTATTTGGGGATACAGATCTCTCAGACTCGGGAAGAGACTGTGCGACTCAATTATGGCACGGCAGTAGCAAAGTTGACGGAGGATGTGAGAAGATGGATTTCCCTGCCGTTCACCATGGCTGGGAGAGCCTCACTCATTAAAATGGTAGTGCTGCCCCGGTTTTTATATTTCTTTCAGAATATCCCTTACTATCCGGGTGCTTTTTTCTTCCGTACACTCCGAACGGAACTGATACGGTTGTTCTGGGCTGGAAAACAGCCGAGATTAGCATGGTCTGTTATTACCCAGCCTTATGAGAAAGGGGGGTTTGATGTCCCTGATTTTCTGGCATACTACATTAGTGCTCAGGCCCAATTTGCGTACCACTGGTTTGCGCCCACGCCCTTTATGCCGCAGCTGGCAGTGGAGGACTGGATAGTTCGGCCGCTGCCACTGAAGGGCATTATTTTCGGCCCGGTTGGAGCGCTCGACACTCCGGCGGCGACTATCACAAGCACGATAGACGCGTGGCAGCGGATTCTCCGCAAAGTCGCGCTCCCCCTCTTATATGCACCTAGACTGCCCCTAGCTTATCACCCGGAGCTCTCCCTGTTGCGGGAGCGGGGGTTCCAGGAGATGTGCGCTAGATTGGGGATTAGGACATGGGGGGATCTCTTCCTGGACGGGCGGTTTAAAACGCGAGAGCAGTGGTTTCAGGAGGCTCAGCATACCCCGCTGGAGATCTTTTATTATCTTCGTCTACGGCAGGGGCTGCGGGTTATTCTTCCACGCTTCCCAGAGGAGCCTGAGGTGGTAGGGCCTCTACAACTAGCGCTCACATCTGCGGATGGCAAACATCTGGTCTCCCGCCTCTACCGCAGTATTCGAGAGCATGGTGGCGACGGGGGCGGCAAAGCGCTCCGGCTGTGGAGTGCGGATCTCGGAAGGGTCGTAACGGAGAACCAATGGGCGTACTGCTGCGGGATGACCTCGCAGATAGCGGCCAGCTGCAGGCTACGGCTGATTCATTATAAATTCCTGCAGCGCATGTATTATACGCCTGCGAGGAAGCTGCGGTTTCGTTTGGCAGAGGATGACAGATGTGAGCGATGTCGCATGGAGGGGGCGGACTTTTTGCATCTGGCCTGGCTCTGTCCGATGGTGGCGGAATACTGGTCACAAGTCCACGGGGCGCTGACGACCATGATTGGAGACGCGGTTGAATGTGATCCGCTTATGATGCTGCTGGGTTACACCATGAAGATACCCAAGGCGCATCGGAAGTTCGGGGACATCGCCCTGTTGATGGCCAAACGGAGAGTCGCTTGTCGGTGGGGGAGGGGCCGGGCCCCGAAGTTTAAGGAGTGGATTGCTGACTTATTACACTGTCAGGAACAGAACCTAATCTATGCGGAAACACAACCAATGCGTAGTAGAGCCAAGGATATTTGGGACCCGCTCAGAGCATACTTAGGGGCAGAGGACACTACCGAGCCGGACGGAACTCAGGGGGCGGGCGGGGGCGCGACTGGGGACTGATGTGGGTGGGGGGCGGTCGTATGAGCTGGATTCGATGGACTGATGCGCCAGGGAGTGTGGCAACCGCCGCGGGAGTGGGTTATGCTTGTGAGGACAGGCCGTGTGGCCATGGATGGAAGGCGCTGCTGTGGAGATGGCTTGGAGTGCTGGCCAGTATGGAGATGCCCTAGACACAGTGGGGGGGCGGCCCCCCCCACGCTGTCGGGACAGAGGGTATGCTAGTTTGCCGGTCTGGCTGGTATGGGAGGCAGAGAAGATGGTAGTGATGGTGGATACATGGCGAGCGGAGAGGCCCTTCCCCGCGCCTCCTCGCAATGGCCGTCGGGGCAGAAGATGCGGAAGAATCTAATGCCGCAGGGCGTACTCACTCAGGCTCGGGGGAGGGCTCTGTTGTACCTCTAACATACCTGTGACGATGGGGCCTGCTGGGGGCCACTGGACTACTGCTCCGATATCTCTGTGAGGGACTATGCCAACTCTGTACAGAATGGACATGCGAGCTGCTCGATCGGCATACCATGGTGGACATACGCTCGGGGTGCACAAAATCTGAAAAGGGGTGGAAGAAAGGGGACTATTCCTCGCCACCGGGCCTCCGGGCTGTCGGATATGTGGCTGTGTATCATACAGATTATAGCAAGGATTGTGATGGACAGTGGCCGGCCCGAGGGGTTGTAGGCGTGAGGCTGTATTGTAGATGTACTCTCTCAAATAAAGGTTTTGAAAACTTGAAAAAAAAAAAAAAAAAAAAAACTATGACCACTTCAGTGTCTACACCTTTACGCATGACCCTGAGCCATCCCAGAGAATTCACCACCTTTGTCCTCCTACAATCAATTTCCCAGAGATCTCAGGAGGTAGAGTTAAGGAATACTCTCTAAGAGATCTCAGGAGGTAGAGTTAAAGAATACTCTCCAAGAGATCTCAGGAGGTAGAGTTAAAGAATACTCTCCAAGAGATCTCAGGAGGTAGAGTTAAAGAATACTCTCCAAGAGATCTCAGGAATACTCTCCAAGAGATCTCAGGAGGTAGAGTTAAGGAATACTCTCCAAGAGATCTCAGGAGGTAGAGTTAAAGAATACTCTCCAAGAGATCTCAGGAGGTAGAGTTAAAGAATACTCTCCAAGAGATCTCAGGAGGTAGAGTTAAGGAATACTCTCCAAGAGATCTCAGGAGGTAGAGTTAAAGAATATTCTCCAAGAGATCTCAGGAGGTAGAGTTAAAGAATACTCTCCAAGAGATCTCAGGAGGTAGAGTTAAGGAATACTCTCCAAGAGATCTCAGGAGGTAGAGTTAAAGAATACTCTCTAAGAGATCTCATGAGGTAGAGTTAAAGAATACTCTCCAAGAGATCTCAGGAGGTAGAGTTAAGGAATACTCTCCAAGAGATCTCAGGAGGTAGAGTTAAAGAATACTCTCCAAGAGACCTCAGGAGGTAGAGTTAAAGAATACTCTCCAAGAGACCTCAGGAGGTAGAGTTAAGGAATACTCTCTATCACCTTTCCCATAGTCCTTATCCTAAAGTGGTTAAATTATTCAACCAACTATCTCAACAGTTCCAGATAACAGGTGCTTTAATTGTCTCCGAGGATCTACACTGTTCCTCTGTACTTCACGAGGTGATCCTCACTGCGACGCCGCACGGACCAGAAGATGTGTGGAGCATCACTCCAGTTCAGGGACCTACATGAGAAGAAGCCTGCATACGTTATTCTCATCATGAACCCCTCTAGGCGCTAGAAGTCTAGGCTCTAGATCTGGAGGCACTCACTCTCAGACGCCTCTGGGGAGTTCCGGACCAGGTCTGCTTTGGAGGACACCGTGGACTACAGACAAACCATTCTTGGTACCAGACCTACAGATTAAGACTGAAGCCTACTGGGGCGCACAGGTGCACATGTATACGACGACTTCACTTCATGCGGGGACTTGTAAATCCCCATGTTCTACCTTTAGGTAGCATCAAAGCACTTGAGACGGAGCAAAAAAAATGGAGGTGACAGAGGGAGCAGACAGACCGATGAGCCAAAAATCATATGAAATAGATTTAGTGAGGCAGCGGGGAAGGTCAGGTCAAGAGCAGTGCTCATTATACATAGCGCGGGGTGCCCAGCCACCACACCGCACAGGGTCCCCCACCCAGCCACCACACCGCACAGGGTCCCCCCGCCCAGCTACCACACCGCACAGGGTCCCCCCGCCCAGCTACCACACCGCACAGGGTCCCCCCGCCCAGCTACCACACCGCACAGGGTCCCCCCGCCCAACCACCACACCGCACAGGGTCCCCCGCCCAACCACCACACCGCACAGGGACCTCCGCCCAGCTACCACACCGCACAGGGTCCCCCGCCCAGCCACCGCACCACAAGTAGAGTACAGGTTTACTTCAATACACAGAGTACGGGGTCTGCTGCACAGACTCATTTCTGTATGTAGAGTACAGGCACAGTTCAATATGTACAGTACTGGGCCTGCTCCGCAGTCACAGGGCCCAATTCACAGGTGCACACAATTCACGCAGGGCCCAATGCACAGGTGCAGAGCCACATGTAGAGCACACAGAGTTCAATACATAGTGCAGGGTTCCCTGCACAGGCACATCTCTGTACTACAGTACAGGCAGAGGTCAAAATGCAGACCACAAGACACACAGCTCCATACGAAGAGGACAGATGCAGTTTAATATGCACAGCGCGGGGGCCGCTACACAGCCACAGCTCCACGCGGGGGGCCGCTGCACAGGCACAGCTCCACGCGGGGGGCCGCTGCACAGGCACAGCTTTGCAGTAGAGTACATGCAGCCTTCAATATACAAACCACAGGGACCACTGCACAGGCAAACCCCCAAAAAATAATTTTTTGTTTCTATGTGCGCATGAGCATCTGATGAAGACTGCAAGCCGAACGCACTGGCATCACTCTAGGTCTAACACACAAGCCTAGGGTATCAATAGTACTACGAGTTTGCGTTGATATGTGATATGCTCATTAAAAGAGAGGATACTTTCCGTTCTCAAAAATAATTCAAATTGGTATGTAGGCAAGCTGTGCCTTGTGCCCCCCAATATGCCCAGCCCAACAAGGTACAGTACGCCCAGCACAGCAGCAATGCCAGCTTTCCTCCTGGTTCCAGGTCTGGCAAAAAGGCTAAGAGTTTAACCCAAAAATCAATTATTCCCCCCCCCCCCCCCAGTGCATGCATACATGGTTGACAAAAATAGCTTGCCCTGCGAAAAAGAACAGTCACACCTGGGCTTGTGTATATTGTGGGTGTATTTATAGTTAATAAGTTTGGACACAAGACAGTGAGGTCCATAATTTGAAGACTGACCTAAATAACACCAGTGTGTTCCTCCCAGAGGAGCCCTAAAGGATCAATCGATCAGAATTTGTACAGTGCCACAATCACCCATGAGCGTATCCAGGTACCGGGTTGCAGAAGGCAATCGAAAAAACAGGGTGACAGGAGGTGGAAGGCTGTTCCAGGACTTGGCAGCCAGGTAGGAGAAGGAACGGTCTCTGCTGTGGCTTCGGGGGATGTGGGGTGTCTGCACTAGGGCGGAGGTCTCTGGATGGTTGGTGGAAGTTAGGAGGTGGTTGATGTGTGCTGATCCTAGGTCGTGGAGGCTTTGTAGGAGTGAGTCAGTATCTTGAATTGGCCTCTTGCCTGTTGGTGGAGCCGGCGGAGGTTCCTCAGGAACGGGTGCTATGGGTCCGTTTAGGCAGGTTGCGGAGTCTGGACGCTGAGTTTTGTATGTCTGGAGCCTTCTCATGAGTTCAGTGGTGGGTCCTGAGCGTAGTGCTTGAGTGAGATCGCTCACGCATCTATGTTATATTCCGGGGGCTCGGCTGCTACTGTGGTCCTTTTCCATTTTGGCAGCTTTGAGGGAACCTGCATATTTTCATCCTGTGCCCACTTTATGGAAAGAATATTAAATAACTGGAACATGAAAGAAATTAGGGAAAGCAGTGTCAGCCGAACAGACCACCTTAAAAAAAGCACTTTATACCCCAAGACCTCACCAGTCGGGACATATCGGCTGCGGACAGGAGTTCAGACTGCTTCAGGAACCTAGAATCTTGCTGCCCCACAGAGGTTGACTCCACCCACTTGCACTGGAGACACGGACGAGCACTTGCGCTCAGGGGGCCACAGACACATCACGCCTGGGCCCACACAACCATTAGATCTCGCCCTACAACTGTCCATCCACACTGCACGCACTGCCCTTCCTCGTGACCCACGCACTACAGAACTATCCTCACTGCCCTGCCCCACACAACAGGGCTATCACACTGGTCAGTGAACCGATACCATTCCTGCTATCCCAAACATATAGAGCTATCCAGACTGTCTCACAAACCGGAGCCGTCCACTGTAGGCACCGGAGACCTAACCTTCACACTGTCCCAAAAACAGACAACTACCCGTCAGACTGTCTAACAAACCCGAGAGACGTCATCTGTTACTGTATGCACCTCACATCGGAGAGCGAATCATCACACTGTCCCAAACACAGGGAGGTACCCGTCAGACTTTCCCATAAACAAGTGACTGTCCCACATATCAAGGAGCTAGCCCACTGTAAGCATCAACCTTCAAACGATCCCACAGGCAGCTGAGCTACTTGTCCGATTGTTGATAAATATCAGGGGTGTCGCACTGTATGCTTGACGCAGATCCTAAGTGCGCCGGGTATGCCCAGACATGGGTCCCATGCTCGCTGCGCCACTGGAGTCAAGCTAGCCCGGCTCATGAGGGGTGCTACCCTGAAACCGGTCCCAGGATGCTGGTTTCCAGTCCATGGAAGATCTGGCCTGGAAGTTCGGGCTGGACCATTCCCATGAGGCACAGGGTGAAGCCTGATTTGCATATAGCTGTGTCTGAACTGGGGTGGCAAAGTGAGCTAAAGAACGATGATGGACTCAACCCAGATCTGTGACTGGGGGCGAGTGTATGAAAAGTTTCAGCGCTACGACCAACATCGTGTATCTGCTTTGTTGGCCCTAACTTGGCAGGGTATGCCCAGACGTGGGTCCCTTGCTCGTTGCGCCACTGGGGTCAAGCTAGCCCGGCTCATGAGGGGTGCTACCTTGAAACCGGTCCCAGGATGCTTGTTTCCTGACCAGGGAGGACCTGGCTTGGCAGTTCGGGCTGGACTGTTCCTATGAGGCACAGGGTCAAGCCTGTTTTGCATATAGCTTTGTCTGAACTGGGGTGGCGAAATGAGCTAAAGAACATGATGGATTCAACACAGATCTGTGACTGGGGGTGAGTGGTCGAAAGGTTCCAGCACTCCCTTGCTATGACAGGGCCCGGGCATTTAATCTGGAAAAAAAAAGACTTGCTGCCAAGCAGTCACATCCCAGTCGTGCCTGTCCAGCTCACACACCACACCGGTACTGTTGACCCTCACTACACAGCAGTTACCACTGAAGTAACTCACAGGGCACAGAGCTACCATTCTGTTGTGATACACACAACTCAACTTCCTTGCCGACCGCTCTGACACAGCAGAGCTACCCCTCTCATTAGACTGAGCAGCCCAAAGGTGTGTTCTTACTACTGACCCCAATCAAAGATCCCTCACCTCAGAGTCAACATGACCTCGAAAGAAGAGATCCCCTGAGAACAGAGGGTCCACCATGACCTTTCCAGGCGCTGACTGATGTCTCAACAGACTGGCATCCACACCAGAGCGGGCGGCTCAGCCTCAACGCCAGGTAGGGCACCAGCCTCCCTTAGAGGGTTCACCCTCACATCACCGCGGGTGCAGCTGTGCTAGCCTCCATTAGAGGGTTGACCCTCACATCACCAGCCTCCATTAGAGGGTTGACCCTCACATCACCCGCCTCCATTAGAGGGTTGACCCTCACACCACCAGCCTCTATTAGAGGGTTGACCCTCACACCACCAGCCCCCATTAGAGGGTTCACCCTCACATTACCAGCCCCCATTAGAGGGTTCACCCTCACAGTACCAGCCTCCATTAGAGGGGTCACCCTCACATCACCCGCCTCCATTAGAGGGTTCACCCTCACAGTACCAGCCTCCATTAGAGGGTTGACCCTCACACCACCAGCCTCCATTAGAGGGTTGACCCTCACATCACCCGCCTCCATTAGAGGGTTCACCCTCACATCACCAGCCTCCATTATAGGGTTGACCCTCACATCACCAGCCTCCATTAGAGGGTTCACCCTCACATTACCAGCCCCCATTAGAGGGTTCACCCTCACATTACCAGCCCCCATTAGAGGGTTCACCCTCACAGTACCAGCCTCCATTAGAGGGGTCACCCTCACATCACCGCGGGTGCAGCTGTGCCAGCCTCCCTTAGAAGGTTCACCCTCACATCACCAGCCTCCATTAGAGGGTTCACCCTCACATCACCGCGGGTGCAGCTGTGCCAGCCTCCCTTAGAAGGTTCACCCTCACATCACCAGCCTCCATTAGAGGGTTCACCCTCACATCACCGCGGGTGCGCCAGCCTCCATTCAGCCAGGCCACCGCACCTCCACACCAGTGCGTGTGCTGTGTCCTCATGAGACGGCCCACATCCACCACAAGGGGTCATGGGGTGCTCGTGTTCCCCCATGGAGAAGGCCTCATCTGGTAGGTGGGAACTGATTGTTCCCCTAAGAGGAGGGTCAGTGCTGATTTGCATATGGCAGGCCTTTGTCTAGAGTGGCACAGTGAGCACAAAAGGATGGAAGGGAATGCAGCCCTCAGCACTTGCTATTGGCGGAGGGTAATTCCATCACACTATATGTCTCCCTGTTTGTTGCAGTCAGCGTCCTGAGAGGCTATCAGGGCCGGGTGCTACTAGGAGGGCCGGGTGCTACTAGGAGGGCCGGGTGCTACTAGCAGGGCCGGGTGCCACTAGCAGGGCCGGGTGCTACTAGCAGGGCCGGGTGCTACTAGGAGGGCCGGGTGCTACTAGGAGGGCCGGGTGCTACTAGCAGGGCCGGGTGCCACTAGCAGGGCCGGGTGCTACTAGCAGGGCCGGGTGCTACTAGCAGGGCCGGGTGCCACTAGCAGGGCCGGGTGCCACTAGCAGGGCCGGGTGCCACTAGCAGGGCCGGGTGCCACTAGCAGGGCCGGGTGCCACTAGCAGGGCCGGGTGCCACTAGCAGGGCCGGGTGCCACTAGCAGGGCCGGGTGCTGTCTTCTGGAGAGGGCATCCCTGGCAGCTCGGGGTGAACTGTTCCCATGAGGCGCAGGGTCGGTGTTGATTTGCAGAAGGTGGGTCTCTGGTATGCGGCCGCGCTGGGCTACATTCAGGCAGGCAGGGACTGCTCACCTCCACACCAGCATGCACCGCGTTATGCTGCAGCCCAGACTGCTGTCGTGCAGGCCACAGACCCCCCCCCCCCCCCTCATCACAAACCCTGCACTGCCTCCCGGCCCTTCCTGAAACCTACAGATGTCCCTGAAGTCCAGTCTTCCTCTGGCCACAACCGAGAGGGGCTGCCTCACTGCACCACAAACTACAGCCTGCAGATGCCATTAAAAGGAAGCAAAGTGCCTGCCTGCCCCACGTGAACCCAAACCACAAGCTCACAGCCAACCACCGGCTCCTCCCTGGCAACACTCCAAACCACCCTCTTCTGGAAACCGCGCCTGTTCACAGAGACTCCAACAACAAACCAGCCAGTGTGCAGCCGGGGCAGTGAAACTACCACACACCTACCATCCTGACAAACAGGCCAGGGCAGTGAAACTACCACAGACCTACCCCGCAGACAAGCAAGGCCCGGGGAGTGAAATTACCACAGACCTACCCTCCAGACAAACAAGGCCCGGGGAGTGAAACTACCACAGACAAGCAAGGCCCGGGCAAGGAAAACTACCACAGACCTACCCTCTGCAGGCAGGCAAGGCCAGGGCAGTGAAACTACCACAGGTCTACCCTGCAGACAAGCAAGGCCCAAGCAGGGAAAACTACCACAGACCTACCCTCTGCAGGCAGGCAAGGCCCGGGCAGTGAAACTACCACAGACCCATCCTCAGCAGATGAGCAAGGCCGGGGCAGTGAACTTACCACAGACCCATCCACCTCCATCAGCAGGGCCGGGGCAGTGAGATCACAGCAAACCCACCCACCGCACAAGGGCTGGTCCCAGGCAGTGAAACCACTACAGACCTCTCCACTTAAGACAGGCAGTGCCAGGGCAGTGGACGAAAGCACAGCTACCCTCTGCAGATGAACACTATGAACGGTTAATGCGCACTGTGAACACCTCCGAGAAGTGTTACACCCAAACACACAGCGGCAACACCCAACTCTTTCCGGGCCTGTGCTAGCCACCGAAGTCATTCCCAATGAACTAGTTCATCAGTCTTTCCAACAGCCCCCCCCCCCCCCGGCCTAACAATATCCAGGCACTGAGTCGCTTTTTCATTATGTAGTGGTTCAATGTTTTAAAAACATATTAGGCCCACCCTACCTCCTCCAAGCCCGCTGCCACCCAACCCGCAGTATGTCCTGTGAAACCAGTGACGTCAACCACCCATGTACCTGCACCCAGTCCCCCTCACAGGTCACTCCATGGTCACTGGTTTTTAAGGAGGAATGTGCAAAATCGAATTTGCAAAATTGTGTACAACTTCGGGAAAAATATGCAGAATGCAAATCCATTCATTAGTGCAAGATGCTGTATCCACTGCGGACACAAGGGCGCATTTTGCGCTTACAAAATAGCATAAAAAGCTAAAACTATTGCTAACGACAGCTGTCTGCGTTCTGCTTGTTCACACGGTTCCCACGCTATAATTTTGCAGCTAACAGCAGCGTAGTTACGCAAAGTGGTGTAATTGTGTTATTTTGCGTAGCAAGTGTAATACTTATATCCCCGAAATACGTAAACTGCACCAATGCAATTTAAAATCTGTCCAGGGCCTATAAAACACAGTCGCAAAACACTGCACAAGTCACCAACGCAACTTCTGGTGAATGAACGCCATTCCCTGCCAAGCAGCACACCACGATCACTTGTGCTCCAAGGCAGACGCTGCCCTCTCCAGACTAGTTCTGAAGGCTCAGCGGGTGCCCCAAATACAACAGCCCTCGGCGACCATGACTCGCGCGCCCCTCAGCTGGCCACCACCAGTCGAGCCAGATCCTCAGCCGACCCTGCAAAACTTCAGCCAGTAGTAAACACGCCTCAACTTACCTCCGCACTACCACAGCCAGACCTAGCCCCCTCTATATCAGGAACATTATAAGGATTTGGGGGGCCCTAGGCCAAACATGTTTTGGGGGCCCCTGTTCGGAACAGCTTTGAATGCATGATCCAGTGTCAGCCCTTTCGTGCTCTCTTTGGCCGGGTGACTGACAGCGCACAGGCGCCCTTGTCCAAATTCTAAATGTGTTTACATCGAATATTCAGGGGTAGGGAGGAGTGTTTACAATATTATAATAGGGTGGGGGCTCAGTATGATTACAAATAATCTTTTCAACCCTCTCCCATTTCTCACATGCGAGGTCCTGTTTTGATCCTAAAAAAACTTTTTAGGTCGAGCCTGGGCAGCGCATGCGCTGCTCTGCGAGGCACGCTGTACTGGAGTATGGACTTGAAGCCACGCCCACTCTCCACCCATAATTTTTCATTGGGTTGTGTCACTGTCCTTTGTAAATGTTGGCTTCTGGTTTGTTAATAGGCTTGTTAGCCTCTCCTTAGTACAGACGTGTCTTTATTTGTGACCTCCCATGAGGACTGGCCCTTTTACTTCTGTTGTTACACAGTATGTTTTATTTAGTCTGTAAGCAGTATTTTCTTTAATGAGTTTCTCCTACTGCAGGCATGAGGTGCTTACCTGCAACTTTCAGCACGCCATGAACGCTTTCACTTTCCAAGCAGCACGGGACAGTGGTGGCCGCTTCTTTGAAATGAAGTAGGTCTCGCATTTACAAGAGTTTGAGCTATTGGCATTGTAAATGACAATGCCTTTTATTTATGTGTTAATCATCAAAACAAATAAATAAAAGGGTATTGTCATTTACAATGCCAAAATCTTAAACTATAGGAAATGCAAGACCTATTGCATTGCAAATGCTTGTTTATGGCTGTTGCCTGGAGTTGAAAAACAAACATTTCTGTGCATAGTGTCTGGGATAAACTCCCATACATCACCCACATAAAATAAATGAAACGAAAAAGGATCTGATTACGAATGATTCAAGTCATCAGGACACAACTCTGCAGAACAGAGCTGGCTCTATGGGGGGTGAGGGGGTGGGGGGGGGGGGGCTGGGGTACTGGACTAGGGCCCAGTTTGCTGATGCCTTAACATGTCTCTGCTCTACATGCCATCTGCAAACCAGCCCAACCACCAGCCTGGTCAACATACCAACCAGCCACTAGAGACCAGGTTGGACATCGGGAGCAGTACCCTAGTAGATACGGCCAGGCTTTGACCCACAGAACATACCACCGGCAACCTCAGGCCTGCCCATTCAGCACACACGAGGCAACCTGCAGTGAGCAGCGCTGCAAGGACTCCCACCGACTCCAGCAAACGAGGTCCTTCCTGCCTCACCACGACAGCACACCCGCAGGCCTCTGTTCTACTCCCACCCACACAGTCACCATTTCATAACTTTCTCAACCACGCCTTAACACCTGGCACAATCGAGGTCCTGGCAGTGTTTGGGGTAGGTCCACCGACGGTTTACAGTGAACGCACGACACTACATTTCTGGAGTGTCTGTACAATGCCGGGAGTCGATGATACGAGCCAGCTACCCGAGTTGGGTTGGCTGACCAGACTTTACAGGTACAGTAGGGTACAGTTTGTGGTTTATCTGTTCTATCCACCCAGACAACCACGATTAATGTAGATCTTACTGCCAGAGTTGGTCCTGAAGAGTTGCCGTCCACCTTGACATGAGGTCAACAAACATGTTGACCACTAGATGAACGCGCATTACCTTGCAGCTTGGAGTCAGGGGTGTGCTACATTCTCCTTTTTCATCAGGACAGGAGCCAGGTTCATTAAAATTGTTTGAGTGGACTCATAGTTCCTGTTTTTTACCTACACATAGTCTAGTGACCCACTTTACGCACATCTACACTTCTTCTTTAGGCCCCTCACACCCACTGCACCAATACGGCATGGAATAAAAGATCTCCGCCAAAGAGCCCCTCATAGGGTGCCCGTCAGGTATTGCAGCGCAGACCTGATGAGGAGCACGCCCTATGATGAAGCATGACACCTAGAGGGTTGGGTATGTGAGGGCACTTATTCCGAAAGGCGGGATTTCCCTTCCTCCCTACGGTCTGTGTACATGGTTTGACACTTTTATCAACCTAGGACCCCTTTCCCTTGTTAGGAACTACAAACTCATTTTGACAATCGAAGTTAAATCGTAGCTGCTCCGGGGGGCCAAAACACCACCCCAACTTGACCTTCCAAACACAGTTGATAGCAACCCCACAACCGTCCAGCCTAACTCCAAATCAAGTGGGACCATTCACAGGCCCCGGCCCCAACGTACCCAAAGTTTGCCAAATCCAAGCCAATAAGGCAGTGCTTTAAATGGGCCGGTACGGAGTCCTGCACTTTTTTGTTTTGAGAGTGAGAGTACCTGCACTTCGCAAGAGTGACGCAATACTTCTAATTGACGAGTATCTGCACTTCTCATAAACTAGCAGGTACTCTAGTACAGGGTACCCACACTTCTAGTTTTCCATGTCAAGCCCTGGCCGAGTTTCCACTGCGACAATTTACAGCCTCGGGTGTGCACCAGGCCCAAAGCAAGACAAGCTCACAATTAGGGCTCCCATTTTTATGGTATTGAGGGGCAGATTTATAAGCCCCGTGCGCCACTTTTGCGCCGCCGTTGCGTCACTTTTGTGCCGCAGCGGCGGCGCAAAGCCAGGGCCATGCTGCGGGCTATTTACAACGTGACGCATCTAGGGAGATGCGTCATGTTGTAAAGCTTGCGCCACATGTGGGCGTACCTGCACAGGGGGGGGGGGGGGGGGGGCGTTCCGGTGCAGGAACGCCTCTGAAAAGTGGCTGAGTGAAATCTACAAGATTTCACTCAAGTCACTTTTCCAGCCATGCTGCGTCAAAACCCTGCGTCTGCTTGAAGCAGGCGTAAGGATTGACGCAGCATGTTAGGGATAGGGGCACCCCGAGCCTTGCTGGAGCTGCGTTGCGGTTGCGACGCAACTCCAGCAATGCGCCAACCTTACGCCGGCAGATGCGTCATGCATCTGCTTGTCCTTGCGCCACGATGCGCTGCATTGTAAATGCGGCGCATCAGCGGTGGCGCAAGGGCAAACTTGCGTGACGCATCTTCCCTAGCGCATCCATGCTGATTTGCAGGGATGCGCTAGGGAACATAAATCTGCCCCTTAGTGTTTTTTACATTTCTATCTGTATTTAGTCAGTTATTTTGCGAATAAATTAAACTGCAACTAGTATATTTACACATTTATTTAACCCATAAACGTGCACCAATGCGTTGACGCTTGTTCGGTTTTACTACCCTAAGGAGCCCAATATAATTAAATAATAAGCCCACAAACATATCACACAAGAGGAACAAATACTGAAATAAGCAATTATTTAAGGAAATATCGAGCTTCCTTCATTTTTCCACTACTGAAATGAATACAGACACGAAACACATTGTTTTCTGTATTTATCCTCTAAAATCAGTAAAATGGGAAAACTGGGACCCCTCATAATGTACGTGCCTTCATTAAGCGCTTCCTATCGCTGAGATGACAAATTACTGCACAGATAGTAGGGCACACAGTTGGCCATTTCTGGCTGGAAGTTGATTCTTAGAGTTGGTTGTGTGGGAGGTTACAAGTTATACAGGGGGGCCTAGGAACACAAACACACACAAACCCGTCACGTAGCTGCTGTGAAGCCCACATGTGCCGCCCAGAAGCAGATTATGGCCCCCAGGTACACTATCAGCGGAACCTTACCCACACTACAATCACAAGTCACCCTTCTGCCCTCCAGCCTCCTACCGGGCCTCAACTAAAGATCGTACCCCCAGCCCCAGAACAAAGTCACTTCGACCCCTCCATCACCTGCAGCATCCACAGAATGCCACCCCTGCCAAGTATGGCCACCCCCTTTAGCAGCGCAAACAATGCTGCTCTACTAAGTGGTATTCACAGTGCCAAGAAGTTGACAAGAAAACCATAGGCTCTATATGAAAACAAGCCGCTGCGTGATATTTCGGGTGGGGGGGGGGGGGGGGGGGGGGGCAGCTCCACGTACACTATCTCTACAACCAGCCGCGCCACCCTCCCCCCCCGTAAGCACCCACACATTCCCACCAGCCTGAATCCCCACGCCCCTCGCACCCATTCACAGCCTCCCACAATGCCATTTCTACCCCCTCCCTGCAGCTAGATGACTTCTTGTTTACATCTCCAGCCCCACCCAGCAGATTTCTTTCACACTCAGGCCCGCTCCAGCTCTCCCATCTCCTGATCCACCGCTGCCCTCGGCTTGTTTACCTCCAGCAGCACACTTCAACCTCTCCACCTCCTTCTCACCCCCCCAGCACTTTCCTTCCTTCCTCCCCTCCCCTCCCCCACTCCTCAGCGGCGTGCTCTCTCCCAGGCTGTCTGCCCTGCTTGTCTCCTCGCTAGATCTCTGCCTGCTCCCCTCCCCCTCCATCTCCTACTAGAACACAACAGCCCCCCCCCCCCGATCCAGCACCAAAGTGCCCCTCTTCACTTCCCCCCCCCCCAACCCGTACCCTTTCCAGATCCACTCCCCTGTGTACTAGTTCCCATGGCCCCCACCTGCCCTCCCTGGTATCCACAACACGAACCCCCTGCATGAACTGGACCCCTGTGCCCCTACCTGTAACCCTGCTCCAGCCCCACAGCACCTCTGCACTCCCTCCCTCCCCATACCAGACCCAGCCTCAGAGCTCTCCCCCTGGAGCAGACCCTGTGCCCCCAGCTGCACTCCCATCCACACCACAGACCCCTCTGCAGCTTCTTCTCCACACACCCCTTGGGTACCCCTAAACTGTCCTCCAGCCCTGGGCACCCCCTTTCTTCCATCCCCACCCCCTGGGTTAGTCCTCTCTCCCCTCAGTACTCCCCACTGCCCTGTCCTTCCACCTCTGGGTGCCCTCTCCCTCCCTCCAGACCTGTGTATCCCTCGCTTCCCCGTTTCTCCCCCAGATGCCCCACTGGCCTCTCCCACCCCCTGGCTTACCCTCTCTCTCCCTCCAGCCCTGGGTGCCCTCTCTCTCCCTCCAGCCCTGGGTGCCCTCTCTCTCCCTCCAGCCCTGGGTGCCCTCTCTCTCCCTCCAGCCCTGGGTGCCCTCTCTCTCCCTCCAGCCCTGGGTGCCCTCTCTCTCCCTCCAGCCCTGGGTGCCCTCTCTCTCCCTCCAGCCCTGGGTGCCCTCTCTCTCCCTCCAGCCCTGGGTGCCCTCTCTCTCCCTCCAGCCCTGGGTTCCCTCTCTCTCCCTCCTGCCCTGGGTGCCCTGTGCCTCCCTCCAGCCCTGGGTGCCCTCTGCTTCCCTCCAGCCCTGGGTGCCCCCTGGCTTCCTCCTCTCTCCCCAGATCCCCCACTGCCCTCTCCCACCCTCTGACTTCCTCTACTGTCCTCTCCCTCCCTCCCTCCCCGGCCGCACTCACCGCTCCCGGGGCCGGGCTCGGGCCTGGGCTCCGCTGCTGCTCCCTCGGCTCCGGGGGCCTCTGCTGTCGTCGCTTCCCCAAGTCTCGCGGGCTCCAGATCCTACCGCGAGACCCCCCCAGGAACCGATCAATGAACGAGCGCCAGCTCCACGTGGGGCCTGCCTGGCACTGTCCTCAGCCAGGCCGCCGCGGCCAATCATAGCGCGGGCAGCCCACGTGGGCCACGGCTCCCTCCTCGCCATTGGCTGCGGTGCCGACAGGAGCCTGGAAGCTGTCAGTCACTGCTCGGAACTAATGTAGCACAGGCAGGGTTAACCCTGAGAGTGCCAGCGGCGGCTGCTGCAGGCTGGAGAGTTAACCCTATGCAGCCCTGATGCAGGCTGGGAGAATTAACCCCTTGCAGCCCTGTTGTAGGCTGGAGAGTTCTCCCTATGCAGCCCTGATGCAGGCTGGGAGAATTAACCCCTTGCATCCCTGGTGCAGGCTGAGAGAATCAACCCCTGCTGCAAGCTGGGGGGTTATCCCTATGCAGCCCTGGTGCAGGCGGGGAGAATTAACCCCTTGCAGCCCTGCTGTAGATTGGGAAAATTAACCCCTTGCAGCCCTGTTCAGGTTGCGAAATTAACCCCTTGCAGCCTTGGTGCAGGCTAGGAGAGTTAACCCTGTGCATGTTAGAGAGTTAACCAAGTGTAGGACTAGTGCAGGTTGAGAGTTAGCCCCTTGCAGGCTTGCTGCAAGCTGGGGGAGTTAACCCTGTGCAGGTTGGGGAGTTAACCCCTTTTGCGCCTGGTGCACGAGTTAACCCTGTGCAGGCCTGGTGCAGAGTGAGGAGACCTGCAGGAGGGGGTGAGCCACGAGTGGAGAGGGCAGAACCCCAGCCCCACTGGTCTGCTCTTAGATCACATGCCAGGCTCTGGGTAGGATGCCACTGACCTGCCAAAGGTGCTGGGCCTGGGCATTCATTCCCCTTCCCAGCCAGGATGGAGCCGGCTCAGGTGATAACAACTAATTATTACAATTGTCAGAGAATTATTAATTTCAATGTTCTTATTATAAAGACATGCTGCATGCAGAGAAGCTGATAATCTCGGCACCCTCCAGGGTGGCGTCAGGCACAAGAGACCCCCTCTCCCCTTGGTAGAAACCTGCAGCTCCCAAAGAAATGGCTTCGTGGAAACAAAGGAAAATCACGTGTTCCGCTGTGCTGAAGCGGTAAATCACGCTACAGGTTGGGTTTACCTGCGGTTTACAGTAGACTTTGCTAAATGCCTAAATAAGTCATAACAGAGACCACAGCACGGAAAAAACTCCTCTGTGCGCTCCATGCCGCAAAACAACCAGTCTGTGTGAGTTCAGGAGCACAGGAGAGGGGCTTTCCCAGGCCTTTGGGTGGACTCCTAGCACCCACCAATCATGTCACAATTGCAATGCATACAGCGCTCTGAAGTAAATGCAAGGTCACTCGCAGCGCTTTGTAATTCGTCCCTTATTAGAATGAATGCCACAGCTCGTTGACAGCGCACCGCACCAATTCTGCACCAGGAGGCCAAGGTTTACTTTAGACACTTCTCTGAGGGGCCTGGGCGAGCAGGGGGGCCTGGGCAGTAGCCCAGGGGGATAGCTTCCCTCCCTCCTGGTCTAGGCTGCTGGACTCTTGCAGGGGCTCACCGGGTGGTCTGCCAAGACTCCCTTCTTCCCTTGACTCTCGTTGGAAGCAGTGGTCGGGCATCAAGGCCTGGCTCGTGGCTCATGGGCGTAGATTGGTTTCTGAAACTCTGTGACGTAAAACAAAATGGCCGACACCATGTGCACTTTATTGATCAAATGTTACTTTAGGAGTGGGGACTTCCGCTCACTGGTGTCTCAAGCGCTGTGAAGTTCTCAGGAAACATTTAATTTACGAACAAGCAGACAGTGAAGAAGCCCTAATGTATCTGGAGGCGCCGAGCAGCCTTTTAATTCCAGGCAGGTATTCACAAACAGCCCCGGGACATCTGCGCGCTGGCAGTGCGAGATGTAAATCTGACCCTCAAAGCTCCTGACAAAAACCTCTCACTGCGTAAGTACATCAACGTTTCTCGGCTTTCCAAACCTGTCTGCAAAACCGACTTTTCCAGGAGTATTTATCAACAAATAAACATTGTGCTCTTCACCCAACTTTAAAAATGTTGAACATTTGTGGAGAAAAAATGTCACACAGTTTGCAGAGGGACATCTTTGCAACTTGACACATCCCTGTTGGTGCTGTTGTGTTTTGGCCAGACGAACACAACCATAGTGTAGACAAAAGTACCAATTTTGCTAAACCGCATGGCCAGATGGACATTTGAATGGTTTTGCCAAGGTCCGGTTCCCGCGTGTCAACACCTGGATATTGCAGGGGTTTAATGGTGCAAATTTGAAAACTGGTTTGGCCAGGGGGGGTCTTCAGGTCCCAGGAGATCATTTTTTTGCATCCGCTAGGTAATTTTCACTGCATTTCGAGGGCAACGGAGACCAGGCACACTGGGAAAAGATTTTTCACAGAATGTTTGCATTTTGAGAGTTTTCCTGTGCGCAAGTGGCAAATACATTTTTGCAGACTACATTAACTTCTTAGAATGATGTGGTTTGAGCTGACACCGATTTGTAGTCCAGCTCCCCAAAAAATACCTGCAGTGCCAGTTTACCAAGAGAAGCCATATTGGCTTTGCTAAGGCTTGTTGGCTATTGGAAAGGATTACACAGGAAAAGTCGTCTCTTTGAAATCTGAAACAGTTCATGGAGAAGCACTGTTCATCCTTTTGAGAGACAGGCAAAGAGTGACCCCCACTAAGAGACTGTCCCCGAAATCCAGCGCTCTGAAGTAATCGAAGAGTAACATAGAGCGCTTTACAAAATTCAGAAATAAATAAGAGACAGGGCATTACCGGATCTACTGCAAGGAATGTTTAATTCAAGACTCTTTGGGAGAGACACCCATGGCATTCAAAGCCTGGTAGGAGACAGCTAGGGCAATGCCAGGCCTATCGGGAGACTCAGGTAGGGGCAATGAAGGCGCTGCCCCCACACATGCCCAGGACACCACACAGCTTCAGGCTGGCAGCAAATGAGCCTGGGTGACCACAGACTTGAAATATAGACTGCTTGAGACAGACCAGACCACAGGCCAGAGAGGGCAGAGTCTGCCAGCAGTGTGACAAGTCACAAATACACCCTGCGGGATGCTTGTCTCCTACACACACAGGCCTGTGGGACCCTCCCTGACCAACACTCTGTCTGGAAAATATGAGAAAAGCAGAAGTGGCAACATGTCTCATATATGAGGAAACAGCGAAGACAGCAGAATGGAAGGAACATATGTCTGGTCCATGTCACCAGAAGAGAGAAGACACACAGACACCACATACTTCCAAGGGGAGGCCTGGAAAGGTGTGTGTGATGTGAAGGACACAAGTGTGTAAGGTGGGACGCTGATCTGTCCTGCCTGCCTGGAACGCATGTTGGTGGCGTGTTCTCATAGGGTCATGCCAATAGGCGTGGTCCGTCCCCACCCATGTATCATGCATGCAAGATTGGCAGACACACAAAGCTGAGCAATGGACAGCTGCACACCAACGAAACACGACAAACGCCAGTGTCCTCAGCTCCGCTTCCATGTTCACGCCTTCCATGCAGCTGCTAGGCACTATGATCACGCAAACAGAAGTCGCTCGAGACCACCATCTACTATGAAAAGACCCTAAATACAAGGTGCACGGTCCACTTTAACTCTAGTGGGTGAGAATCCAGAACCGTACCCGGCCCCAGATGCCCAGAGCGCTTCAAGGCCACAGTGGAAAGGCGCTATAGTAGTGCACGTGACTTAAAAGCATGTGCTTTTGGAAACCTGTAACTATCTTATAGCAGCTCCCACCGCTTTAGAAGTGGGTCACGTGGTAGTCAATACAATTGTACTGTCCTGGGGACCATGCGCGGTCGGGCCCGGGGCCAGGCCGTGGTGTTGTTTGGGGGCTGCCAGTTAGTACTGGCCCACTGGTCCTGGTTCCTTGCCCCCGTCACCTGGTCCTGAACTCTTCGTATCATCCTGCATGTCCGTGCTTCCTTTTCCTGGTGTCCTTGGACCCATCGCCGTGTCCTGTATCTTAGCACCTGTGCACATCATCTCGTACCCACCTCCTTCTCTGGGTGTCTTGGACCCACCTCCTTGTACCCACCTCCTTGTACCCACCTCCTTGTACCCGCCACCCTGTATTCACCTCCTTGTACCCACCTCCTTGTACCCGCCACCCTGTACCCACCTCCTTGTACTTGTCTCTTTTTCCTGGTGTTCCTGTACCCATCTCCTTGTACTTGTCTCTTTCTCCTGGTGTCCCTTTACCCATCTCCTTGCTCCCGCTTATACCTGTCTTGTTCTCCTGGGGTCCCTGTACCCACCTCCCTGTACCCACCTCCTTGTACTCACCTCCTTGTACCCATCTCCTTGTCCTGCACTGGTGTCCTTGTATCCATCTTCTTGTACCCGCCTCCCTGTACCCACCTCCCTGTACCCACCTCCTGTACCCACCTCCTTTTACCCACCTCCTTGTACACGCCTCCTTGTATCCATCTCCTTGTACCCACCTCCTTGTTCCCGCCTCCTTGTATCCATCTCCTTGTGCCCACCTCCTTTTTGTACCCACCTCCTTGTACCCGCCTCCCTGTACTCATCTCCTTGTACCCGCTTCCCTGTATCCGCCTCCCTGTACCTGCCCCCCTGTACCCACCTCCTTGTACCCACCTCCCTGTACCCACCTTCTTGAACCCATCTCCTTGTCCTGCACTGTTGTCCCTGTACCCATCTGCTTGTACCATCCTCCCTGTACCCATCTCCTTGCAGTGGTGAGTTTGTACTGGCCAGCTTGCAGGCCTGGTGCAAAGAGTGTTTAACCCTTGCATTTCTGGTGCAAAGAATGTTTAACCCTTGCAGGCCTAGTGCAAAGAGTGTTTAACCCTTGCATTTCTGGTGCAAAGAATGTTTAACCCTTGCAGGCCTGGTGCAAAGAGTGTTTAACCCTTGCATTTCTGGTGCAAAGAATGTTTAACCCTTGCAGGCCTGGTGCAAAGAGTGTTTGACCCTTGCAGGCCTGGTGCAAAGTGTATTTCACGCTTGGGCCTGGTGCAAAGACAGCTTAATCCTTGCAGGCCTGGTGCAAAGAGTGTTTAACCCTTGGATTTCTGGTGCAAAGAATGTTTAACCCTTGCAGGCCTAGTGCAAAGAGTGTTTAACCCTTGCAGGCCTGGTGCAAAGATTATTTCACGCTTGGGCCTGGTGCAAAAACAGCTTAATCCTTGCAGGCCTGGTGCAAAGAGTGTTTAACCCTTGCATTTCTGGTGCAAAGAATGTTTAACCCTTGCAGGCCTGGTGCAAAGAGTGTTTGACCCTTGCAGGCCTGGTGCAAAGTGTATTTCACGCTTGGGCCTGGTGCAAAGACAGCTTAATCCTTGCAGGCCTGGTGCAAAGAGTGTTTAACCCTTGCATTTCTGGTGCAAAGAATGTTTAACCCTTGCAGGCCTAGTGCAAAGAGTGTTTAACCCTTGCAGGCCTGGTGCAAAGAGTATTTCACGCTTGGGCCTGGTGCAAAAACAGCTTAATCCTTGCAGGCCTGGTGCAAAGAGTGTTTAACCCTTGCATTTCTGGTGCAAAGAATGTTTAACCCTTGCAGGCCTGGTGCAAAGAGTGTTTGACCCTTGCAGGCCTGGTGCAAAGAGTATTTCACGCTTGGGCCTGGTGCAAAGACAGCTTAATCCTTGCAGGCCTGGTGCAAAGAGTGTTTAACCCTTGCATGCCTGGTGCAAACAGTGTTTAACCCTTGGAGGCTTGGTGCAAAGAGTATTTCACACTTGGGCTTGGAGCAAAGACAGCTTGCAGGCCTTGTGCAAAGAGTGTTAGACCCCCTGGAGGTCCGGTGCAAAAAATGAGCAACCATCTGGGGTTTGTTGCAGGGTTTCAGCCCTTGGAGGTCGGGTCGAGAGTGTATAGCTCTCAGAGGTCTGGTGCAAAGCACATTTATTATGTAGGCGCCTTGGAAAGAGTGGTCCCTCATTCAGACTGGTGAGTGAGTGGTAACTGCACGTGGCTCTCCCCTTTCACCCCTCCCCCGGCGGCCTTCAGCCCCCACCCTCCGAGGCGTCGTATCTGGACGTAGATTGGAAAGAATCAGACGCTTTGATAGACAGTGGCCCGGGGTGAATTAGTGACCCCCCCCCCCCGCACCCCCTTGTCTGACGGAACATTTGAATATTACAACACACGCTCTCAGTGCAGAATCCCGTAAGATGCGGACGGATTCCCACACTCGGCCCCCCCTCGCCGCCCGCGCTAATCGTCAGACGTGGGATGGGGGCCAGGAGCAGCCGGGCGTGAGAACAGAGGGGGAGGGGGCAGTGACAGGGCAGGGAGGGGGCAGGACCTGCTAACCACAGGCCCCCAGCGATGCAGCCTCAGGGGCGCCCCCAACAAGGCCCAGCCCCCACCAGCAGGACTCGCCTCCTACAAAATCCTACTGGAGGGGATGGTTTTTTAGGGGGGATGTTATATAGCGCGAACTCCACCCGAAGGTATGGAGCGCTTTACATGATTTTAATGTCACTCAACCTCTTATCACAGAGTACCCCACAACATGCCACCCACCCCCTCCAAATTCAGAGCCGCTCCTGAGCTCAATACTGCCCTTAAAACTGCCCCCATCTACAACCCCCATCACAGAGGTCTTCAAACTTTTTAATTCTGTGCATCCCCTCAGTGCAGATAAAAATGCCTTCTGCCCCCCCCCCCCTGAACATTTTTCACAATTATTCTCTTAAACTGGCAATGTTTAAATATGTCTAGACTTACTTAAACATTGCAGGTAACTTTTAAAAATGCTGTCGGATACGTGATTGCCAAACATACTATTCTGGCCAGGCAGGCCGCACTGACTAAAATACCGACAGTGTGATTATTAGAAATAGAGGGGCATATTATCAAGGACGGCGTTAAAATTATCGCCGCTATGGGCTTGATAATATGCCCTGGAGAATTCCCATAGAAGCCCATGTTCTGGTGTGAACCTGGGCTTCTATGGGAATTCTCTGCGGCATATTATCAAGCCCATTATCGCCGCTTTAGCGGCAGTTTTCTACCGCTAAAGCGGCGAAAATGTTAACGCCGTCCTTGATAATATGCCCCAGAGTTTGGGGGTTTTGAGGAATATTTGGAGTCCCCCCCCCCCCCCTTTTGACACCTTCTCCCAGCTGGGTATAAATGACAAAAGACGTTACTGATGGCTCATCACAGAGTGAGTTACCGCAGCTTATGTGTTTTTTACCCCTGAAAACAAAGCACTGTTATCAGCATAACACTTCTTTTGGCTAGAGGCGTCGCCCTCCTGGGGTCACTTAAGGCCCCCCTTTTGGGCCTGCCCCCCAGTTTGAAGACCCCTGCCCTAACAGGACAGCACAGCCACACGCAGCCCCCCTTTCATGAAAAACTACTTGGGCGGGGGTTGTGTGGGGGATTAGGGCTACCCCAAAACAAAACAGCCCCCCTCACTACACTGAGAAGGGCCCCTGAGTGTGGACCCAACCCTCAGGCCAGTCTTTTCTCTGTTTCTTTTCTGTCAGTCTTTAGTTTCCTTTCTCACTTTCTTTCATTCTCCCACCCCTCCCCCCAGCTTCCGCCCATCTCTCCCCCGCCCTTCTTTTCCTCCTCCACTCATCCACCGTTCCTCCCCGGTCCCGTCCTTTCTCATTTCCTTCCTCTCCCTCTCTTCTATGCTTCCTCCATCCTCTCCCACACTTCCGTCAATCCTCCTTTCCCTTGTCTCCCTCGTGTTCTCACCTGCCCTCCCTTCCATATGTCCTCTGGGCTCTCCCTCCCTTCAACCCTTCCCTGCTCTCCCGTCTCCTTTCATGCGTGCCTCTTTCAGCCCTCCATCTGTCTTTGCCACCCCTTCCTTCTTTCCTCCATCTCTCCCTCCCCTCGCCCTTCCTTCATCAGCCTCTCCCCTCCCCCTCTCTTTCCTTACCCCATTTGTTTCTCTTTACTTTGTTTATTTATCCTTTTCTATAAACCTCTCTCCTTCCTCGCCTGCTCACCCCTCCTCTGCTCACTACTGACGGACAGGGCTCGAGGTGGCGCCCACGCTGGGAACTTCTGCCCTGGAAGCAGTGCTTAGTTAAAAAAAAATAACATAACAAGTGCCGGGGCCCTCGGCAGGCTGCACAGGCCAGGGCCCCTGCCAGCGCTGCCAATGACGGTAGCAACACTACTGCTAGCCCTCAGGCTCCTACAAGTGGGACCTCCAGTCTACTCCAGGCCCCAAAGCTATAAGAGTGGCTTGGGTGGAAGGTATTAATCATTCTTAATGTATATTGTTAATACTGGTTATTGTATTCGTCACTGTATTTGACAGCAGTGCCACCTTGTGGGAGAATGTCAGAAGTGCAGGCGTTGACAATTGAGTGCAGGTGCCAGCACCGGAAACCACCAGCTCACATTAAGTACTGGTTGGAAGAGGGGGGTCTAGATGGGAATCTAGAAACGTTTTAAGGCATGGGAAGAGTGGGCAATTGCCCAGGACCCCCACCTTACTGGGAAACTGAAAACCTTTCTGAATACTACCTCTATTTCTCTTTCTTAGTACTTAGCATCAAATTCAGTATTTTTGACTTAAAGGGGCTTTTATGGGCAAACTTTGGTAATGCAATTAAACCTTGTTCTCAACAGGGGCCCCAAAATATTTCTTGCTGGTGTCCCTTAAATCCTCAAACGGACACTGTGGGAAAGCTTGTCACTCATGCCCCACACCTGCACTGACAGCTCAATTTATTATTTTTGCACGAGGATGGAGCTGGGAAATCCGTCTTTTATTATTCTAATGAAGCCAAAACAAACACGGCTTCCCTGCTTGTAACAGTATTTGACTTCCAAAGAAGACAGGTTTATTGTTCATCCTTTCCATTCTGGTTTGGAGTGCACATACCTTTAAAGCGTGTGACCTTCGACATCCTAGAGGTCTGGACCGCCCCTCCTCCCCCCTTGCAGGGACCATCAGGGGTCCACTCTTTAAATCCAGGGCCTCTTCGTTTCCAAATCGTCTTGTTATTGATGTAAATCAAATCTTTATTAACCAGATTTGAGCTGAAGCTTGGGAGCGCTTTATAATAACACTGAGGGTGATATTAACATAACGCAACATTTTAATAAAATAAACTGAGCCATGAAAGTAGGACTGTGGCCGCCGCTGGAGACCGGCCGGAGCAGAGCCCTGGGGGTGAGCAGGGGATCGGCCATACTGGTGGAAGGCCCAGGGAGAAATGTCGATTACGTCGGAGTAATCAGAATATTTTCGGTAATTACGCATTACTCTTTTGATGTAAAATCACCGAAAGTTAGGCGATAGCCCCCATTCACGTCATTATGAGTAATTCCCTCTGAAGCTCTGTCCGCAGGGGCGCAGGAGGAATGTCCGCAGCGGCTCGCGCTCGGCTGCAGTCAGGGATCATGTCTCGGTGCATAATGCATCCGCGGCACATTTTGTGCTAAGAAAATAGCGCTAAAAGCCGGGGTCTGCTCCTCTTATGATGCTGCATCATTCTCCCTGTCTCCATCCTTCGGTGCCCCTCTCTCTCTTCATTCTCAGTACACAGAAGCCCCCCCCCCCCCCCGCGCCGTCCATCAGCATCAAGCCACCTCTCTCTCCCTCTGCCCATCCTTCAGTGTCTATCCATCTCTCTTCCTCTGGCAGCATACACAGGTCTCTCTCTCTTTCACTTTCTCTCTCTCTCTCTCTCTCTCTCTCTCTCTCTCTCTCTCTATTTCTCTCTCTCTCCTCTTCAGTACCCCTCTCTCACTGTCCTTCCTTCAGTCTCTTCCTCTCTCTCCCCTTCAGTCTCTCCCTCTCTCTCCCCCCCCCCTCAGTACCGATCTCGCCCCTCTCTCTCTCTTGCACTCCCTCTTCCTCACTCTCTCTTTCTCCATAATTCAGTCTCTCTCTCTTCTCCAGTACCCTTCTCTCTCCTCTCACTCCTTCCTTCAGTCTCTCTCTCTCCTTCCTTCATTCTCTCGCCCCTCTCTCTCCTTCAGTCTCTCCCCCCTCTCTCCTTCCTTCAGTATCTCTCTCTCCTTCCTTCATTCCCTCCCCCTCTCTCTCCTTCAGTCTCTCCCCCTCTCCCCCTCTCTCTCTCCTTCAGTCTCTTTCTCTCCTTCCTTCAGTCTCTCTCTCTCCTTCCTTCAGTCTCTCTCTCTCCTTCCTTCAGTCTCTCTCTCCTTCCTTCAGTCTCTCTCTCGCCCCTCTCTCCTTCCTTCAGTATCTACTTCCTTCAGTCTCCTTCTCTCTTTCTCTCCTTCAGTCTCTTTCTCTCTCTCTCTCTCCTTCAGTCTCTCCCTCTCCTTCAGTCTCTCTCTCTCCTTCCTTCAGTCTCTCTCTCCCCTTCAGTACCCCCTATCTCGCTCTCTCGCCCCTCTCTCCTTCCTTCAGTATCCACCTCTCTCAGTATCCAGGACGCTCCCTCTCTCTCCATCCCTGCCAGTCATGGCTCCATTCCTCTCCCCTCGCCCCCTCTTTCCCTCAGAGCCCCCTCTTCTGCTCAGCCCCCCTCCCCTTCCACCCCGCCCCCCTCAGCAGGGCATTGTTTCACTGCCAGGGTGGTACATGCAACGCCGGGCTTCTAATTAGAAAAAATGATCCTCATTAGGGCGCAGTTGCTGGGGGGGAAGGCGGGGGGGAGGAGGGGGGGGGGGGGCTGGCAGGGTGAGGGAGGGGGGGGACGCAAGCGTGGGACTCCTGCTGGTTGGAGAGCCCTGTCGCTGATGCTGCCATCAGCCATGTATCATGCAAGGAGGGGGCGGGTGAGGGGGGCAGCCAGGTGTGCGCCCCGCTCGGAGATGAGCGCAGCGCCTCCGCAGGGAGCCCTCCGGCTGCTCAGTGGCACAAAGACTCACCCGCCGGCAGGGGGCGACTCAGAGGCAGACTGCGGCTGACCCCGCCCCGCCCCCACCTGGGCTGTGTGTCTTTACCCCAGCAGTGCCAGTCCGTGTATATGGCTTACGAATGGGTGACGAGGGAATGGCACTCTGCTGGGCAGGGGGAACACTACTCGAGTCGTATTACACTGACAGGCACTGCTGGGGTGAGGACACACTGCTGGAGTCATATTACACTGACAGGCACTGCTGGGCAGAGGAAACACTGCTGGAGTCATATTACACTGACAGACACTGCTGGGGTGAGGACACACTGCTGGAGTCATATTACACTGACGGGCACTGCTGGGCAGAGGAAACACTGCTGGAGTCATATTACACTGACAGGCACTGCTGGGCAGAGGAAACACTGCTGGAGTCATATTACACTGACAGACACTGCTGGGGTGAGGACACACTGCTGGAGTCATATTACACTGACAGGCACTGCTGGGGTGAGGACACACTGCTGGAGTCATATTACACTGACAGGCACTGCTGGGCAGAGGAAACACTGCTGGAGTCATATTACACTGACAGGCACTGCTGGGGTGAGGACACACTGCTGGAGTCATATTACACTGACAGGCACTGCCGGGGTGAGGACACACTGCTGGAGTCATATTACACTGACAGGCACTGCTGGGGTGAGGACACACTGCTGTAGTCATATTACACTGACAGGCACTGCCGGGGTAAGGACACACTGAGTCATATTACACTGACAGGCATTGCCAGGGTGAGGACACACTGCTTGAGTCATATTACACTGACAGGCACTGCTGGGGTGAGGACACACTGCTGTAGTCATATTACACTGACAGGCACTGCCGGGGTGAGGACACACTGCTGGACTCATATTCCACTGACAGGCACTGCTGGGTAGAGGAAACACTGCTGGAGTCATATTACACTGACAGGCACTGCTGGGGCGAGGACACACTGCTGGAGTCATATTACACTGACAGGCACTGCCGGGGTAAGGACACACTGAGTCATATTACACTGACAGGCATTGCCGGGGTGAGGACACACTGCTTGAGTCATATTACACTGACATGCACTGCTGGGCAGAGGAAACACTGCTGTAGTCATATTACACTGACAGGCACTGCTGGGGTAAGAACACACTGCTGGAGTCATATTACACTGACAGGCACTGCCGGGGTAAGGACACACTGCTTGAGTCATATTACACTGCTGGGCACTGCTGGGCAGAGGAAACACTGCTGGAGTCATATTACACTGGCAGGCACTGCTGTAGTAAGGTCACACAGCTTGAGTTATATTACACTGACGGGCAGTGCTGGGGTGAGGACACACCACTTCTGTCTTATTACACTAACAGGCGCTGCTGGGGTAAGGACACGCTGCTTGGGCATGTTACACTGACAGGCACTGCCAGGGTAAGGACACACTGCTTGAGTCATATTACACCGATGGGCAGTGCTGGAATAAGGACACACTGCTTGAGTCATATTACACTGACAGGCATTGCCGGGGTGAGGACACACTGCTTGAGTCATATTACACTGACAGGCACTGCTGGGGTGAGGACACACTGCTGTAGTCATATTACACTGACAGGCACTGCCGGGGTGAGGACACACTGCTAGACTCATATTACACTGACAGGCACTGCTGGGCAGAGGAAACACTGCTGGAGTCATATTACACTGACAGGCACTGCTGGGGCGAGGACACACTGCTGGAGTCATATTACACTGACAGGCACTGCCGGGGTAAGGACGCACTGAGTCATATTACACTGACAGGCATTGCCGGGGTGAGGACACACTGCTTGAGTCATATTACACTGACATGCACTGCTGGGCAGAGGAAACACTGCTGTAGTCTTATTACACTGACAGGCACTGCTGGGGTGAGGATACACTGCTTGAGTCATATTACACTGACAGGCACTGCTGGGGTGAGGGCACACTGCTGTAGTCATATTACACTGACAGGCACTGCTGGGGTGAGGACACACTGCTGGACTCATATTACACTGACAGGCACTGCTGGGCAGAGGAAACACTGCTGGAGTCATATTACACTGCTGGGCACTGCTGGGCAGAGGAAACACTGCTGGAGTCATATTACACTGGCAGGCACTGCTGTAGTAAGGTCACACAGCTTGAGTTATATTACACTGACGGGCAGTGCTGGGGTGAGGACACACCACTTCTGTCTTATTACACTAACAGGCGCTGCTGGGGTAAGGACACGCTGCTTGGGCATGTTACACTGACAGGCACTGCCAGGGTAAGGACACACTGCTTGAGTCATATTACACCGATGGGCAGTGCTGGAATAAGGACACACTGCTTGAGTCATATTACACTGACAGGCACTGCTGGGGTAAAATCACTGCTCGAGTCATATTACACTGACAAGCACTGCTGGGGTAAGGACACACTGCTTGAGTCATATTACACCGACAGTCACTGCTAGGGTAAGGACACACTGCTTGTGTCATATTACACTGACAGGCATTGCTGGGGTAAAATCACTGCTCGAGTCATATTACACTGACAAGCACTGCTAGGGTAAGGACACACTGCTTGAGTAGTCATATTACACTGACGGGCACGGCTCGGAAGAGGGAACACTTCTTGAGTCATATTATACTGACAAGCACTACTGGGGTAAGGACACACAACTTCTGTTGCATTTCACTGACAGGCACTGCTGTAGTAAGGTCACACGGCTTGAGTCATATTACACTGACGGCCACTGCCGGGGTAAGGACACACTGCTTGAGTCATATTACACTAAAAGGCACTGCTGGGGTAAGGACAAGCTGCTTGGGCATATTACACTGACAGGCACTGCCGGGGTAAGGACACACTGTGTCAGTCATATTACACTGACAGGTACTGCTGGGGTAAGGTCACACTGCTTGAGTCATATTACACTGACAGGCACTGCCGGAGTAAAATCAATGCTTGAGTCATATTACACTGATGGGCACTGCTGGGGAAGCTCACACCGCATGAGTCCAGCAGCAGTGACCGGGGTATGCTGAAAAGAAGCACACACCGCCTGAGTTCAGCAGCAGTGACCGGGCACTGCTGAAGGAAGCTTACACTGCCTGAGTCCAACAGCTGTGACCGGGCACTGCTGAGGGAAGCTTACACTGCCTGAGTCCAACAGCTGTGACAGGGCACTGTTGAGGGAAGCTGACACCGCCTGAAGCCAGCAGCAGTGCCCGGGCACTGCTGAGGAAAGCTCACACTGCCAGAGTCCAGCAGCAGTGACCGGGCACTGCTGAGGGAAGCACACACCGCCTGAGTCAAGTAGCAGTGACCAGGCAATGCTGAGGTAAGCTTACACCGCCTGAGTCCAGCAGCAGTGATCGGCCACTGCTGGGGGAAGCTCACACCGCCTCAGTCCAGCAGAAGTGACCGGGCACTGCAAGGGGAAGCTCACACCGCCTCAGTCCAGCAGCAGTGTCCAGGCACTGCTGGGGAAGCACACACCACCTGAGTCCAGCAGCAGCCGGGCACTGCTGAGGAAGGTCACACCGCCTGAGTCCAGCAGCAGTGACCGGGCACTGCATAGGGAAGGTCACACCACCTGAGTCCAGCAGCAGTGACCGGGCACTGCTGGTGAAGCTCACACCGCCTGACTCCAGCAGCAGTGACCGGGCACTGCTGAGTAAGCTCACACCGCCCGACTCCAGCACCAGTGATCGGGAACTGCTGGGGAAGGTCTCACCCAAGTCCAGCAGCAGTGACCAGGCACTGCTGGGGGAAGGTCACACCGCCTGAGTCCAGCAGCAGTGACAGGGCACTGCTGTGGGAAGCTCACACCACCGGAGTCCAGCAGCAGTGACCGGGCACTGCTGAGGGAAGGTCACACCGCCTGAGTCCAGCAGCAGTGACCGGGCACAGGTGGGGGAAGCACACACCACCTGATTCCAGCAGCAGTGACCGGGCACTGCTGAGAGAAGCTCACACCGCCTGAGTCCCGCAGCAGTGACCAGGCACTGCTGAGGGAAGCTTACACTGCCTGAGTCCAGCAGCAGTGACCGAGCACTGCTGATAGAAGCTCACACCGCCTGATTCCAGCAGAAGTGACCGGGCACTGCTAAGAGAAGCTCACACCGCCTGAGTCCAGCAGCAGTGACCGGGCACTGCTGAGAGAAGCTCACACTGCCTGATTCCAGCAGCAGTGACCGGGCACTGCTGATAGAAGCTCACACCGCCTGAGTCCAGCAGCAGTGACCGGGCACTGCTGAGAGAAGCTCACACTGCCTGATTCCAGTAGCAGTGACCGGGCACTGCTGATAGAAGCTCACACCGCCTGAGTCCAGCAGCAGTGACCGGGCACTGCTTGGGAAGCTCACACCGCCTGAGTCCAGCAGCAGTGACCAGGCACTAGTGAGGGAAGCTTACACTGGCTGAGTCCAGCAGCAGTGACCGGGCACTGCTGAGGAAACTCACCCGCTGGGGCCCTATAGTTTTGAACAGGCATTCCTGCTGAAAGCCTGCACTGCTAGTTCGAATGAAGCACTGATGAAGGAGCGGACACTGGCCAGATAAACCCCCCAAAACCATTCAGTCATTGGCCCCTCTGCTGAGGCTGAAGTGCGTGTAGATCCCCGTAGTGCGGATTGTTCGTGGTGAGGAGGGGTGCCGGCTTTACTGGCGGGAGGAGGCCTTTGCCACTGACTTGCAACATGTGTGCTCCTGGGCGAGGGCATCGCTCTAGGGGGGGGAGGGGGGGTTGAAGAAGGCGGTGTTGGTGGTCGGCTCGGGTGCAAAGCCACGAGGCGCTGCAGGAAGGGGAGGGGATGTGGTCCGTCGTCTGCGCTGCCGACTTTGGTGCAGGAAACCAGGGTTCGAGCCTCGAGGTCGCGTCCACATCCTGTGATTCTGGGCAAATCAATTAATCTCCCCGTGCCTGAATATGTAATGTAAATACGATGCTCATGTACAGCGCTCCAATACCTTCGGGTCGAGTTCGCGCTATATAAAAGATGCAAAAAAATAAAGCAAGCAGTCTGACGGAAGTCTCGGCCTCTTCCTCCCCCTCATCCTCCTCTCCATTTCCTTCTCCTCCCCCTCCCCACAGCCTCCAGCGCTCATTTCAGGGTGAAACCTGCTCCTCTGCTGCCCTCTGCTGGACAACCACGGAAGCGGCCCCAGTAAATCTTGGTTTGAGGATTTTGTAATAATCATTCGCTTTTTATAGCGCTTCCTGTCACACTTCTGCCTTCTTAAAGCGCAGTAAATAAAACGTATCAATATATAAATTAACACATTTACAGAGCTTGATTTATTGACCTCACTCGATAACCAGGCTCTAATCTCACACTCAGGCCCGGACTCTGACCTCACAACGAGGACCGGGTTCAAACTCACACTGAAGAGAGAGCTCTAATCTCACACCGAGGATTGAGCTCTAATCTCACACCGAGGACTAGGCTCTAATCTCATACCGAGGACTGAGCTCTAGTCTCACACCGAGGACTGAGCTCTAATCTCACACAGAGGATTGAGCTCTAATCTCACACAGAGGACTGAGCTCTAATCTCACACCGAGGACTGAGCTCTAATCTCACACCGAGGACTGAGCTCTAATCTCACACCGAGGACTGAGCTCTAATCTCACACAGAGGTCTGGGCTCTAATCTCACACCGAGAACTGGGATCTAATCTCACACCGAGAACTGGGCTGTAATCTCACACAGAGGATTGAGCTCTAATCTTGCACCGAGGACTGGGCTCTGATCTCACACAGAGGACTAAACTCTAATCTCACACAGAGGACTGGGCTGTAATCTCAAACTCTGGCCTCACAACGAGGACCGGGTTCAAACACACACCGAAGAGAGAGCTCTAATCTCACACGGAGGACACAGGTCTAATCTCACACAGAGGACTGGGCTGTAATTTCAAACTCTGGCCTCACAACGAGGACCGGGTTCAAACTCACACCGAAGAGAGAGCTCTAATCTCACACGGAGGACACATACTATTCTCACACGGAGGACACATACTATTCTCACACAGAGGACTGGGCTCTAATCTCACACCGAGAACTGGGCTGTAATCTCACACCGAGGACTGAGCTCTAATCTCACACCGAGGGCTGAGCTCTAATCTCACACCCGAGGGCTGATCTCTAATCTCACACCCGAGGGCTGATCTCTAATCTCACACAGAGGACTGGGCTGTAATCTCACAGTCCGGCCCGGACTCTGCCCTCACAACGAGGACCGGGTTCAAACTCACACTGAAGAGAGAGCTCTAACCTCACACCGAGGACTAAACGCTAATCTCACACAGAGGACTGAGCTCTAATCGCACACCAAGGACTGAGCTCCAATTTCACACCGAGGTCTCAGCTCTAATTGTATACTGACGATTGGGCTCTAATCGTGCCCCAAGGACTGAGCTCTAATTTTATACCGACGACTGGGTTACAATCTCACACCGAGGACTGGGTTATACTCTCACACTGAGGACACAGCTCTAATTGCACACCGAGGACTGTGCTGTAATCTCACACTCTGGCCTCACAATGAGGACCAGATTCAATCCGACACAGAGGACCGGGTTCAAGCTCACACTGAGGACTGGTCTCGACTAGGATATAATCACACACTAAGGACTGGGCTCTAATCTCACAGGGAGAACTGGGCTCTAATCTCAGGCGGACTGAGCTCTAACCTCAAAATTGAGGACTGGGTTCAATGTCCCTCTGAGGATTTAGCTCCAACTTCACACCGAGGACTGAGCTCTAACCTCACACTGAGGACTGGGCTCTAATCGCACACTGAGGACTGGGCTCTAATCGCACACTGAGGACTGAGCTCTAATCTCACACCGAGGACAGGATTCTAACCTCAAACTGAGGACAGGGCTCTAATCTCACAGAGGACAGAGCTCTAATCTCACACTGAGGACAGGGCTCTAATCTCACAGTGGACAGAGCTCTAATCTCACATGGAGGACCGTGCTCTAAACTCATACCGAGGACCGGGCTCTAAACTCACACAAAAGACCGGGCCCTAAACTCACACGGAGGACTATCTAAAGTCACACTGTGGACTGAGATCTAAAGTCACACTGAGGACTGGGCTCTAACCTCAGACTGAGGACTGGGCTCTCAGCTCACACTGAGGACCGGGCTCTAACCTCACACTGAGATCTAAAGTCACACTGAGGACTGGGCTCTAAGATCACACTGAGGACTGAGATCTAAAGTCACACTGAGGACTGGGCTCTAAGATCACACTGAGGACTGAGATCTAAAGTCACACTGAAGACTGGGCTCTCCGCTCACACTGAGGATAGGGCTGTAAACTCACACTCAGATCTTAAATCATACTGAGGACTGGGCCCTAAATTCACACCGAGGACTGAGATCTAAAGTCACACTGAGGACTGGGCTCTAAGCTCACACTGAGGACTGAGCACTAAAGTCACACTGAGGACTGGGCTGTAATCTCACACAGAGGATTGAGCTCTAATCTCACACCGAGAACTGGGCTCTAATCTCACACCGAGGACTGGGCTCTAATTTCACACCGAGAACTGAGCTGTAATCTCACACAGAGGATTGAGCTCTAATCTCGCACCGAGGACTGGGCTCTGATCTCACACAGAGGACTAAACTCTAATCTCACACCGAGGACTAAGCTAGAATGTCACACTGAGGACTGAGCTCAAATTTTATACTGATGACTGAGCTCTAATCTGACATTGAGGGCTGAGCTCTAGTCTCACACTGAGGACTGAGCTCTAATCTCACACCGAGGCAGGGCTCTAATCTCACAACGAGGACTGAGCTCTAATCTCACACAGAGGACTAAACTCTAATCACACACCGAGGCCTAAACTAGATTGTCACACTGGGACTAAACTCTAATTTTATACTGACAGAGCACTAATCTCACACGGAGGACTGAGCTCTAATCACACACCAAGGACTGAGCTCAAATCTCACACCGAGGTCTCAGCTCTAATTGTATACTGACGATTGGGCTCTAATGGTGCACCAAGGACTGAGCTCTAATTTTATACCGACGACTGGGTTACAATCTCACACTGAGGACACAGCTCTAAAAGCACACCGAGGACTGGGTTATACTCTCACACTGAGGACACAGCTCTAATTGCACACCGAGGACTGTGCTGTAATCTCACACTCTGGACTCACAATGAGGACCAGATTCAATCCCACACAGAGGACCGGGTTCAAGCTCACACTGAGGACTGGTCTCTAATCTTATACTGACGACTGGGATATAATCACACACTAAGGACTGGGCTCTAATCTCACAGGGAGAACTGGGCTCTAATCTCAGGCGGACTGAGCTCTAACCTCAAAATTGAGGACTGGGTTCAATGTCCCTCTGAGGATTTAGCTCCAACTTCACACCGAGGACTGAGCTCTAACCTCACACTGAGGACTGGGCTCTAATCGCACACTGAGGACCGGGCTCTAAACTCACACAGAGGACTGGGCTCTAAACTCACACAGAGGACTGGGCTCTAAACTCACACAGAGGACTGGGCTCTAAACTCACACCAAGGACTGGGCTCTAAACTCACACAGAGGACTGAGCTCTAATCTCACACCGAGGACAGGATTCTAACCGCAAACTGAGGACAGGGCTCTAATCTCACAGAGGACAGAGCTCTAATCTCACACTGAGGACAGGGCTCTAATCTCACAGTGGAAAGAGCTCTAATCTCACATGGAGGACCGTGCTCTAAACTCATACCGAGGACCGGGCTCTAAGCTCACACAAAAGACCGGGCCCTAAACTCACACGGAGGACTATCTAAAGTCACACTGAGGACTGAGATCTAAGGTCACACTGAGGACTGGGCTCTAACCTCAGACTGAGGACAGGGCTCTCAGCTCACACTGAGGACCGGGCTCTAACCTCACACTGAGATCTAAAGTCACACTGAGGACTGGGCTCTAAGCTTACACTGAGGACTGAGATCTAAAGTCACACTCAGATCTCAAGTCATACTGAGGACTGGGCCCTAAATTCACACCGAGGACTGAGATCTAAAGTCACACTGAGGACTGGGCTCTAAGCTCACACTGAGGACTGGCCTCTTAGCTCACACTGAGGAATGAGCACTAAAGTCACACTGAGGACTGGGGTCTAACCTCACACCAAGGGCTGAGTTCTAACCTCACACCAAGGACTGGGCTCTAATTTAACACAGAGGACTGAGCTCTAATCTCAATTTCAGGACTGGGTTCAATCTCACCCCGAGGATTTAGCTCTAACCTCACACCGAGGCCTGGGCTCTAACCTTACACTGAGGACTGAGCTCTAAACTCACACCGGGGACTGGGCTTGAATCTCACACTGAGGTCTGACTTCAATCTAACTCCAAGGACTGGGCTCTAATCTCACACTAAGGACACAGGTCCAATCTCACACCTGGGAGCAGGCTCTAATCTCATACCAAGGACTGCGCTATGAGCTCACGCTCTAATCTCACACCGAGGACAGGGCTGTAATATCACACCAAGGACTGGGCTCTAATCTCACATGGAGGACTGGGCCCTAACCTCACACCGAGGCCTGGGCTCTAATCTCACACTAAGGACAGAGCTCTAATCTCACACTAAGGACAGAGCTCTAATCTCACACCTGGGAGCAGGCTCTAATCTCGTACCGAGGACTGCGCTATGAGCTCATGCTCTAATCTCACACCGAGGACAGGGCTGTAATATCACACCGAGGACTGAGTGCTAATCTCACACAGAAGACTGATCTCTAACCTCACACCGAGGACTCAGCTCTAACCTCACACCGAGGACTGGGCTCTAATCTCACATGGAGGACTGGGCTCTAATCTCACACCGAGGACTGAGTGCTAATCTCACACAGAAGACTGATCTCTAACCTCACACCGAGGACTCAGCTCTAACCTCACACGGAGGACTGGGCTCTAATGTAAGATGGAGGACTAAACTCTAATCTCACACCTGGGAGCAGGCTCTAATCTCGCACTGAGAATAGGGCTGTAATATCAAACCGAGGACAGGGTCTAATCCCACACCCAAAACAGGGTTCTAATCTCACACTGAGGACAGAGCTCTAACCTCAACACAAGGACTGAGCTCTAACCTCAGACTGGGGACAGGGCTCTAACCTCACACCAAATACTGAGCTCTAATCTCACACCAAGGACTGCTCTAGTCTCAAACCGAGGACTGGGCTCTAACCTCACACCGAGGACTGAGCTCTAACCTCACACCGAGGATTGGGCTCTAATCTAAGAAGGAGAACTAAAATATAATCTCACACCTGGGAGCAGGCTCTAATTTCGCACTGAGGACAGGGCTCTAATTTCACAGAGGACAGGGCTCTAATCTCACAGAGGACAGAGCTCTAATCTCACACTGAGGACAGGGCTCTAATCTCATGAGGACAGAGCTCTAATCTCACACTGAGGACAGGGCTCTAATCTCACAGAGGACAGAGCTCTAATATCACGTGGAGGAC
The DNA here is from genome assembly GCF_964204655.1 of Triturus cristatus. Taxonomy (NCBI): domain Eukaryota; kingdom Metazoa; phylum Chordata; class Amphibia; order Caudata; family Salamandridae; genus Triturus; species Triturus cristatus. The sequence goes on from NC_140595.1 coordinate 17,612,038, forward strand.
CGTGCTCTAAACTCATACCGAGGACCGGGCTCTAAACTCACACAGAAGACCGGGCCCTAAACTCACACCGAGAACTATCTAAAGTCACACTGAGGACTGAGATCTAAAGTCACACTGAGGACTGGGCTCTAACCTCAGACTGAGGACAGAGCTCTAAACTCACACTGAGGACTGGGCTCTAACCTCACACTGAGGACTGAGATCTAAAGTCACACTGAAGACGGCTCTCTGCTCACACGGAGGATAGGGCTCTAAACTCACACTGAGGAGCGGGCTCTAACCTCACACTGAGATCTAAAGTCACACTGAGGACTGGGCCCTAAACTCACCCAGAGGACTGAGATCTAAAGTCACACTGAGGACTGGGCTCTAAACTCACACTGAGGACTGAGATCTAATCCCACACCTGGGAGCAGGCTCTAATCTCATACCGAGGACTGCGCTATGAGCTCACGCTCTAATCTCACACCGAGGACAGGGCTGTAATATCACACCACGGACTGGGCTCTAATCTCACACGGAGGACTGGGCTCTAACCTCACACCGAGGCCTGGGCTCTAACCTCACACTGAGGACTGAGCTCTAAACTCACACCGGGGACTGGGCTCGAATCTCACACTGAGGTCTGACTTCAATCTAACTCCAAGGACTGGGCTCTAATCTAACACTAAGGACAGAGCTCTAATCTCACACTAAGGACAGAGCTCTAATCTCACACCTGGGAGCAGGCTCTAATCTCATATCGAGGACTGCGCTATGAGCTCACACTCTAATCTCACACCGAGGACAGGGCTGTAATATCACACTGAGAACTGGGCTCTAATCTCACACCGAGGACTGAGCGCTAATCTCACACGAGGACTGGGCTCTAATCTCACAATGACCTCACAAGGAGAACGGGGTTCAAGCTCACAATGAGGACTGGGATCTAGAGGACTGGGCTCTAATCTTATACTGACGACTGGGCTCTAATCGCACACCGAGGACTGGGCTCTAATCTCAAACCGAGGACTAGGCTCTAATCTCACACTGAGGACTGAGTTCTAATCTCACGTTGTGGACTGGGCTCTAATCTCATGTTGAGGACTGGGCCCTAATCGCACACTGAGGACTGAACTCTAATCTCACACTGAGGACTGAGCTCTAATCTCACGTTGAGGACTGGGCTCTAATCTCACACTGAGGACTGGGCTCTAATCTCACACTGAGGACTGGGCTCTAATCTCACACTGAGGACTGAGCTCTAATCTCACATTGAGAACTGGGCTCTAATCTCATGTTGAGGACTGGGCTCTAATCTCACATTGGGGACTGGGCTCTAATCTCACACTCCGATGTCACAACAAGGACCAGGTTCAAGATCACACCAAGGCCCGGGTTCCAGCTCACACGGAGGATAGAGCTCTAATCTCACATGGAGGACTGGGCTCTATTCTCACAGGGAGGATTGGGCTCTAAACTCACACCGAGGACTGAGCTCTAATCTCACATTGGAGACAGAACTCCAAACTCACACTGAGGACAGGGCTCTAACCTCACACTGAGGACAGAGCTCTAATCTCATACCGAGGACAGGGCTCTAACCTCACACTGAGGACAGGGCTCTAACCTCACACTGAGGACAGGGCTCTAATCTCACACTGAGGACTGGGCTCTACTTTCACAATGAGGACTGGGTTCAATCTAACACTCAACCAAGTGCAGGAGGTGAAGGAGGAAGTCCTGTGAGAGGATTTAAAAGCCCACTCTATATATATTTTCAAGATTTGGTAACAATAGGGCTTGCAGACAGCTGTGCTGTCAAGACCTAAAAATTATGGAATGGAATACTTTACCTAGTAATAAATTGTGATTACATTTGAGTCGGGCATTTCGAGTAGCACTCCTTTTGTTTTCATTGAATCCCACTAAATATTAAGTGTTCCGCTACTAAGCCCCAAACTCTTAATGTCCTATATTAAGAACTAAAGTAAACAAAATAACATATACAACTTATGTACAAAAGTGGGTCTTCTGGGTTTACTACGCATTGGGACCGAACTACTCATTTGACTGTGGAAAACAGAACTTTTCTTCTTCCATTTTACAAGAAAGGTCAGTATTCGGAGGTCTGCCAAAGTAACTCGTATTTAATATTGACACGCGGGTGCGCATAATCACTGTGCGAGGATGGCTACGTCAAGAGTGGGCATCGTACAAAGATTTGCAAGGTTATTTATACATTTGTCACGAGCTGGGGATGTGCAAAACATTCACAGAAGTAACAATCCCCGACTAGGTAACAAGGTTAAGGTTTGTTGAAGAGTGTCAAATCCTGACAGACAATCGAACAAACAGGTATAAACATTATCATTGGACATTGCTTGTTCGTTCTCATGCATTGACAGACAATCGAACAAACAGGTATAAAGTTTACTAGTGGACATTGCTGGTTCGTTCTCATGCATTGGCCGACAATCGAACAAACAGGTATAAAGTTTACAAGTGGACATTGCTGGTTCGTTCTCATGTATTGGCAGACAATCGAACAAACAGGTATAAACTTTACAAGTGGACATTGCTTGTTCGTTCTCATGCATTGGCCGACAATCGAACAAACAGGTATAAACATTATCAGTGGACATTGCTTGTTCGTTCTCATGCATTGGCAGACAATCGAACAAACAGGTATAAAGTTTACAAGTGGACATTGCTTGTTCTTTCTCATGTATTGGCAGACAATCGAACAAACAGGTATAAACATTATCAGTGGACATTGCTTGTTCGTTCTCATGCATTGGCAGACAATCGAATAAACAGGTATAAAGTTTACAAGTGGACATTGCTTGTTCTTTCTCATGTATTGGCAGACAATCGAACAAACAGGTATAAACATTATCAGTGGACATTGCTTGTTCGTTCTCATGCATTGGCAGACAATCGAATAAACAGGTATAAAGTTTACAAGTGGACATTGCTGGTTCGTTCTCATGCATTGGCAGACAAACGAACAAACAGGTATAAACTTTACAAGTGGACATTGCTTGTTCTTTCACATGCATTGGCAGACAATCGAACAAACAGGTATAAACATTATCAGTGGACATTGCTTGTTCGTTCTCATGCATTGGCAGACAATCGAACAAACAGGTATAAATATTACAAGTGGACATTGCTTGTTCATTCTCATACATTGGCAGACAATCGAACAATCAAGTATAAACATTGCTAGATTAGTCTCAGACGGGCACAGAGCAGGTATGCCAACACCAGGTGTGTAGACACGAGCAATACAAGTCTTTTTCTGCTGACTTGAAGCATGTTAGAAGGGCATAAAAGTTTGCGATTCAATATCTGAGGAGAATACAAAATGGAGGATCCGATCTTCAAAATAATGACTAAAAATTGCTACGTCAAATCTGGGTTTGTGTCTTTGAAGGAGCAGGGGCGTAACGAAACTTGAGCCCCCCCCCCCTGTAAAGTACACGGAGGGGGCCCACCACACTCAGATCAGGGGTCCGCTGGCCAGAGACATTGCTGGAGGTGGCCCACTGAACCTTGGAGGCGGCCACACTACGGACACTGCAAGGGCTAATTTGACGCCACTGTGCAGGAGGACTGGGGGCCACATTTGGAGTTTGAGGGACCGGGTACTCTGTCGCAATGGCAGTGGAGTACCTTGTCCACCCAATTCTTGGTCCACCCGTCCACTTTGGGTCAGGCAGGCCGCAAGGCTTAGGCTGGCGGAAAAAAGTGTACTCTGCCATTGTAAACCAATGGGGGTCAGTGGGCTGCTGGGGGTAAGCCATCTCACTGTTTGCCGAACTTAGAGTGGGCGGATAGACTTTTTAAAACATTTTTTTTACTACCTGCTGCCGGCAGATATCCGGATAGTGAGTGACAGTAACAATAAGAAATTACCCCATACCTCGGGAGACACGCCTTGGTATTGGGACCATAGAGTTGCACTTTTTTTCAAAAACAATCGCCCACTTTGGAAGTTTGTTTTTTGAAGGTAAAAACTTTTTAAAGTTGATGTACACGTGACCGAGGCACACCAATCGTTTAAATTGCTTTAGAACAAACCACAGTCATGACCACAGGGTGGGTGGTGAACTGTAAATACAGTTAGTGGAAAGGCAGGGCCTCTGCCACTCTGACGGCTTTCATTTCTCATCCACCAAACCTTACACTGGGCCCATGGCCTACATTTTCAAGCTGAATCCCTAATTTCAGATTGGGGCAACACTAATTTGCATATGGTTGGCTCTCTTCTGCAGCGACACACAAGCTACAAGGTGGAAGGAGGGCTGCCCAGGGGCACTGCCATAGTTTAAGCATAATTCAAGCCGTCCCATGCACCACCGTGTCTTTTTCTCGCCAAGGTTTGTTGTGAATGTCCCACAAAGGGAATACGGTTCAGTATGGTTCAAGATGTTCCAGCATTACTGTTTCTTTTTCTCGGTTTCTTCTTCTCATCCAGGTTTCTTGTGAACAGCCTTCGAGGAATAGGAAGGAAACTCTTTAGAAGGAATCCAATAAATGAGAAAACACTGCCCCCTCGTGGCAGTCTCCACAACAGTTCACATTCGAAGTTTATTGTAAAGCATTTGGTACCAAATGTGTACTGGAAATATTTTTTTAAGTCAAACTTTTATTGTACAAAAAGAGAAGATAAAATTAAAAAGGCAAGATAAACAGTATTTTCCATTTTTATACAGCACTGATGCCAGCTTTTACGACATCACTACACATTTTAAGCACCAGCTTTGGGGTGTTTGACCGCCAGCTGCCTCCAAATTCATTCAGTTTCTTCAAACCTTTCTTGCATCATATTAGCTGCATGCTCCCCTTAACTCTAACCTCTGCAGTCCCACCTATGAACGATGCACACAAACACCAACGCCCCCCCCCCCCCGCCCTCTCACAATAATATTATGAATTATATTCATGGTTACGACCCCCCCCCCCTCCCCCCCAGTACTGCGACAGCAAATAGTTCCTTCAGATGGGGAGTGGACTTTGAAAGGGTGGGGGACAGGCGTCCTAAAGTCAGGGCCACCGACGGATAGCGAACCTTGTATCCTGGAAGTCAGGCAGATTTCAATTCAACCTGAATGGGCACAGCCCTTCAGAGGAGGCCTGGCTAGGACGCTCAGGAGGGGTCTTGCACACTCCTGTAGCCTCTTTCTTTAAGGAGGAGGCCATCATTGCGTGAGATTCCACATCCAGTGAGACGTAGGGGAGAGATCTCGGGGAGGGTCCGAGCTCTACTAGAGATAAGATAGGGTGATCAGACGTCCCGGATTTCCCAGGACAGCCTCGGTTTTAAGAGGACTGTCACGGTGTCCCGACACTTTTCTCAATTTTAGGTAAATGTACCGGTTTTTGGGACAAAGGTCAAGTCATTCTGCAAAGCAGATATACACTCCATTCACAGGCACCTCTGAAGGCTGAAATGTTTTAAGTAATTTATCTGTTTCTGACAGGAAGCACAGGAGGGGACGGCTGCTGCTCCCGGCAGAGAGAGGAGTGGGGAGGAGGGCAGGGGGGCGCAGGGTGGAGGGGTCCTACCATAGATATACACACACACACACACAGTTACAAGCCTAGCGCGCATGTGTGTGTGTGTGTGTGTGTATATATATATATATATATATATAGTTAGGACCACGTTTCCATAGGAAAACCTCAACATTCTATTTTGAATAACTTTGGCGCCGGTCGACGAATCCTCGCGAATTTCTCAAAATAGGTGGGGCGCTACGCTCCGCTCCTACCCTGAAAGTCTCGGGGGGATTCGTCAAGCGGGGGCTGAGATAAAAGGGGGGTCCCAAAACGCGTTTTTCCCATGCATTTTTCCATAGGACCTTTAGAACGAGCTACAGCCCGAACGGCTGAACAGAATTACTAGAAATTTGGCAGAGAGGTAGTCCCTAGGTCAAGGAAGTGCCTTTTGTAGGTTTGGTGTAAATCTGTTCAGTAGATTCTGAAAAAATAGCCTTTAAATCAATATATATATCTGAGCCCGCTTACGGTACGCTTACCGTACGCTTACCGTACGCTTACCGTAAGCTTACGGTGGCGTGCGCGAGCGCGATTCTGATTGGCTCTTAGATCTTAGTAAACATTCGTATCGGCCGAAACCAGGAAGCGGCGTCCGCCATTTTGTCTCTCGCACTGAGTGTTGTTTATCAAACATGATGGCCAAAAACATGTTACGGGGCTGTTTTGACAACTCCCTCCCACATAGTCATGTTGAGGGAGTCCCCAAACATCCCCCAAGAGCAAAAACGGTTTTATTTTTTTTTCGGCAATTTCGCGGGGTACGCTTACCGTACGCTTACCGTACGCTTACCGTAAGCTTACCGTACGCTTACGGTAAAAAAATAAAAATAAAAAAAACACTATCCACACTTACCCCACCCCCTGTGCTTTTGGTGGCCGCAGGCCACCAAATGTGCAGGGCTTATTAATAGAGAAAAAAAACGTAATTTTGGCAACATGAAATTATAAAATCGAAATAAAAAAAACACTATCCACATTGACCTCACCCCCTGTGCTTTTGGTGGCCGAAGGCCACCAAATGTACAGGGCTTATTAAAGTTGATAAAAACCGTGCACGGAACGAACTGCGTTAAGTGGGCGCACACGCCACAAATGGCGTAAAGTAACTTAGCATTTAAAAAACCGTACAAATTCACTGAAAAAACCATAGGTTTCACACACGTTATAGTTAGGAAATAGCATTTAAAAAACCTTGCTAATTCACTGAAAAAACCATAGGTTTCACACATGTTATAGTTAGCTGGACATTTTACTGATAAAAAACCAATGAAATTCCCCCGTTATAGTTACTGTAGGCAACTATAACTCACGCGACCGCAATCCTCTGCTGATGCTAATACTGTATTTAGACACTTATTTGCCCATATCTTCTTCCATTAAATTTTAGCTATACATATATTACAAATATTTTTTTTTCATAAAGACACATATGTCATCAGCAGAGGATTACGGTCGCGTGAGTTATAGTTGCCTACAGTAACTATAACGGGGGAATTTCATTGGTTTTTTATCAGTAAAATGTCCAGCTAACTATAACATGTGTGAAACCTATGGTTTTTTCAGTGAATTAGCAAGGTTTTTTAAATGCTATTTCCTAACTATAACGTGTGTGAAACCTATGGTTTTTTCAGTGAATTTGTACGGTTTTTTAAATGCTAAGTTACTTTACGCCATTTGTGGCGTGTGCGCCCACTTAACGCAGTTCGTTCCGTGCACGGTTTTTATCAACTTTAATAAGCCCTGTACATTTGGTGGCCTTCGGCCACCAAAAGCACAGGGGGTGAGGTCAATGTGGATAGTGTTTTTTTTATTTCGATTTTATAATTTCATGTTGCCAAAATTACGTTTTTTTTCTCTATTAATAAGCCCTGCACATTTGGTGGCCTGCGGCCACCAAAAGCACAGGGGGTGGGGTAAGTGTGGATAGTGTTTTTTTTATTTTTATTTTTTTACCGTAAGCGAACGGTAAGCTTACGGTAAGCGTACGGTAAGCGTACGGTAAGCGTACCCCGCGAAATTGCCGAAAAAAAAATAAAACCGTTTTTGCTCTTGGGGGATGTTTGGGGACTCCCTCAACATGACTATGTGGGAGGGAGTTGTCAAAACAGCCCCGTAACATGTTTTTGGCCATCATGTTTGATAAACAACACTCAGTGCGAGAGACAAAATGGCGGACGCCGCTTCCTGGTTTCGGCCGATTCGAATGTTTACTAAGATCTAAGAGCCAATCAGAATCGCGCTCGCGCACGCCACCGTAAGCTTACGGTAAGCGTACGGTAAGCGTACCGTAAGCGTACCGTAAGCGGGCTCAGATATATATATTGATTTAAAGGCTATTTTCTCAGAATCTACTGAACAGATTTACACCAAACCTACAAAAGGCACTTCCTTGACCTAGGGACTACCTCTCTGCCAAATTTCTAGTAATTCTGTTCAGCCGTTCGGGCTGTAGCTCGTTCTAAAGGTCCTATGGAAAAATGCATGGGAAAAACGCGTTTTGGGACCCCCCTTTTATCTCAGCCCCCGCTTGACGAATCCCCCCGAGACTTTCAGGGTAGGAGCGGAGCGTAGCGCCCCACCTATTTTGAGAAATTCGCGAGGATTCGTCGACCGGCGCCAAAGTTATTCAAAATAGAATGTTGAGGTTTTCCTATGGAAACGTGGTCCTAACTATAACTACCTACTGGCGACCGCCAGTAGGTAATACACACATATATGCTGTTTGTTGTGCAAATTTGCACACGTTTTTGATATTTAAATCTATATTTATTGTTGTGTGATAATGTGTATATTTTAAATTATTTATACATATTTATTCAGTTTTAAATCATTAAATATTTATTGTATTTATTTTTGAAACACACAATATTTGAAATGTGAGCCTACATATATATTTTAAATATTACAATATATTTGTTCTATTAGGAGCTCTCAGAAATGTTTGCAAAACGAAAAACACACTGTTTTTATATTATACAGATGCATGTGAAAAACAAAATCAATCTACATTTCATAGTGTTTCTTCACTGTTTACTATCACGTGGTGTTGCATTTACAAAAGTATAAAACAATATGGCGTACTGCAGTCTCCTTATGTGATCAAGGGCACCGGATTCCCGAAACGCGTCATGGAATGAGGAGTGAGAAATAAAGACATATTGCCATTGGATTTGTCCTGGTGGTCCGTCTTTCTTCAGTTCGCCGAAAGGAAGTGCTGGGAGGTGATATATATATATATATATATCATCCAAAGGATTCACTTCGCAGTAAATCAGTTAGCACGCACTCACAGTCTGTTAAATTATCCCAAGTTCTTTATTTTCCTTTAGTAGGTCTCTAGTCTCAAAATCAACCAACGCGTTTCGCCATCCACCGATGGCTTGGTCACGGTGACCAAGCCATCGGTGGATGGCGAAACGCGTTGGTTGATTTTGAGACTGGAGACCTACTAAAGGAAAATAAAGAACTTGGGATAATTTAACAGACTGTGAGTGCGTGCTAACTGATTTACTGTGAAGTGAATCCTTTGGATGATACAAACACGGCATGGCTCGGCCACAGCACTGCACCGGATAAAGACGCGCCAGGGGTCCTACGAACGGAGTTGGTTTGGGTTGATATATATATATATATATATATATATATATATTCATTCCGCAAAGATGATAACGCGGCACTCCCTTTGGTTTTAAAGATGTTTATTTTGATGTAAATCCCCTACGCGTTCCGAACACTTGTTCTTGTTCACGGTAGTGTCAACAAATAAGTCCTTTGTCAATTTTCTGTTTGTAAACATGAACATGCTACTATTCATTGTAGTGCATTCTGGGAAATGTAGTTAATTCAGCATTAAACTTTATTAGTTAATTTTGTCCTGCCACCAATGAAGCCACATTGCTGAAATCATCATGTTTTGTAAGCCCTAACGAGTGTGCATCATAAGGACGCACACTCCGTGTATGATTACACGTATGTGGTCAGATTACCGAGGTCGGATGGGTTGATCATAGTCGGTGCTTATTGATAGAGAGCTTCCAATTCGAGTGCTTCATGCAGGGGGAGATTTCCATAAAGGCAACCCTCTGAAGGAAAGTGATGCAACAGTAGGCCTGTGCAGGGTCAACATCTCTGAGAAGGAGCATCTGTGTGAGGTATGAACCTGGATGGACAGTAAGCCCCCTTCACAAAAGAAGCCTTCTTTCGTCTCTTCAGAAAGGAGTGCTGTAGTTATAGTAGCTTCGTACAATGCGGTCTCGAGCCTGGGGCGCCCAGTCCCGCACGAGGCTGATGAATACCGCCTGCCAAGGATAGTGGATCTCCCGCGCTCTGGTGGTCCCACCTTTGACGATGGCGAGAGCGGCTTCGGAGGCTGGGTAGGGGGTCATCAATACCTTACCCCTGGAAGAAGACAAAGAAAACAGAGTGATTACCTCATATGTCAAACTCAAAGCTGCTGCACCTGCTGCGAGAGAGCTAGGGCCTTTACTGCAGAACGGACAACATACTGGAGTACCATGGCAGACAAAGGGCCCGGTCTATACTTCTACAGATGTTCTGTTGTTCCACCAAGGGGACGGAATAGATTAGTCCATCCTCCTGGTGGAGGGACCACCCCACTAAATGTATAAATTACCACCAAACTGCTGGTCATCGATAAAGCAGTACCAGGAACCATCTTCACAGCGGTTCCTGTCAATGCTCTTCGCTGTTTGGCGAGGGCTCTGGCAACATGATGCAACCACGCAGCAAACAGCTTTTTTATTTTTATTTTCAAGAGTTAAAAAAAAAAATGTCTGTGTGTCCACCCATCCTAATTGGGTGGGTGGACCCATGGCCCTTCCTCCAATGGCCCTTACTCTGTCAAGCCGTTTGAGAGGTTTGCCTATAGTGGTGACGGAGTAGTCACCACTGTAGCCAAACCTATGGTACCCCCGCATCTAAGTCAGGCGGGCGTACCATGATCTTGGCAGTAAGCATAGTCTGTCCCTGTTGCAACAGAGTCGGCTTACCACCAAGATACAAATAGTGTCCAACGCTCCTAAGGCATAGAGATGGGCAGCCTCCAGCTGGAGGGAGAGATCCAGGCACGACATGCTATGCAGAAGGGGATCAGATGACCTCTCATCAGAAACGACCATGTTCCAGCTGCAAAGGCGAGATCCAACAACGAGAACATGGTACCACCTACTGGCAAAGATCTGTCACACCACCTCCTAATAGTTTACCCGCCTCCTCCTCCTGTTCAGAGAGGCCCAAGTTAAACATACTCTGAGAGGACGAGACACACCGGATAGGAAGAGCGGGCTAGGTTCCGCCTGCTGGAGGGTTGTCTTTGTGACACGTAATGGGAAGAGTAGGTTGCACCAGCCCTTCCTAATAGCTGAAAAATAAATCTCTGAGGAGAGAGTAACGGAGGTTCTACCTCAATTATGTCCTCCAAAAGGATACAATACAAGAAATAAACTTGATGGTAATGTTTTGTCAGCTATGTCCTATTTGGTTTTCTGACTACTCCTAGATGTGGGTCATCCAAAGATTTACGAGAGGTCGACTCACCCTCAACTTATCGAGACATGCTTCATCATTTGACGACCTCTCAACACCGGGGTAGGAGCGATGCCGCCCCAGCAGACTCGATCGGTGAAAGCTCGTCTATCCCTGTGAGTTCTTATAAATCTCAGCTCAGGAGAGTACACTGGTTCCTGTTTTTTGGGGGGCAAGAGTGAATATAAAATATACCTAGAGGTATATTAAAAATATTATTTATTCTGTGAATACCTCTGGTATGTTTAAAAACACTAAGAACAAATCGGTCATTAGGTGAAATTCAATGGATCACCTGACCTAGAATTTACATGTTACCAACATGTTTCCTCAGTATTACAGCAGTGGACCAGGGGTAAGGAGAGGTGACTACACCGCGCTGATCTCCTGACGAATGTGTGATTATGGAGGTAGCGCGACCCACACTGTGTTCTGGAGCCTGCAGTTAAATATTACTGGGGTATTCTCAGAACCATAGAGAGAACGGCAGAGTACAAATTTTCGCCTTATCCCATGGTTTGAATGCACATCATTGCCCTATAGTTGTTCTACCCTGAAGAAGCCCCAAGAGTTTTTAGGCTTATTTAGAGGTCAAAACATGTTGGTAACATGTAAATTCTAGGTCAGATAATCCATTGAATTTCACCTAATGACCGATTTGTTCTTAGTTTGTTTAAACATACGAGAGGTACTTGATGAATAAATAATATTTTGAATATACCTCTAGCTATATTTTATATTCGCTCTTGCCCCCCAAAAAACAGGACCTAGTGTACTGCCCTGAGCGGAGATTTTGAAGAACTCCCAGGGATAGACTAACTTTCACTGGTCGAGTCCACTGGGGCGGCATCGCTCCTACCCAGGTGTGAGAGGTCGTCAAATGATGAAGCATGCCTCGATAAGTTGAGGGTGAGACGACCTCTCATAAATCTTTGAATGACCCATATCTAGGAGTAGTCAGAAAAACAAATAGTACATAGTTGACAAAACAATACCCTCGAGTTTATTTTTTTGTATTGCTTCCTAATAGTTGACAAGACTCTTGCACAGAGAGGCTCAAGCTCCCCTCACTCAGAGAGGACCAGCCACACCTGATAGGAGAGAGTAGCTGCTGGAGAGAGGGCTCAGTGTCACTCACTGGGAAAGGAAGGCCACGCTTGCTAAGGTTAAGAGTGTACTGGGCTCCACCTCCTCAGACAGGGCTGGAAAGCACCTGCTGTGGGAAGACTCAACATCTGCACATTGTAGAATCTATGATTTGAGGAGTGGACCAGACTCTTCCTGATGGGAAGAAGACTAGGCCGGCTTATCAGGTAAGAACGAGGAATCGCCTGGTGGGTTGCTTGTCGTTACACCCACCAGGTCAGCTAAGGAGACTCTCTAAGACTATACCTACTAAAGGGTGAGTCGCAGTCACCAGACTACGTTTGGTGGGCCTGTCACTTCCACCTGCATGTGGCTGAGTCCCCCTCTACTCAGACCTCGCTTGCTGAGGTATCGCTGGTTCCGATGTTAGGGGTCTAAGGTTGATGTCCACACACCTGCCTCCCAGTCCCTGGCCCCAGGGGTGCTGAGACAAGTTCAGTCTATGGCAGAGCCCACAAGCTAGCGTCCCCTAGAGTTCTATACACTACTCTTCGGTCACACTCTGAGCCATATGGGAAGTCCTTTGAGGAACATATGCCCATTTAACTTCGGTATAAATAGAGGGATTTAAATGGAGGCAGACTTTGAGTCTGGCCTGGTGGAGCTTTGTAACTCTTTCTCTGGTTGTCAGCTTTTGTTCAATGCTCTACAGATACCACTATTGACTAGAAGGGACAAAACCTAGTAGGAGTTGATGAAACCACCCCCACTCAGTCATATTCATTCTATGCATCACAAAAGGGTGAAAGGCTGAGACACCCAACATGTATTTTAATCTCTGCCCTGCAGGCCACAACCTACTGGCTCAAGGCTGTACCCCTGGGGAGGTCCACTGTTTCAGATGAGTGGGGCGCATGGAGGAGTACGACTGGGGCACAACATGCACACTGTCTCCAGCAGGGACCACCTTACTTTCTTCCCCTATTTCCATCTCTTAAAGAAAGGAATGGGTCACTACACCTGGTGCAAAAACGCTACCTCAAAACCCACAACAACTGTTTTGGACTTCCGCTGCAGTGAAGACCTTGGCCCGGGCCTCACAGAGCACTTCCTAGGGGTACCTGCTCACCCACCTTATCCTCGACAGCGCATAGTCAGTGTCGATCAGGCCCAGGATGCAGAGGGTGATGGCGATGTCCGTTCCCTGCATGGCCAGCTCTTGTCGTAAGGCACCGAAGAAACCATCAAGGGCAAATTTGGTAGCCGAGTACGAAGTGGTGTATGGGGTGGCGACCTTACCTGTTGGAAGAAAGACTATGTGATGGGACTGCCTGGAAGCAGAAATTTCTGATCTAGTTCATCAACACCTCGCCTTCAAGATATGCCGCTAGCGGCAGCCCGGCTGCATAAACCTTATCCCTGAATGGCGCCTCTGCAAAATGCTCCTTCACATAAACCCTGCTCCACACAGCAAAATTCTGTATGGACCTCTGCTCCACAGAGTACCAACCCACATAGGCTTCAACTCATGGACAAAGCCCACCACTGCACAAACTCGTCTCACACACTGTGCACACCACCCCATAGATATTGCCAACGTACACCTCTCCATAGGTCCTACGTCCACGCGGAGAACAGCTCCTACCAGAAGATGCCTCAACATAAAACACATTTCAGCATAGGTCTTGTCTCTACATATTTCACAACTCCCCACAGACCAGGCCTCCACAAAGAGAACACCTCCTCAGAGTCCCAAAATCACACCCTCACTACACCCTTACATCGTCCTGGGGCATACCTCCCCCATAACCCACTTCACTCCGTAAAGTTCTGCTACACGTCAGATCTTGTTTAAAATATCCATTCCCACAAACCACGCCTACTCCCCGACTCCATGCGTTTATCAACTCCACCTCACTAGGTACATCTCTCCCTACTAGCTTCTTGCTCCTCACAGACACCACCACCCTACAGGCCCGTCCATCTCACTGACCCTTCATTGGGTGTAGCCTGACTAGCCCGTTGACTGCTAAGTAGGGAAGTCGACTAGAATACTGATTTATAAGAGGTCACAGGAATGGCAGAATGTGTGTTGTACAAATACTACAGTATAAAATGGCATGGTATCACTGGACATCATTAAAGACACACAACTTATCAGATATGTGGCTGTCTCAACACTTCCAGGTCGCTTATCCTAATACAGGGTTGACTTCTGCCAAATTTTTCACCTCTGCACAGTGTCCAACCCAAAAGAAACTGGGAGTCCTCCATCATATCTCAGTACCTCAACTTACTTTCGGATTACAAAGTTGACCCTTTGTCAGATTGACAGTATAATACTCAGTGATGTGATGGCTTAGACTGGACTTCTAGCCCACCTCTCTCACCCCCTTTCTGAGGCTCAATAAAACCTTGTTTTTTTCCCCTAACTTACTTTAGAGAATTTTGTGCTGATCCACTCACCGTTTATGGAGGACACCACCACAATGGACCCCTTACTCTCTGTGAGCGCGGGCAGTGCAGCCGAAGCAAGCTGAACATAACTGAGAAAGTTCACCTGCAAGATAAAAAAGGGCCCGATTGTCAAAGGTCCAAGCAAGCGCGTAAGTCAGCTTACGCCAGGAGTAGAAAGGGTTGTAATGCAAGCAAAAAGCGTTACAACAAACAAATGATGGACGGAATGCTGACAATGCATACATTCTCCCCCAGTCAAGAGATCTGGGTTAAATCCATCGTTCTTTTGCCCACTACACCACCCCAGTTCAGACATGGCCATATGCAAATCAGTCTTGACCCTGTGCCTCATGGGAACAGTCCAGCCCGAACTGCCAAGCCATGTCTTCCCTGGACCGGAATCAAGCATCCTAGGACCGGTTTCTGGCTATCAGCCGTCATCAGCCAGGATAGCTTGACTCCAGTGGCGTAGTGAGCACGGGTCCCACGTCTGGGAATACCCATCCCACTTAGGGCGAAAAGCGTTACAACAAACAAATGATGGACGGAATGCTGACAATGCATACATTCTCCCCCAGTCAAGAGATCTGGGTTAAATCCATCGTTCTTTTGCCCACTACACCACCCCAGTTCAGACATGGCCATATGCAAATCAGTCTTGACCCTGTGCCTCATGGGAACAGTCCAGCCCGAACTGCCAAGCCATGTCTTCCCTGGACCGGAATCAAGCATCCTAGGACCGGTTTCTGGCTATCAGCCGTCATCAGCCAGGATAGCTTGACTCCAGTGGCGTAGTGAGCACGGGTCCCACGTCTGGGAATACCCATCCCACTTAGGGCGAAAAGCGTTACAACAAACAAATGATGGACGGAATGCTGACAATGCATACATTCTCCCCCAGTCAAGAGATCTGGGTTAAATCCATCGTTCTTTTGCCCACTACACCACCCCAGTTCAGACATGGCCATATGCAAATCAGTCTTGACCCTGTGCCTCATGGGAACAGTCCAGCCCGAACTGCCAAGCCATGTCTTCCCTGGACCGGAATCAAGCATCCTAGGACCGGTTTCTGGCTATCAGCCGTCATCAGCCAGGATAGCTTGACTCCAGTGGCGTAGTGAGCAAGGGTCCCACGTCTGGGAAAACCCATCCCACTTAGGGCGAAAAGCGTTACAATAAACAAATGATGGACGGAATGCTGACAATGCATACATTCTCCCCCAGTTAAGAGATCTGGGTTAAATCCATCGTTCTTTTGCCCACTACACCACCCCAGTTCAGACATGGCCATATGCAAATCAGTCTTGACCCTGTGCCTCATGGGAACAGTCCAGCCCGAACTGCCAAGCCATGTCTTCCCTGGACCGGAATCAAGCATCCTAGGACCGGTTTCCCAGACGTGGGACCCGTGCTCACTACGCCACTGGAGTCAAGCTATCCTGGCTGATGACGGCTGATAGCCAGAAACCGGTCCTAGGATGCTTGATTCCGGTCCAGGGAAGACATGGCTTGGCAGTTCGGGCTGGACTGTTCCCATGAGGCACAGGGTCAAGACTGATTTGCATATGGCCATGTCTAAACTGGGGTGGTGTAGTGGGCAAAAGAACGATGGATTTAACCCAGATCTCTTGACTGGGGGAGAATGTCTGCATTGTCAGCATTCCGTCCATCAATTGGTTGTTGTAACGCTTTCTGCCCTAAGTGGGATGGGTATTCCCAGACGTGGGACCCGTGCTCACTACGCCACTGGAGTCAAGCTATCCTGGCTGATGACGGCTGATAGCCAGAAACCGGTCCTAGGATGCTTGATTCCGGTCCAGGGAAGACATGGCTTGGCAGTTCGGGCTGGACTGTTCCCATGAGGCACAGGGTCAAGACTGATTTGCATATGGCCATGTCTAAACTGGGGTGGTGTAGTGGGCAAAAGAACGATGGATTTAACCCAGATCTCTTGACTGGGGGAGAATGTCTGCATTGTCAGCATTCCGTCCATCAATTGTTTGTTGTAACGCTTTCTGCCCTAAGTGGGATGGGTATTCCCAGACGTGGGACCCGTGCTCACTACGCCACTGGAGTCAAGCTATCCTGGCTGATGACGGCTGATAGCCAGAAACCGGTCCTAGGATGCTTGATTCCGGTCCAGGGAAGACATGGCTTGGCAGTTCGGGCTGGACTGTTCCCATGAGGCACAGGGTCAAGACTGATTTGCATATGGCCATGTCTAAACTGGGGTGGTGTAGTGGGCAAAAGAACGATGGATTTAACCCAGATCTCTTGACTGGGGGAGAATGTCTGCATTGTCAGCATTCCGTCCATCAATTGGTTGTTGTAACGCTTTCTGCCCTAAGTGGGATGGGTATTCCCAGACGTGGGACCCGTGCTCACTACGCCACTGGAGTCAAGCTATCCTGGCTGATGACGGCTGATAGCCAGAAACCGGTCCTAGGATGCTTGATTCCGGTCCAGGGAAGACATGGCTTGGCAGTTCGGGCTGGACTGTTCCCATGAGGCACAGGGTCAAGACTGATTTGCATATGGCCATGTCTAAACTGGGGTGGTGTAGTGGGCAAAAGAACGATGGATTTAACCCAGATCTCTTGACTGGGGGAGAATGTCTGCATTGTCAGCATTCCGTCCATCAATTGGTTGTTGTAACGCTTTCTGCCCTAAGTGGGATGGGTATTCCCAGACGTGGGACCCGTGCTCACTACGCCACTGGAGTCAAGCTATCCTGGCTGATGACGGCTGATAGCCAGAAACCGGTCCTAGGATGCTTGATTCCGGTCCAGGGAAGACATGGCTTGGCAGTTCGGGCTGGACTGTTCCCATGAGGCACAGGGTCAAGACTGATTTGCATATGGCCATGTCTAAACTGGGGTGGTGTAGTGGGCAAAAGAACGATGGATTTAACCCAGATCTCTTGACTGGGGGAGAATGTCTGCATTGTCAGCATTCCGTCCATCAATTGTTTGTTGTAACGCTTTCTGCCCTAAGTGGGATGGGTATTCCCAGACGTGGGACCCGTGCTCACTACGCCACTGGAGTCAAGCTATCCTGGCTGATGACGGCTGATAGCCAGAAACCGGTCCTAGGATGCTTGATTCCGGTCCAGGGAAGACATGGCTTGGCAGTTCGGGCTGGACTGTTCCCATGAGGCACAGGGTCAAGACTGATTTGCATATGGCCATGTCTAAACTGGGGTGGTGTAGTGGGCAAAAGAACGATGGATTTAACCCAGATCTCTTGACTGGGGGAGAATGTCTGCATTGTCAGCATTCCGTCCATCAATTGTTTGTTGTAACGCTTTCTGCCCTAAGTGGGATGGGTATTCCCAGACGTGGGACCCGTGCTCACTACGCCACTGGAGTCAAGCTATCCTGGCTGATGACGGCTGATAGCCAGAAACCGGTCCTAGGATGCTTGATTCCGGTCCAGGGAAGACATGGCTTGGCAGTTCGGGCTGGACTGTTCCCATGAGGCACAGGGTCAAGACTGATTTGCATATGGCCATGTCTAAACTGGGGTGGTGTAGTGGGCAAAAGAACGATGGATTTAACCCAGATCTCTTGACTGGGGGAGAATGTCTGCATTGTCAGCATTCCGTCCATCAATTGTTTGTTGTAACGCTTTCTGCCCTAAGTGGGATGGGTATTCCCAGACGTGGGACCCGTGCTCACTACGCCACTGGAGTCAAGCTATCCTGGCTGATGACGGCTGATAGCCAGAAACCGGTCCTAGGATGCTTGATTCCGGTCCAGGGAAGACATGGCTTGGCAGTTCGGGCTGGACTGTTCCCATGAGGCACAGGGTCAAGACTGATTTGCATATGGCCATGTCTAAACTGGGGTGGTGTAGTGGGCAAAAGAACGATGGATTTAACCCAGATCTCTTGACTGGGGGAGAATGTCTGCATTGTCAGCATTCCGTCCATCAATTGTTTGTTGTAACGCTTTCTGCCCTAAGTGGGATGGGTATTCCCAGACGTGGGACCCGTGCTCACTACGCCACTGGAGTCAAGCTATCCTGGCTGATGACGGCTGATAGCCAGAAACCGGTCCTAGGATGCTTGATTCCGGTCCAGGGAAGACATGGCTTGGCAGTTCGGGCTGGACTGTTCCCATGAGGCACAGGGTCAAGACTGATTTGCATATGGCCATGTTTAAACTGGGGTGGTGTAGTGGGCAAAAGAACGATGGATTTAACCCAGATCTCTTGACTGGGGGAGAATGTCTGCATTGTCAGCATTCCGTCCATCAATTGTTTGTTGTAACGCTTTCTGCCCTAAGTGGGATGGGTATTCCCAGACGTGGGACCCGTGCTCACTACGCCACTGGAGTCAAGCTATCCTGGCTGATGACGGCTGATAGCCAGAAACCGGTCCTAGGATGCTTGATTCCGGTCCAGGGAAGACATGGCTTGGCAGTTCGGGCTGGACTGTTCCCATGAGGCACAGGGTCAAGACTGATTTGCATATGGCCATGTCTAAACTGGGGTGGTGTAGTGGGCAAAAGAACGATGGATTTAACCCAGATCTCTTGACTGGGGGAGAATGTCTGCATTGTCAGCATTCCGTCCATCAATTGTTTGTTGTAATGCAAGCAAAAAGAACACAAACATCGATTATATATGGGATCAAATCTAACAGAATGGAAATTGTTTGAAGGGAAGGTAGGTCTCCTATATGTGTGCTCAAGACTTGGGAACGCCCACATCTCCTCTTGAACGGGTACCTTCCGTAAACCTTAAGAAGCACCTGACCAGTCGAAAAGCAATGAAGTCCATAACTGCTCACACGCAATGCCACACAATCTCTGAAGTGCAGTGCAAGGTCTACGTCGTTGTCCACTGTGATACAAGATGGAGAATAGGGTAGTGTGGGAAAATAATCGCACACTATATCAACACAGTCAGAAAAAGAGCTCTACATCCTCCGAGGCCACAAGAAAAATGAATTCTTCCATCTACCTACTCCATGGGAAAAAGTGGGCATACAACACCAGCCCCATGGACCCCAAGCCTCACCCCACACAGACCTCAATGGGTAAAGGAATTCACTTACCACCAGAACCCTGAGTGAAAATCTCACCTACTAACAATCTCACAAGCACATTATGAGGTTCTATGTTGCTATATCAAAGCCGACAGTGTCCACCTACGATAATATTGTTTGTTTGTTCAATATCACTAACTCCACCTATACTTAATGTGGGAGGTACATATGGGTGAAATTAAGAAAAGTCATTTAATGCACCTTATAATGTAGTAGTAGGTCGATATAGGCAATAAAATATTATTGCCAGGTGGTGTATTGCATGCAATAATGACCAACGGGCTCAGCCATGATCAGTAGCTCGAGAAGACATTGTAGAAGCCGAGACTCTGCGATCGAAATGTCTGCTTTTACTGCTAGGACTTTGGGGAAGAGGACACAGACAACTTCCTACCTAGGGGAAGCATTGCTTCTGTCTATGGTATATTGGGGCATATTTACAAGGCGGCAATAGAAAATTATCGCAGCTTTTGCGGCCGTTTGCGGCCGAAAAGCAGCGATAATTTTATCGCCTAATTAGCAAGGTCACGCTAACACGTGAAACCTTGCATTAGCGCACCTATTCTTAACTCCCAGCTTTGCATCTCTAATGAGATGCCAAGTGGGCGTTCCTGACCTGACATGACAGGAGAAATGTCGCCAAGCGACATTTCTCCTATCATCAAGCCCCACGCTATGAAGCGTGGCAGCAGGAAAAGTAGCGATAACCCCTGTTATCGCTACTTTCCTTATGCCTGCTTCAGGACTGACTTAGCCATGATATCCTATGGAACGTGGATATCATGGCTAAATTTGTGAGTCCCTATCAACAAGCTAACGCCGCATTTCATGAGATAATCGCTGGGTTTCCAGCGATAATCTCACATTAGGCAGTTAGCGCTTGGATTTTTATCGCTTTTGAGATAAGCGTTGTTAATAGCACGCTATCTCAGCGATAAAAATCCACGCTAGCCGGTGATAATTATCCTAGCGCTAAGTGCGCTTAGTGATAATTATCGCCGGTTGTTGCTGATATGCCCCTAAATTCAATGAAACAAGGAAAACAATGTCTTCATCAACCAAGGAGAATGTGGGTCGATCTGAGGGGAGGAGATGTGGCCTATTAGCCAGAGCCTCCGCCTTTGGAACCAGGTTCAAATCGTGGCCTCGGCAGAACACCATGTAATTCCTTGCAAATAACTTATTCTCTGTGTGCTCAGAAAAAACCAGGAATGTCTGGCTTGCATCTAAAAATGTCTGCTTCTCCCGTAAAATGCTCAAATGCCCTTGTGCCAAATTCACATAAATAAAACTGCAAAGTACAAAATAAAAAAAAGCAAAGTAACAGAGTCAAAGAGCATAAAACTGGCACAAAAAACCCAAAATGGCCACCAACCTGCATGAGCCAGCGGGTGTGCTCAACATCCCCGGACCACATTTCGTACGGACTTTCACCAATGTGATTCAAGACCAGGTAATCCAGACCACCTAGGAAAACAAACATATGACAGATGATTAATAAAAAAGGACCAGCAAAACCCAAATACAAGTAAAGGCGCGCGTACCTAATATTTAGCTAAAAAAATAGTATACATATATTATATTAAATATTAATGTAAATTACGTTTCTATGTTTATTTTCAATGTAGAGCAAAATTTAAGAAATGATACACTAACTTAATTTTGAATTACATTTTCAGTTAAAATACATTAAACTAATTTAAAATCATTTTTCTTAAGTTTAAGTAAAAATGAAACCCCCATATATAGTAAAAAACATACATTGTTTTATTATGCAGTAATAATTATTAAAGGTGGTGTACACAATTAGTTAAAAGCAATGTAACTATATTGTAATAAAAAAAATAATGTTATGTTAATTTATAAATTCAAAAAGGATTGATACAATATTTTATTATGAATATGATTCTATTTATATTTAACATGAAATTATATTTGCACCATTTTAAATAATTACATTTTACATTATGTCCTAAGTGTTTCATTTTAAGTCTCCATCTTCATTAGTTTCATGGGGGGGCCTTCTTGCAGTGCCAGTGGTTGTCCATGTGTGGTGCTGAACTTACTCCAACTTTGAGTTTACAACTGCTCTCATTACCTTTGTGCAGTTTGTGAACAGCAATGAGCTTACTCTTTTGTGGGTGGATGCATGTCACATAACCCCTTCATGCCCCTCTCTAAACCCCTCCCTAAACTCCTACCATTCAGTAGTAAGTACGCCCCTTTTTCCAGCCACTCCTCCAATCACTACAACATTTACTACTAAGTAGAAAACTTACATGTGTGATGATCGTCCTATAGAAAACCTAGGTGAGTTGGAGATTTACACACGTAGGTACTACATACTACAAAATGCAATTGTGAATAGGCCCCAGAAAGTGTATTACTCATCAAGGTGATATAGAAACCTTTCACAGTGTTGTATACAAAGATAAGAAAGCCATGTGATACCATCCACGAGCCAGTAGATCAGTAGGATGTGCAAAAATAACTCACAAGAATTGCATTTGGTGGGCAGTGTGGATTAAGAAGTAAAGGGTTCCCTTGCAGAAATGTTGTGTACCACTCCTCAGCCAATAATGAGTACATTTCTGCTTAAAATCTCGAGATGGAACAGCAGTTTCAAATTTAGATTCAGGGTGACTCACATAATTAGCTACCAAAATGTCTGCAAAAGTTATTGCAGGGCTATTTAATAGTGTTAATAGCACGGTTTGAAAACAAAAACAAATTGAGCTCACTACAAGGAAAGATGCCTGTGTGCCAGCGGGTGGTGACATGGGTGGTAGAGAGCAGCTGTATTCTACTTAGAATAAGAGATTCCCTTTGATCAGAGGATATTTCTGTTTATGAAAGCAAGGATTTTGGAGAGTGAAGAATCAAGGCTGTGATGTTTTGTTATTGAATTGACAGGCAGACTGTCCAATTTCCTTGGCTGTATGGTGGCAAGAGCATTCCGGGCCATGTACCCGTCTGTGTGTGTTTGCGTGTGTTGTGTGTGCGAGACACAGAGAGAGCTAGTGACAAAGAGAGATTGTGTGTGTGTGCCTCTGTGCATGTATAACCCTCAGTATGGAGATGTTTGTTTGTGTGTAAGAGAGTGTGTGTGTATGTTTCTGCATGCGTCTGTGTGTGCGTGCTGTGAGTTTGGATGGTATACGCGCATCTTGTTCTAGAGTCAGGAGATGCCCTTTGATTTAGACCCACCGTCTAACTTTGGGGCCACTCTATGCTTCATGATTGGGTGTCTTATCCAAGGAAGGCCCCCTAATGCAGGAGAGACGCTTAGACCCAGGGACCACTCTCTGACTCCACAGACGATCTATGATCCAGTTATGTGGCTCCTCTCTGTTCCAGTTACTGCTCGCTAATTCTTCTTTTAGGGTTGTTGCAGGGCTGTTCTCTTGACCATGGGCTTCTCCGTGACCTAGAGGGCGCTTCCTGGCTGCTACTCTTGAAGATGCTCTCTGCTCTGGTGCTGCTCTCTTATGCACGTGTGCTCGCTAACTTGTACACTTGAACCTGATCCACAGGTTCTCTCTTGTGCAAGGCCCCTTCCTGTTACCATTTACCCAGTTTTTCCAACGCAAACTTCACCACTCGTTCAGGATCGGAATGAAGCGCCATGTCAGCAGGAATGTAGAAGACGTTTCTTGCTCCCAGCTCTAAACATTGCTCCATGACCTGGAACCACAAACGGAGGACATGGTAAGCCAGGGTCTGACTTCTCACATGGATATAATCCATTGGTAAATGGGAATTATGATTATTACAAGAGACTCTGCAGGAGCGGTGCAACACTGGTGAGTCAAGGGTCTCGTGAGAGATCCATTCCCATGAGATTGACTAACCATCTTGACCCATCACCTCAGAAGAAAGACCAGTTACCCAGAGGAGATGCCCACTCCATTCCTCAACAAAGGAGAATTACATTCCCTGGAGGACAAACCCACTCCAGCCCTCAAATATAAGAAAAACCAGTCACCCAGGCTCTCCCTCACACACAGGAGAAAGGCTGAATACCTAAAGGAGACTGAAACTGGAGGATGAAGAAGGAACTGAAGAAAGAAAGCCTAGTGTTCAAATGGGACAACCACGCCAACCTTCACCACCATGATACATCGCAGGCGTGTCAAAAGCACTAACCACTAAGGAGACGGTCTCATCTCAAAGACAAGGAAGACACTGGTCAGAACATGACACAGCACAGCTGTGACAGTCGATGTCCACAGGGAGGCGCACTCCACCAGGCAAAAGGCATCGTACAGACTCAAGACATGCATGAGCCATCGCCCAGGGACGCGGGTCACACCTCTCTTGCAGCTCAGTGTAGGAGGCATCGCCACGCACCCATCAATCCCGACCACAAATAACCCCTTTATAATTGAAAGCCTCACATCGCTCACGTTATGCCGCAAAGTCACAGACACAATTCTCCAAATTCTCCATCACAGAAAGATCCCGAGACCTGTCTGCGATACAAACCCTAGAATCAAAATAATGGCAGTTTGGGTGTAAATCAACAAGCATTACACAACACAAGATAATATATCACCCTGAGGGGAGCTTCACTGCAGCCCACAGATGTAGGAGAGCACTGAACCCAAACAGACAATCACTACAGGTCTCACAGGCAGGGGGGAACATTGTAACCAGATGGAAGACCCAATCGTACCCTAGCAAGCGACAGAATGGGAAAAGCAGAAGAGGAGGGAAACACTCCAGTCGTCGCCTGTAGGAGAACGACGTATCACGCGGAGGAGGCAACTATAAAGAAACAAGACTTGCAAGAGGCACACACTGCAGTCTTAACCTCCTTGAACTAAGGGCCAAATTGTGCAAGTAAAGGCACGTTCGGCAGCATTCTGTGGCACACTACCATCTCTGCGTCATTATAACAAACATTGATGCAAAAGAGATCCCAGCGCTGCAAAAAATGCAAAGGTTTCCTAAGTAATAAAAGGATGCACACTATTGCAATGATATTGTATTGGAAATGTTAATCATCAACCAATAATAATTCCATCTTCCATGTAAGCAAAGGAACATCATTTTGGTAATACAACCCCTGTAGGCACCCAGAGAAGATCCGTTTGTGTAAGGTCACCGGCAGCAGAAACCACGCCTCTATGCGCAGACACCATGCAATAAAAGGTGTGACCCTTCCATCTGTGCACCAGAGGTATGTTGTAGGACTGGTCTTCAGTTTTGGGTTCATTCTACAGGTATGGAATGGGACTCACCCTAGAAGCACATCTTTCTATCATGAAACAGACATCAGAAGGGCACGGCATTCCATGAGGTACAAAACGAGCACCCCAGTAGGGTTCGAGGGAAGATTTTGCATGAATAATGGAAAACTACATACTCATGACAAAGAAGGAGTCCTCATTTCCATCATGTTTGAATAACATTTAAATATGTAAGGGCTTTTGTTCATGCTACAGACAAAAGCCCTTCTCCAGTCCATCAAATGGGGACATTGAAACTCACTGGGAAAAAGTTCAGAGTCATTTCTACCTTTTAACACCTTGCAAAGTGTCTATTAGTGCACTCTACTGCGTTTATGGCATTTTTAGATGTTTGATCCTGTGAGCTAGAAACAGATATGTTTGCTAAAATATTCAAATTATGCAGCAGATAGTGGAATATATGAAAAGTGAGTGAAATGCATAGTTACACAGATTACACGGCGGATTTACTTGGAACAGGTATAGAAATTCCTTTTTAATTTAAAGCACATCGTTGGGTTTTTAATGGTATAAAAAAAAGTAAGACTGACTTTCTGTTACAAGAAGACTTTTATTTAGACATAGTTTAAAGCATTGGCAAAGCAAAGGGTTTGCTCACTAGTCCTGGCACTGAAGTACACATAATGTTATGCAGATGTACACATGTGGCCCAGCCAATAAATCTGGCTTTGGCTGCCAGACTTTTGGCTTTACCAGTGCCTCTTTTGATTAGACATGGTTTTGGCAAAAGTTTGGTGTTGGAAGACCTGCCAGACCCTCACCAAACTAAATGAAAAATTGCAAACCCTCCCCCCAAACAAATTGGGTCTCAGAAAGCATACGTTGCCAAACTAGTCTCCGACACTGGATGGAACTACTTTGTGTGGATATGTGCTCCTTGTGAAAGAGCGGAATGCAGTCCTTCTCAGTGAAGTGAGCCAATGGCTGATGTGGGCTGACCCACTGCCTGATGCTGTATGTAGTAATGAGCAGAAGACAAATGTGAATGACATAACAATAGGCCAATGGGCGCAGAGGGCTTTCTGGAAGCACCCATAAGTGTATAATGCATATTATTCTAGTAAATTCAAAAGGTCTTGGCTAACGCCAGACCTAAAAATGTGTCACTCACAGTACAAGTCAGCCAATAGCCGATGTGGGGTGGAATCAAAATGTGAATGACAAGTCAAACAGACGAGTGGATGAAGAGGGCAGACCCAAAGCCTAATAACATATATACAAGCCTAAGCAGCTTACCTGCTGAGAAGCGTCCCATTCTCTTTTACTTGATGCCGCATAACTTGACAGCACATGCGGCTAGCTGTGCCCCAGCACTCTGAAGCCTTTCAGACTTTTCCCACAGACTAGCAAACACCTGCTTGGGAACGGTTATGCTCAAGAGACTATGGTTGGCCTTATGGCCCCACTGAACCTGGATTTCAGTCCTGGCAATATTGTTTGATCCAGACCAAGTCCATTTACTCCCCTACTTTCTATTTCCCCTACACAACAAACATGGAATACGTGGACGGTTTTTCTCTTGGGAGTGCATTAGTATCACGACAGCTCTTCTGTGCGGGATTGCGAAGTGTCGACGAAAGGCTCCCATTGGTCCCTAGTCTTTCTGACCAGAAAATCCTGCAGTGGCCTTTTAGCACAAAGCTGGTGGACTCTCTTTTCCTTCGGCTCTTTGCTGCATCGCTCCTGGTAGTGCGCGATGTGTCTTCCCCTTCAGGCATAGAGTTGGACAGGAAGGTCCACAATTTGAACAGTTTACACCAGGTTTGCATCACAAAAGGGAGTCTAACCTGTGTAAAGTGAGGTTTTGGTATTTCCTTTCCAGAACAAACCATGTGGTGTACTTTAAAGTAGCCTTAAAGCACGAATTTGCATCAAAGGGACTTCCCATGGATAGGACATAGGATGCCACATGCAACCACCCATGTTTGTAGGCTAAAATCCTTATGTACTAACTACAGTAGAGAGGGATTTGCATCCAAACATTACTCCTCGTTGAAGCAGGCGTAACATCGGAGAATGATTTTCATTTTTTTAAATGTTCTAGATTTGCCTGCGTGCGGTGATGTATGTCTAAGTTTAGTATTCTGTACTGGAAGGTACTCGCCCGGTACAAAACCTATGCTTAGCATCACACATGTATGCAAGGGTATGTGCTTTTTGTGCAACTCTTCCTACAGTGCACCAGTGCTAAGGGAAAGAGACACAGCACTTTCTCTTAGTAGCTATGGCGCTGTTCTGCGCTCTACTTTTCATGCACCAGAGTGCAGCAACTTTGATTACTGTGCCATGTCGCATGTGAAAACTTACTAAATCTGCCTCAAGTTCATTTATCAGACCAGGTCATCCTTAGCCAAACATCAAATATATTAGTTTTCAGTGAAATTCTATTGGAACACAGCCGATCGTGTGTTTGCAGCAGGTCTGGTGAGAAGAATGTGTTTATTGAGACTCTGGCAGTCTGGCTGCTTGATTCTTAAATCTTTCGAGATTTACTTGTGTCTTTTTCAGTATGTGTTTTCTTCCTTGCGTTGTTAGAAAAAACAATATTCGCGTCCATTCAAATGTTGGGTATCTCCACTCCTGAATCACACCACCCTCGTGTGATGATCCACACCTTCTCCTATGTGCAGATACACCTTGGCCTGTGTGTAGTAACACCTTCTCCTATGTGTATCTTGTGTGTAGCAACACTTATCTCTTGTGTGTACCTGCCTCTTGTGTGTACCTGCCTTCTGTGTGTACGCCCACCTTCTCAAGTGTGTTTAGTTAGACCTGTGATTTCATGTTTAACAACTGCTTGCCCTTTGTACTCAACTATTTACCATGTATTGGGATACACCTTCCACCCAAGTGTTTTTTTTGCAAACGAGAGACAGCTTATTTATTAATGCCTTTTTCTGTGGCTTTATCCATGCCTTATCCTGTGTCTTAAGAAAGCGACACCAGCTCCTCTGTCGTTAGCATGCATCCATCCTTCATGTTTCACTACAAAGCACTACCTGTACCTTCTGGAGAGCCGCTTCTCTTCTTGCTGTCAAAACAATGTCGGCGCCAAATTTGGCATAATGGTAAGCCATCTCCTCCCCGATGCCTTTGCTGGCTCCGGTCAGAAGAACTTTAGCGCCTGCCAGGCTTCCTGTGTTAAGAAAAAGTACACGTAGAAAAACAATGACTGTGGAAATAGATGTACATCACGTTAAAATATAACTTCCTGCTTCATGCTGATTTCAACTGTTTATGTGTCTCGTTTTCTTTTCACCAAACCCCAGTATTACTTGATTCCAGTCGATGCAAAACCATGAGTTTCCAGATGGAGTCACTGCTGCACCAGAATCTGTTTGTTGCCACTACAACCCATGCAAATGCAATACTGTGAGTGAACACAAGGGGTCGCTGCTGCTCTTTTCAGCGTCTTCTACCTCGCAGAGGAGGAGCCAACACCACTGACTCCTCAGGCCAGCCCTGGCACTCAGGTCTGATTGACTCAGGCTGGAAGAGCAGATTAGCCCAGCACCATGTGACTCTGGGCAATAGCTTGCTTAATCTTCCCGACGGACCCAGCACCTAGAGACCCTTACGGGGGATTGTTCGCGCTTTAATAACGTGGATATTATTATTATTATTGTGAAATCTAAACTCGTGAATGCTGTAAACATGTCACATTACAAAACCCCTCAGTCGAACTGTAAATGGTGTAGCCCTCAGGGCGATCACTGATCATGGAACAAGGATACTAAATTGCAACAAAAAAAAAAGAAAAAACCTAAGTGAGTCCAAAACGGAGATACTGTTCACACAAGGCAAATAAAGAGTGAAAATCTCTAATGTATTTGTAGCAAAACTCCATGCCGTGTTTGGGACTCCCGGCCTTGACATCAGAGGTGTACACCTGTGCCAGGGGCCAGTGGGTGTCAGAAGCTGATAACCAACGAGTGAAGCACCGAAGTCTTGTGCGCAGTATCACAGTGTAAAAAGCTATTATATTACTACTATGTGCAGGGCAGGCGTGCAGCGCCCATTGGGCTCAAAGGGCTTCAGCACCCCCGTGTGCGTCAGCCCGGGCTGAGACAGCCTCCCTGAAATTTGTATTAGCCCCCCTCAAATTTGGCACTAGTTGCGTGTTTGGTCGGGGCTACACACAGGTACACGGCGTCCACCAACTCTTTTCACAGGGTGGAAGCTGCCCCCTGCCAAGAACTTGGGCTCCACAGAACTATGCTGAACTCTGTGCTAAAAGCAGTAACCCACTTTACTATCTACATAAAATCAAAAGCTGCCATCTGCATGTTACGTGATGTGCTTTGCAGGAGACACATTAATCTTACACTACTTTGATTCAAATCTGGCACTTCACAAAACACAGATCTCTCCAACAAATGTGTTAAACTCCAGAGTTATCTCAGCATTGTTACTATTCTCTGAAACTTACTGGACACCTTCACAGCAGATGCCTTAACCCAATCAAATATTTTTAAATGGAGACTTTGCAACCAATAAAGCATTGCAGATCTACTGCCATGCTTCTCCCTGTTGCCAATTTCTTTGTGGCAGGATGTAAAAAAACATAAATGTATATATTGAGGTCCAGATTTTGCATCAGGATTGCGCCACTTTTTTGGCACAACCCGACTTAAATTCTCATTTGTTCCATCTTATAATGCGCTTAAAAGTACACGTTATACCTGATAATCATGTGTGAGGTCTTAATATCTGATGTCACTTTCAATGAGGTCACTTCCTGTGATGTCACATCCAATGTCACACATCAAGACATCATGCCCTGTGATGGCGTTGTTATGTCACTTACATACTGCCTAACCTGGTTAGTCCTCCCACTTCTTCTTTTGCGACTTTTGCCCTGATTATGTGGCTTCATGCAGCTGTTGCCAGTGGAAGCCTCGTTACTGCACATCTGCTCCTGCTGGGAATAAAAGGCATTTTCCAACTCACGGATCAACAATGACTCTGACCTCTGAGTGCATTGAGCTTCACAGTACACACTCAGCCTCTTCTTCATGTGCAGAAAATCTGGCCACAAGTTTCAGTGTGCAATCACTTCCAGAGTGCAGATCCAGCCTGGCGCACAGGTGGAGTCCCCCGCACAAGCACAGTGTGCCGCCACCTCCTGAGTACAGGCTCAGCCTGGTGCACAGGTGGAATCGGCTCACAAGACATGTGTGGAGTCACCTCCTCAGCCTGGTGCACAAGTGGAATCCCCCAGCAAGACATGTGAGGTCACCTCCAGGGTGCAGTCTCAGTCTGGTGCACAAGTGGAGTCCGCTCACAAGACCCGTGTGGAGTCACCTCCAGGGTGCAAGCTCAGCCTGGTGCACAAGTGAAATCCCCCAGCAAGACCCGTGCGCAGCCACCTCCGGGGTGCAGGCTCAGCCTTGTGCACAGGTGGAGTCCGCTCACAAGACCCGTGTGGAGTCACCTCCAGGGTGCAAGCTCAGCCTTGTGCACAGGTGGAGTCCGCTCACAAGACCCGTGTGCAGCCACCTCCGGGGTGCAGGCTCAGCCTTGTGCACAGGTGGAGTCCGCTCACAAGACCCGTGTGGAGTCACCTCCTCAGCCTGGTGCACAAGTGGAATCCCCCAGCAAGGCCTGTGCGCAGCCACATCCAGGGTGCAGGCTCAGCCTTGTGCACAGGGGGAGTCCGCTCACAAAACCCGTGTGGAGTCACCTTCAGGGTGCAAGCTCAGCCTTGTGCACAGGTGGAGTCCGCTCACAAGACCCGTGTGCAGCCACTTCCGGGGTGCAGGCTCAGCCTGGTGCATAGGTGGAGTCCGCTCACAAAACCTGTGTGCAGTCACCTCAGGGATGGAGGCTCAGCCTGGTGCACAAGTGGAATACCCCAGCAAGACCCGTGCGCAGTCACCTTCAGGGTGCAAGCTCAGCCTGGTGCACAAGTGGAATACCCCAGCAAGACCTGTGCACAGCCACCCCCGGGGTGCAGGCTCAGCCTGGTGCATAGGTGGAGTCCGCTCACAAAACCTGTGTGCAGTCACCTCAGGGATGGAGGCTCAGCCTGGTGCACAAGTGGAGTCCGCTCACAAGACCTGTGCACAGCCACCCCCGGGGTGCAGGCTCAGCCTGGTGCACAAGTGGAGTCCGCTCACAAGACCTGTGTGCAGCCACCTCTGGGGTGCAGGCTCAGCCTGATGCACAGGTGCAGGCTGCTAACAAGACCCATGTGGGGTCACCTCCAGGGTGCAGGCTCAGCCTGGTGTACAGGTGGAGTCCCCACACAAGACTTGTGCGTAGCCCAGTCATGGCCAGCATTGCTTGCGGGCGAGAGGAGGGGGGGTTATTAATTTTTTTTTTTTTTTACTTACCTTGAGGCTGGGTCCCACGTTTTCTCGGATCCTGCTCTCCTGCCGCCGATAGGAACAGGAAGCAGGCAGCCAGGCTCCCTCTCTGCAAGCAACGTTGTGATTGGTCATGAGCAGTGCTTTAAATGGGAAAAAATAAGTACAGGTACTCATTAAATTAAGAGAGGGGCGTGGCTAGTGGGCGGGGTTAGAGGCGGAGTTAGACATGATACATGTTGTCCTCGCATTGTCCTGGATAGTGGTCTCACACTTTCCATATGTGCAGATTAACAACTAAAACCCTGAATAAGTCAAGCCATCAACAGTACTTTTAGCACTTTCAGGCTAATAATTAATGTGCTCTAGGACGAGAGAGACTCTGGCACTTACACCGGTTGCGCAACAGAACAAAACATGTGAGACATGTATCAAAATAAAGGTGAAACACCAAATGTTCGTGTTTTCTTGTTCAGTAATATTTGCAGCTTCCTCATATCATAATATTTCTAATATACCTACTTGGTTGCATCTGGCGCAATCCTTAAATATTCAAGGGTGCACACACACAAACAAGCATTCCACGCATTTCATTTCAAATACCTCCTGATTCTGTTCCTCTCAAACACACAATCTCTGTTTTCACATCTCTAAGCTCGAGATCCCTCGCACTCACCTCTCTACCGTTAGTAGCTAATTCTGTTCCACTCTCGTTACCCCAACTGCATCCTATCACTCTCTCTCATCACTCTTTCTATTTCTAATATGCCCTCTCTGCGCCTCTCTACTTCTTTCCATAACCGTCTGGATGTCTTTCATATCTCTGTACGCGCTTACCCCTTCTGCCTCGCTACCTTTTCCTACTTTAAGCTCTCTGCTCCCTCCCCCTCAGTCTTCACCTTCACACACACACATTTACGCCCCTCTCCTCTCGGCAGAAGACCCTACGGCCGGAGAGCTTGCACTGGCAGGCAGTGAACACTGCAGGGTTCCGAGTATGTGCAGAGTCCAGCAGGGTAGAGGTCAGGGGGAAGAACAATACTGGCCTCCAATGGGAAAGTTAGTGACCTCCCCACCTCGCCTGTGCACCAGGGAGGCTTTAAGCCATCTTCATCACCTCATCCCCGCCATCATGGACTCAACGTCCCAGGGGGGCGGGGTGGAATCACAGGGACAAGTGAGTCATGAGAAAGACAGTCAGACTCCAGTGGGGGGCCAAGGGGTGAAAATGGCCCATTCCTCCACAAACCCAGCATCGATGTCTGGCTCCATCGGGGTAGGGAGAGAGCAGAGGCCCTCTTGCCCCTGCGCAGGCCTCCGGGCAAATAGTACATACGGCAATGCCGAACATGCTGCCAAACAAACGGCACACAGCTGGCCCTCAGGCACCAGTCAAGTGCCCACCCTATTAATCAAACCCCGAGTACCGGTACTCTCCTTGACAGTGGAGAAGTGCCGGTACTCGGCTCGGTAAATTTAAGAAGTGGCGGTACTCAGTACCGGTGAGTACCGGCCCATTTAAAGCACTGGTCATGAGCGCCGTAACACAGCACTCAGCCAGGGGCTTATGGGGTTGGCATGTTCTCCATGCAGGCTGCATCGCCTGCATGGAGAAGGGAAAAGTGCCCATGACTGGTTTGGGCGGCCCGAGAGGGCGACCAAACAGTCTTTGCACACTCAGGAGTGGGCACACCACTCCTTCCCAGCCCTGCTCAGAGAGCAGCGAAGCCCCTCCCCCCGCTCACTCGTAAAGCAAACATAAAATGGTAATAACTAAAAAAGTTATTACCAATTTATGTTTTTGCGTCTCACACTGCGAGAAAGCAGTGGGGCGACACTCCTCCGCCCTAGCTGAGGAGCCGCTCCCGGGGGCGGCACTCGTCACCTCCAGGGTGCAGGCTCAGATTGGTGCCGGGTGGAGTCCCCCACCACCAAGTGTCCTACGCAGAAACCTCCAGGTCTCAGGCTCAGCCTGGTGTACAGGTGGAGTCCGACAACAAGCCCTGCTTTCAGACACGTCCAGACATGCGTCGTTTCTTTCCCAAGCCTCGTGGGCCCCTCAGCCTGGGGCACTTGTGACTCTGAAGCTGCATCTTTCAAAGACGCATGTTTCTGAAATGCGCCGGTGCTGCACAAGCTCACACTGTGGAGATCCCTGCGATAGTCGCCGTGACTTACCGGGGTCGAAGGTGTCTCGGCTCAGAAAGGCAAGGAAGGCCCCCGCCGCGGCGAGGCAGAGCCCCGGCACAGCCAGCTTCATGCTCGGGCAGGATGTCCTCTGCACACAGCCCAACTGCTGAGCCCCGGGAAGTGAGAAAACAGGTCAAAGTTCAACCGGTGGAGCAGCGCCCTCATTGGCAGCACCAGGCTGCTTAAGTGGTTATCACGACCTCTCCGGGCTTGTGCCACGCTGCTCGTTTTATGTAACGAGTCACAGAACGCCGAATGTCACATTCCAGTCCATTGTATTTTGTCCACTGTAAGGCTGCCCGGGGTGGGGGTTGCGCAGCGGCCCGCCCCCTTGAGGGCGGCCGCCTTAGTGCCACAGGAAGGCACAGGGGTGGGAGGTCGTGTCCCTGGGCTTGACCTAGGGAGACCCCAGTCAGGTAGCTGCTTCCGGCGGGGAGGAGCCAAAGGGGGGGTACATATTCGGTCCCCGCCCCCTCCTCGCCCTCTTGTCCGCTCGTTTGCCTTGGCCCTGGATGCCGTTTGGTGGTGCTGGCCTGCCTGGACACGCGTGGCGTGCGCCATGGGTCCGTACGCGCACCCCCTGCCTATGCGTGACTGGTCATATCTACCACTACCCTGGGCACCGTGCATCACGCCATCTGGTCGGTGAGGAGCTGCTACACACGGTGAGTTTTTTGTGCCCCCCCCCCCCTAACAAATAACCCCGGTACCGTCCGGCCATTGCAGGGCTGGTGCTGGATGGGGGGGGGGATGCAGCTCCTCCAGTACAGGGCGCTCGTGCAGTGCAGGGGTGATGCACCTGGGGGGCAGGAACTCAGCATCCGGGTCCTTTCACGATCATGTTCGGGAGTGGCGAGAGCGCGGGAATGCTGGTGCGCCAAGTGGCTCCCGGTAGAGTGGCATCGAGCTGGGGACGACTGGGCATTCCCTGGCAAGGAGGGGAGGGGGTAAGGCTCAGTGTATGTCCCCCCCCCCCCCGTCGTGCCAAATCATCGGTGCAGAGGCTCAGTCAAATTTTATGGACTCCTTGTTTAATGAAGGAGCACAGACACGGGCATAGCGGAGAGCTAGAGGTGGGCTTGCCAGCCGTTTTGTTGAGCGTAAAACGCATCGGATCTATGCCGGCCTCCTCCATGCTCACTGGCCACGCTCAACCCTCGCTAGCCTCAGTGGTTCCCAACTCGCCGTGAGTTCGCCTCAGGGTCACCACTTCCTGTTGCCTACGTCCTGAAGCACCTCGAACACCGCCTCATCTCCCGGTTGCCTGTTACCCCCATCTTGCTGTCCTGTTGGGTACCGACTTTTGCGGCCGGCCCTGCTGCCTGGGGGGGGCGCCGTGTGTGCGAGCTGCGAGCGGACCCTCCCTGTTTCCCCCGCCGGGCTCTGGCTGGGGCAGCCGCCTGGCGGCGCGCGCTTGTGGGAGGAGGATTTGGTCCCTGGCGGGGTCGCGTCCACATGGGATTCTTTAGGAGGCCCTTGCAGTGGTTATGGCGTCTGGTTGGCAGGCCCTTCCAGACTTCCTTGTGAGCTCCGAAAGTGGCCGCTGCGAACCGGTAGATATCCACAGGTTCGTGGCTGCGCTGACTATATAAGGCTGTTTGCTCGTGCGGACGCACAGCATGTGACACATCATTTTGACTGATGCTTCAGGTCCCCGTGCATAAATGTGTAATGCAATTACGGTGTTATGCAGAGCGCTCCAATACCTCTGGTATCATGAAATCCTCAGGCTGTGAAAATGTGTTAAGTATTCGAGCGCCCGACCATGGCCAACGCGCGCTGGCCTGCCTCTCCACAGGCTGTTGCGTGGGGGAAGATAGGTTGTGGGGGCGATATTCCGGCAGTGAGCGGCTGGGGCCTCCCGTGTAGGCAGCTTATCAGTGAGCCTCACACGTCATCCAGGGGACTCCTGGGTCGAGCTTTGTGAAATATCCAGGCGGGGTAGTGCTGGCCTTTCAGCTAGAGCGCGCATCTCCGGGCTGGGGGTCCGTATTCGTGTCCCGTTGCGGGAAGCGCTCATTCTGTAAACCAGAGCAAATCTCTTTTCCCTATGCTAGATGACTCGTAGTGCCCCAAGCGCGCTCGCCGGCTGGCACCGGGCACGCTTAGCTGCGGTCGGGGCTGGGCGCGCCCAGGGTATGCGCCGCCGGACATGCTGCCCATCTGGGAGCGTACGGTCGTGCATGCGGTGCCCTCCCGGACCCCCGCTTCGTCCTCGGGGCGGGGGCCCGCAACCCCCCCCTCCGGCAGCCGGGCTATCAGGCAACCTTATGCAGGGCTGTAGCTCAGTGGCAGAGCTCGTGCTGTGCGTGCATGTGAACCATGGGTTCACCTCCCACCTCTGCCCTTCCGGGCTCTGTAACTTTATCGCCCCTCACCTGTATGCGTAGCGTATTGAGGCCTCTTAAGCGCTACATTTATCGGGTTGTTCCGCGCCATATAATTATTCGTATCGGACATCGTGCTTCTCTATCGTTTACCCTCGGCCGGGATGTGCATTGCTTATTGGGGCCCGGCCTGCGCTCCAACTTCTTCGGGTCCCGTGCGCGACAGCTTGTTGGCCCGTGTAGTGCTTAAACCGGGGTTCGAGCCTCTCGTTCGAGCGTTCCTTACCTCTGGGTCGCGCTCGCGCCCACATCATATGCATCTAGTTGAGCGGCATATTGAAGTTGCCGTGGCATCCTGTGCTTGTATGTACTAAAACAAGTGCCCTGCCAGGCGCGCCATTCCCTCGGGTCGCCACCGCGTCATGATGGCGTGGCGCGGGGGCGAGGGCAGTGGGCGTGGCTAGAGCAGCACAGAGTGTCTGTGCGAGTCTCGGAGGGGCCTTTGGCAGGGTAGCCTTGCATACGCAGTTGGGGGACAGGAGGCGGGTTGTCCCGTGTAATCTACAAATAAGCAAGGCACCTATGCAATGACTTGCAACTGCAGTCATGTATTTATTCATCTTCTGAAGAAGCGCTTTGATGAGTGGGTAGCACGCATCTCCACACGCTTCAGGGGGCGCAGGTGTAGGGTAGCTTTCTGACAGGGTGTTGAGGTGAGGGAGACTGCATTACTGGGGCACAACATTCAATATCGCCGTGACTGAATATGTCATATGGTCCGAGTCCCTCTGCTGTCAGTTATTTTCAGCTAGGAATACATTTGCAGATGCTCATGTGAAATGAGGCTGTACGCACTTTGGGTAACACAATCTTGCAGTGGCAAGCATTGTTCACCAAACCCCTCTGGGTGGGGTGTTGGCGCGCCACTGTAAATTACAGTATGATTACTGCTTGAAAAGTGCCGCTAGGGGTAATACCAGGCTTGTAGCGAGTGGCTGGTGAATTTGTTGTTAGGCCCCCCTGTTATGTTTTCGTAAGCAGGGAGGTTAGCATCTGTTTTTAAAACGTATTGTAAGTTTTCAGGCACAGCACTGGCTCAGGTGCAGTGCTTTTAGGTTCCTCCGGTCTCTTTGTAGTTTTATTGGTGTTCTGACAGCCCTCCCGGTAACTCCTTGGTAGCTGTATTGTTGTGGCCGCACATCTGGTTTGGGCCGGGTCCCATTAGAGAGAGAGAGACACAGGAGTCCACTAT
Organism: Triturus cristatus; assembly: GCF_964204655.1. NCBI lineage: Eukaryota > Metazoa > Chordata > Amphibia > Caudata > Salamandridae > Triturus > Triturus cristatus. Next base: position 17,649,051 of record NC_140595.1, read on the forward strand.
ACTAAGAGCATCAATAAGTAAGTGAGTTTGGGGTCGCAAAGTGAGTCACTTGGGTCCCCCCCCCCCCCGGCTTGCTCCTGTGGGAGCCCGCTCGTTTTCGGCCCTGGGCTGCGCCAGCCCTGGTTCCAGTCTCGGCGGGGGCAAACAAACCAGTGAATCGGGGCAAAATCCTTCGACCTCCCCTTGTCCAATAAATAAAACGTGTGTAATGTAAATGGTCCTCATGTAAGTGCTCCATGTTGGGGCCACTGGGTGGCATTGGCTCGCAGGAATGTTCTCCCTGGACCTGTGATTTATTTGTATTATGGATTACTTCCAGAGTCGATTGTATGCATGTACTAGTGGCTGATGCATATTTTCAAATTTCACTTTTCACTCCAGCAATTGATACTACCATGCCAGGTGTAGCTATCCACCCTGTAGGGCATACTGGGAGTGTAAACGTCACTATGTTTAGCTAGTAGAGTGCTTTAATCATGAAATAAGTATGCATCGCGGACCCTGGCTCACACGGATGTGGGCTAAGATCACACACACCACTGGTGCCGAGGCCTGCTCTGCTGCCTGGCATTGGGGGCCCGGGTACTTCTGAAATGGCCAGCCCTTCAGATGCTGAAAGGATGTCCGTTGTTAGTTACTCGATGGTTAACCGATTGGTTACTTCCGGGGCCATCCGCGGGTGTTGAGCGTTAGGCTCTTGTTGTCCTTCCAGCGGGTCGTTTTGATGCGGGTTCATGTTTTTTTTTTGGGCACAGCCACGTGGTGGGTCCTTCTGTGTCTGACTGGGGTTAGCCTCCCTTATCTCCCGGCTTGTCACACACGGTTGTATGACGGGGGGGGGGGCAACCAGCCCTGTGCTGATTGAGTTGTTACCACGGTTATTAGTACTAAACACATTAGGTTCTCGTGGGACTGATATTTGCACCCAAACAATAGGTACTCCAGGACGCATGTCCTCCATTCGCACATCTCCACACAGATCAGCCCCTCCCCCCCCCCCTTCAATTCTGGGAGCTTAGGGGGACATTTTCTTGTGGGGGTTGGCAGGCTTGGCCAAGAGGTTGGTGGAGCTCCCACTTCATTCGGTAGGAGGATTTCATAGAGTCTTGGGGCAGGTCACAGGCCGCTTCCTCCCGCTGTGATCGTTCTGCTAGGTGTGGTCGGGTCAAGTGTCGGAGGAGAGCAATCATCGCATGGTATATCTGGGCATGAAGGATCGACAGGCAAGATGGTAGCGTAGGCAGATAGTGTTACTCATCGGATGTTGGTCTCAATGGCATGCCGCCAGGCAAGGGGACCATGTACCTAGGTCATGGACACCAGGCAGTGACAGGTGAACTGGGACCATCTGACTAGAATATACAGGAGTGGTTCCCACCACGGTCGGTCAGGTGGGTAGCTGCCATCTTGATTCTCACTGGATACCCTTACTCCATCACGCCTATTGTAAGCTGAGGATGCCTGTTGACGCTGTTAGACCTGCTATTCCAGTTACAGTTGCAGCTTCATTAAAGGTGTGATTAAAATGGTATCTAAAAGGAATGTCGTGCCATGCGGCTGATCACATACCACAGTCAGTCTGCCCTTTCAAACAGCAAACTTTTCGCACCAAGGGCCCTCCTGCTCCTGGTGCCTTGCGGTAGGGGTGCGATCCTCTAGGGGTTTTGTTTCTCAAACTGATGCAAGTGCTGAGAATTTTTCGCCGTCGTCTTGTTTGGATTACGCTCGCCTAAAGTGTCACTCATAGGTGCATTCTCACGAATTACACTGACTTAGGGAATGGTCACACATAGCAGTCTCAACTTTGGCTGCTTTGTTCAATGTGTTTTTGAACCCAGATCCTCTGTGTAGGTCTGGCTGATGCGGCTATTGCATAGCACCCAATCTTTGCCCACTGGTCATACAGCAGTATAATTGTTCTATCTGCAGCAGTCTGTGGGGAATGTCTGAAGTTTGCAGAAATGGTGAGGGAGGTCAGGTTCGGGAACCGGTCCCCGGGACATGGTGTGGGCCACTAATCACGTTGATGGTTTCTTATTTAAGGGCACATTACAGCCTTGGGTACAGTAGCCACACGTACCTCTGCTTTACTGCTATATTTAATAACGCACAGACGGTAGGTGCATTATGTGGTGTGCAGTTGATAGGCGGGATGCATTAGTGTTAGAGCAAATGTTTGTTCTCACGTCCCCTTCCCTTCCACAGAGGTCCCAATTCTGTCGTAATGCTTTGCTCCAAGCTGAGTTCACCAATTTCAGAATTCATCAGGTCAGACTTCCACAGTTGACAAAGAGTAACTGAGCAGAACCTCAACCACTCTGCGCTGCAGGTCACGGTTCGTTGCTAAAGATAGATGATAGCTCTAGCTCACTGAAGGTACTACATACTGGTCCAGTGGCTACCGGGCTGACCACTGCCCATGATGTTTGTATTAATTGGGGGTTTCTGAAGACCTCGAATAGTCGCACTTACACACAGGTACTTGGCAGCGTTGGCACTGGGAATAGGTGAAGGAAGCTGGAGTGGTTCTTGACGGGGGCCCTGGCCTGACAGTTATTTTAAAATTATGCACTGCCTAACGTAAGTGTGGTGTGATACAGTGGAATTTATTTCCGTTGTCGTGTGCTGCACAGTTTGACCAATATTAGGCCATAGATGAGCATGTCCATTGTACAACAGTCCCACAGTGTCGAGGTCAGCACAGGATATGTCACGTGTTTGAGCAGCCACGACATGAGCCATGCTTCGCAGACGCCTCACACAAGCACACAATTTGATTAATTTCATTATAGGACCACTCAATGCAAATACAGTTAGGGGCTCAGACTGAGGGAGAGTTCTTTCCCATGATGGGGTTGACTTCTGGAGCCAGCGAGACAATTTGAACTATACCGGCAGTCAGCATCACAGGTCCCGCCGCCCTAACTTGTTTCAGTAATGTGCATGGGTAGGTTGGACATGCGCCGTATCATTGACGGATTTCGCTCCCACTGTAGTGTCATTTATAGTCTTGGAATGTCACCCACAGGGGCGCGGTCATTATGAAAATGTCATACATAGCAATATGAAACCTTGGCAGCTAGGGATGTAGGCGGCGGGCCCTCGTTTGGCTTGCTACGTCGCTTTAATTGTGGCCTAGTTACCTTATGGAAATAAAAGTATCGACTGACAATGGTTCGGCTTGGTAATCTGGGATTTTCGGTGAATCCTCGGTGTCCTGTCCGGCGCATGGGTGGCGGACGCCGCGTGAAGTCTTTTTCGTATTTTGCTTTGAGCGAAGATTTCGCTGCTTGGCCAACAAGGCTTTTGGCCTCCAGGAGGTATGCAGGTGGCCCCTTATCAATGTCTTATTGAGGCATGTTCTACTGTTGACAGATGGTAAAATGGTTGTCAGTTTTGGCCTGGGGTCGGCAAGTAGGGTTTCATCTTTCACCTACCACATGTGCATTATTGGCCTACAAGCCAAGAAATACTTCACAGGGATCTGCTCACACCAACGTGGGCCAAGATCACACAATGCACAGGATGAGCGATTGGTGTCTGACAGATAGGCGAATCATGAGAAAGATCCCTGAGGTAGCGCATACATATCTCAGACTAGATCAGTGACATTATTCTGTCGGGTTGCGTTTGGTTGCTTGGACAGGTACGCTCTGGTTCCCCCCTGGGTCACGCTGTCCTGTCTGCTCCCTGGTATGCGAGCAGAAGTTTGGGAGGGCTAGGCTTCACTTAAGGTGGTGACTGTCGGAAGGTGATGGTTGTACTCCGACTAGTGCTAGCTTCAGCCATGTGAGGTAAGAGGAGGTAGAGCGGGCTTGTCAACTCTTAACTACACTCGCATGGGCACTTCCTGGCTGGAGTAGCTTGGAATAGGTCTTGTTCTTCAGCCAGGCAAATGTATCATTGGACCGCCGCCTATCTTTAGGCAGGTCTATTCAGTCATAAACCCATGGGGAGTTTAGAATGGATGGGGGCACATGTCGTGTTGGGGCATGATGGCCTCTGGTAGGGTATTGGTTAAGACTTGTTTTGGCTGGACCTGGGAGAAGCCCGGCAATAAGTGGTTTCTGGCTTCATCAGGCATGGTCTTATACACGCCGAGTCCACAGGGTGTTTGGAGGGAGATGGGGTGCACCTCTCTAGTGTAGGCATGGATCCTTTCCTGTGGACCGAGGGGAAGCTTTGGCTGCAGCAGGTTGTAAGGAAATAGGCTACCTTGGTGGGGGGGCCCTGGTAGTGACGGTGGCCACTCCCAAGGCTGTGGAGGAGTTACAGGGCGATCCAGGGTCTGCACATACCAAGGGGTATAGCATGCAGCAGCACCGTGTGGTGCTAAGCCAGGATACCCAGGGATCTTTTAGCGTGTCCACTGGAAGACCTACGGCGCCCCGCTAACCGACAGGCGGTTGTGGGTCTGAGCAACCGGGGGCTGCCATGTATGCTCCGCCCACCCATCACGGGGGGGCGTGGTGAAGCATGTGGACTGGAGGTCCACGGATGGGAGGGGGGGACCCTCCCAACATTTGGTGGTCACCAATTGGCGTTGCCATGGTGACTCTAGGCTTATCAGACGGGCAGGCGGCATGGGGCTGGCCTGCCCTGGGATCGCCCGTAAGATAACCCACCGTGTTTGCATATTTATTATGCTAATAAACCTGCAGCAATATTTCTCCACTTACATTCAGTGTCATGTGTTTTATTATGATTATGTACTGATGTGTGCTATGATAACGGTTGCCGATATTGGCACTATGTAAGGCTGCCCGGGGTGGGGGTTGCGCAGCGGCCCGCCCCCTTGAGGGCGGCCGCCTTAGTGCCACAGGAAGGCACAGGGGTGGGAGGTCGTGTCCCTGGGCTTGACCTAGGGAGACCCCAGTCAGGTAGCTGCTTCCGGCGGGGAGGAGCCAAAGGGGGGGTACATATTCGGTCCCCGCCCCCTCCTCGCCCTCTTGTCCGCTCGTTTGCCTTGCCCGCCCATCCGCTTACCCGGCATCAGGAGGGACAAGAAGGGGGGGGAAGGTTTTTCTAACAACTTTCACTTTTGTGTTGCAGGAGGAGTTACAGGGCGATCCAGGGTCTGCACATACCAAGGGGTATAGCATGCAGCAGCACCGTGTGGTGCTAAGCCAGGATACCCAGGGATCTTTTAGCGTGTCCACTGGAAGACCTACGGCGCCCCGCTAACCGACAGGCGGTTGTGGGTCTGAGCAACCGGGGGCTGCCATGTATGCTCCGCCCACCCATCACGGGGGGGCGTGGTGAAGCATGTGGACTGGAGGTCCACGGATGGGAGGGGGGGACCCTCCCAACATTTGGTGGTCACCAATTGGCGTTGCCATGGTGACTCTAGGCTTATCAGACGGGCAGGCGGCATGGGGCTGGCCTGCCCTGGGATCGCCCGTAAGATAACCCACCGTGTTTGCATATTTATTATGCTAATAAACCTGCAGCAATATTTCTCCACTTACATTCAGTGTCATGTGTTTTATTATGATTATGTACTGATGTGTGCTATGATAACGGTTGCCGATATTGGCACTATGTGTTATCGCGTGCAAGGAACACACTTAAATACACCAGAATTGGCCGTCATGCCTGAACTTTCAGACTAAACCCCTTCTGTATGCGAACAAAAGCCCCCTTCATCCTGCGCCCCCTCCCCCCCCCCCCCCCCTAGGAGTACATGGAGGAGGCGTGCAGCGCGAGGACCCAGCCACAGCAAATCAGCTCGTAGCATGCAGGATGCGGGCTGCGCCCCACCCCGGCCCTCATTCCATCGGTGCTGTGGCGTCCGAGAGGACAGAGGCGTCTGGGGGACAAGGAGCCGCCCTCCATCATGCGAGTGATGCTGAGGTCCGGTCGGTCTCTCGGTCCCGGTCTCTCGGTCTCTCTCTCTCTTCTCTCCGGTCCTCTTACTCTAGCAAACGTCCTCTTACTCTCTCACAAACACCCTCTTACTCTCTCACAAACATCCTCTTACTCTCTCACAAACACCCTCGTACTCTCACAAACACCCTCACTCTCTCACAAACATCTTACTGTCTCACAAACGCCCTCTTACTCTTGCACCAACATTCTCTCTAACAAAGACTCTCTCTTACTCTCTCACAAACACCCTCTTTACTCTCTCACAAACACCCTTTTACTCTCTCACAAACCCCCTCTTACGCTTTCACAAACAAACTCTTACTATCTCACAAACACCCTCTTACTCTCTCACAAACACTCTTACTCTCACAAACACATGTACTCTCTCACAAACAACCTCTTACTCTTTCACAAACAACCTCTTACTCTCTCACAAACGCCCTCTTACTCCCACAAACGCCCTCTTACTCTCACAAACGCCCTCTTACTCTGGCACCAACACCATATCTTACTCTCACAAAGACTCTCTCTTACTCTCTCACAAACAACCTCTTACTCTCTCACAAACGCCCTCTTACTCTCACAACCTCTTACTTTCTCACAAACACCCTTTTAGTCTCTCACAAACGCCCTCTTACTCTCTCACAAACAACCTCTTACTCTCTCACAAATGCCCTTACTCTCACAACCTCTTACTTTGTCACAAACACTGTTTTACTCTCTCACCAACACCCTCTTACTCTCACACAAACACCCTCTTACTCTCTCACAAACACCCTCTTACTCTCTCACAAACACCCTCTTACTTTCTCACAAATACTGTCTTACTCGCTCACAAACACCCTCTTACTTTCTCACAAATACCCTCTTACTTTCTCACAAACACCATTGTACTCCCTCACGAACGCCCTCTTACTCTCTCACAAACAACCTCTTACTCGCTCACAAACGTCCTCTTACTCACCCACAAATATCCTCTTATTCGCCCACAAACACCCTCTTACTCGCTCACAAACACCCTCTTATGCTCATTCTCTCATCCAACCCCAGCAATGCGTGACGTTTGCACTGACAGATGCGTCCGAATTTCTGATGCATCTGTCAATCCTTGCACCATTGTGCGCTGTATTGTAAATACGGCGAATCCATGGTGGAGCAAGGGTTTCGCATGCAGGCGCAGGGAAACTGACGCCTATACAGATGCGGGGGTTTCTTGTAAATGAGCCCCTTAGTCTCTTTTTATCACTCTCTCGACCTCTTATCATCCTTCTTTCTGTCGCTCTCTTTCCTTTACTCTCTCCTCAGTCTCTCTTGCTTTCTTTTCATTCTCCTCTTTCACTCCCTCTCGTTCTCTGATGTTTTCTTCTGCATAATTTACATCCTGCACTTCATAGTCTACTTTAATTCCATTTGCTTGAAGGAATTGGTTAAAAAAACCTCCAGTCCTTGTTTGAAGAAACCGCTCACAGGATATTGAGCCAACAACAAGACTTGAACCCGGTTCCCAAGTTCCAAGGTTGGCAGCTCGGCCTTCGGCATGCATTAGTTGAGTACCCACCACTGCAGGCCTTATGCCATTGTTTTTTACCAACCCGCCCTGCTTTTAAGCTACCACCTCCTCTTCCACACGCTCTGTTGATTTACCCACCCCTGTACCAGAAACAAGCATTGATAAATGCATTAGATTGCCCCATGTGAATAATAAGCAGTTTTTTCAGGTCTCGCCTGGCGAAAGCAGCGCATGCGCTGCTCTTCGCCATGGGAAGGACTTTTTGTAATCGATGGAGCCAAAGCTGAATCACGCGCGTCCAGATGGACAAACATGGCTGCTCTCGCCATCCGCAAAGCTAAACATGCACGGGTAGGGAAAAAAAAATGCACGCGCATGTGGACAGCCCGACGCCATCTTTGGGCACACGCGCGCTGATTTTTTTGTCCCTAAGCGTGCATAGCGGCGTGCTCGCGCGCAGCCACCGCTCGACCCTAGGTGCCGGTGCGAGGCTTCCCGCGAGCATTGTTTGTTTTCCTTCTGTCGCCATTCCTGTATCTTTTAATCTGCACTTTTCTCACCAGCTGTCTTTGTCTTTCTCCCCTATCCCCGTCTCTCTCGCCATTGCTCCCTTCCCCTCCGTCTCCCTCGACCGCCCCCCCCTTGATTATCTTCCCTCACTCTCTAGACTTCCTCATACATAATGCATGGGGCACTGGGGGTGTCCGCGCGCTCGAAATCAGCTGAGCCCTGGAACCTTTCCACTCCGCCACTGGAAGTCAAACCCAAAATAACCCGCAAGAAGAACCTGACAAATGAGCTCCGCTCCAGAGCAGGAAATCCATATTCATGAGGCCATAGACTCCACGCTGTGCCTCTGACCCGTGGAAGCGCCGTAGCCCATGCCCGCCGAACATACGGGTCCTGTGTTGTGCTTCTGCCCTCGCGCCGTCACACCTCATGCCAACACGCGACCCTGTGTAGCGCTTCTGTCACAACGGCCCCGCCAGCAGCCTAATATGTTTGTAAGTGAGAACTCAGGCGTCCTCTTACATACGCGACCCAGTGTAGCACTTCTGTCAGACGTGTATGTGGACTGGTGACACTATGCACGTGTCATTCATTATACACTGTTGACACGCTGGTCTTCCCTAGGGACCCCCATGAGCCGACACCCAACCTATTGCATCAACTACAAAGGTTCGCCTCGGTGTCGGATCTTGTCACAAGCTGGCAAAAACCTGAGCTGTTCCCATCGTGTGAGCTGGCGGGAGAAGTCAGGGACATGAGACCTGATCTAGAGTTGTCGTGGCAATTGGATGTTCTAAAATATCTAGGAGTCGGGGGGCACATAGTGATCACAATGTGCTCACATTTAACATAGGTAGTGTGAATGGCGGATGGAGATCTAATGAGAAACTGTGGAACAGGTCGCCACTCAAGTTTGGCTTTAGTCAAGATGCCAATACTGCCCAGAGTGTTTATGTGTCCTCCAGAGGATGATGGTGAAGGTCACATACAGATTTTTTCTGCTGATTTGGGTTATAGTTCATTCCTTCTTACAGTTTTGCTTTTCTTTGTTCTGGCCCCTGGGGTGGTGTTAAAGGGTCTGAGGCCCTGAGATGCGTGACTGAGCCTGTCATGTGCCCAGGGACTGTAGTCCGGGGCAAGCAGCCCCTCTTACCTGCCCCCTCAAGGCCACGACCTCCACATGTGACGTGTTGTTACAGGCCTGTTCTGCTTGGGTTTTCGGATCAGATAGAACCCGCTCATCAGAGCCTCACTAACCCAGCCAGAACGTTACCCCCTCCCTCTCCCTAGGGCCTATTTACAATAGGTAACCACATATATCTACCACCTAAGGACAGGGAATTCCTACTATACATACCAAGACCTCTTATAATCGGCGGCCTCGCGATCCCATACGGATCCAGACCTCTCTGCCCATACAACAGTATCACAAGTGGCGGCCTCGCGATCCCATACGAATCCAGACCTCTCTGCCCATACGACAGTATCACAAGTGGCGGCCTCGCGATCCCATACGAATCCAGACCTCTCTGCCCATACGACAGTATCACAAGTGGCGGCCTCGCGATCCCATACGAATCCAGACCTCCCTACCCAGACGGCAGTCTCAGCACAAGTGGCGGCCTCCCGATCCCATACGAATCCAGACCTCTCTACCCAGACGGCAGTCTCAGCACAAGTGGCGGCCTCGCGATCCCATACGAATCCAGACCTCTCTGCCCATACGACAGTATCACAAGTGGCGGCCTCGCGATCCCATACGAATCCAGACCTCTCTGCCCAGACGGCAGTCTCAGCACAAGTGGCGGCCTCGCGATCCCATACGAATCCAGACCTCTCTGCCCATACGACAGTATCACAAGTGGCGGCCTCGCGATCCCATACGAATCCAGACCTCTCTGCCCAGACGGCAGTCTCAGCACAAGTGGCGGCCTCGCGATCCCATACGAATCCAGACCTCTCTGCCCATACGACAGTATCACAAGTGGCGGCCTCGCCATCCCATACGAATCCAGACCTCTCTGCCCAGACGGCAGTCTCAGCACAAGTGGCGGCCTCGCGATCCCATACGAATCCAGACCTCTCTGCCCATACGACAGTATCACAAGTGGCGGCCTCGCGATCCCATACGAATCCAGACCTCTCTGCCCATACGACAGTATCACAAGTGGTGGCCTCGCGATCCCATACGAATCCAGACCTCTCTACCCAGACGGCAGTCTCATACGACAGTTCATCCTATGATCACCATAACATACAATCAGTCTCACTATTCATCAGATCACACAAGGACTGCCAGTTCGAGCATAGCCTGTTCTCCGGTTCGAGGGGCTCCTCTTTCCCTTATTCAGTTACCACTTACCTGATCAGGGTTAACATCTGTTCATGTAGCCGCAGCTGACTAGAAGAATAGGCTACCCTCTCATACAAGAACACGCAGCACATGTTGGTTCACTACAAACTGGGTACTTTATTACTCATTACATAAGCAATCACATAACATTACAATATAACACATAACCTGCAAAGAAAAGTGAAAGATTAAGTTGTACACTCTAATAAGAAAGGGTCGACATCACCTTAGTAGTGTGTAGCCTGCACTCAGTGGTCATCTAGGTTCCCTTCTCGTCTGTGCCTCGGCTCGCCTGGAAGTCACACCTCCGCAATCACGGATACATGTCTGCACCACTATGCGCTGTTCTCTTCACCCTTCTCCGAGTCACTGGGACCTCTTCCTTATCGGCTACTCTCTCTTCTCTGGCTATTCTGCTAGGAGAGTATCTGTCTCTCGGTTCTTCTCCGCCTTCAAGATGGCGTCTGTCTTCCCTGGAATAAGTAGTAGCTTTACTGCTAACGGCTAGATGCCGCCTACGGACTGAACATGTAACTGCCTCAGACTTTCACTAATATAGAGGTGCGTTTCCTCATGGAAAATTCCGGCCCGTAACCTGCCGCCCACCAAATTCTTGTACCTCCCCGTACCAAGGACATGTTCCCAGCCGGCCGGCCTGATGTAGTGTCTTCGGCATGAAGAAAAATACAATCCTTCGATAAGGGCCGGCCTGAACCGGTTCTCTCCAAGCGAATAACACCTCATAACTAAAACATTACATTTGACCTAGAAGCATCCCAAGCTGCCGGAGCAGAAAGAAAGATGGAGTCTCTCCCGCTTGAGGCCTACCAGGCCTGAATTCAGCACGGCTCCATGAAATACCCTCACTACAGGGCAGGTTATCCCTAATACTAACGAATCTATCCCCTAGGCTATGTGTGCAAGCCCTGATCTATGGGGAAGAGCACAGGATCATGTCGAAGTGCCTAGTAAATAGGCTCCATTCACTACTCTAACCCTTAGACTTGAATGGTAAGAGACTGAAGTCACATTCAATCACTTTTCCTCACAAGAAGGCCGGGAAAATCGAGCAGAACATTTCACCCTTGACTTCAGTCTATTATACATTCATTAAACAGAACTAATATCTGTGGAAGAATAATATGAAACAAGATTAACTGATCTATGTCTAGTACCAGGTGTGCAGAATTGAAGTAGTGAAGGAATACACTGAATAAAGCAACAGATAGAAATCAAAATGCCGATAGTAACCAGAATACCTCCTAATATCTGACGTAACATATGCAAATCAGGTAACCAATTAAAGAGCCAGTCAAACCAGCCCTGGTCAATGTGTTTTCTAACTTCTTCTGTCAAGTCATGTAGTTTATCAATGTGAGCTTGAATGGATTTTGTATGATCAGACAAGTTAAAACAACAAAGACCCTCAAAATCAGAACAATCGTGTCCATGTTTAAGCAAAAGATAATCAATGGCCGCTCGATTTTGCAAGATAGCTCTACGTTCACCCTGGGCGTCTAATAACATGTCAGACAGGACTGTAGAAGTATGATTAATGGATTTTACCATCCAGCAGGCCATTTTCCCAATAGATTTGGCATTATAAACTGCCAAAGCAGGAACACCAACAATTGAAATAGCCAGGCTAAGGTATTCAGACTTGGAATATAAATGCAAAGATGAGTCACAATCCTCCTGTAACCTCACTGTATCTCGAATCACACGAGAGTTGGCATTCGGATGTGATGAAAACATTAACAAGCTCAGTCTAGTAATGGCACAAGGGCCTCCAGAAATATTTGCGGGGATATATGGCCAGGAAGTATTACCACATGAGAAAAGCCATCCGGCAGGTAGTAACATCGTGCGATAATGACTGGGGGTAACTACCAAACTCTTGCAAGTCATGTTATTCTGAACAGAAGTACATGTTTTCGGTGTCCTTTGAAGGCACAAAGTTCGTTCATGAGCGGTGAATGAAGTGGCACCTTTCAATCTTAAACGCACACATTCAGAAATCGCACTAGGATCACAAGTAAGGAAAAAACACAAATCACCCTGTGTGATATTATAGGTAACTATTTGGGACTGGATGGGGGGTATCGGGTCTGACAGTATAGTACACAAGGGGCAATACTCATGGGTAGCAAAATCGCCCAGAAGAACATTGGGGCGAGCATTCGATATATTGAAAATATGAGTCAAAGTCTCCAATGAAGCAGGGACAGCAACTAAACAAGTCGCTAGAATGTCAGTCACCGATCTCATCGGTGTCAAGCAGAAATGAGGGGCTTTAGTCACTCGTTTGGCTAACGTAGTCCAAAAGTTCGACGACGATTCCCACGCAGCGAAGGAACGCGACACTCGGGTTCTCAACTCAGCCCGGGTTGATGGGATCCCTCCTCTCTCGTCGTACCAGCCCAAAAGGAGTCCAACGCCGACACATCCTGCAGCAACAGTCCAAAGAATGATCTGAAAGAGAATCAAATACAGGCATTATTCATTCTCGTAAGTAACATTTGTCAGCCGGGACTGCTTCCCAGCTATCTTTCCCTGGTCTCATAACTAAAATGGTGTTGTCTTGACCGGTTGCAATGACTTCTGCTTGTTCAGGGGGATTCTTAGGCGTCTGCACCCAAAATCTGGCCCCAGGATTATCTGTGGAGCCAAAACCTTTCTGGCCTCGTACAGTTAGCAACGTTGGGGCAGTGCCTTTTGTGATCTCACCACTGAAAACAGGCATTATTAGCAATTGAGCCACTCGGTCAGTTTGATGTATCAGTAAGTCAACCTCACTGCTATTCAGCAGGAGCACCTTAATCTCTCCCTGATAATCACTGTCAATGATCCCTCCAAGCACCTGAACGCCTTTTACAGCCAGCCCCGATCTAGGGGCGATTAATCCGAAATTCCCAGTTGGTATATGAACACCAACACCAGTTTCAATGATGACTCGATTCTTACTTTTTATAACGGTGTCATCCATGGCATGCAAGTCTAAACCTGCCGACCCTGGGGTCGCTCTACATGGAGCCAAAGCTCCGGGAGTAATTTCCCAGTACATCACAGTCTCTCTGATTTCATTGGGCTTAGCATCAACATTCGGAGGAAACAAACGCATAAGTGGGGATTCAGCATTTAGAAAAGGACGGTTATTCAAAATCAATAGCGCTTGAGGCAAAAAGTCTCGCCAATTCTTATACTTGTCATCTGTTAATTTACGTAACTGATCTTTCAGCAGGCCATTCAACCTCTCCACAAGACCCGAGGCCTGTGGGTAATATGGTATATGAAACACCCATTCAATATTGTTTTCCACACAGAATTCCTGTACCAATCTTCCACGAAAATGGGATGCATTATCAGATTGAATTTGGAATGGCACACCATAATACATCATAATCAATTCCAATGTTTTAATAGTATTCAATTGGGTAGCTTGCTTACAGGGAAGGGCCACCAACAGGCCACTGTATGTATCAACAATAGTGCAAACATATTGACAATTCCTACTCATAGGAAGTGGACCGATGTAATCAATCTGCCAAATTTGAGCGGGCAATTTCCCGCGATGTAAATAACCTTTAACAGTTTGGGGCACTTTGCGCTGCCTGATATGCTGACAAATAGGACAATGTAGAATAACATTTTTGATTAAATCTAGGGGAATATAAATTCCTCGATCAGCAGCCCACCTGCTAGTGGCTTTCTCTCCAAAGTGTCCTGCTTTCTGGTGGGCCCATTTCGCCAATCCCGCAATATCAGAATCTTGCCTGTCCACCACTGCCTCAGCAATTTTAGATTTCTCATCTGCAATGTTATGAAAGAATTTGTCAAGAGAGTCTATCGGGGTATGAGCATCCACATGGAAGATTGTAACAGTACTCTGTGGGAGCATTTCCCAAATCTCCTGCCATAATTCTTTTCCCCACAGTTCTTTTGAATGGATTTTCCAACTATGGGAATGCCAAGTCGGTAACCAAACTGCCAGTCCATTGGCAGTAGACCAAGAATCGGTGAAAATATGACATGTGCCAGGTAATTCTTGTTTCAGAACTTGATAAACAGCATAGAGTTCAGCAAATTGACTGCTCTTACCCTCACCAGTTGTACTCAGCAATTTTTGTGTGATCGGATTATAGGACACCGCCTTCCAATGCCGTTTCGTCCCTATGAACCTTGCTGAACCATCCGTAAACCAGACATGGTTTCTGTCCTCCGCCGACAAATCATCAAAAGGTCTACCCCACTTAACAGGAGACTCCTGTACTAAAGGTACGGAACATTCACTCTCAGTCGATGGCGCCCGCGCCACCTGCTCATGCAAATATGCAACTCCTTTTTGTCCCACACGTGCCCTGTCTTGTATATACCATTTCCATTTAATCACACTCGCCTCTTGAGCGTGTCCAATTCGGTGAGTTTTCGGCGAACTCATAACCCACTGCATGATAGGAATTTCAGGTCGCAAAACTATATCATGTCCCAAAGTCAATTGCTCGGTATCCACCAGAGCCCAATAACATGCAAGTAACTGTTTCTCAAAAGGTGTATAACGCTCACCAGCATCAGGTAACTTTTTGGTCCAGAAACCTAACGGTACTCTACTCTTGCCTTGTTTCTGCCACAAACTCCAATTCGCATAAAGGCCTTGTACAGACACATTCAAATCCACATCACCATCACATACAGGCCATAAATCCAGAGCATGCTGAATTGCTTCTTTTGCCAGACTGAACGCATCTTGTTGTGGTTTATCCCATTCAAATGCATTCTTTTTACGAGTGACATGATACAAAGGGGCCAATATTTGACTCAAATGAGGAATATGCTGGCGCCAAAAACCAAACAAGCCAATGAAGCTTTGGGCTTCTTTCCTATTCCTCGGAACTGCAAAATCAAGAATTTTCTGTTTAACCTGAGGGATCACTTCTCGGTGCCCCTCATGCCAATTAATACCCAAAAATTTCACAGCCTGGGACGGACCTTGTAATTTATCCGGGTTGATTTCCCAACCTTTCTCACGCAGGCACTCAATGACTCTGTCCAATTGGGTCTGAACTTCCTCTTGTGTTTCGCCTTGGATCAAAATATCATCAATATAGTGACATATCTGAATTTGCGGATGAACCGGTACCTCAGCCAGATGCTCTGCCACCAGCCGGTGACATATCGTAGGACTATGCACATAGCCCTGGGGAAGACTTCTAAACGTCATCTGACGCCCGTTCCACGTAAAACTGAATTGTTCCTGACACTCAGGAGCAATCGGAATCGAAAAGAAAGCATTAGCAATATCAATGGACGCATACCATGTACCTGGATGTTTTTGAATTCTTTCAATTAGGGTAATAACATCCGGTACTGCAACAGTCAAAGAGGGTGTGTGTCTATTCAATTCTCGATAATCAACAGTCATGCGCCAAGAATTATCACTCTTACGTACAGGCCAAACAGGATTATTCCAAGCAGAAGTAACTGGGGTTATAACTCCTGCATCCACCAACTCCTGAATAGTGGTACTAATCTCTTCATGACCACCTGGAATACGATACTGCTTCTGACGAACCACTTTTGTCGCCTGGGGAACTTTTATGGGGGGCATTCTTAAACGACCAACCCGTACAGGCCTGGACGATATATAATGTTTAGCTCCAAATTGGTAACATCCATCATCTAAGTGCAAAGTCATTCCTTTCAAAATATCAATTCCAATTATGAATTCTAAGAGTGGTACCACTAATACAGAGTATTCTTTTCTAGGAATTCTACCTATTCTCATTTCAAGTAAAGTTTGAACTGCGGGAGTTTCCTTTCCACCTAATCCGGTAATTGTAAAAGGCTGACCTTTAAACTTCTTTGATTTTCCATGAATAAGAGTGGCCTCCGCTCCTGTATCTACCAATGCTCGGGCCCTTTGGACATTACGATGTCTCCAATAAATATCAATATCTACATAGGGTCTATTATCTCTGTGAGCCCATCTGTGTACTGGAGCTTGACCTATTTCCTAGTCATTTTTACTGCGTTCTGTGTACCAGGATATATCAGGATAAAGACTCTCACGTTTCCCAGGTATCGATACCTCCTGTTCATATCCATCTCTATTACGAAATGGATTCCTGTCCTCTGCATTGTACTGCGGGTTTCGATCGGCCAATCTGTGTCGATCCTCTCTCCTTCTCAACTCAGGGGATTGATCCCTATCATCTCTACGTCTGCTGTTAACAAAATCATCTCTCCCCCTTTCTCTTTCCCCCTCTCTCTCTCCGTCTCTCTCACGACGGGGGGACAAATCACGTACATAACGTCGATCATCACGACGATCAGAGCGCCCACGGCGGTCGTCATCACCGCTACCGTCAGAAAAACCACGATCACACTCAGTCGCCCGAACACGCCGGGCACCCTCCTTTCGATCAAAGCCACGTTTGCGAAACATTTCCCACAAACGAGAAGTAGTTTCACCGTCAATGTCCTCCTTCCGCACACCATCGGCCATAAGACCAAAAAACATATCACGTCTAGTAAGTTTATTGTCACCAGGAGTACGAGTGTCAGGCCGGGACTGCCGTTCAGGTTTAAACCACTCACCCAACTCACCGAGTTGGCGTACCGATTCCAGCACCATAGATAATATGTTACCAGTCTGATTAATCAATAAAGTCATCATGACCTGCTTATAAGCAACAGGGGAAGAACGAATAATACGATTCCGCACAGAAGATGTCAACAAACCATCAAGCAACCTGTCAGCAGTATTCAGAAAAATTGCCGTTTTCATCACCTCCTCTTTGAGACGTTGTGCAGCATCGCGCAAAGTATACCACGGTTTGTCATTCACAGGCCAGTCAGACTCAGTAGGATATTTTTGATTACAACCCTCAGTCGCCAATTGAAGCAAAGTAATTTGACCACCACCATTAAAGTTACGAAAATGATCCTGTACAGTAGAATCCGAACTCAAGGAACAAAACTTCAAACAATCGCCAGCATCCAACATAATGCCAGCAGCGCCCAGTTCATAAAGGCGCACCATCCATGTGAGTAAGGTCTCACCAGCTCGCTGCCGAAATCGCTGCAAAATATCACTAATTTCTTGTTGAGTAAAATCCTCCAAAGAGTCTAAAGCAATACCATTCGGAGCACCGGGAGCCTGCTGCAACTTCCGCCGAAAAACAGGATGCACCGAGACCGCGGGACGAGCATCACAAGGAGCTCGACCAGTACACATAGAGGAACAATCAGTATAAGAAGCATCGACCCCACTCGAAGGACGAGCGCAATCACGGGGTGCACCATCAGAGGCGCAAGAAGCAGACTTACAATCACGGCCGGAGCGAGAGGACTCGCGCTTGGCAGACTCCTCACCCGAGGAAGGAGAATCACTCGAGTTCCAGATATTACCATCCCATTCATCAGGATTCCAATCCAGTCCGGCTTTCGCCACGACCAGACGCACCTTTCGCGTCGAAACCCGACCACGCCGATTCTTGTATTTATAACGAGCAATTCGCACAGCCGCCCTCTCGGCAATAGTTTGGTACGTCTCAAGTTTGTCAGCAAGCAACTTATTTTGACACCGCAACAAAGTATGAGCATTCTGAATCTCAACAAAGTTCGCTTCCACATCCTTATGCAATTTCTGTAACTTCAACAACCTCTCATGCAGAATCCTGTACGCAGACAGAACAATCCAACCTCTGCGCCCCAAAACGGGAAGCTCATCACCCTTAGATACCGGCGCCTTCTGTAAACAAGTAATCACATTAGCCGGCTCCGCCAGCTCCAAAAAAGAATTCCAATTCTCACTCAAACCAGTAGAATCAGCCCACTCACGGGCTAAGGCTTCATAAGGCGTTGAATCCCAGCCGGGAATATCAACGGGCAACTTAAAAGTAGATTTCGACTTTCTAGAAAACATCTCGGAAAAGAAAGAAAAAGAGAAAAAGAGAAAGAAGAAAGAGAAGAGAAAAAAAAAAAAAATTACATACACAATTAGATACAAATAATATACAAACGAAACCACGCACGCGCCGAAAGCAAACACGATACAACCACAACGCACACAGGTTTCGTAAACGGTTCGTGACGCCAAATGTTCTGCTTGGGTTTTCGGATCAGATAGAACCCGCTCATCAGAGCCTCACTAACCCAGCCAGAAAGTTACCCCCTCCCTCTCCCTAGGGCCTATTTACAATAGGTAACCACATATATCTACCACCTAAGGACAGGGAATTCCTACTATACATACCAAGACCTCTTATAATCGGCGGCCTCGCGATCCCATACGGATCCAGACCTCTCTGCCCATACGACAGTATCACAAGTGGCGGCCTCGCGATCCCATACGAATCCAGACCTCTCTGCCCATACGACAGTATCACAAGTGGCGGCCTCGCGATCCCATACGAATCCAGACCTCTCTGCCCATACGACAGTATCACAAGTGGCGGCCTCGTGATCCCATACGAATCCAGACCTCTCTACCCAGACGGCAGTCTCAGCACAAGTGGCGGCCTCGCGATCCCATACGAATCCAGACCTCTCTACCCAGACGGCAGTCTCAGCACAAGTGGCGGCCTCGCGATCCCATACGAATCCAGACCTCTCTGCCCATACGACAGTATCACAAGTGGCGGCCTCGCGATCCCATACGAATCCAGACCTCTCTGCCCAGACGGCAGTCTCAGCACAAGTGGCGGCCTCGCGATCCCATACGAATCCAGACCTCTCTGCCCATACGACAGTATCACAAGTGGCGGCCTCGCGATCCCATACGAATCCAGACCTCTCTACCCAGACGGCACTCTCAGCACAAGTGGCGGCCTCGCGATCCCATACGAATCCAGACCTCTCTGCCCATACGACAGTATCACAAGTAGCGGCCTCGCGATCCCATACGAATCCAGAACTCTCTGCCCAGACGGCAGTCTCAGCACAAGTGGCGGCCTCGCGATCCCATACGAATCCAGACCTCTCTGCCCATACGACAGTATCACAAGTGACGGCCTCGCGATCCCATACGAATCCAGACCTCTCTGCCCATACGACAGTATCACAAGTGGCGGCCTCGCGATCCCATACGAATCCAGACCTCTCTACCCAGATGGCAGTCTCATACGACAGTTCATCCTATGATCACCATAACATACAATCAGTCTCACTATTCATCAGATCACACAAGGACTGCCAGTTCGAGCATAGCCTGTTCTCCGGTTCGAGGGGCTCCTCTTTCCCTTATTCAGTTACCACTTACCTGATCAGGGTTAACATCTGTTCATGTAGCCGCAGCTGACTAGAAGAATAGGCTACCCTCTCATACAAGAACACGCAGCACATGTTGGTTCACTACAAACTGGGTACTTTATTACTCATTACATACGCAATCACATAACATTACAATATAACACATAACCTGCAAAGAAAAGTGAAAGATTAAGTTGTACACTCTAATAAGAAAGGGTCGACATCACCTTAGTAGTGTGTAGCCTGCACTCAGTGGTCATCTAGGTTCCCTTCTCGTCTGTGCCTCGGCTCGCCTGGAAGTCACACCTCCGCAGTCACGGATACATGTCTGCACCACTATGCGCTGTTCTCTTCACCCTTCTCCGAGTCACTGGGACCTCTTCCTTATCGGCTACTCTCTCCTCTCTGGCTATTCTGCTAGGAGAGTATCTGTCTCTCGGTTCTTCTCCGCCTTCAAGATGGCGTCTGTCTTCCCTGGAATAAGTAGTAGCTTTACTGCTAACGGCTAGATGCCGCCTACGGACTGAACATGTAACTGCCTCAGACTTTCACTAATATAGAGGTGCGTTTCCTCATGGAAAATTCCGGCCCGTAACCTGCCGCCCACCAAATTCTTGTACCTCCCCGTACCAAGGACACGTTCCCAGCCGGCCGGCCTGATGTAGTGTCTTCGGCATGAAGAAAAATACAATCCTTCGAGAAGGGCCGGCCTGAACCGGTTCTCTCCAAGCGAATAACACCTCATAACTAAAACATTACATTTGACCTAGAAGCATCCCAAGCTGCCGGAGCAGAAAGAAAGATGGAGTCTCTCCCGCTTGAGGCCTACCAGGCCTGAATTCAGCACGGCTCCATGAAATACCCTCACTACAGGACAGGTTATCCCTAATACTAACGAATCTATCCCCTAGGCTATGTGTGCAAGCCCTGATCTATGGGGAAGAGCACAGGATCATGTCGAAGTGCCTAGTAAATAGGCTCCATTCACTACTCTAACCCTTAGACTTGAATGGTAAGAGACTGAAGTCACATTCAATCACTTTTCCTCACAAGAAGGCCGGGAAAATCGAGCAGAACAAGGCCTCAAAGGCTCTCATCCACAGGCACAGCGTTTAACCGGCCCCCCCTGCAGCTTCCAGGCACTGGGAGGACAGGTCCCTTCTCCCAGCAGCTCTTGCAATGTGTCTCCCCGACCCCCCGTCTCTGCACTCGGTGCCGAATCACTGATTTGGAATCGGGTAACAGGTGACTTCTGCGGAGTAGCTCTTTACTCTGGCACCTGGTGTTGGTGGTTAATTCACTGGTTATCGGTTTTAGTCTTGAGATCTTCATGTGTGCTGGACAAGCTGAGGGAGGTGATGTTGCCTAACGGCCAGAGCTGCCGGCCTTGGCGCTGGGGAACAGATTCGAGTCTGGGCTTCGGCTCAGCACCCTGTGATTCTGGGCAAATCACATCATGTCCCCGCACATACCAAATATGAATGTGTCCTTGTGTAACGTAACGGATGCTCGTGTAAAGCGCTCTGATACCTTTGGGTCAAGTTCGCGCAATATAATGTGCAAAAAAACCAAGCATTAAAAATGCAATAGGACTCACCTTTCATTAAGTTAAAGCCATTTGCTCTGCTATACAATACCATTAGCAAAGCAAATGGCTTAAACTTAATAAAAGGCGAGACCTATTGAATTTTCAATGCATGTTTATTTTACGTTTTAGCTTGCTGATTAATTGTACTATATAAGTTACAGAAAGTCTGTTAAAGTATTAGGACTTGTTTATGTACAAAAAGGCAATTTATTATGCTGTTACTAGTGGTATAGCGCTGGCAAGTAAAAGCAACATTTTGAAATATGAAGTGAAAGAGGGAAATAATACAATTAATTGATGTAATAGCAATATTATGTGTTGAGAGGAATTCTGACAACATTTTACTCTCCCGGTGCCACTCCCTCTGCGGCACTATTCAAATCATGACCCTATTGCCTGTATGGTAAGTGCACTTCTGCCTGCCTGTTTAACATATTGCAATATTTGGTGTTTAGAGGGGGTCCTAGAGCTTTGGGCCCTGGTGTCACTGCGCCTGCTACACCACTGAAATCATGACCCTAGTGCCTGCAAGGTAACTGCACTTGTGACTGCTTATTTAGGGGCCTATCAGCAAAGGCCGGCGATAATTATCGCTAAGCGCGCTTAGCGCGAGGAAAATTATCGCCGGCTATCGCTGGATTATATTGCAGAGATAGCATGCTATCAGCAACGCTTATCTCCAATGCGAAAAGTAATCCAGCTATAGTTGCAAAAAGTGGGATTATCGCAGAAAATCCAGCGATATTCGCACATAGATAGGTGATATGTTGATGATAGGGGAGGGTGATTCATCCACACAATCCACCTCACATAGGCTATCATGGCAAAGTCAGAAGGAAAGCAGGCGTAAGGAAAGGAGCGATAAGCGCGGTTAGCGCTACTTTTCTTATCGCTGTGCAGGTTGGCGTGCAGATTGATGATAGGAGAAATGTCTGTTAGCGTCATTTACCACGTTATTTTGGTGAAGAACGCCCACTTTGCATATCATTAGAGATGCAAAGCTGGGCGTTTAGGAAAAGGGCGCTGAGGCATGGGAACACGCGCTAGCGTGTCTTTGCTGATAGTGCGAAAAAATTATCGCCGCTTTTCACCCGAAAACGGACGCTAAAGCGACGATAATTTTATCGCGGGGCCTTGATGATATGCCCCTGAGTAGTTAAATATAGCAATATTTGGTGTTTAGAGGAGTCCTGATTACTTTTGGCCCGTGCAACTGCACCGGCAGCCCCATTGAAATAATGGGCTAGTGACTGCTAGATAACAGCACTTGTGACTGCCTGTTTAGTAGTAACGTTTATCAGTATGTCTGCATTTAGTGGAGTCCCTAAAACTTTTGGCCCCGGTGCCACTGCACCTGCTGCCCCATTCAAATCAAGTCCCTATTAACTGCAAGTGTGGCTGCCTGTTTAGTAGTCAGATATAGCAATATTTTGTGCTTAGAGGAGTTCTGGCAACTTGTAGGCCCGGTGATACTGCACTTGCTGCACCATTCAAATCATGACCCTGTTGTCTGCAAGGTAACTGCACGTGTGGCTGCCTGTTTAGGAAAAAATATACCAATAATGGGTATTTAGTGGAGTGCCTGGAGCTTTTGGTCCCGATGCCACTGCACCTGCTGCACTATTGAAATCACGACCCTAAAGCTTTCAAATAATTGCTCTTATGACTACCCGTTTGCTCTGTGCTCGTGAAATCTCTTGTTTTTCATATATCTTAAAAGAGGGCTCTTATCAGTTCCCAACGCCAAATTACTGTGTTCATTCGCTCATGTGTGGAACATTTTATTTTGTTAACTTCCCCTGTCTGCACACATTTATGATACTTCTACTAAAGCTGTTCACACTGTTGAAGCCCCATTCACTGTCAAAAGGAAAAGGCAGACAGCTTCTAACAGTATGCTGGAATGCTTGCTTTTTAGGTTTAGCCTGCACGAGAAATCGGTTTTTAATATTAACTTAAAAAGAACTTACATCCTCCTCCTCTCACTTCTGGCTTCTCATTGGTTCCTGCTGTGCGTGCCACTTACCTTTCCTCCATTTCTATTGGCCGTAGCATATTTCCCTGCATTTACCAATGCTTGTTCCTCGATTGCTTCTCTTATCAGTTTCCTGCCGCCAAAATACTGTTAACATACTCTTGGGTGGAACTATTTTTTCATAAAGTTTTGCCATTCACTCTTGCAGCATATTTATATAACATTTTATCACCCGGAGAGATTAAGTGATTTGCATAGAATCACAGGATTTTGCACAGCGCCGCCGAGACTCGAACCGGTATCTCCAGCTCTGGCCTCTGCACAACATCCTCTCCACTCCTGTGTTATCTGTGAGCGAGCTATTTCCTTCTCCCGGATGATGATTCATGAAAACAGCTCTTTATTCATTACATAGACGAAACCAATGCATTACCAATGCTTGTTATTACTTAGTTGTGTAAAGCAGATGATTTAGCCTTAGAAAGTTTGTGGCATTTCCTATTCATGACTCAGTACCTTTCTTAGCTCTTTGTGGCCATTTTCAGATTGATTTTTTTCAACTTTATCTATTTGGTCATTATGATCAAATTCTAAATGTTGTAAGAAACGTTGGGTGTTAAAAAAAGGTTTATATACAACAGCAATACTATATTTGACTACTAAACAGGAAGTCACAAGCACAGTTACCTTGCAGACAACAGGGACCTTATTTGAATGGTGCAGCAGGTGCAGTGGCACTGGGACCAAAAGCTACAGGCACCCCACTAAACTCCTAATATTGCTATATTTTATTACTAAACATGCAACCACAAATGCAGTTACCTTGCAGGCAACAGGGTCATGATTTGAATAGTGCAGCAGGTGCAGTTGCACAGGCACCATACATTGTCAGAACTCTTCTAAACACATAATATTGCTATTACCTATTGCTATTATCAAATCAGTACGCAGGAAATATAAAAAACACATCAAGAATGAAAAAACGTCCTTTTTTTGTGATGTTCTTGACAACGCAAAAAAACAGACCCTAAGAGCTCTTCAATCTCATTAGGCAACAAACTTCCAAGCCCCCTTCATCCTCAGTTCAGGCCTCCAAAGACCTGTGTGATAACTTTGCCAATTTCTTTAATGATAAAATCACCAAGATTGAGCTCTCCCTTGACGATCACCGCAGTCCCCCTTACAGAAGCTCACCCCCCAGGGACAGAAGATATCCCCCAAACTAGTGAAAATCCTTCAACCACATCTCCGAAGCAGAGATCATTGAAATGATTTACAGCTCCAAACCCTCATCTCACGTCTCGGACCCCATTCCTGCCCAACTGGCCAAAAAGCTCAAAATCTCCCTAGCACCGCTCTGGACCAAGATTATAAATAGCTCCCTGAGAACCGGAGTCATGCCTAATTGTCTCAAAATCGGCCAAGTCACGCTACTACTAAAGAAATCGGGCTCTGACACAAACGATCTTAATAACTTCAGACCCGTCTCCAATCTCCCTCTCCTAGCTAAAATCCTGGAAAGATGTGTTCTCCTCCAACTTACTCAACACATGGACAGCACCAACCTCCAAGACCCTCACCAATCGGGTTTCAGAAAAAGTTGCAGCACAGAGAGAGCAATCCTGAATGGCATAGACGATTTCCACAAATCACTCGATACGGACCAATGCTGTCTACTCATACTCCTGGAGCTATTGGCAGCCTTCGATACAGTTGACCACAAACTACTAATTAAGGTACTTCAAGAAAGGGTAGGAGCGGAAGAGGTGGTCTTACAATGGTTCACCTCCTTTCTACAGAGCCGCACCCAAAGAATAAAAATCAAAAACATCACGTCTGACCTACTCCCTGTCGGCAGGGGTGTCCCCCAAGGTTCAGTTCTCTCCCGGCAACTCTTCAACATCTACATGGAACCCCTCAGCACCATACAAAAAAAACAACATCCCCTTCCACCTTTATGCAGACGATACCCAGATCTATCTCGAAACCTCCTCCACTGATGACATTCAGAGACTAAACAATACTCTAAGAGAAGTCCAGCACTGGCTTGCACTCAACCACCTGAAACTCAACCAAGACAAGACGGAAATCCTCCTCATCTCCAACAAGGAGCAGAACCCCCAAATCACAGAATGGCAAAAAGCTATTGATGCTCTCAACTGCAATCTCACCCTGGCTGATTCTGTAAAATCGCTGGGAATCAATCTGGACCCAAAATTAGACATGGCCAAACACATCAAGAACACCGCAAAGAGCGCCTTCCTCAACCTAAAACTTCTCAACAAAATAAAACCCTTCATCCCTCCCAAAGACCTCAAACAAGCTACTCAATCCCTGGTGTTATCCAGACTGGACTACGGGAATGCAACCCTCACAGGAACAGCAAAATCTCACTTAGCTGCCCTCAGATCAACTCTTAATGCAGCAGCCAGAATGGTCACTGGAGTAAAGAAATATGAACACATCTCGCCCGCACTCAGAGACCTAAAATGGCTCCCAATCGAAATGCGTGCTAACTTCAGAACTGCCTGTCTCACGCACAAAGCTCTTCACACTGGGAAACCCGCCTACCTGGCCTCCAAACTCAAGAAGGCCAGTCAGACAAGGAGCCTCAGGAGTACCAACACTCTACTCCTCATCCCTTTGAAAACATGTAAACAAAAAACCTCATCCCGATACTTCGAAGGAAATGCGCCCAAAATCTGGAACTCCATCCCAGTGCATATCAGGACTACCCCCTCCTTTTTAAAATTCAAAAGGCAGCTCAAAGATGTCTTCCTCAACCGATCTCTTCCGAATGGATAGCTGCTGCCAAATCACAGAATCTTGCCCATTGCAGCACATAGCCACTATGACATTAAGACTTCTACCTCACCCACCTCCCGAATCATTCCTCTGTCCCCCACTCCCTGAACGGGTCTCGTCACGAGTCAATGTGTATATTACTGCTTTATTATGAAATTTCCTGCTATTAATGTTGTACAGCGCTCTGAGACTTCAGATTCGTCATGAGTAAATGTGTATACTACTGTTATACTGTGTGTGATTCCCCCGCTACTAATGCTGTAAAGCGCTCCGATACCGTCAGGTCTGGCCAGCGCTATATAAAACTCTTAAATAAATAAATAAATATTACATCAATTAAATTTATTATTTCCCTCTTTCATGTCATTTTTCAAAATATTGCTATTACTTACCGCACTATACCACTAGTAACAGCACAATATATTGCCTTTCTGTACATAAACAAATCATAACACTTTAACAGACTTTCTGTAACCTATATTGTACAACTACTCAGCAGGAAACAACTTACAACAAAAACAGCTTATTATTAATCACATAGGTGACACCAAATGCATTTACCACTGCTTGTTTAGTACATGTAATGACTGCAAGGATTGCTGGTCATTGTAAACTGCAGTAACCTTTCTATCACGTTCATGTAGCCTGTATACGTTAAACAGTGCTGCAGACTCACAATCGCACATCGGGCCTCATTTATAAGGCGTCTTGCGGCACCGGAACATCACTTTTTAGGTCTCACTTGAGCCAGCGCATGCGCTGCTCTGGCGAGACATTTAGTGAGTGGGCTTTCAAAAGTCCGACCACAGCTTTTGGGGTGGAATAGAGCGTGCAGTTACGCGCACAATGACGAGCAGAGGTGCCATCTGGCTTTCCTCTCTCGTCATGGTGCGCGCACATCGTACCCCACTCACCAGCCTGCTTTCACTTTTTTCGTCACGTGCGCAACACGCGCATTAATGCCTCTCCCAAAACTCACACACGCATTGCCGGTACCTTCTGCAGTACCCTATAAATATGCCATTACTAACCCAGTACCTCACCCCTGTTGTAGCCCTGTGATTGTTGCTTCTTTTTAAAGAAGGACCCCCTCGCTTGTTAGTGTTCCGGTCGCGTCACTTTCACAGCCGCGCGGCTCTCTCACTGTGTTATTGAGGATTTACCCGAGGCTTGCAGTGCTTTAATGCCCTCTATGCCTGATTTCTTGTTTCTTTAACTTGTAATACTCCACAAGAGTGCACACGTTTGCACTACGTCTCTCCCTCTCGAACTGCACTGTTGCTTCCCCCTCTATCTTTATTGGTTTGCTTGGCCTCGAAATCCCTCCCCTCCCCTCGGTTTCGCTTTCTCGTTACGGTTTTTATTCCAACGCTCTCATGCGTTGCTGCTTCACCCGCCCGTTCTCCACCCCCTTTTGTTACTAGCCCAGTATCTCACCCCTGTTGTAGCCCTGTCATTGTTGCTTCTTTTTAAAGAAGGACCCCCTCGCTTGTTAGTGTTCCTAAATACACTCCCTTTCATGTTCATTCATTGTTTCTATTCACTCATTCATTGTTTCCTTTGTTCTCCCACGCCTCCATCCTTGTCACACGCAATGATTTGTTTTACTTCACTTTTCAAGACACAGCAGTTACGGGGTGCTTAGGCCGTTCGCATTCGCATGTTTGCACTTCTCTGCAATAACAGTTACTTCTGAAACTCCACTCCGGGTTTTGTCATTTATCGCACGCTCTGTGCAGATTCTTGCTCAATGTTTGTTCCTTGTGTAACACGCGTGCTGCTCGTTTATTTCCTTGTTCAGAGATTGCCAACTCGATTCCAGGAAACAAACCTTCAGAAGTCCTGTATTGCGAGTTATGTTTTTTGTTTCGTTTTTTAAATACTGCCACTGAGATTTCAGAAGTCGCAGCACACACGCCCTTTCTCCTAGCGTCGAACGAGCGCAAGTAAACCGTGAGCATCTGCGGGCGCTAGACATATTCGTGAAAGTTATTCTAAACAGGTCTGTGCGCAAGCCAGGCTGCATTCTTGGTCTGTTTAAATATATTCATAACCGCGTGCTGTTTCTCTTCCCCTTTTCACTGCATATTGTTTTATATCTGATTCTGACACCTCCCTGCCTGCGTACCGCTGCCCCGTTTGTGGTTTTTCTTATCCAGCCCTGTTTCATCCCACTTCTTTGCCCACATATGCAAACATCTTATGTAACTCTTGGAAACTGAAGGGATTCTCTGGAAATCCATGTGCACAGAAAGTTACTGTGGGGTGGGTTTTCTCCTTGGTTTTCACTTTCGTTTTGCTAGCCTCTCAATTTACCTTACCTATTGGCCTTCTATGTCTCTCTTTTTATTGATGTCCTCTTTCCCTCACCTTTTACATTATTTTATTTCTTTCTCTCTACAATGCTCTCTCTACCTCTTCCACTCCATCTATCACTCCCTTTGCTTTCATCTCTCTTTCTATCTCCTTCACTGTTTCAGTTCATTCTCTCGGCTTCCAATGTCTCGCTCGTTTAATACATCTGTCTTACCTCTGTCTCTCTCTCCGTATTTCACCATTCTCTACTACTCCCTCGCCCTTCCTCTGTATTAGCCTCACCTCTCTACCTCATCTGCACCTCTTTTCTCTCTACTTCTCATCCCACCGGCTCTACCTGCCTCTCTGCCTCGCTACTTTGTTTACCTGATCTGTAATTCTGTGCTTCACCTTTCTATTTGTGCTATCTCATTATAACTCACCTCTCTTCCTATCTTATTTCTCTCTAGACCGTGCCCCTCGTGTTGGCACCTTTTTTACCAGCCTACATTTAAAACTGCATGCCAGGCCTCTAAAAATAAGCATTGGTATAGCCAATAGGTCTCGCCTTTGGGACCTTATAAGTTTTTAGCCAACAGTTGATGGTATTGCACCAAGGATATTGTGCTGCATAACTAAATACTTATAAGGTCCCAAAAGCGAGACCTATTGGCTATGCCAATGCTTGTTTGATGTTCCGGTGGCACAATATGCCTCTGCATATTTACAAGCCCACATAAAGCCATTATACATGGCTTTTCATGGCTTTGTAATATGTGCCCCTTTCACACAGAAACTGCGTGAAAAGGGCGTTCTATGGGTGTTGCTGTGGGAAAGAGAAATTGTAAACCTGGGAATGCGTCAGAATCTAACGCCACCACAGGGGTGGTGTTAAGGAGGCGCAACGAAGAAAAATGTTTTCATTTCTCATCGTTTTTTCCTTTTTCTATGTGTGCTGCATTATGTAGCACACATAGAAAGAGGAAATCGCCTGAATTGATTGATTTGGTGCAGGAAGGTATCCCTTCCTAGACAAAATAATTCAGCTCCGTAACACACGCACCCATGCACCATGGTGCAAGGGTGCCTGTGTTGGTGCATGGCAGCCCACTGTGCGCCAGCGCTGGGGGAAAGGACAGGAATGCACGTATCACATCGATACATTGCATTCCTGCCCTTTTGTTTTGACGTAGGACAGCGCAGCAAGACTCTTTGTGGCACTGCCCTACGCCAAAATCTCATAACTGAGGCTCTTCATGTGTATGAATAGATCTATGAAATAAAGACCGGAACTGCGGCAGCCACTTATTTAGACATCTGCAAAAATAACAATTGATGGACAGAATGTTGAGCAATGTCAAACATTCACCCCAGTACCGAAATCTGGGCCTAAATCCATCGTTTTTTGCACCCCATGCTATTCCAGTTTAAACCCAGCCATATCGAAATCAGTCTTGACACTGTTCCCCATGGGAACAGTCCAGTCTGAATTGCCAGGTCCTCCCTGAACCGGAAATAAGCATCCTAGGATCAGTTTCGGGGTTTCACCCATCATCAGCCAGGCTAGCTTGACTTCAGTGGCATGAAGAGCACGGTACCCACATCTGGGCCTACCCGTCACACTCAGGGTCACAATTGCAACAAGCATTTACAATGCAATGGTCTCGGCATTGGTAAAGTTAGAGCTATTGGCATTGCTCATGACATTATTTTTATGTTTTTGTTTTTAAAACATTTAAAGAAACTGCATTGTCATGAGCAATGCCAATAGCTCTAACTTTACCAATGCCGAGACCATTGCATTGTAAATGCTTGTTACTATTTTTAAGCACAACACTTCTCGCCCGATTAACAGAACATTTATGGCACATCTGTAAAACAAGGGCGCTCACTTATTGGTGATATTACTTTTATGTTTACTACTCCAAAATGCACGAAAACCAGCAGTGAGCGACTACTTTGAAAATATTTCTCCCAGAACTCGCTTCTTCACCCACTCTCACCCGGTGAGCACTGCATCTTCAATGCAACATTTGCCCAAAGTGCTGCTTGCTTCAGGGCGCTTCCATGATATGAAGCCCTTGCTAAATTGCGCAGTCGTGCAGCAAATCCCACTTTGCAGCAGATATTTCAGAAGGGATGTTAAAAGACCTTTATTGCTAACAGTAAAATACACCAGCACGCAACCAAACTACATGAATGGGCAGCGCAAAGCGGGGCCCAATCTTAAAAGGATTGCCGTTCCGTATACCCAATCGGTTATCAGTAGGGTTGAACAGGGCGGGGTGAGTAGGGGATAAGATTGGACTCGCCCAATGGGGTGGCTAAAAGGGTTGATCCTGCCTTAGCGCAAGGCGTCAAGAGTAGGAACTGTAGGCGGGTCAATGTCACTTTTTCCCCTCCTTTCGTCCTCCTCTGCGGCCGGGAGAAGATGGAATTGGACTACATAGATAGAGAAGAGGGACACCCTTATAAGCTGCCGAGGAACCGATACCGGCTCTACGCAAGCGCGGCAGCCATTTCAGATCGGAATATTTTTTTCTAATTAAACTACTGCATCGTGTTATGGTATTTAAAAAAATAACGAGGCGTTTTTGGAATTTCACATAGCAACATCTAACTCGTTACATAATCAAATACCTCATTTTGAAACGCATTTCAAATGCACGTGCAGACGTGATTTCTATCCATACTGATCTCGAAGTCCTGCCACGGGCAACCTCCCAGGAGGACACCAGAGCAGCAGCCAACACGGGAGCCAAGAGCAGGGGGATATATATATGTATGTATGTATGCTATACACACATATATGTATGCATTACACACATATATGTATGCATTACACACATATATGTATAGTGCAATTTTCTTTTCCTGTCTTCCTTAAAGCAAACTCCTATCTACCACTAAAACTACTGCTTTTATCCTGTATCCATTCATCCCCAGAGCAGCGATCACCGATATAAACCTCTATATTCGATTGTTATAAAGCCGAACAAACTGAACAAAAACTCTTAAAAAATAAGGCTCCGTGAGCGGCGATGAGCAGCGCGCGACGAGGCACGCACGGACACGGGGTTAAAGGCAAAAGCACGGGCAATTAGTAATCACACAACCTAAGCACTTTTAACCTAACCAGACGGAGTGTTGTGGCTTTGAAAAGATTCAGGGGGCGCCTCATCCCTTCATTCCCAAATTTTAAAAGTAGAAAGTGCGTTGTATAAAATATACAGACGCACGTCCAGTTTGCACTTGGCGGAGCCCGTAAAGGCCTTCACTAGGTCTCACAAGAAATGTAATATGAGGTAAAATAATTTTAAAATCAGTAAGCGCCCCCTGACCCCCCTCCTAAAATGGCATTCGCTTCAGTTAGAGAATACAGCATATGAAAAATGTCCCAGTTTTTATATGAACACTTTGGAGCAGTCTGTACTTAAGTGACTGTTAATTGAATCATTGGCGTCTGATCACAGACACTACACAGCCACATTTGTCAAATATAAACAGACACGTTTGTCAAATGTCTTGCAATGTTTGCCTTTATGACAAAAATCACCACTCCATTGCTGCTTTTCATTCAGTATCTACACTGTGCCGTGGAAACACCAACCGCTCGGGGGGTAAAGGGTATTTTGTTGTCATGCTGAAAAAGGAGGTAAAGCAGAGAGAGCCAGGCCGTCAGCAGCAAAGCACCCTGCTCACAGAGAACACACGTCTTTATTCATCTCGGGTGAGGCGCGGCTTTTACGCCACACTGGGGTCTTGGCTCCAGTGTATTTTTGCAACCCTGTTTACTACATTGTTCTGTTATATGTCGTGAAGTCTGGCCGTGGGAGGAAACTGCTTCAGCAGAATTAAGGACGCTGACTACCTGAACCGCAAATGGTGCAGCACTGCTTCTGCTTAAGCAACGGAGTATTCAGGCTGCGGCGCTGTGAGTGGCAGGGGGTGGGGCAGAGCGTGGGTAAATGCGTGGCAGGGCCTGGGTCAATGCGTGGCAGGGCGTGGGTCAGACCTCTGGCTTCATCCCAAACCCATTGGATGCAAGGTGGGAAGCCGGGTGACTTTGAGTGTCTTCTCACTGAACCCAGACAGTGTGTGCTGCCCTCGCCCCTCCGCCACCCCCCACCACCACACTCCGGAGCGCCCCGAATAGTGGAAAGTGACTCCCACACACCACAACCACCACCCCTCAACCACAGCTTCACCCACCAGCACCCCACGCCTCACACAGTCTGCAGAGCACCCAGAAGCAACACTCGCACTGCAAATATGAATGCTCAGAAGTGAGTCGACTTTTTGCTAACATCGCAGTCTCGAGGTAGAGCAATTTAGCAGACTGGGTCCGGGCTCAGCTTCCTTGCATGCACGCACATATGCCCAGACCTGAAGTTCCGCGCACAATCTGAGCACTACCCGGCACTCGCAGGTAAGGAAATGCAGAGGCAACTACACGCACCTTATATGCTTCCCACAGAAAGAGTGGCCGCGCGCAGTGAAGCACCAGAAAGGCGAAATAAGGAAAAAAGGAAAATTATAACAGCAGACATACCAAAAACATATTTTCCTTGCTCCGCGTCCAGAAGGACACCAGAGCAGCAGCCAACACGGGAGCCAAGAGCAGGGGGAGAGGACGCCATGAACACCGCCGCCTTTCTCCGAGGCGAAGCAGAAATGCCTCGGAGAAAGGCAGCGGCAATTTCGTATTCGGGGGCGTGTTCTCCTCTTGCCATTGGCTGGAGGAGATAATTAGACTTCTTGAAAAAAACACCCCCCCCGAATCCGAAAAGGACGGGGCCTGTTCGGAGTGACGGACCTCTTCTCCAATGGCTGGCCAGCATTCAAGAGGCCAGCCAATGGAGAACAGGGGCAGGTTCAAGCCCCTCTTCTCCAAGTCATTAAATCTCGGATCGAGACTGCGCAAGCGCAGCCTTCGTGCCGAGACCTAAAAAGAACAATTGATGCACAGAATGTTGAACAATGTCAAACATTCACCGCAGTACAGAGATCTGAGCCTAAATCCATCAAGCTAGCCCACTGTATGCATCAACCTACAAACTATCCCACAGACAGCTGAGCTACTTGTCCGATTGTTTGACAAATATTAGGAGTGTCAAACTGTATGCCTGATGAGGGGCCTAAGCGGCTATGGGAATGCCCAGACGTGGGTCCCGTGCTCGCTGTGCAACTGGATTCAAGTTAGCCTGACTACTGAGGGGCGATGCACCAAAACCGGTCCCAGGGTGCTTGTTTACGGTTCAGGGAGGACCTGGCCTGGCAGTTTGGGCTGGACTGTTCCCATGAGGAACAGAGTGAAGACTGATTTGCATATGGCTGGGTCCAACCTAGGGTGGCAAAGTGAGCTAAATAACGATAGATTCAACGCAGACCTATGTGACTGGGAGTGAATGATTGCATTATTCAGCATTCCGTCCATCATTTGTTCCTTTTGCTCTTATAAAGACGTGTCATCTGTAGGGGCATACGGATGGCAATGATACAGCAGCCTTACAACTGCATTTGATTGTGTAGGAAGGAAGTGTCTCACGTGAACAGCAAATACACAAGCCTTTTGTGACCACAGGTTTAAGTGTCAATGTCTGCATGTCGAGAATAGTACTTCAGATGTACAACTGCATGTTTGTGAGGATTTACAAGTAAACACTTCAAAACGATAGCAATACAAGAGGATGTGGTCCATCAGCTTAAACTGCCGACTTTGGTGCAGGAAACCCCAGGGTTCGAGCCTCGAGGTCGCGTCCACATCCTGTGATTCTGGGCAAATCACTTAATCTCCCCGTGCCTGAATATGTTATGTAAATACGGTGCTCATGTACAGTGCTCCAATACCTTCGGGTCGAGTTCGCGCTATATAAAAGATGCAAAAAAAAAAAAAAGCATTGACAATGCTAATAAATGCAGGCGAAACCAATTGGCTTTGCCAGTGCTTGTTGTATCGCATGGAGCCTTGGCAGAGTTCCGGAGAGAGGCTTGGAACATAGGCAGAAAAGATCCGTAGCGAGGCGTGAAACGCAATCTACCGGTGGTGCTTGGCAGCACATTTGAAGACTATTGCGTAGATCCGGAGCGAGGTTTGAAACGGATACTCTCGAAGCGCATGCCCTTATAACGAAACAAAAAGTGGGAGCAGCAGATCACAGCGAGGCTTGAAACGCAGGCTCTCGTGGTGTGTATAGCTTCTTTATGCCGAAAGGTTGCCTGGGAACGGAAGATCACAACGAGGCTTGAAATGCAGACTCTCGCGGCGCATATATCTTCTTCACACCGGAAGGCAGGCTGGGAACTGCAGATCAGAGCGAGGCTTGAAACGCA
Organism: Triturus cristatus; assembly: GCF_964204655.1. Classification (NCBI taxonomy): domain Eukaryota; kingdom Metazoa; phylum Chordata; class Amphibia; order Caudata; family Salamandridae; genus Triturus; species Triturus cristatus. Next base: position 17,683,537 of record NC_140595.1, read on the forward strand.
GGAGCTGTCAGGGTGTGAGTAGCGTTCCTTCGGCCACCGGTCTGTGTCCTTGCTGTGGGAGAAGCCTCTTTCCTTACAGCACAGCCCCTCCGACCGGCCCCATGGCCCCCGCCGTACTGCGGTTTCTCAAGTGAGTTGAGCCCGGCCTCGGTGCCATATTCCAGTGTATGGTATAGTTAGTGCTTTAACTGGGCAGGTACTCGCTGGTGCCCAGTACCTGCACTTCTTTAACTGGAAAGGGCGAGTACCTGCACTTCTCTGCAGGATGCAGCTGGAACGGTGTTAGGGGTGGGGAGATTGGCACAGAATGTCCTGATCAGAGGTTTGTTGGTAGAGGCATCAGGCCTCTACCAAGCATGTGACCCCCTCCCTATAATACTTTCCTCACTTCCCTGACCCCCCCCCCCCCTCGCTACCAAGGGTATACCAAGCAACCCTCACCAAGCAACACCCCTGGCAGACTGGAGCAGGGCCTCCAGCAAGCTTGTTTGAGCCCCTTGTGATATGGAGTCATCTGGTGACCTTAGTTTTGAGGGAAATGCCGTGTGCAAGTATAGCCACTTGGGAAGAGTAGGGATAAACAGGATCTCTCGACAGACTGAGGGGGAAGGATGGTTCGAATCTAGCCATAAATGGTATGGAGACAAGGAGCAGGTGGAGGTCTGCAGCCCTGACTAGATGCCAGAAGCTGTAGAGCTCTGTTGTCATGGGGTATAGACCCACTCGAGAAGTGCACGTTCCAGTGACGCCTCCCTGTCTCATTACACCCCAGAACGATGAGGCCCAACATTGGAGTAAGAGTGTTGCTGCAGTGCAGAACGCTTTGCACAGCACTATTTTGTTAATTATTAGAAGATGGCACTGCACCTCTGGTAATAGTAGAGAGTATACTTTGCACCTCTGGTGATCCTAGACAGTATACTTTGAACCTGTAGTAATCGTAGAGTGTGTATATATACTGTGCACCTCTAGTAATAAGAGTATAATCTGCATCTCTGGTAATCATAGAATCCACGGTGCACTTCTAGGAATGACAGAGTATGCTCTGCACCTGTAGTAACTGTACAGCATATACTCTGCACCTGTAGTAATTATAGACCATACACTCTACAATTCTAGTTTTCGTAGAGTCTAGTCTGCACCGATAGCTATCGTGGAAGGTTTACTCTGCACCTCTAGTATTCGTAAAGAGCATATTCTGCACCTCTAGTGTCTATAGCGTGTGAGCGGGCTGTCAGGGAGGCGAGGCCCCTCATTTCTTAGTACTGGGACAAGGAAGAGTCCGTGAGGGGGTAATAACCGTTACACTTCTGAGGACCCCAGCTGAATCATTACTAGAATCTGGTGTCCCCCACTGAGTCGTTAATGGAAACCAGGGAACCCCAGACTAAACAATTTCTATGATTTGAACCTCAAAACAATCCACAAAAGAATTCACAAAATGCTCACATAGCAAAATATTTAATTTAATTCATAATCAGATATAGAAAGTTTTAAATTCTATTTCATTATTTGTAAATACTTTGTTAATGTTAATATTGTTTCATTTTGTAAAACAGTCGCTGACCACCTGAGGTCTCGTGAGACACCAGGGGTCCTTTAACCACAGGTTAAGAACCACTGGTTTAAGGATTCTTCAATCTCTGTAAAAATAAATTCTAGGACATTATGAGCCATGCATATTGTCTTAAATTTGCATTATAAAGCGTGTTTATTCAGATAAGAGGGACAGCGTCTGTTGTGGTCAGAAGGAAGTCACAGTGGGGTACTGTGGGTAATAGCTTTCTTGTGATGCTCTCCTTCTTTCTCTAGGCACGTCACCAAAGTAGGTCTGGCTGGTGGTGCTGTGTATGTGGCTTATGACCAGGGACTTTTGGGAAGTGGAAGCCAAGGGGAAGCAGCCCTTCAGAAGGCCAAGGCTGCTCTGCCACCCGCAGTGAATGAATGGGCCACCTATTTTGGCTGGCAGGTAAGGACCAACTGGTGCGAGGAAGAAGGTTGCAGAGACCAATGCCACCAAGCAACAGACCGGATGTGTGGAGTGGTGCAAAGTTTAGGCCTTAAACTTTTATCACTAAAGTTTCCATTTCATCTCTGCTGGCTAGCCGCCTGACTTCTGTCCGGCAGCATCAATGGACGGGACGGAGTGTGGGTCATGGGAGGGAAGAAAGAAAGCAAGTGCCAACATGTTCACTTTTACACTGTATTATGCAACGTTAGATCATTTGGATTGGCCTACTGAATATTGTGGTACAAGATTATAGCGGATGGAATATCAAGGGACAAAAGGTAAGTGTATATAGGGAAAGTTTAGATTTACTACTCTTGACTCCAGATGTACAGTATCATGTAGCTATATATGCAGTGTAGTTACATATATGTGGAGTTAGGTATAGAAAATCAAGACATACTTACCCAGGCCTCGATCAAATCTACTCGGCCACTCGCAATTGCGAGTCAAATTTTATCAGGTCAAGCTATTTTTAGTACGTACTTGTCTCATCTCGTGAGTGAACTTAAGCTGGAAAGGAACAGATTTTCTTTTCATTCATTCAGAAAGTGAATGAGCAATAAAATGCCATTAAATCTTCTTTAAAATATATCAGTAATTATGAAAGCATACTTGTTTTGTAATTAAGTGTGATGCAAAGAGTTAAATAGGAAAACTTTATTTGGTGATGTGCAAATTACACTTATTTGCAGAAACTATTTCCGAACATTGTTTGTACGCTATATAGTTTTATCAGTAAAACTGCATGTCGGTGGGAAATTGTCAGCCATTTCAAAGTAAAATCTGTTGGTAACAGATACGTGTGCTATCACTTCATGCTTTAATTATGTATTCATTAAAAATTATAGCTTTTAAACAAGATATGAGAAACATTCCTGCCCCCGCTCGGATGACAATGAAGGGGGTCGTGTGTATCCTAAATAGGGCTAAATTTGTATTATTTATGAAGCAAAAGTTTAGTCTAACTAAAACAAAAGAGTTTTGTGCAGCAGACATGCTGAACACACGTATTTGCAGATGCTCTCATATTAGATAATGAAAAAAATGTCGGCTCCGTGAGTTAAAATATTTGCCCAGGATCACATAATTTGAAATCAGTTTATGGGTCGAGAGCATTACAATTAGGTTGAGTAGATTATTTAAGTGACTGCAGGTCTGGTAACATTTTGTAATGATTTTTGGAGGTTTGTTACCTATCGATAATTTTTTGGGGATATTTTGTCTGATAGTGTGCCCTTTCATTATTCTAGCATCGAAATACAGGGTGCACGCTGGTCATTTGTAAAGCGCAACTAATACCTTTATGAAGAGTTTTTTGGCTCTCTGAATCAAACAGACATACATCTTCCTAAAAGCCAGGTGCCTTGATCCAGCTGCAACAGGAGAGATCTCAGTTTCCTAATAAATCTGAGGTGTTTATATTCCACTCTCAGACTCATGAAAATATTTCTGCTCTTCGTACCCAGACTCCCCCCTCATCACCGATTGCTGTATATGTGGCTCTGCTTTTTTTCAGATAAGTTTGTGCTTTGCAAATACCACCTACATATGTGGGTCATCGTCCACGCTTTGACGGCCAGAACTGAAAAGGCACACCTGCCACATCTAGATCTTTTGAACTTTCGAAATGTTAGTAACATAGGGTTCTCTGGCCTCGGTGCTGCCTTGGATCATTGCACGCAAGCTTCTCCAGCAATGAAGCTTGGAACCTTCCAGTGCAGTGTCCTATGAGTAAATCGGGGAGGCTTTAAGAGGATCTGAAATATGTGCTAGTAAATTAAACAGCGTAGAACGTATAGGAAGGATTTTTTTTTTACAAAATAACTTTTTGGGATTTATAACCTGCAAAAGTTGATTGACTGTGTGTCCGCTGTGCAGCAGGATTATTCCGAAGCTGCCCTGATCTTATAAATGGAGGCGCTGTGAAGTCACTCCTCTTCTCTATAACTTTTATAGGACATCTCCGTCCTCCTTCCAGAGAGAGTGCTTACATAGTACTATTGATGGGGTGGGGGTAGTCCCTCGAGTAACTGTCCTTTAACAAGATCAGGTTTTCGCAGAGCAGTGTACCACCTTGTAATGACCAGCGAAATGCTTTTGCACTGATTTTGTGTGGCTTGATGAGGCTGTCTACCACATAAAAATACTCTAACTTTGAAACAACAATTCTGACACTTCTAAATGTCCCTTTTCAGCTACCGGCCACGCCAAACTTGGACTTTTCATTGTGTGATTCCTGGAACTGGGGTAAGGAAGTAATTTAAGAAAAAGACTTTCACTGTATGAACTGATTAAAATGAAAGTATTTTTGTTGTTGTTAATAGTGGGTGTTCTTTTGTTTCAGTGTATCCAGTGGGGGGGGGGGGGGAGGGGGTTCTTGTGTACCTTACACTCCATAGCTGCCTAGCTTCCTGCAACTTGATCAGTGTGTCGATGGACTGGCATTTCCAGACTAGGCCTTGCATTGTGTCCAACAGCTTACGTGGACTGGGGTTGTACTTATGCAGAAAATTCAGAACACCTGACCTGGAAACAACTCTCATGACTTTCTTTCTCTGTCCTTTGCACTTTCTCACAGTGCCAAGTAGGTTTGTGTTTAAGTAAATATGTGATATATTCATATCCATTCTTCAAGCTTTGGTCTGCCTTTCGAGCTAGGGGCGTGAGTCAAAGTTTTAAATGTGCAGGACATCCACCAAGAAGGTGTGGCTGTCCCATCCAACCTCTTCAGAGTGAACAGAGGTCTATGCTCTCTAAATGAGGCAGGCTGGACACATGGCACTCTTTGGCAGACGTCATCCACCCAACTCTAAATCCGGTTCTAGACTTCCACTTACCGCCCTTGTGGTGAGTAGTTCGACTTTCCACGACCTTGGCTTCTAAGAGGCTAGCACTAGAGTTTCACCTCTGCTAACAGAAGCTCACAAAGTCTGCTTGCCAAAGACATCTGTAGAGTGACCACCCGCCCTCTGCTGCGCAGCAGCTGATGGCGAGCACAAAGTTTCATCCCAGCCACTCCATTCTGCGCTGTGCGCCATTTAAATGAGCAACCTTAATTTCAACGTCAATGCCCCAGAGCCTTCACTAACCCCTCCAGTCGACTCTCCCATCCACAAACCCTATGAGCCCCTCCTCTTTTGTTTTCGATTTGGCATCAGAGAAGCTGGTCAGGCCACAGCAGTGGTGCGCATTCATCAAAACCATTCATGTTGCTTTGCTGCGGCCATCGTACCCAGCGTTACTTCGGTCTGCATGTTCGGATCCAGCTCTTTTAGAAACCAATAAATTCATATTATTATTATTATTATTATTAATCTTATAAGGCGCATAGCTACCAAAAAGGTTTCCCAGCGCCACTGTGCAGGAGAAAGTACAAGTAGCCAAGCTGTCACGAACCTATTGATTGAATAACCATGCCTTTAAGTGCCTATGAAAGTTGCTGAAAACAGTTTTTTTCCTAAGAAGTAAGGGTAGAGAGTTCCAAAGAAGAGGACCTAAATAAGCAAAGGATCTACCACCCAGACGGGATCGTTTGATCCTAGGTACTAAAAACTTAGCCTGGGTAGTAGAACGGAGGGACTGCGAAGGAAGATAAGAATGAACAATGGCCTTTAGATATTGAGGGGCACTACCAGACTTCACCTTAAACATATAGCTCAGGGTCCTGAACTTTACACAACTCTCGACCCTGAGCCAATGAATTTCACAAAGAGAACTGGAGACGGGAGTCATTCGCAGAATCTGGCAAAGCAGCCTAGCATTAATTGCAGTCTGCGTTTCACACCCTTATTGGCGCCCTCATACGAGGGCCTAGATTTCCAATCTAGTAATTGTGGCGGCAGTGAAAATAAACGTGGCCCAATAACACATTATTTGGCGCAACCGTACTAGTAAACACACATTCACACGTTTATTATTACAGTGCAGAGGTCAAATTCCAGTTTATTACCAGAGTGCAGCGAACATGGCATGAGAGAATCACTACTGCCTCTCAGATTGCATACTTCAGGTGTTTTACACACGGAGACAACTCTCCTTACAGTCAAGTGACTACTTTAGTATGGTTTGTACCTTACTACACACAGTTAACCCCATGCACCTTGGTTTTTGTTAATTCTTTTCTTAAAAACATGAAAAAAGCCATGGCATAAATTAAGTATGCAAATACACAGAATATCATAGGTTGTTAACTACCATTGTTGAGGGAGGGGCATTCTGACCTACTCGAGGCTTCACCTTTCATGAATCGGAGCCCCTCCCCACACTCCAGTGGTAATAAATAGTATATTACTCTTCACGTATATATATATACACTTATTTTTCAATTTTGTTTCATAAGCATCACTTACATTTGACTATTGCGTCTTTTTCATATTGTGTTTTTATTTTTAACTTTGGCATACAAATCTGCTTGATTGTTATGGACTTGCGATAAACACCTTTGGTAGGCGGCACAACACTTTGACCCGTTCAGCATGGTGAAGTCGTTTCTCGAGACTTCAGCTAACCAAAGGAATGGTTTTAGTAATGGGGTTTGATACAGCGGCTTATTACAAGGACGGCTGCGATTAGTAGGATGATCTTAAGGGTGGAAGGTTCTTTACTGGGTGCTTTGTAAACCTAACATGGTGCTTTGTCCTGAGAAACACAATGTAGTGAAATCTGCACCAAGTGATGAGATCTCGAGGTCTTGATAACAAAACACTCACCTGACGCTCCAAACATCAGACGGCACAGTCAGTTCTCACAGTCTTCACATTTCAGAGGAGTGACCACATGAAGTTTGCACTGGTGAGAAAATGGAGCAAGCGCTTCATTGAACCAAGGAGGCAGCCTAAAAAGCGCAAAACCACTCTTTTAAATTAATTTTTTTAGCAGTCTAAATTCAGTTATTGCATATTTTCCGTAGCTCTTTATTAAATAATTTCACTAAGCAAAATTCTGTACTTTTCAATTGTTGTATTTTGTGTGCAAATGTTTCACAGTGAATTCCTTCTGTTCCCTTGGTTCCAGTATCGTTTCTGTAATGTGAACCGAACTGTTTGATCCATTCCCTGTTAGAAAGCAGCAACAATGGTGTAAAAGGGCACTTGCACTAGTACAAATTTGGTGCAAACTGCCGTGTTTTTTTGCCTTCTCACAAGCTGGTGTAGTTTGACCCCAAAACTCACTGAACTCGTGCTTGGGCGTTTTGCCAAACTGAGGCTTCCACCAAGTTTAATCCCTACTTGCTTTCTTCTTGCAGGGGTGCAGAAGTCCATTGCTGCATTGTCTGTAGCCCCAACCCGGGCCTGTGAGTACACGCAGGATGGTTGGAAGTACATGAAGGGGCTCGTGAAATGAAGACGTGAAGCGATAAGTTCCATGCGGTCGGCTGTTCACAACTACATATGAACCTAAATAAAGGGGCTTCTTTTGAAATCTTCAGAGTGAAGTTTTTTCTGGGGGGCTTTGCTGGTGTCCCTCCGAGGGCATGGCGGGTTGAAGGGGAGTTTCTTACTTGTGATTTTGGGACCCATCATCTCGTTCAGAAATGTAAAAGACCCACCTGAACACAACCTTCAGGCTCTGGGTGAAGACTTCAGGAATTAATTGCCAACAGAACAAGAACAAACTGCTCGCCAAAGTAGCCATAAGATTTTCTAAGCAAATCTGTGTCTTGCACGCGAGCTGGTTGACTCTTTGACAAGGACGTAATATGGTGGTTGCCAGTTGAAGCTCCTTCTACCAGTCTGCTTCCCTGCATTACTTTTAATTTCCATTCACATTTGTACCGAAGCCGCAGCAGTCGAGGTCCGCGCTCACTGCCGACAGTGCATGCTTACAACTTTGAACAGTGGTGTGTCTGCAGGTTTGGGTCCCGAGAATGGAAGCATGCGGGCCCGTGTCAAAACCAAGGACGAGTGGGTTCTTCTATTGGAATGCTGGTCTCAGTCTGATGTCTCCGGTCACCACCCGATGGAAGGGGCTCTACTCTTGGAATGGTGGTGCGGCTGGCAGTGCTGGGTCCCTACAAAGGATGGGGGTGGGTGGACTTCCCCAATGGAATGCTGCTACAGCCTGTCACTGTCAATCGATGGGGTGTGCTCTACTCTGAATGCTGGGGTAGCATGCAAGCTCGGGTCGACACATGTTGAAGAAGCATTGGTATAAGACAGTTACCTACATAGCGAACCGTCTTGTGCCCCTGCCCTGTGTGCCCGATTGCATGTGAAACTCGAATCTTGACTTTTTGTTGGCCTGGGCATCATGATAACCTACCATGTGCTCAGAGGCCTATACCTATCCTGATAATGAGAAGAGTGAGCGGGGAGGATGTACCAAGTGTGCCCTCATAATGGGTATAGGACGACTGTCCAGCTCCTTGGAAAGTCCTATAAAGTGGGTTTGACACTATATCGAGTTTTTGTGGATCATAGTGTGAGCAGACCTTTTTTTCTCTGTGTCAAGGAGAGTGGAGTCTACACTAATCATGTAAAGCTTTGCTCGTATGTGATTTCCAGGTCCCTAAAGTAACATTAATTGTGCATGTCGACTGCATGTATGTGCAATTATTGTGTGGTACATGCATGGTAGTAGAACTGGGTGAGTTTGAGTACCGGGACCAGTGAGATACCTTTTTTATGGCCCCTAGTTTAGCATGGCATACGATGAAGATTGGATACAGGTTCCTCGGACAGTGAAGTGTGTTGACTGCGTTCCTGTGTGTGGAGCGGGGGAGACAGGGCTACCCTTAGTAATTCAATGAGGGCCTTGTTAGCCTAGGGCTGCTGAATATTTCTTCCTGAACAATGCCATTTGGTGGATGGTAGAGGTGAAACTCGCGTTTTTGTTAAAGGTGTGGGAGTATCAAAAGTGGAAATAAAGCTGCAGTAAGTGTTAGAAAGAATACTGGTGTGTTCTTAGAAGAATGGTTGTAATAAAGTTGTACTACGTCTACCCAAGAGGTTTTGATAAGTCTGATTGTTTTAAGGAGGCAACCAGCGCACTTCTGGGTCGAGTGAGATACAACACCAAGGTTTGGAAGATTACAAAAAAGTCACAGCAACAAACGTGGTTAGCAGAAGGAAAATATGCAATAAGAGGAGCTTGTATGTAGGTCTTGGAGGAAGGCGCAAGCATGGTTGTACCAAAGGATTGGGTAATTTGGGAGAACTGTGTGCAAGACCCTTGTAGCAATATTGGACAGGCCTGTGGGTAGGGTAGGTGGAGGAGCACTGCTAGACTGTGTATACCACCCAAAAATAGGGCAGGAAACAGCACAGAACTCTGGCAGGGCAGGGTTGGAATAAAAAAAGAACTGCACCAGCTCTGCACAGAAGCAGCAGTGCAGGCCGAAGATCAGAATTACAAGACGCTCCGAAGAGCAGCACATGAAATCCCAGTGGTCTGATAAGCACAGCGGCACAGGTCAGGCCCAATGGACTGCGGCTGCCAAGGCCAGCTTTAGGGCAGGTGGCAGCCGGTGCAACAGTAAGCTTTTGGCGCCCCCACATCCCATGACCGCCTCCTCAGATTCTCTCACTACCACCTGCAAAAGTGCCCCTCATCTCTCCTATCATAAGATATTGCTTAGCACCGTGCCCCTCTCAGGTCACAGCACCCCCCCTCCACAAGTCAGCGCCCAGTGCGGCCGCACCAGTCGCACTGCCCTAAAACCGTCCCTGGCGGCTGCCACTGGCAGGAAGCGAACAAGGGGGAAGATGATATGGTGCAGCTCCACAAGGAAGTCTGACCTTTCCCATGCTCTGGTAACATCACTCACCATAATAGTGTTCATGATTCACTAACTCCGCTCAATGAAATACAAACCAGAGTGCTTTTATAACTTAAAAACAAAAATGCTGTTTTTAATTGCAAGTCTTAGCTAATCTTACAACGCAACAACATATTTCATAGAAAATTTGAACAGGGATGCACTGGTTGTGCCAAGCACAATCAAAGACTACTGCAAGAGTGCGTAAAAGGTTATGAAAAGCGACGGGTCACTCGTGAACCCAGCTCCAGCTTCCTCTCCATTCAACGCAGCAGAGACTGCGATACACGAGGATTGATAAACGGAGGGATACTCCTAGTACTCTACGTTCATTCTCACACTTGCGTCTCCTCTACAGTTTTTTGTACAATGCTTCTCCCCACAGCACAGCAAGTAGGACGGGACAGGTCGTCAACATTTGGCAGTGGGTGCAGGTAAGACCAGATAGCTAGAAGGAAGTCCTGCAACCGTTCTGAGGATCTTCAGGAGATAAATATAGTGCACTAGAATCACATCCAAGGAGAGCTCCATGTTTCCGAACAGTGACTTCAATCACAGGCTTCACCAGGGATGGCGCAAGACCAGGCCCGACTACGGTCTCCATATACATTCTTAAACCCGGCGTGGTAGCACCTTTACGATGCAAACTGCTCACAAGGCACCGTTCATCAAACTGCAGCTGTGTGGGGGCAGTAACAGCAAACGGCTCTAAAGTCACAGAAGGAAAAGGTCCAAACGCAGTGAGGGACGTTGTCAGACCGGTGCGCCTCCAGACATGGAAGCAAAGATCACACATGCCCTAAAACAGACACACCTCTGTGATGAAGCTTCCGAAAGGCGCACCAACAACTACGTCCGAGCTCGTGCTAAAACTCAAAAGACATGTTTGGCACTATTCTGCCCTGACGCCCCCGGTAGAGTAGCCCTGGGAGAGGGAGTGCATCTTTTTGGAGCTAAGAAAGCCATCTCCAATTTCCCCAGTCGCTGTCTTCAAGAGGACGGGGTGTAGCGACAGTGAGGTGAAGAACTGGATAAAAAAGACAACAGTTTGACCCTCGCACAATCCTGGCCTGTGTCAGTTTAAAGTGTACTCCCAGAATGCTGTGAAGTTCACCTCTCCTTCGGGCTCTAAAACTTCTCCACAAAGAATCTTCAAAGGCTTCAAAGTTGCTGCTAAGCAGGCCACCACTGCATGAGACTGGAACCACGCGTCTCCTGCCATGTACTGCACTGTTTTCACCCGTAGCCTGACCAGGGACAAGTCGAAGAATGTTGAAAGTACAAGGGAAAGAATACTAATTGCCAATTTCAATGCTGGGATGTGCTTTACTATGAAGTGGGGATTCACTTAAGTTACTGACAATTCTTCCCATTTCAAACACGTTCGTTTTAGCCTAAACCAGATTTACACAGGTTAAGGTGTCCACTCACCGGGCTCTCTGCCGGATTTTAACAGCTAATGGAGCCACCACTATAACCACGCGTTGCTTCATAGCCAGGGGCTTCCACACGGTCCCATTAAATCAGGGCAAAGAGCAGCTGAATCTGAAAGGTTGCAAACTAGATAAAGGCCACACGTGCAATCACACCAGCCTCCAACGAATATGTTCAGCTTTGAAATATCAGCCTTTGAGCACAGTGTTTTCACAGGCCCCCAGGGCAAGAGTTTTGTCTTTAAACTGAACTTTTAGTGTCGCCAATGAAAAGAATCTGCAAACTGAGGACGCTGTTTCGCCGAAACCTTCTCTTAACCAAATGAACGAACAAGGCAGTGATCCCCTTCTCTACAGCTTAAAACTCTGCTGCAGAGGAAAACATCTGACAATTGTAAGATCAGCTATGACCGATTGCAAATAACCAAAGACAAAGGAACGGTCTGCTCAGAAACACACTCGAGTTATTAACCAATGACCGCTCCTGGCAGGAGTGCATAACCGCTCTATGCAGTTCCAGTTCGAGAAACTCAAACACTGATGGAATGACAAGCAATACCACACTCAAAAGCCCTTCTGAGTATCCATCTCGAGGCACCTTTACAAGTGACTGATTAGAGTTCACCTCTCCTGGAGCAGAGGAAGCAGCAGAGACCACGCTGCCGCAGCCTGGCCACAAGATGATCATTGTGATCGGGCTGAACTCCGTGCTCTTCCCTGACAAAACAGATCATTACTGGGGTGAACTTAGACTGGTGCGTTACCGTAAAGTAACAGGATTTACTGGCATAATTTCATAGGACGTCTGTTGGTGGTGGTTTTCGCTAAGAGTGAATGCATCCGATTATTATAGTCACATCTGACGCCCCTTGTGCAGTCAAATGTATGTCAGAAGCGAGAGGACGAGAGCAAACCATATGCCTTATGGTATAGCTGAGCATCTTTGTAAGGCCCCCCCAAACACAGAAATGATTAGGAAAGAGGGCATGCGACCAACTACTAATCGCTGGATATTCAGCAATACAAAATTAAACAACAATTCTACATACGGAGCCAATCGCAGGGGCCCTCACACAAGCCAGCCTGCTTGATCTCTGCAGTCAATATCGGGGAAAGGGAGCTGCGAACCTTTGGTTTTGTTGGCCTCTTATGGACTATTTGACAGTAAAACACATTCTCCCACACAGTGCTTGAAACTGCTTTCCATTTCTTACCGTATTGGTTCACATGCACCGAGCTAGGAGTCACACCGACAACATGATCTGGGATCATGTCCTCTGGGGCTGCAGAGGCCAGGTTAACACTCCTGCTGAATTTAATGTATTCTTATTGTGTTAGGGATTTGTGTAGAGGTAACAGATCATTTCTATATTTTTCTCAATTAAATTCAGGGAAACGAGCAAGACCTCTACTTGGTAAATTTGCCTTCAATGGACATCCTGCTTTGCTTTAGATGTAGTGTCTCAATCTTTTTAAATTTAAGAGAATCTCCAGTATGGCTGCCGTGAAGAGACCATCATGGGTTACCATACCCTTCTGGAGCATTGCCCGGTAGCATGCACACACGCTGAGCCAACAAACATGCAAACAACGGAAAGCGGGGATTTGTAGTGCTAAGAGATGTGTGCCAAGGGTTTGTATGGGACCGTTTTAAATGTTTGCTGATGAAGATTCAACAGGAAGATGCTGCCTTATCCTCTAAAGCCACAAGTGGCTGCATGGAAGCTACGTGTGTAATTACCTGTTGGAAGACCGAACCACACAAACATATAAACAGTGGCAATATTCCAGACCTGCTACCTAGTTAGTGAATAGCTCTCCCCCAGTGCAGCATTAGAGCTGTGTAATACATAACTAAGGAAGTGAAATTCCAGAGCTGGCCAAGTGACCTAGGTGCCAGCTCTGCTAAGACGTGCTCTTGTGTCATTCCAGTACACAGCACTAGCAAATAGCCAGTGTGGCTCACACAGACTCTTCTGTCCACTTGAGGAGCTGGAACATGCATACGCACACATACCACCAGCTCCTCGATGTAGGGCAGGGACTCGAGTAGTCATTGAAAGAAAAAACTCTTTTCTCGTGTTTTCTAAGCCCCAGTTCCTAAAGTTGTGATTTACAGTTTAAGGCCTCTGTAGACTATTGACTGTGGTGGAATACACACCCCATCAGTCTTTCTGTTGGGGATTGCTGCAAGTAACCAATTCTTTGGGTTTGTGTTGTCAGTATCCTGGTGGAGAATGATGGAGATGGCCAGAGCCACATGTCACCCTAACCACTAACACTGTTTTTTCCTATTGAATGAAGTGATATGCAAAACAGAGACATCTCAAACAAGATCTCAGAATAAACTGGAAGTTACTCCTAAAGCAGTTGTGCAAGTTTGTTTTCATCTAAAGGTCACAGGCTGCAGCTATCGAATACTTGTTCTCAGTTTCAGAACATTGACCATTGTAAGAGCAAACACATCGGAGTCGGTGTGAATGGCACGAGCAGCCACAGAATCTACCCCCAATACTCCACAGCACATGCATTCAAACTTTACCTGCAGTTTTTAAGCAAGTGTTACTGTCTCTCTAGAAGGACTGAAAATCAGAATTGTGCATCAAGAGGAACTTGGGGCAAAACCAGCTCTATAAATGAAAAGCCACGGGCCCTTTCACCAGGTGCCTGCTCTCTCTCATCCCCTCTTTTTTAGAAGGTTTTAACCAGGTCATAGACATAGATGTGAAAGTCATCATTGAATTTGATGAAGTACACGGTGGACTTGGCTGGTACCTGGTAGATAAACATTCCAGTCTTCTTCACTCCTTTCTCGTTGACGTACTCCACTGGCTTGCCAACTAAGCTCTCTTCCTCCTCAGAAAACCCCTGGTCTGGTGGCAGCAGAGGCTTGTTCTCTGAAGAAAAAAAAGAAAACATTTTAAAATAATGAACAAAAGACGGTGCACATAAGAAGAAAGTTCCAGTTATTTTTGGGTTTTGGAACAACACTCAGTGTTCGCAAAACAGGTCTCTTGAGTTTTGGAAGTGGCTGCTGGCGAGGTGCAGTACTGAGGCTAAACAAATGCCTAGCTTCAAAATGCCTGGAACCCACACTCCTATACATTCTCTAGGGGTCCAAGCAAGACCACGCTAGGGATTACGGTTATTACCTTGCCAGGTCTTTTGAGGGTCATGCACAATCATGAGATTTTGACATTAGATTGTGCCACAACACTAAAGCTAGTGCTCATAAAGAGGGAGAAAACAATCAACAGCCTTTATGTAGAAGAATCAATTTTCCTGCAGAGACTGCTATATATGGGGTTCTCTTGCTTTCAAGCGACCAACAGCATAAATATTAGGAATTTAAATGCAAGTAAACAAACATATATAATAAATTCACAAACAAATTATTCATAAAAATACATTTTACTGCATCAAACCGGAAGATGTATACACTGAGCTGGCTAAGATTTACTATTCTAGCTCCAGTCAGACAAATATTGGGTTAAATGTCTATCTGCATGAGGTGGGAGTGGTTTGGGAGGCCAATTTCCTATTTTAACTCCAGTCTCAGAAACATTGGAAAAAGGTAATAAAATTATTCGGAGGGGGGAGTATTTTTTCTATTATATATTCATTCTAATGTAACAGGCTACCCCTCCATTCCACAATATACCAAACATCTCAAAAATAAAAATAAACAAATAATTAAACAAGTAAACACAAAATGCCATCAATAATTCCAAATATACCCTACAATAATTAATATACATTTTAAAAAATAACAATACTAACTCAAAGCTCTATACACTCAAATATCCATAACAGAACTAAAACAATTGTTTAAAACCATCAAAACATTTATGTATTCCACTTAAATATATATAACATATTTTCAAACAGAAATGTGCATAATTAATACTTTAATCAATTAATATCAATTTGTATGTGTTATTTAAACACACCAATAAAGCCCACAACCCAATATCAAAATGTGTTAGACGTGTACACAAAAAACAATACATAACATTAATCGACTAACAAAAATTAACACATCATTTTAAATATAACCCTCCCAAACTACCAATAAAACCCACAACCCTAAATTAAAATGTATTAAACAATTTAAAGCTTTACTGAACTTATAAGAAAGAAATAACAAAAACATAGCACTTGAATCAATTAAAACAAATATACAATTTTACAAACGGGCCATTCAATCCCCAAATAAACCCCAAAACGTATATTACTATAATATTACATACACAAAGTTCATAGTAACAAAAATAATGAAGTAAAAACAACATAATAAAAATATTATTGTTAACAAAATTTAAACCATCAATATTCATCTAATAAGTTAAAAAAAAATGTTTTTGTTATTGTGATATACCTACCATGATATTATAGTAAACACAATATATTTGAGCTGATAATAAGGCAGTGCAGGTTTGCTATGCAGTAATTACAAAAATGTTTATGGCTCCAGCTGTGTATGTGTGGTGGGCTGAAGCAAAACGTGAAAGATAATTTAACTGACCGACGGATGAAGCCTGGAGCTGAATACTCTCTCTACGTATATTAAGTATGATTTCATGGAAAAAAGAATAGTCTAATGAGACGGCTAAAGAGGCCACATCAGCCAGAGGCCAGAGTAAAGGCGGATGAAATCCCGAGGAAAAGATGGGAGTGATATCCTTCTGTTCTGCATTTGTTTGCTCTGTGCTGCCCTCTTTACCCTTTCCATCTCTCCCTATAGTCATAAGCCACATGGAGTCGCTCACAAGGGTGATTACTGAGTGTTCTTAAGTTTAGTGAACGGCTCGGATAGATGCCAACCTGGTACCTAGAAAGTCAATAAATGTTCATGCTGTCATCTTTGCTCGCTCCGCCTCGTGCTCCACTGTTGTTACTTCAGTGGGTAACAGAGCGCAAAGGACTGCGGGCTGGAGCTATAGCCCTTATGAAACGGGGGCCGCTAGCTTTTGAAGTTACAAATAAATGACTAGAATAATGTAATGTGCATCAACAGAAACTCTTAGTTAAAACAAACTCAATACATAGCCAATAATCAATAATATTTAAGGTACTGAAATCAATGCGGTGTCTGTAAAAGTAACCTTAAGCAGAGAGGAGGGCGTAATGGCCCCTCACCCTTTCTGTAGCACCTCCATCGCCAGGAGGTGGCCGTGGGGTGCAGTCTCACGTGTGCACCCACCTCCCCTCCCCCGGCTGAACACTGCTTCCGGAGGGCACCAGAGCTGCAGACAGCAGGAACGAGAAAGTACACCAGAGCCCAAAGAGGCTGCTCATATTACCTTGGTCTGACCGGATACGCAGGTCACCTTCCTTGTAGTCATCGAGGAGATGGTACATATATAGGATGGGATCCTTCTCGTAGGTGATGTAGTGCCAGGTGCTCATGATCGGGGCACGGCACAGCACCATCCCGCGCCACTGGACTTGGTTTCCATCATCCTTCTCGAAGACGTGCTCTACTGCCTTCCCAACCAGCTCTTCTGCTTTGCTCTCCTCCTCTGGGGTGGAGTGAACTGCATGGGGAAAAATAAGAGATTTAGGGCACTGCATTTTACACATGATTGTCTACTCAGATTACTGTGGGTTAGGGAAGAAACAGAGTCTGAAAGAAGTGCCACAAGCTGTTGAGGAAATGTACAGGGCATGCATTTTTTAAAGCTGGCGATGAAGCAAACCAAAAGTTTACAGCAGACAGGAAGGTGGCAGCTAAACGGATCCGTGGCCTTTGTCTGGCACCAAATTCTGTCCAATAAGGCTTGTGGCAGCATCTTCCAAAACATCTCTCTCCACCTAGTTATGCATGTATATCTCAGGGCCACCACACGAAAATGGCTCATACAGCAGTATATTAGGCTCAAACATCTCTCTCCACCTAGTTATGCATGTATATCTCAGGGCCACCACACGAAAATGGCTCATACAGCAGTATATTAGGCTCAAAATTAAGAGCAGGATGGTGACTGTCATTCTGATGTGCTGTGTGTGTCAGTTAAAGGAACTGTCAGCACACCGTCGAAGACTCATCTGTGAAAGGATAGTCACAAGGGAGAGGAGTTGGGGAGCATTTGGGCAACAGTCAAAAATATATGCAAAGTATGTACCGAAAAGTTGAAGCAAGCAGAGACTGCAGCAGTGCAACAAGCTTGCGAAATAGGAGACAGGTAGAATCAGCAGGCTTAACCGCAGGTCAATACATACACTTCTAGTGAAGAGATGTGGTTTTAAGTCACACTTCTTGCCAATTTTTAGCCAGCTTTAGTGTTCCTTTCTGTATTATATTCTTAATTATAGAGCCCCGCCGCAGAGCTGCAAAACCTACAAGTTATGGACGTGCTCTGGGGGGCTGATACAGGCACCATCCAGGCCCTGATTCTGTTTGATCTTTCGGCAGCTTCTGACACGGTCGATCATGGTATCCTGATCGACCGTGTCAGCAATGCCGGAATTCAGGGTCTGGCCTTAAAGTGGCTTTCCTCCTTCCTGAGTAATCGGACACAAGCGGTGCGCCTTGCCAATTTCTCCTCTAACAAAAGAGATATCACCTGTGAGGTTCCTCAGGGCTCTTCTCTTTCTCCACTCCTTTTCAATCTTTATCTTTTCCCCCTAATTCATTTGTTGAGGGAAAGGAATGTCGGAATTTTCAATTATGCAGACGATCTTCAACTGGTGTTTCATGTTAATTCATCTGTTTCATCCGAGTCCAATGTTCAAGACACAATGGTTTTTATAAGTGACTGGATGAACAACAACCAGTTGAAGTTGAATCCGGAGAAAACGGAGTTGATCCTCACAGGTGGGTTGGCTAACCCTTGCCACTCCAGCTTCTGGCCCCATAAGATTGGTAATCCCCCTGTGCCAGCTGCCTCTTCCAAGAGTCTGGGGATCATTATTAGTAATGATTTGTCCATGAAGGCTCAGATCCGCTCGGTAGTCTCTGCTGGATTCTTTCAGTTGCGTAGAATAAAGAAGATCAGCAGATTTCTGAGTAGGGAAGCCTTGATCTAGGAGGTCACTTTAGCCTTAGTGATCTCTCGTCTGGACTATGCCAACTCATTGTACGTTGGCATTCCAGCATACCAACTGAGGCGCCTTCAACTAGTCCAGAACCAGGCAGCTAGGATGATTTTTCATCAGCCTAAATGGCATCATGTCAGCCCATTAATGAAAAGCCTACACTGACTCCCAGTGAGTAAGCGCTGCATCTTGAAGATGGGCTGTACTATTTTTAAAGCACTACATGGTAACAGCCCGGTCTTCATTTCGGCTTGTTTACACCGTTACACTCCCTCTCGAAACCTTAGATCCTTTCACCTGAATCTGCTGGAAATTCCTTCAGCCAAACGGAAGGAGTATGGCGGACTACGGTTCTCTGTCCTTGCTCCGCAACTCTGGAACTCCCTTCCAGCGGAGTTAAGGTCTCTGACCTCTCTCGCCCAATTCAGGAAACAGTTAAAGACTTGGCTGTTTATTCAAGCATATTCTGATTAAGCTTTCTCCCTGCCATTGCCACGATCCTTACCCGAGCGCCAAGAAACTGTTGGTGTATGCGCGCTTAATAAGTGCTTTTAACATAACATAACATACAAGACTTGCAGGGACAAGAAGGAACCGAGGGAGGTCTCCATATAAGGAACAAAAAACTAAATTACTCATAGATTCTGGGGTTCACTGCTTGGGAGAGGAAGGCTGTATGTGGACAACAACAAAGCGCTCCCTAAATTGGTCTGTTCAATGGCCACCAGGCAGACTGGGTGGTTGATGGCACTTTTACTTTGAGAAAGTTGCGGAAGCCACCCTTCGTTTCTCTGATCCACCCAAACGCAGCAAGCAGGTCAACGAAGATTTTATAACTTCTTTTATCAGTCCATAAAAACTGTTTCTCTTTTCAGATACTCAGATGGCTTGCTTCCCCCACCTCCTGCCTAACACAATGGTTAGTGTAATCAATGGCTTCCCCTTACCATCTTCCAATGTGTTTTAATCAATCCCTCACATTTCAAAATTAACAGTATATGCATGTGTTAACCTCAAAGTTCACAGATGTGATGCAAGGACTGTATTGTGTCTCATTGTGTGCAGCTGTGTGCTGGACCCCAATGGGTCAAGGGTTTGTACTCACAGGGTTTTCTAGGGATGATCTTCAGTTTCTTCACCCGCTTATCCTTGAAGAGCTCAATCCCATAAACAGAGTCAAATCCATCGTAGATCACCAAGTACAGGCCGGGATTCACTGCCGTCTGATCCAGCACCAAGCCTTTCCATTGGCTGATTTTGCCATTGTTTTCCTGCCAGCCATGTTGTACCCTCTCCCCAATGAGGTTGGTCCCCTGCAGGCCCCCGACGACATCCTCAGAGTCCTCAGCACTGCGATTCCTATAAGGGATAAGAAAGAATGGTTTGCTATGATGTGGACACAATGGATAAAGCGGGGGAAAGTCATGGGTGCCCTACCAAGTGACATGTCCCTGTGAATGAGAGACAGACCAGAAGTGTAATTTTTTTCCAAAATGCTTGTAAACGCATTATCGTGTAAGGTCTCCTGGCTAGCCAATCAGGAGCAAGCAAATGCTGAAATTCTGTAGGTTTGTGTGTGTGAGAGCCAGCTAGTGAGGTGTTTCAGGTTTCGTCTATTTTTTTTTTTTATGCGGTAATAGGAAATTGAAATACATAGTTAAAAATTGTCAGATCTGTATAATTTTCATATCTCTGCAATACTTATTGCACTGGTCTTTCTAAAAAACACAATTTGCATTTTACTGCATATCTCATTGCTCTCTATAGCCATCCTACGATTGATTGGTAGGCCTGGAGAGCAGTCAGTCACGAATTGGCTACGTGGCCCCATGTCAAGTGCAGTATCCGCAACAAGGTCTGGCTTTTTAGCCAATTGCAGCCAAGATGCTGAAACTCTGGAGCCCACAGATTAAGGACAAATATGGACTTGAGGTCTAAAAAGGCAGTGTCCTATTGATTAAAATGCCCATGCTGTGTCAACGTGGCATACATGAAACCGGGCCCTTTGGCAGCAATGCATTCATGTCACGGTCTGAACCAAAAGACAGGCAGACTTGGAGAAAACCAATGAAATGTCAGCGTTAAAACCTACTGAGCAGCAGAACTGAGAAATACCCATTCACCCAGTAAAAGACTTGCTAATATTCAGTGGTGCTGGGCATAGTCCGTGACATGTCAGGGTCAATTCTGAAAGGCCGGGCTGGACAATGATCAGTCATAAGTCAGTTGTGTCTATCATTTCAAATTCAAGCTGGATCCTCGAATGAAAACGCATTAACACTCTATAGAGTTTGAAAATTTCTCCCGGATGTTTTTGGTGCATTTTTTTGTGTTCAGTACATGATGCTGAACATCTCGCTGTCTGAAAGCTCCTCATAGTTGACATTTGTAATCTTATTTCTATGCTGTCTGTTAAATACCCTAGGTCTTTCCTACAATTTTACATATCTTTGTTCATGCCCTAGTGTTATACGTACAATGCTGTTACAGAAATTGCCAGCTCAACAAACGTCGCCCAGCCCTATGTATTAAGCCAATCGCTGTAAAAAGCATCGCCATGGCTCGCGGTTAAGCAGCACTAAGTCATAAACTAATATATAAGGCTTAGTGCAGCACGATGACGTGTACGCTCCCAGGGTTTAACTTTCATGAGCTAATTTATTTTACAGTCTGGTCTAGTTCCCTTGTTTTCAAAGGCAGACCTGCACCGATATCACTGCGTGGTCTCTTAAGAACACATTACTTCGAGGAACTGAAAGTTTTAGGAGCAATAATCGTTGTCCCGGAGACAAAAATAATCCCGTCCGACCCCTCTCTGCCTGTTCGCTCAATGTCACTACTTTCCAGTCCTGGGCCTTTCTGTTAGTAATTGGTGGTTTTATAAGGTGCGTAAGTTCAACCGGTTCAAAGCAGGCAAACGCAGTCTGCAACTACCACAATGCATTACATTGTAGAATGAAATCACAGGGCTGAAACCTTGGGAGTAGAGACAACAGGAACACTAGGCTGACAGCATTGTGGCAAACAAAGAAAGGAACAGAGGTTTTCCTTAAATCCAAGGAACTCGCGAGACTCCCAGTACAATAACACTGCCATTGTGTGGTCAGCTACCCTTCCCTCAGCAAGGTGAGAGCTATGCCACGGTAACATGAACTGCGTCTTTACCTTCGACATACACTTCAAAATGTTCTCTCTCTGATCTCGCCCACCTGTATGGAGGGAACTGAACAATGAAGGAGAAGACAGTAAAAGAAGGAATACAAAGTCCAGATGTGCAGAATTTCCAACCATAAGTAAATTTCGCATGGCTAAAAAAATTGTTATTTTGGACGTTGCTGATTTCAAATTGAGTGCCACTCACTTTATTGATTAAATATTCAAACACGAAATGTGTAAAAACATGTCAAGCAAGAACAGAAGTGACAAGAACTTTTTCTGTAAGGAAAAGCTGTTTTAAAAATCAGTATTATTCGGCATCAAATACCAAAGTGAATTTTTTTTGAGAGATTGTAATTAAATAACACCTTTTTCGTGGTGTAAAAGGTACCTACACACGATAGGTGATATTAAACAAAAAGTGATCAAATGAGATTGCACACTTAAAATGGTGGAACTTCTCAGTGAAATGTTCTAGAACGTATTTAGGAATCAATGTCTTTTTCTGCTGAATCCAAATCACCTAAAATAAGCCAATATTCGGTTCTGTGCACCACAATACCCCTTAACCCCAACCCCAGCTTTCATTGGACTAAAAAACAAAAATCTGTTACCTACATGAGAGTACTCCTCCCCAAGGTCAAAAAGATAGAATTAGCCAAGCGCAGTGACTGTGTAACTGCCATAAAAATGGTACATACAAATACTTTATCTTCAAACATACCTTATCTTTCTTGGGGCCATGGCCGACTTGGAGCGCTTCACACTGCTGAGAAAAGAAGGTTTACATCTTCAGTAAAGTATTATAGATCGCAGATTTACAAAAGGCATTGGAGTCTCTAAAACCGATTCAGTAAGGTAAGATTTTGGTTGAAAAGGAGCTCACTTTCTTTGCAAATTGTAATACATAACCTGCAGCACAGGGCTCCATGCCTCTAAGAAAGAGTGAAGCTGCAGACGTGAGAGGCGAAGCAAGCTCTGACGCCCGCCTTAAGCCCTTCAAGGTCTTCACTTTGAAAACCAGTGGAGTACACAGACAAGGCGGCAGAATCCTGGCCTGCAGACTTGTTTATTTCCCCCACTGCACTCCTACAGCCCTTCAAGGACTTTGGTTTCATAAACAAGGCGAATAACCCAGACGACAGCAGCAGATCAGTGTTTGTGCTTTGAGTGCATGAAGGACCAGGCGCCTCCACAAGCCATAACTCAAAGGTCAGCTGCACTCATCTTTCAACTTGTTGTGCCTTGAAAATTCACACAGTACACAGAGCGTACAACACAGCACTCTTCTCGTGTGAGATGTCTGCTTACCGCAAAGTCTTCATGAACATGTATGCCTTTTTGCTAAGCTCCTCTTCATTGTCGTCTCACTTTTAAACATGTTCTACCCTCTTGGACCTGCTTTTGCCCCTCTTTCAACAAACGTTAGTCCCAGTTTGGAGCCTGACTGTTCTCAGCCTCAATCATCCAAGTTTCAGTCTCATCTACCAGATTTTCAACTTCTTTTACACATTACGAGGGTCTCGCCCAGTTTCGAAGACTTCCCCGGTCTTGCGGGTGTTTACAACTGAAACTGCCTAGTTCGTAACCTACTTCTTAAGCTGGCAAACCTGACAACCTTCCGGATTTATGGACAAGGTTACCAAACATGGCACATATCCATGGGCGTAGATTCACTGCGATGAACCAGGAGATGTGCAGGTTGTCAAGCTCCCTAGCAACGCTTTCACAGGTTGCTAGCTGGATTCGGGCAGTTATTCTGGTTACCCCCAAGATCAGCACCAGTGGAGGTACCGCAACACGTGGAACCATACCATATGCTTCCGGAAAGAACAGGACTGTAATAGCAGTGGAGTAAACAACTACTTGAGAGAAAGTTATATACCTATTGTGAGGGTTAATGGGAACCTCAGGCCAGTGCTAGAATCAGTGCTAAGGATAAAGTAAGGGTTAGTGTTAGAGAGTGGCTATGAACTGGTTTAATAAAGGTGAGTTAGGATTATGACTGGGGTAGGTTAATGCTAGCTAGCATTAGGGAAAGGGTTAATGTTAGGTACAGAGAAATCGGTAGACAAAGATCAGTGCCACCTTCATAGCTGGGGAAAGACTTTTGGTCCGGTAAAAGGGTGGGGAGAGGAGTAAGAACAGAACAGTGCCAGCCTCAAGAGAAGGGAGAGGGGTTTGGTCCAGGAGATTGTTGAGGACAACAGTAGAGAACCAGCTTTTGGGTAGATAAAGGGTTTGGTTGAAATAAATGGTTAGGGGAGGGCGAGTGTTGAGTCTTGTGCTGAGAACATATTGAATAAGAGCAAGAGAAAGTTAAGATACTTGATAAGGAACGTGTAAGAGTCAGGCATAAGGTAAGAAAGGGTTAGGTGGCCATGACTGAACAGAAACGTATAGTTTAGAATGAAGGGCATCATTCTAAAGGGTAAACGGAGTCTACATCCCAGGTTATAAAAAATATAAACAAATAATAATTTTTTAAAAAACAAGTTTTGGGAATATGACACATTTCTCCAATGTTAAAGGTCTGTGAAATCTGCGCAGCTAAAAAGCTGCATAAAGGGACCTTGGGGACAGTGGGAGTGAGACAGATAAAGGTAGGCGATGAGAAGGGGAAAA
Organism: Triturus cristatus; assembly: GCF_964204655.1. NCBI lineage: Eukaryota > Metazoa > Chordata > Amphibia > Caudata > Salamandridae > Triturus > Triturus cristatus. The sequence continues at coordinate 17,707,556 of NC_140595.1, forward strand.
AAAACAACAACTCACAATGACCAACATAAGAAAGCAGCTACATTGTGCAGGAATGGACAGCCAATGGCGGGCTTGCAGGTGATGCAGGGCAGATGAGGAGGGCAACAGACTGGTTGTATAATACTGTGTCAAAAGCAAGACGAGAGAGAGAGACATAGACAACGGTAGAGGAAAAGAAAGTAGTCTGTGATATGGAAGTTGAAGTCAGGAGTTGACAGTGACTGTTGAGCCTCTGACACACAAGCTGCCAGATCGCCACGTGCAGGAGCAGTGCAGGGAAGCAAAGGTGGGGTTAGTGCCCAGTCACTAAGGCTACGATCATTTTGCACTCTGCAAGCAAAGCTGCCCTGGGCTTCTAGCTATAGTATGTGGTGCAAGTCAAAATACAAGGACCCTGTGACCCATTTAATGGATTTCAGTTACAAAGAAGGAAGACTAGAACATACAGCGTATAGATATATTATAACACGGTTAATTCCAATATTTCAAGTACAGTAGAAAAAATAAATCTTTATAAGGCAGTCACACTACAATTAGACAATCTATAAAAGATTTTAATGCCTTCACCTAAAATGTCCAACTGGGTGAGTGTTGAAGATGACCCAGAGACAGATGGCTGGTGTTAAGTCTTCTTTACGACATCCCACTGAAGAACCATGGCGCAGCCAGCAGACCCCACGTACAACTGTATCCCAACATACATCTCTACGTCTCCCAACCTTGCACCTGAAGCACAAAATTCCAATAATCCAGTTTTACGGGAACTGAGACCACCCCACCCTTCACACAGAAGCCAACTCCTAAACCATCAGATTCCTCAGAACAGTCTATAACTGCTGGTGTCCAACTCAACCAGGGTTACTAACACTTGTCTCCAACTGTTCAACAAGGGCTATCTAGTAATTCCAATCTTTCACCCAATTAACCATAGGCCATTATCTAGTGATACGACTAGATCTGCAGTAAGTGATATGACTCAGCCGTGTGTTCACTTATGTCATAGCTTACAACTCTGACACCAACAGTAGTGTTTACTTATATGAAACTGGTCCTCTCTCCCACAAGCACCTTTGACATTCCCCACCCCTCTGCCTTAGTCTTCCCAAAGAGCACTTCCTTGCCCCAGCTCCAAAGGAGGTGGCGGCAATGTTGTAAAAGATAGGGGGATCCAGACGTACATGGCAGCATTTATTGAGCCAGATCTTGGTTGGCTCCAGTGAATATGCTGAATGCGTCTCAGGACACATTCAGCTGTATCTGCATATTATTTGCGTTGCCTGCAAAGCAGCAAACCTGCAGGGGATGAAGGAATTCTCTTATTTTCAATTCCAGCTAGATCCCACACAAATGTATTGCTTAAAGTGCCATCAGAAGCCTTTTTGTTCAAGTCTCCTCATGGCTGGATATTATCTGGAACCTAACACCCTGATGTCAATGCCATGAAGAAAACAAAGACAATCTGCTTGTCTCTTCACAAATGATTACAAGATTAACTATGATTTGTAGGCAGGTTTTTACTTTTGTTACCGCTGTATCTAACTAACATGCATGCATGCATTGTAAGAATGTCCGATATATTCAGTGAAACTCTGTAATAGTTCTAGCTCAAACATGTGAAACCACTGACATTCAGTGTTAGTTATGGCATGTATTGTGTATGTTGGTAACCATAACTGGTGAATTTCAGGGGTTTTACAAGTTCGAGTAAGGACCATAGCCCAGTTTTTAATATTTGCTTTTCAGTCGGTTTTTTGCAGAGTACTTACTTAACAACCCTGCAGCACAAAACCGAAACCCAACCTGCTGCAGGTAAACAACCTCCGTTGTGCACAGTCTTTTGCCATTTACTGCAGGAGTTGGGCATGGGATGCAACTCGCACTGCACAGGACCTTTGGCTGTGCACTGTGGGGGTTGGATGCAGGAGGCAACCTCCACGGCATGGGGCCTTTGTCCATGCGCAACTGGGTTTGAGTGCAGAACTCAGCTAGGGTCTGTACCCATCATACCGCGGGATGCCCAACCCCCACCAAGCCCTGAGCCCAACCTGCTGCTGTTGGGCAAACAACCCCTGCGGTGCAAAGCCATAGGGCTCTGGACAGAGAGCCTGGCCTGAGGCCAATGCGCAAGGGTTGGCCCATATATCTTGGCCTTTGGCTGTGCCTTTCTTTCTTTAACTTTATTTTGGATTCATGAATCAGGTTCATGACAGTTACGTGCCTTTTTAGGTCTTGCGCCAAGCGATGCAGTGCGTAGCAATGCTCGCGCAGCGAGAGTCCTTTTGTAGCGGGTTCCAAATCAGAGCCTGGAATCGCACACGCTCATGCATGTGCGATTCCTTTTGGTCCACGGGATTGGCCTTTGCGGTCGTCTTTTTCAGAAAGACAGCACGCAATAGGCCAAAGGTGGTCGCGTTTCTCCGCCCATGGCCTATTGGTGTCTGTTACCCGCACGGCCGACATCTGTTTCCAATTATCGTGCCCAGACACGGGCGCGATAATTGAAAACAGATCGCTCGCTGTGGCGCGCGCACCACTCGCGGGCTTGTTGCCCTGATCTCTGGATGTGCTAAAAGCTCTTTTATCTGATTCAGCTTGACTCTCAGGGCTATTGATTGCTGCCTCGTTATAAGAGGACACAGTGTCCAGGAAGCAGCTCAGCGTCCCGCAGCTTGTCTCACGTATTTACAATGAACTTAAGTATATACATAAACAAAGACGAGTAAAGTAAATCCGATATTTGTACTCTCAGGTCAAGTCGCTAAGTCTACCGCACATCATTGCGTTTTTCCCCATACTGACGTCATTCTGAAAGCGTTCTAGGTGAAGCCACGGTTGGTTGTCTTTTGCATCAATTATCTATGTGGGTCGTAAAAAAAAAAACACTGTAAAAATGCAAGTCTTTACCTGGCAATAGGATTAATCCTCTATCAATAGAACAACATGTAACAACAATATCCCAGCACAAACTCACACTTGTGTAAATAGCTTGAGGGGGGTTTATCCTGTGCAGAGGTAACTGGAGTGCACTGCCTCTGAGTGTGGGAAACTTCCATGATTTAAACGAAGCTGCCCAATTCAATGCATATATATTATAGCTTAGTAAATGTCAATTGTTCCGTCCATAATGTATGGCTGTGCACTACCGTGTTAGACATACATCAATCCACCTCTTAGGGAACGGCATATTAACAGGAAGGTCTACCCCTGCCTTCTGGACATCGAGGCACTTTGGTAGGTTAAGATTCACAACACTGGTGACAGTCTACGATTAAAATTTGCCCTACTGCTGCTCATGATATACGTGATGTGAGCTTGTCCTACTGATGCTTCTTATCTGTGTGAAGCGTGCCTTACTACGTCATGTGCGTGTTATGCGTGGAGGAAGCTATCTCATAAAGGCGGAGCCGCAAACAGCCTTCCTTTAGCTGTGCACTCCGAAGAGAGCTCTGGAACCGATGAAAACCGGAGCAGTCACAAGCATGCCAGGGCTATTTAAGTAATGCAAGCGGACCCCCCAAAAAAGCGCTTCGGCGTTGCAAACAGCATTGAAAGTACTGTGTAAAAGCATATGCAGTACAGTACAAAACTCAGTCAAGATGCCTCAGCGAGTTAAGCGCTTGTTGTTGACATCTGGGGTGAAATTCAGGTCTTGTGTTCAAACCACTGCTGGACTTGTACTTTTACTCTCCTTAGGTCAATATTTGAGTTACAAGCAAGTAGTCACCGGAAACACCTTTTATTAACAGCCATTACAAACTGAGAAAAGTGTGAATTATTCGGCATACACATTTTTTTCTCTCTCTCACTCCAGTCTCCTTCCCATTTCTTTATTGTTTTGACCTCCTATCTTCTCTTTTCCCTTGTCTCTACTCCTCACTATATATATTCTTTACCCGTCGTTCTTTTCCCTAGCCGCCTTCCTCTCATTCTCTTATAACCCTCTCCCCTCCAGGTTTTTGACTTACACATTAAGCTCGCTCCTGTTTCTCTTCTTCCTATCAGTAGCTTTCTACAAGCATTTGCAATGCAATAGTTCTCGCATTTCTTAAAGTTACAGCTGTTGGCGTTAAAAAGGACAGTGTTTTTTACTTTTTAATACCAATAGCAACTGCGCTATGCAAATATATTTATGACTGCAAATAAAAAAACAAAAGTAAAAAACATTGTAATTTTCAAAGTCAACAACTCTAACTTTAACAAATACGAGACCTATTGCATTGCAAATGCTTGTTTGTTTTGTTCATGACACAGGGACTGTGCACCAGGTCCTGTAATGCCTGCTATAAAAGAAAATAAATGTTTCCTCTTGTGGCAGCTAATAGGACCTTTTGGAACAGTGTTATTAAGTCTGGTACCAGAAATCCAAAAGGGAACATGGGGGTGGAAAGGCTCCCTCACCCAATCACATGATTTTTTTTTTTTTGAAATCACAAATGGCAAATTATTTACGAGTCCCGAATGGAAGAGTGTGAACTATTTTAAATCTGCTCAGCAACTTTTTTAAATGCTATTGTCTCAAAAACTACAGAACTGATTTATATCAAACCAATGAAAGCAAGCGTTAAGAGTAAAATACTGCTTTTACGCCACGTTTAATGTAAATCTGTTTAGGAATTAGGACCATAGATGTGTGGAAAATGTTCATTAGGAGCGAAAATGAGAAACACTATTTTTTTCACCCCATTAACTTTTTTATTCTCATGGATGAACCTCCACGAACCTTGGCACATAGCTGCCAAGATTTCAGATTGCTTTGTGTAACATTTTCATAACTTCAGTGAAATTATGAGTGGCATTTTAACAGCTGAGTGACACTTTCTTATAAGCAAAATCAAGCAATGCAGACGAGGGAAATATATAGGGGCATGGCAGCCAGCTCAGAATGAAGCAAATTTTAGCAGCCTTACCAAGTTAGCAACTACTATACGCAGGACTCTGAGTCAGGCACACTTACTTCTTTCGGCGGCCGGTGAGCAAGCTGGAGCCACAGCAATTGGTGGGCCCCATGGCTGCATGGACTCCATGGACCAATGGACTCCTGTGGTAATTCTGGCTCAGCCCTGAGTTCTCAGCTGCACACAAACACTGCCTCAGCCGCCGCCCCTTGGAGTCTGGTCCTCCAGTGGTGACCCAGGTTCACAACGAGCAGCGGGGAGTCGCTGGTCACGGTGGCAGGTCAGTTACTGCGGCGTCGCAGGACTCACCGAGATCATGACAGCGGTGTGAGTGACAAACTGCAGTGCCATTTGCCCAGCATTTGTACTGTGCAGCAGCAGCTAAAACTTTAACTGCTGCTACCACGGCCCGGCCGCTCACACCGCAGCAGGAGCGGGCGGACCCACCTATTATTAACCATGTGTCTCACAATTAACTATCTGTGTTGCCATTGGGCACAGACACGGAGACCTTTCGGAAGTCAGTGATTGGCATTGCTAATACCGTACTAGTATCAGATGCAAAGTGTGTTACATTGTAGCACTGTGCAGTCTGAGCTACAGCAGCTGCGCCCCCCAAGCCTGCAGGGAGCAACGCGCACCTTGCGCTGCCACTGCATCTACAGTATAGAACACTCCAGCGCTTGACAACTGAGGCACTGTAATGCATGACACTGCATTTCATGGCGGAAATGCGGACCACCACACTGAAATGAGTCAATCTAACGCTTGATGCGTGGTACCTTGCAGGGTTGTTGGCATGCCGAAGCTTAGATGCATAAGCTGATCAACTGTTAAACTTCATGCAAATCCATGCAAGACAGCAAACACGGGCAAATCAGTAAACTAAGCATGTATTATTTAATTAACAAGCATGCATTAACCACTATGAAATTTTACTGAGTCTGTCCCGTTGCTAGACTGCACGCAGCTATCATATGCAAGTGCACTAACCCCCAGGGCTATCCTGCAGCTATTAAAACCTGGAACTTGCAGGGTAAACAAGGATCACTGCAGGCGAGGCCTCGACCCAGAAAGATATTTTAAAATGTTGCTTGTTTCTGACAAATGAAGAAACTCAAAAAAGATTTATTATCGCATCCCTTCATATTGTCCATTTATTGGGGGCACGGTGTTTTAAACACAAAAATATATTTTTACCATTTCCAGCACCACAAACCATCCTCCCCCTCCACTTAACGGTGTCAGGGACCCCCCGCCCCTCCCCACCTTATACTCCCACCGGATCCGGTGCACCGAAGCCACCAACCGACCTCTTCGACTCAAGGCCGTGGCAACCAATGGGGACGCCGGATTATACTGATCGACAGACGACGCCAAGGCGCTGGGCTGGGTTCGGCGGATTCCTGTGCCGTAGACACGGTGATTGGTTAGAGAAAGAGCCCGCCCATGAGCAAGACATGCACGACGCTGTTAGAAACCGTGCCCACCGCTGACCCGGAAAGGGTCCGAATATGCTCCGGAAGTGGTGGTCCGGCGGCTTTTATTTGGCAAGGGATGTTAGTGTCTGCGGTCAGGGATAGGAAAATCCCTCGGGGGTACCGTCTCAAGAACAGGCATAGGGACCTCCGGGGCAGAGTAGCCCACGGGGTCCGTGCATAGCATAGGGACAGGACGCCCTCAGGAAGGACCGGTCTGTGGAGGTCCGGGGGCCTGGCAGAGGGTACTCGAGGGGCAGGGAGGGCCCTTAGAGACCCAGCTTCCTGCACCGGGAGAACGAGGGAAGTGCGAGCTCTCGAAGACCCCTAGGCATCGGGGGTTCCACTGGAAGATTAACCACGGTCTGACTGGCATAGGGAGGGGGAGGCTCTCTGTCCCTAGGCATGAGGGGTTCCAAGGGAAGATTAACCACGGTCTGACTGGCATAGGGAGGACATGGGGAGACTGTCCCTAGGCATCGGGGTTTCCAAGTAAGTAACGATTGACCACCAGCAGACTGGCATAGGGAGGGGAAGAATCTCTGCCCTAGGCATCGGGGGTTCCACGGAAACATTAACCACTGTCTGACTGGCTTAGGTAAGTCCAGGAGCAGGAGACCTCTTCCTCTTAGACATCAGGAGTTCCAGGGGGTAGTTAACCACTGGGTGACTGGCACAGGGAGGACGGGGGCCAGTTACCTCTGGAACTTTCCTTCCCCCTAGGCCAGAGGTCTTCAAACTTTTGGATGCCGAGACCCCCCTGTCAACATTTTGAGGCGTAAGGACCCCCTCTTGACAAAAATGTCTAAACCTGTTGACTAAATTGCGTGGGATGAAAATGTAAATAAGGTTATGTGATGCCGCGTATTTTGGGATAGCATTGCTTCATTATTTTGATATTTGTTACACACAGTAACGCTGAGGAAAGATTTCACCCAATCAGTACCCATTTATAACCAAAATACAGCAATTATCATCAGAAAGATTTCAAGTCAACCTTTGTGAAGGGCCTTCCACTCTGCAGCAATACGTGCTGCCACATTAGAAGCTCACCTGGCCCTGACCGGAAGAAGCAGGGGTCCCTTAAAACCCTGGCGGTTTTGTGTAGAGTTAAGCCTTTTACCCATGCAGCTTTCCCCTCACCCCCTCCCTTCCATCCCTCTCTCCTCTCCTAATCCCGGATCTCTCTCTCACTTTGCAGGTCATTTTCTTTCACCCCTTTTTACAACTTCTGAACTCTCCCCATTCAACCTCTCACTTCACCTTTAATCACCTATTGCCATTCTGTCCTTTCACTGCCCTCATCTCTAACAGTCTCTCATATGTATCTCATGGCCTCTCTGGCCCTGTCACCTCTCGTGCCCCTCAGCACTTCTCATTCACCTCGTCTCTTCATTCAAATTTTTGTCTATTTGTATCTTACACCTCTCCAGTCCCCCCATTCCTCTTTCACATCTCCCCTTTGTTCTAACAGAAGCCCTCACCTTTGGATCACACTCACTTCTTGCGTGTCCACACTTCTCTTTGGCAATTCACATTTCTCCTCATCCCTGACCTCTTCAATCAAATTCTCTCACTCCCTTGCTGTCCTCTCTCATTTTGGGTGCGGATGCAACTTCAGAATGGGATGAATGAATGTATGATTACTGATGGGCTTGTTTGAGTGAGTTGCATATTGAGTAGTGAGGGGGACAGGTGAGTGAAGTGTCACATGAGTGCAGGATGAGTAGTGTACTCGTGTGACTGCAGGTTGAGGTATAGTGTGAGCAGGACAAGTGCATTTTGAGAGCAGAGTGATCACTGTGAGTGCAAGGTGAGTGGGTGAATGGTGCAAGTGCATGGTGATCAGTGTGAGTGCATTGTGATCACTGTGAGTGCAAGGTGAGCGGGTGAATGGTGCAAGTGCATGGTGATCAGTGTGAGTGCATTGTGATCACTGTGAGTGCAAGGTGAGCAGGTGAATGGTGCAAGTGCATGGTGATCAGTGTGAGTGCATTGTGATCGCTGTGAGTGCAGGGTGAGCGGGTGAATGGTGCAAGTGCATGGTGATCAGTGGGAGTGCATTGTGATCACTGAGTGCAAGGTGAGCGGGTGAATGGTGCAAGTGCATGGTGATCAGTGTGAGTGCATTGTGATCACTGAGTGCAAGGTGAGCGGGTGAATGGTGCAAGTGCATTGTGATCACTGTGAGTGCAAGGTGAGCGGGTGAATGGTGCAAGTGCATGGTGATCAGTGTGAGTGCATTGTGATCACTGTGAGTGCAAGGTGAGCGGGTGAATGGTGCAAGTGCATGGTGATCAGTGTGAGTGCATTGTGATCGCTGTGAGTGCAAGGTGAGCGTGACAATGAAGGGCGAGAATGAGGAATGAGTTGTCTGAATGCAGGGTGCATTCCCAGACCCATGAAGTAACTCAGCATGTTATTGACGGGGGCGTAGACTTTAATATCTAAGTTAAACTATTGCGGCATTAATCGGGGATCGAGGGTGAAGGAAATAAATAATGTGCTGATCCTGCAACAAACTTCCAGTCCTATGGTTAGGGTTGCCAGCAGATTATTTTGGTGGCCCAGTCGGTACAAAAAAAAGCAGTCACCTAAAGCGGTATTTTCAGCGCTTATCTGTGCATACTTCCCAGGGCCGGCTTTAGTGCTGGTGGTGCCCTGTGCGACAATGTTTGTTGGTGCCCCCCACAATGACCACCCCCACCACGGATTCTCTCACTAGCACCCTTTAACAGTGACCAAGTCTCCATAACCCCACACTCTCAGATGCATTGAATTAGTTATATAGTGCCACTCATACCAGTGTAGGGTGTCCGAGCACTTTGCATCACACACACATTACACAGAGACAATCAATCATAAGTGTGTAAATCAGTGTATAGGAAATGTTACATAAGCCAAAGGACTAAAAGTATAGGAGTCACATGTCATCCATACTGGTAGGCAGTATAGTTCAAGAGTGCTTGGTGTGGAGAAGCACAAACGCAGAGTCGAAAAAGAAACGGCATAGTTGGGAGTTTTCTTTAATAATAAGAATTGATTTCTAGCCAAATCAACCCTTTTTGCAACATTAATCAATGGTCTAATAATGTATTCTTTGTAGTGTGCATGCTGTTCTAGGATGAAAGTTAATAGCTCACTATTCTCTATTAGGACTTTAAGTTATAAATTGCAAGTAACAAAAGGATGTCTCTTTTGAAAGCAGTAACCTGCTGATCTCTTCACATCATACGCACTCTGCAATCTACTTGGTACACGTTCTTTGCAGCAGGCATATTAACCCTCTGCACTAACATCACCTAAGTCAAAACCTCAACTATACAACATTCTGATCTCTCTCCAGGAAGATAATTAATCACACAAGTTATCTTGACATTTATGTGAGGCCTGGTAATTGCTGGGGAAAGAAACGCTGCAGCAGGTGCTTCCAAAGCACAATAAACTTTCACACACAGCGCCCCCAGGAAGCCAACTTTGTATTCCTTTCCATGAAATGCATTCTCACACTACGGCAGTGAATGTAAAATCCAAATGTAAGGAATAGGCACAGTAGGGACCCAGGGGGTACTGGAACCAGCAAAAAAACCTAAGCCTCTGTAAGCAGTTTACAAAGGCATGTTAAATGGTCTTTAAAGACCTGTGAAAAAACACGGGTGCCGGAGATAGGAATCCAGACACTGCCCACCTGAGCCCCCAGCAGCTCAAGTTTCACTGCAGCAGCCCGGGCTGAGACACAGGACGGGGGAAGTGTGTGTGTGGGGGGGGGGGGCTGAAGCCCTTGGGCCTGAGCAGAAGTGTGACTGGGAAGGCGCGACCCCCTTTGCATCACTCCACGGCCCCCCTGGGGGTCGCGCCCCACAGTTTGAAGACCCCTGCCCTAGGCCCAAGTAATTCTAGGGGGAGAGTAACCACTGGGTGACTGGCATAGAGATGGGGAGGGTGACCTCTGGCAGACTCCCGCCCCCAAGTCATAACGGGCCAGGGAGGAATAACCATTGGGAGATTTTGGAGAAGCATACGGAGCACCAAGCACAAACTGACCTCTGGGAGACCCAGCCTTTAGCACAGCGAGCCCCTGGGACAGCGGCGCCTCTGGGAGACCCAGCCCAGGGAGCTCTAAAGCAGAACATTCTGAGTAGAACCAGCCTTTGGCACAGGAAGCACTAGGCACAGAGTGACCTCTGGAGCACAGGGAACTTCAGAGGCAGAGCATCCTCTGGATGCCCTCCCTGCATCAGGCGTAAAAAGTTCCAGCGGTAGATTGACCACAGGGACTTCCAGGTATACAACAGTCTCCGGGAGACCCATTCTCTGGCACAGGGAGTTCCATGGGCTAAATGAGCACTGGGAGGCCCATATGCTTACCCCCGGCATAATACATTTCAGGGATAAATTGACTACAACAGACCTGGCCAGGCCAGGGGGCCCTGGGTGCAGAGGAGAAGCTGGAAAACTGGGCACTGAGCTTCAGGGATGAGAGGATTACCCGAGTGACCAGGCGTTTGACATGAGCACTTGGGTGTTCAGGGGCAGACCTGCCTCTGGGAAGCCCACCCCCTGGCACTGGGAACTTCAGAGGCACCTCTAGCACTGGCTTAGGGAAGGATGGTCCTCATTGTGGGGACGACAGACAAATGCATTAGTCTGTATCCTTGGAGAAACCTTTGTTGGGCCTTAAATCATCGCCCTCAAGTCACCAGCATTTTTAGTTAAATGCTTGAACACTATCAAAATTATGCGGTCACTGGCAAATACATTGAGCTGCAGACAAGCATGCCTCGTGTGATTTTAGGGTGGATTGATCTCATACCTCTGAGAATATTACTTTTGAAATGGTGATAGCCCCCCAGTATTAGCATCTCACCTTCTGTACTGTGGTGTTGCTAATGATCCAATTTATTTAGAAACTTATAAAGCGCTCAGCTACCCCCAACGGGGGTGTCCCGGCGCTAAGACTGGCGGCAGTTGCAGGAACCAGAAAGGGGCTAAGGGCTAGAAAACAGCCAGGTCTTCAGAACACATCAAAAAATTGTTTCAGACTCGGCCATACGCAGAGAGAGTGGCAGGCTGTTCCAGGTTTTGGCAGTAATCACTGCAAAGGCTCTACCACCCATTCTGGACCGGAGGAAACGGGGAGTCGCCAAAAGGCGGAGATGATTCGATCTAAGGGGACGGTTGGACTGGGAGTGCTTGAGTCGAGCTCTGAGATAAGCTGGACCGCATCCCTGAAGCGCTCTGAAAGCCAGGACAAGAGACTTGAATACGTTTGATCACTGGAAGCCAATGGAGCTTCTTCAAATGGGGTGTAATCAAATATCTCTATGGGATGTTGTGTATCGGCCTAGCGGCTGCATTTTGACCAGTCCGCAGGCGTCTAATCAAATATGCTGGTGCCCCCACATAAAGACTATTTGCCAAGTCGAGATGTGAGGTGATCAAGGCATGAATAATGGTCCGACGGGAATCAAGAGAAAATGAAGGATTTTGCAGAGCATGTTCAGTTAACCAAAACAGGCAGAAGAGACTTTGGATTTGCAAGATAGCTCATTATCAAACCCAAGTTTTCTAGCTGAGTCCACAGGTTGGGGGGGGGTGGAGATTTAGCTCATATGGCAGTGGTTCCCAAAGTGTGCGCTGTGGCACCCCGGTGCGCCGTGATGAGAAGCCAGGGCCGCCGCGCAGGATGTGGGAGATTGCAGCCGCAGCACAACACTCGTTGTAACAGACTCCGATGCAGTACCAAAGCTCAGATACCCAGCAGCATTGGAGAGGCACAGCGGAATGGCAACCCTCACACCTTCAGCCCTTCATGAGCTGTTAAGAGGTGTTTGAAGGTGACAGAGGGAGGGGCTGCAGCTTCAGGCGCAGGGGCATTGTTAGACCTGTCAGCCCTTTGGCAGTTCCCTCCTCATTTTATTATTTTTGTCCCTTTCCCCCTTCTCATTTTTTCTGTCTACCTAACTTTTTGGTGCTGATGTAGAGGTTCTGGGTGTCTTTTCCACTTCACATGAGGGAAAGGCGCAAGGTGCTCCCCTGAGGTAGATAGATGAGGAAGGTAGGATTCACAAAATGGTGGCTCCAACTGTCACCTCAGCACCTGGGCCATGACTGCCATGGGAGGTTCCAGAACCTTCTGGACCCCTCTGGCAACTCCAGCCCAAGGTGATAAATAGAGGTGGCAGGAGGGCGGCCATTTTAGAATCGAGGGGGCTGTGGAGTCAGTCAGGAGTAAGGCACGTGAGTGGGGAGGTGGCTGCGCTGGACAGGGAATGGACAGATCTCAGGATTTGCCAGGGTATCTTCGTCAGTGACACCACCCTCAACCACCTGACCGGTCCCTGAACGCAGCCGGGACTTGGAGATCCCCGTACCAGAGAAGGTCTCAAGGTAGATGGAACCCCTGATTCACTGGACCTGGGAGTGAGACAACGCCTGGGGCCACCTATTCCCCGAACCCATTGTGCCTGGGATTACAGGACTGGCCGGGTGTGGCCAACCCCCTTCTGACAGATAGCAGAGGTGATCGTGCCCAAGCCCCGAGAGTCTATCCGGCCTCTGTCACTGTCCCCGTGTGGGATCCGGCACCCATTAACCCCCCTTTGTGTCTTTGGTGGGTGAAGAGTGGAACGCAGCCCGCAGTAGGAGGACTGGGCTATATTGTCCAACCTTCCCGGAGCCTTCCTGGTAGAGCACAGTGCAGCGCCAGAAACCCCCCCACTGCCCCGTAAACTACTCGCGTCAAGTCCCTACCTGAAGTGGACCCCTTGGCCACCCTGTGATGGTGGAGTGGCCGGTGGTCCTCTGAATGGACTTGTAGTGCCCCGTGGGCTGAAGAGGTGAGGGGCCGGGAGTCGGCGAGGCCGCTGGAGGTTTATCGAGAGTCGCGTCAGGAAGCAGGCTGGTGAGGGGGCGGGCCCGGCCTGGAGGCCGCCGTCCTCAGATCACGTGAAGAGGGGCCGAAGCGCCGCCCTTCGCTGAGGAAAGTGAGGAAGCCTGCACATTGCCTTGGCGCTCAAGGAGGAAGTACGAGAACCAGCCGGGGCCCCCACTTAAGTTCATCGTGACGGGCTGTCAAGGAACCGTAGCGAAGGGAGGGGGGAAGGCACTGTTCCAACAGTTGGCGGGGAAACCTGTGGAAGTTCCCGGTTCTCGCCGTCCATCGGGGAAATGATTCCACCCTAACGAACAGACCCGACTCTCACGGTGTGAGGGGACCGCAGTTCCCGTTCTGGTAGAACACCGGGAGCAGAGGACAACGAGACTGAACCGTAAGCTGGGCCTGGTAAAGAGGGGAGGGGGAGAGCGAGTTCTACGAGGCTCACAGATGAATTCAGGGTGCATCGTAGAAGTACCTGCTAACTTTATTTTCTTGGGAGCCGAGTCCCCTAGGGGACAAACACAGACCTCGAGGAGATTAGAGCCTAAGTAATATTGTGATGAAATGCACTGTTTGGAATGTTTATTAATCTCTAGTTGCCAGGACTGTTACTATGGCTACAATGAAAGGCATCAGAAGCTGTTATTTAAATAAGTGGTTGTGAAACCTCCTAGAGTGTCCAGGTGCTGTACAACGGCCCAGGGAAAGTAGTAGTGGGGTTAAGCTTCTGTTTTTGAAACCACTGAATGAAAAGTTTATTGTGTACTGTAAGACCTCGGGTGCCCCGACATAGAGGGGAAATGTTAATTTGGAAATGTACTGAGATGTTAATAGGAAATTGATTATCTGAGCCTAACAAGGAAGAGAGGTATTAAAGTCTTTTTAATAAAGCTTTACCTTTAATCAGTGTAGAGTCCTTTTTGGGTGAGGCTGCGCCAGATTGCAAGCTGGGTAGGATGCAAGCATGAGAAGCCAGAGGGAGGTGTAAGCCTGTTGACCTGAGCCAAGCTACCCCTAGGACATAGGTCT